>NC_139329.1:22612563-24048813 GCF_056507025.1 Lutjanus erythropterus | reverse complement strand
GAAACAATTAGTTGATTAATCGATTAGTCGATCAAAAGAAGTTTTGTAAGAAGTTGCCAGTTTTTTGATAACAGATTCATCAATTGAGTAATTTTCAGTAAAAATGTCAAACATTTGTTGGTTCCAGCTTCTTAAATAAAAGGATTTGCTGCTTTTCTGTTTCATTTATGAAAGTAAATGAAAATCTTTAGCTTTGGAAATTGTAATGAGCATTTTTTCGTAATTAGTATTTTATTGAATTTTCACAAAGACAGTCACATTTTGGTCAACAAATCAATCGACTCCTGTATGTATAAAATAATGACAATATAAAACACTGACAATAAACTTAATTAAATTTTATCCAAAAAGCAAACCAAAAAAAAAGAATGGAAACAAAATCAATAATCAATATTAAATAAATAAATAAATAAAATCAATATTACTACATGCACCATAATCTAATTTCAGATGTCATGAGCATATTTAATGATTTTTGGCATTTTATAGACGGAACAATTAATCAAGAAAATAGTTATCAGATGAATTGGATATTAAAATAATTGTCAGTTGCAGCCACACAATAACATAAACTGATGGAGGCAGCAGTAGACCAGTGTATAATGACTCCAGTTCCCTTTGGAGAGGGCTGTGTGAAAAGATCTCTCCTCCATAATGTTGTCAGACACTAAGGCAACATCTTCATGATCAGATTTGTGTCCAGACATCACGAACCTGCCTGCCTGGTTTGCTCTAGTAACAACACTGGCTTCACTAATTTTGTACACTAGTTAAGCACCTTTCCAACATGGAAACATCAGAAATGCAGAGAGACTGTACAGAAACCTCGCTTCAAAGTGTCAGCAGACAAACTGTCCACAGACTGTAGTTCTCTTCTGCTCAGGTGCTCTGATGCACTTCCTCTTCGTTGTCATGTGTTGCGTTGTGAGTGACGCAAAAGACATTTTCAAATCAGATCTGAGCGGCCAGACTGTCAGGAATCAGATGCATCTGTAGAAATTTGATTGGAATCACTTCTGAAACCACCTCCAAGTGTGCCTTGGATCCAACTGACCACTTCTAGTGTGCATATTATTACAGGTGCATTTGCCTGCGAGGATTTGGATTTGCAACATAGCCATTTCAGCAGCTGAGGTGACCAATTCCAAAACATCTTGAACCTATTAGTCCTTGAGACCCCCAAATTTTGTAAAAACAAATAGGGCCTTTGTTTAAAAACTTTGGAATCCCCCTTTATCTATTGATGAATCCATGATGCACTCATGAAATTCAGCAGCAAACTGTATGACACCATACGGTGTTCAATGATCGTTACAAAAGGCGACATAGTGCACAGTTGACCAAACATTTTCAAAATGTTTTGTTTATTCTTGTTCAGGACAAAGTGTTCAGTTCAGTTCAGTTAATTTATTTATAGTCAATTTTTGGAATCATTTACTGTCTTCTTTTTTTGGTTTCCTCTGTGACGCCATATCTTTAAGTTTAGAGTCCAGTTTCCTTTGCAGGTAGGCTTTCTTATTGGGGTCCATGGAATTGTCCTTCTTCCCGCTCCCAGCATAAAGAACACCTTCTTTACTTATTCTCATCCGAGCATGAGATTTGGCTTGATCTCCACAGCCGTGCACCTAAAAAGGGTTTATGACAGATGATCAGATCAGAGAAACACAGCTTCACACACCACAATTTTCAGGTGTCAGTTCAAGCGAAATACCAGTACGCACACCTCATTTGCATTACATTTATATACTGCAAAGATACAACCGTTACTATTCTAAGATGATGCTGAAAAACTCGCGTATGTGTTTATTTCAAGTAGATTCGACAACTGAAAAGCACTTTTCACCAGCCTTACAAAACAATCCACTGATAAACAATTATTATTTCAGAACTCTGCTGCCAGGCTTTTAATTAGAACGAGAGTGAGAGCATGTCAGCCCTGTTTTATGATCGATTTTAAAATTGTAATTCCTGTTCTTGCCTGTTCATGCCTGTTACCCATTTGACTTCTTGGTTTTATCACAGAGTATTCTATGAATTCCTCCGTTTTTTTATTTATTCATGTCACTTCACTTTGTTATAAAGCACTGTGAGCTACTTGAAAGTTCAAAAGGTGCTATATAATAATGATTATTATTATTATTCTTATAAAAATACTTTCCTTGTATTGACCATTCATTTTAAACAGCAACTGCATTACCAAATCAGCTAAATCACAACTTAATAAAACACAAACCAAAACAAAGACTGTTTGTTAGGGGCCAGTTTCTATCTCACCTCTGGTATATGATGACTGAGACAATACTGTCTGTTGCAGAACATGCACAGCTGTCCAAGAGTTAGCACAGAAGCTTTACACTTGACGAAACTGCACACACTGTCAGCCTTCTTCACAGCGTTGATAAGTGCGTCAAAGTCATCCTCCGGGGCAGCGGCGGCAGCAATGTCACAGGCGCCGGCCTTCGTTCGGCTCTTTGCTGGGAGAGAAACGGTAGAGTTGAAGTGTTGCAAACATATCAGAGCAGACAGGTTACAAAATAACTTAAACTGAGATGTTTCAGTGAGTTTCTGGGAACGTGGGTGGGTATGTGGACTTTGGGATGAAGTTGATGGATATGAAGGTTTGTGTTCTTGTAATTGCTTATACATCTTGTCTGTGATTTGGCGCCGTTTTATTTTTACAATACTGGTTGTAAAATCAGAGAGAAAAAACTATCCAGGATTACGGTAGTGGATTTGTGAGAGAGGAACTTGGATATTCTCTGAGATTGAAGTGGTAAATTTACGAGAAAAAAAAACTCAAATGAGGATTCTCTATTTACTAGAAATTTTTGGGGGGTTTTTTGTCACCACCAAAACAATAAATAACCAAATAAATAAAAAAATTATGTTTTTTCAACAAACCTTTTGCTGTCTTAGACTTCTTTGATGATGAAGCTGGTGGGACGTTGTTCTGTTCCTTTTTTCGCTGAGCGTTTTCTTCCCTTTTCTGCTGCTCCCTCTTCATTCGCTCCAAATGTAAACTCTTCAGGTCCAATGGAGGCTGACACTGCAGCACTTTCTGGGGATTTGGGACCATTTCCTCTTCCTGTACATCTTCTTTTTCTTCTTCTTGTGTTGGCTCCTCAGCTGGTTTTGGCTCCAGAGGTCTGGAGATAGTGATACATCTGTCCTTCCCCTCGCCTTTACTCTCATGCACGAGGCCCAGCTCCTCAGCGATCTGGTGGACCAGCAAGCGGTCATGGGAGTTAAATGATGATGGAAACTGTAGATCACTCCGATTTAAGTCCTTCAGAAAGCTGTCCACCTGCTCTCTGATCTCAGTGTATCTGTTCCTCTGCTCTTCCTCTGTCTGTGCTGTTATGCTGGACTTTGTGTGCCTAACATTAGCAGCATTTTCATTACTGCTGCCACCGGTGGACTTCTTTTGTCCCTGCTTCGCTTTGCTGTGAGGCTGATCTTTAACCTTTTGTTTGGTGGACACAGAGCTGCTGGCAGAGGTATTAGACTTTGTGTCTTTGTGATCGCGGGTGTAGTTCTGAGGCACGATGTCTTGGATGTACTCAAATGCAGTTCTGACCTCACCAAACTCAGTCATATGACTGATGAGGGACTTCAAAAAAGCGTGATTCTGGACAGTTTGGGTGTCGCACACCACAGCGATGTGACGTCTTGCACGTGTAACGGCCACATTGATTCTTCTATCCTCTGCCAGAAATCCAACTTCCCCTAAAAGACAAGAATGAACAAACATGTACATATGCAACTGTTAATTCTGTTGGCAAATAATTTGACATAGATTTGGACATTTTTTCACAGACAAAAACGAGACGATAACTAAATAACAAAGTTATTTATGGTGACAAAAATTGCAACGAAATCTATTGACACTTTTCTCAATGAAAAGAATGAGACACAAATGTTAGGGAGGGATGAGTTGGAAAAAGATCCAATCAGAACTGATATCTTTGTACGGTAGGTGGGTTTAATGCACACAAAAAGGAAGTCAACTAGCATGCACTTGCTTAATGTCTCATAAACTGTACAGAAATGTCAGCATTTATTAGAAAAAGAAGAACCGACATATGGATAAATTTCACATTTTGTAAACTGTATAGAGCGACACTCACCAGTAAAAACAAACTTGAAGTGACATTTACAGATGAGTCATCCCAAAATTCATGCAAATGTTAACATTATGCATGCTTAACTTTTCTTTTCAGGCAAACATTGTATTATAAGATAACATGAGCTTGTGCGTTGTCACCAAACTTGAAATACAATGCAAGCTTATAAAAAGTTTCTGCTGTCCTGCACTGATAAAAGAAGTGAAAGACCCCGGGTCGTGAATCTTAGATTGCAAATTAAAAGGTTGACTGACATGTCAAAGTCAATAATTGTAAAGTTTCAATGTCCTGAAATTGAAAGAAATATTACAAAAAGAAGGATGCACATTATGACTTAAAGTACTAACACTGATGTATAAGTAAATTAATGCGACTAATATTCATTGTGTAGCAGGAACAGACACAACCTCAGAGCAAAACCAAAGTACCTTTTCTGTTGGATCGAACTAACGACAAAACCACAGCCTCTTTCTCTCTGCCCTGAAACCCATCCACTGACTTTATCTCCAGCTCTGGATGCCTCGCAGAGAGTTTCTGACGCAGAAGATCGACCTGCACAGAGATAAAAACATTAACAAAAACACATCACTGAGACGCAGCAGTTAGTTACATTTCCTATTTCGGGGACTTTTGGAAAATAAAGTTTTGCATTATATGTATTAGTATGGTAGCAGCAGTCCAGTGACTTACTTGTAGATTGTACGGAGCAATAACAGCGATGTCTTTAGCTTTAAGTCCAGCTTCAGTCAAGGCCTTTATGTGCAGTTCAACAATGTCCACCTCACCTGAGGATAAAGTAAACATACTGTTGGAGTAGAAAAAGGCACTGCATTATATGTATTTACAAGCATTACTTAGAAAATGTCCTGGGTATATTTCATATTAACTATACTATACATACATCCTTGCAAAAGAGAGCTTGCTCTCAATAGCCCTCCATTCTTAAACAAATGTTATAATAATAACAAGAAGAAGAAGAAGAAGAAGAAGAAGAAGAAGAAGAAGAAGAAGAAGAAGAAGAAGAAGACACTGCAATAACACTATGGGTCTTTTACACAAAAATGACTAACCTTGATTTCCTTTGGACTGCTCATCTGTGTCCTCCATCTCACTCAGACCGCAGCCTGCGGTGTCGATAAGAAGCAGCGGCGTGCTCGTCTCCTCAACACAGGCAACTCCTGGTAGATCTCTTTTGCAACAAAGATATTTTTTAATGAGTTGTCATTCACTGAGGTACAAGTGTGAGATATTTTCCATCACCCTGCTCACACTCACTTTAACAAATGTCTCTCTACAGAGCTGTGAGCTGTTAGTCTGCCCTGGTACATCTCTTTGGAGGCCCACTCCATGATGTTGCTGTTCATGCGGTACTGAACTGTTAACATGCGGACCACTGAGTCCCCATACATCTGGATGAGTCTCTCCATGAGACTGAGAGACAGACCTTTTGATGCAGCCCTATGGAGAACAAGAAGAGAACAATGATGGCAATGTTAAGATGACCATTTAGCGGCTGGATGTTGCAGTAAAAGATGCCAAGGCGATGCCCTTCGTTGCAAACAATATGTAATAATGTCACAAGAGTAGAAAATACTAGATTTGTACTAGATCATAGGGGTGTCATGATTCTCCAAATCCATGATTCAATCTGACTTTGGATTTTAAGGTTATGATTACGTTCGACTTAATACAAAACTTCATTTTGCAGTTGACAGGAATGTCGTTGGTAAACTATTGAGTAGTGATTTGTGAAGACATCATCAGATTTTATTAATGTTGTCAGCAACGTCAATAAAATCTGATCAAACCACACCCACACATTCCTGATGAAGCAGGTTAACCAAGAGTGTTAAGCTCTTAAATAAGAACTCACGTTGTTTTCTCATAAACCCTTACTCAGATTGTTTCTGATTTAGTCATAAATATTTCAAGTTCAAGATCTTTACAAGATCTTGAATGTTCTGTATCTATGAAAGCATAAAAGGAGAAAAAGTTGTTTTTTACGTTTGGGATTTGATGGTAGGTGGTAGCTGCTTGTAGTCTCCAGCCAGAATGCATTTGCGTGCTCTGAGCAGGGCGATCCAGCAGCTGCTCTCCAGGGCCTGAGCGCACTCGTCAATCACCACCCAATCAAAATGCTCCGCTGGCAGGAACTTCAGAGGGCCGTCATCACAAGCACCTGCAGACACAGACAAGTGCTCTCTGATTGCCTTTCATCATCACAGCAACGACTGAATCACATTTTCTTCACTTGAGGGGGGCCATTACTGACCTGTGTTGGTTGATAACACAACATCAGCACTTTTTAGGATCTGGGTGATGGCTGCTGCTTCCCTGGTTTTCAGCTCTTTTCTCAGCTCCCCTATTTCTCTCTTGAAGTTCATCCGCTCTCCTTTATCATTCTTCTTCTTCATTCCCACCTTGAAAAAAAAATATATAAGGGCATTAGGGTTGCGTGATATGGTAAAAAAAGTCATATTACGATTACTTGACTGAAATTGCAATTGCAATATGCAATATGATTAGTGGAAATAATCCTTTTACCATTACAATTTCATTTTTACTGGAAAAAAATATTAAAAATACGATGTTGTGACATTTGTTGGGGTTTGTACCAAACAAACATGTTTTCTTTCATCTGAAGTAGAAGATTTGTAGGCCAGAGTATTTCTGCAGCACTACAGTACCTCATTATATTGCTGTTTTATCTCATGTTTTTCCTTTTTCAAAAAATGACGATTTGGATATTGCACCTGGCCATACTGCAATTTTGATTTGATTGCGATTACTTGTGCAGGCCTACATGAAATATTACAAATCATTCAAGATGGCACAAATGCTGCTAGCAACACGTGCTAAAATACTTACAAAAGCTTTATCGATGTCTTTACGGATGTCAGCGATGATGTTTGCGTTGTCGCTCTGAGCGAGGATAGCGTCCAGTGAATGTTTCTGTATGGACTCCAGCAGTCTGGCAGGGTGACCCAGCCTCAGGACCTTTGCCTTGCACTGGGCTAACCTCTCCACTAAATTATCCACAGCCACGTTAGAGGGCGCACAGCACAGAACCTGCACAGAGACACAGAATCCAGACATGAAAATGATCCTGTTGAAACTGAGATGCTACAATGACAACTGCAGCATAGGGATTGGCAGATTCATTCTGCAGGATTGATAAATACATTCTCAGAAGCTACATATTTGCTGTTGCGTCCTTTCAAAACTATCAATAATAACATCAACATTTTCAGTACTTTTTTTTCCCCCCACAATGTTTGTGCCAATAAACAGTCCTGATATTTTTAATGACAATGTCTTGTGTTAAATGACTGTAGAACCTATAAAAAAAAAAACTGAGAGCTGAGCATGCAGCTGCACACAATCACACGTCTGCATCAAACCTGTGAGACATGGCAGGAAGGAACTGTTGAGTTGTGGCGTGCTACTTTTCTGTACATAAAAATATAGCAAGATGCACAATTTGTGACGAGAAAGTGCCACACAGCAGCAACACCAGTCAAACATAAAAAAAAAACACGCCAAAAAGTTATAATGTGGCTAAATAACAAGTACATAAGTGTTTTTTATTACAGTATTTCTGTAAAGTAGGCTATTTTTTACACTCATTCACAAAACATTTTTATTTATTTGTTTTCATATTTGTTTTTGTAATAAAATTATTATTAATTATTATTAATTTGTTATTTTTTTTCTTTCTAATAATCAGTCCTTATTCATAAAAAAAGATAAGAACCAGTATCAGTAAAATTGTAACAAAAAGTATCAGTATCACCCTGAATTTAAAAAGTTTGGTATCACCTATTCCTACTGCAGCAACACATGACACTAACAGAACACGGTAAATGTAACTTCATTTATCAGCAGGAGAAAAATATTCTCATAATCACTAGCAAAAATGGACTTTCTGCACCTTTTGGCCTTGTTTGACTGCCTGCAGGATGATCTCCACCACTGTCGTTGTTTTCCCAGTTCCTGGAGGTCCATGAATCACGGCAAGTTCTCTCTGAGACAGAGTGAAGGACACAGCTTCTCTCTGGGAGTCGTCCAGGTTCGAGTTAAAGAATTCAACTTCATCTAATGAAACATAATAAAACAGCCAGAATCAGTCTCTTGACTTGCAAGGTTTTAGAATTAGTCTCAATAGTGTGATGCATAAGTATGCTAAGCCTCCACAAAGCACAAATTAATAGGGCATTTAGTTGATTTGTGAAGTGTGATTTACTTGGCTGTGACTGAGAAGAGGGTTTTGTGTCTCCAAAGAGGACATTTATTAGATTGCCAGCCGGTGCACTGCTGTACCCGTTCAATGCATTCAAGGCTCTGCAAGCACAAAACACACAGAGAAAATAAGTTGTTTGAAGGTTTTGTGTCTCACTTGTTTCTTTCTTACATGCTCAGTACAGATGTCACTCACTTTTTCATTCGTTTGTAGGTGACATCATTTGCCAATTTTAAGAGGTTGTAAAGAGCGTCTGTATCAAAGCTGAGGCCGTCCTTTGAATCGTCAAAGGCCACACTGATAGAGGCTTGGCTGACCCTCGTCACTATTCCTGTGCTGATCTGCGAGTCTGCAGTGCATCCGCCAGTGTCATACAAGCCAACTATGTCACCTGTAGCAAAAAAATAAATAAATGTCACATTAAGTAAAATATGGAACTAAAGTCACAAAAACCCCACCGATCATATCTTTAGTCTCACCAGGTCCAAAGCTGTTGCTCGGCAGCGATGAGAAACCAAGATGCTTTCTTGGCTCGAGGACGATGACTGTGCGACCATAAAGGCCTGTGGACTGACTTCCTATATGCAATTTCAGCAGGCAAACACCTTTATTTTGAAGAGCTTTGAGTGAGATGTTCTCCTGCCATATCCTGAGGGCACAAAACAACAAACACTGTCATTTCATAGTGACAGCCATCAATAAGTTTACACACACACACACACATATATATACATGTACATGTATGTATGTATATATACAGGCTTCTGATTTGAAACAGAAAGCCTGGATTACAAACTGAGGGTGTGGAGTTTAAAAGACTCTGGCAAATTCCCAAACTTGATGGAAGCACAGAACAAATTAACAGGATTAACCCATTATGTAGTAAAAGTATCACCGTCTGGATGTTAATTTACGTACCTGGTCTCCTCTACCTCAGCCTCCCTCTCCTCCTGTAGAAGCTCAAGTGTCTTTGAAACAAATTGTTCAACCGCCATCACTCACTAAGGAAATAAAAGGGAAAAAAATAGCTTTACAGTGCAGATGGCAAAAAAAGTGTCTAAACTACTTCTCTTAAGACAGACATCAGACAGACCAGGAGATGTCTTACTCACTTACTACTGTGGAGTTTTAATGTTACACATATGATCCACTGGGGCCTCCAAAATTAAAACAATATTTATGTTCTCTGTTGAGGCTTTAAGTAAGTAAGCTTTGAGGTACTTGTACTTTGAGTATTTTTATTTTATGGTCCTACTTGCTCACACACACAACATTTGAGGGGGAATTATTATTCTTTTCATTCTTATTCATTCTTCTTATTCTTTGACACTACAACATAAACTCCTGAATACACAGTAGGGCTGGGCAATTATACAGCAATATTATATCAATACTGTGATACAATGAGACTATATATTGTTGATTTTGACTATTGTCATTTTGTGATATGGCATAAGTGTTGTCTTTCCCTGGTTTTAAAGGCTGCATTACAGTAAATTGATGTCATTTTCTTTACTCACCAGATTGTTCTAGCTGTTCTATTTGCTGTTACCAACTTAGCCATTACATGAACATTACTTATCATTATGTATCAAAAATCACATTGTGTCAATATATTGTGTAAACACCAATAGTCTTCCCCATAATAATGTTGCAATATCAATCAATATCAATATTAAGGTATTAAGTTAAACGCATTGTGACATTTCATCCATACCATCTAGCCCTACACAGAAATAATGATAGTGCAATTATACAAAATTACACTGTGATCTTTCTGCTGTATATTGAGTTCCATTACTTTTGATATTGTGAATATATATTGCTGATATACTCATAGTCCAAAGAGATTCCGATATGGTTAAGCCATAAAATAGTACAAGAGACAAGAGGCAAAACCTTAAAGTTTAGCTAAGGTTTTGCCTCTTGTCTATTATCATTATATTTGGCTGTAGTTGACGTTATGGTCAAAACACGAGAAGGAAATAGACCATACGCTAGTGTGCATAAGTACTAAGTGAACTTAGTAGTTTAAACATATGTTTATGCTTTATGAAGACAAGTTTCCTCATTTACAGAAATGCTGACATGTTAGCATGTTAGCCACACTGTACTCAAACAATTTATTTTAGCTAGCTACAGTTAGCAAGAATGACACTCACCTATTAACGTTAGCAATCTGTATAGAAACCCGAAGAGCAGAAGACAGATGTTAATCACGCAAGCAACTTTAAACTCCCTTGGTAATATATATCTTCTGTGATAGTGGGTTTGTTTGACTCATGCTGTCTTCTTCTAGTTAATGTACTAGTTCATTAACACGCTAGCTACACTGCCACCTATATGCTCAGATGACTTCCTGTCTCTTACAAGCTAGACACACGTATTTTATTTTGAAAAACACAGAACGCGGAAGTTACTCTGCTTGGCTGAGGTCTAGAAGGGAACTCCAGACCCGCGCAAGTTCTCGCGTGAGCGATCACTTAAACCCAAACTATGAACTCTCTAACCCTAACCAAGTGTTTTTGTCCCTATACGTACCGAGATCTTAGCCACAACGTTGTCACATAATATCTGTTCACAAGTTTATACAATGAAGAGACAATGGTTACAAATCTCGCGAGAGTTTCGCAAATCACTGGTTCCCTTGGCGACACGACCTTTGACGAGCCAGAAACACGTTGAGCTAAGTTGTCAATCAAACTGGCACCAATCGCCCGACACTGAAAGCCAGGCTGTTTATCATAAATTCAAGCTGAATGCATTAGCAGTATGGACGGGGCTGTTTTGGCTCGTTGTTCCGTGTGATATCAAACCGCAGGAGGAGGATATGCTGCTGGTTGTTAATCTAACAGATCTCAGTCAGGAAGGAAGCACTTGCACTGCAAACCTGCAGACCTGAGAGCTCAGCTAACCCATTTTTATTTAACTGCTGCTTCTCGACTGCGTTTTTTGGAAATGAGAACGACACTATTGCTGCTGCTGCTCTCCATATCGTGCTGCTGGCTGGTCAGTGCCACACTTTCAAAAACTGATGCAAAGAAGTCGCATAAAGCTGAGGCCGAGGTGAGTAACTTCAGGGCTTTACCTTGACATGGGTGTGAGCTGTGTGTGCTGTCAGGTCTTTACAGGTCCTCCTCTGTTTGACTGGTATGTCGCTGGACTCACTTGATCTTCACCTGTCACCTGTCCAGTCATGATGATGATTATTTGTCTTTTCTCTGTGTTTAGACATCTCCAGCTGAGTTGTCAGCGTTGGAGAGAGGCCTTGTGGTGTCAGACCCTCACTGGAAAGACATAGTGAAGGAGGAAAAGAGGTACTGTGCTCACATCAAGAAGACATTTCAAGGACAAGTGCTTGGATATGTCACACCTGTAAGTCTGAAATCCATCCACCAACCTATCTACTGTCTCCCCTGCTGGTGTTCAACATTTGACAACAGTTTTATCACAGCATTAAATGACTCACAATGGCTCACATTGTTTACAAGTTTGCCTTAATGCAGTACTCACATACCCACATGTATATTGGTGGTGTTTTGTTCACTGGCTGCAGTTACTCGTACTTGCCAAACTGGTTGTACAGAGATCTTTTACTTTAAAGATGGGGGTCAAAATCTACAGTCCTCGTTCTGTGCAAATATGCACTAGAAAGTTCAGCTGAAGCTATGAGTCAGAGTTGAGCCACACAAATCTCCCAGATCTTCAGAAGTTTGTCTTTTCATTGCAAAACTCCCTCGTCGTGTTTCATCATACTGCCAGTCTGATACAAAGGACTACATTTATACTAAAAAGACCAACTTTGGTAGAGTTGAAACTATTACAGTGCTTGATTAATCAGTTGACAAAAAATTAATCATCAGCTGTTTCGATAATCAATTCATCATTAACTAGTGTAACTACTGGTTGACCAGTATGGGTCGGGTATTTCACAAGCAGGGAGGCCAATGGCTGATAAATAATGCCATTATAAAATAAAATAAGAAATGTATAATTCCATTATTCCATACACATTATTATCTATTGTACACAGTTATCTTCTTAGCCAGTAGCATGATGTTTTAGATTGAATTTTGATAATGCTAATTAATGGAATAGAAAAAAAGATTGGGTTATGCAATGGGTTTCAGGAAGTGACTGGCATTTAAAGGAGAGCAGGCATAGTCTGTCATAAGTGACATCATTCAACTGCATTGTTCTACAATTTATAATATATATATATATTTAATACTAGCCAGTGACAGTTTTAGATTAGCTGTCATTTAGGCTGACAGGAGAAATGTGTTAACATTTAGAAAAGACACTGGCCACAAAGGAAGTTTTAGGCAACTATTTATACCAAAGTGCGTGAGATATACAGAGGGCTTGAAACTCACTTTTTCACCATGTCCCCAAAACTCGTAATGAGGACCACTAACATGAAACCACAGCAACCATACTGACAAGGCTGTCTGTGGCTGGATGTGTCTGCGGACATTTTTTGTTTAACACCCTTGTGAGCACAGGAAGTGGCTGCTGCAGATTATCTCACAATGTCAGATAATCAGCCAGATTAATCAGATGACTGAGCTATTACTAATTATGATGGTAAATATAAGATCTGTGGGTTATGAACTGCTCGTTGGACAAAATAATCAATTTGGCCACATCACTTTTGGCTCTGGGAAATTATGACAGGTATTTTTTCACTATTTAAGGAGTTTTAATAGACAAAACATTGAATTGATTAATCAGTAAGAAACTTACCAGCAGTTAATCACCAGTGAAAATAATTGCTAGTTCTGCCCCTTGACTTAAAATGTTACCCAGAGCATCACTTTAAGCCATTATGTAGAGGAGGAATGATTCCAGTGACAGATGTCTTTTTCAGTGTACATATAGACATAGGAGTTTTGTATTAAAGCTGGGATAGGCAGTTTATTTTTGTCTTCATTTAGCAAAAGTTCCATAATAACTTTTTAAGCATGTAACTCAGGTGGTCTGAGAGAAAACCTCTGCTCCTCCTCTTGGCTCTGTTTTCAGGCTTTAGAAAATCTATCC
Source organism: Lutjanus erythropterus (assembly GCF_056507025.1). Taxonomy (NCBI): domain Eukaryota; kingdom Metazoa; phylum Chordata; class Actinopteri; order Lutjaniformes; family Lutjanidae; genus Lutjanus; species Lutjanus erythropterus. The sequence goes on along the minus strand of NC_139329.1, from coordinate 24,035,409 downwards.
CTTGATGAGAGATTTTGGCCAATCACGTGTCGGTAAGATAGTTGATTGCTGAGTCTCATTCCCATAATGTCAGTATTTGACAAGCTGGGAATGAGGCTCAACAATCAATTATCTTTATCCATATTGCTACTCCACCTTGTAGACAGACTTGGAAAAACATGAAACTCTTCCTAATAGTTTTGACTCAATATCTCTTAATTACGTATTTTATTATTTCTCTCATTCTCCAGTGGAATTCCCACGGCTATGACATTGCCAAGACGTTTGGCTCTAAACTAACATCAGTGTCTCCAGTGTGGCTTCAGCTCCGCCGCCGGGGACCTGAAACCTTTGATGTGACGGGACTCCACGATCATGACCCAGGTATAGGACCCACAACACTGACAGTCAGACGGAAAGCTTTATCTAGTCTTTGTCAGTTTATTAAAGTGTCACCACAAAGGACTGGTGTGCATAAAGGGGTCTTTTTCTCTTTGCAGGCTGGGTCAAAGCTGTACGAAAGTCTAACAAAAAAGTCAGGATGGGTGAGTAGATGTCCTCTGTCCTCTATTAATGTGAGTCAGTGCAAATGACTTAAGACTGTCTCTACTCCTCTTTACCCTCAGTGCCCCGGCTGTTGTTTGATGGCTGGTCCTACCAGGACTACATGAGTGTGCTGGGGAGTGAAGATGAAATTGAAGAGCTGGGGAGTGAGCTGGTGGATGTTGCAAAGGTAATAAAGTGTCGTGTTTAGCAAATAAACTCCCTTGCAAAAGTGTTGTGTTTGTCCAGTATCTCTCTAATGAAGCTGTGGCCTTGCAGACTGAAGGTTTCGATGGTTTCACCTTGGAGCTGTGGAGTCAGCTGGGAGGCAACAAAAGAAAGTGAGTTCCCCTGCTGATACATCTGTATTTTTACTTTGGCCATCATTTTCTTTGTCTGACATGATTCAAGTACAAAATCTTTTCTGTACAGGGAACTGGTTCATCTGGTGAAGCACATATGTGAGACTTTGAAGGCAAAAAGATTAGACTGCATTCTTGTCATTCCGCCTGCTGTAACAAGGTGAATGAAATCACTTTCAATGAATATAGATGCTAAAAAGAAATCACTGAAATTGACCCTGACTTTCCTTTGCTTTTTTCTTTTCCTTCGTTATCAGTACGGGGCAGCCGGGTATGTTTGGCAGGGAGGAGTTTGAGCAGTTGGCCCCAGCAGTGGATGGTTTCAGCCTCATGACATACGACTACTCCAGTGGTGCCAGGTGAGTGTCACAGACAAGTGACGTCCAGAGATTAATTGATGGAGAAATGGGTTTCTGCAGCTTCCAACAATATAATTTAAGATGTGTTAATACCTTTCAGACCACTATGAATGTCATTAAAGACCTATTTCATGTCCATACAGGCAAAAAAAGTAGAAATGATATGAAGGAAAATTGTCCCAGAGTCCCAGAATGACTTGCAAAATAAGTGAATTTAATCACCTGAGATAGGAATTGTGTGCAGGTCCTCTTCTATGGAGACTGCAGTGTTGCACTGCCATGCATTCATGCCATACAGTAGACAACAGACAACAGATTAAAGACATTTGAAGGTTTAAAAAAATTCAGATTATTGAATTCTAGACTTTTTAAAGACCTGCACGGACACTGTGATGACATGATTAGAGGAACTGACAGCTACAAGAAGATTCACAGAGTGTATTTTGTTTCAATAGGCCGGGCCCAAGCTCTCCCCTGCCCTGGGTGAGAGACTGCGTTCTCCAGCTTGCCCCAAACACCCAGTGGAGGCAAAAGATCCTGCTTGGTCTCAATTTGTACGGCCTTGACTTTGCAAGTCAGGGAACAGAGCCAATCCTGGGAGGAAGGTGAGATAATAGAGTGTCTACTGCTGGAATACTTTATTTACATTCTAGCAATTAAATGTTCATGTGTTTCAAACTTTACTAAATCAGTGGAGAACTCTGTTATTGTGCTAAATATTGTCTAGTTTCATTTGAGGCAATTTATCAGATTTCACAAAACTCCCTCTGGAGTCACAAAAGCTTTATACAACTTTTTTCACACACAAACAGACTTTGATGTGTAAAGTTTTCCTTTAAAGCCTCTTAAAGAACTTTCAGATCATAACTGTTTCTCCATAACATAAAATATTGATAATCAAAAAAGACACCATCAAAGCTAAAGTTTTATGGGGAAAACATCCCTGTGTGGGTGGCGTTTGATCAGACTAGCAACAAGCCTGCAGCTGTTATCAAATTTTAAACCATTTAACTGATTGGTGCTCTGAAGTACATGACATCATCTTTTTCCGGGTAAGCCTCGTCTTTGTCAAGGACCAACAACAAAAACACAAATACAGAAACCTCTGGCAAAAAGCCAAGGAACGTCACAATAAAAGGTTGATAGGAAATAAGGGTTTCAGGGACTTTGACACTGCCCTAAACTTGTGTCTGTTTTTCCTGCAGGTACATTGAGATTTTGCGTGAGCACAGGCCAAAGCATCTCTGGGATGAATATTCTGGAGAGCATTATTTCAGTTACAAGAGGTACTGTTTTAATGACATTTAAAGTCAATAAATTATGGCTGAAATCTTTAAACTTCCAACAGCGTATTTTAACAAGATCTGTTACATTAATTTCAGGAACAATGCAGTGAAGCATGTGGTGTACTATCCATCACTGAAGGTAAGTCTTTTTTCATGTAATGAGTATGTTCATGAGTAAACTCATTGTGATTAAAAACAAAAAGATCCATTAAGTCATTATAATAAGAAACCTCACCAAAATATAAAGTCTCTACATTCCATTATCACATACTTTTTCCTTTTACTTGTAGTGCAGACTGTTGCATGCAGTCTGCATACAATTGGGACATACTGCTTCCTTGTAACACTGCTTGTTGAACTTTACCCCTCCTGCACATACACATCACAAAGGATTGTGGGTCAGTGGGTGGGTCATACTCAGAAAAGCTTCCATATTTGACACAGAAAGCAATGTTGATAATTTAACAACAACTTCCTTTCACATTATTATCTGAAGTGCTGTTTTCATGAGGTTTACTGCTACTCTTTTCTGTGTTTACTTCTGCAGTCAATCTACCTGAGGATCTCTTTAGCTACTGAACTGGGAACAGGAATTTCCTTATGGGAACTAGGACAAGGACTGGACTATTTCTATGATCTCCTATGAGAGTCGGACTTGAAAGTAAAGAAGACTGGACCCTGAATCATCAGCACATGGATTTTCTTTTTTCTTTTCCCCTGAACACGATGCACCAAAAATTCAAGAGCCGTGCGCAGGTATTATTTTATTCAGTTTTTACAGTTCAGTCAGAGTGCAGTAACACATCTCCATTCAACAACAGATGGTGCATGATCATTAATATCTATACAGTTTAAATGAGGGATTGTTCTGAGGCCTTGAGAGTTCATATGCCACAAACATCTGCAGCCTCTCTTCAGTCCACATCCAGAAATCTTCTGTTTTGCTCTCCGCCGCCCACAAACATTTCTGCTCCTGGATGAACTTTGCTGTGAAGATGCATCTCTCTGGCTTTGAACATCCTCAAAACTGCATTTTCTCCTGACACAACCAGTTTTCTTCTTTTTAAATTTTCAAATCAAGACATTTGATTGTGTGTTTTTTTTATTAGGTTTATAATAACAGCATTGGCAAGTAATGAAGTTGTATTTACAGTGTTGCCAAACATGTTCTGACCCAGCATCTTCCAATATTTGTCTGAAATGAATGTTTGTTTAATTACATGAATATAAATGTGGAACAACTCAGCTGTTTAATGTGATGTTCCTAATGTTAACATTTTCTTTTTTTACTTGGCACTACAGAGCAGAATTAGATTATTTACAGCAAGTGATGTCGACTGCATATTCTGACCAGTTATTAGGTGTCTGTCTATGACGACGTGCACAGCATCTTCTTGACTTGCTAGAAAACGAAGAGATAAACATGAGAGGGCTTTAGTTTTTCATTTTAAAAATGCTCATTAATGGTGCAATATGTAACAATTGGCCACCGGTCAAATTCATACTCCAAACAAAAAGGGGCAGCATATCATCAGAGAAACTAATAACTCCTTAATTGCACTGGGCATGTTGCATCTGCCAAAGTTCTGATCCATGCTCCATATGGCTTCATGCCCCACCAGCAGCCTTTGAGAAGCAGAGCGCTTTTTCAGTCTGATTATGTTGATTTGCTCAGATTTTGCTGATTTGGTCCTCTTTCCTTGTCTTTTGTGCCTCTACCATGGGCAGGAAGACAGTGTAGTTAAATTGTCTGTTTCATGATCCTGAGTCTGCATGGGATCTTTTGTTTTGAAAACTGACCGCATTATCTACACTGTTTCTGTGTCTGACCACTCAGTTTGCTTTGTGCAGCTTGACACAGCATCTGTGGCCTGGTAGCTCTGTTGGTAGAGCATTTGAAGTATGTGTTATGATGAGTTGACAAAACAATTAAGTAACTCTTAATTTGGTTCTTAGTTTGGTAACATTTAGAACGTGTATGGATATATTTTTCTATTTGACTGAAATAGGTGTAAAAATATTTCCTTTGTTGACATTTTGTGAGTTTATTTTGTTTATTTATTAGACTACAAAAAGCTTAAAGAGCTTGTGGAACATGGCTCAATGCTTGCACATACCACAAAGCGGTACAGACAGGACAGGCTGGTTAATATGCTTTGTCAGATATATCTGCAACACAATACATAGACGTCTTGGACACAAAGTCAAAACTCTTATTTAGTCACATTCTGTTGATAATTTTAGTCAATTTTTATATGTCTTGAATTAGATTCTTACATATTACACCTTAAATATTTACCAAATGAGTATCTGTGCCCTGCAGATCAGCTCACCTGTGTATGATCCACCGCTGTCTTTCACAAAGTCCTCCACGACCAAGGGCAAGTTGGCAAAGTCAGGCCGCCGCACCAGTTCAAACACTGACGGCTTTAAGCAAAAATAGTTACTGTTATTAAACACACTGAACGCATAAATATATCTGTATATATTGGCTTCATGTTTACTTGAGGAAGACTCACCCCTGTTAAACTGTAGTCACTGAAGATCCACCTCTGGCCTTCAGTGGCACAACACAGAGCCGACACTCCTTGTCCTACTGCACAAATAGGCTCTGCAAACAGAGAAACACACACGTCTCTACACCAGACATATAGATTACATACTGACTGCTTTTCAAAATTCTCGCACTCACTTTGGTGAGAGATGAAGTGTGTGAGAATGCGGTGCAAAGAGCCGCTGTGTGCAAGGTCATTCAGCGCTCCAGGGCAGTCCGGGATGAGCAGCGCCTGGTATCGGGCACCTGGAAAGGGTCATCATGACTCTTAACTGAGCAAAGTTCAACCAACAGCAACAACAGCACACATTTAAACAGTCAAAATGTTCTCACCATCTATTGATTCAAGTTTGGCTGGCGTGGCGTAGGGTTTCACGTTGAAGTCTTGCACCCATCTAGCAGTGCTTTCATCAATTCCAACAAAGTCTATTGGCTTCCCCTGCGATTAAAAAAAAAACTCAGTTACTTTGCTGGGATTAAATATGGACCCATATACAAATCTCAGGTGTAAGAAAAACTTAAATTTTATACATCAGCAGTGGTTTGGTCCTTCTTCAAAGGTGATTCAAGCATCTCTTAGAAACTAATGCAAAACATGAAGAGTTTATAACTAGCAACTATAGCTGTCAAACCATTGTAATAGAGTAATTAGTACAATATGTCCTTCTAAATTGTAGTGGAGTATATACAGTGGTGGAATGTAAGAACATTTACACGAGTATTTTACTTAAGATACATATTTGAGGTATTTTACTCGAGAATTTCCATTTTATGGTTCAGTACTTTAGACTTCTACTCCTACCCAACTACATCTCTTAGGCAAATATTTAGTTACTAGTTACTTTTCAGATTACAATGTTTCATACCCTTCTTGTCCAGTGAATACCATGGATCTCCAAAATTGGTGATTTTTAATTGGTTCCTTTATGAGTTGAGAAAATTCTCCTTGAAAGAATTGTTCTTCAAAAAATGAAAATTCAGTCGTTATTTGCTCACCCTCATGCTGACTGAAGGTCGGGTTTAGTTTTTTTAATCCACAAAACACTGGGGTTGTTTTTAGCCTAAATCTTCACTGTAGATCCTTAGCTTTGAGCCACGTTCATGGTGTGACTGTGTGCACAAGTGAACAGCATGTCGGGGCTTTAGGACTTGGATTTCATCAGACAGGAAGTATGGAGGCATTTTGTTTTTTTTCCCCAGCTGTTTTTCTGTATTAAAACTGGTCACCATTCAGAGATTCTGCAACGCTGTTTTCCCATGAAACTCCAGCAGTATTTTGTGGACTAAAAAACTAAACCTCACCTTCTGTCATAATTAAGGTGAGTAGATAATGACTGAATTTTCTTTTTTAGGTGAACTATCCCTTTAAGCTGATAAAAACTATTTTTGGATCAACTGCAAAATTCGTTGTCACAAACGGGTGTTTTCCTGACACCATGAAATGTTTACTTTTTACAGGACAGCAATGCTACAAACGTATGATGATCTAATTGAATATAATAATGCATTTCTGTAGATCAAAATACAAAACAAAATATAAAGTAGACACACATGAATGCACCAGTTTTACTGATCTAAAAACACCATATAAAATAGTAAAACAATGCAGGGAGCATTTTTCTGCATAATAAGTAAGTTTTACTTTTGAAACTTTATGTGCATTTTGCTGATAATTCTTACTTAAACTAAGTAACGTTTTGAATGCATGACTGTTACTTGTAGTGGAGTATTTTTACAGTCTAATATTGCTACGTTTACTTGAGTAAAGGATCTGAATACTTCTTCCACCAGTATAAAGTGTACTTAGTTACATCCCACCATTCCTGGCCACTAGCTGATGGTCTTTGTGGCGAGACTGTTTTTCCTGTTTCCAATGTCAAGAATGAACTTTGAAGCTCAAAGTACACAAACACTGTCGGAATATTTACTTTGCTGCGTATTTTTCAGTTATAAATGTAGTCTTACCCCAGGTGTGGCTGTCTGCAGATTAAACACTGAGGTGCAAAGGCTGAATGACTGATGGAAAGACTTTGCAGACACGCCTGAAGAAGCAAAAAACATCAGTGTAAACACAAAAGATATCAAGTGATGTTTGACCGCAGCTAATCGACGAAATAAAGCAAGAATAATAAGCTACACTTGATACAAAACTGTCAAACTAAAGTCCACTTTTGTCGCTGTGTAACGCTAATTCATCCCCATCGTGATAATAAAGTGGTAGAAGCTGACGGACCCACCTTGAGGAGAAGCACTCGCCACGATCAAACAGGTCGGTTTCGCAGACATTTCATTTATCTCCGTGTTCCCTCCACATGAAATATTTTAGCTCGTTTGAAATGAATAAAGCGACAATTGTGGGTGAAAATACGAAAGAGAAATCGGCGAGGAGGAGGAAGTACTGTCAGCTGACAACAACATCCGCTGGAAGATTTTCAGAATAAAAGCTCATTTAGAATGCAGAGGAAAATGCAATACGATAGGTGAAAATAATTGGGAATCATAAATAGCAAGCATTTTTATTTTCAATGTTATAAACAAAACTATGTTTATATTCAACTTCTTTTTAAATTGTAACTTTGGTTAACACTGTTTGATATGTAAAAAACTGGCACCACTTTGCAATAAGACTGCTTATAAATGATTTAGAAGTGTTTACTAACATTTATAAGAAGAGGGAGCCATATTGTAAAGTGTAACAAACATTTATTACTGTCAAAAGGGAGCCTTATTGAAAAAGGGAAAAAACACTGCATGTTGAAAATGTCATGGTAAACAATATTGCCAAAGCATGGGTGCATGAATCTGGTCATTTGATACGTTAATTTGATGCTAAATTAAACTTTTTGATTATTAAAATATGCAACGAACTTGTTAATAAATATGTGAAAAAGCTGACAGGTATAAATGCCGGCCGATGGGGAAGACAAAGTGAGTTAAGTAGGGAATGAGATGTGGGCTCACTATTTGGCAAGTTACAAGTCACTGTTGATCATTTTAATCTAATGTGTTGTAAGTGTTATATAATAAATGTAATAATAATGATTTATAATATAATATATATAATTAAGGGTAGTCTTACAGTAAAGTGGCATCAAAAACTAAATAAAAACAAGGGCAACACTGATTGCAAATGTAGGCACAACATGCTCATATTTCTCTGTTCTTTAAAATGTGTTTTTTGGTTACTAGTTCAACCACACATCATTATCATAATGTAAAAATGAAGATACTAACAGCATGCATTTTAGGCATTTTACAGAGAGAGGACAGTGCTGCCCAGCAGCATTACAATATCCGTACTATGTGTATTTTGAAAATCTAAATATGAATTGGCAGCTTCACAGCGTCCAGAACTGTGTGAATAATTGGTGCATTAAAAAGTCTAACCAAACAATTTACAGTTCATGATGTGACTGTGTGATTTTGCGATGTTAAAGAGTCAAAAATCAGTATGGATCTTCTTGCAAATTTCGATGAAGGCAGCAAGTAAACATCATCCCCACAAGCTGAAAGAAAAAAAGATACAAGGAACTTGTTAGTTCTGCACTGCACACAGAAACATTCATTGTTCACAGTTCAGCCAGAGGACCTTTGCACAATATTAAAAGCTTTTTTAATATTAACCAGTATTTTTCCTCAGTGGTTTGTGATTTACCTGTAGAAATGCTATTCCAATGCCCACTGCTCCTAGAATATACAACTGACTCAGGATGAACTCCTCTAACTTCATAATGCAGCCTCCCTGGGAGCATGAGAGAGGAAAGACATAAAAAAAATCTTGTTCTAATTTATTTAATTTATAAGCAGACAAATGTACAACTCCACTTACCTCCACCTTGTAGATGTTGGACGGATGGTCCCTGCGACCGCAGAGGTCAGTGCGAGTTTTGCAGCAGCTATCAGGAACAACCTGCTTATTTTCCTGGATCCACTTGTTGTCTGCCCAGTCTGAGTAGTTGTAACTGCCACAACATTTAAACTGAGAGGGAGGCGGTGCAGGGAACAATAAAACACAGAAGAAAAGATGTGACAATGGTGACTGACATGCAGGTTGAAGGAACTGACTGTAATTTCAAATTACCATGGTCTGATCAATCTGACACTTTACACTGAAGTCATTTCACTTTTTGTCTTTGTAAAGTCAGGGCTGCAGTGGTATGACATACTTTGTTTCTTTGTCTGTCTGTCTCATGTATATTTTTTCAAGGAAAAAAACAGCTTCAGTAAAATATCTTTAGGAAACAAAAAAAAACGGAGTATCACTTCCTCACCTCCTGCTGAAGTTTGTCCACTGCCTGTGTGACGCTCTCCTCCCCTGGCTGCTGGTATTTCTGCTGCATGGTCACCTTCAGGTTCTGTCTGAGGTCCTCATCCAGCTGTGAGACAGGGGAATCATTTCAGTGATTTCCTCGTAAAATATATAGATATATCATCTGCAAATACTTCCCCATCAATAAAAAACTGAAAACCCCTGGTCAAGTTCTTTTTTCTCCATTAACATTCCACTGTACCTGTGCAACGCCCTCACATAACTCAAAACATATGAGCACAGATCCTCTGACCCCACTGAGCATATTTCACTGATTTTGACAAAGTACAAAGAGTAAAAACAAACCACTTTATATCAGCCTGTTAGGGAAACAGGTTGATATAAAATGGAAACAGGTGGGAGCAGATTACCTGGTAGCAGAAAGGGAAACACTGGAGCAAGAAAAAGCAGGGAAGAAAGAAGGAAAGAGGTGTGAGAAAGGTGGAAAATCAGGATAAATGAAGAACATGCACAGAGAGGCATGCAGAGAATATTTTACACCAGAGAGCGCAGCAACTGAGGAATTTCATAGGTGGTAAAATAAATAAACAAATAAATAGAAATGATGGAGAGCAAGGTATGGAGTTTGAAATCACATTAAAGGATAATGAGATTGACAAAAATGCACATAAAATACAAGCATAAAGAAAGTAGCCCGATTTCTAATTGCTGCAGTGAGATTTAAACTATAGAACCTGGAGTTCAAAAACTTGGGATGATGTGTAAAACATAAATTAAAACAGAATCCAATGATCTGCAAAACCTGTTCTACCTATATTCAATTAAATACAGCACAAAGAAAAGAGATCTAATGTTCAAACCATTAAACTTTATTGATTTTTTTAATGTACACTCATCCAGAATTAGTGCATTCTGTTTTTATTTACATTTTACACAATGTCCCAGGTTTTTTTAAATCAAAGTCTGTGCATGGTAGCAATCATTTTATCATTTTATCAGAAAATAGTGATATTGAAAATTACACTATATTGGATTAATATCTGTCACTATACTTTGGTCAAATATATGAAAACACAAATAAAGCACCTCACCTCTTGGTAGGTAATGTAGGCCAGCACACCAGCGATGAGTTCCAGCAGGAAAATACAGAGCAACAAGCACAAATACTGTAGAGGAGAGACATGAAATAAAAAAGAACAAAACAAAGTGAAAAAAAAATGCATCTGATTCAGCATCTGTTCAGCATCTGCAGCTGCTTTGTTTGAGTTAGTCTTTTCTTTGTGTGTGTGATATTTGTATTTCCTGTCTGTTGTGTTTTTATTTCTGTTTAAACTGTAACTGGTGTTGGCCAGGTCTCACTCGAATAAGAGCTTTCTATTTACCCAGTGGTTCTCAACCTTTTTCTGGCAGGCCCCCCTTCAGAAGATGAAGAAGGTTCACCCACCCCCCACCAACACCCACATTTTTTGATCAGTCATTAACAATAATTGGGAAAGCAACAGATAAGTAAAAGAGTTCAGGTGCAATACAGGTCTGCTTGCAGTTCAGACCTGAAAGTGTGTGCCACAGATTCAAAATGAATTTTTGTGAAATGAAAGTCAGCATGACAGCATCAGCTAACTGTTGTTTGTTTACTTCCCCTACATAAATCATACTCGTTTATCTTTGAGTCACTCTATAGTTCTCCCTTCGTCATCCACACCAACTCTGCAGTGGCTCCATATGACTTAATATGGAGCCACTATATGGCTTAATATGACATAAGTCCTGAAAGCATCTGTGCATGACTGAAAAACTAAATACAGTTTATACCCCAGACAATATCTGAGATTAAGTTGTGGTAAAAGAAGTTATTCATTACAAAGGTTGTGGGGAAATATGGAAATAGACATAACGTCACAGAGAGTGTGCAGTTTTGCTTCTGTGTTACGTCCTCTCACTGCGTCTGTCAGTGTCTCTCACACACTCTTCAGGCTTGTGATGCCCTTCATTCCTCTGGCATGAGCCACACTCTAAATCTAAACTCTTAAAGACACACTCTGCATGACTTTGTCTGTTATATTTGACAGTCATGCCAGCCTGACATAATGAGCTGCACTGAACACACGCAGACAAGACAGAAGGTCACCAAGGATTAACTTTCAGTACACGCAAGCTCAGACTAGGTTGTGTGTGTATAAACAGGAACTCGAAAGTGGTTTCTGAATGAAACAGGATTCATGCTTTTGGTGTAGCGAAATAAAACAGGGACAGTGTTTTGTGTGTCTTTCCTATTTTACCACAATCAAAAGACTCTTCATCTCCTTCAGAGTGGCACAGCATCCGATGATCCCGGTCACTATCACAATGACTCCAGCAGCTATCAGGATGTAGGCAGCAGCTGAGTAGAGGCTGGAGTTCAGTAAGCTGACGTAGTCGCTCTTCTCCACCAGAGTCCACACTCCCACTGCCAGCACAGCCCCTCCTGCCAGCTGAAAGAACGCACTGTTATCAGCTCAACACAAACCAGATGCTCACATCAACAATGTGCCACATAAATTTTAGCTGTTATAACATAACTCCTGAAATGTGACAGTGATGCAAACAAGACAACGCCTTTTTCTTTCACTGTCAGCCTCAAGAGACATCCAGCCAAATTTGTTTTTGTTATTATCTGATGAAGCCAACAGGTATAGTATGCCAGAAAAAGATTTAGTATGTCAAATGCAATGAGCCAAAATTACCAGTGTCTTACTGCATCTAGTCGCATTTTGCAATATGCAAGCCAGCATGCTTTTCTATTCTAACCTACAATCTTCTGCATAGGAGAAAACACACCACAGGAAATGAGACACCCAGAAAGTACAGACATGACGGCTCAGACTTATTCCAAAATGTATAGTTTTTCCTTTTACTACAGACTGTACCGGATGTATGAGCAAGAGGGATGGCACAGTGTTATGACTAAAGAGTGTGTCAAAATTGTATGCATACTGCATGCAACAGTACATATGGCAAGTAATGCACTAAAAGTAGAAAGAAAAAGTCTGCATTTCAGAATGCAGCTTGGAAATCCAAGCTGAAATAGCCTGTAGTTCTTCCATTCCACCCAATATATCACTGTGACATCACTGGATGCAGGAAGAACTGCAGATTTTGCAGCAGAATAACTCAGCTTTCTCAGTCAATATTGAACACACTGAGGTTTTTATTGCTTCAGTTGGCTACATTTTACCATCACCACTGACTGGAGATCCGCATAAAAAGTGTTGACTTTTGTCCTTTAATCTCCATGGCAACTGAAGCAAAGCATAAGTTTAATGCTGTAAGATCAACATAATTATTTACTTTAATGGTATTAATTATAACAGCATCCAATGTAGCCTTAATAGAGGGCTTTGATGTCTAAAATACTGAAAAAAATCTTAACACTTCCTTGTTAACTTACCCAAAAAAGAATGTTAAAGAGAAAAAGGAGATATTTTAGACAAATTGTCCCGCAGGTGTGTGTTTTTTCACCTTGAGGTTCCATTCTGAAATGAAAAATATACACGTTAATACACTGTAAACTGTAAGGAACACACATGGAAAACATTACCAAATCAAAAACTCCTCTGGAGAAGATTAGGTATAGCACAGCTGAGTCTAGATAATGAACACAAGATGCTCAGACTGCAGGTCAAACCCTCCGACACTGCAGGTTACTATCACACATCTTCATACTCGCATGACAGCTAAAGCCTGTTAGTGCTGTATCTGATGGAGACCAGTCAGTTGTGGTTGACACGTGGGAATTTCCTCTTTTAGTCTGCTTTAGTTCCATGTTTGGTTTAAAAAGGTGATTTACTGAGTGCAGTTCTAACGCATGAACTCTCCTGTTCTTTTTTAAGATTAAAAATTAAATGTGCTGCATTTCAAACTTGCAAAAATAACAGAGCAATGGGAGGAATTCAGAGATGAAATCAAATATGTTGTGGGGAAAACATACTTAACTTGTGTCACATGGCATCCAGCAGACAGATATATATGTCCCCATCCCAGTAACTTAACCTGATCTCGCACGCCAGTGATATACTGTTGACTTTTAATGCTTTACTTCAAGAAATAGTAAAATGTGTTTTTATCCTGACCTCAACTGACCTTTTCTATACTTTTTCAAGAAAAAATTGTGACTCAGAGCATCATGAGATCGTGATTTTGTTTTATTTTATCACTGAGTATCTCTCTTTCTAAATAAAACAATAAATCATGAAAGAGTAAAAATACAATAACCCTAAAACATTAAAATATGTAACACATGAAAAATGTAATATGGTTTTCCAGCCATAAGACAAAACACTCCATGCATACATGTGACTGTCCAGCAAAACAAAATCTCCCAATGGTCAGAATCAAGAGTTATTTTTAACTCATTGTGTCATGGAAAAACTGCTCTCCCTTTCCGCTGAGACCAAAATACTCCTACCTGATTTTAGTTGGTGGGCCCTGAAGGATGTAGATTATCGGGGTAACGTCTTCCCAGATCCCACCGACCCCCGTGTCAACACACTGCTGTCTCTGAAGGTTAACTGCAACACTAAGTTCTCAGTTGACATCAGACCCCGAGCCTCCTACCCAAGCGTCTGAGCGTCTGACCTCTTTTGGCACAACAGGCAGCTGAGTTATGAGGAGTACATGGCTGCCCCCAGCTGGTTTGTCACGCATATGAGCTCTACTGACACTTCAACAAATTGTTCAAAGGATTAAAAAAAGACAGACAACAAAGGAAACATCAAAAATGCATTTATTTTATGCATTTTAAAGACACACAACATAAGCAAACTTTACAGATACTGTTCAGTAAACTTGTTCTCAGAGAAATGTTCTGTTTATGTTTTGAAATGATATGAAGTGACCAACAACATTCCCCATAATCCAACTGTCCCTCACAAAGACAAATGTGATGCCAATCAACCAAGGTGTTTTCGATTCCTGGGAGTTTCCTTCCCTCTTGTCTTTATGTGCAGCAGCGTCTTTTTTCAGTGTCCACAGTCAGTAAAAGTGCATCTTCACATTGTCGATCATGCTGTGATAACAACATCCTAAGATAAAGAAAATTGATAAATTGTTGTGCCGAAGAAACCACAACATGTGAGGAAAAAAAAAAAAATCTGTTTATAGTTTTCACAGCTCACCCTGCTACATCAGCCACATCCCTTTCATATCAATGACAGCAGACTAAATATGAGAAATTGTCCAAAAAAAGCTGATTTGATTAGTTACTGACAAATCGTCTGCCAATAATTTTTAAAATTCAAGTAAAAGGACAGTTCACCCCAACATCAATAAGATGTATTTTTCCTCCTCCACACAGAGCTATTTATCAATCTAGATCCTACATTCTTTAAGTATGATTCTAGTGCCAGTGTTTCTACGCAAACTCCCTCTAGTGCTACACTGAAGAACATCCTAAAATGTAAAAAAAATAAAATGAATCAATTTAAAGACATAAAATCAATATACAGGGTGTCCACAAAGTCTCTTTACAATTAAAAAAAAAAATTGCTTTGTAATAAATTTGTTAAATTGTAAAGACTTTATGGACACCCTGGACTACAAAATTTCTAATGAAAAACCTTACCACGCAAACTATGAGATCACTGAAATGTAAATTAAAATAAAATTTGTAATTCCCCTAATATTTTTGTTTGATTATCAGCCTGCTGTGTCGTCACATCCATGCATGTAGAACACAGATAAGTACTGAAAAAAATCTGAGAAACACTGAAATATGTTGTTTTAATTTTGGGCTAAATTTTCCAGTTAAGTCATTTACCAAGTAAAAACTCCAAATATTTTCTCATTTCAGTTTTCCAAATATGATGATTTGTTACTTTTGTCTGTTTTAAATGGCTGCAAACTGAATATCTTTCGGTTTTGCTTTGCAAAAACAATCGGATGACATCACCTGAGGCTCTGGGATGTTGTTGTTGTTGATGGGAATTTTTCACATTGTGTGACATTTTATAGGCCTAACAATTCATTGATTAATCATAAATTGGCAGATTATTTGTTAGATGTAGTCCTTAATAGAAACACCTCTCAATATAATGCAATGCAACTCAACAACATGCAAATGACAGTTTCAAAAATTACTATAAAGCTGAATCAACACCAATATAATCACAAAAACATTTATCAATGTATATATTTTTTTACATGTCTGCTGTATTAAACTGCAGGCTTGATAAACTGGAAACAGTGTATTTTGACTACAGTGAAAAACACAAGTGTACCAACCCTGGAATTGTAAACATTTTACAGGACTCGGATGATGTGAATGACACACAGCAAAGACAAAAGATACGATACCCGATCAGATCAGTCATCAGCTCCTCCATGTTAAATCCAGTTTTGGCACTGCACTCGTAAAACAAAGCTTGGTGCTGCTATATGAACCAGGAAGTAAAAAAAACACTTTATTTAAAAGGTAATGGTCCTTCCTTTAGTGGTGGCATTATGATTAAATCACTGTAGAAACAAGTTTGAATAGTCAAATGTGCCTCACGTCTGCTAGTCTCCGCCCCTCCCCTGCTGTCACTTGTCTCCTGTGACTGTCTGCCAGGTCCAACTTGTTCGCCAGCAGCATCAGTACAGCACCTTCACTCATCTTCTCCTGGGAGAGACACACAGCAGGTTATAATTAATACACTCTTAATAGTGTTGACTAACGCAAAAAATACCACAGGTGAGGCCGAGTCACTGTGCTGCATGGCACTAACAAGTTCAAGTCTTTGCATTCAAATACCAAATCCAAAGTTCCAGGTCCTAAACTCTGAGTTTCGAGTACAAAACAAGTCTAAATACTCTCTTCACCAAATGTATTACCATTTTAACAACAGACCCTCAACTTGCACTTCTTAATGCAGCTTCAAATGATGAACAAAGTTGGAAGTTGTTGCGCTCGGTCTGTAATTTTTTGACCCACATATTTTGCATAATGCTAATTTGTTAGAGAAAGAATGTGTGGTGTCTTCTTTCCAATTATTATTAGAATGTAACTTTGATTGACACTTGGCCGTTGTTCTAATAACTCTTTGGTTGTTTTAACTGGATACTTTTCTAATGCAGGACATGGCTGTTTAGCAGACAGCAAAGGCTGACAGTGTCCTCATCCTGTTTGTTTTTAATGTTTTTTTCCAAGTAAAATGACTCAAGTGAAGTCTGGAGTCATTGTTGTCCAGGTTGAGTTGCAAGTCTTTTTTAAAATTTTATCATGTCAAGTATAAAGTCATTAAATTTATCATACATCTTTGAAAAATGCATCAGTGGTGAGGAAAGCTATCACATTATCTACATAAACATCAGACAAAAACAAGAAGAGTTGAGATTCATCGCTCAAATTACATAAGTGCCTACTGGGATTCTTATTGTCATTTACATGCATGTGTATTCAAACTGGGACAAACTGCTTTGCATGTTTTTTTTCATCCACGTCATCCACACCTGCTTACCTTCACAGAGTCAATCCATCCTCTAACAGAGGTGAAGGAGGAGGAGTCAGTTATGTCATACATGGCGAGGATACCGTCAGCTTTACGGTAATACTGCTCAGTGATGCTCCGAAACCTGAAGTAAAGAAAATCACACCCACAAAAAGCAAATCTGAGGCATTAATACAATAAGACAAACAATCCTACAGCTCAAATAGTAGTATGTGGAATATGTTTGGCCACAAGAAAAGCACATCTGACCTCTCCTGTCCTGCAGTGTCCCACAGCTTCAGGGTGATGGTGGTGGAGCCCAGAGTTAAAGTCTTCATCTGGAAGTCTAAACCTGGAAGCAGCAAGGTTTCATACTTTACTGATAAATACACTACACTCACCAGTCACTTCAGTGTAATTCAATCCAATAGAACAACTCTGCCATGAATTCTACTTTCATGAAGCGTACAAGTTTTCAGTCTTTGTTGACACTGTCAGAAATGTAATAAGAATTTGTTTATTATCGAGGTCATAGTGGGTGGTGTTGTACTAGAGTGCATTATATTGACAGATGTCTCTAATATTTAGTAGAGCTGAAACAATTTAGCAATTAATAATCAATTATTTTGATGATTTGATTAAGAAATTTGAGCAATTTTAAGAAAGAAAGTGAAAATTCACAGACTCCAGCTTCTTAATAATGTGAAACTAGACATTTAAGGATGTTACCTTAAATGGCAAAAAAAAAAAAAGAAAGACAATTCACAATTTTCTACCATTTTATAGACCACACAACTATTAATTGAGAAAATAACGATTTATCAATTGTGAAAATAGTATATATCAGTTGCAGCCCTCTAATTTAGACTTTAATTTAGTTTGCCCTTCTAATTTATGCAAATGGGATGACTAACTATATTTGCAATTCAGTTCAACAAGACTGTAACCTCAATAACAAACATGTAAACAAATTAATACTTCTCTGAGAGTGTCGCTCAAAGCTGTTGCATTGGATCACATTAGACAGTAGAGTATAATGAAGTGTCTGGTGTGTGTACTCTAATAAGCACATTAATTAGTATTAATAATAGAGTGATAATCAAAAGAAACGCTTACCAACAGTAGAGCTCATTTTATGGTGGAAGTGTCCCGTGCAGTAGTGCTGGATGAAGGAGGTCTTACCCACTCCTGAGTTACCGAGGAATACCACCTTGAACACTCGTTGAGGACTGACAATTTCACTCTAAAATTCAGGTAAAGGCACCAAACTTAACATTTTGATATTAGTGTCTGTTTTTGGGGTAAAGACGAAGCACATCTTTGCCGAAGACAAATCTGTGCTCATTGTAGATCTCTGTCTGCTTCAACTGTTATAAAATTGATAGATTATTTGGGATTTAATATGTTCCCTACCTGAGTTTGCCCCTGTTCAACACTCTCACACCTGACTCTACTTGACGATTGGCGTCTCTTGGATGAATTTGTCACCTCTTTGTCTTTGTCCTGCTCCAACTCATCAGATGAGCTCAGCTGTCTTTAGAATCAGTAAATACACAAAATTATTAGTTGTTTCCTCATTGCAAAGATGATAAATGAAGTGATATCAGATGCATTTAAGTCATACAAACCTTTTCAATGGCTTGTCTTGCAGTAAGTAGTTACCTATGACTGACCCTTTCTTCTGCAAAGTCTTTCTGACATTTGGAGGCTAAAAGGTTTGTGTGGAAAGTGAGGCAAAAGAGATGAGCAGCATTAAGATTTTTTTATAATATGCTTTTTATCATAAAAATATATATTATAAAGTAACTATCTTTTCTGTAGAAATATTAGTTGCTTCACACAGGCGGATTATTTTAGATGTATTGTGTGTTTAAAAAGCAAGAATTCAGTCCAATCATGACATTTACTCTGCTGAAAATAAGTTTAAAATCATAATCATTTATCAGCAATGCTCTCATTTGATTGTAAATGCCATGACAAGACAAAAACACAAGAAGTGTCCAACAGGTGTTCATTCTGTTGTGGTCAATACAGTTTCTCAAATTAATGTTTTGTTTTCTTTGTTTGGAAAAAATCTGCTTCAGCAAAAATGCCGAATACTGATTTTAAGAAAGTGGATGGGAAATAATGGAACGTGTTAAGAGATCAGCACTCCTGTAAGAATTGTGATAAAGGCCTTTATTAGTATGGTAAATACTGACCCACTTTAGTTCACCTGCATAAATATGTACAGTCTCATTAATAAACATATAAAACAGTTTTTCCTTCAAGTTGACACAGAACAGAATAAATGTGTTTTCAACTAAATCCTTCACTTCACCGTCCACATCTACAAGAGCGGAAAAAAAAACATTGCTGACATCGCAAATAATCCCAAACTGTGTCGATGACATCAACACAAGTTCAATCAATAACCAACACAAACAATAACAGCTGCCCATATAAATAATCATTGTCCAGGGGGTGGAATAAAGCGTGACACCACTCCATGACTTAGCTTAGGTTGGATAAATCTTCTGTGTCCACGGCGTGCAAAGGTCTTCACTGAGGTAATAAGTTAATGGCAGAGAAGGAAGGACAGAGTGGTTGTGACTAACCCTCTTCTGAGACTGTTGGGCATCTTTCTCATCTCGCAGCCTTTTGTTCATGTCCCTGACACAAAGAGAGGAAATCATTAAC
The DNA here is from genome assembly GCF_056507025.1 of Lutjanus erythropterus. NCBI lineage: Eukaryota > Metazoa > Chordata > Actinopteri > Lutjaniformes > Lutjanidae > Lutjanus > Lutjanus erythropterus. The sequence goes on along the minus strand of NC_139329.1, from coordinate 24,015,935 downwards.
AAACAACATCACACCAGCTCAACCATGTTTAGATCGGTGAGGGGGTTCAATCAAAAAACATGAGACAAGAAAAAGTACACACACAGGAGGTTCAGTCTTCATAGACAAATATTATCCGGAAGTTTCTTTTATCGTCACGACAAAAGAACTTGATTTGTTACCTCAACAGCTCCAGCTGTCTCAAGAGACTATCCTTCTCTTTCTGCATGTTCCTCGACACCTTCATCACATTTCTACATTGAAGCAAACAAAAGATTGTTAAAGCGGGTCTGATGGTATTCTATATTTTTCTTACAGGCAACAAAACCCAAGAAAAAAAGACCTAACAATTAATTGATCCATCTGCGGACTGCCAGTAGTGTTGGACTAGTAGTAAGTTAACCGTTTGTCTCCTTGCACTTAAAATGTGTGTGGATAATTTGAAGTGCATAAAATCTCATATATATTACATTTGTAATATTTGGGCACAAGTTTCTGTTTATTGCTTCCTTGTAACTGCACACCTTTAAACACACAGATTAAAACGCCTTTAATCGATCAGTGGAAACAATCAATTAATTGATTGTTAATAAAAAACAAAAATATTGCTGATACTGAATAATCTCTGATCTCTGGCATGCTGCCACAGTCTAAGAAACACATAAAGACGTAAAGGCCTGCATATTAAACATACGTACTTGAGTTTCAGGCAACATGGGGGGCACGTTCATAAAAATAATCTATAATATTTCAGATCTTTATTTGATTGATTAAATTTCTCTTGATCAGTCAAATTCTTAATAACCAATTAATCAATCAATCAATTCATCATATAAAACAGAGTTCTGTGAAACAAGCGATCCATCATGTTGAATGTTTTCAAAATGACATTGTTAACAACATGCCATTTGATTGCCAGATTTGAAACTTTGGAAAAAATTGATCTCGATCTAGAAAAAATAAAAGCCGCAATGTGGCTCAGTGAAATTCTGTTGCTGATGTGAGAGTTTACACTGACTGCCTGAATCATTCACATGCAGAAAATGCTTCTGGTATGAAAAGGCCTTTATCCTTTCATGAACTCCTGGGATTCATTTTTATGCTCAACTGAGAAAACAAGTCCACATGAATGTTTATGTTAATCTTATTTTCTCTACATTTGGCTATTTTTGAACTTTTCAGACATGGGAAAGTTATGAATGTTTTTAATTTAATCTCACATTGGATATGGTAGCTTTGTTCCGGTCATGATAAAAAAAAAAAAAGCTAGTTTGACTGGAACTGAAAAAAGAAAAATCATATGACTCCCATGTGTTTATTATTCTGTTTTTTTATACCACAGCACTCATGCATTTTGTAATAAAATCACTAGAAAGCACGTTTTAGTCACACTTCAAAGATATGCAGAGTTTTCATGCTATAATTTCTGCTGGGATATTTCCAGTATGCAGTTATGTGCTGTCAGCTCCTCACCTCTGTCTGGCCACTTGTTCCTGGGCGGCGTTGATCTGCAGCAGGCTGAGCTGACCCAGAGCGGCCTGCAGCTGCTCTCTGCTGCTCTCCACCTGCTCCTGTAACTGCACGTTGAGGCTCTGCAGCTGCTGGTTCTGCTCCTTGATGTTTGCCTGATCACAGCTCAGCTGCTGGATTCTGGTCTCCAGCTGAGGACAAAGACAGATCCTGTTCATTCAATCATGAAACTAAGACCCTTCAGAAATAACATCAGAAATAACACCTACCTCTTTCTGTTTGGTCAGAGTATTCTCCAACTCTTGCTCCCGAATCTTCAGCTCTGCCTCAAGTTGCTGCCCTCTCTGCTTCTGTCTAATACTGTCCTTGATTTCACAATAAATCCATTAAATGATTTTATGATGATCATGTTTATTGAATGAAAAAAAAAATTGCACTAAACAGCACAAATCTGTACCTGAGCCAGGCGTTTCTCCCTCTCCTCTCGGATTTGACTTTCCATTTCTTCATATATGGACCGAACAACCTGATCATGTTCACTCTCCCGTCTAAAAAAAAAAAAAAAAACTGAGTTGAATGATTTTGGAAAATTCTGGACACTCACAGTTGAATATGGCATAAATGATGTATACTGTGCTCCACATGCAGAGGACAGAGTGGTCCTGTTGGGACCTGCGTAGAGCCTTTTCCAGACTGTCTCTCTCTCTGATGGAGTCTTGTAAATGGGACACAGCGTGGACCAAGATGCCTTCGAGGACACTGAGCAGCTCTGGTCTGTCTCTCTGGAGGTCGCACCACAGAGAAACAAACTCCTGCTGACTGAAAAACAACACAACACAAAACTGTTAGAGTGACTGAGGACATCCAACTCGAACAGCACAACATCACTTATTTACATTTCAAACTGTATAAAGGCAGGGAAGGTGGGTGGGTAGCTGTTTATCTCTGTAGGGAAATTTCAGCCTTGCAGCAGCAGAGATATGTAAGGAATAGAAAATAACTATTAAATAAGGAATAGCCAGCTTGCTAAATATATTTAAAAGAAACCTAAAAACTTATCACGTCACTTGAGCTTTTACTAGCTATGACTTTCCTTACACAGGCCTGAGACTCTGCTTTGCATTTTGTGTTGTATACACACTTCTGCACTTCTTTAAAATGTTGCATTTTCCTTTATTTTATGCACTCAATATGCTCCATTTTTAACTTTAAGTTTGTTTATATTATCACAATGGGTTTTATTTTCCATCTCATGTTATGTATTTCATGCATTCTATTTTTATCTTTATTATTATTTTTTAACTTTTACTATTTTCAAGTGGGTTTTATCCATGTGAAGATTCATTTCTCATTTTATTTTTACATGAGGGTTTTATTCGTCATCTTATTTTACATCAATTATGGTATGATATTCCTGTTTCTGTCTTTTTTTATGTGAAGCTCTGTCCAGTTTCTATTTACAACCATTAGTAATGAACGGTCAAATGTAGCTGATAAGAGTTGATTAAAGTTACATTTTGATCCCATTAGTCAGATCTGATTACTAATTACAGCATTACTAATAGTTAGTAAGCATCACAATTTTATCATTTAATTGTTTTTTAACAGTGGAAGTTAAATTAACTATTAATTTACCATTTATTAATAAGATTACAATAAAATGTTACCCAGTTTTTTGTTGAAACTGATTTAGGGAGATGTTGATTCAACTTCGTGGACATTTTGGTGGCTGTGGTGCTGTTGAATTGTATTGTGTTATTCTGACAGGTGTTTCTATTATTTTGTCCACCTCATTTAATCAGTGAAGGTTGGCTAAATAACTGAAACACCTCTGTGTTAGACCACATGAGTTTTGGCTAAGTAAACCTAAAGAGACTATATCTGCTACAGTAAAGGTCAGGGGGGAAATCTTAGTGTGCAGTCTTGATGGACATTCATTTGTGACAGCGATCTTACTCTTTGAAGAGTTTGTCAGCACCCAGCTCCACCAGTAAGTTTACAAATCTATCTGCCGCGGGGTCCTGGGACCAGTCCACCCCGTCCATGTCCTCTTCTGCTTCGTCTTGACTCTGCTCAGTCGTGTCCTCCAGCCCGACCAACTCACCTGCATCATAGACAGAGAGAAGACCAGACGAATTAGTTTGACAGGGTTTCTGCAGGTTTCAATGAGTTAAATTTAAGACTTTTAGGACCTTTTAAGACCATTATGAATGCAATTTAACACCTATTTCATGGCCATACTGAAAAAAGTACATGCATAGTTTGCATTAGAGGTTATTGGTTTAATGTTGGTTTCATTTTGTAGTTGTTATAGTGTGATCAGCAACATTTTTTCCAATAAACACAAAAAACTAAGACTGAAGTTAAATCTAGGGCTGCACGATATGGTTAAAAAGTCATATTTCGATTATTTTGACTGAAATATAGTGATATGCAATACAATTAATGGGAATGATTATTTTGTGTTACAATTTTCATTTTTACTGCAACAAAAAAAAACTATTAAAATTGGGATGATATGATATTTGTTGTGGTCTGTACCAACCAATATTCCAACCCATATTGCAATTTCGATAATATTGTGATTAATTGTGCAGCCCTAGTTGAATCCAACTTTACAACAGTGAAATCAACATCATAAATACATGTTTATGACCTGTCAAAATCATATTTTGACATTTTTCAGGTCTATCGTTCAGATAATTCAATTTTAGATTTTAAGGCTTTTTAGGGACCTGCAGAAACCCTGTTTAAAGTGGATGACAGATGTTTGTAGATGAACAACATACCCCATAGGCATCACACTAAAGACTGTTCTCAAATCAGTCAAAACACGACACTCACCTAGGCCCGTGTTGAACTCAACAGGAGTAAGGAAACCGTTGCTCTGTCGGTCCAGACTCTCAAACACGGTCTCCAGCTGTTCAGGGGACAGTGGCAGCTCCCCTTGTAGCCTCTAAAAAGAAGATGAAGAATTCAAGATTCTATAATCGGGCAAAATTTTGTCATTCTACCACATCAGCTGCTGACCTGCATGTCCCTCTTTGTGATGAAGCCTTTTCCTTCTTTGTCACACAGCACAAACAGCTCCTTGGCCTTGCCCATGGTCTCTGCCAGTGGGCTTCCTGGCACCGCCTCTCTGGCGGTGGGTGAAGCCAGAGGACTGCGTACCCGGCCCGACATGGGGCTCCCGGGCGGTAGGCCCCGTGTTCTGGGGCTCACTGATACTGCCTCACCACTGCCTTGACCCACCAGCACTTCGCCATCGTTCAGCCACTTAGACATCCCTGCACAAAGGCAGACGGGTATGAGTGGGGAGTTGGTGTACGTGTCTGTCATTAAGTACTGGATATATACACATTAGAGTAAGTTCAGAAAATTACATCACCTTGATACGCTTGCATTATTTGTGATTTGTGACATTGAGCTATGTAAATAAAATTTGACTTGACTCTTTTGATGACCCAGAATAAATTTAAAGACACTTTATAGGGATGTTTTCTCTTGTACTGTATGATATAATGAGAAGCTGGCCCTCCAGGCCCTCCCTTGTCAAACATGAGGTGAACAAACTCAGCTGTGACTATATGTATTATCTAACAGCTGATGTGATCAGGTGTCAGACATGTCTACACTCAATAAAGTTTTATGAGGTATCCAGTATGATCATGTTAATTTGACAGATTTCTCCACAAAATATTAATATTCCTAGATGAGATAAAACATACATTTTTACAGTAGCTCCACACATCACAACCAATTGCCCTCTGTTTATTTAGATTAAATGAATGTGATTCTGCCACTGCGGGTCGTGTCCATGACTGTGCACCAGGATGTGTGGAGGGTGAAAAACCAGGATGGTGTCATGTGAGAAGATTTACTGTGTACTCTAAAGGGAGGGCGGATAGCCAAGGGAGAGGAGATGCAAATAAAACATTTGCAGTTGTTTGCATTCAGTCAGAAATACCACAATTGCAAACACATTTTAACTCTTAAGAACTACAGGGAAAATATGCCCCAGCAGTATCTACATGAACATTCATAAAACAGTGATTTATGACAAGATACAAGCCTCACACAGAATTGGTCTTAAGATTAGATGGCATTTCTGTTACACTGTAAAAAAATATACTTTGTTTTAACTTTGGAAAAAAGTTGGAGTCCGGCCTGCCTTAAATTTTTAAAATTTGAAAATACAAGTTGGGGTCATTTTGGAATGAATCAAATGAACTTGATATTAGTTTAGTTGTAGTTGTGAAAACAGGTTCAATAAGCTTAAGATAACAAGTTGAACCAACGACTGCTTAGTCACAGAAAGATTTTTACAGCTGTTTATTGGAGCTATTTTGTTCCAGCATCTGCACAAACACAGTGGTGTTTCATCACAATATAATATTATATCAATTCTTTGGACGACATATTTGCTAATATCACAAAGCCTGCTATGACACAATTTCAATTAGAATCCATTCAGCTGTCTGAGATCGATATCAGACGATATCACATGTCCATTTATCACATTTATGTCAACTCACAAAAAGCAACTAAATAATGACTCAACAATTTTACACAACAGGTTTTCAGCAGTTTTCTTCAAGGTTAAAAAAAAGAGCCCCGGGATAATGTTAGCTCTAAAACAATGCATGCTGGGAAGGCTGCTAGTATGCTGATCATATTTCTTTAGAAATGATTTAATGAGTTGACTCATCATTTCAAGTCAAAAGACTTTAAATTTAAATTGACTTAATAAAATGTGTGTATTTACATTAATGGGAAAGGATTAGTTGACTTCACTAAATTCATGTATTATTATTCTTTTTAAATCAATGCAAAAGAAATATATATCTGGAGGTTATCAGGCTGAGGTTCGCACTGAACTGTAATCTGCGTCACTGTGAAATAAAATTTGCCCCTCCTTCCTATCTCCCCAGTCATGTTATCTATGAGGGCATAAATCCTAAAAAGTACGCACTGATAATGGCCAGCAAAGCATCATACTGATGGTATATGAAGATCAAAACTTCCTTATTCCATAAGAGATATGCTAAGACAGATAAGAGTCTTGTGTAAACATTATATGTTAAGGATTTTTTTTTATGTCAAACCAGACTCCCAATGAGCCAACAGCCACGCCAAAGGTCAAATAAACTTACACACCTAACTAACTAACACACTATTTAACAAGAGCAGCTCTCACGTTCAGGAAAAGTGGCGTTTTACAACATGTTGTAGGCTACAAAGCTGTCAGTCAAACAAACTGTCCTTCACTTTCTGTGACAAATGTCAACGTAAGTCCACACTCAGCCTGAGGGTTAAGTTAAAACATATGTCGCTTGAACAAGCTGTGACAGCTCGGATGATAACACGGCAGGTTAAACAGACAGTACGGTGGTGAAATGCAGAATAACGTTTGCGACTTAGCTTACTAAAGAGTTTGACTGAAACACATCTCAGCAACTTAATATGAATAGAGCTGCTCTCATGCGACCAGTTTTGGAGCCAGGTAATGTAGCTAGCTGAGGTAACCAAAACCAGGAGAGTGGAGTAATGTACATTAATTATTAAAGAACCACACAAACACAACAGTTGGTCGGTTGTTAATGCACCATAGCGGGGAGAAGCTAAATTAAAACGCTGCCTTAATATTTCTAAACGACTTACTGTATACTGTATTTTATATCAGTTCAGCGAAGTCATAAAAACTTTGACTACTCACCCACGGTGTACTGGACGCAGGTGTCCACTAGTTACCTTTGATCACTTCATAGTACTTCAGTCAAGTATCGACTTCAGCCGCTGGGTGGCAGTAAGGACCGCCTGCTATCCAAGTTTACCGTAATGTTTGATGCAGACCGCAAATTGAAAGCACCCACTGTCCGTCCAAATGCTCACTATCGTTTTCACCTCAGTGGTAGCACTTATAGAGTATGGGGAAATATTACACTCACAAATGTAAATGGGCGAAACCACAAAAACAGATACCACAAATACAACAATTCAAATCAGAAGTTGGGCGTTATATTGGGACATTACACGGCCTGAAAAATAGCAAAGCAGTGGAAACAACAGACATTTGTAAAACCTTAAATAATGTTTATTGAATACCTTCATTGATTGTTACACGGTACGTGAGCTTGTCGTGTTCTGTTTTTGTTTTGTTTTGATGCTTTGTTGATGGTGACCCCCCCACTCAAATCCTGAAATAACAAATAGGCAGCGTCACTAACACATTTACCAAGAAATCCAAGTAACATGAACTTAAAAATAAACAAATAAATACAATCAAAACAAAAGAAATCCAAATAATAAATACCTGTAGGGGTGGATAATTAAGAGTCCTTCGAGAGTCCTTTTAGAGATTGAAATAAATTTTTGAGTCGTTTAGAAATATATGGAAATATATAAATAATAACAGACAAACAAGCAAATAAATAAACAAATACAATTGGCTGCCACCACAACCACACCTAAGCATACTGTACTGTCTCTGTGCCAATGGTTTATATTTGCGGCAACATTATCAGTGAGGGATATTCCGAGAACCTATAGAGACGTTATTACGGTAAGAAGGAGCGTTACCATGGAATTTACGGAAATACATACGTTATGGCTGGCCATGTCTAGATGGGAACCCCGATTTGCAACTCTCGCGAGATTTATATTTTATAACATGACAAAGCTGTGGTTAAGATCGTTAAAATAAATATTTCTTGGGTATGTTGAACTTGCTTCGTAGTAAATGCCTCTGCTTAGGTTTAGGGCCAAAACTCTGGGTTAGGTTTGAAGGAAACTCATAATTTGCATGACTCTCGCGAGATCTTTTGCGTGTCTGGCGTTCTCGTCTAAACACGACATTTACCGCTGAAAAGCAGGAGTGGACGCTTCGAGTGGGCAGCGTTGTTTTTCCTTTAAATGTGGGAATATGAGCAATTTACTAGTTTTCCTTGGCTCTGGGTGACTTATTTTCATTTTTCCGACGTTTTTATGGTAAGCACGTGTTTGTCACATTGAATTTGTTAAACATTTGTCAAACGTTAGTGTGATGGTCAACGACGTTAACGTAGCACACTTTGTTTGGAGGGAGTTCCTCGAAGTTGAAAATCTGAGCTGTGGCAGTGCCAGCACAGTGATTTGTTGTTGTTGACGTGAGATTGTGAAACAGGCAGTAGTAATTCTATTATCCGTCTCCCAGATTATCTCCAGGCAGCATCACTACATAACGTTAGACTACCGCTGTAGGTAGATTAGATGCGTAAAACGAAAGGAAGTGCACTGACGTTACCACATCGACAAAACAGGAGAGAGTGGTGAAATTAATCTGTAATCCCAGACTTTACCTTTCCATGCACACCTGTGTAACAGCCTGAGCATGTTGACGTTACATGGTGAGGTTTACTGCTAATGTATCTGTCTGCGAAGGACGACAGCAACCTCCTTCATCCGCAGTGGAGATGGCTGCAAGGCAAATATATGAGTTACTGAGGTGAAAAAATCACAGTGCTCTTTCTTTTAAAATATTCCACAAAAGGTCTGTTGTTTCACAGTTTTTCCTCTTCTTTTTTTGCAGGAAATGCAACAGACGAGGAGACTTTCCACACCAAAGATGTCAACATGCAGCACATGAGAAGATCTCCAACATCTAATCGGATATTTTGGACTGCTTGCAATCATCACCAAGATACTTTTCCTCTGATGACAACAAAACAGCATGTTTCTGCGCAAAAGGACAACCCGGAGTAAAGGAAGCTTAAAGAACATTTAGGGAGGAAGCCACCAGTTTTTGACTATGTGAATGGACAACTGTCTTTCTGCTTCTAGACCTCCGCAGAATTTTTGTGCTTAAGTATGTAGACGACAATCAAGTACTTGTGTCTTGCTAGTGTAAAGAAAAACAGCTAGAAGCAAGGAGGTGAATAGACTCTGAAGTTTGGTGGTTTACAAGTTCTGTCCCTGAAAATGCTCCAGACTGGTAACTACTCTCTGGTGTTGCTGATCCAGTTGACACTGTTGGCCTATGACCTCTTCGTCAATTCCTTCAGTGAACTCCTGAGAGGAGCACCTGTCATCCAACTAGTGCTTTTCATGTAAGTTGTGAGCTACATAATGCAACTATTAGTTGATTTATCAACCAGTCATTGCATTTTTAATTTAGCACTTTGTTCAAGTCATTATCAAGTATACCAAACACTGTTTGGCTGCAACACTTGTTTTCTTCATTTCATATAATTATGATCTATATATAGTTTATGTGTTATATCTAAGGTGCAAAATTAACTTTTTTGTTCACCAGCCACTCAGTAGATTACCATTGTTTACTTGGCCGGTGAGAGAAGCAGACACTTGCACATTTTACCAGCATTTGGCTGGTGGATGGTGTTAATTTTAGTGTCTGGTTACAGCATTATGAATTGGAATCTTGATCTAATTATTCTTAATATTTTATCAACGAAATGTCCAATCAATTGATTAAAAATGCAATAGATTAATCACTAATGAAATAGTTAGCTGGGTCTCTCATTGGTAGAGATGGACTAAAACTGTAAGACTGTTCTTCCACTGCTCCAATGTCAGAAATATTTTAACTTTTAGACCAACCATTTTTAACACATTACTGTTTCCAATATACAATATATTCCTGAAAATTAGTGAGATAAATCCTCTTCGCATCTTTTATTTAGTGGCTAGTTTTGTATCCATTAGTCTGTTTGGAAACTGTTAAAAACAGCACTGGCAAACTGGTATCTTCATTAGAGAAAACAAGTCATATCCTTATGATCAAGCCAGTTGGCTTCAACACCAGGGTTTCAACTGTTGCAAAATCAGTGACTCAAGACAGAGCTCCTTAATTTTTGTAAGTTGTCAGTGCCCAAACAGAGTCCATATTCAGCTGTCCTTCTCTCTCTCTCTGTGTTCACATGTATTTTGTTTACACTATACTGCTACATTGGTATGTAATTCAAGGCACACACTGCATCAGAAACCAATAATGCAAAAACTAAGCCAGTAAAATTTGTGTCTACAGCATTCAAGACATCGCCATCCTGTTCAATGTGATCATCATTCTGCTGATGATGTTCAACACCTACGTGTTCCAGGTTGGCCTGGTGTCTCTGCTGCTGGAGAGATTCAGAGCTCTACTGTTATTCTCTGCTCTGTACCTGACCCTCAGCATCTGCTTCCACTGCTGGGTGCTGGTACGCTTCCACACACACACACACACACACACACATACACACACACACACACACACACACACACACACACACACACACACACACACACACACACACACACACACACACACACACACACACCATTATGAAAGCCATTTTAAACCATTATTGGTTCAGGGTTGGTTTTGTTTTGTTGTGGTTACAGGGTGATCAATACAATGTTCCCCCAAAAAATGAATTTAAGCTTTATCAAAGTAAGATTAATTTCACAATCAAGTTTGAAGACCTGTCATATAAAAGACATTTAAGACCAAAAATTCAGTTTTAAGGACCCGCAGAAACCCCAAATATGTATCTAAGTGAAATATTGATGAAATCAATGCCAGTTTCTTGCATCAGAGTAACTGTGCACATGTTTGATCCATAAAACCTGACAGCATTTCCTTCTTTCTAGAATCTTAGATGGCTGGAGTCAGACCGCTATGTTTGGACAGATGGTCTTCAAGCTCTTTTTGTTTTCCAGAGAACAGGTAATTCCATCACAATGGATTAATTCCACCCCAACTAATCTATTTTCGGTCGTCTCTGTGGTCATTGAGTAACTGCACGTGTTTCTCTTAACAGCGGCAGTGTTGTATTACTACTTATACAAACGCACAGCAGAGTACATGGGAGATCCGAGGCTGTATGAGGACTCTCTGTGGCTGCGTGACGCCTTCGCCAGAGCTCGTCAGTGAAGAGGGGACAGGCATGACGGAGACCTGCAAGGACTTGAGAAGAAAGGCCTTTCTGATAACACTGTGCATCATTTTTATCAGCTACAACGGACACTTGGACTGTTACATTATTAAACATATATCAACAGGCTGAGTTTAAACACTGCTGGAACTCACTAACAGGTAAAGAGGATGAGGTGAAGTCAGTTACTGGCTCTTCATGGCCAAGTGGGCAGCCAGTTAAATGGTTTACAGTGGCAGCAGAGCCAACTATGACATGTTCAGTATTGTACTAATGAGGATTGGTTCTGATTATCTATGTGGCCTTTGTAAATCAATTTGAGTTGCAGACAGAAGTAAAAGTTCAGGGAATGACTGTTGTAGATGCAGGGTTTTTTATATATATATATATATATATATATATATATATATATATATATCTGTACTAGTGAACCATTTGTAGAACCACGTGCAGAAACAGCTTTGTTGGCAACCTTTTGGTTTATTTTGCCTTATGTAAGGTTAGTATGTGCTGTTTACATGGCTAATTGTATTGTATCGAGCCAATTTTCATGTGAATCCAGTTGTCTTTGAGTGGGGATCTTTGAATTGTGTTCCCGCTGTTTTTTTATTAAATAATCCTTCTCTAATCCCGCTATAATCCTTCATCACTAGGCTAGTCAGTATTATCCTGGAGACAAGGTGAAACAGACTGCTCTATTTTTAACACAAAGATTAATCGGGGATTGAGGTTTTAGGCGCCACAACTGAAACACACCATAAATAGACTTAAGTGTCTCAAAACAACCGTCTAATCTCACCCAACAGGTCAAGTTCCAGTCAACCTCTGGCCTCATCTAAATAATATTGCTGATAAACATTTTATATTACGGGGGCTGCACAATATAGTAAATATAAAAGCCCATTTTGACTGAAATTGCAATAAAATTAGTGGGAATGATCATTTTTGCTTAATAATTTTCTTTTTCACTGAAACAAACACGTCTGTTCTAAACAAGCATGTTTGCTTTCTTTAGGTGTTTTTAGGCCAGGATTCTGCAGCACTACAGTAATTGATTTTGTCACACATTTTTCCTTTATCAAAAAATTGCAGGGTTCCACAATATGGATATTGCACTGGGCCACACTGCAATTTTGATAATATTGCAATTAACTGTGCAGCCCTATATATAACTATATCAAATCTATGAGATCCATTAAATATTTAAATCATTGCAGATATCAGACCAAACAAACAAAGACACCAAAAGTTGTACAAATCCCCTTTACTTGTGAAAAGAAAATCAGAGTCCATATGATCCCAGAATATTGTCAGTGCAGTCCAATTAAATCCAGTCTGTGTTGTGTTTGATGTCCTTGGTTCCACTGGAATGTGTCTTTCTTTTAAGTCAGTCACCCGAAACTGCAGGAAACGAGGGAGTTGGAGCAAAGTTAACCACTACAAAACTGTTTCGGTGATGAAAAATACACACTATTGACACAGACACAAAGATTTTAGATGTACCTTCATACGTAGATGCCAACCCAGAGTAGTAAGAACAACACACCAAAGCCCATGAAAAGTGAAGCCACGAGGGAGATCAGCAGCTCTTTGTAGACGTCCCTCGTGTATTTTGTTGACGTCACCTCATAGCTGATGAAAAGTTAAGTTGTTTTTTTTTGTTTTTTTTTAAAAGTACAACCAACAGTCAAATTCTGAGGCGTTTGCTAAGTCTAATTCCTCCTGGTGTGTAGCTTATTTTGCAATAGGCCATAGTGTTAGTGTATTATGGCATACTTTGTATACTGTCATACTTAAATGACATAAATTATACATATAACTTTACACAAAATCCATGCTGAAAAAAGTCACAGTGAGTTAAGATTATATATTGGGGTTTAATGAAAAATTTGCATTTTGTTTACCATATGTCTATAATTTAAAAATGGACATGTTGTATTTACATACTGTAACTGTTATAAACCTGTTACAGCATGTGAAAATATTACAGACTCCATTTTTGGGTCAAATCATGGAGTTCAATTTTTGTTTGCATTACATTGTGATCAATGATTGTGTCTTTAAATGACTTAATTAATCTCTGTCAACACGACCTGCACAATGATGTCAAAGACAATAACTCATTTCTAGACATCATTTTGAGACATCCTGAATGTGCACTGCAGTGTTAATTAAGACAACAATTGCTGCATGAAGCAAAAGTAGTTCATATTTCTTGAAGCACTTTAACCAAAATTAGCAATCACTTTGTGAAAATACAACTGAAGTGAACAGACCCAAAATATCTGTAACAATAAACTATTACACAGGAAAACTGTGTGGACACCCATCTGTGATAAGTTCTATATGTCAAAGCTGAAGCATAAGGTAAGTCCATAAAATGTCATGTTTCAATTGGATGTTCACAATGGACAGGTCGTGAAAAAATTTTCTCATTCGCCTTTACTGTATCTTCAGACTCAGTATGTCTAACCTGGGAGTTTGTTTAAAACCTGTGTGAGCATCTCACTGCTTTTTTTCTTGCCTGATCATGCTTCTTTGTAGAGATGTCCCCATGTTCCATAACTCAATGTAACTCAGGCTGTTAGAGCCGTTCTATTAAGTGCCTTTCACATTGAGTTCTTATACTTATATTACTTATATTATGAAAGCATAAATAGTCATCCCTACAATGTTGTCATAACACTGATAGAGGTATTTAGTCTCATATCTAGTCAGTCACAATATTTTGAGATATAATAGCAAAGGAACCACTATAACACTTTTCTCAATCTTCCTTTCCAATTTAAGATCCACAGATCTGTACCCTGCCATATGAAATAAAAAACATTAACTGATTTAAAGTCAATGCAAAAATATGGCTCAAACAAAGGCAAGTTTATGAACACTGATAGACATGAGTTGACATATCACACATTCACTCATTTATAGTCAGTGTTGTCTCAATTCATGATTGTAGTGGTTGAATGTCTAAGATAGTATCTATGTCTGTATTAGACTGATGTATCCTGTGTTTTATTCCTTGAAAGCCTAAGCAGGGATAAGGAGTTCGGATTATACATTTCATTGGCTGAATTTTTTTCTTTAAATGTAATAATGTCCACATGCATTATTCCTGTCAAATAAAAAAATCAACTCATATAAATAAAATATAACATGCAATGGTACTGATGTGATCCTTAATTACGGGTTGCTATACGGCAAAGCTCTAATGGTCTCTGCTATGATCCCATTCTTTCATGTTAACCACACACACAGTATTGTGTAGAAAAGCAGTGGAAGGATACACGAAGAACCAGGCAGTGAAGAACATGCCGATGGCCAGCAGGACGACAGTGAGGTGGGGGAACACAGCCGGGTTCACCGGGCTGGTGTATCTGGTCATAGCCTCGAGTTCCTGCAGCCACAGCAAACAGAGACACAAGCAGGTTAGACAAGCTATACGTCACCTCTACGAGCATCAATCTCTGCTTTAACTCATTAACACACTGTGCCGAGTCTATAGCGTTTACCTTTTGTTGCAAAATAGCAAGAAACATTGTCTGATTTAGTTTTAATAGAGCGGCTAAATCAGTGAATATGACATGAGAAGCTAACTGCTAGTCTGCATATCCAGCTACACAAAGCTTAAGTTCAGAGAAAGAGCCTTATTCTGCTGATGAATGTGTGAATAACGTGTACAGATAAACCTAATATCATTGTAAAATAAAGCTGGGCCTATATAAGCAAGATAAAGGTACACAAATTTACCATTTTGTGGTAATGCGGAGCTCCAATTTCTATCGTCCAAGATGAAAAGGCCACGTACTGACTACCACTTCCTGGTTTTACGCGACGTAGAGTTCACGTAGTACAGACGAAATGTACTACCCTCAGTTTAACCTGTCAGGATTCCCCCTCTCAAAGGCTGCGGACAAATCTGGTCTCTTGCTCCTGGATTGGTTATTTTCTCACCCATAGCCTGTAAATTATATCAATGCGGCTGAAATTTGGGGGCTGCGGCTGCAGCTGGATGTACTTGACTTGTTTTGCAGCAAAGAGCTAGCCGCTACCTGAGAGGTTAAACACAGGGACCGCTTTACCCAAGTCTTTAACGACTGTTAATAAATGTTTTGCTGCCACCTAATGGGCATTTTGTTTTCGGCTCATAAAGCTTTTTTTTTTTTTTTTTTTTTTAAGATTTTATTGACAAATAACATCAGCATAAAAATAGATCTCACTAAGCCTAGGGGACCAGAGCAGACAAAAATAATTTATCAGAATTATTAATGAATGGCTTTCTTATTTTAGAACATAGTATTGATCTAATGCATTGTTTGACTTCATTTTGGCAAATAAATGTACAGACATCTTGCCATAGAAAACAAAAGTAACCAAGACCAAAATAAATATTATATATTTTCACATCACATCAATGTCCTTTTTATATTTAAAAATATATACTTTGAAATAAAATAAATAATTTGGAGGGATAAAAACAATGAATTATTTTTTAAAAATTACCTCCTTTGTCTTACCTATAATCAGATTTTAGACGGCATGGATTTTCTTCCAGTCCAGATCTGAGGACAGGGTACAGAGACTATTTCTTGTTGAATAAAGCAAGCATATTATGGTTATTGTTGTTCTTTACAGTACAGAATTTCTAAGAAGGATTACAACACCAGACTGTCAGAAACAAAAGCATAGTCCTTTGGTGGTACAAGAAACAATGCTTGTTTAGAAATTTAGAGTATTACACTGGAAAATCAAACCCAACAGCAAATTTAATCACAAATTTATTTACTTCATGCATTCATAGTATTACAGCATATTTTGGACAAAATGCTTTGAAAATGCAACGATAAAATGGGCTAACAAAATAAAGTAGTGATATTAAAGTACTCAATGAGTCTTAGTGTTATGGCATTTTCTCTTAACAAATTGTGCTAAAATCAGAAATGTATGTGTGTGGTTGTGTGTGTGTGTTTTCATGCTTATCAATCATGTCTGGGCCTCATTAGCTAAAAGTTAATATATTATTGATAATACAACAACCAAAAAAACATTTCAACTATAAAAACAATATGATAAAACACATCAGATAAAAAGGAGCCTTGGTAGTAACAAAACGAAGCTATACAGTTACATGTAATGCAGTTCTACCAGAGTATATGGAAACAGTCTGGTGCACTGGATAGAGCAAAAGCAGTTCATATATACAGTGCAAAAAGTGCTACAGTGGTTTCATTATGCTAGCTGGTGCATTATAAATAAGCTAAAATAGTACACTCTACCCACTGAAGTCATAATTATTATACTAGAAGCATTTTACAGTGTCTTCAAATTATGATATATTCCATAAACCTTTGTCTGATGGCTGTTTTTCCTATTTAATATTGATTTTACATTTGAGATACACTATTGTGTTTTTTCTCTCTGAACACAGACACATATATGGAATATGGATTTAAAAACAAAAAACATACGCAACAAAAGCCTGGTGATGAGAGTAAGTGGAGAATAAAAGATAATAGAAAAGAAAACGTTATACAATTCAGTTATATTAAAAGTGTTATCACTGCATAGTCTTACTTGTATAGGTACAGGGAAAAAAAATGAAACATCCAGAGAAATATGTGAAAGAGTCCAGTGTATAGTATCCATTTTCATCTCTAGAGTGTGCATAAATAAATGCAGCTCCCTCTCAGCTTCGTGATCGAGCCATTAAAATGCAATTTCCAAAGCTGAAGCAGCATTTGAGTTGCCTCTGAGCTGAGATGTATCATTTTAGACAAATGATTGGGCATGCACCTGACATGATATATGCCATTTATTGCCTCGCCAGCATTCTGTCCAGTTAGCAAAATACAGTGTAAGCTATTCCAGTGTTTCTTGAAATATTGTCAGTATTGGACTTGCACTTCCAGATGCTAAAAGCTGTCAGTGTTTCTACATGTTGTTTTCCAGTGATTTGTTAACAGTCACCCAGTGAATCTGCTGAAAGATAATATGTGTAATAGTATCTTTTATGTATTAACATTTAATGTAACAATTTGATGCTTAATTCAAGGTCACAACTGACCCTTCTGAAGTCCCGCCCACTTTTGAGTCTTTGCTCCAATAACACTCGAGCAAGTGTAGTACCTGATGAAACTCAGCTCTCTCTTTTCCTGTTCTTAGATGTGCTATGAGCCAGGCTCTGAAAACAAAACCAAATTTTGAGTATGGTTAAAAAATATTACTGAGCGACCTGTAAAAAACACATATATAATCATATTAGTTAACTCATGTTAGATAACTGATTAGTGAACACTTGATAATTTGTATTTTGCTACTATTTGGTATCATATATAACTAGCTAGCTAGAACATTAATGAAAATTGATTGCTGGTGAGAAACTACTAGAGAACAAAAGCATTATTTTCTTCCCCAAAACTGTTCCACTTAGTCCCACACTACAGTGCTTTACTGTGATTGGCTGCTACTACTGTGCTGTGATTGGCTAGCACTTGTTACCTCAATGACGCGTGCTTGTGACTGACAGAGAGCCATTTCTAACATTAAAGGATTCATTGTGTAAATAAACCACGATCTGTTCCTAAACTTACTAAGTAGTTTTTTTCCCCCTAAAATTACCAAAGTAGTTTTTGTTCCACTGAAAACTGAAAATAAGTCAGTGAAGTCTTTAAAAAAGTTGTCAATGACATTTAGTTTCAGACAGTGCACCAGATAACACTAGCTAACAAGCTTTTTGCTCTCGATTAATGTAAAATGGTGAGCTAGTTAGCTATAATTAACTAACTTAAAATGTGAATGAACATATGTAACTTTTACAGGTCCCCCAGCAACACCTCTTCACAGTTTGATTTTCTTTTCATCATAGACAAGCCTAGACAGGAGAAAGTTGATCTAGGCTCCAAAAAGGGGCGGGACTTACAGTCAATTGAGATAGAAATACTGCAGAGTATTTCCTGCTCTGTACAGTGTTTAATCAGATGCTGAGTGAGGAGACAGCAGACAGTCTAGTCGTCTGCAGCAGCCTCAAACACAATGCTCCACTGTAGAGACTCAGGGTTTGCCAGTGTGCACTACTGAGGTATATTTCCAGTGCGAGCTGCAACCATTCACTGAGGCCTTCAGCAGAAGCCAATTATCTTCTCTCCAGTGTATAAAAACTGCTGACAGTGTTTGTGTTTTCAATAGACACTGGTTTCAGTGTACATAAAGATTAACTGTATTAAAAAATAAACTAAAATGTGTACTCTAGATCTGCCTCATCTACAGTATCTTAGCCTGGACTTCAATCTGAAACTTCTGCTAAAAAGTAATTATGGCTTATAATAAGTATGGAAGACATAGTGATCAGTAATCACGTGAGCTATAAACTCATGGGTGTTAAGTACACAATAACAGTTAACAGTGACACAACACAGTTGTCAATTACAGTGATCTAAAACATTTTCAGTGACAGACAAAAAAAAACAGTGTTTCAAATTCCAGTGATCACAGCAAAAAGAGATGTCTTAATGCATACACATATGTGGAGGGGATGACAGTGGGGACAGTGGTATGGTATATAGGTTGTTCTGTATGAATATCTTTAAAAATAATGTACAATAATCAGACAACAGTGTACAAATGGAACCACACGACAAAAATGTGGCGTCTTGTAAAGGCACTGGGACTCGTCGTCTTCCTGCTCACACACAGCTGCTCTGTATGAGAAAATGGTAGTCAGAGTATGATGAGGTTTCTCCTTCAGTGGCACAGCTCACGTCGCTCTGTCAATGAAAAGAACGTGGAGATAAAAATCATTAATGAATCACTGACTTTACTTCAGTGTGCAATAAATGGATCAATTAATACAGACGAGTCACGTCTACTGCGTCTGCCAGCTACACATATCTTGGAGGCCAAGATTACTCACAGACAAGGAGACGCGGAAGTGATAGGTGACATCTTGGAAAGACAGCATGGGCACTGACCACAGGTGATGAGTGCCCTTGGAGAAAAATATGAAGAATGTAATGAATCAGTGAACACGTAGTTTGGCAGTAAATTGCACTTGGGAGAAATAAATTTGATAAATAAAAATGTTAAAATGCCAATGCTCTGATTACATGATAGGTAATTATTAAGTCTATCATGATGTACCTTTGTTGATGTACTCTGTCCACCAGACAGATCTGTCTCTGTGTGGTTGGGGCATAAACGTCCCTTGGTGGCTCCACATTGTCGTACCCACACGCTGGTTGTGGACCTGCAATTAATTAAATATGCTTTACATTTCTGTGGTTTATTACATCTCATGCAGATAAAGTGCTGCATACTGACTTAAAGAGTCTTGGTTAAGCCACCTTATCAATTAATGGGGATTATTTAACTGGAAGCAGAGTCGGGTAGGAACAGATTACATGCCATCAGGATTACATAATCAGATTACAAAAATAAAAAGCTATAATTAGCCCAAATTACATTTGAAAAAAGTAATTAATTATAGTTTAAGTGTCAAGGATTCCCATATTATATTTTTGATTTATCGTCTTTAAAATATGGCAAATTTAAAATAATAACTTTATGTATTTATATAGCATGTCTCTATTAACTCCTGAAAAGTGTGTCTGATATAGGATTTCTTATACAAGTGCTCCACTTGCCAGGAGAAGAAGGAGAAAAAACAACCCTAGGCTTTTTGAAAAAGGTTTGAGACATTTAAAGAAAAACAAATATTTGTGGAATTACCTGTGGAATTTTTGTGGCAAAAATAATCCAAAAGTATTCAGATAAGATGACATTTTTTTGGGATCCAATGGATTGCAATACTAATTACAAAAACACGATTTCAAGACAACAGGATTTCAAACTATTTAGACCCAACTCTGACTGAAAGTATACCAATTAAAACATGTCTCTATTTAAATTAGAGTTTGTGCCAATGGTTCCTCACAGGAAACCTAAATTCTTAGGACTTTACAGACCCGTAGTTATGTTGATAGTTTAATGTTTGTATACTCACGTCATGTGCAAAGTGATTTGTGAGATGGAGGAATTTCTGTTTCCATGGAGCGATACTGTGTAACTAGAGTCAACACAGAGGAAAAATAGCATTAGGCATCAAGACATGGATTTATTGTTTAGGACGAAAAAATACAGACAAGTGACAAATCTAAAATAAATGAGTGGACCCCCAGTGGTCCCCAGTGTGCAAACTTTACCATGCATACAGTATAATAATCATACTGATCAGTTATTGACCACATCAAACCTCCACACAGGTATCAAAACCAAACATCACAGTATTATATCTTAAATTATATATAATATCTGTACGCTGACTACAAACAGAGAAATGAGTAGGACTGAGTGGAGCTAAGAAAGTTTGTTTCTTTCTTTGAGTTAAAGTGACTAAAGTTTATGATATTGCCAAATATATATATAGAAAAACAGAAATGCACGGCAACAATAGCATATGGTCAATATTTTAGAGAGCCCCTGAAATATCACAAATCATGTTGTCAGGGGAGCTCATGTCGCATTAGGGGGAACCAAGCTCCCTCGCACTCTTGAAGAATCAATGCCAGGGAGCAGTGAAGTTGTTCTGGCTGCTTGTAGTGGGCCCTCACCTCGCCGGGACAATATATGCTGCCTTTTCATTTAATTTGTCACCCATTTGTATAATGTCGACTCAAGACTAGTGTAACTTTTCAGTTTGTACCTGCAGCTCTCGGGTGTTGTGCAGCTTTGTGCTGTGATCTCTTGGTTTGTCTCCAGGATATGTAGACTAGCGAGAGAGGGAGCTGACCTTCCTCCTGCAAAATTAAGAAAAACTACAGTATGAGCTCCGTAACCAAAGCATTCCAGTGTACAGTATGTAGATAAGCTTTGTTTGCTGTTCACAAACAAATGGTTTTACTGTGTTTGCATACTTCATATTATGTGTGTGAAGAAAGTGCCGTGTGTGGGCTGTGTTTGTGGATTTACCCTTCATGTTTAGGCTGCGTTGTCTGCGTGACAGCGGCTGCTGACCCGTGGGCAGACGGTTGGTCGCTCCCACTCCGTCCAGGTCTGTAGGTGCAGGTCTTTTGGACTTGGCAAAGTACATAGGTGCTGAGGTGTGACTCAGACGGTTTCTGCCGCGTCCGTCCTTCTCCACTAGTCTGGACTTGGCCTTCTTAATAATTGTGCTTGATGTGGGAACCAGGCTGCCTAAATCTAGAGAGGGAAAATAATTAACCTGAACTGAAGACAAATGCACAGTACAGGAAAACTTGTATTTCGTATTTACTTACCAGGTGTGGATTGGTTGTTACTCAGTGTCAAAACTGTAGCTGATTGGTTGTTTATGGCTGTAGTTGAACAGCAAGCTGGAGGATTTGTAGGAGAATGAGAGGAAAGGATCAGATGGAAGTAAAATATACAATCTGAACTGAGTGAGCTTGTTTTTTTTAAAAGAGAAATGCTCTAGCGTTCAAAAATATGTACAGGAATCCAAATAGCAAGTTGGACCCATAGACGGTAATATTAAATTCAAGGTTGAATCCCTATTTAATATATGATCTATGACTGAAGCCTGTTGTTTCCCCCCACCTCCTCTTTCCTAGACTCGAAGCTCAGGCAGACTGCACAGGCTGCTGTTCTTTTCAAAACCACTACACATGGTAGTATGGTCAGTCACTTAGCTAACATCCCCACTTACCTGGTGCAGGGGTGGTGGACGGTGGAGTATATGCACTCTTGCGTGAGGATCCCAGTGCGGCTCTGGACCTGCATCAGTCACATGGTAGTTCGACAGATCAAGAGCATGCTTTAGTTAAAATAATGATACATTAAAACCCAATGAATTTTATGGTGTTTAGATATACATGAGTCATGATCTCTTTTCAGACAGGACAAAAGAAACACCCAACTAAGCAATCAAAGATAAGACTGAAGGAGTAGATCTGAAAGTGAAGCAAGTAGCAAGAAAAGGCAGGTGGTGAAAGGCGTACCATGGGCAGACAGGAGGACAGAAAGTTACAGTGGCAGTGAAGATGGGCATCCAAGAGATGTAGAGAACACAGGAAGGAACAAGGCTACAGAGAGCAGAAGAAGATCATATAGAAAGACATTAATGAAGAAGTAGAAATTTGTTTTCCTTCACTGTAAAGCTTTAGTGTCTAAAAGGCACATACCCATCTTTCTCTGTAACGTCTCCTCTGTGGTGAAGAGTCAGCACATAAAGGACAGACATGGAAATGACACTGTCGAGGAGGGGAAAAAATCCAATAAATCACCATCAGGTCATTACATAGATAAGGATAATTTTTTGTTTACCCGCCACTCCCTACCCAAACACGTCTTGCTCACCTGAAGGCCATGACGATGACGAGGGCCAGGATGGTTCCCTGCATGAACCTCTGGCTGATGCAGCCTTGATCCGGGAGTGAATTCTGCATTAAACACACAGATTACATTAAAGTTGCAGAGCCATAGCCATGCTTTTAGAAATACTGAGGTCCTGAGTCCAAGTCCACTGCATTTGACCAAAAATCATTAACTACGTCTCTGTCCTGCCAAAAACATATATTTTACAAACACAAGAAACATTATTTTTATTATTATGACAATGCATTTTCAGATAGTCTGGTGGGTTTCTCAAATAACATAGGAGCAGTGAACACTGACTCTGCACATTATATTATGATAGGGAAATAATCAATCCCATATTTGTTTATTTATTGGGCTAAAACAAGCTGTTCACTTTTATTACAGTTTAAAATGTTTGTTAAATGTATCATTATCACCACAGACCTTGCTCCCAGGTTTGACTGTCTTCTTCTTGAGTGGGCCGCTTCCTGTTCTGCTAAAATAACTCCCTGATTGGCTACAAGGACAAGAAAGAGAAAAGTAATGTATCAATTCTTTTCTGTGCAAACCAGGTTCTCTCTTGCTCTGAAGCCTGTGATTTCTGCTCATTGTTCTCACCTGACAGTGCCTCCGCTCACAGTGCTCTTCATGCTGTCGAGACGACGCAGCTTGGCCAGTTTGCGGCTCCAGCGCTCCAGTTCGTCGATGCGAGTTTCCAGGTTGTCTGTCAGCTTACACAGCTCCTTCACTGCTCCCACGTTCTCCATAAAGATACGTTCCTTTGGAATGAGAGGGACAGCAAATCTGAAGATGCAGCATAGCTTGAATAACAATTTGCACTACATTGAGCAATTAATAAAGGTAAATAAAGTACTTGGGTAATATTTTACTAAAAGTCTCCATACTGATTTATCTTGAGAATTGTTAGGGGAAAAAAACTCATCAGGTTCTTCATGGCTCCAGTTCTAAAGAGTTATTGGACCAAATCTGTCTAGAAACAGTGTGGGTTCTCTGAGGCAACTCATTATCATAAGAGGAAATTCATTAAGTTTTGCAAAAGGTTCTTCAAGTGGAAATAAGATTTAAACTAGCGACCCTGTATTTAGGGTAGGAAAGCAATCACTAGAAAGTGGCCCAAACCAGAAATACTTACAATTGACTATTTGACTAATATTATTTATGACATATAGGATGGAAAGAATCAGTTTTTCTATCAGACTGCACCAAGAAAAGTTTTTGAAAAGTTGGGAAAGTTGAATTGTCTAGATTACACCTGTATGACTATTATTTGTTAAATTGACTTTCTGTCTTTTGTTTATTTATTTAGTTTTTTTCTTACCCCCTTTCTTTTTGTAAAGTGATCTGAGTATCACGAAGGCACACCTAAACACCCTTTTGTCTATTTTGTATTTTATTTTCTAACTCTAGTTCTATCTGTATTTATTTCTACTTTGTTGGTCCTTACTTGGTTCTGGTTATTTATTTTAATCCAGCATTACTGCTTTCTGTAACATATGAGTACTGCAGAAGGTTCAGAGAGATATAACTTTTATTGTGTGTGTGCCCTGTATGTTCATGTGTGTTCAGTACCTTGTTAACGACTAACAAGTTGGGGATAGTTTCTCCATTGGCGCACACCACATCACCCCCCTCCTTCACTGCTTCAGGCAGGATCTGCTGAACCTCTTGAGCGATCACTCCTGCAGGAGGACATAACAAGTGCTGAAGTGAAAATCAGCAGCAAAAGCAAACACTGGACTCACTTGCATAAAATGTACATTCAGCAAAATATGGATCAAATATTAAGAGATTAAGATGATACAATGATATACAGAGAAATGAGATGATGGGGTCCAACATTTGAACTTGTTACTTATGAAGTCGTTACCCGTCTCTGCAGTGTTCTCTATGCCCACGGTGGCAGCGAACTCAGGCTTGTACTGATAATGGACGAGCCTCATCTGAGAGATCCGTTTCAAATTGTCTGTGGTGTCGACCTACACACAGACAGAGTGACAATGACACGCATGCAGATGGTATGAAACACGATGTTCATGTTGCAGATGAAAAGGCTCATATCAACTATGATGACAAGACAAAACTTCAGAGTTAAACTGCACAGTCAACTGCTGATCTGGACATCTGAATGACATGATTCATGATGACACAAGCACATGAGGCACACAATGACACACACTGACAGTTTTGAAACGTACACATTCACACACACATGCAGATACACACTGAGTGTCATCCTGACCTCCTGGACATTTTCTTTAGCCCTGATGTCAGACGGGTGTACCAGGGAGCCCATGACCTTCAGGTTGCCGTGGACGACCAGGGCCTCATCCGGCCGGTCCGTGTTGATGCCGACTCTGCCGTGGTGGTACACTGAGTCTGGCAGTTGGCCGCGCTGCCACAGCACCTCGTTGTCACTTTCAAACTGGCCTGGGTTGGATGCCTGTAACAGACAGACAAAGGCAAAGGTGGCAAACAGTGGTTCAGACATTTCTGAAGGATATGCCAAAAAATAAATGTAATATTTTTATGGGAGTAGTTTGACATTTTGGAGAATGTGCTTATTGTCTTTCTCGCCATAAATTAGATTACAAGACTGATGCCACTCTTCCTGTTCCAACCAGAAGGTTACCAGACAACCAGACTCTTTTGTATTGTATTTGTATTTTGTATTGCACAGAGACAGGCTAGCTGTTTCTCCATGTATGCTAAGGTAAGCTAACCAGCTGCACAGACATGAGGCAAGATAGCAAATAAGTGTATTTTCCAAAATATGGAACTATTCCTTTAAAGGACCAGCATGTAGGATTCAGTGGCATCTAGCAGCAAGGTTGGATATTGCAACCAACTATTACAGTAAATTGTAAAAATGTGAAAGGCTATATCTAGAACCAGTGTTTGGTTTGTCCATTGTAGGCTACTGTTGAAACATGGCGGTTCAACATGGCAGATCTGTGGAAGAGGACATAGACATATATATGTAGATGCCACATTGGCCTTTGGATCATATGTGAACGTTGCTGCCATTTTGGTCCAGTCAAAACTGGTCTGGGAACAAATCCATGTAAACAGAGGAGCTGCTGTCTTTCTGGATAAAAATCACCATAATGTTTACATTTCCTAGCTGAATTTCAATGATGTTATATTCAAGAGTCCATGATCTACATGGAGTAGGAAAACATTTTCTTCTAACATACTCCACATAAATCATGAATCCTTGAATATAAAAACAACTGATGAAAATCAGTTGAAAAATGTTGTGCTTTTTATGCTGAAAATCTGCAGCTTTCCATTTACTTGTATGTGTTTACAGGCAAGTCTTGACTGGACTGAAGCGGCAGTGAAGTTGATGCACAATACAAAAGACCAATGCGACATCAATGCCGCCTCTGTTGATCACCCCAAAGTAATGAAAACACAACAGTTAGTATTTAATTCCTGCCGCATTCTGTTATTATATCCTCCTAAATCTTACACACTGGTCCTGTAACACAAGATGTAAAAGACTGACTTAACATTTCAAACCTTACAGCTTAGGCATTGCTTAAATTTACTGAGTAAATCACATTATTTACTAATTTGTGGTCTATAAGCACACTTGCTATAACAAGCACAACTGTGTATGATGTTTGTGTGGCTTTCAAATAACTCTAATACTTGTTAAGCTCAAGTTGTAACAATAGATTGCAATTCAACACTTTACACATTTGGAGAAAGTACAATACCATTGCTGTCCACAAAAACATGTATCTATAGACTTTATTTGATTTATAATGTTTTACATCAACTGTTGGATCAAAGATTTGTATAGGTTAAGCAAATTCTCTTTATTCTTAAGGTAAATACAGAATTTTAAATAATTAAAAAAACAACACTCATTAACACAAAGCAATTTTTTAGCTTATGAAAGTTTGACGTTTTGAAAGTACATGGTTTTCAAAGGACAGCGACAGTACACTTTGTTTCAGCTGTGTATATTGTAGTGTAGAATATGTGTGGTGGGGATCACACGCACGCAGAATGGAAAGACAGAAAGTGGAGAAGATGTTGAGATCTACACAGTGACCTTCAAGTGCAGAGAAAATGAAATAAATATGTAAAATAGAGCAAGAGAAAGGTGTCACATTCACAAGGGATATGATTGTTGTAGGAGGCAGACAGACATGGCCAGACGTTACCCTGACGATGATCCTCTCAGACACCTGAGCAGCCACAGTGTAGCTCTGACTGTGGGACTGAGCGTGCAGCGCCACCACCAGCATGAAATATCTGCCAGGACAAAAACATCAGGAGCAGATGTGACTACTGGAGCTCTGATTGGACCACAGTGAATTGTGTGTTTACGTGTGATGGCGTGTTTTTCACCTCTGGTCAGGGTTTGGTTTGCCCTTCTTCCTCATGTTATTGGCCGTGGTCTCACTGAAGTGGAGCCGCCCCACTGTGACCTTCGTGACCTGCTCGGAGGGCAGGGTGACCCTGGGAGAAATAAAATCATAAATACACAATGCAAAAATCCTCCTTCTGCTGTTGCATATTGTTTCTGTTTCAGTTGAAACAGGTTCACAGTTTTTCATGTCTGCTTGCTGGAATCTTTCCCCCATTCATACTGGCCATTTAGGTTGGAAATATACTTACTTTTAACTACGCATTTGCATACGTACGCACCCCTACACATCCCGACACTTCGTGGCTACCTCGCATATCCCGCGTCCATTTGGAGCGATGGTTGTGCACATCCTCAGAAATTAACGACACGCATATGCGAACGCAAATGTATGGTTAAACAACAAGTATACCTCCGGCCTAAGAGATTCCTTCCTATTGCACTTTCAATGGAAGTGATGCAAGGCACAACACTGTACAGAATTTCCTTTTGTGTTGCTATTGTTACATGATTTAAGATTAAAGATTCAAGATTCAAGAATTTATTACCATTTCAGTGAAACTTTGATTTGAATTTGTCTTATTGATTTGTCTTACACATATACATCAACAATCCAAAACCAATATCAAAAATGCACTGGCAAGATAAGATAAATAAAGCAACAGCATAAAACATTCATTGTAGATAAAAAAGATTTACTCAGATTTAGCAGAGAAAAAACACAGATGTACTCTATCAGAGTAAAGTTCAGCATGGAAAAAAAATGTCCGGGGAAATAAAAATATGCAGATTTATACTTTATTTGTATACTTCATACTTGAAAGCCTCATATTAGCGTCAGATAAACTTCTGAATACACTCTTGCACAAAATAAAGAGTGTAGATTTTGTCCAACATCACTTACATTGGAAGTGCATTAAGCAGGGATCTTTTAACCTTTACCGGTCCACTCCTCCATACCATAAACCCATTTTTGTCATTTTTACAGGAGATCTTTAGGGGGAGATAGCAGGTCAACAGATATCTGCCACAGAGAAGCGGTGTACATCATCTGAAAGCTGGGAACCTGAAGATTAATTGAAGCACTCTGTCTCAAGTTTGTCAATCATAAATCTATAACAAACATGTGTTTTCTTTAGGCACCGATTTGAATTTTGAAAGCTTAGAATGTATAGGGGCTTATGATGGCCATTCCCATGCTCAGTTATATCTCATAGGTTGCTGCTGCAGTTTTTGGGTTGATACCCTTTATCACACAGATATGGTGCAAAATGTAACCATTTTAGACCACTTGAATTTTGATAAAAAATTGTCAAAAATTCCTTCAAAACACCACGTTAAGGGAGCAAGACCCTGAAGAACACTATAGAAAAAAATCATACTGTGATTTCATATTGAAAACTTTCAACATTTGGAAATTTCTGTAAGAACTGCGTTTTTTGGCAACTGCATTGGGAGCACTTCTGTGAATTTCTCTTATTGCCAGTATACCTAGGAAAGCCATCCATCCTCTGAATGTCCCAGATCTCTAAACTCTGGTTATGAAGCTTAAAGAAGCTGTGAGTATGATAGAGGTCATTAGACGTCATTTTATACAGTGAGGTCAAGTTTTAAAAAAATGCTCTCACTACAATATAATGGCTATTATGATGACTATCATCATCACACATGAACACAATCTGACTTATTGAATCCACAAGAGTCTCAGCTTTCCAGTCAGACCAAATTTATACTATTCCAATACTGTTTAGGGACATCAGTATGACAAAATATTGAAATAGAATAAGGAAAAATAACACGTCTATGCTTAAAAGTGTTCAGACTCACAGCACTGGTTTAAATGGTCTCTTGCTGCGATCAGACTGTGACTGCTCCACACTGATAGACTGATTCATGGCCTCCACCTAGCAACAAAGAGAGAAATAAAACACACACTAAGTACACTGTAGAGCCAACGATCATCTGTCAAGTGGATGTCATGTTCACTGTTTCGCCCTCACTCACCTTTACTCCGTTGAGTTTGAGATAGAAGCAGTCGATTGGCTGCAGGCCTTCACTCGTCTTGATGTACTTGGGATCTCCCAGCATGCCTATGTAGACTGTGACCTGGAAATGGTTCTTCTTCTGGCAAACAAACGCATCATCAGCCAAGGAGAAGTTGAAGCCCTTGTCAGCATCGACACGGTAGGTTGGCATCGGACTAAAGACAGGGAAAGAGAGTGTGACGTATGAATAATGTGAATAGGAAGCTCAAAGTCAGAACTAGAAGTGTGCACCCAGTCAATTGCAAACCTCCTCCAGGTTAAAGTCTTATTGAGTCCCAGTGGACGTTTGTATTTTAAAGAAATTCCCTCAAGGCGTTCCTGAGATATCTCGTTCACAAGAATATGATGACCCAAAGACATAATGCCTTTGGCCACAGCTGTCGCCAGCGTGGAGCCGTTAAAAAAACATTTTCATTTTCATGTTGTTGTTTTTTTAATTTGGATGACTAAGGTTCATGCTACTCATGAATGTGCACAAAAAATTTTAGGCTGATTGGTCTAGTAGTATGCAAAATTAGTTGGGGACAAGCTCCATGTCTGTTGGTCACACATGCAAATGACTGCATAATAATGATGATAACAAAGTCATAATTATGAGATTATTAAAAGGATGAAACTAAGAGACAAAATGCTGAAACTGAAAAAGCGATATTATGAGATAAAGTCACAATTACAAACAAAAAAGTTGGAATTACCAACCAGAGATAAACACTCTTAATTACAAGCTAATCACAAGATATGAAATACTTTATAATTGACTCTCTTTCTCATAATTTCAACTTTTTATCTCATAATTATGTATTATTATCTCATAATTTCCACTCATCGTCTCACAATTGACATTTGAATCTGATTAATAATCAATAATTTCAACTCACTTTAGAAATATTTTGACTTTTTAAATTTTAATTATTTTTTGTGGCAGAAATGGGCCACATATATCTATTTCAAGGGGCTTTTAACAAGTTTTTAGTTCCAAGCACAGATACACATGTGGACGGAGCATACTCGATGTTGGGAAAATGGTATTCCTGACCCCACCATTATTCTCCTGTAATGCTGAAATAAAAGTAAAGACATTTTTATGTTAGCATCTCCTCATTGGTAAAGCCCCATTGCAATAGGTATAGGCCCTTAATGACCCCTACTTTATAGCCCTGAGGACTGATATCTTCTAAAAGACTTAATAAATCTGATTCAAAACAAATGAAAACCCTCTGTTCCTTTACGAAGTGTGCTGAAAGTTGTGTTGGGCAACCAGGTGGTTTTGATAACATATCTGAGAGGTCTTGTGAGTTCATTTTAACCTTCCTCCCTATCCATGCTTCTTTCTATTTTGGCATTGCAAAAGCAAAAGTAGGTGTACACACTTAATTTTTCCCTTTACCCCTCCTCACGTTGTCTTTCTAAGCCGAAACCATGCACTCGTTCACTCCCCCACACATCTCACCTCTGAGGAATTTGTAGACCTCTGCAACCCTGCTATTCCTTTGCCACTCCCACTATACACTTTGTTGAATTATTTATTTAACCAATTATAACTTCTTTCATTTTTGGTTCTCCCCAGGGTGCTTTGAGTTTTTTTTTCCTCAAAATAAAGCCAAAATAAATTCCACGCACAGCTCTTTGCAGTTGGCGTCATATAGCGGTGTCCATTTGCTCTGCTGGTGAGGCTGCCACTTAATGCACTGATAGTTTGGGTCCAGGTAGGCGTTGTCCGCATCCTGAATTAAACCTGTGACCAAAACATTGAAATATACACAATTAAAGCACAGATAGAAGGCTACTGAGGATGTCTGCAACTGTTCTTTAAAAGTCTTTATCTGTGTGAGAGTTAAAGGGTAGGTGAGAGCAGGTGAGCGTGAGGTAGAGGAGGCGAGAAAGAGAAGAAAGATGCCTGCCTACCTGGTTCTTGTTTGATGATACCTGTGAGGATTTGGGAATTGAGAGTGCTGTTGGGAGAGTCGGAGTGCTTCCTCTTCTTGGCCTGGTGGACAGGGATGCCGCTGTGAGAGGAAATGGAAACACAGTCAAACATTGTATGCATTTACTACTCCTTCTAAGTCATAATCATGAGATAAAAAGTCTGAATTTTGTCTCATAATTGGGATTTACAATGGGGATGGGCTTCCATACCCTTCCCATCATCCCTTCTGTTCCATGCAAACTGTACCCTCCCTCCTTCCTTTACTGTAACATTGTCTTTACTCACTCCTGCCCCTGAGGATGCTGCAGCAGCTGATGGAGCATCTGTGTCTGCTGCATGTCTCCACTTCCGCTCGTGGCTGGACCAATGGGATACTGTGATATCATGGGCTCAGGTTTCAGGTACATGTCCCGATGCATGCTGGGATAGTGCCCGTGTGGCGGCAGGGGCGGCGTTGGAGTCATGTGACACATGTTCTCTGGTGTCATGGTCCTGATCATGTGAGGGTCTAAAAGACACAATGAGGATGACGCAGAATATTTACATGATTATACATACTATTGCAAAGTGACCAGGATAGACACTTTTCTAGAATCTGGCTTCAAAAAGAGATGTGTTGATCTATGAGTGTTCAGATAAAAGATAATTGCCTTAAAAATAAAGTAAAAGTAACTGAAATAACTAGCATTTACCACACTGTGCAGCACTCCCAATCATACAGGTCAGCAGCACTGTCTATTGGATGCTGCTGAGTCAGCCAGAAGGCAAAGCATAGAGGTGTAACCAGCTGAGGAGCAACATAGAAATGCAGCTTTTTCTCCTCAAGAATGATCTGCCTTCATTTCAATCTGCAGTTTATTTTACTACCCTCCAACCTTGGCTAAAGGTACTTTCCATTGTTTCAAACTGGAGGACTGGAGGGACGCCCATCAGATAACACCATTCCACACCTTTTCACTAATGGGCAGGACCAACACAGGTGTGTGAACGGCAAGAAGTACATAATGACTTTGAGTACTGTTGTTGTTCAACTTGCATGTTGAAACACGCCAAAGATACGCCGCCTCATGCTTTGCCAAAGCACTTGTTCAGAAAATTTAATTTAGTTGATAAAATCCATTTTTCAGATAAATTATGTAAACCAGGCCAATTCAATTACCTTTTTGAATTTCCAGTGTCTGTCCTGTAACATTAAGAATTTAAATGTATAAAACCATACACATTATTAGTTTTCAACATTGTAAAAGAAACATTATGTATATAAAAGTACTGCAGCCTTGAAATCCTAGATTAGAAATAGCTTGTTGTTATTTTAATTAACACTATTTTACATTTAACATTTTTTCATTCAGTTTGAGTTTTCTAAATTCCCTCTGCTTAAACAGCCTCAGCTACAACTTTATAATAATAATTGTCTCTGCACTTAACAACAGACATAATGAATGAATGCCAATTATCCTATAAATAAAATGACGATTCTTCTAATAAACAATATAAAACCTCATAAACTTTGAAAGTGAGCAGGTTATTTAAATAAAATCATAATTATATACCTTCTTCATATTTATAAATGGTCAAAGGGCCGGGTTGACGTCTTTAAAGGGTTGGTTTTGGCCCTCGGGCCGTCATCTGAATAGGCCTGTTGTAGTCTAATGATTAATAAATGACAGATACTTGCTGCATTCAATATATTGATGAACATGAACTGCAGTGTCTGTTTGTCTTCACACTTTGTTCAAAAACAATGAAGTGATGAGTAACAGATTAAGCAGAGGGGCGACTGTGACCCACATACGCCACGAATACTTCTGCGGCTTCCTCTGACTCAGTCTGCAGATTAAAGCACCATTTTTGTTTGCTGAATGGTTTCTTTTTCTTTGTGTGTGTGTGTGTGTGCTCTCTGCCACATACTTTCTTTCACATTTTTTCAGGGAAAGGAAAAATATGTTTTACTTACCATTCACCTGCTGAGGAGAGTACGGCTCTGAGCTGGAGTCTGGGGGGGACTCAGGTAGTGTCCTAAAAAAAAATCAGAAGGCAGTAGATGTTATATTCACAGTCATATTTGACTTTCAAATGATAGAAATACTTAGATTTTTAAAGAAATACCATGCTTGAAGTTGGCAAACCCTTCTTCCCTTATTCTTCTTGTTTTCTAAACTGCCATTATATTTAAGAGAGAAACTAAGTAAGTGTAGACGTTCTTTACACAAGATTGTGTGCGTCAGGATTTTTTTTTTTGCAGGATGTAATTTGACTCTCTGTGTCTGTTATCAGTCTCCCTCACCCTCTTGGCCAGCTTGTGCTTTATTTGTACAAATGAAGCTTAATCAAGTATTGATTGCATAATGGACCTGTAGTAGGGTGTGTGTCTGGTTTCGTTGCATGTTTAAAAAAAATACTGCGTCATCTGCTGCAACTTCTGCCTGAGTTCATGTTTAAAGCTATTACCAGAAGATTTACCAGAAGACTAATTATGAAGCAATTTCAATGTAATACTGGTGCCTCTATATGACACAAACAAGACCAACTGTTTGTTTTCCTTCCTAAGTTTGAACACAAATATCTGTGCTTTCTTCCCCTTACATTTTCAAAACAGGCTTGTTGCTTTAGTTTTAATGCATTTGAGGGGAATTATTGATTAATTTTATTCTGCATCATCATCTGCATCCTCAACTTCAAGACTGATTTCAACCTAAATGAACGGGACAGTAACTCATGGGTGTATGAATCAGTGCATATCACATATGACAGATGTAACCAGATGAAAATCCACATAGCAAAGATGTTACAAGATGAAAAACCACCTGAAGGACGTGACAAGATGAAAAAAAAACACAAAAGATATAACAAGACAAAAAATTATGTAAAAGACATAACATGATGAAAACATAAAAGGCGTGACAAGAGAAAAACACATAATAAAAAACATAAGAAGGTGGAGAACTATGTAAAAGAAGTAATGAGAAGGACAGTACCTTTCAGAGCGTGTACTTTTTCACTTTCAGTTGAGTAAAGAAGTTGAATCAGTATTTCTTCCTTTTCTTTTTTTAGACAGGTATCTATACTTCTACTTGAATAAAGAATGTGTGTACTTTTGCCACATCTGCCAGTGAGATGATTGGCTGTTTTTGTGTAGTTTTTCTTAATGTGTGCCACCAGGTCAAATTCTCCTCGAAATCAGATGAAACAAGCATGTGTTTACAATTGAGACAAACAAATGAGATTTTTCTGCAGGTAATTTCATTTTTGATGTTACACTTTAGTGTTATTATGGTGGAAACACTGTCACTTTTGTACACAGGGGCCTCCAAAATCAACCAAATATTGAAGTTCCTACTTTCCAGCTTTAAATTGTGGGCTGCATGAGTGTCTTGAACATTTCTTAAACATTCCTGAGTGCCACCTCATGCTATATTTCCTCTATCCGTCCGTCTCCCCCCCGAGGTGTTGTGCTCACCCTGGAGCGTAGTGGCCCCTGTGTTCAGGCTTGACGTGAGCCTGCTGTTGCTGCTGTTGCTGCTGCTGCTGCTGCTGTTGGTGTTGCTGTTGCTGCTGCTGACCCAGGCAGGAGTAGTTGTGTCGGAGGCCCAGGGATGGACCTGGGGGGTAGGCGTTCTGACAGTTCGGGGGCCCAGGTAGAGGGGCTCCTTGGCGCAATGGAATAGGGGGGCTCACACCACAGACCAACCCCCCAGCGGAGGATACTCCCGCCTGGGGAGATGAGTAATTTGGTCCTGAGGCGCTGTGGACCTCTGAGAAACAGCTGGGAGAGAGAAGAAGAAGAAGAAAAAAAAAAAAAGGGATTAGCCTTATCAGAAAAAACAAATTCCTTTTTAACAACATGATCTGATTTGGTTGGTTCGTGTTGTTTTGACGTTGCCAGGTTTGACGCGGAGTCCCTACTGACATGTCAGTGCTATCGTCCTCCTTGCTGATGTACTCTTCCAGGATACTGGTGTCGATGTTGACTGGCTCCAGAGAAGTGGTAATATCATGACCTGTGGTGAAGGGAGGGTCGGGAACACAGAGGGGAGATGGAGAGCATCTGGGAATTAGCAACAGGAATCTTTCAGCAGCTCCACACACACTGCCACAGCGGCTCTAGTTCCACCACAAGCTTATGTTGTAACAATCCCTGTAAGACTTATCTAATGACATATTATAAACTCAGTTTATTATTCATACTCCAGAATTTCACAATCTCTTGCCAGACACATCAAAATCATGTAAAAAGAAGAGCTCTGATTTGTTCTATGAGAATGTAAAGGATACAAAAGTGACCAGTAGTCTAAATATATGTTAGTAGTCAACAGCACAGATCACAAACTGATGATTCAGCCTCTAACATGTGAAACATATTGACTGGAATCACAGCATTTGATGATATATAATCACAAAAACACTCACAGTTAAATGCGCAGTATGTAAGTTCTGTATCTAGGATTCACATTAAAACAATAACAAAGGACGTGGTGAGAGATTTAGGGAGTTGATTTCTTCAGTCATAAAAAAACACCATGACAGATGAAAATCCCTCTGACATGACTCAGGCAGGAATCATGTTCACAGACGAGGTAATGAGTTAAAGTTTTATTCACATTGTGTTTAGTCATGCTTGCCGACTTCTTTCCTCACTCTCTGACAGATCTGAGATATCCCATGTTTCCCAGGAAGTTGCACCAACTAACAGTTACCAAGAAAATGCATCGCTACTTTGAATAAATTCCAGATTTCTGACCATTGTTGGCAACATTCAGAATAATCTAAGAACTGTGCTCTTTTTATACATTTTTTAATGGAGATGTTGGTTTTGACATAGTGTTGTAAAAAAATATCAAATTATTGATACATACTGATTCTGAATACTTCAAATGGTTTCAATATTCATTATTCACTGTATCAATGTATTGATACCAGCTGCTCTTTCTCACTCTCATTTAAATTAATTTCTAAGATGAATTAATTAGATAAAATTAATTTTAAAGGCCTGATCTAATGAGAAGGAAAAAACAAATGTTTCTAAAAGATTTAGATGTCTTGTTGTCATTTTATAGCATTGTTATATTTATCTTTTACACACAATATGTACGTTCTGCCACATGGTTTAGAAGAATATGACATAGGAAACATAATGTAACAAAAGATGTAGTTTGATGACGTAGCGTGGGATCATTGGCGTTGTTATATACCTTTTAAACAACCACCATAACTCATGAAAATCTATCCGGCTCAGGCAGAAATCTTGTTCATGGACGAGGTAATATTAAAGCTTTATTCACGTTATGTTTAGTCACATTCCCATCTTCCCTCCACATTCACTGACTTATCCAACATATCCCGTGTTTTCCTGGATGTTATAGCAACTAGTGGCTGGCTAACAATGGCTAACAGGAAACAGACTGTTGCCTTGAATAATTTGCAGATTTTTCTGGGTTTGACCACTGTTGGAAACATTTTGTATCATGTAAGTATACAACTCAACAAAACATATTAAATGTGTTTTGCGTTTTTAAACATTTTTAGAGGAATTGTTACATATCATAGTTTTAATAAAAATCAAAAACTTCATGCCCTCAGTTTTGGGTCAAGTTTTCCCCGTGGTATTGAAAATGGTAAAATGAAAAAGGTACCGTTAAAAATTTCAGTATTGTGACAACAATAGATTGTGTTGTCCACAATCTCTTTGTTCACTGCAGTACAAAATACAAAGGTTGCTTCTCACTGTGTGTGACATGGTTTAAAACATTTTTATACAAAGATATTGCACAGATAATTTTATAATTCTCTAAGCTCGCCTTACCTCACCCCAGGGTCATTTTCACCCTTTGATAGCCAAAGCCTCACAAATCCCAAACACATGACCCCACTTAATCTTTAAAACACCAACATGTGGAACACAAGCACTTTCTAATGCATAGCTAAATTTAGTAAAGAGTAAACCAGCATTTTCTGTTGCTCAAGAGCAAACAACTGAGATGTTTCATGAAGGAAAGTGATTCTCTTTTTCTTTTTTTTAAGTGTCACTAGATGTCCCAAACTGCAGATGCTGGAAACAGAGAGAGTGTGAGAGAAGAGAGGGGGAGCAGGATGGAGGGGGTGAAGCAGAGGGTGAGGACCTGGTATACAGTGGGTGGGCAGGCAACCCCAGTCTTTCTCCTTTTCTTTTTTTTTTCCTTCTTCTCTCTGATACACACACACGCACACACACTCTTTCTCCGATAGATTAAGCAGCTACTCAGTTGGGAATGCAAGGAATTTTTCTGTTAGCATTGGAAAAAAATCTCCTTTTCCCTCTTTTTTGTTCTCCTCTAACACTTTTCTCTTCATCAGAAACCCAGCAGAAACTAAGTTTTTAGTATTATTGTCACAGTTTCTCTCCACACATTGCTACCGTTGACCACAAATTATTTAATGGACCATGTTACCTTGGGAATGCTTTATCCCGTCCAAATGCAGAGTTGACGCTACACAGCAGCATAAACATCAACATCTTAAACAATCCCACAAACTTGTTTCCAACCAATCAAATTAAGAATAAGCCAAATTCAGTTTGTTTAACATTAGAAATCTTCACATTGTCAAGTTTTCTTGAGAAAACTTGCATGTTTATACTGACTGGCTTTCTTGGCTCGATAGACACAGATGGTTAATGTCTCTTAATACATGCCAGTGCAGGGGGAGAAAAGCAGGATGGTTCCCCGTAAAATAAGATCCAGATGTGCACCCCACCCAAAGAGGCAGTAAATTTAAGCTGGCAGGCCTGATAACAAAAAATAGAGAGGGGAGGGTAGGTAGATAGAGGTTGAGGAGAGTGCGGGCAAGAAA
The DNA here is from genome assembly GCF_056507025.1 of Lutjanus erythropterus. Lineage (NCBI taxonomy): Eukaryota > Metazoa > Chordata > Actinopteri > Lutjaniformes > Lutjanidae > Lutjanus > Lutjanus erythropterus. The sequence continues at coordinate 23,978,045 of NC_139329.1, read as the reverse complement.
GACTCAGTACAAGTTTGATGTCCAAGGATGGACTGGAAATAGAAATGGAAATGGAAAAAACTACAAAGGGAAACTTGGAGAGAATATGAATAAATATGAAACAGGGCTGTAATTAAGACATCTTTATGTCCAAGAGAAGTCAAAGCTGAGCTGAGTTCAAGTCAAGAGTGACAGAAGTTCAAGACCTACACTGAAAATCAAGTCCTCTTTCAAAACTCAGTCATGTCTATTCAATATCTTTGTACTTTTTTAGCTGACATATGACATCTTTTAAGTTAATATAATGAGCTTGTTAGCACAGTTTTTTTTTTTTTTAGATTTGAATGTGAGACACTCTTGGGTAAACTCGCAAAGACTGGACTGCACCCGCTGATTGCACTATGAATTGTGCATCACCTGCACTTTTATGCCCCGTCTAATGTCCACTTCACAAAAGCTACTGTGCTAATAATATTACAGTGCAAACACACCCATTACCATTTGCAGTTGAGGGCAACATGGCTTTTAGCATTGGTGTATGTATGCATACTGTCTAAATGAAGTATGTTCAACATCAGAGCATCAAGACACTACTTGCTTGGCAGTTAGGGTTACATTTTACCCCTTTCAGAATGTTTTTTGTCTTATTGCACAGGTTTAATGGCCGCAAAAGTGGCACAATCCTTTTGTGAATTCACCCCTCTGTTTTAGCTCTGTTTTTGGTTTCTACAAGACATCTAAACAAAAATATCTGGCTCTTTAGCTGCTAAATGCTCCACTATGTTCAGACAACTAAACAATGAGCTGAAACTCATTATGAAGCTCCGTAAAGCCTTGGAGAGCTGCAGCTAATGTAGCTTCATCACCACCAATGACTGCTTTTACAATGTCACATTGTTTTCTCATTGTTACGGGAAAAATATTGGTATAATAGTTGCACTATTTAGAAAAAAAAATTAAAATGCAGATGTATTATCTCAAGTACAACAACAGTACACATAAACACGTAATGTTTAACATTTCTGCAAACAGATAAGATTGTAATTACACACTGAAGCATAAAAATGTACTACAACCCCGATAAGGTTCCCTAAAGGTGATGAATATCCAGAACATTTACAGAATACTGAAGATGTTACTGAAATCTCCTACTTTGGTAATGAAATTGCAGCAGTTCAAAGTTCCCTATATGAGTTGTAGAGGATGTTCATTGTAGTTATTTTATGGTCACATTACAACATTGCAAAGCAGACATTTTGAGACATGAAGAGAACATTCCCATGTTGCATTAGTCACATGGGGACTGTATGTAAGTTGATATACAGAACATTCCCCACTGACTTTACACCAGCAGGGGAGGTTAGCAGAATGTTCTGGTAACATACAATTTCAAGCTGGGGTGGTTCCCCAAATCTTCTGTGAATTTCCAATATGTTCTCTGAAAGTCCACCAAGTAATGTCCTCATACCCTTTAATGAACTTCACATCATGACCATCCAGAAATGTTCTGAGAACATTATAAGGCAATGCTGGAATGTATAATTTCTAGCCAAGACATTTATAACTTTTCAGCTGATGAACATGTTCACTGAGAACAGAAACAGCGTGTCTGTTGCCTTTTTTCTGGAAGATTCACCACATTACTACCATCTACAAACAACAGAGTTTTTGCCTTTTTGTAGTGATTAAAGTAAAGTTATAGGTAACGCTGTCATTAAAGGCTATTTTTGTGCAGATAAAGTAAAATAAAAAGATAAATTAAGTAAGTTTTCAAATCACTAAATCAGTCAAGTTTAGATTGCTGTGAACTGGATGTGTAAGTTTCTCTGCCCTCTATGTTTTCTCTGTCCAGCTGTGTCCAACAAGGAACAGTGAAATGATTGTCAGTCCAACTTCGATACAGACTGGCCTTTTGAGAGATTAGGGGCTGAGAGGGGAGCGTGCGTGTGTATGTGTGTAAGCATACGCGTGCATGTATGTGTGTGTGTTTGTTTGCTTGTGTGTGTGTGTGTTACGCCACCATTTCAATGCCTGGGTTGTCAGCAGAGTAATAATCTAAAATGAACACAAACAGAGGACCAAGTGTATGAGTGCCCATTAAACATGGTTCGACTTATATCAGTCAATCAAATGCACAGCTTTTCCTTTTCTTTAAATGATAGTATATAATGTAATTATCTCTGTGAGAAGTTGTATAAACTATTATTAAGACCACAGACAGGCAAGAAAACAAGTTCGAAAGAACGTAAAGGATGAAAACAATTCGGCAGAACTTCAATTTCATAAAATTTTCGCCTCCAAATTTGATTTGTATGTGCTCACATGTGTTTGTTAATAATTAAACACGTTGAGAGGAGGAACAAAGTCCATGTGGTTATCAAACAGTAAGACCTGAATGAACTTGGCTGCACAACCACAACACATATACATAAATTGTATGTGCAATGAATACACTTATGAAGAGATTTAACAGCAATTTAGATAAGTAATTTTAAAAATGCTTGAAACATACATTCAATCGATGTCTATATAACCATTCAAGGTGTTATATAACAGGTCTACAGTCTAAAAACACGTGCCATTAGTCTATGTCCTAAAGCTCAACGCACTTTTGAAAATTATTCTCATCTAAGCCTGATTTAAATGACATTCTCTGTTGTATGTTTTTTTCCCAGTAGCACAAGACCCTGACACACAAATCAACTAAAAACAAGCTAACAGATCTGATTAATGTTGATATAATAAATGTACAGAATCCAACCATCTCTCGGCTGATCTACAAGATGCTGCACAGTCTACCTACAGTGAACAATTTAACACACATACAGACAAATAAATCAAAGGAAATGTGTCACATCTACACTACAAAGTGTTAGACAGCTCTGACATATAAACTGAGAGTTATAGACCATCTCCATTTGTTTACAAGACAGGGTTATAGGGAACAGAGTGAAGAGCATCACCATGAGACGGACATTAATTAAGAGGTGAATACGAACAGAGAGCCCCTCATCAGGTAGGAACTGATAAATCACATCTAAAGAGAAGCAGAGCGAGCGGACAGAGTAGCAGAGTACCTGCGCGTAGCCAAAGCATGTTGATGTCCTTGAGATGAAAGCACCTGAAACAGAAGATGAGAAGAACAATTCCTGTCTATTTTTCACATGTTTCTCTACTCGGGCTGAAAGACTTTCTTCTGCAGACCTGAGAGACGCAGATCAGGGTAACAAATGTGTGCGTGCGCGTGCATATTGTGTGAATGTGTGTGTGTGTGTGTGTGTGAGAAAGGCTCGGAGAGTGTTATAATGAGGATTATTTCCCAGTCATGAGAAAGGGCTGTACCAGGCTACCACACACAGCCCTTGTCGCACACAAGCACTGGTCGCACCGTCGGACCTGGCTCAGGAGATTACAGGAGTGACAAGGCTGGGACCGGGACACGGAACAAGGCTGGAAAAAACCTAAACACCCAGAATGTGAGGTTGAGTTTGAGGCTCAGCGCAAGACAGACTCACAGAGCATGGTGGTGTAAGAGAGAGAATGAAAGAAGATGAAGAAGATATTGAGGAGGAAAAAGAAGGGGGAGGAATAGGGCAGGGGGGACCAAACTTTTTCCCTAAAAAAAAGGAACTTTAGGTTTAGCCACAGGCCAAAAGCAAACACATATTGTTTTGTATATTTAAGATCCAAAATGGCAAAAGCACTAGTTAGCTGACCGGCTCACTGAGCAAAGTGTCACGCTGCTCGCCATGCTCAGGTTAGATCAAAGATGAAACAGCATTTCAAAAGTATCTAGCTTCCACATTGTGACGTAGTTCCGGGCAAAACAGGATAGGCAGGCAGGACTAAGCTTGCCAATATGGCACCAGTTCCTATAACTCCAAATCACAACACAGATTACATCGTCTCATTTTGCTTTCACGTGCCTGAGCTGTTGATTGACATAGCTTCACTCTGGCGCAAATATGAGAGATACATCGCCAACAGACAGCAGGTCTGAAAGGATTAAAAAAAGATTATTTTTTTCTTTGCAAGAAATATGTAGTAGGCCAAATCTAACCTTATGGTCCCCACTTTGGACAGCCCTAGTTTGGTGAAAGAAATGGCAGGAGAATACAAAGAATACAAAAAATAATATACAGAGCAAGAAGAAGAAAACTTATTTGACTGATAATGCTAAGAATTTATAATTAAAACAGTCAGGAGAGTAAGCTAGATGAATAAAAACTTTTTTGTTTCTTAACTACACTTGCAGTCATCATGGCTGTAGTTGGGTTATTTATATCTATGCCAATAACTAATATAATATAGGATGACATTCAACACTAAGGTGCAGCACACCAGCTGTTTTTCAACAACAGCCTTTCTTTAAGTCCTTACACACACTGACACACATGAACAGAAACAAATGAATTGATCTCATGAAGTCCAGTTCAACCACCAACACCACCCGCTGGCTGAGGATTACTCAGTTGGCAGTCAGCACCGATGGGAGTGAGGCACAACAAGTGAAAAATACGACCTACTCATATAAGCACTGTAAGCTTGGCTGCTCTAAAACAATACATTCCTCTAACTGCAATTCACTGCTACACCTATAAATCAGAGGAGCCATCTAAACTTGTTTCACACAGGTTTTTCCAAGATGGACGACAGCCTTCGCATCTGTGATTCACAACTACTGTGGGAGTACAGCGGATCTTAATAGGATAGGATCTTGATATAATTACATGGGTGATGAGTTGTTCATCCTTTCAAGGGAAAATGAGCAAGAATGTGGTTTGGATCAAATGGTTGGGAGATGAATATGCTCAAAGTTTTATTTCTGGCAGTTAAAGTTTAATAATAACCATAAGGTCAGAACTTTGTCCACTGCTTTAATTTATGACCAAATATCTGGAAAACTAATAGTCTTAACGAATGAATGAATGAATTTCCTCAGTTGTGCTTTCTTTTGTGCTAAAATAGCAGCAATTAACCTGAGCTAAGAGGTCAAGTTGGTAAACATTAAACCTGCTAAACATCAGTATTTTGGCATTCTCATTGTCATTTTAAGCACATTAGCATTTTCACCAGAGTTGAAACAATTTATTGGTCGATCACTTTGTCAATCCACACGAAATGAATCTCCAGCTGGCAAATTTGCCAGAAACACATCAGTTCCAGATTCACAACTGTGAGAATGTGCTGGTTTTCTTTGTCTTATCATGTGGCTGTAAACTGTGCAGAATATCTTTGGGTTTTGGACTTTTGGTTTGACAAAACAAGACATTTGAAATTATTCATTTTTTTCTGATATTTTATAGGCTAACAATTTAAAGTTCCAGTAGGTGATTCTGGAGACAGACTACTTATCAACTCTTTGGTCTGGCGGCTCGAAGGTGGTTAATCACTGAGTTTCATTCCCAGATTGTAAAATACTTGCATCTTGGGAATGCAACTAACAAAATCAACTATTCGCCAGTCTTTCTAAAGTGTTAAAACAGAGACAAGAGGAGGAGCAGAAGTCTAGTTTTCTCTCAGACCACCTGAAATACCTTATGCTTAAATGTTACGTTATGTTAACTTTTGTCCAGTGACACCAAGATAAACTGCCTGTCCAGCTTTAATCAAGAACATTATTTCTGACGTCAGTATTTCATCCAAAGCGTTGCTGTACCTAAGTACAGCCTTGCAGCTGCTACCCTGGATGTAGACCCTTATTGTAGTTTATATGCCATTTAATGTCAGCTGGATCCACATTCATTGCAGCAGCAAAAACTACTTATCAGCATGACCGTGTTTAAAAACGTAAGCTCTGTTTTGGTGTGAGTTGCCAAGTTTAGGAGACACTGACTGTAGAGATATCTGCCTTCTCTCAAATATAATGGAACTAGGAATTTGGCACTAAAAAAATACACTGGAAAAACTCAACAGCAATGTCTCTTTCCAGAAATCATGACCTTTCATGAGGTTCATGTAAGAACCACTTTTATTTTCAACCGAACGACATCCACCAACTGAATCACCACGTAGAAGAAAGCGTGCATCTACTCATGGATGAGAGGTTACAGCTCAGCCAAGGATGACACCATTAATGTTTAGATCCTGCGGTGTCACAAGAATGAGCCTTTCATCCATGAGTAGATGCATGTACAGTAATCCTGCATCCTGGACAGTAGATAGAACGCAGCTCTTCCACTGCTGTGGATTATCTTGAGTAACAGGGTCATGAATACTATAAGGAGATATTCCTTTTGAGTTTTCCAGACATATTTTATGCCGCTTTGAGCACCACAAGCTTAGCACCATCTAGTTCAATTATATTTGAAGCCGATATATCCAGAACTCTACAACTCACACCAAAACAATCTAGGTATTTTTGAACTGGGGGCGAACTGTGTGGGGCGCCATTTAATCAAGTGTTTGGTTGATTTAGGATGGGACACTACCTGAAGTAACACAACAGCAATAAAAGTCACGACCCTTTGTCTGAGTGAACACGTTTCTGTGAACGACTGTTTGTTGTCTAAGTGAGTCAGAGAGGAGAAGGTCAAGTTTTGGAGGGGGTTAGCTGGGTTTCTCTCAACAGGCCGGGCTCTCCACCCTGAGTCTGCAGTATCTCACCTCCTCACCCTGTCTGCTCACTGTCACTCTAATGGAGTCAGAGAGAGCGAGAGGAGAAACACCAGTCTCACCTCATTGTGTTTTAACAGCCACCGAGGCTATGCCAGGAATGTACACTGTGCATTAGTCTGAATGTATACATATTTCACTAATCCGATTAAAACACAGTTTATCAGTGCTGAAATCCATTAAAGTGCAGCATGTGTGCGCTTCTGTGTGAGTGTGTGTGTCCTTCAGGTAAAGGGCAAGATCAAGATAAATTAATTGATTATTATCAAATATATTACTATTTATATTACTTTTAAAGGGACAGTTCACCCCCAAAACAAAAATACATATTTTTTCTCTGGCTTGTAGTGCTGTTTATCCATCTAGATTGTTTTGTTTTGAGTTGCACTTGTTTTGGAGATACCAGCCATAGAGATGTCTGTCTTCTCTCAAAACCACCAAAGACCACATCTGAAAAATTTGACACTAGTATCTCTTTCAAGAAATTCAAGGGAATGCAGACATTTCTATCTTAATAACTCTGTAACTCACACCAAAACTATATAGATGGATAAACGGCACTACAGGCCATATAAATAATATGTATTTTGAATTTGGGGCTGAAGTGTCCCTTTAAATTCAGAGCCTGAATCCAAGCTCTGGGAGATAAAATCAGGAATTTGATATTGCTAGGCTTAGTTAAAAGAAAGAACAAGTAAATAAGAAAATAAGCATTTAAGGCGGCACCTACTGTGTACTTCTCATGGACAAGTTGACATTTTAGTCCAAGCAAAAAGTGGCTGAAATAAAGCCAAAGTAAGAACTCTCTCTTACTCCCAAAGCAAGAATGTAAACATACTAAATTCCTGCCAGAATGGCGAGGAACCTCTGACAGTCATGGATGGCTGTGTATATTTGAGTCAACACTCTGTGTATACTATAACCAAGTGTTGAGTCTTTCTGCAGAAAACTTATTATAAATAAACCACGGTGTGTGTTTTTATGTGCACTTGACTTCTCCCGCAACATTTGACATTAAGTTTCTTTAAAGAAAAAACTATTAGTCAGGTGTGAATGTTCTGTGGCGAGCTCTAAATCAGAGAAAGTGTGAAAAAGTTTTCAAACAAATGTGACAAAATGTGATCATCTTGCCTGTGACATATGAAATTTAGGGCTGCAACTAATGATTATTTCTATTATTGAATAATCTGTCTGTCATTTTCTCTCATCAATCGATTAGTTGCTTGGTCTGTAAAATGTCAGAAAATGTTGGAAATATTCATTTGTCTTACCAAAGTCCCAGATGACATCTGAAAATGCCTTGTTTTGTCTACAAACCAAAGATATTCACTTAACAGTGATAGAGTACTAAGGAAACTTGAAAATATCCACATAAAATTGAAGAATTTTGATATTTTTTCTTTAAAAAATTACACAAAACAGGTAATTGAATATTACAGTATTTGGCCATACATTTACAAGTTGACAACTAATTGATTAATCAGCTATTTGTTGCAGCTCTAACAGGAATATGATGGATGGAAAACATTTCACAAAGTCATAAATACCTTCAAATTGTGCCTGTTCAGCTCAGACGTACTAAAAACGGTTGGTAAATCAGGGATGTAAAAGAGGAGAAATTCTTGTTTTATATGTGAAGAAATGATTTCAAATCACAGTATTTAATAATGTATCTTTATCAACCTGTTTTTATGGCAATAAACTTAAATTAATCACTTTTCTGAAATGATTTTGCCTGATGAACAACACTACACCTGTCACTGGTTAAAGTCACATTGCTCATGTCTGTGTCTCTCAGACGCACACATCACTGTGTCACAGTACCCTTGCAAAACACACCATTTATCTCGACTTGAATTCCTGCACCCTTCCAACCCTCAACCCCACCCTCCTCCTCCACCTCGTTTTTTTTTTCTCCTTAGGATTCCCCGTTTAACTTGATCTGTTACCCATCACCAGCACTTTTGCTCCCCTCACCCGTTCACCCTCCTGCCTTCCAGTTTTTAAGAGGAAGAGGAGAAGTGGAAAACAGAGTGAAGTGCGTTAATGTTGGGAAATCTTCACCCAAAAGTCACAAATATTATAGCTATTATTATTGTTAACCACCTGGCACGTGTGGTGAATCATGATAGTTTAAACCAGGCTGCACATTCAGTGCAACAACTACAATTAACAAGAGATGACACTTGGACACATTTTACTTCTTCACTAAAACAATTATTTAGAAGTCAAAACGAATCTTAAAGTAATAAAAAAAACACCTTTCTGCACTTATATCAACTTTCTATATAATGACTTTTAATAATGATCTGTATTAATACATTTATTTTATATATACAATAATAATCATCAGTTCTTACCTTCAAAAAATCTCTGTAACGCTTCTGTTTCATCTACCACGTCCATCCTAGCGGGTCCCACATAAAAAATCCATCAAAGTCTCCCCTCGTCCGAACGAAATCAATTCGGATCGGGGAAACTTTCACATGTACATCGCTGAATCCAGATGATTTTCTTTACAGGCACTTCTTCTTGTTTCAGTTCACATAAATCCAGCGCTTCATGCGGAGAACTTCTGCCTCCTGTTCGGAAACTTATTGGCACTGGATTGACGTCCCTCAGCCAAACGCCTCCAATGACGCTGTGGCAAAGGCTAGAATAACTTTAAAACTTTTTAAAAATCAAGGTGCCACGAAAAATCCATTTAAGAAAGAGTCAAAAGTCAGAAAAGTTTCCTTCAGACGCACCTTCACTTCAGCTCCCGCAAGCTTCATAATAAACTTTGGTTTACTTGCGCAAAAAATACCATCATCCCGTGAAAAAAATTGAAAAGTCGACAGGAAAAATGTAAGTCTTTTAACAAGAAAAGTCTACGGAAAAGTTGCCTAAAGTTGGCTCCTAAGTCTCTTGTGTTGGTTGTCTTCCTCCTTCGCCTCTCCCTCCTCTCAGACAGGATGTGTGCAGCAGCGCAGAGTCGGAGGAGAGGAGCTGAGGCAGGTGAGGGATGTGCGCCAGGCTGCTGCTGCTGCTGCTGCTGCTGCAAATGTTCCCGGACAAAGAAAAAGTTATTACAAAGACGCGTGTCTGCGGTTCTGGACCAAACTTAATACCAGCCATCTGCCAAATGCTGGTAAAATATGCACTTGGCTGATAGTTAAATTTGCACCCTTTTAACAATACCATTTATGTCACAAAGACGTGGCATACGGAGCTGCAACAATTAAACAATTACTTTGATTATGGATTTATATTTTCAGACATTTTTCAAGCAAAATTGTCTGAACTTTGTGGGTTGCAGCTCCTCAAGTATGAACATTTGCTGCTGTTCTTCGTGTTAGTTAATGAAAAATACTGACAGATCAAGCGATATAAAGACATCATTTTGGGCTCTGGCAAGTTGTGTTGCCTTTTTCACTTTTTGGTATTTCATAAAACGATTTATCAGTGTAAATAATCAGCAATCCAGATTATATCCATTATGAAAAGAACAGTTGAAGCCCTACTTGAAGCCTTGATATTTGAAATGAAAATATTGTATCCTGCTCTAAAACTGTGTGTGTACTAACTTTAAATCAGAGCTCCACAGACCGATATCATCAGCCCAGTATTGGCCTATCACAGCCTATATCAGTATCAGCGTATATGTTGCCACTGTGAAAACTTTTTTTTAAACAAAACATAATGCAAATTGTTTGTGTTAGCTTTTATAGGCAGCATTATGTGTATATTTGATATTTTTTTAAAATTCAGGTTTTATATATACATATCTTTTGCTCTAACTGCGTTTTTATTTACAGTTATTTATAATTGTTTTAACAAAATGGTGAAAATATACTGTTTCAGTGCCCTGATATAACTTTGGACAAGTTTATTGTTAAACTGTAAAATATCCTGCATCCATTTAATTTGTTTTGACACTAACCCCTTAAGAGGGATCACTGGAAAAAAAAATCTGTTTATGTATATATTCTATATTTTGTATATTATATTCTGTATAAAGATATCTCAATATAGGATTTTTTACTCCCTTGCATCAGTATCAACATTGGCATTGGTCAGGCTCTACTTTACCCAGAACAGACTTATTATTCACTATTGTAATTTTACTAATTCTGTCTGTTCTGTATGACATCTATTTCATGTCTTTCCATCCTGCAGGAGGGATCCGTCTTCTGTTGCTCCGCCTGAGATTTCTCCCTTTTTTTCTTATTTAGGTTTTTCTTATATCCTAAAACAGGCTCCAAAGATAGGGCGTGTTAAAACATATTTTAAAGCCAAAATTCAAAGACAAATTTGTAATTTGAGAGTAATTGAAAAATTAATAAAATAGATTTAAATGTGCTTTAATTGTATGAAAACACTTAATAAAAACAGTATGGACAGGCCTGAAGAAAAAATCATTCCAGCAAACTTGATCTAATGTCAGTATGTGCTGTCATGTTCAGTTTTATCCTGACTCATGGTCCTAAAAATAACTACTTTCTCTCTCCCTGATCTAGCAGTGTAAAATATTTGTGAAACTTTGATCTACAGTTTGTTTTAGTGGTTTAAAAGTCTTCTGCGAATTCCTCCAGTTTAAACAGTCATACAGCAACAGGAGTGTTTTGTGTCAAGGCTTCCCGAGGGGAGGATTTGAGGGAATGATCCATTTCTCTAAACCTTATCAGCTGCATCCCACCCCCCCTTATAACAATGCCACTGTGTGCAGCCCCCGCAGCCTTGACGCCCACCCCCCCCCCCCCCTCAACCACATGTGAGATGCTGTTGTGTTGTCTTGTTCCCCCACAGCTGGAGCATCTCCCTCTCCACCCCTCCACCCCTCTGCTTTTCCTCCATTCAACCGAAACAACGCCTCCGTTCTTCCAGCCACACTATGCAGATTGTTTCAGAGGACAAGCAAGAAAGAGAAACAGATAGAGGCTGCAGGGGACAATGAAACAGCTGGCTATGTTAAAGCAGTTCATTTCGGTATTCTATATTTCTTATCTCATATAGCTCTGTAACCGCATCTGTGTGTGTGTGTGTGTGTGTGTGTGTGTGTGTGTGTGAGTGAGCGTATAACCACTTGTACTAACCTTGCATGTTGTGTGGATATAAACCCTGTTAACAGGTCTTCACAAGGTTAAATATTACATTTTAGGTCATAAATGTAACTAAGTCAAACAATGTCCTCCTAAGTGGCGAACATTTTTTTGTGTGTAATGCTGAAGTCATCATTTTAAAAGTACACAGGCCTAGCTTAGGCAACATGATAAATTTTGTCCTGATATACCAAAAATTCTGGAGTCCTGATGTTATTCTTGATGATTAACCTCCACGTCATTATTTTTATGGCCACTTAGAGGCAGCTGAGCAAGCTGGAAAAAAATCATCAACATATTATCACCTTATAAAGTTGTTCAGCAAACACGTTGGCAAACATGTTAGCCTATTTACAAATCCAGCAGACATTAACAACCATTTTCATTCGGCTGGTTAAAATAAATATTTACACTAAACCAAAATGGATCCCCCTTGTTAACCTGCCACCTCCTCTCCACCCCATACTGATGGAGAGTTCAGAGGTAGAGATGCTGTGTAGTCGAATATTAGCGTAGTCTGCCTTTTGTGCAAGTTAGAATCTGTGGCCCTGACCATAGCTCTGAAATATCAGTAGCCTCACTCTACTGTGTAATGATAAATCCATGGTTCTGTCCATGGTGCTGAAGTAACAGATAGATTTGTAATTGCACTTTTTTCTCTTAGTCCCACCCTTTTGCTGGTTTTGTCTTGGGGGAATTCCCATGAGATATTTTACCACGGTTAACTATAGTATACACCATTGTAGCACCATGGGATTTTTTACAGCACCATACATACCCTATTGTTTCCTATGTTTGTTTCCTACAGCATGCGGTGCCTGCGTAATGTACCTTTGTGCATATCATCGTGTGTACCATGGTACTTTCAAAAATACCACGAATAGAGTACTATGTTACGACCATGATAGTTGTACCATAGTGGTGGGTCACTTGTGACCATCCCACCAGACAAGCAGTATGGAGTCATTTTATGTTTTTATTCTGTTGGGTTTTTTAGGTTTGACATTGTTTGGGAGATTCTGCAACGCAGTTTTCCTTTGAAACTCCAGCAGTGTTTTGTAGACTAAAAAACTAAATCCAACCTTCAACTGGCATGAGAGTGAGAAGATAATGACTGAGTTTTTAATTTTTGGGTGAACTAAATCAGTGTCAGATAGGGCCCCTTATCTTACACACTTTAAGCAGTATTGTGAGTATATTTAGGCTATCTGTACACTTCTCCCATTATTTGTCAGTGCTCTTATGTTGTAGTTCATCTTCCAGCCAGCAGGTAGAGACGTTTACCTTTTCGGTTAGAAACAACGGATCGTTTCTAGAAGGGAACCCTTAATTTGCAAAAATATCGCGAGACTTGCTGTTTTTCTTCATCGTGTACGTGGAAGAATCTAATTGTTTTTTTTGTTTTTTTTACAATAGGATAACACTGGGGCTCAGATCTTGTAGATTTAGAGAGATAAAGCACTTGGTTAGGGCTAGAGAAAGCACCCAGCTGGGTTAAAATTATCACTCTCGCGAGATTTCTCGCGGGTCTGGCGTTCCCTTCTCGACACGACAGGCTGAGGAAAAAATCAAAATGGCGATGACCGTCGGAGGTAGGTGGACGCGTTGCTATGGTTGCTATAGAGACACTTTTATATTCAATTTCTATGAGAGTTATTATTATTGTTAACTTTAAATAGAGCAGACATTAATGTTATTACTCTGGTGTAATGTGATAATGGAATGACGTTCAAAATAAGATAAGTTAATTTAGTTTGTGTGTGTATGTCTCTCTCCAGGAAGACCAGCCAATGTAGTATCCTTTTCATTGACCTGGGTGGGCTGTGACTGAAGTAAAGTCTTTCCAAAAGGAAAGACGTCCCTCTCTGTCAGTGATGATGACTGATAAAACACCTTAACTCTGTATCCAGCTGTCGTCTGTTACTTTCCAGCTGCTCCTGACCATAACATCAGTCTACTTTGTCTTCTATTTCCTGTTTACTCTCGGTTTAATCATCAGAAAGAGTGAGTGGCTGAGTGCTCAACATGTTACACAGCTCCACGTTTCTATTGCACCAAGTGTTTTGATCATGAACTTGTGAATGTGTGTGTTTCTGTCAGGTTTTTTACTGTCTTATCCTGCTGATGCTCTGGCCTGTGATGTGGGTCTGTTGTTCCTCCTGGCTGCTCTGAACATCATCCATTTCTTCTGTGGTGAGAAAGCAGAGTCACATCTTGAACCATGATCGACTTATAAGCATGGCTTCCTTGTGAGCATGCTACCACTTTAGCACAGATCACTGCGCTTTTGACACAGCATCTTACAGTCCTATATATAAAAAAAGCACCATGCCAGTTTCTGCTGATTGACTGTAATATTGTATTTTTTTCTCACCATCAATTTACTAAAGCATATCAAAATTTTGCATGCATGCTTTTACTTTCCAGGCAGTCATTATTTATAATTTATGTCAATATATATACGTAGGGCTGCACAATTAATCAAACTATTATAAAAATCACAGTTTGACCAAGTGCAATATCCAGATTGCATAAGCTACAGTTTTTGACAAAGGAAAAATGTGTAACAAAACAGCATTATAATGAAGTACTGTAATGCTGCAGAGAAGTGATTTTTTTTGGTTTATTTTTTTGTTTTTGTTTTAGTGATCAGAATAATCACTTCATTACCATACTGTGCAGCTCTGCATGCATGTAAATATTCATTCCCACCTTTCCATTTAAGACATGGAGACAGAAAAAAGAAAAGTAACAAATGTGCTCTGCCTATATTCATGAGTACATCCAATTCATTGCCTATATCCAAAATAATCCACTCTCTGAAAATTATCACCACGCAGCAATAACATAGTGCTGACTAAAAATTAAAGATGGTACTATATAGGGTTGAACAATTTTTGCCCATGTCCTTTAAACTGTACAACCCCCATTTGTAATACAGGCCTTCTGTTGTAAATTTTAATCTTCCAACAACACAACAAATTCAACAGTATCTGACAACTGACTTCCACCATCTTTAATCCTGGCTCATGTCTGCAGGTGTGAAGGGTAACCTGTCGGAGAGCGAGAGGTATGTTCTAGCTAACCTCGTTGCAACAGGAACAACTATCCTTCTGACGGTCTACTTCCTGGTGTGGCAGACGTACGTGATGAGGCTCGATGCAATCATCAGCAGCATCTTAGTCGTTCTCTACGGCCTAGATGGAGTCCTGGCTTTCAGCACTTTAGCCAGACTGGCCAGGTCAGTGCCACTCTCATAGACATTTTACATTAAACCTCAGCAGCCATGATGGATGAAGAAGCTTTTATTGGATTACGTGACATGTGAGATCACAAACAGTCTTTTTTATGTGGTTGCATGTCAGAATGAATTGACAAGACAGGTCGGTAAATTACAATATCTGGTATCAAACACAGATAACACACTTCATTATCACATGAAGAGACTGTCCTACATTTTAGGCTCCATTTGCTTTGATTGACAAGATATGTTTACGCAATTAGCATCTCATACCTATGTTTTGGAATGCCAAACAGCACTGAGCTTTTCTTTTGTTCCCCCTTTTGTTCATGGCTGAAATAAGCCCTGGTTCTCTTTAGGACTTGTTTGAATTATTGATACACGTGGCATTCATTCAAGTGATACTGTATACCTTGTACCATGTCGTCACATCCTCAAATTTTCCTCCCAAGACAGACACAAGGACAATAATCCAACTCCTTATTCTGAAAGGATGGATATTGTTTATTCATGCCACCAAGGCTGATGGCTGAAATACACGAATGAATCAATCAAATACATTAATAACTCGATCAAAAACATTCATAAATCAGGATGAAGAAAATCTCTAAACTAGCTCAAACAAGCAGTCATTTGCCAGGTTAATTTTGGAAATGTTGACATATAATAACATATTTTTATTTATCTTCTCTGTGTCTTTCAGTGTTTATTCATGAAGAAGTCTCCTCTTCATCATCGTGCTGTATGGTATAGTTCATATAAAACTTGCAGGCTGTCTGTACTTCTTTGGTACAATCAGAAATTTAAATAACTTTGAATATTGGCTATTTGTAATGTGAATACTGTTTGTTCAGACTATTATTTTTCTAAGTGTTACAATGTGAGGATGTATGTTGAAAAACTGAGTATTTTAGCTTCGTATTTTATTATTTTAGCTTTTCAATGTGCTGTGAGGATCTCAGGGATTTGCTGCAGTTAGACCTCTGTGCCTTAGAGACAGAGTAACAGAGTCTTGTTTTACTGAATATTTACTTCTGTCCTTCTGTATATTTTTACATGTGTCAAAGATGAAAACATATTTGTGTTACTATTGATTATTTATATTAAACATACTGAATGTAATAATTTTTATATTTGTTCATCTTTTATCCAGTAGAGGGCAGAATTGTTTTGGTTAAGATTTGATTAGTGACTGATTTTTTTTTTGTCTTCCATTTCTATGGTGCAAAATACCCCAGAATTCAGAGATATCTTTTTTAAATTCTTGCCGAAATCTGGATCATAACTGGAACATATGTGGAGATTTTTTTTTATATGCTTATAGATAGATCCATCCGGTGCTGCATACACATTAAATAAGATATCTGAATATGCCCTCATGCCTTATAATTTAATATATGGCCTCAGTATTTGGCTAGAATATGACCAAATCTATGGCATAACATCATTCTTTGTTACTGAAGCATGTGTGGCACTCAAAATAGCTCAAAAATGCCATGACTGGAGAGTATCCAACGTGGATTTCATGGTATATGTGTCATAGTTTGAAATATCCAGGCAAAACAATCTCCAGATTGTGGGGTATTTTATGCAATACAACTCTTGATCTATAAAGTGCGCACAGTTGTACTACAATCACAAACTGTAACTGTGACAGCGGATGATTCCAGGTTAAGAATTAATAGTTTATTTTGGCTCCTTAAACTTTTAACTGTACACATTTGATGTCAGATCAGTGCTGATCGTCACCAAGATCTCAGAGCAGTTTTTTTTTTAGTGTTGGAACTATTAGTCATTTCCTAACCCACATTCTTCAAACAGGTTATTTCTCAGTGCTGACAGCTTAAGTTAATTATCAAACCAAATGCCAACGTTTCCAAAGTAACCAGTTTCAAAACAAATCACATTTCAGAGTACCTGTGCTTGAGCAACAGCCGAGCACACAGACAAACACTTGTGCATTTCACTGACTGGAAGTCAGACTGGTGTGTTAGTGTGCAACCATTCATATCTCCTCTTTAAATAGTCTCCCACTGCTGGTTTCATAAGGAATGTATTCATTTTTTAAAAAACTGTTGCGGTTGCATCGATGGTCACATTCAGTCTTATACCTGAAAGAGGGCAACTGCATTACCTTAATGATTTTCTTTGCAGGGACAGCACTCTGCAGCTGGACAAAGAGTGGTCATTCTTAGCAGCCAGTGACACTGAAACCTGGGCAGTGTTCCACTCTGTTGCTCCTCTTTCATTCACCCTGCTGAATCCAACCAGTTCAGACCTGATCACTACTTTGCGAAACAATGGGAAACCTGTGGAAATGAAATAAATCCACAATTCAAGAGCTTGATATAGGATTTATCCTGCATTAGGGCTGAACAATTACTTGAAATGTTGTCAAAATCACAATATGGCCAAGCACAATATCTAAAAGGTAAAATGTGTTGCAACATACTGTTTGAGATGTCACAGCCTACAAATCATGTTTGTTAGGTACAGAACCCAGCAAAAATCACATTATCATCATTTTTATATCTTTTGTTGGTGAAAATGAAATGCAAAATATACCACCCTAACTAAAACGGTCACATATTGCAATCAACTGCAACATAATCATATTATGATTTTCAGGCATATTATGCATTTATTGCATCTATTATCAGCAGTGGTTCCAAACCTGGAGGTCAGGGTCACACAAAGGGTCCCAATATGAGTCAGAGGCTCACATGATGATTAAAGAAAGAAAGAAAACTAATTTCTATTACACAACAGCTGCTTATATGTAGCCTATTGTCGTTAGGTTACTTTATGTAATGCAGAAACAGATACGTGAGTTGCATCAACACGCATCCAAACTCTCAGCATGAAGACAAAAGGTGACAGGGACAGACCCAGACCCACCCACCCTCATGCAGTCTAGTGTCCGTGGAGCTCCGCCCCTCTCAGGTTGAGTTACCTGCAGACTCTGCTGTCACTCACCTGCTCCCGACCCGCGGTGCCTCCTCAGAGACTCACTGACTCACCGAGTTCCTGGAAACAGCCGCCAGCAAAACGTCTTGCTCTGCTCTGTGCTGGACGGCAACTGTTCAGTTTTACAGTGTTGGATTTCAGCTGCTCTGCTTCACAGCAAACAAACAAACAAACAAATTATCGACAGTTTGTGGAGTTTATCGTCCTGATCGGCTGCAGGAGGCTGTGATGGCAGACTGATGCTTCAGTCTCGACCACGTTTGTCACCTTGAGCATCCCGTCCGGACAACACCACTGTGAGTGAATATGAATGACGGGGTACAACTTTTTCTGTCTTTGTTTTCTTTATTTAACGGCGTCACAGATAAACACGGGCCCACTTGACAAATATCCCTTGAGTGAATGTTGTGCAGCTTTCGATCGTATTATATGGTCTTCCTCTGCAGATTGTTGCCTGGTTGCTATTTTCTGAGCTCTTTTATGACTTTATGTTTGTTTGAGATTACTTTAACTTAATCGTTAATAGAGATAATTATTATTAATGATTTATTATGTTATTATGAAATGTCTCCCAATATATCTTAACTGTCAGCACCTTATAAATATTTTGTAATACAGATTTTGAGCAACAAGTGTTTAATTGCTGTAATAAATCCGACTAAAATTTAGAGCTATTACGATTAATTGATTAGTTGTCAATTATTAGATTAATCACCGACTATTTTGATAACTGATTAATGGCTCATTTTCTCAAAAATAGTGAAAATTATCTGAGTTCCAGCTTTTTTAATTGTACACACTTTCAGTTACGACAGTAACTCAATTTTTAATTGATTATTTTTCATTATTCATTTTTATTTTAAGTAGTGTATTTGTCTGAGATAATAAAAGGAACATATGGCAGATCACAATTACAAGATACAGATTTGCTGCATGTAGGGTTTTTAGTAAGCCAATTTGCAACCCCACTCCCAACTTAAAGGGACAGTTTGCCCCCAGAACAAAAATACATATTTTTCTTCTGGCCTGTACTGCTAGGAATCCATCTAGGTTGTTCTGCTGTGAGTTGCAGGGTTTTTGGAGATATCACAAGTAGAGATGTTTGCCTTTTCTCCAGTGTAATGGGGCTAGATGGCAGTTGGCTTGTGATGCACAAAGCACCAAAAGGTACATTTGAAAAATTCAAAACCAGCGTCACTTTCAAAAATCGTGACCCGATTACTCAAGACAATTCACAGAGCTTGTTGTGAACAATTTCATATAGGAACTACTTTCTTTTTATTAGAAAGAAATAAAGTAGTTCTGGTAAATTCTAAAGCAGTTCTGGTAGATTCTACTGCAGAAAGAAAGCAGATCCCATGAATTTGCTTTTGAGTTTTTCAAACGTATTCTAATGGTGCTTTGAGCGCCACAGGATTAGTGCCATCTAGTTCCATTATACTGGAGTTAAAGCAGACATCAATAGCCCATATCACCAAAACTCTGCAACTCACATGACAACAGTATAAGTGACCAAAGAGCACTACAGGCCAGAGGAAAAGTATGTATTTTTTTATTTGGTGGCGAATTGTCCCTTTAAAGGGTATTTATTGTCTTCTCATTCTAAAACAGGAGTCTATAAAGAAACAATGAAATCACTGACTTCCTTTGTTTCCTCATGATCTGTTTTGATTGTAAACAAGTCTTTTGGTTTCCTTCTTGTGGAAAATCACATTGACACTATCATATTAATATTAAGGGTTACATTATTTTTTTTTAGCCATTTAGATACTCCATTTCATTTTTAAAGCCCCTGCTGCCACACAAGGCTATTTTAGCTAATACATAAATGATTGTGTCATCAGCGTACATTTGACGACTAGCATGATGTTAATCATTTTTAATACGTTAAAAAAGCAAAGGCCCCAAGATCGAGCCTCGTGGAAATACCCATTCTGACACATCAGGGAGTTGAGTATTTATCATTAAATTTGGGCTGTGGACAAAGAAGATATTTGAGGATGTGATCTTCGGCTTTAAGAAACACTCATCAGCATTTTTCACCACGTCCTTCAGCTCTACTGAAATTGTGCAGCAATTCATCTTTGGATCAATTCACATACTAACATCTGGTATTTGATTCTCAGTCACTGATGTTCTGTTTGATTCAAGTTGATGAAAACTGCATGTTGTTACCATACAGTTAAATCTGATGTTGCTCACACTGTAATGACAGTATTTAGCTCTGTGCTGCTGAGAGGAATGTGTTTTCATTTGGGTTCAACACGTTCATGAATAACCTCATGACATGCTACACATTAACAACCAAAGGAGAAATACTTGTTGCTCTGAGGATCAGTCTTTTTTAATTGTGTAAGATGGTTGTTCTCCGTGTGTTGGGAGGGTTACATGTGAACAAACGGGGATCACGCCTGTGAAATCTGACCTGATTTTTGTTGGTTCTCTGAGAACCTGATTCAGAGAATGCACTCACACTTTCCACACTGACTGCACCTGTACACCCAGAGTACACCTGTAACACAATCACCAGATATCATTGCAGAACAATGTGATTCAGCCTGAAATACATAAAATCAGATAACGGTTATCTCTTACAAAACGCTTAGTCAGGAGAGTGGAGCAAAGTCCAGACTGCTCAGATCACAGCAGGCTCACATTTCTTTCACAGACATTACATAAGCTGACAATATCTTTGAGTTTTGCAGTTTGACAATCATAAAGTCTTGAAATTTTAATGAGGCTGATGTGGCCTGATGATACATTGAGATTTTGCACCTGTTTATGATGACTTCAGGGCGATGGGTTTAAATCAGTGGTTTACTATTATATACAATCTTTTTGTATTAATGTTAATGTGTATGTTGCATTTTACTGCTGATGTTTAAAGTTATGCTAATTTAAACTACTTTATACGCTGTTGAGTAGCACGTATGTGCTTCGGTGTTTTTTAGAGAAAATGTCAATATGGAGATATATTTTATATATTGCAGAATAGCCCACAGATATTGAGGTATTATTTATAAGCCATATCTAACAGCCTTAACACAAACCGCATGACTGATGTCACAAGTTTGAAGTATGACACTGTTTAATGGAAGGCTCAGCTGAGCAGAGACTCTTAAGAAATCATAGTTGCTCTCGTTGCTTTCAAAAGATTTATTGTCCCTGAAAGCGGTATGAATATGGCGCTTGTCTAACCTCATTCCATTAAATATGAAAATCAAATAAGCCAGATACTATCAGTCATTTTGAAAAGGGCGCAGAATTAAATATGAGACATTGCAGACTTTAAGCCTAAGATAAGCGCCCTGCACACTCCGCTTCTATTTTTGTGCAGTTGTGTCATCTAATTATCTCTGAATTAGAGGTTGTCACTGTTGAACAATAAGCACCTTCGGCTGAGTGGAGGAGAGGTGTGCAGAGGGCCTCTTACCATGAGGTTAACAACACATGACACCAGCCTGTCCTGCTCCGGCCTCACCTCCCTCCTGAAACCTGGCGGAGAGCCAGAGCTGAGAACAATAGTGAGGAGAGAAGATGACCAGAGAGATAAGGACAGAAAGAGGAAGTCACTTAGTAAAGTAAATACGACCAGTTTCCTTTGTTCATTTGCATTTCTCATTTAAGATTTTGTTGTAGCAACACGTGAGTATCTGAACAAGAAACATTATCTTTGGTCCTGACTGTGAGAGTTGTTGTGATTCAGCCTCACTTTATTTCTATGAAGCGATTATCTGTTGAGGCTGATTATGTTTATGATCTGCTGACAGATAAACCTGAGTGACTGCACTTGTAACCTGTAACTGTCATACACAGTGTTATTTACCTTGTGCATGTGTACTGCTTGTTATGCAAAAACAGTTTTATAGCTCGGGAAGTAGAGCATGTCACAAGGAAATATCTCTAATATACTGAAATGTCCATAGCTGCTATGGGAAGCACCCTGCCAGAGGGTCTGTGAAAAGTTTTCAGAATCATTAAGTCAGGATGATATAAAAATGGTTCAAAAGGCCGATTACTGTATCTTTCTTCTTTTGACCACAACATAAAGATATTTAGTTTACTGACACAGAGCTCTTAAGAAACCAGAAATGTTTGCATTTAAGAAGCTGAAATCAAGGACACTTTTTCCTTAAAAATGACTCAAAGCAATGAATCAATGATCAAAATAGTTGGTGATTAAATTAATAGTTGACATTTAATGGATTAAGATGCAACTCTACTATTTCCTTTACACAAACAATTTCATAGGCCCAGAGTAGGCCTATTATTGAGTGCTCTACACCTTTTTATGAGGCTTTTTATATGTTCTATTATTTATATTTTATATGCATATTAAATTTTTTGTTGTATATTATTTAAAATAATCAGAATTGACACTTTTTAATGTATGCACTAAGCGTGAAAGACTCTCTTGATGTGTTGTTATGTATGTTTTGGTTATTCTATGTTGACATCCTGGAAATCCTTAAAAACATTTTGAAAAGCGCTTGGATTTTTAAAATAGCTTGAAATTGTAATTGCATTACTTTCATAATAAATCACTACCTGACTGAAAAGTTTTGCTTTGTAGATAGCCCGGGTGTACACAATACCAAGTCTACTTACAAACAAATGACACTTTGAAACATGAAACTTTTGTGTTTGTGTTTCCCTTTAATATGCCACCATTCTGCTGTAGGGTGCTATCACAAAACGTAATTTTGGTTACATGTGATGAAGAAGTAAATATATAATTTACCACAGCTGTGAGGTGCTGGAAAAGCTTGAAAATGCAACCCGGAAGTGATTGAAAAGTGCTTGAATTTGAGGTCTAATATCTGTCACATATAGAAAGTGAACGTAACAGACAATATCAGGTCCCTGCTAAATTTGCCATCTTGTAAAGGGTTCGTGGCTGAGAAAAACTGGAGAAACTCTTTCTCACATATCGGATTGTTCTTGCAGAACACTTACATTGCTTACTGCTGACACAGGATCCCAGCCTCCTGCCACCAATTAATAATACAAATTGAATGAGTTACCTAAAGCGATACATGGCTCCTTGTAGTCTGGAAGTCACACCAGGTGATAGGTGATTATTATCTCCCATGTTAAATACAATTTACTTTAGCCATTAATTTATGATTACTTATCAGTAATTATATGTGGTGTGCTGATAAACTCCATCAATGATCATGAGGGGAACCAGACAGGGCCCACTCTGTTGTGTAACAGCTTGTTAGGGTCGTTAATTGTTTCTCTCCAGTGTGTGCTGTAGACCTGATATATATTACATAACCACATCACTACATGCCTTGACAGACAAGTCTTCAGCACAGAGGGAGAGGTGTGGGAGAGTTTAGTTCTTTCGTTTCCTGCTCCTGTTAATCTCTGAGATTTAGATGTTAGACTCTGTTGCACATTGGTTTGTCCCTGTTGAAGCCGCGCTAATTATCATATAGTTAGTGTGGCTGGGTGTAAAACGCAACCAAATTAATTAATTGCAGATATAGTCTTCAGCAGAGTGGATCTAATTACACAGTGCATATCAGCCTGCTGTCTGCCATTGTGTTAGATCAGTCCCCAGACTAGCTGCGGCACAGGCCCAACACCTGGCTCTGCACAGTGGAAGAACAGGCTGTTAAGTAGACTACGCCTCAGCTTTGCATACTGAATCTACAACCTTAATGAGATACCCTTAGAGCTTTTTAGGCTTCAATACCATGGACTGCATATGAGAGCTCACCATACATGTGTTTTGTGTTATGTCTTTTAGGTTGTAGGTAGGTAGATATTTGTGTTAAAATGTAGGGAGTAAAAGTAAAAAGTGCCCAGAAAAATGAATAGGTGGAGTAACAGTATTAACACAATTTGTACATTAGAGTTCTCCTCTGTTGATGCAGTGGGCAGCTATAATATGTAACATTTCCACTTTAAAATGTCTAAAAATGCTACACATATGTCACATATTTACATGTTATATATATTCTATTTCCAACAATGTTCAAACACAGAGAAATCTATCATTTAATCAGGATAATGGTGCGTACCTACTAGCTGTGGCTACCTAGCTGTTAGTTGTTATAAATACCTGGGTTAACACAGGATATGTTATACACACGTGACAAAATGTAACGTGAATAAAATTTTAATATTACCTCATCCATATCCATGATTACTACCGTCATGTCAGATAAATTTTCATTAGCTATGGTGGTTAAAAAGTGAAGATAACGCCAGTGATCCCACGATCCGTTCCTGTCATCGTCAGACTACATCTTTCGTTACTGTTTTAATTTGAGAGAGACTGCTTAGTGGGAAAATTTACGTATTATGCCTTTAAGTACAGTAGCAAAGTATTTGTACTTTGTTACCTCCCACCTCTGCTGATGCAACAGGCTTTTTAAAGGTCCTTAGATAAATAATGTGTGTTTGTTTTGGTGGTTTTCCCCTCCACCAGCAGCCTCTCTGACTCTCTCTGACTCTCGTCTTCTTTCTTCAGGTGGATGCCTAAAATCATGAGCGCCGCGGGACCTCCATCGAGGCAGGCCAAGTGAGTGTCGCACACATTCCTGCTTCCCCTCACACGTGTTTACCTTTCTGTGTCGCCAGAGAATCACTAAACCAGTATGTAGAAGATGGTGTGGGTCAGGGACCTCGGGCACAGAGCGGCTCTGTTGAGAGTTGTTTGCTTTGCCTGGGTTCCTGGCTCTAGCCTCCCTCCATGTCCCACACCAACCCCCCTCCACCTCCCTTTTCCACTCTCCCTCTCTCTCCCTGGCTGGTCCATATGCTCAGAATCTCAGGCTAATCTCATCCAGTGCTGGCCAGTCTGCTCTCAGTATATCACCGTATAGTTTGGGGGCCTGTGTTCACGAGAAGTGACAGAGTGGGACTTTCAGAGGGTTTGTGACATCCAGAGGTGCAGGGGAGAAGATGAAGAGCGTACAGCGTAACCCTGTCTCCTCTTGTCATTGCAGTGGAGTGGCCAGATCAGACAGCAAGATCAGCGCCAAGGCCCTCTACGGTAAGTCACTGCATGAAAGGTGTACTTCATTGTTTACAAGACTTTGCCTTTAGATGCCCTTCACATGTGATTACACATGCCAGTTTTTCTGTGGCATGAGTCACTACAGACTGTTTACAGCTTACTGTTTGTAATTTAGGAGGTTGGACACTCTTATTTGTCAAGGAATAGTTTTATGAAAGCTTGCTTGCTATTACTTATTCAATTTTATATTGTGCACTGTAGTTTTCTTGAATCAGTCCCTCATAGTCCTGCCACATTAACTCTCTAGTGCACCAAATTTCATCATTTATTCATAGTACTTAGATTAGAGGATAATTCAAAAATGTTGCTAGGGAACCTGTAAAAATAACATATAATGCATTCAAACAGGCTCATGTTTACTGCGTTCATGTTATGGGCCCATTTGAACCATAGACAGTACAGGGGGTAAGGAAGGAAACACTACTGTGCATATTGAGTGGGCAGTTTAAACAGGAAGTAAACCCAGAAGCTGGAAAACTTTGTTGTCCAATGCGCCAGTTGAGTCTGATACCAAGTTTACTCAACTGTTACTGGGGCACCGTTATAGGAAAGGTCAAAGGGTACATCATCAGGAGGAACAAATCACACATTGAACATCCGCTTTATCCTTTGATACCCTTCTCAATGTAAATTGTAAAGGTATGTGGCTCAGCACTGTAATTGACTCAAATCAAAACATTATTCAATTTGCTATTCAAATGTGAGGAAATCCAACACTCTTATTCTGTCGCTCGTCACTGCAGCCTCACAGCCACACTGACCTATCCCGGTCCTCTCCCGAGAACACAAACACTCAGTGATAAGAAGGGGCCAAGGTCCTGCTGAGGGACCCCATCATGCTCAGGCTGCTTACACCTCTGTCAGACACTGAGGGACACAGGAAGGAGGCTGGGCTCCTGAAGGCAACATGAGTTTCCAGCTCTGTGCCGGGCCTGCATACCATGCTGGGATTTGTTGTTAGATGCATCTTGCCTTTTGTCATTTGTCTGCGCTGTGTAGTCATGTTGTGTGGTGCCGGGTTGCACGATATGGTAAAGCGTATTGGGATTATTTTGACAGTTACTGCAATTGTGATATGATTCACGATTTGTGGGAAAAATCATTTTTGTATCACAGCTTTCATTTTCACTGAAAAAAACAAAACAATGATGTGATCTTTGTTGTTTCTTTGGGACACAACAGTACTTAATTATAATGCTGGTTTGTCAAAGATTTTCTTCTTTCAAAAAATTACACCTTCCATGACTTGAATATTGCACTTTCATAATATTTTAATTGGTTGTGCAGCCCTAGACTATCCTTAGACATAAGGGTTCAAAAAGGTTCTCCCTAAATGGCTGAGGTTTGCCTTTTTGTAAGAATAAAGGTTCCATTAAGAACCCTTTTCATCCAAAGAACCACTCTGGAAGATACCCTTGAAGAACACTTTTCCAGGGCTCGTCAGGGCTTCTTGGTACCAGAATATGAAAGTGTTCTCGGCAGACCCTGATAAATTCCTGATAATCACTGGAATATAAAAAGGTTTATGGTGGATCCTCCTTGGTTGGTTCAAAGTAAAACCGTTCCAATATAAAAGGGCTCTTGGTAGAACCCCCTGGATGGGTTCTAGATAAGACCTTTGGAAGGGTTCTTGTTAGCACACTGAGAAGCTGGAAAGGTTTTTGTAGAGCCTCCAGAAAGGGTTCTGGGTGGAACCTTTCACAGGAGTTTCTAGGCATAACCCTTTATGTTGGGTTCTAGGTAGAATTCTCTGAAAGATTCTGCCACAAACCAAAGAGGGGTTCTCCTATGGGGGCAAGTCGAAGATCTTCACTGTGATCTTCACGATTCTAGTCAGCACCTTTATTTCTAAGAGTATATCTGTGTTGACTGACTGTCATTCTTTCATGCATACTTTGAACTGAAGGATGTGTTTGTGTTATTTTTGGGTTCCTTTTATATCTACGTTGTCGTCAGGCTGCATCACTGATCTGGCAGGACTGTGGGGAAACTCTGATCCAGTGATGGCATGACATGACATTGCACTTAGCTGTGGCATACTTGTGCTTGGGTGTGTGTTTGTGGCTGAAATAAGCTATGTTATATTAGCAGGGAGTGCAGGGCGTGCCTGCCTGTTTTTAATGTGTGGTTGGAACAGGGTGGGGATGCCCACGTATTGCAGGTGAATAAAAGACACATTGAAAAGTGGAGAGGAAGAGGCGGACTCTCGTTCACCTTTGGTCCTCCCCACACGGCCTCAGACATTAGCTCACTGGTCGGTGCCAGCACCTCCTTCCACACTGCCAACATAGAGCGACATTGTACGGAATATCACAGGCCTAGAGAGAAACCTACACCCAGGTATGACAGGACGACCTGCTCTCATGCATCGCTGCTCTGTTCCAAATTTAGAGCGGCCTCAGATGACAGATGATGGTGTTGCAGGGATGCAAGATGTTCCCAAACCATCTGACTGTGCACCTCGCCGCCTGTGAAATATTTTTGTGCCGCAAGTCGTCCAAATATCCACAGGATGCAACCGCTCCTGTGATCTCTGTGAAATATCCCACTGTATGTGTGACGAGGCTCGGCTGTTTTTCATTGGCTCACCTCACTGTGTGTGGCAGATGGTCACCACTACCTTCTCACTGCAGGATGACAGCAGCATGCCTGTCCGCCTGAAACACAGAGGTAGCAGGGTGCACGCTATTATTTACCATCAATAACAGTGGGAGATATTTGGATAGATTTATGACTGTTGCTCTGTACTTGCTGAATAAACATGTAGAGGAGCAACAGAAAAGTCTGAGCTCAATCTCCCATATGCAAAACTTACATTCACGCAGTGATGCAAATGATGCACAGGTCGTCCCACCTGATCTGTTATCAGCAGATTTGAGGCAGAGCAGAGAGGTCCCACTTCAGACTCATCTTCCGAGGACTTTAGACCCTCCAGCAGCTCTCTGGAGTTTCTCGGTGTGCGGTTGAGGAGCATGTCTCTGTCAGGTAAAATGTGTTTGGGGTGAGAGGCTGAATCAACAGGTGGAAATTCACATTGAAAAAGGCTGTTTTCTCTTGAATGTCTGTGTGTGTGTGTGTGTGTGTGTATGAAATTCAGTTAAATGTCCGCAACAGATCCACTTCTTAATGTCTGTCAGTCAATCTTGCTTATGTAGGTTCACTTGTGTCTATTTGTGTTTAGTGTTACCTGTTCTTAATGCTCAATGAAATGTGTATTTATTTGATGTTAGCTTGACTCTGTGGTGAATCAGGCTGTGAGGTGTGGTGTTGTGATACTTTGGAGACTGAGAATCTAAGAAAGAAGTGGCTCGGCCACTGAAGTGAAAAAAGCCATTTCCCATTACTAGGCTTACATGTAACCTGCGTATATGGAGAGTACTAACACAAAGTTTACTGTGTTTCACCATCAACATACAAGTTATTAATCATATAAAGCCTCAGATAGATACATTACTTCAAACAGCTGTGTTTGAGAAAAAGGAAACTAGTATGGTTTTGCAAAAAGTTGCTTTTCACTCGTTTCCAAACCAAATGTGGCTCAGTGGCTTTATGACACCAAGCTGTGGTGGTCATACTGGTTTTGACCACAGGCCCGCCACAATCAATCAATCAATCAATGCGAAAGCTCCTTGTAGTTGCTATAACCACATTTAAGGGATCATTGCAGAAAATGTGTGTTTATGCTGCTATGTGCTCTACATAAAAACTAAACTTTTTTAAACTCAAATTTTATGGATGTGGTGGTGTGTTCTTTATACCGTGACAGTTAATATTAGATTTTAAAAAGATAGCAATATATCACCTTGCTTACAGTTTACAATTACAGTTTACCGGGGCTTTCACTAACGATTATTGTTGATTAATCTGTTGATTATTTGCTTGATGAATTGATTAATTAATCCTGTCAGAACCGTACGTCTGTGTATTCCACATGTTTGCACCTATTCTTCAAGTCGTTCCTGTAATGATTATTTTCATTATTAGTGAATCTGTTTATCATTTTCTCTTTTAATGTTGTTTAGTCTATAAAATATCAGTAAATGTTGAAAAATGTTGATCATTGTGTCTTAAATCACAAAATGACACCCACAACTCAAAGCAAATAAAACAGAAAATATTCACATTTAAGAGGCTGGAGTAAGAGATTTTTTTTAAATAACAAAACAAACAAAATAGTTGGCAATTCATATTATAAGCGATTAATAACCAATTAACCGTGGCAGCTCTGCAATTTACAGTTTCATATAGCAGACGATTTTATCCA
Source organism: Lutjanus erythropterus (assembly GCF_056507025.1). NCBI lineage: Eukaryota > Metazoa > Chordata > Actinopteri > Lutjaniformes > Lutjanidae > Lutjanus > Lutjanus erythropterus. The sequence goes on along the minus strand of NC_139329.1, from coordinate 23,948,865 downwards.
AAGCAACATACTTCTGAGAGCTGATAACAAGAAAACAACATGAGTAAGTGCCATAAAGCAAAGTTTGAGTCTGATAAGACGTAGGTGCCTAAAGGCAGGGCAAGAGGCAATGCATGGATTGCATAAGATGCATGAGATTTTTATTTATTTATCTATATTGATTATATTGATTATATTGATTTATTTTTTTGTTTTGTAGTCTATAAAGTGCAGAGGTTTTCAAGAAATAGCTGGGTCGGAAGTCTCTGTTAAAGACTGAGAGGAGCTCTGCAGACCGAACAGAGTTTGATTACTCGTTCCACCATCAGAGTCTAGCTAGTGACTTAGTGCCCTGTTGTGGTGGTTATAACAGGCACGTTTCATTGGCAGAGCATAGTGAGCGGGAAGAAGCGTAGACCTGAATGAGACCAGAATTGTAGGTGGGAGCTGTTTTAGTGTCAGGGTTTTGAAATTGATTCAGTAATACAGTATTATAATATACTGAATCATAGCCCCTGTGTCATGATGTGTATTGTATCATCAGGTGCTTTCCAATACACAGCCCTACTCGTGACATATGACCATATGTCGACACAGCAGCACGGTATCTAAAGTGTGCCCTGCAGTTATAAAAAAAAAAAAAAAATCAGGTCATGAGCTCATGTCAGCACAATGGTTTATTGTTTGAGTTATCTCTGTGTCGGATTCATTCAGCCTTTTGATGTTATGATACAGGACTTTATTGGTTCAAATGTAAACAGTTTCATGATATTTTGAACATGTGACTGTCTTGGTTTTGGGTTGAGTCAGGTTGTTTAAAGAGCAGTTATTAAAGAGGTCAGACTGTCTGATTGATCTGGGTCATGTATTGGTCTGATGATGTGCCAAGCGGCCATGTTTATCACTGGTCATTGACTCCTGAGAGCCCTGAGGATCTGCCCATCTGCTTGCTAAGTGGCTCTTATTGCAAGCTGTCGCAGCACTGTGAATTGATTGGCATAAATGTCAGTCATTAATAAGACATGGGGCGAGCTCGACTTTCAGAGCGACACCTGACGCTTGTGTTTCACCTGTGTGGAGACGAGCAGGAAGGAATCAGCAGAGAGGAAATGGCAGCAACAGGAAAGACACGTGCTTGCGTCATTTGGACTGAGGCGGTTGCATGGCTGTACAGTGAACAGTCAGAGCTCCGTCAGACATGTATACATCTCACTGAATCATCTATAAGAGAATATCAAATATTGGATGTACTTTCAAGCCTTAACACACATTTTGTTGAGTGTTAAACAAACAGCAGAGCTTTTGTGTCACAGTCAACATAAAGAGAAATGCGACTGAATGTCTGCAGAAGATAAAACCTGCGTGGCATCAACATGTTGACTCTGTTGGGTGGGGGACAGAGAGAGACCTGATATGAGACCTGGCAGTGTAGTTGATAGGAACATGCTCTCATTTAACCGTAATTGTTACCTGCAGACTATTCACGTGGTAAATAGGTCAATGAGCACACTGGCACACTCATTTAACATTTGCCAGTACAAAAACAAAGGGCCCAGCCAACACGCAACGCTGTGAACAATTGAAATGGAATTTCACCAAGTGAGTTCCAGCGGTTACAAATGTCATCAAACTTTTAACAGACCTTTACTGGTCTAAATCAGTTTTTGATATCTTCTATGACAAATTGCAGGTTATTTTAATGCTTTAAAAAAAATCTTTCTTAGACTTTAAAGTGGCTATAATCTATTTTTTATAATATCAGTGGATAAAATGACAATGGAAATTCAATGTGTGTCTAGTCAGATTTTTATATCCGTAATGTTGTCTAACCAATCACAAGAAACCAATGTCATTTTGAGCCAACGCATGCCAACATACTTTGTCTTTGCCCCTACAGTGATGAGTATGAGGGGTGTCAGCAATTAGTCAGCAATAAAATTAGTCAGCAATAAAATTAGTCAGCAATAAAATGTGTAGATAAGCTGTGTGTTGGGTCTGCTGCCACAGAAAAGAAATAAGAAGTTCCTGTAGTGTAGAGATTCAACCTGTGATTATTTTCATAGTTGATTAGTCAGTCAATTATTTTCTCAATTTGTAGATTAGACTAATATTCACAGTTAAGAAGTCTGGATCAGAGATTTTCTTTCTGTCTTTAAAAAAATCATTATTTTCAGCTTTATTGTAATGTTACAACTTCTTTGCAGCACATGTGAGCTCAGCATGCAGCATAAGTACAGAAAACAGGAGAAAAGGAAGTTGAGAGCGGGAGCGGGGGGGGGTCTTAGGAAGGGTCAATTTTAAGCTTATGTAACTTTTTCTGTCAAGTTCAGTTAACTGGTTTGACAAAATTCAAATAAGGCTTTAATTATTCAACCAAAGTACAGTGAACCTACATTTTTAAGTTGAATCAGCTCAAAATGATTTAGAGCGCACTTTAAAAGTGTTCTGGAGACAATGTTTCCAATAACTTTTTAAGCTGCTTTGTTTACAGTGAGTGCACCTCTATCTCCTGTGATTTTATCTCACATACTGTACTTTGACGTTCAGTATATGGCCTCTATTAAATGTACACCTGGTAACCTCCTGTTCGAATGTAAACTTCATCTCTACACAGTGATCGACTCACTTAATTGCTCTTTTTTTTTAGCAGTCCAGTTGTTTTCAGTAAAATCACTTAATTTAAATATAAGCAGCAGCGTGCCCTACACATTGGAGTAACTCCACTGCTTGTACACTGGAGGCTACAGATGAGATTAGATCACTGTGCAGTTACAATACACTGGCATCTTTTTACAGGAATTGTTAACCATCACGTTTATATGACTCTTGTTCCACTGCAAATTAATTTAGATAATTCATCAAAACATTTATCTGCTCATGCTCCTATCTTTTAAAGGTCAAGCGTGACTAAATAAAGCAGCTCTAATCAATATATAGCAATAACAATACATCAAATGACAACAATGTGACAGTGTGAAAGGGGTGATTCACAGTGATAAAACTACAGAGGGTTATCAGTCGACTGTATGGAGCTTCGTAGTGAGTTTCAGCTCATTGTTTATAGGTCTGGCCTGCAGCTTTACTGGTCTGGTTCACTCTCACTTATCTCATAGTTGTCTGTGGCGGCAGCAGGCAGCTGTTGTCAGTGAATCAGCTCCAAAAACTCACTGTGCGCTACCTGCTCAACGACAAACAGCAGACACACAGTTATTAACTAGTTGTGGTGAACGCAGTGAAGCATGTAGCAGCTAAAGAGACAGATATTTCCCTCAGGGGTTGATGGAGACCAAAACCAGAGCTAAAAGACAATCGATATTGGACTTACATTCATCAAGTGGCCTGAAATACAATGTTTGAATAACAATAATAATAGTGATAATAATACTAATGATGATAACTTGGATTTATGTAGTGCCTTGCATGGTACTCAAGGCTGCTTTACAAAGGACAAAACAAAGATAAATACAACAAATGTTCAATTTGTGCCCCCCAAGTGGCAAAAATACAAAGTAAAGCACATTTTGACTGGAGGGGGACTTACAACCTGCAATTATTTTTTGCCACTTGGGGAGCACAAATTAAACATTTGTTGTATAATGTTTGATGCTCACTGTGTTTCCACATTCATCTGCTGGAGGGAAAGTTTCTCAGTGCTCAAATTAAACCTGTGAGTTAGTGAGGAGGTATTTATTTAAGCATGATTCTGTAACATCACAATAACTTTTGAGGTCAGTTTGATGTGGACTTTTATTTACAGCAGTTTTATCTGGGAGGTTTAACATTTTACAATTCAGTGCCACAGATGAGGAAGTGGGCATGGTACTGTCGAGAAGAGCCATCACTGATCTTTGACTCTGCAGTAAATCTGTGTGTCTGATTGGTGCTCCAGATGGTGGTGGCTTGGTGCCAACCTGACCGACTTATGATTACAAGAGACAGGGCATATCCAGGATTTAATAATTAACTTCTCAGATTCTCTTTCTGATTTATTGGTCCTCTTGAAGGACACTTAAAAACTGTGCAAAAATATAGAATATTACATAAATAATTAGGCCACTGATGCATTTCTTGCTGAGAAAATCCTTATAAAAGAAACTGTCAAATACACTTTTGCAGCTGCCCCATGAAATAAAACGTGCACCCATTACGTGTCCCTGTCACTTCCTTATTGCCCTGCTGGTCTTTTCAGCTCTCACATTAGTGTTTCATTTCATCTGTTCGCTCTGCTGAAACGTGCAACATGTGGACTCTAGGTCTGTGTCACAGCTGGCTGTTTACTTAGTGGGAGATACAGTGAAATCGCAGGCAGGACTTTTCTGGTGGTTTCTCAGTTTCTCACTTTTAATGTTGCTGTTTTTTTCTCATCAACAGAACAGAGGAAAAAATACTCCAACTCCAATTTTATCATGCATGAGACGTCGCAGTATCATGTTGAGGTAAGATCTGCTCTCTTTCTGTTTCTCTGAAAAATGTAACTAATAGTTTTTAACGTTCATGTGTTTTAATAGTTTTAGAAATAAAGCAATAAGGAAACAGTAATCTTGACAAAAGATTTAAAACCCAGTCACTAGGTTCAAAATGAGATTAGTGCCCATTAAAACAAAATAAAAAGTTAATGTTTAATAGTTTTCGTTCATAGGAAACCTCACTGTGAGTGATCCCAGGCGTTCACAGTTTCCCATGGATTGCACTGTGTATCATGACTCTGTATTATTTGAAAATGTTAATTATTTTTTCATATAAATTACTGTATTGTTGTTATTATTTTGTTGCTAATGCATTTGGTACCTGTATACCTGCCTTGTGGCTGGAGAGATATCAGATAAGCTGAATAAAAACAGGATAGATTAGAACTGGGCGATATGTACCAAATCACAATGTCAGCATATTCACATTCATATTCACAATATTTTTACCAAATATTTCAATATCACTCCAATATTGTTGGGATGACTATTGGTGCTTTCACAAAATATTAGCACAATGAGATTTTTTAATAAATAATTATTGGTAATGTGGATACAGTGAGTAAGTGGTTGAAAGCAAATACTAGAACAAGTAGAACAGTCTGATAAGTTCAGAAAATGTCATCACTTTACTGTAATGAAGCCTTTAAAATCAGGAAACACTCATGCCATATCACAATGTAATGACATTATAAATTCAAAATTCATTGGGGCATTCTGGTAAAGCTGCAGTTTTAAACCCCATTAACGACTCCCATTTGTAACCAGTTTTAAATCTGCACTGTAGACAAAATAAACTAAATACAAAAAAGACTTAAAAAGGGAAAAGAAAATCCTGTACTTAAGTTCAACAAATATATAAATTTATCATTTTGAATCGGTCATGTGTAAACGAGATAAAGTAAATCACGTACAGTAAATTTTATTATGTATTATTCTTTTGCCCAGAGATAAAAGCTGACATACTAGTTTATCTCTTGAATACATCTCACCTACGGGAATTGTGTCATAAAAAAAAGCTATCAGGCCTCTGATTGCAGCAGTGGGGAGCTGAGTCAGAAACGTGCTGCAGGCGACATGGTAAACCATGTCCTAAGTCCGAGTGGATAGGATTTCTCTAAACGCCTCCCCATTATCACCCATCGGCAGGTAATCACAGATAACTGCCACGCTGGCAGCAGTTGCATACAAAGCTGTGGAGGTGCAGATGTTACGGTTTTGAGATCAGTTAAAATAGAACAGAAATTTCGCGCAGTTTACTAATGCTGTCAACCAGGACGGGTCTGAGGAGTGGCGTGGGGGGGTGGCAGCCCCCACTCCTAAAAGATGCCTTGCCAACCCAGCCACAATAATGTAACGTTTCTGAGATAAAATATCTTCATTTGGGGGCAAATATTGATAAATGTGATTCTTTGCGATTATTATGCCTATATATTCGCCACCCTCTAGCCACACCATGAATATGTCTCTAGCTGTCTCTGGCTGTCAGCTGAAGACACTATAAGAAATAAGTGTTCAAGCAGGTAATAGCTGTAAATGTACAGTTATAGTTAAAGGAATAGTTCAACATTTGGGGGAATATGCTTATTTGTTTTCTTGCTTAGAGTTTGATGAGAAGATTGATGCTACTCTCAATTCTGTATGTTCAATAGGAAGCTGTAGTCTGCAGGCAGTTAGCTTAGTTTAGCTTACAGACTGTAAACAGGGGAAGACAAGTGGCTAGGACGGTCCAAAGGTAAGGAAATCTGCCTACCGTAACCTCTAAAGCTCACTACTTAACACTTTATAACTCTTTTTCTGATTTTCCAAACTTACAAAGTGTAAAACCAAGTTGTGGTTTCATGGTGAGCTAGCCTACGTACTTTCCCAAATATGCTTGGCAAGTGGCTGTTTAGCTTGTTGCTGTTTTTTTTCACTTCTGTTTTTTTTTTACAGAGTAAACAAACAAACTCTAATGTGTTTATTAGTGAGCTTTAGACTTGATGGTATTTGAAATTTATGACCACTTTGGACAGCTAAGCTAAGCCAACTGACTGCTGGCTGTAGCTTCATATTAAATGAACTTTATGCAAGAAAGCAATTACATTTCCCAAAAAGTCTAAGTATTACCGAAACGCATAATTCAATAATGTGAATTTCAAATGACAACTGTTAACTTACTTAACATTCCTAGTTTCCATACAGCCATTGTTTTTAGTGACACCGGGTCATGGTCCTCTCACAGCCAAACACTTTTCATTAACCGTTTAATCCACTGTTTTCTCCTCAGCATCTCTCCACGTTCATTATGGACAAGACAGAGTCTATCGCCACAGTGGACGATGCCATCAAGAAACTGGTTCTTCTGGACTCAAAAGACAAAATCTGGACCCAGGAGATGCTCCTGCAGGTCACTGATAAGGCGGTCAGCCTGCTGGACTGTGACACACAGGTATGGCTCCACATCATGCACATCATCAGATTATGTCAACATACAATAAATGCCACATTTCATTGATTTGTGTCTTTGATCTACAGCATAACATACATGCCATGTAATGTTAAGTTAATTTACAAGTCACTTAGAGAACTACTCAGCTTGTGAAAATATAATCAAGTCTGGGAAAATACAAGTGACATAATCCAGGTAGATCGATGCTTGGGTTTATAGACTGCCTGCAATACACACACACAGCGCTGGAGAAAGGTCTGGTTCCACGCACAATCATCTTGATGCTTTGCCCAGCTATGAAGTTGCATGATGGGAATGGTAGGATTTTTGGCGCTAAAATAGAGGATACCTTGGCCTTCACTGCATTGATGCTAATATATTTTTCTTGATCTTGTGACCCTCTCCAGGATAAACTGGTACAGGAATATGAATATGAATATTTTACTGACCTACATTGATTGTGATCATGGCAATCGACACACTGAACACCTTATAAAGGAATAGTTTGTAGAAATTCATTTATTTTTTGAGAGTTAGATAAGAAGATTGTTTTCACTCTTTCCCTGTAAAAACACATTTTTTTTTGTCTTAACGCTTTGGTTTCTATATGGATTAAACAATCAAATATCATCAAATATGTTAATTTGTGATTTTGAGAGCTGCTGAGAGGGGAATTTTGTAACTGTCTGATGGAGCCAGGCTAGCTGTTACCCTCTGTTTCCGGTCTTTGTGCCAAGCCAAGCTAACCTGTCTGTGTCTGTAGCTTAATGTTTGCTGTGCAGATGAGATTTGAGATCTAACTCGATAAGAAAGCTAATAAATATATTTTCCAACATGTCAAACAATTCATTTCATTAATTATAATTTCTCCCTCATACACATGTTTTGGAAGAGTATTTGTAGAAACTCACTGAGGAATTAGCCTACTCAGATTGTATCTTGCTCTTTCTCTATAACCATTCTTCTGTCATGCTCCTGCAGGAGGAGTTGGAGAACTTCCCTCTCTCCACCATCCACATGAGTCAGACGGTCCTGAATCAGACACGATACCCCTCCGTGCTGCTGCTGGTGTGTCAGGACAAGGAGCAGCACAAACCTGACATCCACTTCTTCCACTGTGATGAGGTTGATGTAAGTCTCAGCTTGCGTCACTAGTTGTCCACACATGATTGCTTGGCTTTGTGCTTTGTGTCATTCATAAATCCAAGCTGCTGTTGTTGCAACTCCAGGTCAGATTTCACTGCTGCTGGTGGCAATGTGCTTGTGTGTATCCTTTTACATATTTGCAGCATTGTTAAGAGATATTTGGTCGGTCTATTTATAGGGTGTAATATTATAACTTACTGTGAAAACAGCAGAAAGAGCTGAGAAAAAACTGTTCATCGTCATAGCTGCATACTCACAAGGGTTGGAGAATTTAAATCTGTGAATCAGGAGAGCGGGTCATCATGATTATGTGTGCAATGAATGTAACGTGAAGTTGTAAAGTGCTTTGAGTGGTGGATAGACTAGAAAAGCTCTATGTAAAATGCTCTCCATTTATTTAAAATATCATCATCTTTTGGTTGTTGTTTTATTTCACACTTCTGTAGAATGAGCGTCAGAGTGCGTCACCATCCATGCCATTAAAACAAATGGACAAACTATGCTCTAAAACAACATAATATTGCCATTGCAAAGGCCTGTTTGTAGGCTTTTAGATGCAGTTTTAAAAAGTTCACACTGCTACCCTGTAATCTAATGTCTGGCAGCAGCCAGAGATTTGTGACATAAATGATCAAAGATGAAATGATTCAAAAGTATGGATCATAGATTGCTAAATCATGCCACTTCTGTTGTGTCCCATGAATGGTAGTTTGTGGGAAGACACAAATTATTGTTTGATTCCATTTGAACTGTGTCTCAGATTACACATATGTTGTCTGTCAATTTAAAAGAGAATTTTTCCTGATTTGTCTCTTGCCATTAACACAGTGAATACAGTTCATGACTTAGTCACTCTATGGGTAACTCCAATGACAGTGTCTGTTAGGTGACATAGACTCTATAACTGTACAAGCATGTGATGAGTTTCACTCTGCGTGTGTCGTCTCTTTCTTCAGGCTGAGATGGTCCATGCAGATATAGACAGTGCCATTGGGGACAACAAGCATGGGAAGAAAATGAGGCTTCAAACTCTGAAGTGAGAACAGTGCTGCAACACGCACACACACACGCACACACGTTCTCACAGTCAAAAACACACTGAAGGACATGACACTGACCTGTAAATAGTAGTTATCTAGCTCGATGTTTGGATGCTGAAGGATTCAATGCCTCCTCCTCTTCCTCTTCCTCCAGGGTGAACCAGGAGAAGATGAAGCGTCACAGAGAAACAATCCTCCCCCCGTCCGCCCCGAAGGGCCCCCCACCTGCTGCAAAGGGACGAGTGGCAGCCATGAACACACAAGGTGTGAATTAGGGGCAGTGGTGGCCTAAAAAGTTTGAGAAGCAACCAATTCTCTAACCAGCGGGATGAATCTGGGTGGGGAAAGTGAAGGTGTCCCTCCCTCAGTACTCCAGCAGAGTTGCTCAGTGGTTGGCAGGTCAGACTGTGGTTGCACTGGGCTCCTTCCAGATGGGTCTCTATGTGAATGTGATCAGGGCGTTCCTGAAAAAGAGAGCATTGTGAACCCCCACTGAATAAATAAAGTATCGCATGCACAGCTCATATTTTCAAAAATATGTTCTTATACATTAGTTGCATTCATATTAATGCACTTTTTGTTTAATCGCATGAGTTTTTTTGTGTTGTGGATGTAGACAGAAGAGCCTCTGGACAAAATGACGCAGAGTCACATGAAAAGCTGGCCCAGCGCATTGAGAAGGATGTGGTGAGTGTTTCTGACACCTGTCATCACATTACACATCTCATTTTCACCCCCTCATCATGCTAAATGCTTCATGCTAAAGCCCAGCATTTGTCTCCCTCAGCAAATCCTCAACTGCGCCCTGGATGACATCGAGATTTTTGTATCACGGCTGCAAAAGGCAGCGGAGGCCTTTGCTCAGCTCAACCATCGCAACAAGAGTAAGAAGAATAAGAAGAAAGGACCAGCAGGTCTGTCTCCCTTTCTTCTTCTGACGTGGTGCCACGAGTGCAGTGACAATATGACCATATTGCTCACATCAACATGTTTGTGTCTCTCTGTGTCCTGTGAGCCGGGACTCTCATCCAGTGATGCATGTGTGGTAGTACAGGCCAGTTTGGGGGTCTTTTAAGTGACACAATACTCATTACTCAATTGTCATTACTGATGTAATATTATTACTGTTAGAAACACAGAATTGTTGATTTATTGTTATCAGATAGCTAAATTCAGTGTAACTCTGCATTGAGGCTGACATGAGATGCAGATTAGATGAGCCACAACTATTTTAATATTTACAGGGATTGAAACAAAAAGTGTTGGCCTACTAATGGATTAAAAGTTTCCCTAATTATTGCTGTGTAAAGTGATAATATTACTGTAACATATTGCTGAGTAATGTTTTACCGCCAGTGGTGTGATGCCGTGCTTTTATTTTAACACACCTTGTTCCCTGTGCAGTGAGACAAACTGCACATGTAACACAAATTTGTCCGTGTCAGAGGCAAACACTCACATGCAGTGTTACTTTTCCTCACATCATTTGATAATAACAAATTTTAAAAGTAACACAGATGTGTGCTGTTCCTGACTACAGAGACAGGTGTGCTGAAAATGGTGTATTCTCTATCAAGAGAATCAGTTTCTCAACTTTAAGGATCCCATGTGGGGGCACCTGTTGATCAGGATTTGTAAGACTGATGTATTGAAACGTGGAACTTCCCCTGAAAATGCAATTTAAATGAATATTGGTACCACTTTACAATAAGACCACCTCTATAAATGATTTATATATAGTTGATAAATTGGTTATTAATCAGGTTGTAAACACAGGTCATTAATAAGCTGTTACAACACATTAGATAAAAAGGGCATCAGTGACCTGTTGCTTGCCAAATAGTGAGCTCTGATTTATCTGTCCTGTTAAGCCTCAGATCTCATCGTTTACTTTGTCTCCTTCATCAGCAGCATGTTTACCTGTCAGCTTCATCAGATTTCAGTCAAACAACTCACACTTTAAATGTTTATTACAGCAGCAGAACGTAGTTGGGGTCTGCGCTCCGACCTCATCACTCCCTGCAGATTATGTTTACTTAGAGATACTGAGGAGCTAAAAGAACAGGCAGCGATACTGATGCAGGGCAGCAGGCAGAGGAAGAGACTTACATTTTTTGCAGTTTAAATCAACCGCCAGATTGGCAGGTTGAGACTGAGGCGTGTCATGTATGTGTAACAGTGCAGCTCGTGTTGACTGCCTGAATTACTTGCCTTTAATCACAATCAGTCAGTATACTGTAATAGTCAAAAATGTTCATTTGGGATGGTTTTACACTTTACAATAAGGTTTCCTTTGCCAGTTATAAAAGGTGGTACCTCATTAGTGAGATTAATTAGTAGCAGTTACTGAATATTGCCAATTAGTGAGCCCACATCAATATATGAAAACTGTTTCATAACTTGCTTATAATTGTTTATTAATAATTTATAAAGTCTTTACAACCTAATGATGACCTAATTATAAGCCACTTACAAATCATTTATGAAGCTACTTTTATTGTAAAGTGGTACCAGAATATCACACTCAAATTCACATTATGTAACTCTGATTTGTGGGGTTGTGAGATTTTTTTAGGACCTTTTGGGTCACAAGTTGAGAAAGCATGATGTAGCACTTTTTTCTTTCTTTCACTCTCTCACCAAGGTGACTTTTCACTGGTAAAGCTGTTTATTAACTAACCGTTACTTCTAATCTTTTTTTTCCATGGAGATGTAAGTTGTAAGCTTAGATGGAAAAAATAACTTTTACGTTTATGAACCCTGGCTGAAGAGTGAAAGTTGTGTCCTGTGTGCTAACTGGGCTGGTAACTCTGGAGTCTGTGTGTGGTCATTGTTGCTCTGCTTGTTTACAGAGGGCATGCTGACCCTGCGAGCCAAACCCCCCACTGAAGCCGAGGTCATTGATAGCATGCAGAAACTGAAGCTGGCCTTAAACCTCTTGGTGAGATATCACAGCTCCTAACCTCCCTTGTTCATCACATTCACCAGCTGCCCTTCATCACCTTCTCACTGTGTATCTGTCGCTGCGCCCCCTGCAGGCCAAGCTGAAGAAACACATACAGAATCCAAGTGCGTCTGAGCTGGTTCACTTCCTCTTCGGCCCTCTGGAGATGGTAAGAAGAGCTGCTGTCATCTTGAACACTTTTTCTGAATGTCAACGGTATAAATTCATGCCACACTAAATAAGTTCTCCATGTCACTGGGTTCTGTTAAAGGGATAGTTTGGATTATTTGAAGTGGGGTTGGAGAAGCAGAAAGGAGTATCAGCATGGAAGCAAAGCAATGAACTGCTGTGAACAGGGTTGGCAGCAAAACATTAAAAAAAAAGTCCACTTAAAAAAATTAATATTAGCTTAAGTGTATGCTATATTTGGAATATTTTCACTGCTTAACCTTATCGTCAGAGAGCCTTTTCTTACAGGAAATCGCTGTTTTATAAAAGGATAGTTTGGATTCAGCAAAGTCACATGATAGCAAACAAACTAACCAACTAAGGCAGTAGTAGATCAACAACTTCTGTGTTCTGCGAGGTAGAATTACTGATTTTTCCTTTGGAGTTTGGTTGGTTTGGAGAGAGCCTTATTTGGCTTTCATAATGGTGGTTTCCCGTTGGAAAATGCTGCCTGGAATTTATAATAATGTAGCCTTTTTAAGAGCATTTCTAAATCATTTTTGTTGCTGACCCTGTCCACAGCAGTTCATTGCTCAGCTTCTGCTTCTCCAAACAGGGCGTCTCTCAGCATGTACTGTAGGTAATACACTGACCATGGATAAATACCTCATGCAACACCACTTCAAATAATCAAAACTGTCCTTTGAATGCTGACAGTCGCCTTCAAATGCACAGAATAATAATCAGTTTTGTGTCTGCATTGTCTCCAGTAGACATTCCTCTTAATGTTTTTATTTTTTATGGCACCACACCCTCTGCCGCTCGGCTAAACTCTCACCAGACTGGAGCGACGTGGCTCTCAGCTCTGACTCAGGTGCAGCCACAGTTACATAATGTTGGTTTCTCAAGTCGCAGTGTTGGGCCACACCTTCGATACTGCTGGATAGAAACACACTGCAGAGCTGTGATTGGACTCTGCGTTGATATGGTGCTCTAACCTCTGAACACATTGGATTTGCTTGATAAGGTTGAGATAAAGCCAGAGCAGTAATATTCAAAGTGACCTCCACAGTCATTTTAGTTGTTTTACAGTGTAAATAAAAGGCCTTAAGTCCACATTTTAGTGTATTCAAAAGAGGAAGTGAGGAAGTTTACTGTCAGTATTTTAGTAATGCTGCTGTTTATTTATTGCTTTCGTGCCTTCTAAAAAATGTTTTTAGATTAAATAGCAAAAATATGTTTGTGTAGTTTGGTGTCTTCTGTGAATACTGGGCTGAATATCAAACCTCAATATAGTTTGAGAAAATGTGTCCGGAGCATTCAGTATCGAAAACTTTAAATTATCAAACTTAACGCTGTTTATTTAGTCAGATCTTTCATCTTGTTTACTGTTCATATTTTTTTAAATTAATCCCCGAATGCTGAAACATTAGGGGTGTCACAATTTCTATTATTTTTCAATTAGAAAATTGATCAAAAGTAGCAGAGATAATGTAAGATGATGCAGAAAATACAGTTAAAATGGTCAGGAATGTTTGTTTATGCACAAATAAACTCTTTCTAAGATTTATTGATAAGGCCTCTTGTGAAATGGGTCACACTGGTTTGTCATTTTTTTACGAATTTTAAAAAGGGGTTTATGACAAAATTCTTGAGCAACTGCTTTTTGTTAGACAACATTATGATATGATATGTTTTCATGAGTGAAAACAAGAGGATTGCAGAAAAAACATTTTTATATTTTATATATTTGTTAATGATTTAGTAACAGCAATATAATTCAGGTTTCATATTGGCATTATATTAAATATAAAATGGATATAAAAAAAATAAATGGTACACCTGTAGGCAATATGTAGATATGAAAATGTCTCTTCTTATATTGTTAAAAAAAAGCACTTGTGTGAAGCCAGTCAGTAAACTTGTGAATGTGTCCACAGGTGCTTCAGAGCTGTGGAAGTCCTGAACTGGTGCGCTCAATAATCTCCCCTCACCTGTCCAAAGATGCTGTCGACTTCCTGCGAGGACACCTCACCCCCAAAGAGATGACCATCTTCGAGCTGCTGGGTGATGGATGGACCAAACCCCGGTACAGAAATGGCTGCATTCATATAGAGCTTTTATCCAGAGTGCTTTACAGTTTGCTCCTCATTCACACACACACACACACACACACACACACACACACACACACACACACACACCGAGCCGCCATGCAAGGTGCTGACCTGAGCATTTAGAGCAATTGGACAATTGAGCATGGGAACATTATTACTGCAGGCTCTGTCTGTACAGATGTGTAGCTTAAAGGTCACCTCTTGACCATCCTCCTCCTCCTCCTCCTCTTCCTGCAGGGCAGAGTGGCCCAGAGATCAGTGTGCTCCACCTTATTACCCAAAGTTTCGTAATGGTTGGGAGCCGCCGGCGGAGCTCTTCAGGACGGCTCCATGGGAAACAGAAGGACCCACAGGTCCGCTTGGGTCTCCCACCAGCCCCGACTACAGAAAACACTCAGCTGAAGATGTAAATGTTTTGTCTCTTAGCCACCATTTGTGAATTTACTGACCATTACAGGTCCCAAACCCCTGAAAATCAATGAACAACCTGTCTGTTTTTTCAGTTTTATGGAACTCAGTCCTCAGGCTCATCAAATGGGTAAGTAATGAAGTCCTTCACACACCTTTCTGTCTGTTTCACACACAAAAACAGACTGTGATGAGAGGATATCATGTGTCTCAACAGCTCTTACAACGGGATGCCACAGACCCGCAAATATGCCAAAATTCGCTACCACTTTGTAGCACGGAATGCCAACGAGCTGTCAGTGCTGCAGGATGAAATCCTGGAGGTAAAAACAACATAAAGACACATCACGTAGTTTCCCTATACATTAACTCAATCCAGATGTGCATTCTAGCATCTGGCATGGATGTTGCAAACCTTTCCTAGTCTTCTGTGAAGTCAGACATATCAAGTAGTTTAAAATCCAGCCTTGTTTAGGTGGCATCTAGCGTTCAAACCTTAGATTGCAACTCTGACACCGCCCCTCTCTCAACAAGAGTACGGTGGCCGTCAGCGGACAAAATGGTGAGCGAAAGCTATCTCACAACAAACTACAATTATGTGTGTAGGATGAATTACCTGTCCAGCAGAAAACAGGTAACCTCGGCGTCACTGTGAAAACGTCCTCCATCAGCGATTTCCATCGTGTAAACGCTATGCCGATGTTGATTCGTGTTTTTGCCGTTTCCTGTCATGCTTGCGTTTACTTTCTTCGCGTCTCCGCTTCTTGGATGACGGGGATTCACTGTCCGCTGCTTTTTGTTCTGGTACAGTGTATGTATGATCCTCCATTTGTCAAAACTGTGCCAGTCAAGGTTCACAACGCTAAATGGTCTGCCAGCAATCACCCGCGTCTATCCTCCCCGTCTACTTCCGTGTTTACGCTGCGGCGTCTACGTAAGGTCGCCATGGGCTTCCCAAGACTCACTGTTAGTGCAGTTTGTCCGCTCTGCGCTGCCGTAGACGGCGCAGAATGATGATCTCCGTAAGTCGACCCGACAGTATGTAACTATAAATGGCTATTTCTAAAGTAACGGGAACATATAGATTATGAGTTTACGTTGATTGATAATAATAAATAACATACTTATATATAATATATCTCATAACTAACATAACACATAACTAACTCTACATAAATTCCTGTAATTATTACACACTGGTCCTTTAGCTAAATACAATTTTGACAGTTATTGTAATAAAATTTCATAAATTTCATTGTATTTTGCTGTAACACCTACAAAAAAGTAACATGGCACCAATAAGCACTAATGCAAACAGCATTTTTTTTTTTTTTTCAAATTCCGAACACAACAAATTAAACTCAAGTACAATATCTGATAAATATATAATTTCCATCTTGGAAGTATCTGGACTGAACACTGAACTGGACTGGACGGACACTGGAAATACACTTCATTCTGGCACAAAGTCATTGCTTGATATGAGATATTTTGATTCAGTGTTGTGTTTTATGCTAAATCACTGTCTAAGGCCCTCTTGGGTTAGTCTAATCAGCTGAGCTAACATTAATGTGGCAAGAAAAAGTGTCACGACAAACCGTTCTTTAAAAATCAGTAAATTACAACTGACTTAACCTAACACCTGATCTAAATATATCAGAAAACTTGTTGGAAAGGTTTGGATCAATTTTCAATCTTTAGTTTGATGTACAAAAATTAACAAAGCAATGCTTAATGGAAATTTCTATCCAATATCATTATTAGCTTTATTGGCTGCTAGCATCAGTGTAAGTCTGTTCATATAGCAGGTTAACTTTTGACTTGTGGTTAGCATCACTGGTTAAGTCAGCACTGAGTAACAAACATTTTTAAAATTTTGAAATAGGTCTTAAATTGCATTCATAATGGTCCCTTAAAAAGTCATAAATTTACTGAAATCTGCAGAACCCATGTAAAGCTAAACACAATGCATGTCTGTTGTAAACAAATTATAAAAATTAAAAAGTCCTGCAGTGCAATTGTCAGTTCTGTGAAGTGAGATGTGAGACGTGAAATGTGTCCTGCAGGTGATAGAGGATGACAAACAGTGGTGGAAACTACGGAATCGCAGTGGCCAGGCCGGCTACGTCCCATTTAACATCCTAGACGTGGTGAAGATAGAGGAGCCAGAAGGCGTCTACGGCCAGGTGACCTGCTGTGCCACACATGCAGTGCAGTAACATTACACTCTCTGATTAAGAGACTCTTCTGATAACTTTATTAAAAACTCAGCTATTAGTGGCTGAGTTTGCTTGGCAGCACTTCCACAGACAATGTGAGGTCATGGTAGAAAGTATCGTTTAATATGAGGAAACATTTCACACTTTTGTCTGACTTGTTAAGATACCAGTTAGTCTGCTGCCTGCAGACTCAGTAGACCAGAATGCAATGCAGCCACAGGACATGTGTTTTTAATAGAGGTTTTTTTTTAGCTGTATGTACACTGTTTAGGATGTGTCAATATCACTTTCACTCACTTTACCGACAGTCATTACCCTTACCTCAACCTCACAAGCTCGGGCGTGTTGTCAGCAGGTGTCAGAATGAGGCAGAGTGGAAATCACCAACCAAAGACGGTTCAAGGTTTCTTCAGCACTACGTGCGGATACATTTGTTTTGTAGCCAGCAATCATTGCTTCCGGGTTAAAAGTACAGACAACGATAGGACACAAATAGATAACACGTTGTTTACAGAGCGTAGGAGTAATGATAAAAAGATTTTCCAGAGATAAATAAGTAATCAGGCCCTTATTACGGAAACTTCCTAAATTTGAAATCCTTCCTTTTCTCAGTTTAGGATGACATTTAGGATTTTTGGGATCATAGAAACATGTTTTCTTCAAGAATTCCAGTAAAAATCCTATCTTTTCTTAGGATAGGAATTTAGTTATTACAAACCCATCCTAACTGAAAAAAATCCTAAGTTAGGATGGAACAAACCTGTCCTAAATTCAAAATAACCGCCGCCACTGTTGTTAGGTCTGTATGGCAGTGGAAGATGGGGAACATGAACTCACTGTTATGAGAACTTTTTTCACAGAACATATAATACACATAAATCACATGTAATGAGGCACACAACAAATAAAAAGCCTGGATAAATAACAGTGAAGAACATTTGCAGCTGCATCATGCAAACGCTGGTCTGAGACATCTGTCTACTAACTTACTGCACTTGTGACTCCAGACTTTGTGCAGCAACATGTTTCCCACCCTCACTGAAAGCCTACACTCCCAAACCTCACACTACACACATTCAGGCTGCATGCAGGTTCACCAACGCCCTGCACCAGCTCCTGCATGCAGCTGCTCTTCCTGTCGAATACTTTCACACACATATTTTGTTTTTGGCTCGCGGGCAAAAATGTATCAACCAGAGTGAGATGAAAGACAAACCTGTTTTTAGAATAATACTGGCTGCAGGTGCTTTCTCATGAACTGTGTTTGTGTTTGTGTCTGTGCGTGTGTGTGTGTGCGTGTGCAGCAAGGCTATAGGACGTCACCTCCCGGTTCTCTGAGCCATGGAGACAGCTTCAACAAGGGAAGACCCAAAGACAAAAGTGAGTGAACTCAAACACGTAAACAAAGTCAGTGTTGTTTTTTTAAAGAGCAGCTCTGACAAGTTGTTCTTCTGCCATCGTGTTTCTGTGCTGCAGTGATGGACGAGGTGAACAACGAGTTATTGATGACGATCACCGCTAACAAACGCCAGCCACCCCCCAGGAAGTTTCATGTGGAGCGATCACCTGCCAGCCACGTACCGCTCTCCTTCGACTCAAACCCAGAGCAGGTGACGGTGTGGCTCAACGCAAAACGTTTCTCAAAACCGTAAGTCACCCATGACGTTCATCAATTCACCAAATCAAAATACGTCCCCACACCTTCAAGTTATGACTGAAATGTCAAGAATGCCCATACTAAAAGCTGATGGTTGGCTTGCATCGTATTTCTTTAGTGCTGTAATAAGCTTTTAAATCCACAAAGATGAATCCTGTTGACTTTAATGACTCTCAGACTCCTCCTCCACAATGAGGTCAACATTTGCAAAATATCTCAACAAATATTGGAAAGGTTGAACTGAAATTTGACGTTCACGCCCGCAGACGGATGAATTGTAATAACTTTGGTTGATCCCCTCCTGACTTCTCATGTAGTGCAGGTCATAAACTTTAGAGGTGCAGGGGATTTAATGGCAGAAATAGAATCTTATATTTCTAAGTATGTTTCTACAGTAGCCCTGAACGGACAAACCAAACACGTGCTCTGGACATTTTGCACATTTTGTGCGAGTTTCGCAGCCACCATAGGTTCTCCTACATGCTTGGAAGGGCAGATTGCGATCTGCAAGCTCACTGCTAGATGCCGCTAAATCCTCCACAGTGGTCTTTTAATGTGTCCAATTATTTGGTTTATGGTCAAACACCTGCAAAAATAATTATGTTCCCATGAGCCTCAGCTGTCTGTAGCTGTTAGCTGCTAGATTAGGCATTTATTATTACTTGGTATCAGAAATAATTAGTTGCATTACTCATTATATTGCTATATTATTTTTGTATCTTGTTGGCAGCCTTGTTGTGCTCTAAAGTTGAACCGGTGATCCAGTGAACTGTTAACACCCAGAGAGCTTTTGTTTGCAATGACAATACATCAGCCTATGAAAGCCTGCCTCCATAAATCTCCCTCATCCTCCATCCGTGGTTTAGTTTTTTGGCAAGCAGCTGACGTGACCTGCCTTACGTACATGTCATCGTAAGATAACCTACAGAGGTCAAGAAGTAATTCATTAACTCAGAGTTTCTTGGATTAGTAACTGTAATATCATTACTGCTTTGGAAATTGTAATCCTTTATACTGCATATTAATGGGTAAAGTGATAATGTTGTATATGTAATGTATATTACTGCTTAACACTGGTTATACACCTTTTCATGTCATAGGGAGGGACTGGAGTAACTAATAACTTTAATGATGTCTGTTCCATTAAATGTGCCAGTAAGCAAACATGCACAACACCAGGACTCTTGAACAGACACACCCAAAGAAATCCAGGCCTAATTAATGTTATTAAAGCTATTACAAGGAGTTTTTAAGTTGTCATGAAACATTCTCAATTTAACAAAAATCTTCTGCAGCCCGCCCAAACCTTTAACCACAACTAAATGAGTTGTTTGACTGTCTTGTGTGCAGGACGGTTGACTGTTTGGGGATCCTGACTGGAGCTCAGCTGTTTTCCCTCAACAAGGAAGAACTGAAGGCGGTGTGTGGAGAAGAAGGCGGCCGTGTCTACTATCAGGTCACCGTGCAGAAAGCAGAGCTGGAGGTAAGTCACACACGCTAACTGCTCACACACCTGTTACAGACAGAGCTGTGTCATTCAGTGTTACACAAAAAAAGTTAAACCCACGAATGAACACACTTGATTGAAAACATAAAGAAGGAAACAGACTTTAATAGATATGAATAATACACACGTTCAGACTTTACCTGGGCATGTTAAGACAAGTGAACACGCTCAGGTGCGTACAGTAAAAGCTGCTGTCGACTGTCAGAGAATCACGCTCACCTTATTAATCCAGGTGTAGTCAAACAGTGGGTGTGTGCACAGTGGATTCAGGTCAGAACTGTTTAGGCTGGATAATTTAACAATTTAACATCTCCACACATTCATAACACAATATGTTACTGACATAATGAGCCAAATTACAATATACACTAGGTGAATCTTAAACCACCAGTATTGTAAACATAAACTTTGTGACAAACTTATGAGTCTTTCAATTTAAAGCTTCTAATATGCAACATTTCCATAGTAAAATGTCTAAAAACACTGTATGTATGTTATATATTTTGTTAAGTTGTGTTCTTACATTATCCCAAATGTTTCCAACAATTGACAAACCCAGAAAAATCCATAATTTATTCAAGGTGATCCAACACAATTTAACATCATTTGTTATTGTTTTAATCTGAGAGAGACCCCTAGTGGCAGAGATTATACATTGTGCATTTTTATTATAAAATATTTTTTCTCTTTGTTATTGATCAAATGTATAATTTGCTTTGTCTGTGTCTGTTGCATGTGTGGAGGATCTAAAACAAACAGTCACTGAGCATAAATACACTGTTCACACAGGGGAAAAAAAGAGTAAACCAAAGTAAAGCAATGAGTGCTGACTCAAGTCAAAGCAGAGTGGTTTAGGAATGTATGATCTTTGCGTCAAAAATCACTTAAAGTCTCTGTCTGGATGAGGAGTTACAGTAAGAGTGTAAGTCAGAGGTCTGCAGCCTGCAGCTCCAGAACTGCATGCAGCTCTTTGACAAAAAATTTCTAATATTTTAATATGTATTTATAATTGCTATAGACTTAAAGTGATTTTTATTTTCTGCAGTTATAAAATTGTTTAGCCTATACACTAAATTTAAATATATGTATATATATATATATATATATATATATATATATATATATATATATATATATATATTATCAACTAAAATGTTGTATGCCATAGCCTACATCTTTGCGTCTGTGTTTTTTCCTCTAAATTTTTATATACTTGAGTCTCTGAGGGACACAGAGAATTTCATGGTTCTGGCTCCAGACAGATCTTTTTTCTGTTTGTGGGCAAAAAGAAAAGAAGAAAGAACCTTGAACTCTCCAAAAAGAGGAAAGGTTCAAAGACACTCTTCTGGCAAAAAGTTGAAAAGCCTTATTCACATGGTGATTTCACAGTGAAATTCTAAAAAATTGGTAATGACAGAAACACGCTGTACAAGTGTTATCATTGCTCTGTTTCCTCCCAAAGAGTGCCTTCATTACACTTGTTTACACTCCGAGAAATCTCTTATTGTTCTTAGATAAGAAAAGTAGCACTCCATAATCAGTCTGTTGGCATGAATTATGCAGTTTTATGTCATAACAGTCCAATTATTTAAAGGTCCTTAATGGCTTCTTTTTCAACTCCCTGGCCATTCTAGACTTTGAATCTTTGAAGTGTGTTGAAAGAGAAAAGATAATAAATATGTTGTTGTGTTTGATTCGCAGAAGACGAGCGGAGACTCAGAGCTGCTGGAGATCATGAAGCAGAGGCAGAAGAGGATCGACTCGGGCAGCAAAGACTGAACCAGCAGGACCCAAACAGACACTCATCGCTCTCGAACTGCAGGAGATTCTTAAATCAATCTACAGCAGAACATACTGACATGTTGTACACATTTTGAATTGTATATTTATTTTGTATCAGCTAATGTGTATGTATTCAAGTGTTTTCTTCTCTAATTATGTCTCTTTTGTTTCATTGTCTGATTACATTTTGTTGTATGAAAAGAAGAAAATGTACAGTTTTGTGTGAATGGGTGTGTGTGTGTGTGTGTGAATGCACAACAAGCATGTAACGTACGAGCAGCGCAGTTTATGCAGTTTATGCTCATTGTCAATATTGCAGCTGTTTACTAAATGACTTGGTAAATCTGTAGATTTTAGCTGTTGCATATCTAAATCTGTGCCAGAATGTGTGACACATTTTTCTGATATATAGCCAATTATTTCCACATGACTGTTTACAGGGGTGATAAATACTAAAACATGCTCTCTGTCAGTCGTCCCAGCAGGTATCAGAAGTAGTCTGATCTCATCCTGATTCATCCCTGCAGACCAGCAGTAGGTATTAATTAGGGCTGCACAATTATCGAATTTGTAATATGGCCAAGTGCAATATTCAAATTCAAAGTCCCATCATCATGATTTTAAATTTTTTTTTTCAGTAATACACAATTGTGATGTAAAAATTCCCACTAGTTGTGAATCGTATTGCAATATCTCTCAAAGTAGTAAAATAATCAGACATTCTGGCAAGCTTGCACCACAGAGAAACTGTCAATAATCCTGCATGAAAATATTGTCAATAATAGTGAGACGCTGTCATTAATGTGTTTTAATGCAGCATGATATTTTGCAGTGTGAACTGCACCAACACACAGAAATATATTAGATTATGTTGTTCTGATATGAATAATTAAATGAAGATTTTAACAAAACATCACAGGGGGTTGTAAATAGTATGGGATGCACTGTTTAAAATTAAAAAAATAAACTTGATAAATATTTGATATGACATAATTCTTGTGTTCTTGGATAATAATAATAATAATAATAATGATACCAGAGGTGGAGAAACAGTCAAAACAGTTTCTTTATTGTATACCGAAAGATCAGAACAAGAAATGCAAGTAAAGAAGTTTAGAAAATTAAACTGCAGAACATTTTCATCCTCAGTTACCCAGGATTTGTCTGCTTAATTGTCATCTTTTTATTGTTCAAACTGTATCACATGATAAATAAAGGAAGAAAACGTCACTTTAAATTACTCACAATCAGTTTTCACAATTGTATTTATAACACCATACCACTGTTGTTGAAAATACTGTAAGGCAATGTAGAGGAAACCCTGCCAGTACTAGAAATCCTGCACAGAATGTAAAAAGACTGAACTATAACAACAACAATAAGAAAAGATCATTCCCACACTGTCAATTGGATTATAAAACCACACAGATACAATCAATGGATGATGCAGAAGAGGAGAAAAACGTAGCTCCTTTTAGGTTCAGTGTCGAGAATAAACCTGGTCATTTGTGGAGGTATGCATCGAGCCAGAGGTCCCCTGAGGTTTTCAGTGACCTGAAACATCAGTTAATCAATAGTAATTATCTATCAGAAAAGTGCCCCATCACACTTAAAGCGAGAAATATGCATTCTGTGAAACTTGTAAGAATTTTTCTGCACGTTTACACAAACTGTTCCCTCATTATTCTGTCAGTTGCACTTAAAATTCATAGTTTGCAGCCTTGTTGGACCAGAAACTACTTGCTTATGGCTTTTGTTGACCTCTACATGTGTCATCCTTACATTAAGTAAATATTGCTGCTATGAGTGGACTTACCTGATAACATCAACGAGGCCTTGCCACATCGTTTTCACCTGGTAAGGGATCCCGTGTTTCTCACACAGAGCGTGGACCAGCGGGGCCACCAGGTGGTAGTTGTGACGCGGCATCGTGGGAAACAAACTTAAGAGACAAAACAAACAGGTGGGAAACAACAACAGACATTACAGGATCCCTTAAGTCAAAAACTGGGTTTTAAATTACTTTGCAGTTCAGTCAAATGTAGTGAAGGATGCCTGCAATCATGCTTTTTTAATTGGAGTGTTTAAACAGGTCAGTCTGCGCTGTCTGTTGCACTGACTGATATGTGTTTATTCTTTTGTAACTGATAGTACATACAGAATACTTTAACATGTTGAGTGCAAACCAATATACCACTTATTGGATATTAAAGTTAGATAATTCACCCACCAATGAAAATTCAGTCACCTCACTCTCAATAAATAATTTCATTGCAGTTGTAGGGTTTCATTTTTACAGGCAACAGAATATGGTCATATTTACTCAGATCTACAAGCACAAAATCTCAATTACATTTCTCCAAATATATGAATTGCAATTATTAATTGCACTTAAGAATGAGAAATGTAATCCCTCACATGAAGTTTTCTGTTTTGTTTCCCCTTAAAGACGCTTCACATGAGAGATTTTGTGCATTGTTCCTGATGTGATGAAGCAGATTAGCTGAGTTTGTCAGTTTGAATGTCATACTCGTAATAAATAATAAGAAACTATGTTAATTTTCATATTCTGCCAATAACCCGCTGTAAATTTTACACATTGGACCTTTAATGTAGCTTTGGGGTTGTTAAAATCATCTTCCACACTGTTATATTTAATATATCATCAGCATGATACAACTCTTCAACTAAGCTATACTTTACTGTTTTCTGTATGATGTTTACAGTGAGTAAAATATTCAAATAATTTTATACATTTCACCAAAATTTAGAAGTTTGGCTTTCTGGTGGGCTTTAAAATAAAGTTCAGTATGTTTGAGCAGTGTCTGGCTGCGCAGTTGGAGTTTTGTCTGCAGGGACACATTGCATTAGTTTGGCTACATTAAAATTGATGGTGATTGCTGTGCACTGCAGGAGCCGTCAGAGATGTCTGATGGACCCTTAATGCTGAACTCAATCACTGACTTACTGGTGTTCAATTTGGAAGTTGAGGTGTCCGCTGAACCAGTCATTGAAGAAGGACTTCTCGATGTTACAGGTGGCTTGTAACTAAAGCAGAGGATGATACAGATGAGTTACAGTAATCCATCAGCAGCACCTACAGGTGACAGTGGAGAGTGTTTCATAATAAATCAGGTACCTGCATGGTCAGCCAGTCATGGTGCTTCTCATGGTCGATGTCCATCGGCAGATGATTCATCTGAGTCACCCAAACAAACCAGTGACTCTCCAAAAACCTGCCATTCAGAACAAAACAACACCAGTTGTAGAAAGGTCAGTGTCGTGTTCAGGGCATGTGCTGTAGGATATGTTTCGAACTGGAGATATGTGTGTGTGTGTGTGTGTGTGTGTGTGTGTGTGTGTGTGTGTGTGTGTGTGTGGGTGTGTGTGTGTGTGGTTTTCGAAGGCAGCACACCATTATTGTAAGTGTGTGTTAGTTTGTAGAATAAATGTAAAAATAAGATAAATGTTGTTCTGATGAGTGCATAAGTTTCATTTTGGTGAGAAAATGTGAGGTTTAGTGAAACACTTTGGGGTAGTTTAGGGTAGTTTTAGGGTATGTGTGCACATGATTAGAGAAAAAACTGTAATTAATCACAAAGAAAAAGTGTTGAAAGCCTGCATCCTGCAACTCTGCATGCAACAAACAACTCTCAGCCAATCCATTAATTATAATCCAAGATATGTTATGTGAGTTGGGTTATCATTCAAACTGCTGATTATTTTCACGGATATTTGATTCATTATTTAGTCCATGAAATAGCTTCTTTCATCCAACAGTCTAAAACCAAAGGACTCAAAAATGACAAAGATATGACAAAGAAAATCAGCAAATCTTCACATCTAAGAAGCTGGAAGCAGCAAATGTTTGACATTTTTGCTTGAAAATGACAAAAGAAAATTAGATTCTAATTATTGAATCTTATTTTCTTTTGATCGACTACTCAGTTAAGCAACTAATTGTTGCAGCTTTACTTGTTCTGAAGTGTTACTAAAAACAGTTTTGAGGTAACTTTCTCTCAGGTTATTTACCTGACGAAGCTGATGAGCGCCACCGAGCCCAACAGGCCGTACAGCGGCACATAACAGCACAGGTAGCGAAGGTAGTAAGACATCGACCAGGCCAGATCCTTCACAAGACAAGAAGGTTAACATGATTAATATAATACTTTTGTTATCAAAATTATGTCTCCTAGAAATTCATCTCTTCTGCCACATTTTCACTGCAATGTTTGTTCTTCTTCAGTGCTGAAATATTAATAATAATCTGACATATCAAACAGCAAATCTGAAGACAGCATCTTACCACCCAGTCGTGGCGGGAAATCATGGTTCGTATAATCTGAATGTGAAAGTAAACTGGAATAAGAAGCGGTGGTCCAACTAAAGAGAAAAAGATAACAATTACTCCTGTAAAGTTTTTCTTTTTTTTTTTGTAGTCTCATTCTTTTAAAATTGCTACAAAAAGACATACCCAGAAGGAAGTACTGGTGTTGGTGGTGATACGGCATATATTTGATCTTTTTTATGCCGTACTGTTAACAGAGAGGAGAACAGAGTTAGAATCAGCATCTGGTGACAGATTAAATCAATAGTTCGGGTTTTACCTACAGTAGATGGCGGTCGACGTGCCCCAAGCTTGAAGAAGAAGGAGCAGGAGTTCTGGTTTAGGAAGCTAAGTAATGTCCTGCTGTGGAAGGGGTCAGCAACAAAATCAATATCATGTTAAGTGTAGACTATATTACAAATATTTTCACTGCTTTACCTTTCTGTCAGACACCCTTTTCCAATGGAAAACCAACGTTGTATAATTTAAGTATCGCTCTCTCTGAGCCAACCAAACCTCATGGGCAAAATCAGTCATTTTATCTCTCAAAACACGGGAGTTGCTGGTCTACTGTTGCCTCTTGGTTAGTGTTATTGTGGGACTGTTTTAAAAGGTTAGTTCAGATTCCCTGAAGTCACAAAATAACACAAACAAATCAATCTATTGAAGCAGCAGTAGTCCAGCAGTTCCCATGTTCTGTGAGGTAAAATTACTGTTTTTTCTGTCTGTGGGGAGTTGAAGCTCATCAACTGCATTAGGCTTAACTTCTGCACACTATTATTCAAAGTTAAGTTTGCCTGATAAGCAAAAGTCCTATGGTAAGAAAACCGCGTGGCTTGGTCACACTGGGTTAACTGCCTTTTAACAAATTACTATTGACGTTGTAACTTAACAAATTGTGGAATTTATGTATAAATTTATCTCCATTTACATGAACTACTAAACAAAATACAGACTGCACTTATTTATCAAATTAAAACATGTAGCAAAATAACTCCCACACCATCAGTCTGGTGGATTTGGAGAGAGCGATACGACAGTCTGATGGGAAGGTAAAGCAGTGAAAATATTCTAAATACAAAGTACACTTTAAATCAAAAATTGATTTTATTTAGGTGGGACATTTTTAGGTGACTAAAATAAGTTTTGTTGCTGACCCTGTCCACAGTAGTTCATGACTTAGCTTCCTACTCTGGTTCTCCAAACTGGGGGCGTGTCGACCGGCATCTACTAGAAGCAGTACTCTGACTATGGATAAGTACCTCAGACAACCCCACAAACTATCCTTTAAATATTAGACCGTACTGGATGCTTCAGGGCTGTTTTAAGAAAAGAAAGAAAATATCGGCTTCGTGTGACTTGCCTCCACTGGTTGAGTGGTTCCGACTACAAAGACGTGCAACATGTTGACATCGGGGTCCTTACTGAAGATGTTGGGTTTAGCGTGATGCTGGAAATGTCGATGGTTCCACCAGTTGGCAGAAGCTCCCTAAGAAAACAAACATTTTTTTTTATCTGAGTATGATTTTCTGAAAATAAAGATGCAATGTAGTGATTGCACATTTCATATTGTACTTGCACTAAACAGTGTGTGCTTACTATTTCTATTATGGTATGGTAACCTGGTCACTTTGTAAGGTAGTTATTGTGTGTCTCATATTGTATTTTGTTCTGTGCAGTGTGTACCTACTGTTTTTATTATGTACGGCATGTGCATTCATTGTATTCTGTATTGCACTTTAAGTTTTATTTATCATGTCTGCTTGTTAGGTGTAGAACTACAGATGGAAATTAGCGTCTCGCTAAATCTCATTTCATGTAAATGATCAGAGTTATTGCATGCAGCCCTTTAAATTAAATTAAATGAACTAAACTAATCAAGAATACAAATTACCTTTAAATGGCCGATGACAAACTTGTGCAGCATGTGATTCCAGCTGGACTTCTTGAAGACAGACAGGTGGCCGAAGTCGTGCTGCAGCCATCCGGCCTGCGACTGGAGGAGAAGAAGAGGAGAAGTTAGCATTTTAAGATTCATTAGGAGCAGAATATGACTTGTAGTTTGTACAGACAAGATGATATTCGAGTTACCTGAGCAATTGCCAGCATGATGGAGCACAGAAACGTCAGCGTCCAGCTGGTTCCCCAAAGCCAGATGATGAGCCAGGCGAGGGCCTCCAGCAGCAGGATGTGACCCAGGTGGAGGCAGAAAAACAGAGGCCGAGCTTCAAACAGACCCTCACGCTCCACCTGATTTCGCAAAGTGTGGAAATCCCGTATGATCGCTGCCTGAGAGCAGAGAACAAGACACGTTCTGTGAAGCTCAAAAGATGATGCACCGACAGAAATGTGTGATCTAGTAGCATTTGAGAAGGTTTTTGCTACAGAACAGAACAAGAAGGCATTAAGGCAGTTTGAGTTATTTAACAGCTAATGAAACATGAGTGTCCAGAACCTCCGATGTGCCTGAACACTGTCAGACTCATGAATAACAAAACAGATCTGTAAATGGCTTTGACCTACTCCTTTTCCTCAGGTGTTTCTGTATACGGTGTTCTTCCTGTCACACTGACACTAAAGAGACAAAAGCCGCTACATTAATAATGTGAGATTTTATTTGAAGAATCTGAAATGGAGCTCACATTTTTGTTCCGGTCCTGGCTAGGCTCCGTCGCTGCCAGCTCTCCAATCATCAAAGGCTTCAGAAACTTTTGCGCAAACTTTAAATCTGGATGAAAAGCAGTGAACGCCTCCTGGAATACAGAGATGAGAAATCCTGTTAGTGCAGTAAAAAAAAAAATACTTATGTATCAGTAAAATTGCAGTTGAGATCATAAACTCAAAGGCTAAAAGCAAGCCAATACATAGTTAAAACATAACAGAAACTGCATTTAAAAACATAAAAACAAAAGCAAAAGCAAGCAAATATAAAAACAACAGCTACAGATTATCTCAACAAGAAGTTATGTATCTACTTCACCGGAAACCTGCTCTAAACAGTAACGTTTTAAGGCCTGTTTCTAATGAGTTGACAGTTTCAGCCGACCTCAGGTATTCAGGAAGTTTGTTCTACAGGTGAGGAGCATAGAAACTAAAGGCTTCCTCACTTTTTGGTCCTGAGTAAATCTGTTCAAGATGATCTGAGGGGTCTGAGTGCTTCATAACGTACAAGCAAATCAGAGATATATTTAGGCCCGAGACCACTATCCTCTATCCATTGACACCAGTGCAGTGATTTAAGCAGTGGTGTAATGTGCTCCACTTTCTTAGTGTCGATGAGGACGCTGACAGCAGCGTTCTGGACGAGCTGCAGCTGTCTGATTGATTTTGTACTCAGACCTGTGAAGACAAGCATGAATAAGTTCTTCTGTATCTTGTTCAGACAGAAATCTTTTAATTCTTGATATATTTTTAAGGCGGTAGTAGGTTGATTTAGCAACTATCTTTATGTGACTGTTGAAATTTAAGTCTGAGTCCAGAACCACATCAAGATATCTGGCTTGATTTGGAGATTTTAGTGTCATGGATTCAAGGTGAGGACTGACTTTAATCTTAATTCTTCAATGCACTTATTTAGCAGATGTAGGGGACTGCAGTCATGTAGTGACACTGTTGCATAGAGCTGCGTGTCATGAACATAAGTATGATTGGAGACATTATTATATTTTTTATAGTCTGAGCGGGAGTGAGCATGTAGATGTTGAACAGGAGAGGCCCGAGAATGGACCCTTGAGGTACTAAACATTTGAATTTTGTTCGCACAGATTCATAATTGCCAATTGACACAAAGTATTCCCTGTATTGTAAATAAGATTTATACCAATTTAGCACAGTGCCAGAAAGTCCCACCCACTTTTCTAGTCTGTTAAGTAGTATCTTACGGTCAGCTGTGTCAAAATCTATGATGCATCACTGCTCAGATGAATGTCATTTAAAACCTTTACAAGTGCAGTCTCTGTGCTGTGGTTTGCCCAAAATCCAGACTGAAAGGCATTAAAGAAATTGTTTTGAACCAAGAAGGGATCAAGCTGCTGCAAAACAATCTTTTCAATGATCTTTCCTAAAAAAGGTAGGTTTGATATGGCCCTTAGTTATTTATTACTAAGGCATTCAGATTAGACTTTTTTAAACAAGGTTTAATATCTGTGGTCTTCAGGGCCGTTGGAAAAAGGCCTCACTGCAGAGACCTGTTGACGATCTGTAGTATATCTGATGCTGTACAGTTAAAAACATATTTACAGAAGCTTGTAGGCAGAGTGTCAAGGCAGCAGGCAGTGGGCCCAAGGTTTTTGACGATGTCTGTCAAAGCTGAATAATCTAAGAGGTGGGGAAAAAAGTGCCAAATTAACCAGAGTGGTCTTATGAGGCACAGGTGAAATAGCTATTGTGTTGACTTTGCAGACTGTTTGTCTTGTCTTTAAAAAAATTATCAAAGTCATTGCATGCTTTGGGGGACAACAGTTCAGGAGGGACTGACGCTGATGGGTTTGTCATTCTGTCAACAACAGTAAATAAGGTCAGTGCATTATTGTTATTTTTGTTGCTCCATTTAGCTCCAAGTTATAGGTGTGAAGTCTCTCCTTATAGATGTCATAATGAACCTGGAGTTTATTTTTTGCCACCTGCATTCTGTTTTTCTATATTCTCTTTTTTGAACTTTACCAGTGTGGCATTCCTCCTTTTTTCTTACCAGAGAAACTCTTTGACCTTCATGGGAGCAATGGTGTCAATAACTTTCATAACGTTGGAGCTGAAACTGTTAACTAGATCACTGACAGAGACTGAAGGCAGAGCTGGTGTGAAATCCTGGGTGAATAGTGTACTGGTGTTTTTGTTGATATAGCACTTTCTGATTTCCTCTGTTGTAATTTTACAGATATCAGCAGAGATGACCACATAAACAAAATTACAGCAATCATCAAAAAAAGTCAGTCACCACAACCACAGAGATGTCTGGAACTTGGAAATGCATGCAAGGTGAACGTGGCTCCAAGTGAAGGATCTGTAGTGACGATTTAGGCTAAAAACATGATGTAAATTATGTCTTTCAAGTCAACTTGGTATGTCGGGACTTTAAGAGTCTTGGAGTGCATCAGGCGAGCAGTATAGAAGCATTTCATGTTTTTTCTGTTTTTTTTTCTTTCTTTTGAAAACTGGTCATCGTTCACTCAAATTGTTTTAGAGATTCTGCAGCGCTGTTTTCCTGGGAAACTCAAGCAGTGTTTTGTGGATTAAAAAATAAAAATTAAAAATGAGAGTGAGTATATAATGTCTGAATTTTCAGTTTTGGGTGAAGTATTCCTTTAAAAGTGCCTGTAGTTGAATAAAACACATCACTGGAGTAGAAGTATCAAGGAGCATGGGATGGAAATACTCACATAAAGTACCTCAAAATTGTACTTAAGTGCAGTACTTGAGTAAAAGTAGACACCACAACAACAAAATTCAGTTATATTTGCAGGAAACGTGTCAATGATATAATAATTTAAGAATGATATTACCGTGGCGTCCTCTCCAGCATAGTGGCTGATGACCCGAAACCCTCCTGGGTGTCTTTTGGCCCACTGAGTGACGTTGTAAACCTTTCGATTGATGACCAGCCACTGATCATTCCTGCTGCAGTGGCTCTGCACTTCCTCCCAGGTGTAAACAGCACCACCAGCAGCAGCAGCAGCAGCAGCTCTCCTGCTGCCCGGCTCTCCTGGTTCTCCTGGCTCCGTCAGCTGGCCTCCACCACCCATCCTCACTGCTGCGTGTCTCTGGCCTGGATCCACCACCTGCACACTGGGGATCCAGTCAGACAGTCACAAAGTTTGACACCTGGATGTGAATCCGCTTCGTCTGACACGCCTCTGACAGTCCGCTGCAGCCACGGAGGAGGAGGTTTTTAACCTGTTGCTCTCTTTACTTTAACCACCCAGCTGATTGAAACACAAGTAAAGTCAGACAAAGAGCAGAGCAACATCTTCACTAATAATTCATGATGAAATCCGACAAGCAGGAGGCTGTTTGCTCAAGCAGGGCGGGTTTTCACGTATGGAGTTGGCATCATTTGTCTAGATCGACATTAAGCGCGCATGTAAAGGCCATGTGAACATTATCAGATTATTAAAATCGGGAAATAATCTATATTTAGCCCATATGAGCGTTTTAGACAGTTCAATTACAGATGTAGCAACGCGTGTGTGCAGTAAGTCGCCGTCCATGCGGTTAATGTGTAGAAATAGGACACAAAGCAGACATATTAAACCACTATCAGCCTATTGAATATCGTTTATCGCCTGAGAATCGATTAATTCAACATTGATCGCAGATAGCGGGTGGCAGGCATGTCCAGCCTACAGGCCCGCTGCATGAAAAATGATGAGGAATAATTCAGACTTACAGTCTCCAGATTTTGGCTACTCTCCTCGGCTTTCAGTCACATTAACACTCCGGCTCACTTTGTGCGCTCCCGTTCCGTCCACATCCATTTTAAACCGTGAACATCCCCAAATTCATCCTCTGTCTTTCCCAATATGTTCACGCACTCATTCACCCACTCATTCAGTACAAATTCCGAGCCGATCATTCGAGGGTTTCTGGGCCAATCGGCGTACAGTATATCCTGGACCACTGGCTGATGTGCAATAGGCTCAATAAACAGCTCATCTGAATATTACAGAGCAGAGCCGACTGACTGACTGTCTGTCTGTGCGCTCAGACGGAAACAGTCTGCCACAGGGAGCACGTCGCTGCTACACTTTCCTCCATTACACACTGTGAGAGGTTAAAGAAGTGCAGCACGTGTACAAAAGACTCTGCATTCAGAATCTACATCAAAATAACCTACCTAATGTTAAAAAAATTAAAGTAACCGACTCCTTATGCACAATGGCCAATTTCAGACTAAAACATATGATAGTACTGCATTATTGATGAATTAATTAATGAATTATTGATGCATTAATGTACATCACTTTAATGTTGCAGCTGGCAATGGCTAGTTTTAACTGCTTTATATACTGCCTTTAACTTTAAACCACAATAATACATCATATATAAACTGAATCTGAAAAGTAATAGTAACTCATTTTGTTAAAAAATGTAGTGGAGTAAGCATAAAGTAGCATAAAATGGAAATACCCAGGTAAAATACAAGTGCCTAAATTCTTAAAGGGATAATTCACCCAGAAATTACAATCTTACAATCTTACAGTCTTCGAGTTTCATTTAGCAGATGCTTTTATCCAAAGTGACGTACATTTGAGAGCTGATACAACACAAGCAAGGATCTAGCTAGGAAAGAACAAGCGGTGCCATGAAGCAAAGATTAAGTCCAACAGGATGTGGCGCCATTATCTATTCAACTTTATGCTGTTTGAAGGTCAGATTTAGTGTTTCAGTCCATAAAACAGCATCATAAATTGAAGCGGATGGTAACCAAAAGGAAAATAAAACAGAGAAAAACACATAAAATGCCTCAATACTGCTCGTCTGGTGTTCTCCAAGTCTTCTGAAGTCCTGACATGGCAGGTTGACTTGGAAGACAGAATTTACACCATGTTTTTAGCCTAAATCTTCACTGTAGATCCTTAGCTTGGAGCCATGTTTTCATGCATGTGCACACCATCTGAACTGGGTGTGTGTGTGTGGTGTGACCGTGTGTGTGCACCCTAAAAGATACTTCATTGTGTTGTCTGCACTGGAATGCACCTTAGAGGACACTGTCATGTTTTCTCCAATAGAAAAGCACCACAGAGGGCACTTTATCATCTTTCTTTCTGCTGGAAGGGTATCCATGTTTTCATCACAGGGCTCATCCACAATCTGAGTGAAATAAAGGTTAGCATCAGCAAACTCTTGTTTGTTGAACATAAATCATATTCTTTCAACTTTGTTTCACTCTGTATTTCTCTCTGGATCATCCATACCCCCCTTGCAAAGCCCCTTATCCATGTGCTTGTCTTTATATTTATTTAGGTGTAATACACTTTTTGAACACTGGGAGGCAGTCACCTGTAATGGGACTGTGTTCATACAGGAGGGACAAAGCAGCCAGGTGTGTTGCATACCAGGTGAGGTGAGGCCACTTTTTTGACTGTGGCCACAGCGTCTTAATTTCCTTAAGCTGATTGATGATGTTTCCATGTAGATGCAAGAAACTCTGTTTATATTTGTAAGTAAGACATGAAGCTGCAAAAAAGAAAGGTAAATTCCTAGATATTGTCATTGGTTTAAAAGTACAAATTTGAAAGCCATCACGCAATCAAACTCAGTATTCTTCATGTATAATTTAGTTAATATGTTTAGGCAGACACAAATTACAGGTTCAGGGCTGTAGGAGTCACTGTATCACGTTTTATCAAGTATACCACCAAAGTCCATCTGAGTCCATGTACAGAACTTATAAAAAATATTCCTCCCCATTGGAAGTTTTCATCTTTTTTTTCTATTTTTTTTTTTTACAGTAACATAACATAATCAAAAATGTGAACATATTGGTGAGAGGTAAAAGCCAAAACACGTGTTCATATAATATATTCATATATATCAGATTAATATATACCAGATCTAACTGTTAAATATCCGTGCATATTTTGCAAGAAAAAGGGAAATATTTACTCTTTTCACAAAATATGTTCCTGTAATGGCCAATTTTAAAACATAACTTTGAGGATATTTATAAGAGTCTTATTTGTATTTTACAGCATAGAGTCAGCATTGTAGGGCTGCAAATAAAAATTGTTTTCATAGTCAATTAATTGGTTAATTAGTTTCTTGATTAATCAATTAATAGTTGTTTGATCTATAAAATATCAGAAAATGGTGAAAAATGCCGTCACTGTTTCCCAAAGCCTGAGGTAACGTCCTCAAATGTCTTGTTTTGTCCACAACCCAAAGATATTCAGTTATCTGCCATAGAAGGTAAAGAAACCCGAAAATATTCAAATTTAAGAAGCTGTAATGAGAGAATTTTGAACATTTTCCTCAAAAAACACTTAAAGCAATTAATTAATTATAAAAAATATTTTATTTTATTTTAAAATGTTTTAATCTTATTCTTTTTATTTGCACTTATTTATTAGACATTATGTGATGTTGTCTTATTTCATTCTTTTTTACTTATTCATATTAGACAGACTAGACCAGTGGTTCCCAAACTTTTTTCCTTGGAGCGCCCCCTACGTGTATCTAAAGAAAGCTGACTCTGTATTTAAAGGTGCTACATAAATTAAGTTATTATTATTATTATTATTATTATTATTATTATTATTATTAATATTATTATTATGAGTAGTAGTAGTAGTAGTAGTGGTAGTAGTAGTAAATAGTTGGTCTAATTTAATAATCAATTAATAATTGATTGGTCATTGCAGCTCTACAGCAGTTACAGAACTTAATTTTGAGACTGTTGTCATTTAATTAAAAACAAAAATAAGGGGACTGGTAAGTTCAGTATGACATGTTACTATCTTATCATTAACAACATAATATTCATGAACAGAGAGGCATTATAGTTTTGCAGTTCTCTCCTCCACCAGCAGATGGTGCAGATGTTTTCTTTTACTCAGACACCTTTCTTGTCCTTGTTTAACCCTGAGGATGCAACAGCAGATATCATCATTACACTCTTGTGTTGCATCCAAAAATATATGCAACAATGACCCAAATGTGATATTTCATTATTAATGAGCTGCTCTTGGTAGATGATGAAAAGGGACCATTAATGTCGACATCTGTTTGAGTTTTCTTTTAGACTTTGTTAGCTGGTCTTTCCATATGTTTCCCATGACCAGCAGGGTCATACACTGCTTCATCTGCATTCAACACGTTCACCTCAGCAGTCACATCCATTCAGTGCCTGAGGTCTCTGTCTGTCTGTCTGCTGCTTACAGTCCATTGTGTCATTTCAGGGTCGTTTCAATGCGATGCAGAAATTTGCAAATCAGCTCTTTTGGTCCTCAGCATATCAGACAGGATTATCCTCAAGCAGCGTGCGGCCTGTCTCCCTGTTTGTCCGCTTCTTCTGCCACAGCTCATCAGTCTGACAGAAGCGCTGCACATCTGACCCCAGCAGCTTTTCCAGGCTTTTCTTCAGTATCACATCCAACAAAACAGGCTGTCAGTCAGAAAACCTGTCTGCTATTGTCAAGCACTCAATAAAATCACAGGTGGGGGGTAACCAAATATATTTAAGAGAATTTTCATGTATTGGTAGTTTGAATATTTTCATTTTGGGAAACTTTCCACTCTTCTGCAGGTCAGATGGAAACATTTTTACAGTAAATATCAGGACATCATGTAGTTTC
Source organism: Lutjanus erythropterus (assembly GCF_056507025.1). Taxonomy (NCBI): domain Eukaryota; kingdom Metazoa; phylum Chordata; class Actinopteri; order Lutjaniformes; family Lutjanidae; genus Lutjanus; species Lutjanus erythropterus. Next base: position 23,912,382 of record NC_139329.1, on the reverse strand, counting down.
AGTCTAAGCACCACCTGCACCTGAACCAATAATACTCATTAATGCTTTCATGATTTTAGAAGTGATATTTATCTACAATGACCTTAAATATGTAAATACATATTGCTGCCAGTACTACACAGTGTCAGAAGTATTCAGATCTTAGTGACTGGTAAAATTCGAACATTTGTCCAGTGGACAAAAAAGTTTATTTTGAACTCTGTGTGTTGGAACAAAGCAGATGTGTTTTTTAAAAATAAGATTTTGTGCTTGTATTTGTTTCTATGAAGACAAGAAGTATTAAATAAAATCACATGCAATAATAATAAAAATATATAATTTCACACTGTAAGCTTCTCTTGTCTGTATAACAACCACATCCTTGTATTGTCTTACTGTCATTCTTGTGTGCCTGTTAAAATCTATAATACAATTCAAATGAAAAAAGAAGTATTCAGATCATTTGCTCAAGTAAAAATAGCAATAATCACAATGTAGAAATACTGCATTACAGGTGAAACTTCCTGTATTAAGCAATGGAGCAAGTAAAACTACATAAGTAGTAGGTACCACTTAACCTCTGACCTCTATAAGGAAGAGATTCTAATGACTTTTGAGGAAATATCTTTAATACACAACATCCCTAATAAGCGTTTCATATCCTCTATGCAGAACCATTGATTTGTAATTCCTCCACTGTCATCTTTGGAAGAATTTATTACTACAAATTGTAATAGTAATGCTCTGTTCTCATTAATATAGAGCTGGCTTGCATCTTGGTCTCACAAGACCTAAACTTGATGCATGGAGGACCGACTTAAAAGAGGACATTTCCAATGAAGATTGGAGCACAGTCTGTAAGGAGGCTAACTTAACACTAACTTAAAGCTGCTCCAATACAACTGGTTGATGAGGACCTATACAGCCCCTGTCAAATGTACCCAACACTTGTTCCAGAAGGAGGTGTTTGATAAAATTACAACAATTTTACCGGTGAACTTTCCGTTAAACTCCAAAATGATAATGCCACACCTGCGTCCAACAGATCTCAAGCTGAGAATCAAAGAATATGCATTTATTGACTTTGCTATACTGCAGGCAAAACGTGTGATTGCTTTTAACTGGAAGAAAACTGGTTCACCTACAGTTGGTGCTTGGGTCAAGAATATGGAACAATGCATGTCATGATATTTGACTGTACATAGGAAAATTAATATTTGTTAAAAAAAAAGAAAGTAGCACTTAAATGCTCAAATGCACTTAATTAGCAGAAGCACTCAGGCAGGTCAGTGTTATATTATTAATATATTTTTATTGCTGCACTATTGGATCATTATTACCAATTCATTAATTTGTAAACAACACTGTAATGTTGTAATTGGTCAAGGTGGTCATGGACTTTAATAATACATTATATTTTAAAAATTGATTATATGCTTTTTCTCTAAAATCTTATTCTGCCACACTTATATTAACATCTAAATAAATGTAGTGGAGTAAAATGGAGGGCTGTGTGGTGGAAAGAATGTTGTGATACGTATCATGATACAGGTGATACGATTCAATGTCTTGCATTTCTGCAAGCAAGGTGATACATTGCTTACTTTTTAAAATTTAATTTGAGCAAAATTAAGCATAAAGATCACACCACCATATGTGTTAGCGTTTTTACAGAGTTTCCTTTTGTATGCAATCAGAACAGCGAAAACAGAAAACCACCCTGCAGTCTAGAGATTGCGAGTTTAAACACAACACAAAATAAACCACTACGACTAGTCTTTGCATGTATCACAATGTCACATTCCTCCACCTGGGACTTAGTAAAATATTCACAATTTGTACAAATTGAACTATAAAAAGTTTAGTATTTTAATAACGGTGTGCGACTCTTGGGTAGTAGTCTAGTAAAAATTAAGAAATGTAGTGGAACTGAAGTGCAAAGTACTAAATGATAGAAGTAGAGTACCTGAACACTGTACTTTAATGCAGTACCTGAGTAGGTGTACTTACTTACATTCAACCTCTTATTCCCCACTGTTGTCATGCAGTTATAATGGAGAGTTTTTACAGTGTTGTTAAGTAGGAGCGGATGTGAATATTCCTCCGCTGGTTAAAGTTAGTTTGTGCTGTAACTGCTGTTGCCCTTTTACTTAAAACTTGCTCTGGGCTCATCCAAATTTTGCAGCTATTTTGGGCCACAGTGTATGAATATATTTAGTGGTGTCACATTCATTTCAATCTGAACAGCTATCTGAGGTTGAGAGTGAAGTAAGTAAAAAGTTTACTTGGTTATTAGCATTTGGCGAGACTTTAACTTCGTCATATTTATCTGATGACTCCTTACAGAACAAGAACTTAACAATCAATAAAGTGCCACAATAAAACTATAAAAATAGATTAAACAATGCCCATCCTCTGCACAAGTAATTACTGCACTGGTCTCAGGTTGGACAAAGTGAAGGTTGGAAGCAGTTTACATGTTATATTTGTTATTTTCCTGTCTGTTCAGTGTCAAAGCAGAAAGTCACATGAAGACTGTCGTCACAGCTTTTTAACTGGTCTATAAAAACCTGCTGAAGCTCACGTCTGTTGTGTTTGATACAAACCAGCCCTGCAGTTACCATCTTTGGACTGTCAAGGAGACTGTGTGTTGATTACTGGACTTTTACAGTGTATCATGATTATGTATTTACAGTAGTGGGAGAAGTATTCAGACTCATAAGTAACTGTAACTAACAGTAGTAATACAACATTAAAAGTCCTGCATTCATAATGATACTTCAGTAAATGCGTGCAAAAATCATCAGCAAAACATTTTATCAATATATTATCATATTGAAATGAAAGCATTCATAATGTCTTAACGTTTATGCAGTGTGTCACTGTTGTATGTTGCTGAGGTGGCTTCCTCTGTATCTTTTAAGGATTTTTATCGCACATGATATGGAGAACAAACATAAAACATTCAATAATGACACGTGGCAGGAATAAAATACAAAACAGGTGGGAGAACCTCTGTTTCCCATCCACTTCTATGTATCTTCCAATGAGCTTTGTGATTCTGATGTGGGGATTCTGATTATTTTATACAGCCTACAGTTTAATCTGTAAGATAATCATATATTAGAAACTGACTTGTATATTAAAACGGCAAAGTAACTGTAAAATAAATATAGTAAATAAAGTTGAAGTACCTCAAACTGTACACAATATAAAGTAGACGTAGGCCTACTTTACACCAGTGTACTTTTAGTTGTCTGCCTTATTTGACTAGTGAGGACTTAAAACTTTCTTTTCTTTTTTTTTTATATTAGTGCAGACATTACAGCACTGTACATTAGACAGTGACTTAACAGAGATAACAGATAGAAAGAAGGATACAACAGACAGACAGTAGGACAACATGACAATAGCAAAAAGCAAAGGAAAAAAGACAGCATGTCATATGCATTCTGACAAAACAAACAAAACGTAAAAAAAAAACTAGTTAGATGGAAAAAATCAATCTAAGCTTTATACATATACAGTACATGCATATATGAGATAATAATAGTAGGATCAAGTAATGCACTATGTTGATATAGTGACATGAGATTAGATACATAGTACTGAGTAGTTACTCAGCATTATCGATTCACAAATAATCATGAACTAATTATTACTTGTTGATTAATTAATATAGGATCTTCCAGTCATTCCTGATTCGTTCCTCACTTGTTTCTTAATTAACCAATCAAACAAACAAATCATTGGCAACACAACTGCAAAGTGCAACCAGATATTATTTAGAAGTAAATAAATAAATAAATCACAAAAAGGTTAAATGTTTATGTTTGATCCTGCAAGTTTAAAAAAAACCAAAAAACTTTAAAATAACTTTTTAACACCGCGAGCAATGGGAGAGAAAGTTTTGTCTTTTAGTAGGCTAAACAACTTTTAACACGCACACACACACACACACACACACACACACACACACACACACACACACACACACACACACACACACACTGACCATGTGATGTGATGCCCTCTGTTCCTGTTACAGAGGCAGGAGGGCGGGTGTAGAGAGGAGGGAGGCAGCAGATGAATGTAAACCTTCTCACTGATGGAGAGAAGCGGCCAACATCCGGAGCAGAGTGACTGTCACTCAGCCGCAGCTTCTCAAAAATGTTCATTTCTTCTTCCTCCAGCGGCAGCAGCGGATTATAACTGCGGCGGACCTCGGCCTCTAATGGGGAGCAGCTGCATTAACTAGTGGACTGACTTCCATTAACTGTGTTTTCTTTGCCGCCGGCCAGGTCACCGAGCTGCTGCGCACTGTGGGCTGATATCCACCGACACCCGGCAGACAGAGGGACACAAAACTGACTATTTAGTGTCCTAAAGTGGCACTTTTCTCCTGTTCTGACAGAGAGGCTGGACCACGTGGACAGGTGACCTCGGAGCTGCCAGTTATCTGTCTGTTAACAGCCTGGAGGGAGTTCAAGGGTAAGGACTGCCAGAATTCAATTTCAGCTCAAAATTCAGCTCTACTTTGTTGGCCTCGACTACCAGCAGCACTATTACTATTATTACTACTATTACTACTACTATTACTATTACTACTACTACTACTATCATTACTATTACTCCACAGTTTGTTAGATATTTTCTGCTGGTGTTTTCTGATGAAGGGACAAGCTGACACCTGACCGACAAACATGGCTGCAGGAGTGTTAACTGACCCAGATCATGATGCTGTTTCACTGTTAAAACAAAAAAGTTGAGAAAAAGCAACATTTCAAGGCAACTTACTTCAATGGAATTTTTAATTCAGAGCCCAACTCAAACTCTGAAGTATTGGCCGACCGACTAATAATGTTTTGTTGAGGTAATTTACTTTTCTTATTTAGATAAACTTAAATGTTTGAGTTTTAGAAACCCTGTTAAGTTATTTTTTTTAATTGTAATTGTAGTAAGTTAATTGAAGAGAAAGTGAATAATGCTTACTAATAGACTTGTGATTTTTGTTTATATTTTTTAACACAAAACCATGGAAAACCGTATATCATCAGTAATATTTCCAAAAAACAAGGTACATCACACATCAGTCAGTCTTTCTGAATTTTATACGAGCATTGTCGCTATGCTGCATATAAAGGCAAAAAATAAAATACTTTTTGAGGTAAACTGCTAAATTTTGCTGTTCCTAGCCAGCAAGTACTATAACAACAACAGATGGGATGACAGATAAGATTCGATGAAGATGAGATTAAGGACCGTTGAAGTCAGAGAACCAGACTGAGTTATCATGTCATTTTATGTTAAGCATGTGAAGTAAACTAGATCCATTTCCTAAGATAAAATTACCTGTAAACACAATGCTAACAGACCAAGGGCTAGTTAATTATATATTTAGCAATCTGATCCAGCAATTAAAAAATTGATAGAGGAATTATAATATGGCTGTTGTATTGCGACATGATTCGCCATCAGTGGGAATTATCACTTTTCATTCTCACATAAAAAATTAATCAGAAAAATCATGATGATGTGACATTTGTTGGGGCTGTACCAAACAAAATTTGTTTATTTTTCCTTTATCATAAAATTCCACCTTCTGTGATTTGAATATAACACTCAGCCATAATGCAGTTTTGATAATATTTAGATTATTTCCGCAACCTTTGTTAATAATTTATTATTTTCATTTGAAATCATTTAATTTTCAAGCACCCAAATAATGACAAACACAGTTCACTGTGATCTAAGGTTTATGTTTTTGGTAAAACTCAAAGGTTCAAGTTTATCCAAAGAAGAAAAGTAATGTATCTCAGTAAAAGGTAATCAAGGGCTGGCTGTTGTTCAAAAAAAATCAATAATGGTACCAGTAGGGATACCTTGACTTTGATAATACTTTTTCAATACCAATTTTTTAAGATCTATTTAAGAAAATAAAAATTACATCGCACATTATGGTACAATCTTTTCATTTCATTTATTTAAAATCAAATCAGTTTCATACCATAAAACATAAATCTATTTACTAAAATGTGATTAAAAGTTCTAGTTTTATAGTTCTGTGTTTCAGGAACCATGGCATTTCCACTCAAAGCAGTTTTACAACATAAAAAAAAAAGAACCACAACTTGGAGATTTACTTATGAGGTATCGAAATTTGGAATCAAATGACATTTTTCAATTCTCAATAGTATTGAAGCAATTTGATCTCTGCCATAAAGGTATCAAAGTTTGGTATTCAGCCTTAGGTTGGCAAAACGTTGCTTAGTTTATTTCAAAACTTGAGTTTGAGTTTGATTCAAAAGTCAAAAAGTCTAGTGAGGGCAGTTGCCTTGAAATTATGAGTTTTCTCAACTTTTTTTTTTACAGTGTTGCAGCCGTTGGGTTCAGCCACAGAACAGCAGCAGCAGCAGCAGCTCCCCGACTGAGGGTTAACTTGTCACAGACGCTGCCCCATCAAATGACTGTGTCCTGACTCACAGAGGAGTCAGGGGCTGCAGGCCACGGCATGGGCAACTCCTCCAGGAAGGGAGAGGGGGGAGAAGAAGAAGGAGCGGAGGAAGAGGGGAAGATGGACGGAGAGGAGGCAGAAATCACAGAGAAGAAGAAAGAAGAGGAGGAGGAGGTGGAAGAAGAGCTTCCGCTGGGGGTGGAGGAGATGTTGGAGAGCGGTGATCCCGTGCTGGACTTGAGTTATCGTAAATTTAAGCGTTTGCCGTCGCGTGTTTGTGGACTGATGCACCTGGAGAAGCTGTATGTTTGTGGAAACAGCCTGCGCACTCTACCGGACAGCATTTCCCAGCTGCAGGGGCTGCGGATTCTTGCCCTCGACTTCAACAAGATGGAGGACGTCCCTCCAGCCGTCTGCCAGCTCACCAACCTCACCCGCCTCTACCTGGGCAGCAACCGTCTGATGAGCCTCCCGCCGGAGCTCAGGAACCTGCAGAGTCTGCGCTGCCTGTGGATGGAGAGCAACTACTTCCAGCGGTTTCCACGGGAGCTCTACGACCTGCCTCACCTCAAGTCCCTTCAAATCGGGGACAACCGGCTGAAGACGCTGCCCCATGACCTCTGGAAGATGGAGGCTTTGAGGGGATTATGGCTCTATGGAAACCGCTTTGACACTTTTCCCAAAGTCCTGCTGCGCATGGAGAACTTAGAGATTCTGGACCTGGACCGCAACAAGATAACAGAGTTCCCCAGCCTGAAGCGTCTCCACGCTCTGCGGCTCTTCTCCTACGACCACAACCCAGTGGAAGGCCCTCCTAAAGTGGGCGATGAGGTGCTGGTGGTCGGGGAAGGCGCTGCAGAGTTCTTGGAGGCTCGAGAGGCCAGGAACGAAAGACGTCGAAAGGCGGAAGCAGAGAAGGAGGCCGAGGAGTTGGCTCTGGCAGGAGAGGAGCCGGTGATCCACGGCATCCTGAAGAACAGCAGCTCCAACTCCAAACAGGCGGCAAACGAAGCTGCGGTGACTTTAGAGGCAGCAGACGTGAAGGAGGAAGAGGTGAAAGAGGAGGAAGAGTATGTGGAGCTGCCAGTCACTGAGTATGACGGAGCTGAGCTTGAATATGAATACGAGGAGGGGGTTGAATATGAGACGGAGGAGCTGATCTGTGAGGGCGAGGGGTTTGAGTATGAGGGAGAGGAGCTGGAGTATGAGAGGGCTCAGATGGACTATGAGTATGAGGAGCTGGAGGACACGGGGAGACAAGATGAAGGGGCATGAAGGACCCCTCATACATACAGACTAGGTCTCGACCGATATAAACTTCATATTACTAGAAGTGGAGCTGTAGGAGGTTCTGATCCATACTGAGTGTATCAGCTACTGTAGATGCACATCTGCACCAAAAGTGTAGGGCAAGTTTATTTATACAGCACCATTCAGACACAAGGAAATTCAAAGTGCTTTACAGGAGCATAGAAGTATATTAAAATAAAACATTAAAATAATGTTTAATTGCATTTAAGTAAATTTGACCAATAAAAACAAAACAAAAGGCTAGATCTGACTAGCTTCAGTGATGATTCCATCTTTAAGTGCTTAAAAACTGAGAATATTCTGTTTCCACACTTAGAGAAAAAAAGAAAGTGGCGAACGCCCAGACAGGTAGAACCAGCACAGAAGCAATGTACTGCTGTGGACAGCAACAAGATTCATCCAAAAATAAAAACCCTCATCAATATCAGTTCAAGTGTACGCTATATTGTGAATATTGTCAGCACTTTACTTTGCCATCAGTCAGTGAGAAACTGTTGTAATGTAAGTTAAATATCGCTCTCTCCAAACCAAACTCCATAGGCAAAATCAGATATTTTACCTTGCAGGAGGAGTTGCTGGTCCTGTTTGCTTGTTTGCATTTTTGTGTGACTTCAGTGAATGTGAACTATGCTTCGAAAACACTAAAGTCACACGATCACACAAACTAGCAGACTGAGGCAGCGGAAGACCAGCAACTCCCTCGTTCTTGGAGGTAAAATGACCTGTTTGGCTTATGGAGCGTGGTTGGTTTGGAGAGAGCCATATTTGCTAACATAACAGGGGTTTCCAGTCAGAAAAGCAAAGCTGTGAAAATATTCTAAATTTAGCATACACTTGAACTGATATGAAATATTTTAAATTGATCATTTTTAAGTGGTTAAAACACCTTTTGTTACTGATCTTGTCCACAGCAGTTCATTGATTAGCTGCCGTGCTGGAGCTTCTCTCTGCTTTTTCAAACTGGGGGTGTGTTGACCACCATCTACTGTAGGCAATGCCCTGACTACTGACAAGAACATCATACAACCACACCTCAAATAATCTGAACTATCCTTTTAAGCATATGTCAGTTTAAGTAGAACTTTTTAAGATTCGACCAATCAGATTGTGTTGTGAGTGGGGCATTAGGTGAACCACAGAATGGTGACCACAGACATTTTTAAATTAATTTATTTCGCCATCGGATCAAAAAAAAAGGCTGAATATTGAATCCAATATTCGGTCGAGTCCTAATCTAGACTCATGGGATCTGCAGGCAGACGGAGGTGGATGACAGGGCGAACGTGGGACTTTCTTATCTGTGCTGCTAATTCTTAATCTATCGTTAACTGTGAAAATAAATGAGGCATTATGAAACTGTAAACTGACAGCACCTGTGACATCTCAATCAGCTTCAAACTGACCAAATCAGAGCAGGACTCAGGTGGAGTGTGTGTGTGTGTGTGTGTGTGTGCAGTGTGTGCTGTATGGCTGTTTTACTTTAGTTTCTGAGTGTACCCAGGAGACCAAGTCTTCCGTTATTAAATATTAACTCAGCTGATGAAGTCAGTGTCAATCATTTAAGTGAAAATATGTCTTAATTGGGAGCCAGCGGAGGCAGCAGCCACTGTTTACACGACGGACACACTGCTGTAGTATTTCCACACTTCATGGCCAGTGTCTGTTTTATGTGCCTGCCAGTGCACCTCGGCTCGCCTCATTGCTATTTTTATAAACCCCAGTCCGTGTGCGCATGTAAATGTGTGTATTGAATTTAGATTTACAAAATATTTATGACACGCTAAACACAACCCCCCAACCCTTGTCAGTGTTGTGTAAGCAGTCCTGTGAGCGTCAGTGCCAAGAAAGAGACGGAGACGAGCCGGATTATTAGAGCGATGAATAGCTGGGGTGCCTCACCATAAAAGGTAAGTCCATAGGGAGGCTCCAGACATGAAATGGACTCACACACAAAAAAAACATCAAGCCAGAGATTTTTGTTCAAAGGTCAGAGACTGTGGTCCGTCATGACCTCTGTATATTCCTTTTTGTCAGTGTCTACACCTTTTCTACCTCCGTCTCTAACATGAAGCGGGCCGGGAGCTTGTTCTCCTCTCATCTCTGCACTCATTATTCATGTGGGGCTCGTATGTAATCCAATCCTCTTTCCCTCCACGTATCTTTTTCTCACATCTCATTGAAAGGGTGAAATATTTATCCCCAATCCTGAAATATTTATGCTTGTACTCGTATGGCAGTGTGTCTTGACTCTTGTGTCTGTGCTGGAGAAACAGAACAGACTCAGACTGATGATCACTTTTCTTAATTTTCTAAATGAAAAAAAAAGCAATAATCACCATGTTAGGGTATTTGTGTTGTCTACGGGTGCAATTAACAATAATTCTATTATAGATGCTGATTATTTTCTGAATTAATTTATTACTTGAGCTGTGGTGACCTAATATTAGCAACATCAGCTGATGTCTACAGTGTATATTCAAAGATATTCACTGTTCAATCATATGTGCAGATTTTGATTATCAATCCCCTCAGTATTTAGAACACACGCATTTGTCCCAATAAAAACATAAAAGTAGCAGAGGGCTTTATTTTGGCAAACTGCTTCCCTGAGAGCCTAATTGCAATATATTCCCTTATATTTTAAATTGTCACCTGGTGCCTGAATTTTTGGTTTTCCTTCACATGAATGAAACATTCATACAAAAAGAAAACACAAAATGATGCATTAAAATCACCACGATGCAATGCAATGTTGAAAACTTCCTGGGAGAGGACCCCCGCTTAATATTTGTCTCCCAAAGTTGAAATGAAACTCAAATGCTTGTTTTCAATCATAGAAAACAAAAAAGCCCATTTGAGAAGCAGTCAGTTTTATTAATTTATTAATTTTCAAATATGTGACTGTTTAACTTTCTGTAGAGCTGCAACCAGTTATTATTTTGACAATCACTAAATCTGTCGACCATTGTTGATTAATAGATTCATTGTTTAGTCTTTAAAATGTGAGAAGACAGTGAAAAAATGTTCATCACAGCTTCCCAGAGCCTGAGGTGACGTCTTCAAATGGTTGGCTTGGTCTGACCAGAGATATTTAGTGACTGCAATTATTAAATAAAACAAAACTTTTTTGCTTTAACAAGAGTCTATAGCCATGCTAGCAGCTTTCTGAACTAAATGCTAATGCTAGCATGGCGACATACTTGTGTAAGTCATTAGTTTAGCTGGTATTTAATCATAAAATAATATATTGAACTAAATGAAATGCTGAATGATGAATCTGCTGTAGAAAATGTTAAAGAATCTCATCCTGAGGAGACCATGAACATCTGCATCAAAATTCATGACAGTTCATCCAATAGTTGTTGAGGCAACATACTGAAACTCAAGCAGTCTGAGAGAAAACAAGACTTCTCCTCTTCCTCTTCCTCTTCACTCTGTTTTCAGGATTTAGAAAATCTAGCTTGTGATGGGAGACGCTGGACGATCACAGGCCAGTAAGATAATTATTTATTAGTAAGTAAGATAGTTAATTAGGATAATTGATATGGCTGAGGTGAAAAAGGTATGTAGTTGTGGAATATTTGAGTCTGGACCAAAGTGTTGGAACGACCAAGAAACCAGCTTTTCCTCCTGTAGAGCCTTGAGCACATCCAGCATTTCAATGAAATATATTATTTCACTGCTCACCTCAGGGAGACGTATAGTACAGGCAGCCAATTAAACATGATCTACTGTCTGAACTTTGCTGACACTCGCTGCGGTTTTATGTATCTCATGTTTTGACAGAGCAATCTCGTGTTTTGACTTGTGTTGATAATGTAAAACCACTGCAGTTTCTGAGAGTTGGCCCAGAGTAGGTGTATTATGGTATGGATATGACACATAATTTTAGAAACCCAATCCTCCTCCTCCTCCTCCTCCTCAGTCCGTGCTCTGCTGCTCGCTCCACAGCTGTGGGTGGCAAAACAGTTTGACACAGCGCAGACGTGGATGGGAATCGGTGCCGTACTCAGTCTGAGTGTAATTATTTTGCTCATTAGTTTACACTCCTCTCATTCTCTGTAGGTCAGTGACGGCGAGACGGTCAAAGACAATGCATCATCTCCTTCACTCCCTCTTTTGCTCTCACACGACTCACTTCACACAAACCGTCTGACTGGCAGCTTTTAAGCTCGCACAAAAAGGGCTGCACAAAGAGATGAAAATTAGACAGTTTTTTGACAGCACTATTGTAAAACAGCACAGACACAGGGGAGCGATTAAGGTTTTCAGGGTCTGATCGTGAGGAAATGTAATACAGCAACAGTTCTTACTCACATATCCACAGTTCTTACTCCTTTATGGTGAAGTAAAGAGAGTCATGAGTTAACAAGAAGCACAGTGTTTTATTTTTGTGATTGTCGTGCAGGTGTGTGAAGGTCTAGCCCCTAAAGATGAATCTGTGAAATAAAAAGAAACCTCATGTGAGTCAAATGAAAAGTAGCCATGATGGGTGGAGTTTGTTTGTTTGTGTACCTGTCCATTTCGACGACTGAAACCGCTGTCCATTCTTGCACTGATGGTTCCTGCAGAGGTGTGTCGAGATTTCAAATGTGCATAATCAGCACCATGACAGAACCTGTAAAATAATGTTGTTTTTTAACTGGATGTTTGTCAACTAATGTCTGATATTTGATACATCAGACATTTATGAAAATTCATTTATCACAATAGTTTTTATTTTAGCAACAATAACAAGTGTTGTTCATTACTTTTGGAAAAATTTGGCACATTTCAATTGGTTTCACCTTTATTTCACCTTGTGTGTAAACTGAACTGATCAATATGTGAATTTTCACTCCATATTTATCTTAATATGACATATCAGTCTTTAATCAGTTTGTTTTAGAGTGTATTTGTGATTGTAGTAAGAACAAAGCAGATTGTATCATGAGTTTCAATAGAATAATGATTGAGGGACTCAAAAATAAATCTGTATTATATTTGATACACACATTTTCAACATTAAAATATTATATAAATATAGGTTGTTTCACTAAAATGAAACTTGCAACTCACTTTGTGAAGGTAGCCATGTTTGATTTTGCACTAAGAAGCAGGCTGCAGTGCACTGATAATCCACCAGAGGGCAGAAGACATGTCTCATGCAAGTATTGATCATACCGATGTTGTAGAGATCTAAGAAACTTGTGTATCAAATATGCTACAAATGTTGTCATTACCTGAACGTATTAAACACACTTACATGCTGTTATAATGTGTAGTGAAGTGTGAACAATCAAAAGATGCACGAGGGAAGGTCTGGTTGTTTGGAGCATTGAGAAGCCCCCCTGTCAGCTCCTAGAAAACACAAAAACAGACTAAAAACAATATTCAAAAGCAGCAGTGATGGTATGTAACAAATTACAGTCACTCATGTACTGTACTTGCACAAATTTAAGGTACTTGTACTTGTATTTCCATTTTATGCAGCTTTATACTTCAACTTAACTACATCTCAGAGGCAAATATTGTATTTGTTGTTAGAGATATGTTGTTTTCATAGGACTGTGACACCAAAACATGATGATCTTAAGAATATGATGCACTGCTGTGGATTGAACTGCTCAGCATTATGTAAAGTAATTTAAATATTTTAGCCTGGCATCAGAAGACTAATTCACAAACATGAAAATGTCATGTGGTTGACAGACAGGAAACAGTGTGGTATTAGTTCTTTCACTTCCACCCGTGCTCAACAGTATCAACAGTCAACAAGAAAGGGGCAGGTGTTGGAAGCTGTAAAAACACATAAGTACCTTGGTAGTTTGATTAACAATAAACTGTATTTTAACTCCGAGAGCTGAGAGACCCTCATGACCCACAAATTCTACACTGAGTCTGTAAGGACATTGTTTATAATCTGCCTATATGACAAATTCAGTGTTAAGGCCAAAAACAGCTCTTTCCAAAATAGCGAAGGTCAGCAGTAAAATCCAAGGCGTCCAGCAAAGCAAACTCACTGACCTGTACAACAAACAGGTAGTGCGACAGACTAAATCCATCCCATCGGTCAGCGCCCACCCCCTTCATTCTGAGTTTCTGATCTACTTTCTGGCTCGCGGTTCAGATTTCCCTCTGTAAAAAAAGCAACAGCTACTTGTCCGTTCCTCCTGTTATTTCCCTGGAATAGTGATGGTGTTGTTTTTCTGATGATGAGGATGGTGATAAGGGATGTGAAAATTTCTTACGATGCTGCCCAACTGTGTCAGTTTGGTTGGTTTATTATTACGTTTAATAATAATTTATTTATATAGCAGCTCTAAAAACAGAGTTTACGAAATAAAAGAAAAGGATACCCAGGAGTGTGACATTCCAACAGAATGAGGCCAAACAGAAGCTGAAACTGAAGTGAAACAAAGTCACAAGCAAAAGACACAAACACAGTAAAAATAAGACAAAACAATATAAGAGGTAAGAACAGGAAAACAAGAAAAAGATGACAATAAGAATGAATAAAGATAGGAGGAGAATGCAGAGACGACATCCTGTCTAGTCAGTATAAATAAATAAATAAAAGGAATGAAATGGGTAATAACGCAACATCATGTAATGTCACTACAAAAAATACAAATAAAAAGAATAAAAAGATTAGAATATATTAAAAAGACAGCATCACATAAAAGCAAGTCTATAAAAATGTTTTTTTAAGAAATAATTTACAGATTCTGCAACCATTATGTCTTCAGGCAGGTTGTTTCAAAGTTGAGGGGCCGTGACGGAAAAAGGACGGCCACCTTTAAATTCAAGCCATGACTTTGGAACAGCCAGGAGTTCCTCGCCCACAAGTCTGAGGCCGCATACTGGCTTATAAGGAATCGTCATTTTAACTATGCATCTTGGGGCTGGACCCATATGGGCTTTAAAAGTGATCAATTCCAAAACGCACAAGGCTTACACATGGTTGTTGAACTGTAATTGTACTTATGTATATGTATCCATCAGTGGTTTATTTATCTATATAGAGTGTTTGCACCCACATCACATTTTGGTCAGTAACCTGGATAAGAAGCCATGTTAGAGTTACTGGGAACAACAGACTGGATTTAGCCACTAAACAACTCCAACTCCAAAAGTTTGGTTGCGTTGTTTACGTTTAGTCCCAAAATTCAGCACTTCATTCTTGTACTGTATGCAATTCTATGATTGGAAAGTGTCCACAACATTCACTGCCTGTCTTTTTACGCTTTTATGAACCTCATGTAGGCTTTTTCTGTTTTATTGTCTTGTATCAGTGTCTTGCTGCAAGACTAATTGCCCTTCAGGGACAAATAAAGTTGAAAATGAAGAAAGGATAAAGCAAAACAACAAAAAGATAAAAATATATAACCTTTTTTCCAGTAGTCATCTTAGTTGGTGCATTACTTTTAGTTTGGGGTGATGGCAGAAGGGAGGCCTTGAAGAACAGAAGAAAAGATGAGAATTTAAAATGATACCATTAAAATCTACCACAGCCGACTGGGAGGCAGGGTCAATACTCACTGGGCAGGCCAAAGGAGCGGCGGTACCTCGAGTGAATCCTGTTTCTCGTGAAGCAAGGCCGCACAGGCCCGGCCTCGCCTCAGTGCCCTCAAACACAAGCACAGAAACTCACTGTGAAACCTCGCAGACTGTGTCAAATAGCATTACATCCTTCCAAAAGAGAGTTCAGAGTGAGAGAAGTTCTGTGAGTCAACCTGCAGAAATGACGGCGGCATGAAGTCACTTTTCGTCACGGAGCTGTAAGTCTGGTGAGGCTCGACCTGAACATCACAGAGAGACAAAAAAGTTAAAACAGACGTTGTTTAGGGAGAGACAGACCGCACATGATGGTTAACCAACTGTTTGATTAATACGCTCCAAGAAATAAAGGTCCCAAAAGGGTTCTCCTTTGAAGACTAACTGAGCCATTCAGAACCATTTCCATCCCGTATTATTGTACATGTGATGTATTTACTGTCCTCACCGTGCATCTTCCTCTGTCCTGAAATGTGATGGGTTGGAGGTCTGCTCCTCTAGTGTAAACACTTTCTTGTTTTGGACCCACGGTCACGTGATTCAGGTAAACTGGAGGAACTGCAACAGTGTAAAAGCCCCACAATGTTCTGACTGTGCATTTCATTTTGTTTTGTCTATCAAATTATCAATTATCAATTATCAATTATCAATTTTACCTGTTGTTGTGAGAGGATGCGGCACAAAAACTCTTTGGTATTCTGTCTGAAGAGATTAAGGAAAACAGATTATGAGAAATGTACTACAGGATGTGACACTTGTCATGTTTCAGGTGTGTGTTGTTACCTTGTCCTCTGCAGCGGCTGTTTCCAGGTGACTCCTCAGCTGATGGAAGCTGCTCCCTCTGGGTTTGTTAACAACGTTTGGCAAATATCTCCAACAATCAGACCGGATGTGAGGCTGGTAGTGTCGTTTAGTTTGAGACATCAAACTGTCAGACAACGGGAGTCTGGAGATAAAAACAACACACTTGGATTTCTTTCACAGTCAACTAAATAAATTCAGGAATATCATGTGTTTAAAACAATGTTAATTATAGTATCAAAAGCACTGAGGCTTAAAAACTCGAGAGCTAATTTAAGACCCAGTTCAGTTCAGTCTTGAACTGAATTGAACTTAATTCAGTTAAATTTAATTCTGTATGTTTTTAAGTGATTTGTTTCTTTCTTGATTAGTGTGAACTATAGATAATAATTAATTTTTGTGATTGATTATGAATTATTTCTTTTAAAAGCAATAAAGACCATAATGCTTTGTAAAACATGAAAAATCAAATATTATAAATGACACAATATCTTTTTATTTAAATCCTGTAATATCATGCAACTTTGGAACTGAAGAAAACACAATAACTGATCATTTTGCACAAAACCCGTGTGCTCTTGAATGTTTGTAGACTCTGTTTAAATCTCACCTAAGAAAACATCCGTGAATCCCAGACTCTTTGTGAAAACTGTGTAAGTGGTTTTTAAGAAAAATTTCTTCTTTAAAACAGTTGGTGAGTGAGGCCCATTGTTTCGAGAAAAGTCACATTGAGTTGTATTTTATTACATTTCCAATAAAAGGAGCTCCACAATCAAACCTCTCTCCACTACATATCAAAAGCTCTGCACATCATTTAGCCTGATTAGACGTCTTCTCAGGACTGTGTTGACATGTTCACCGTATCTCCTGTTAGCTTTGTTGCACCTGCTGAGGCTGAACAAATATCAACTCCATCACGAGCTTTTTCTCACAGGAGACATTTTGACTTGTCATAGTAGGAAAAGCACAGGTGTTACTTTTAGTAATAACATTAAATCGTCTATTTTAATGTCCCAGTGAGCCATAACAGTGTGACAATGAGGCAGCACAAACAATACCAGGACGCTGAAAGTGAAGCAGCTAAATTCACCCATCATTGATTATTTTACATGTGCTTTTCTTACCGTGACATTTCAAATTACTGTATCTCAGTAAAAAATTGACTATTTAATTCCCCACACTGGTTTAATCATCCAGAATAACTGAAATACCTGTGTGGGTGGGAAGGCTGTTAAAAAACTGCAAATAAAACCAAAACTATCTGCATGGCAAGCTGACAGCTGGGACAATTTACACTTTTATTTTGCTTATTTTAATAGCCTTGCTTAGCAAGCGAGACTATGTACAAATGAATGTTGTGTCAGCTTTGTCTCCACACATTATCATTCTAAAAAATATAAGTCAAGTTTTATTTATATAGCCCAATATCAACACATCACAATTTGTACCAGGAGGTACAGACTTTCTGCCAAAACAACAACATATTTTTGAATGAAAACACGAGTTTGGGGGGTTTGTCTCACTCCCATGCCAGAGCCCTGGCATTAAAATGGTTAAATCCCTTCATAAGAAAAGGTGACAGCTGCCACCTTGTTTGTACCACAACCGGGTAAGGGTTAGGCTAACTTGCCTTTAGGTTGCCAGGTTGGAGGTCGTTGTTTCCTGTATTGACGGGGATTTAGGGCCTTTACCAAACTTCAACACTTTTATGGCACCAACTGAAGACACCAAATGCCAATAACTTGGGAGTAAATCTCCAAGTTATGGTTTATTTTTTATGTTGTTAAACTGCTTTAAGTGGAAAAATGCCAACAGGCTGAAACTTAGAATTAAAGAGTTGTTATGTTATAAAACTGTGGAAAAGGAAGCTGAAAAATGGAACTAAGGACTTGTAGTGTAATGCAATTTTCTTTTTGTTAAAATTGATTTCATGAAATTGGTATTGAAAAAAGTCTTGTACAGGAACTGGTATCAAAGTCCAGGTATCACTACCTAACCTGACATGTCAAATAGTTTGTTACACAAAATTGTGGTAGAATGTAGTATGCATCCTGTGAGTCAAACTTATTTGTGCAAGGACTTTGGTAATTCATGTAATTCCCAGCATAGCTCCACCCAGTTTACACCTGACTAGAGGTCTAATCAGACAGGGTCATTGAAAACACCTGTGTAGGACCTTTAAAACAGACTAACAATCACTTATCCTGCAGAGCCTGAGCCCTCATCAGCCCCGCCACTTACCTATACTGAGGGATGTCAATGAGGTCCAAACTGGGCCTGTGATAAATGGCTGGTCTCTGATTTGCTGTGAAGACCGACCCACTGGGATGTCCGAGGGAATAGGAGGAATTCATCCCTCCTGCATCTAAGACAGTGGCACAAATATCGGCCTTCAGAAACTGAATCATATCAAAAAGTAATTTCTGTTCATGCAGAGATTCTTTGACCTCGTCCTTTAATGTGAAATAAAAGTTTTCCCCCTCATCATGCAGTATCTCACCATAAGACGCCCTGTTAGAAGTGTTGTAGAGTTTGACTGTGTTGCAGGCCAGTCGTCCCCTGCTGCCTCCTGTTGCTCCCACAGTCGGCATGACCATCCTCCCCTGCTCAGCCATCTGTGACTTCTGTAATGGAAACCTTCACTGACAACAGTGATGGATTTCAAAAATCCTCTGGGTATGTGCACAGAGCTGTAACCACAAATAAAAGCAGCAAACAAGGAGTAACTCTTTTGTCTTTAGGTTTAACTGTATCCAACAGAACTCTGTGGAAAAACTGATTACAGAGTCCGAATCAAATAATGCAATAAGTTCTCCTTTTATCAAATCCTGTTTGAGTCAGGAGAAAACCTCTGCAGCACTGCAGTAAAGTTACGGATATTTTTTTTTACACCAGAAATAGATTACCCGAGACGAGCAGAGGAAATCAGTATTTACTCCCCAGACATACCTGCAGCTCCAGGTTGTTAGTTCACCTCTCTGTCCTGTGGTGGTTTTGTAGGTAAACAGGTCTCTGTTGCTAGGAGATTCAGCACAGGGCAGCAACATTACAGCTGGAGAGTGACTCCAGAGTGAAAGGTTGGCTGCTTATACTTAATATTAGATAATGTTTCTACTGTATTTAGCAAGCCTATGCTTTATTAACTCTTCTAACACACATCCTCTGCAAGTTGATCATTTCAAAATAAGACGGTATCCTCTGTATTATTTAATGTTGCAGCAGAAAATGTGAGATTCCTACTGCAGTTTATACAATATAATGCTGATTTGCTATATTTTATGAGTAGAATATAATCAGGGTTGGGAGGGTTACTTCAAAAGTAAATTACAAAAGTACAACAATGTAGTCAGTAACTTAATCACAATATTTAAGTAATGTAGCTCGATTACTTTCTGTTACTTTTGGATTACCTCAGTATATGATGAAACTGTTTAACCTAATACAGTGCTTTTTAGGGCTGCAACTAATGAATACTTTCATCATCAATTAATTGGTTGGTTGTTGCTTCAATTAGTCAAATAGTTTGGTCCATAAAATGTCAGAAAATGCTGAAAAATTTTGATCAAAGCTCAAAATGACGTCCTCAAATGGCTTGTTTTGCCCACAACTCAAAGATATTCAGTTTAATGTCAGAGAGGAGTAAAGAAACCAGAAAATATTCACCTATAAGAAGCTGATATTTTTTTTAATTAAAGAAATGACTCAAAATGATTAATTGATTATCAGAATGTTTTCAGATTAATTTTATAGTCAATTAATAATAGATTATTCATTGCAGCTGCAGGTGTTTTATTCATTGTTTGGTTTATTAGTTTGTCCAGCCGTTCCTCGTTTTGTTGTGTGCGAGACTGAATGACTGATTGATTTAAAGACAAAAACAAATGTGAAATTTCCACCCAGTGAAGCATTTTTCCACTAGAAGCCATGATCATGAATTAACAGCTGTGTTGCTCTTTATTTAAAAATTGTAATCGTTCTAATAATCCACATTTTTACTACATGCATCTGATTTTTTTTTTATCTGTAACTTTAATGGAATTCAGTTACCTTGTTTTTGTATCCAGATTACATAATCCTGTTACATGTAATCCATCACTCCTCAAGCCTGAATATAATTTTACACTTCTGTTTAGTCTTTTTTGTCATTAGAAAAGGTGAAATATGAAATGAAAGGTTCAGTTTTGCAAAAGATGGCAGCCTGTTATGTGATATGTAAATTCTCTTTCCTCTCTGGATCCTGACTGACTTTCAGTGCATTCCTTTTTTGAAGAATTTTAAACACCCTTTTATTGTACTTCCCTCCCTCTTTTATTTTATTTAGCTCATTTTCTGTGTGTGTGTGTGTGTGTGTGTGTGTGTGTGTGTGTTTTATTTATTTATTTAGTGTTTCTTTTTATTTTTTTTTTTGGATGTGTTTGATTTCTTTGTCTCTGTGAGACTTTGGGGTGGGTGGGGGTTGGAGGAAAGTGTTTTATTTCTCCGCTTTAACACATCAGAAAAAGGGAAAAACAATTCTGAAACACTGTTTTGTACTTTGTATTTGTATGATTCTGGTTTCCAATAAAAATATACAAACATTACCATTTACATAAAAGTGAATATTGTTGTAATAGAAGACATAACAAACTTGGATCGTCTCAGCCTGCTTTGTTTTTCTCTTTTGTTCAGTAGGTTGTTGGAGTAAGTTTGTGTCTGTGCTGCGACCACAGATGATCAGAAGCTGGACATTTCAACCATCCATCAGCACTTTTAACTTTTTATTTAAATTATTCTGCTTGCTTGATATCTAGTTTTCACACAGGCAGGAGGTGGTGTTCAGATGTTACAGCTGACTCAGGTTGGTGGTGGTTGTTTCCTACTGTATCACAGCTGGTGGTTAGCTGGTTATCATCAACAAATATACTCACATCAGCTTCATACTCATTTCTAAATGTGTGTATACATACGGTTTATAAAGACGGTTTGTAGCCCCCGTGGGGAGTTGTGCCTCCCACTTTGAGAAACCTCTGATTTAGTCTCATTATTTCTGCATGTGTATCTTACGCTGTGCAGATCTTTTGAGGCAAATTTTTGATTTGGGGATGTATAAATGAAACTGACTCAACTTGAGTCTCTTGTGGCATGTTAACAAGTGAATTTCCTCGCCTAGAGATAATGAAGTCTCACATTAAACTGTAGCTGCACAGCTCTCGTACCAAATATCCTCATCAGACTAAGCAGTTCCTCCAAGTGTCCATTGGATGGCAGTGTGATGCCACAGTGGCTCTGACTCCAGTCAAGCCCAGAAAAGATGTAAGGTTATGTAAAAAATGATGGATGGCTTGAGATTTGCATGACATCTTGATAAAAATGTCCATCCCAGACAGGGAGCTATCATCTGCTGCTGTTAGTCAGAGAAAATGTCCATGTACAATCTTTACATCTGTACACACACACCAGTATGAGCATCTCTATTTAATCTGGAGGATATCCACCTCCTGATGTATTTAGGACAGTCTGAGCTGGACACAGACATGGAGACATATTCTTACTAATTAACTCCCATACAGGGGTATTTTTTCTGTTAAATTAAAGGAGTAAAACAGTGTGATTTCTATCCAGTGGATCCTCCACAGACTCCACTTTGTATCAGAGATCAAACATGTGCTTCAAACACACAGAATAAACCCTTCAAACACAGCGTGATTTCTCCACTCTTTCAATATTAGATGGGACCTAAATTATAATATCTAGCTGCGTTTTTTCCATGACAACCTGCTCACCCTGCGGATCACATCACTTCCACACGTTGCCTTTAATTCTCACTTCCCAGTCCTTCTCTTTTCATCTCATTTGCTTGGACTCACACTGCATCTTCACCTCTGTCACATCACTTCTTGCTCCCTTTCTTCCCTCCATCTGTCCAATGCTGGCGGTCGACTCGGCAGAGCCTATCTTTACCAAGCTGTTGCTTGTGTTGCCGTTCCCACAGTCTCCTCTCTCCTGCTTGACATGCTGTCGTGCCAAGCCTGGAAACTGTTCATTATCTTCTCCAAAAAATAACTACAGGGAAACGCCTGCATCATTGAAACTGACAGTCTCATTTCCTGCTTCTTTTCTCTTAAACACAATGTGCACATTATTGGCATTTCTAATTATAAATTCACAGGGATCCATACAGCAGGAATAGACCACACAGCTATTTTCATTCCAGCTAAAGATTACGCCAGATGATTTCACTTATTAGAACATCTTCAGAGTCAGAGAAGAGGAACTGATCAGTGGAAGCACCTGCTGTACTCGGTTTGAAATGAAAATCTGCAGACTCTCCACCTGATTGTTCATCTCTGCAATACAGCAAGCTGATTAATTCACACTTACACACCGTCCTATAGTGGATTATATTACATTCCTACCAATTTTATGTCATATTATGCCATATCACAGTATTTTATTTCATTTTTTGCTACATATAAATTTTATATTATTGTATTATTAGGTGAACAGTGAAGTAATTATCTGTATCTGTATTCAACACAGAAAATTTTCTCTCTGTATCTGTATTTGGATGGAAGACTGGAAGTGGGCGTGGCTTATACTGGAAGTCAAGTCAGGCAAATGTATTTTCTAACCTAATATTCACTGACAATGAAAGCCTGGCGGGGATCATGTGATCACTTGTGTGTGTGTGTGTGTGTGTGTGTGTGTGTGTGTGTGTGTGTGTGTGGTCAACAGACCTGCAGCTAATCTGCAGTTAATCTTACATATTCATATTCATGACTTTACACTGAACAACAGGGTTGTGTCTAGCTTTTTGGGGGTCGTCTGCAAAATGTTGTTTGGGGGCCCCTCTTTTGTGAAACTATGGTGGGGAATCTCAAATTCTCTATAGTGGTCTGATGCATGTATTTAACATTTAAATTAATCATTCTTGTGCACTTTAAAAGGAAAAGAGCCAGAACTGTGAAAAAACCCTACATCAAGAAACTGTTGAAAACTTAACAGGATTTACAGAATCTGCATTTGAACATCTGCCATATGTGCAACAATGAGACAGATGCTGCATTGTCCTTAAATGTTTAAAAGTCAGGAGCAAATGTGTTCCTAACTTAACTATTCATGCAGTTTCAAGACTGCATAAAATGCAAAATAGTCAGCAAAGTTTCCAAATCAGCTCTGTCACAAAAAATGTACTCAAATCTCCTTTGATGTTTTCAAAGAAGCACAGTCTGCCAGTTGTTGTTGAAATGCATCCAACAGAACCCGCACCTCTTCTGTCTGAGGATATTTAAAAACAAATACATCCATAATACAACTTTCCAACTTAACTAATTCAGGTAACTTATTTTAGACTACAAAAAAATAATGTTTTGATGGTTAAAGGTCAAAGGTCACTGTGACCACACAAAACACGTTTTTGGCTATCACTCAGGAATTCATATGCTAAGTATGACAAATATTTAATGCAAATGTCTGATAAAATACTAGCAGTGCTTAAAATACAGAGAAATACATCTAGATATACCTTAATATATTTTATGCATATTATATTTATTAGTTCATGTACTATATATGGTTGCCTCTATTATTTATTTATTATTTATTTATTTTACATCAGTAGTACTCTAACAAGTCATGGTACCATCTGAGTTGTACTGCTGGACTCATTATTTCTACACAGATGTTGTATGCTTTGTTAAGGATGGTTTCACTCATTAAAACAACTTCAGACAGTCAGACAGAGGGGACTGATCAGTGGAAGCACCTGCTGTACTCTGAAATTAAAACCTGCAGCCCTTCATGTGATTGTTCATCTCGTCAGTACAGCAGTCTGATTATTTAACATTTATAACATGACTGTGCTAAAACCTGGCTCAGTTTTAGGACAGATTCTTGATCAAATTCACAATAATGCTGTAAAAAAAAAAAAAAAAGGCAAAATGTTGCACTTCCTGCAACAGTTTGCACTTGAGATAACACTTAGAATACAGAGGGAGCTTAAATGAAAAAAGGTGTGTGCAGTGCTTCTAAAAATAGACGGAGGTGATGCAAGCAAGGGTCTCCCGTCGAGTTGATGCGCTTGGCTTGCCTGCAGCCGTCTGTTGTAGTTCAGGGAGGGACGAAACCTCGGCCCCTGTCTGCAGGAGCTCGGCTGGCTCACCGCTCGTCTGCTTCCTGATACTGTGCTGCTCCGGGTTTCTCTGTCAGTTCAATAATATGATTCTATGTCTGCCATAGAATAGCATGGAATTAATATCTGGAGAGACATAAAGAGACAGCTCAGGCGCTAAGACCCTTCTTTGTGTGTCAGGTCTCAGAGGTGCTCGCTCTGCTTCACCGCCTCACTGTTCTGAGTTTTATCTCCTTCCTGCTTCCTTTTTGACTTCTGTACTTAATAGGCAAATCTGGCACGGATGGTTTGGAGTAAATTGCATTGTCATCTTTTTCCATTTCGAGTCAGCTTTGGTGCGTGCAATGCTAAAGAGGCAGACTGTGATGAGCCAGAGGGGGATTCAGGCATAAAATAAGACATTTAAAGTCAAAACGCGTACATTTCCTGACATGTGCAGGACAGGTTATTTTGTAACTTGATGAAAAACTGATTAAATTAAAGAAAAACAAACTATCATGTTGATGTCAAAAGCACTGCCTTGAAATGTTTATGCAATTACAGTATCTCTCTTTGTCTGCAGAACTGAACCTGAAACACAGCTGTTGAACTGAAGTGCAAGATGTCAGAAATGAACCCAACTGTATGAACAAAGCAGGAGCTAATTAATGAGACAATCTGTCATCATCCTTGGAAATGGGATGAAAGATGCTTTCAGAGTGTAGCATGTAGCTGAGCGATTCATGTACTTTCATCCTGACTAATGGTGTTGCTCAGAGCAGAGCCGCGCTGTACATTTTTAATTGCTCTCAAAAGCAAAAACAACCTTTGCAAATTGCCGTCTCTATCAGTAAATGGTGGAACATGTTAAATCATAACGGTGTCATTACAGTTTCTAATTATTTATATTGCTGTTTAATTACACTCCATGTGTATGTGTGTCCAAGATACAGCACATGGCCACAAATATGTGGACAGACCTGTTCACATTTTGTTTTGGGGCTGCTTTCCCCATTTTGGGGGGCTAGGGGCCTTCTTGTTCCCTTCCAGTAAAGGGAAACAAGGTTACAGCATGCAAAGATCTTTTAGAAAAACTTACGAATGGAAATGGTTTGTCCTATTTGGTAAAGAAGAACTTGACTGCACACTGGTTTGATCTCAACCACATCCAGCATATTTGGGATTAACTGGAACTGTGAGCCTTATCAGTCAACATCAATGCACGACTTCACTACTGCATTTGTGGCTAATTGGGAGCAAAATTTAAGGTTCAAAAGTGATAGTGAAAGCCTCTTTTAGAAATGTTCCTATGTTATTAGGAAGGTAACTAACCTTTTTCATCATCCATTAAAGTCCTCATTTCAATGCCTTTTCTGTTTGACCAACACAAATGTATCCAGTATACTATCATAGAAGGCAAAGATTATTATTATTATTAATATTTATTGAAATTTAAAAAGCTGGAACTGTTACATTTTTGGTATTTTTGCTTTAACAAGAATTAGACTCTACATCATGTTGGCGGCTCTGTGCAGCAGTGCTTTGATTGCAATATACCAACATCACCATGCTAACATTAACATGATGACAGTGCTGATGTTTAGCAGGTATAATGTTCGGTTTAGCATGATAGCATGCTAACACTTGTTAATTACCACTTAAAGGTTTGGGGGCAAAATATGGCAGAATGGGAATATAATATGCACAAGTATCTACCTTAGAAGGAGCTGCTTATATTTACAGAGGGTGTAGGTCTTCTTCAACAGATATTGTTGTGCAGTTGATTTAAAATTACATCAGATTTTTTTACCCAGCAAAATTGATTTGTGCACAAAATTTTATGGCAATAGTTAATAGTTGTTGAGTTATTTTGTCAGGATCAAAGTAGTGAATCTTTTTATTTAGCCATCCCATTAACATAGCGAAAAAGGACTTACATAAATTTCTCTCAATCAAGGGTAATCAATTAATCAATAAATTGTATCAGTTATAGCAGCATGTTAACACCCAGGGTTTTGGAATGAGATGTTGAACAGTTAAAGACAGGTGTAATGTTTGGTGTCCACATACTTTTGGCCATGTAATATATCTCCAGTTAAATAACCTTAAAACATAACATTGAGGAATAAAGACCATGAATCTGTGGACACAGGTGTAGTAAAAATGATTCTTTAATATGGAACAAAATCAGAGCTCAGCTCCATGGCTCCATCCACCCAACACACTCTGTAACACTGATGGGTGGAGGAGAACGAGAAAATCAACCAGTAAGATCACAGTCCGCTCGGCCAAAAAACAGGAGAGGCTAAAAAAACATGGAACGCAAAACCAAAGTGCTACTGGGTTTGACCTCGAGACGCCCTCGCTGCCGTCCCTCCTGACCCAGGATGCGACCTCAGGGACACGCCTCTCTGCCGCCTCCCAGGGCTCTCCCCGCCTCCTCACCTACCTCACCCTCCCTCATCTCACCCCCCTGGAGGTCAGTGGCTCCTCAAACCAGCCGGTGACCCGCTGACCTGTCAGAGCCAGGTGAGGTCAGTGCGTGAGCAGGTTCGGAGGAGCAGAGAGGCACGTGTGACGGTCTTAACGCTGAGTCTACTGTCAGCTTCTCAGAGGGACGTGAACGCAGACAAGACGTCTTGGTTATTATCATGGCTCCAGTGGAAATGTCTGTCGTCCAGTCCTTCTGCTGTGTGAAATCTAATCATCTTTAAAATGTTTCTCACTGGAGATTTAAGATGGAATGTTTGAAGTTTTTGAGGAAGATGAGACGAGACAGGAGGGAGAGGACGTCTGCGGAGGCCGCCCAGTACGAACCCGTTACTATACTAATACAGGGACATCAACAGAAGTACTACACAGATATGTACAGAGCAACCAAGCAACACATCGGAATACTGAGTAATAAATCTGGTGTGGGAAGGGGAAGGTAATAATAGTCCACTACAAATGCACATATCCCACATATACTTTTTTTGTGTAGTTGGTCCGATCGTTAAGGCTATTCTCTTGCTCTTTGCTACAAACAGGGCGGCCGTGAAGCCGCCACTACATAGATTTGAGTCACAGTCTGTGCTTGACATCTGAATATGGCTGCTTTGTGTTTCTGCGTGCTGAGCTAGCAGCTGCCCTTCTCTTCAGAGAGCAGGCTCGTTCGAGATGAACCGCAGCTCGCCTGGAAAATAGACGAGACCAGGTACCCACAGCAGGCAGCGATGACGAGAAGCTGCAGTTTGTAACAGACTTCAAAGAATATACAGGAAGTAACAGAAATACTAACATCCCGTTAGATCCATCTGTAGGCTACCTGTAGTTTGAAGTAGAGTTCTGCAAAAGGTCGGGTGCCTGCTGGTTAAGTTGTGTAACGGGTAAAAAACATAAATGTTTATAAAATTCACGGGTAGGAGCATGGGTAAAAATGAACTAAGTGCAGGCAGTTAGTGGGTGAGAACAAAATTATAGCACGTACAATATTTTTTTTTCGAGGGACGAAAACTGGCTCAACTGTCATTGGAGCACAGAGAGGAAAGGGAGGGACTTAGGAAGGGTCAATTACATAGAAAATTACAGTTCAGTCAAAAACTAAGAGCCAATTAGCTCATTGATAGGTGACAGGGTGGCATTTCCCATCATGCCCTGGGTCTTGCAGTTGTTGCAGAGCAACTGCAAAAAAAAAGGGTCACCTTCATCTTGTGAGGTTACTGTTGCTCACAAAGCAACTCAAATCTAACCGGCCAGCACTGTGCTGCAATGACTGGCGATCGATTCTGCGCAGGCCTTGCTCATCTCGAACGAGCCCGTTGTATACAGGAGACGGCGACAAGTACAACACCATGAAGAGAAATAAAAACATGACCGTATGACCAGGGATGAGTTTTATGTGCTAAATCATTCTCCGGTCCACAGAGGTCTGCAGGGAAAACAAGGTGCTCTACAGTAAAGTAGAGGGTGACGGATGAGAGCTGCTAATGGACAAAGGATCGCAGATAGATGAGGAAGCATGGATTACTGGGAAATTAGACTCTGGTGGTGTATGCATTACCAGCTGAATGGAAGAGTAAATGAACAATCGGACGGAGGAAGTGGAAATCTATACTTGGTGGAGGATTAAAATGAGGCGTTGTAATGAAGAAGCAGAGTGGACAAGAGGAGACAGAGAGAGGGAGAGAGGGCATCTGCCAGCTTCAGCGAACACAGTCATCCTGCACCTTAACACACACTGCGTCACATGACAAACTACATCAGAGAGAGGGAGAGGGAGGAGGGAGGCACTGCACAGAGAGCACTAGCACTACCATGGACGGACACACACCTAACATACACACACACACACACACACTACTGCACAGGGTCCCAGTCTGCGTTCCACTGCACTCTCCTGGCTGCCAGAACCTCGCTGTGTCTTGTCAAGAAAAGAAAAAAATAAAACAACAAACGAACCGATTAACAAACGAACGGACGAAAAGAAGAACAACACACACTTTGGATCCCACTGGCAATAATAAAAAAATAAACCAGAAACGAAACCTAGATTATAAAAAGAGCCAGTGGCACCAGTTTTACAGAAAGCATTTTCTCAATGACTGGCTTTTGAACAGCTCTACGCTTTTTCTTTTAGTCTACCAAGTATATACTATTAACCTTACCAGGCAGCTAAAATCTATACAGTACTGTCATTTTTCATATATTTATAGATATTTATACACTATACAAAGTTGGCAAAAATACATAAATAAATACATTAAATTAGATTGTACACATCACAATTGTGTGTTTTAAGTTAGAGCACTCTTTGTTGAAGAGGTGGGCCATGGCAAGCTGAGAAAGGAGGTGAAGAAACAGGAGTGTTACCCTCGACATCCCTCATTATTAAAGCAAAGGAGTCACCGTCAGACTCGGCGAGTAAGATTTCGGTGTATGGCGTTTAGATCAATTGAGTGTATTGCTTATTACCTACCTGATTAAAAATGTCCACATTATGGCAGGAGTTAGAGACGGCTCTCTAACCAAATCACAAAGTCTATTTACAACCAGCGAGGACAGAAAAGTACACACATTCTTTAAGGATCTGGATTTAGGGACAGAGAGTCAAAATTTATTTTCAGTGCATCGACAAACAAATTGTGTGTGTGCATGTGTGTGTGTGTGTGTGTGATGTGTGCGTGTGTGTGTGTATCTTCCATCTCCCCATGGGACTCCCTCTAAAGGATGGTATTACAAGTGAAGGCAGGACTGTATCCACTGTCCTTCCTGCAGACAGCTGCTGGGAGTATCTGCTGTACCATATAATGTCTGTGGCAGAGACGGTCCTAAAAATTAATATGAAACCGATAAGCTCTATCCCTGCACTGTACACACGCAGGCCCAGCCAGATTCATGAGGCTATGGCATATTGAAAACAGGGAAGTGGGCGGACAGACACCTGCAGAGAAAATGGACTGGACTACAGCCCTGTGCTTTTTATTTTTTGGATGCAGCAGTGGACTGAATAAATATGTCTGCTGAAAAGGCACAGGGCACATTTTGACCATTTGGAAAGATCAATCTTATTCTATCTTGCCTTTGTTGAATGATTAAAGTGGCCCTATTATGCTTTTGGGCTTTTTCTTTGTCCTTTGAAGGAGAGATATGTAATATGTAATTTACTGTATTAAATCACAAAATTTCCAAGACATGTCATCAGAGATTAAAGAAACATGCTAAGCTGAAATACTTGCTTTTCAAACAGCAACACTACAGCCAGGATGTTTGCCTTTGAAATTTCCATTTCGGTCCAGAACGTCTGCTTTTATTTGCTTAATTCATGTTAATTAGAGTTAAAATGAATGTCGAATGTTTGCTGAATGAGTAAAGTGTCTGTTTATGAGTCATAAGAAATCATTCATAATCTTTTAGAAGGGACAGATGTTTATAGAGATTAAATTGAGAAATATGTTAAGTGCAGCGCAGTAGGCTTTTGTTTTCGGGATAATGAGCTTCTCTTTGCATTGTTAGACAACTGACAGTTATAAACAGCTGATCAACTCACAGTGCAGGACTTGGCATCGCTTGTCACTGTTCAAGCATAATGTTTGCTTGTCCTGCAGCCTGCCTGAGCTTTGAGTCTGGGGAGGAGGGGGCGGGGAGAAACAACTCAACCATGGATTGTATATGGTTGACTATGGCTCCAACTCGCAGTACTCATTTTTGAATGCTAGGGTCTTACATAGTGCTCCTTTAATGGGGCTTATATAATTTTATTTTGTTTTAGCCTCGTTTGCCTCGTTTGTAATCCAGCCTTTGTTTTGTTGCAGTATGCACAGCTAGTTTGCAGCGACATTTGGAATGGGCTTGGGGCCTTACAGCATGTGTCCACATAGTGTTTTTTTTTGTCTGGCAGAAAGGCACTGGAGCCCTGGGATGAAGCATCTGTGTGGTTAAAAAAAACACTTGTGCAAGTGAGTTTTAATGTTTCTGTGACAACAATATTTTGAAAATGCATATGGCCACTGTTTCACAGACTAGCATCACCCCATTGCACTTTATTATCCAGTTGTGTGTATTTGTCTGATTTTTTTTTTTTCACAATGAGCACACTGTGACTTGGCATGTCAGCCCTTCACAGGGGTGGAATTTGCATCTGGGCTGCTCACTTGAAGGTATGTCTTTGATACTAGGGCTGTAAATCACAAGTTTCATAACCACTTGATATTATACTGATTCTCTGGACATCATCTTTGTGATATTCACTGGTATCAAAAAGCAGTCTGCCATGATGATCTCGAATCAATTCAATTCAGGGCCCTGTGATCAATATCAGACGATATCATATCATATTACCACCTTCATGGGAATTTCATATTGGCCTGAACTGCTATATTGATCTAGATCAATGTACTGTTACACCCATACTTGATACGCACTCGTCTTGAGCAGCTGTAAAATTCTTGTTAACCATATTTCTTTGGTTAAAAAAATCTCCCAATACTTTGTCATGTAAAAGACTTTTATCATGAAGCAGCAAAATCATGAAATGATGGGTTTTTGTCAGCAGTAACTTAACTCGACTCCTGTCCAGCCGAAAGTGAAAAAGAAACAGTAAAATAAAGCAGATGCAAACAGCAACGCAGGAGAGAATTTGAAGTTCAAACCACAGAGAATCAGTTAGAGGCTACAAAACTACTGTGAGCTGAATACAGAAACCTTTATAAGGGCAGACTCTCCTCCATTTTCTTAGTTACCAGGGTAATGAGTCCCCATCAAGTAAATGATTGGCTGCCTGAAAAAAACAACGGTGACAACAGCAGCACTTTTCTCAAAAGTCCACAGATTTTCAACTAGAAGGTGTAGTGTTTAGAAAAAACACACTTGGCGCAGTAGCTACTCTCTAGATGGCCGCATGCTGCTGCAGATGCTCTCTCATCATTGGGAACAACTGAAAAAAGATGCTGGTCCTCAGAAAAAAAAATGCTATGTGGACAGAGGCCCTTAGAGACAGGAGCAAAAACATAGTGTTTCAAACTGAATGAATAGAGGTGCTGCAGCTATGGCCAGTATGAGAAAAATAAATACGTTTTTTGAACATGAAAGCATGCAAACTATTCTAGTTGGAACCCAAAATAAAAGTATGAGCTTGAAAAAGAGCAAAATATGGCCACTTTAAAAACCCTTATTCCCTTGATGTCTGCCATATGGCAGTTTAGACTTTGGATCTTGCACTAATCCTGGGTTTTCTTGCTGGAGTTTGAGAGTTCTTACAAATATTTGACTAGGCAGGAGACAAGCATATTATGTGGCGAGTTCACAGCAGTCAGTTGTGCTTTACCATGAGTCTAGCCCCAAATAAGAGGCTGAATCACAAGCATGCTAATCATCTTTTCAGGGTCGGACGGACGGTGTACGTCCTTCAACTTGGAATCCACTCCCTCCTTCATACATGCCCATCCCCATGTATGGCCTCCAGCAGAGTCATAATGACTCCAAATTCAATGAGGAAGGCATCATCAGTGTCAGTACAGGGCCAATCCTGCCTAACACAATGGCATTACAGTAAATCCCCAAGCCTATAAGCAGACAGGGCGAGACGTGATGCCAAGCGACCGGGGCAGACTGGCTCCACAGGGAGGTGAATGCAGCCAAGGAGCCCTCTGTGTTTCATGTTTGTAATAAAAATATAAAGATGTTTTATGGCATAATGAACACCGGCTACAATTTGTGCCACACATCGCTCAGTGTACTTCCTGGAGGTGTAGGAGGGGGTAAAAAGGTATGCGGCAGTGTTGCTACAGTGGGCCTGGGATGTGTTGGGTATCACTCCTTCCCTTTGTTTCTCTTGCCCCGACCTCACGACACCTCCAACAAAAATACAGCGGACATCAAAAGCCCTTATTCAAGAAGGGCAGGTATAATCAGCTTCAGCATCATCAACATCACCACTGTTATTCATGAATATCATTGTTTTCTTCATCATTTCAAGTGACAAATGAAAACTTGGCGTACAACAAATGTTAATTTTCACCAACGATATTTACATAAAGTTTTTCAAAAACAGAAGGATTTTCTTATCACGTTTTTGTAAAGAAATAAACCCAACACAAGAACACCAAGCACACACATACATACACACTGACCAACAGTCAAATGTGAACAGAAAGAAAAAAGATATTATTACTCATTATTGTTTTTCATATTCATTTTGTTACCATTCAAATAATGCTTACTTGAACCCTGATTGGGAGGAGTCACACTGGTTTTCACCAGATGCTTAAAACAATTGAAAGGGTGAGTTGGGGGAGGCGAGGTCTGTCTGCGCAGGGCGAGACTCACACACACACACACACACACACACAGGCTGACTGGACAAATGACAAAGGTGACCAAGAAGACTTCTGGGCTGACTCAGCCATCATAATATGATTCAGCAGAATAAAACATCAACTGCAGTCCCTCCAGGATGAGCTTACTACAGCCTGATTTCAATCCACACACACACACACACCTCAAGTTCTCCAAGACATAAAGCACAGTGTACCCTTAATTTAATATTGCACAAACTACAGCGAAGCAGGCACCTTTCCAACCGAGTGAGTCATTGACGCTCATCTTAAGAAAGCCATATCCATCAAGGAAAGACTCGTGTCTCAGAATAAGGAAGGGGCTGGGAGTATGACAAGGACAAACAATATCATGAGGCTCAGAAGAATATCTTGCTAATCCCTTGGCAAACAGGTGTGACCCCTTCAGCCAATAAAGCTTTCAGTTATTTAGAAAGTAAACAGAGATGGGAAGGCTGCTGGTGACAGTGATAAATTTGGGGGGGGACACACCCATGAATAAACATCTTAGAGAAGATGAAAGTCCAGGAGATGGATCTCCCCCTTCACTACATCCAGCTGGACAGACCGATAAGAAGAGTCTCCAGACATGTGCTGGCTCTGTGACTCTGTGAGGATGTACTTATGCACAGCAGGGTTTTGTAAATGCTAATGTCAGCATGCTAACATGCTGATGTTTATCAAGTATAATGTTTACTATGTCTGCATCCAAAATCGCCCTGTATTTACTGCACTGCTGACTGTTTGTACACTGTAGTGCTCTGAAAAATAGTAGTGCCCATGACAATCTCAGAGACCATCAACAATTGCCTAGAGACGATTTAGCTTCTGGGGGCAAAAGCCAGTGTTTTGGGGCTTTTGGTGTAACATCCATAATATCTGAGACTCCCTCTTTATTATATCAATCACTGTTTAAAGTCTGATTAGTAACTTGAGATGTGAGAATGGAGTTGGAGGCTACTCAGTAGAAACTGATTTTTAAAAGGTTAATAAAAAGCGAAATTGCTGCTCTCATTGGCTGTTTACCTGCATGAAACCAAAGGTGCTCAAACGTGATTGGTCAAGACTACTCGGACTACGAACAAACTGAAACCAGCAAACTTTTTTGATTTAATATGATACCAATACTTTTTGTCACAATTTTACAAATATTGATACTAATCATTGTTTTAACAAAAGGAAAAAAAGTTTGAATGTCTCTTATATCTCTTCTCTTGTCTCTTATATGAGTGAACGCCGGGGTGCCTGAACACAGTTCATGTTCACCACCATAGTTTAGAGTATTAGCATGCTAGCATTTGCTAATTAGCACTAAAATACACACAAAATACAGCCAAGGCTGACTGGAATGTCATAAGTTTTGCAGGTATTTTGGTCACAGTCTTGGACAAATTATAATTTTGTCCTGTCCCAGAGTTATTAGAATCCATCCTCTGGGGGAAATGAATGTCTGTACAAAGATCCACAGGAGGCCATCCAACAGTCGTTGAGAGATTTCACTAAAAGCTACAAATGGTCATGTTGGCACTAGAGGAAAAGTCTGCGGATCTTTGTTGGACCATGAATGTCTGAACAACATTCAGCCCAATAGTTGTTGAGATGTTTCAGTCTGAACCCAACGACTGACATTTCTGGGGTCGGCATTAACTATTGTCAAAGAAATGTGCATAAAACTTGAAAACAGAAATGATAAAGTGTCCCAGCACCCTCCAGGTTGAACAGTAACTACAGGAAGATCAAATAAACTGAGTAAAAATTTCATTAAGATAACTCAAAGTCAGTTTGAAGAGCCTTTAATCAGCGGCAAAGTTGTGGGCAGTGCTGGCTGTGTCGGTGATCTTGAATTAAACCTTTTTAATCAAACCGTAATTATCCACACCTGCACCGACCAGTTGGCTCCGCCAGGGAATGAGGCACTGATGAAAGACGAGGCTGAACACAAGGAGAGAAAGTACACTGAGAAAGTGGAGTTAGTCTGAAAAAAAGTCTTGACTGGGAGCATCTGCAACACTGCCATGCTCTATTCATGAGCTCAGGATAGTTGAAGGTCATTGCTGACAGGGCTGGTGCCAACAAAACGCAATACGTTTAGAGGTGTGAGACAGGTGGCAGTATAATAAAAGTGGGATTTGGAAATTGCTTTCTCCTTTATACTGTTTGGCTCTGAGCTCACCATCCATTTTAATAGTGCTGCTGTTTGACTGCTGGCGATGAGAGAACATAATGTTTGGGACTCTGTTTATTTTATGGAGTGTGCAACTTTCTGGATACTCTGTGATGAATTATATGCCACTGCGTTACACTGAAGTTTCTAAAAGTAAATAACTTAACTTCAATTTAATCTTATTAAAGTACAATCATATTTGAAGTAACATTTTTTCTTGCCATTTTCTTGAGCACAGTCACTTAGTCTCTTTAAATTTAGACAAATTAAGACAAATGATAGATACCCACTGATGTAATCTTTGCAAATATAACGACTGTAATTTCTTTTGTTTGGGGGCCCAGGTCCTCTTTAATAGCTAAAAAACATACTTTATACTGTTTTATCAGAAACAATGAATGAATGAATGAATGAATTAATTAATTAATTGTTTCAAAATTAAGCTACAGAGGTTGGTGCATTACTTTTGTTTGGGCTGTCAGAGACCAAACATTACTACTGTACTGTACTGTAGTATATATTTCTTTGTTTGTGAATGACTTTCAGGCAAATAATATTAATATAGGGAACATAAAACATGACATAATTCAGTTAACGTTGTTATGAAAAGGTTTTATGTTGTTTTCATTATTTTGTCACCTTTGTCAAATATGCAAGATCAGTTCATGGAAAAAGAAGGAGTTACCACTTTAATATTTATATATGTTTACATATAAATACATAATTTGGTTTTATTAAGGCCAGAAGAAAAGGAAAATATTTCATCATTAATTTAGAGCCATGTGTGTGTCCAGCTGATGCATTTAAGTCCAGTATCAACTGTCTTTTAGCTCTGTTTTTGGTCTCCACCACCTTCTGTGGGAAATACCTTGTTATTTAGCTGCTGGATGTTCCACTACGCTCAGCAGCTAGTCCCTAACTGTGTCTGCTGTATCTGTATCTGTTGCTTCGTGCTGAGCAGGTTGAGTTTTTAGAGAAAACAGCTGCCTGCTGAGACTAAAAATGACCCTATGTGCACAGTGAGAATGAACCAAAACTGTGAAGTTGTTGCCAGACAGCTTAACAATGAGCTAGAACTTGCTATGAAACTCTGTAAAGGTGATGGGAGCTGCAGATTCAGGTTATAATTGACATTCACTTTGTGTAACCCCTTTTTCATTGTTGCGTTGTTTTCACATAGTTATAGAAAACACCAATTAGCTGCTTTAAAAATGAAAGAGAAAATGGTTCAACTAGGTCTGTGTGACCCAAAAAAAAGAGGATGTAAAGCCAATGTCAACGAAACACAATGCGTACTAAATTATAAAAAGAAACACGTTTTCTAGCATTTCACTGCACACTTAACTCAGTGACCTCCTGCCTTTGCCCAAAGGTTGTGTCACCGGCTAATTATTTGATGACTGTCCTCTTTAGGGACTAACATCTAAAAATAGAAATTACTGTGCATCAGATTTACATTTACATGTTGTCTGTATTCAAAGCACTCAGTGCTGTACATTTTAAAAGCCAAACCCTGTAGCCCTCCAGCCTCCAGTCTACCTTCGAGGATGAATGCATCACACTGTGCCTCATGTTACTAAAAATAAAGCCATATCCCCCAGTTTACAGGGTCACTGATGACTAAGCTTTGTAAACCCCTGTAGAACAACAATTTATCACTTCTTAAGCAACACGTAATCTTAGTGAAAAGAACTGGCAGAGGTACTGTGTCAACTCATCACCTGCACACCTGCACATTCAAACCACGTTTGGATTTCGCAGCTTCAGCGGCGATCGCCCACTGATTGTTTTCCTCATTTTGACTGACGAGGCTTTATCCCCGTCCATCATGTTCAGGGTTACTAATGAGGGTGCTCCATGTTTTGTATTATTCTTAGCGAGTATTACCTCAAACAAATAGCGACTCCCCCAGGTCCGAGGAAGCAGATATTGCTCCTTTCTGACGACCTAATGGGAGTGTAATGTGCTGTGACACCGCAGGCAGTGGCTGTCAAAACAGTGGGCCCTGTTCCTCGCCTGGCCAATTGTTCTGAAGGGTGCTGGACTGGATCAGCGCTTCACAGCAGCCAGCACCGAGTCTCACACAAAGCACACTGCCCAGAACATTCACAGTACACAGTGTGCAGCCCAGACCAGCTTGTAGACACACTAAACTAACCTGGTGCAGATTAGACTATAATTACACAATCTTTCAATCTTGATCAGGTTATTGTCATAATACATCAAAACAAGCAGGAGACAATATCAAATAGCATGATAAGAGAAAATCAAATCCAAGGCCTGTTTTACAGAAACTTCCTATCTTAAGTATTAAGCGAAGATAGGAAGAGTTTAAGATGCAGTTTTTCCCAGTTGGATATTACAGAAGTAAATCCTAACTAACTTTAAACTTTAAAGCTAAACAATTTTCTAACTGTTAAAAACAAGGGTACTTAATTTAAAGACAGAGGAGTTACAGGTGTTGGTAACATCTGTAGAGAAATTCAAAGGTGTTCCTTTTGAGAAATTTACAACAATGCCAACTTAAGACATAAAAGAGACTAATAGAGAAGATAGTGGACACAGTCTTTGCTGTAAACAGCATCCTTTGTTAAAAAGCAATAAAAGATCAGTCATATGGACCAATCAGGTCAGTTAAGACGACCATTAGCTACTGATATAGATCACTTCTGTGAGCAGAATTAAGCATTCATTGTTAAAAGCAATAAAAAGCAGTCATATAGATGAAACAAGTAAGTTAACACTACTGTTAGATGCTGCAAGCTAGTTAGTAATTAGCTACTATTACAGCAGGAAAAGTGAAAGTTAGGACAGCCTAGCAGTTGTCCTAATTGGGAGAGTTTATTCAAGATTTTGGAAAGTTAGGATGCTTGTATAATACACATTTTCTATCTTAAGTTAGGACAGGAACATTGACTTAGGAACCGTCCATCTGTAACGGCTTTTTTTTTTTTCCTAAATCAGGTCCGAACCCTAATTACCACAGTTACCAAACAACAAAGATAGGATCTGCAAGTTAGGAAGTTTTTGTAATACAGCCACAGGGCCCAGAGTCTGTTAGGCATGGATTTTAATGGGGCCAGAGTTAGTAGGAACTAAAAATGCTGCATTAACAGAAGCAGTGATGCTTCACCCAAAAAATAAACAAGTGATTATATTTGCTTGCTAAGTCAGTCTAACCGCAGAGATGTTTGAAAGGCGGATCCTCATTTAGCAGCCGCTCCGCTAAAACAAATCCCGAGTAGCTGACAGGATTATGCTTGAAGGGACTTTATGAATGTAAAAACACAGATGTACAGGCGGTTACTGTAAGAGTACACCGAGAAAGAGTCTGTGTGAGCAGCTCTTAATGGCTGACAGTATTCACGTTGCTGCTCTATGACTGTTTTATTTACGCTACAGAAATATCGAACTGAGCTGAATGTGCCTGACAAGCAGGGCAGCTACCAGTACACTCTGTGGTGCTCTCAAGCACTCAGGGAAGAGATAATGTCTAATCTGCTTCTACAGTATCTCACAGTGGCAGATCAGACCATCATCTAATATCACACCCACTGTCTGTGATACACAGTCGGTCATAGTTTCTCCGAACAGCAACAAAAACACAGCCTTGTGATCTTATTTTTCTTAAAGCATTCAAGCTGAAACACACATCTGTCTTACTGTTTCCAGATGTGCACCTACTGTCCAACATCATGGACTCAGAGCTCTGGGCAACACTTTATTTTATAGTACACTAATAAGATGTAACAAGCTGTACTTGGTATTAAATTACACAAAATCTGGAAACAATTTGTTCTTCATTAGACATTTATTAGACCCTTTATTAGAACCTTATTACCCTTAATTAGATGATAATTAGGGACACATTACATCAGAACTGTGCTGTAAACTAAAGTAAATGTAAATATCTGCTACTTGTGACACACCTTCTTTGCTTGGCCCCATATTATTTGCTGAGTAGCCAAGAACAATGGCAGCAAGAACAATATCTGTCCACAGTATTACAGTAAGTCTGTGCAGTCACCCATTGTTTTTAAATGAGGAAGTGGTAGATATATGATTTCTCTTTAATTTATAATACAATGCTGTTGTAATTTGTCACAAATTACGTGCTAATAAAGCCTAGTAAGAGTAGCAGTTGGCAACGATATGCTTTAGTTTCAAGTACCTCTATAAAGTCTAATAAGTGACTAAGAGTGGGACATGATAGACTTAAATTTACAGTACAGTTCTTTTAATGCATCAATTTATACTCTAATAAAGCCTAATAAGGCTCTAATAAAGGATCTAATACTGGCTAATAAACATATCTAATTTGATACAAACTAAGGTTTGGCGTGTCTAATTAGTGTACTGTTGGGTTTATAGTTTTTAATTAGGGTTTAGTTGTATTTGTTTAATGTCTAATAAAGAACATGGCTTTAGTTTATGTCTAATTTGATACAAAGTACAGCTTGTAATGTCTTACTAGTGTACTGTAAAATAAAGTGTGACCGAGCTCTGGCCATGCTCGCTGATCAACACGCTGTGTAACAGCACTGTGGCGCTGGCCGGCCTCCGTGTGACAAGCAGACAAGTTTGATCTCTCCATCCATGCCTGACATTTCAGACACAAGCAGATTGCCACCAGGAGCCTGGTAGTTGACATAAAAACACACACACACACACAAATACACACATCCATGTACACAGGTAAATTGAGGGAACAAAGAAGGACAAAACGAGGAGGATGAGAGCCCTACATCCATCCTCTGTGTCCTCCACTTGGTTTCCACACCCTGAAATCACAGAGCAGATGTCTCCTCTCCCCAACTGCTGCTCACCCTTCCAGATACTCCTCCCTTAATTTTCACCAGTACTATAATCATCATCAAAACTATCATCATCATTATTATTGTTATTACATTTTCAAAAAGTGCAGATAGAACTTCCCCGTGCCCTCGTTCAGAAGGCAGGGCAGTAAAGGAGGATGGGGAAACAATGGCAGTAAGAAGAGCAAGAAGAGCGCAAGATGAGAAAGAGAAAAGAGAAGAAGATTTCTGCCGAGTCTGGATTGTGTTGCTCCTGTGAACACACACACACAGACGCACAGCAACAGGCACACCGTACCGTGGAGGTCGACCCCCCACATCAGCACAAAACAAGAGCACAGGGCAGCACAAAGAATTCATAGCATCGATAAACAGACAGACTTTTTGCTTCTGTTTTCATCGTTAACATCGGATGAAGATTTTAAATTGGTTTCTTCAGTTGGTGATGCTGTGAAA
Source organism: Lutjanus erythropterus (assembly GCF_056507025.1). Taxonomy (NCBI): domain Eukaryota; kingdom Metazoa; phylum Chordata; class Actinopteri; order Lutjaniformes; family Lutjanidae; genus Lutjanus; species Lutjanus erythropterus. Next base: position 23,871,965 of record NC_139329.1, on the reverse strand, counting down.
AATGACATCATCGTATCACGGGGAGATTCATTTGGGGGTGTTTTTTTTTTTTTTTCTTCATCATCTTCTTTTTTCTCTCTCCATGTCAGGGCTTTTTTGTCTGGAAAAATCAGGAGCGATCCATTTCACCGAGTTTATCGTGTTCCCGCTTTCCCAGCATCGGAAAGTTCAGTTTTATATATTTATTTTTTTAATCTCTATTTTTGTTTGGAGCTACAGCACAGCACCCACAGCACACAGACGACAAGAGGGGGTGGAGGGCGGGTTGGGGGGGCTGAGGGGGGTGGAGGGGCGGGGAGAAGGTCCAGAAAGAAGTGGTTGTTGTTCGTGGTGGTGGTAATTCACTAATATTGTGCCGGGGAAGAGAAAGAGGGAACAATAAGGAAAATAAAGAAGAGCAGAGAGGAGGAGGAGGAGAAAAAAGAAGAGACAGCAGTATCAACAATTCCATCTCGAGTTCAGCCAGTCTCATCACACAACCAAGTATTGATTGCTTTCGACAACTTCAGCTGAACATTAAACCATTTTGGAGCAAAAAGAGGGAGGATATTATACACTTGAGATGGATGACAAGGATGAGGAGACAAATGAAGAGATGGCAGACAAGCTATGGATAACATACTGTATACTAGTCATGTGTATAAGGGGAATTCTGCCAATCTAGACGCCTAATATAGTAATATGTACATGTACATACAGTACATACTGTATAGTATTGTGTACCTGGAATAGTCATACAATAGGATTATATGAGTTAAGATCGTTACTTAAGATTCTCTGTGATCCCACGGGACTGGCACCTTAAATGGGTCAGGGGCTGCAGTGCAGTTCAGAACCAAGGGGTCGACAAAGAAACTGAACATCAGACCTCCACAGGCAAAGTGCATAAGGACAGACAGACGTACAGACAGTCAGAAACAGGGGGACCATTGGCAAAGTGGGCGGGGGGGCACAGAAAAAATTAAGACAATGAAGAGGAGGGAACAGAAGAAGAAGAAGAAGAGGAAGAGGAAGAGAGGAGTCGGAGAGGAATTTTGAAAGAAGAGAGAAAAAGAGTTTAAAGGTTTAAGAGAGCAGATGGCTAATTGTACCCGTGTTTCGCAGCCTGGCAGCAAGTCAGTCTTGTGCATAAGGACGGGAGTGGGAGGAGGGGAAGGAGGAGGAGTAGGAGTAGGAGGGGGGAGTAGGAGACGGGAAGGGGCCATGGAGGGAGCTGGGCGGTGCGATCAGGCCTTGAGAGCGTGCCACTGGGCGACGTTAGTACGCGGCCGAGCGAGCATGTCTTTCCAGTGCTTCACCTCCGCTGGTCCACTCTTCCACGATAGGTAGATCTGAGAGAGGAGAAAAAGAAGAAGTAGAGAAGGGATGATGATGGAGACTAAAATAATCTATAACCCTCTTCAGTCATGGAATATGTAACATTGCTAGAGCTTTAATCAATGAAGTCTATTTCTTGGCTGGTGTCTCAACTGGTTGCCAGGCAACTGCTCCCAGCCAAGAAATAGTCCGGCACATGACCTCCCGTTAAACAGTTTAGTTGTTTTCACACTTCAAGCTTTGCACGGTTCAACAAACTAGGCGTAAGGTGTTAATTAGTGAGTTTTAGAGGTACTGATAGACGGATTTCGTGACCTTTGGGCAGAGTCTTCACCAGATAGTGAATGAGTATACATGCATTTCCCAAAATATCGAACAAGGACACGGTTAGCACTATGATTTAATAACATATACTGTGTGAAAATAGTAAATAGTGGACAGAGCTTCCAGGATTGAAGAGTGAAGCCAATGCAGAAGTGCTTTAAACCTGCATTCTTTCTCATGACCAGCAGGAGGCGACTCGACAGTTTTAAAAAGAAGCCCTATTGTCCTATTACAATAAAACCCTACTTTTCTCTTTATTTATGACCTCAGTAAACTGTTTCCTAATTGATTTATGGTCTCAATCGCTAGTTTGAAGTCCTTTTCTTTACAGAATGATATTCATTTAAAAATTAAATTATGGTCCCATTTAGAGTAAAATAGACGAGAAAGCAGGGTATGGTTTCAGGCGGGGCTACTCTGTTATTGACAATTCATTCTCAATGAGTCCATCCAGTGCAACACACAGGGCCCTAATGAAACTCAGATCAAACTGTCAAACCAGACAGTGTTGGTCAAATATGAATCAAGATTCTGCTCCTGTATTACCTATTTCTTGCATAAAGTGTTTAGCTGTAATACAAGTAACTTTGTAGCCAGACAGGCCACTGTTTTTTCCAGCCGAATAGACAAACCAAAACCAAGTACTGGCCACCAGCTCCAAACTCTTTTCGGTACTGCAGATGCTCTGGTTGCAAAAAACAAAATTGTGACCCCCATAATGCCAAACTCAAGGCCTCAAAACAGTCATCCACAAACCAATGGGTGATGTCACGGTGGGTTCAAACTTGATTAAGAATACTATAGTTAGTTTTGCTTACTTTTTGCTTTACTGGCTCCTGAACAGATCACCAAGTCAGTGTCGCTCCAAGAATCACTGATTTGTTTGTCCACTGCTGGTGTACACTTACCTCTAATTTGGTTTTCCTGTCTTTTCTGTTGTTGCTGTGGTCACATTGGGGACAGCAATGTTTTTCAAAGACACATTTATATAACCAGGAACTGAAGGTGCTTATATGTTGTAAAACAAGAGCAACAACACAAAAAGCAGCGAGAAACACTACCTTGCCGATAACATCATTGCGGCTGAGCCTGTCCTTGTCCATGACGGTGATGATGATGGTGGTCTCCCTCAGCACATGAGCGGGCACGTCGAAGGGGAAGGACTCGTTGAAGACAGGGTTCAGACAGCGCTTCATCGTCACTGTCTTCTTCTTCTCTACACGTTTGTCCTTGTGCATCAGCCACACCTTCACATATGGATCTGCAAGGTGGACACAAGCAGAGCTCAGCAGTTTACATGAGCGTGAGGATGAAGATGCCCATGCAAGGTGATTTTTAGGGTCAGGTTTGCAATTACCCTCCTAATTGTTAAAGTCAGGGAAGGCAGCAGGGAAGCAGATACCTAGTTTGAGCTCAAGGTCAACTTATCCCCTGAGCTAGGAAACATACAAATGAGGAAGTATTTATGGAAATAGGGCCTGGGATTTGTACTACCAATTCTGGAGCATTATCATATTCTGTAATACTAACAGACGTGGCTCCTACTGCTGCAGGAAGCAGGAATTTTACAAAAGAGACCTGATACTTTAAAATCTCGCAGCAGACTGAGCTGACACAGATTTGGCTGCGAGGCTGAAGATCCTCATAGATATACAGAACAGGAAAGAGAGAAGGCTTGATGTAATGTCACCTTGCTGCCACAGCTATCTACGGCACGACCCGGCTCAGGAGCCAGACGGCCAGCGTCCTCTGTACGGACAGGTCAGTAAATGTTTGAACGTGGAGACGTAGCTGCATGTGAAGCCGCAGAGCTTCCAATGTCACGAGGAGGGCTTCAGACCGGCGAGCATGGGGTTAGACAGAGGAAAGACTAAACAAACACAGTGGATTCTCTACCTGAGGTGCCCCCGATATCCATGGCTTTGAGATTGCGCGCTTTGATGATGTTCACAGTGATGGTGTTGGCAGTGGGATTATAGCAGAGAGACACCAGCAGGTCTCCTCGTCTCCCCTGAGGAACACACACACACAAACACACCCAGTAGGAGTATGAATCACCCAGTCTAATATCATGTTTCATCAGGGAATATCAAACTCCAGATTACTCACTAGCTTGTTGTGTAATCTTACATCACTGCCTTGTCTGCTCTAACACAGATGGTCCAGTGACCAGACTGGCTTAGCCGAGCCTGTTGCTCACCCTAAAATTACGTCAATCAAGCTCACATGCTGAAAGAAGTCAACAAATGCCCTCACACTTGTTTTAATAAAACAGTAATTACAACATCTGAATGAAAACGCTGCATTTGTCATCATTCAGCCAGATGGCCTCCCTCTTCCCTCTCTTACACTGCCATCACTGCAGGGCTTGAGCTCCTTCCAGAAGGTCTTTATCTGGCCCAGTTCCACCTTGTTAAGGGGGATTGACACCTCTCCAATGGGGTCATTCCTGCTGAAGCGGTCATAGTCCAACACCTGAAGATATAGAGTGCGCTCTCGCACTTTCTCATAGGGGAAACCTAAAAAAAAAAAAAAAAAATAGAGACAGAAACACATAAGCTGAGGTGAGAGCTAAGTTACAACATATTCTTGACAGTACTGAAAGGGCAGAGCTAACAGGGAGGACTTTGGCAAAGGCCAAAGTGCATTTTCAAAAACTGCAGGACAAGCCAGCGCTCTCTCAAATGACTGAGAGGGATCATTATACTCCAGTCACAAAGACTGTCTCATTTATTTTTCAAGAGCATCGACTATTGTTCTAATTTTGGAGGGTCAGAGCCATTTGGACATTATTTTGGCTATTTTACCATTGCGCAGTCATCCGAGCACAATGTTCATAATGAAACTAATTCCGATCATATAGTGGTGAGACACTTCACTGCTCTCTGCACGGCTAATACTAAACATCTGCAGTCTGCAGTTCTCAAGAATGTTATTTTTTAAGAAAATGTCTGTAGGTTGTGGAGCTGGAGGTTTTGTCAATGCAAAAATATTGTTCTAATTTCACACCTTGTTTGAGAAATTTCACACAACTCCCACAATGCTTTTGTTGCACAGAGAAACAACTCTTTCTCACTGCCATGCACGCTTAATAAAACAATGATACAAACTTCAGTGAAATGGCGGAGAGTTAGATGAAAAGACTGATGTCTCATATATCTGTCTGTTAAATATGAGGCTGGTGAACTTAGCTTAAAGACCCACCACTCAAAAAAGTGTTTGTCTTCCTGCTCCTACAGTTGTATATTTCAGCTTCACTGTGCAGAATGATGTATGTGCAAAGTTTGACACTGGAAGACTGTTTTCACATTCATCCGCTGAAGGTGAACAGGTCCTCTGTGCTCACTGAAGATCAGATTTTAAGGGGTGGACCAGCGGGCATGATTTGTGACATCATAACTAGTTTGGAAGTCAATAGGGACAGAGTGCAACAGAGAGGAAAATGATTGGCGCCACAGTAAGCAACCAAGGGTTGGCTGAAACACTTGCAGAGGGACTGTAGTTAGCTATCCTATGTTTATTAGAGGGGAAGTTATATTGACAGACTCAGTATTGTCTATATATCTCAGTGTTTCTTCTCTTGACCTTGGTTTCCTTGGAGAAATGATTCCACTGTGATATTTACAGCTATCTGATCAGATCACCTGGTAAGTGTAATTATTTAACCCAACAAAGATCTAAACCGGGGCTATCATGGTTTCTTAGCCTCATCTTCAGCAGCTGATAAAATACTTAGTTCTGGGTTCTTTACCCTGTTAGTTGCTCATCCCACCACACTGCAGCTTTTGGACATTTTTCTCTTGTTTGCTGGCAGACGGAAATGACAAGGAGTCACCTTCATGCAATACAAATCAATTGAGAGCAATGAATTGTTTTTCCTTCCAGTGTGGACAGGACTTAATTGCGCTGTTTCTCTATCCTGGTCCAATTTGCAACTTATGTAAGTGTGATGTAGAAACATGAAGCTGCCAGTGTACACACAGTGACAATGGACTTTAGAGTAGTATAGCAGGCATCAGAAAAAAAAAATTGCATAGTCATAGAGTCTGGAATTTTTAATGAAGCAGAGGGAGTAGATGCCTTCTTTATTTTAATGCATATGTTGTTTTTTTAGACATATATCAGACACATTATGTTCCAAACAAACTATTTGTGTACTATATTGTATACATGTACTACCTATATAGGGGGGAAGGGGAATCTTATCTAACAGAAAGACTCACTCATCAAATAGGGCAAAATTGATTGAGAAAATACCCCTTTTTTTAAAAAAAAAAAAAAAAAAAAGTTTGAATAGTTTGGTCATTTCCCCTGAGAGTTTGCCGTAGTTCTGCTTTTGTACATACTGTTCTCACTGGTTCAAGGTGTTCAGGGCTCAGCTGGTAAAAGGGAATGTCATGTACTGCTTCAGAAATATTTGAATCAAATACCTTAAAAGACAGAAAGTGTGGCTTGTTTTTCTTTTGATTTATTGAGATGCAAGGTACTTTTATGATTTCTGTTTTAACTGTGGTTCACGTTGTTAAAACTGACATTGTTTAATCATAAATATTAAACAGAAAAGTAAAAGTAATATTTCAGAATATCAGTCTGGGTTTTTTTTATGTTACTGACGAAAACCACACCCATGCAGTCCTCATGAAGCAGATTATCAAGTTCAGTGTTCAGTGTTAAACTGTTAATCATATAAATATATTTTTAACTTTAATTTTGACTGCTGCTCGTACAGTCATTAACATTTAGTGTAACTGGAATATACATAGGATTTTAAACCAAGTTTTCAGAGGTTTTAGTGTGAAAAATCATCTTTTAAGGCAGCATGACAAAATGTAAGGAGAAAACATGCAGACCTTCTTCACAGCAGTCATTTTGACATGAAATAACAGGGTAAACACAGGGATCCATTCACGTCAGAGTCAGGGTGCTTCTGTTGTGTATGTTGGCTCATTTGAATGGCTCTGCTACATTAAATGACATGCAACATTACTCAGTATCACTGGTAACACCCGTGTTCACCTAAATATTTCATGTAACTATAGGTGCTGTGAAAAACGCCTTTTGCAACAGTTGTTTAATGAGCAGCTGAATGTAAATATCACCGACCCTCAAACAGGAAGGTTTCGTTCCAGTGGGGGTTGAGGTTCTTCCTCTTGACCTTGGTCTCCAGCTTGTGCTTCTTGTCAGGCAGCAGGTAGATTTTGACGAACGGGTCGGAAGTGCCGGAGAAGTCCTTGGCCGGGAGCTCCTGTCCCCTGAGCACTTTGACGGTGAGGGTCGTGTTCTGGAAGCTGTAGCCTATGCTGAACTGGATCCGGCCCAGCTTCTCGCTGATGGGCCCTTCTCCGTCATCATCCTCCGAACCTGGAGACAGCTGCGGGACAACAAACGCAAATAAATACATACACAAGCAGCAGCAGCGTCAGCCACTCAATGCTAAGTTCAGTTCAAGGGCACACACTTTCTTTGATACGAGCACGTGCACACAGACCGTGACAGAGAGAAGCTGTGAGGGGAGGAGACTTTAGAGCTGCATTTCCATCACGGCGTACTCAAACAGCTGCTCAAAGGCAGAGATTGGTCTGACATTAAGAAGACTGAGAGAGTTTTATTTCCTTTCTAATGTTCTTAAGAGGCAGGAGGTGCTCAGATTGAAGATAGAGGAGCTTAAGACCACCCATTCTCTCTCACAGCCACAGACTGCTTTATCACTGCTGTGCACTAAAAGGCCGCTATCTGATAGACAGAGAGAGGGATGGAGAGACAAGCAGAATGAGTAGGAGACAGAGAGACAGGGCAATGCATGAGGGACATGGAGAGATCTGAAGCTCAAGGTTGGCATTCTGCTCTTGTATTTACCATCACTTCTTCTATCCCAATGACTCCACCTGCACCGTTCAAAACAAGGGTGTCAAAATGGTTCTTCCAAAAGGACTGAGGTTCCACCCAGAACCATTTGCTTGTCCTTTTTTCTAGAAAAGTTTTTTCAGTTCCATTAAGAATCCTTTTCATTAAAAGATTTTAAAAAAAACCTTTTTGGAAGAAAGAATTCCTCAAGGTTTGTTGAAAGTCTGGATGTTAAAAGATCCTTACCCTCAAATATTAAAATTTTTCTGGAATCCCATTAATCTGTTCACTTCACATGCGTTCTGTGTTCTGTGTTGAACTCAATGTGGTTCTTCATAGAACTCCTAGGGTTCTCAGTAGAACCCCCTGGGTGGGCTCTAGATGAAACCCTTGGGATATAAAAGGGGTTTCAGTAGGGCCTGTGGGAGGGGGTTATAGATTAAACATTGGTATTGTAAAAGATTTCTCAGCGGAACCCCCTGGGTGGGTTCTAGATTAAATGTTTGGCCTATAAAAGGGTTCTCAGTAGAGCCGCTTGGGTGAGTTCTCTATGAATCCACTGGAATATAAAATGGTTCTTGATACGGCTATGGAAAGAGCCCCAGAGATGGTTCGGGGTGGAACCATTACACCATAGAAGGGTTCTCTGTAGAAACTTTCGCAGCTGAGTATAACCCTTTATGTTGAGTTCTCTGTAAAACCCTTTGAAAGAGTTCCAGTTGTTCTACCATAAAGGTTGTACCAGGAACCAAAAGGGTCTTCCTATGGGGAACCTTATATGGTCCTAGCACCTTTATTTGTAATAGTGCCTCTGTCTCTGCCTTTTATTGTTTTCTCTCTAACAGAAGTATGGATTGGGATAAGGCATTTGAAGACTTTGAGGAGATAAGACAACCGGCAGTTCATAAGACCACTTTGTGCAGGAGCCTCCACTGACACTTTAAAAGAGACTTGGCTGGTTGTCTGGTCTGAATGCAAACACTCCACCTGAAACTGTTGATTTCAGTGCTTCAGGCCAGAGCTTCAATTTCAAAGTGACAAAGCCTCACTCGCTCAGATTCTGTCAATATGGGTTTTAGAACTGACAGGCAGAGCAAGTGTGAAATATTCCAAGTCTAATTTATCAAACAGTGTGAGTCACCTTGGATGGCTTGTCTCGCTTGATTGCCACTGTGGGAACTGCCAGTGTGTGTGTGTGTTTTTTTCTATTATGGCTCCGTTATTACCGTGTGCAGCTCTAAAATCAACCTGTGCATGGAGGATGACTCGGCAACACTAATCCCACCTGGTGGCTATGAATTGCCTCATGTAGTATATTGCCAAAAGTATGTGGACATATATATCTTTTGCTATGGCAACCTTAATGTATTTTTTTGGCTTTACTGCTGAAATATGCATCATCTGTGACACTCATACACTCATAGGCACTAGAAAAGCAAGCACAAGGTATAGATAAAAGAGCAGTGGATACTGGGACAATCAACAATGTACACAGCTTCTTTCAACCACACAGTCAGATCAGCTGGACGCACCGCTGCAGACCTCTGCAGGAGGAGTGGAAGTGAGTGGGGATAAGAGTCATGATAACCAAGAATGAACTTTCCAGTCAGGAAAATGAAATGGACAAAATGCAACTCAGGCCATATTTTACATAAACCTGCTCTACAACATCCCGCATCCTGTAGCACTTGATGGGCAGATCACACTCTGAGCTGACAGCAAGACTCCAGCAGGAGGTTGACTCTGTGTTTACACTGATACCAACCATATTGTTGCTGCTGTTTGCAAATTGTTGCAAACTTAAAAACTACACTAGAGAATTATTTCCTGTGTGTAAAGGTGCTTATGTATATATGTATATATGTAAATAACTGTACATTGTTTTATTTTGTTTCATGAATGTGAATTCAATTAATTTTTTGTATCTTTGACATTTCTTTCCAAGACCACAGGCATTAATATGATTCCAGTTGCAGGTTTTGTAAAGCTGTTGGGGGGGATTTGCTTCCATTCAGCCACAAGAGCATTAATGATGTCAGCCACTGATTTTGGAATGAAGCCTGGCTCACAGTTGGCATTCTGATTCATCACCAAAGGTGTTGGATGGAGTTGAGGTCAGGACTCTGTGCAGGCTAGTGAAGTTCTTTCACACAAAACTGTAACTGTCACCTCAAGGTCAGTTGACTCATAATGAAGTGAACTACTCAGCCTGTGAAAACAGCTGCTTCTGTAGCTCTGGACAGAGCTAAAGTCTGAGAAAAGAGGCACTTTGAGATTACAACTTTAAATGCACAGCATGTAAGAGAGAAATAAGACAAACAATGACTGTCCAGCTTGCTGGTGGGTGTAATGTTCAGTTCAAGGTAATGATTGGCAGTCAGGAAAAAAACTGAGGCACTCTGATTTTGATCTTGAAAATCATTGTTTGTCCCTTACTACTGGCCGTATCCTTGAAAACCACCTGATTTTTCATTTTCATATCACAAACAATACTTTTTTGATCCAATGCAGCACTCCCTATCTGTTTTGTTGACGCACAGCAAGTAATTTATGCTGCTAGGGGTCTCTCATGTCAAAACAATAACAAAAGACGCAGCTTGATGACATTGAGAAGTAGCAGGGGATCATGGGAGTTGGTGTCTTCATTATTGGTTATACAACCAGCACTGCAATCACGTTACGTTTAGTCACGTTCAGCAACTTCCTTCCTCACCCTAATGTGTCCTGTGTTTCCCCAGAAGTTCTGGCAACAGGCGCCCAAAATAAATGTGCCGTTACCTGACTAAAATTATGTAATTTTCTGAATTTGAACTTGGTTGGTTTGGGTTAATGTAAGCAGACAACTCAACAAAATATATAACATCTGTCTAGTCATTTTTAGACATTTTAATTCTGAAAATGTTAAATATTCTATATTAAAAAGAGAAACCCTGCTTTATAAACTGTCGACATGGAATTTAACAGACAAAAACTGTTTACAGTGCATTTGGAATCCAATGTTTTTGGAACTTGATCCATACTAAAGACTAAAAAAATCTATAAATTGTAGCCTTTGAGCCACTGTAATCTGTTTCTTTTCAGTCTCCCAATGGTCCAAAACTTATAGAAGTGATTCCTTTCATGAATAAGTCTGGAGAAATTATATTTTTTTCATGCTGTCAACAAAAGCTAAAAACAACAACAAATTTATCCTACTAAAAATTCTCTGTGTAGCCAAAGCCTGATATATCTTATTCCTCTGTGCTCACTTCTTTGCCAAAAACTATTAAAACCCATAAACAAGTTCAGTATCACAGATGGATTGGTGTTCATTGTGGAGTACACAGCAATCATCCACAAACTCAAAAAAGTGGAGAAAATTTTGTTGGAAAATTGTGGTCCGTTTGTTGATCACAGCCCACGCTAAAATTAAACCATCCCAGTCCCAAAAGCAGTGCTAGAGACAGTGCAGGCACATGAATGCCAATTACTCCCAAATTTTTTGGACACGTCCCACAATTCAAACATTCTGGGCAAGAATATGTTTAGTTTTAAGGGATATGAAGTCCCTAATGATGATGATGATGATGGCGATGGTGTTTATTACTAGTAAAAACGCAATCACATCACATCACATCACATGGTCTTTTAAGCCTCAAGAAGCGTGTGGAAATATTTGTGATGGAAAGGATGAATTTATAGAGGAGCAACCTTCCTCAGAAAATGGAAGAAATGGGCTTTTTCCACTGCAGCAGAAGAGGATGCTACATTCCTGTGATTTTCTTTGGACAATAAGAGACATCTAACAATAGTGTCAGCTCTTTCACTTGAATGAATGGTCCTGGACACATAGGCTTGTTTTGAGTCAATCCCACATACATCAGTCTGGCTCCATAATCACCAACTATTCACAGCCAAAAAGTAGTCCCAAGCAAATTTGCTATTTACTACCGTTTCAGTAACATTTGCTTTATACACCTTTTTTAGGAGGAATCAGTGTGGCTTGGTGCCACAGATAACATGAGGAAGTCAGGAAGTATTGAGAGACGAGCCATCTTTTCTGGTCTTGCTCCAAGCGCAAGAGTTTCTAGGATGTCATTTTGCATTTGTAGAGTGGCATATATGCCAGACAGCTAATGCTGGATGGCCTGTTTGCGATTTTGGGTATATTTTCTCCTTAAATATGATCCAGTTTCACCCAAATCACTGAATAAAGTTATAAAGATGTGCTTTTGTACAGTGAGACCAGGCCCCAAGAAACACTGAAGTCTGCTCTGGTGAATGGATGTATTTTCCTTCCACGCTCCACTGCTTCAGTATTTCAGTAGATGGGAATTTAGTGCACGCCCCTCGGTGCAGAATGAGTCATCAACAGTTCTAATCATTTTCCAAAAAAGGCAAACTCTGGAAATTAAAATTACCAGAGAATATTTACAAAACAATCTTTTATGTCATTGTTGGGCCAGATACTGGTGTATAGGTGACACATCACACAATACTAATGATAAAAAACATTTAAACAGATTTTGAGCTGACATAGCCTTTAATTGGAACTAGGAGTAGACAAATGTGTCCACATACTTTTAGCAGTATAGTACAGATTGAGATTCATTAGCATACAGATACCAGTGGGATGGATGTGTGGTGGAATAGAGAGTCTTACCATCACCATGTCTCCAGTGAGAGAGTTGGCCAGGTCGGTGACGGAGGAGTGGCCGTCAGCATCAGGGGGTTGGCCCTTGGGGCTGTTAGCTGGCTTGTTGCCCCTGCAAGCAAAAACACAGGTTGACCCGCAGGGAAGGCGGCGAGGACACGTGCTGAGAAGCTAACTCGTCTCCAGAAAGAGAGAATGTCTGAGCACACGGGGAGTCCAACCTCCACCTGTTTGGCGCTTGAAAACCGCCTATCTGAGACAACCAATTGGGTCCAAGTTTGCTTTGGATAGATGTCGCTTCAGAGACGATTGTTGCTTTCTCTAGCTATCGTGAGCGAAGCCAAATAAAATCTGCCAAAGATTCCACAGATTAACGGTGGGCGCCAGAACTGAGGACATTTGATGTGGTGAGTTGTGTTTGATGAAACTTGGAATCTGAGATGACTATACATATGTCCAGTGTGGCAAACATCCATGTCTCTAACAAGAAAGTTACCTCCACCAAGTAAACAAACAGACATTTTCAGACAGAACACAAAACAGAAGCTCTAAATTTTAAATTAATAGAAACCAATTTATTATCTCCAGTCCCCATAGAGTTAAAGATCAACCCGTATTCCCTCTACAGACATTAACGAGAGACACACATGTATAATGACATGTATAGCAACATGACGTCACTATATTGACAGTAGACAGACATGTATAGCAACATGTAGACGACCAGACGTTTAACAGGACAGATGTTGAACAGCTTTTAAGTGTTTGTGTGTTTAAATCTCTCAGTTATTAAGAATCAACAACACAAAAAATATTAGGAAAAACATAAAAGAGAGAGCAGAGATCTCCCATGGCAGAGCTGGTACTTAGGTACAAATGTTAATAGATGTTAATCTTAGTTCCTTCACATGAGGATTGTTGGAAACATAACGTTAAAGTGGGACAAACATTCTGGGAGAGAAACCTCTATGTTCATACATCATGAAAACAAGAAGAATCACAAAGAGTAAAGAAAAAGAACAGCAAATAAGATTTAAAAGAAACTAAAAAGAGAATAAATATTATGAGATTAAAGAAAGAATGAGAACAAGAAAGAGCCAAATGCAAAAGTCCTGGCCAATGCAATGTGACACATTGGACACACATCACTCCATAGATGACTGGTCAAGGCACATGGAGCGGCCGAACACTGAAACACTGTTAGGCAGTAAACAAACAGTAAGTAGAGAAGAAAAACAAGAACAGAGACACGTAGAGAAAGAAGAAAAGAAATGAGCAAACACAGAGAGGATGCAGACACACAAACACACACCGGACAGAAATCATAAAGACTGTAGATAAGATAGAAGGTTCAACAAGGAATGTAAGAAATAGAAAAGCAAGCTGAAAAAATTATTTATCTGTATAAGAAGAGATAGCAAGTATTAATAGCATGAACAGTGAGGTTACAAAAACCAAAAAACCAAACAGAGAGTGAGATCGTTACAAACACCAGCACATTATAGAGAGAAAAAACAGAGCTGCAAGAAAAGATAGGGAATGAAGGAAGGAAAGCCTGGAAACACAAGAGAGGCTTAGTTTGGTCAGTCTGATAAGTATCGAAAAATAAGAGAGACAAAAAATAATAAAGAGCTATGCACACACAATATCTCTAACAGGAGACAAAGGGAGCGGACATGCTAAAGGGAGAAAGAGAGCACAAAGAAGAAAAGAAAAAGACAATAAATACAATTGATCACCAGGAAAAAGAGGAGCAAGAACGATCGCTCTTTAAGTGGAGAGCTCAAAATAAAGATGAAATATAGTATGAAAGAGAAATAAGGCGAAGATATACCATACAAAAATATAATATCATCGAAAACACAAAAAGGGACAAATAGTAAGAACATAGGAAATGCACATTTAGAGTGTCACAAAAGAGGGCGTTGGTAGAGATGAACTAATAACTATAAATTATATGAGTTAATTTTGACTCTAACCTGAATTTCCAACCATTAAGCAACACTCTAAAAGTGTGGACCGGGGGACACAGGGGCCAAAGCACAAACTGGCATTGGCTACATGTGCATATATAATATATGCAAGTAGGTGTCACTCAGAGAGTGAAGGCAATGCCTTGGACAGGCAGAAAACAAGGAGCCCATAGAAAGTCTGTCTGTCTGGCCAGCATTCTCTGTCGAGCTTTTCACTGAGAGAATGTATGTTGTTTTTTTCATGGTTTGGGCGCTAAAAACAGCAAATTTGGATGAGAATTGATGTTGAATGCAATAATGTGTACATTTTTGCAGAAGACAAGGACAGAACCGGGGGGGAAAATATACTGACAAATAGACAGACAGAAAAAGCAAGCAAACAAGACAAGCAAACAGACAATCACTTGAACCAGCAAAGGAACCAGAGCGAGACGGGGGGGAAGGAGGGATGTTAACCATTTCGAGAAGGGAAGGGAATATTCATCAATTGGTGTTAGTCGTATTAGTTGCCAAGGGAGGTAATTGCATTTTCAGGGGCCTGTTTGTTTGTTTATTTGCTTCTCTAAACTGCAGGCAATGAAATTGAGAGGAGAGGAAAAGGCTGGGTAAAACACACTAACTCAAGATCTGAGGATCTGCTCATGGAGAGAGACTTAGGGTTTGAAGTAACGGACGGCACCTCCCTCCTCCTCCGCCTCCCAACTATCAATGGGGGAGTGAACGTCTTCAATTATTCATTCTCCTTCATGCTTCATTCAGGGGTTCAGTGCATTCCCAGGTAAGTAGCTAGTGCGGCTATGGGAAATGGCCTTTCTATCAGCCCTGCTCTACAGCACCTGAGGTGGTCCTCCAGCTCCAGCACTGCCTCCAGGCTGTTTAAACAAAGCGGCTGGGGCTGCGGATTTGTTGCAGAGAATAAGATACTTCCTGCACATCATACAGTATATCATAAATTGAACATGAAGATTTGGTTTATTTAATTTCTAAAAAAGCAATATTAATTGAGGCAGATGGTAATTCTACAACTGCTACATTCTGGTGCCAATGCTTTTCCTGTCTGACCCCTTGGGGGTTTGATGTGGAAATTGATGCTTTAAAGCCTGCAGTTGTCTACAGTAACCAGTGGGAGGCAGAGTGGACTCAGTTCAGATCAGAGTCTCCCACAGCTAAGGCACAGAAAGTGGGCTGTTGGCATAGCAACGGCTCTAGAAACACAGACCATACATATGGGGGTTTGGGGTGTGTGTGACAAGAGGTTGTAGGGAGTGGGCGCAAGGGGAAAGGGTGTGTTTAGAGGGGTGCAGCAAACAGGCAAACACACTGAGAACAAAGAAGATAAAGGTATAGGATATATGACAGGTACGGGTGAGAGCCTCGCAGACACACACATTCACATGAACAGACATATGGAGGCAGGCGGGGCCACTTTGGGTTTCACCGTCCTGTGATACTATCCTGTTTTTGTTACCTGACCGAGGGCCAGCAGCTCGAAGAGAGGGGGAAGGGGGGAAAGACACTCCACTTCTAGGCTGGAGAGAGACGCGAGAAAGAAAGCCCAACCCAGCCCCCTTGTTTCTTTTTTTTTTTTTTTCCATTCTTTCCCCACCCCTCTGCAAACATGTCACACTCAAACAAACACGCTCGCCTGAGACCATGAAGTGATGTATTTCAATGTCTATGCTCAATTTCATAGCCGCCCACTAGATCTATCATTCTTCAGGGGCCACAGCACACTTCTTCCCAGGATCATACACAGTCAGAACCACAGCAGTGAGGCGTGGCGCTGCTTACGTAACTCATCATCCACATGAAACACATGTACATTCACACCGGAGTCAGCCAGTCATCCCTGCTGCTTCACTTCTCAGGCTACGACCAAACATTCTGCTGCTGCTGCCACGTATAAATATGGATGCTTTCGCTGTTAACTAATTGCTTCCTGCACGTTGGAACTGGAAATGAGTCTAAAATAGCATCATTTACTGAAATCCCATTTCAGGAAGAAGCAACAAGGGAGGTGCTAAACGCTGCCTTCTGTGTAGCTGCTTCTTTCACTGAACTCCAAATGGAAATAGAAAACCACAAGACAATTCAGTGGAAGCCAAATGTTGATCTTTAGCCTGATTTATGTCTATTTAAATTTCATTAGAAGCTGTATTTCAGATTTTTTAACTAATACTGCTTTTAACTTGGCCAGCTATTCTCTACTCGACAATGTGGTGTGATGCATCCGTGTTACAAGCGGTACATCTGTTTACTTCTTTTTAGCGCTACAATAATATCACCTTCACCTCCAAACCTTCTAATTTTTCATCCTTCAGTTGCTTACTTCACTTTCTACAGTTAGTGTTGTGACATAAAAACCTTGAAAATGGGCCAAAGCGATCTGGGCTCAGTGCCACAACACTTAATAAAACTCTGATAAAACTTTGATTTCAAAGGTCTTGATGATTCAAAAATGATGACAAAAAATAAAGCTCACTGGAGAGGAACAAAGTCAGCTGCAAAGAGTTTATTGTGTTCCCCCAGACAGCAACACCAACAAACTCAAGTTGATCCCGGGGTCAGACTGAATAGAGAGACACACACTTCTTTTATACTATTTTGAGGCTCTGAAGAGTCTCATCCTACGTTTGACCATTTCACCTCAGTCCAAACATACTGGTGGCTGGCAATCTGAGGTTCTAGGTACTTTCCAAATGAGTCACAGTGGACATTGTCTGCCACTATTAAGTCAGGGACTTGTCAGTGGGTGTTTTTCAAAATTAATAACCATAAATGAGGTTCATCCGCAAGCACACAAAATTATGATCCAATATTAGCTTAGGCTTGCATTTGGTATGTGAGTAACTGGATGCAATCGGTGCTCAACTGGACACACTCTTTTCAATGTTATAACATCAATGTGTCACAAAGCACTAATTTGTTTAATAATTTTGATAATTTGCTCTAAACATTTAGAGGCAAAGGTAACATTAAGGAAGTAAACAGATGTGCAGCTTATAAAACGGATATATGTCACATTACATTGTGCAAGTAGGAAGTTGCCCTTTTGACTGCAATACAGTAAAGCACTGCAAACATGATTACTCTGGAATCCAAAGAGGAGCTTAGTGTCTACCTTATCCACTGTGTAACAGTTGAGCCCTGCTTCCCTTTATGGCCTCCCAATACTCCCTGCAATTTAGCATTCATGTCTCAGAGCTCAATTAAAATAACTAACCTATCATTCCAGGGAATTTCAGCAACGTGAAATCATCAAAACATTTTAAACATCCGCTGAAACTCCAAACACGAGCACACCAAATGTTTTGAATGCCGATTAAATTCAAAGATTGCCTCTGAGGTGGAGGCTGCTGCAGATGTGCCACCTGTTCTGAGGCAGGACACAGGGGTCCCAGGTTAATGCTGCAAATAGCTCATCTCCCCAACCGCCATCCGTCTATCTGTATGTATGAGATGAGCATGTGTACCAGCATGTACCTGCTGCTGGCTAGAGTGCTGCCTTCGGCCCTGCATAACGCATGGATGTGCAGGGTACAATAAGTACTCTCTCCTACTTCTCTCATAGAGCGAAGATGGATTTGTACCCTGAATTTTTTCTCATCCTCCCCTGACATATGGATGGATGTATGTATGAATGCACTTCCCTCCTCCTCCTCCTCCTCCTCCTCCTCCTCCTCCTCCTCCTCTCTTTGTGACTTCTTTTTTCCGCCTTAGTGCTATCTACTTTTCCCCCTCTCTTAGCACGTAGCTGAATGCATCTCAACATTCCCCTTGTGATGCCTGGATGAGCGTGGTGGCCACAGGGAGTCAACGCCTCGGGGACAGTCTTAACCAGAACCCCTGAAGACTCCGCTGATTAGCCAGGCCTGTAAAGCCCCTGTCACAGGAGGAGCACTGTGTCAGACTAGCCGAGCATAGCATAATCAATTTACATGTTTATGTACCAACACACATAACAGATTTTATCATCTGGAAGCATTATAACAGTAGTTCTTCTTGTTAGCTGAGAAAACAAGACCTGAACTTATCACCTAAAAACCTACACATGTGCATGACCTCAGAATGACCTGACATTACATTAGCCTGAAAACACACACACACATAAAGATTAAACCCGTCCTCCTCCTCCTCCTCCTCCTCCTCCGACTAATGCAGTTAGAGCACAAACACACAGTCATGACGTTAAATAAGCAACCGTTTATATTGATTTAGGTAAAAGGTCATAACCGCCATACGCTGCATCTGTCTTTCATGTCAAGTTAAGCAATGTAATAAGCTCATAAATTATGAAGCAATATTATATAGCCCACTTGGCAATTAACAGACACTCAGAGGGAGAATCGCAGAGCGCATCACCGTCTTCGAGGCAGCGTATGCATCTATATTTATCAATATCTGCAGATGTATTCTAAAAGAAGAAGTAACTCCACTGGCTTACATAGAATGATGTAACATGCATGGATGAATAATTGAAAGACCACGGGCAAGTGGATTGAATGTTAATGTAGCACAAGGATGTGTCCCGCCTCCTCTGTCCCGAACCGGCGTCCTCATTGGCCTGTTGGCGTGCAGCTCAGAGAGAGATCTAGATTCAAAGCTCTCGGGGATTGTGGCTTCTCTTTATAGCAACACTGGAGGAGAACCTACAGTATAGGTTCACTGAATCGCAACAGAATGGAATGAGTGGGGACCAATGAGGCATTAACAAGGCACTCCAACATCCTAATTAAGCTTCCGACCATCTACAACCTACAGTATATATACATCTCAGCGTGTGTGGGTCCAGAAACAAAGCAAAACACAACTTTATAATCCAACCAAGGTCCTCCACTAACCTTCCCTCCCTCTCCTCTCTGTCAACCTTGGCTTGAAAGTCTCTATCAGCGGCTCTCTGGTGCAGTTGAAACTGTCAGTCACTTCATAAACAAATGGCCACGTGGCACACTTTCATCCAGCGATTGCGCACACAAGGTCAGTGAAGGAGCGTAATGAATATCACGCACTATAACACCTTCTCATGGCCAGTGGGGATAAGAGTAGTGTCTTTGTCTGGCTTGCCTTCCACTATATGGCCAAGCAACAATGAAGCGTAAACAAACAGCTGAAGGGTAAATGAAAAGCCTCTTTGTTGTTACTTGTCGAGTGCTTTACATATATGCTCCTATTAACATGATTATTTATGCTAACTGTAGTGCGAGGCCGGGAGTATTGTTGTTTTCAGTGGTGGAAGAAGCACAGACCTTTTAATTAAGTAAAAATAACAATGAGACCATGAAAAATTCCTGCATTTATACTCCTACTTAAGTTAAAGTACAGAAGTATAGCCAGCAAAATGTACTTACAAAATAACCAGCAATACAGGACATTACTACATTGTTAATACTGATGCAACAGTGTGTAAGCAGCATTTTATTGTTGTAGCTGGAAGAGGCTGAGCCAGTTACGCAGTTTAGTCCAGTGGTTCCCAATTTAAGGGTTAGGTCACATGATAAATCTGAGGGGTTGTGAGATGATAAATGGGGTGGAAAGAAGAAAAAATTAAGCTCTGCTACACAAATGTATTTGTATTTGTATTTTTTTTTTAACTTCTCTTTGTTTTTGGTGAAATATTGGATAATATTTCCTGTTTGTGCCTTTAATACTTCTTTAAATGCAAAATTTTCAATTAAATTTCAATTGAAACACCTCCTGAAGTGGGATTTACGACTCAGAAGATCTACATCAAAATCCAACATGGCTCCCCCATGTATCAACAGTAGTGAAAGCTGCTGATTAGCGCTTCTGTCTTTTGTGGCTCATTAAATCAGTCCCACTGGGTAAATGGAAAGTCTTTTTCATTATTTTTTCATCCAATCAGTCGTATACACAGTCTTTTGTGTTTGTGTACACAAAACACAGATTTATCAAGTTTTTTTTCTGACTTCTTGTACAGGAATGTGGTCAACCTGGGTGTGACATCATTCCCACCTGCAACTTCCAACCTCCGAGGTGAATGAAATGCACCATAACAACGATAATAAATACCTGAAATATGACAAAGCTCCATTTAGACACTGTGGTCACCATATTGGTATGGTCCACTAGTAAACAAATACAAAGTTTACTGGCAGATGCAGACTTTACTCCAAACTTGATGTAACTCACTCAGTTCTGAACGTTGCCAGAACCTTGATGTTTTGGTCTTTAATGAACATGAAAAATTGATCATGATATTGGTTACTATTTGGAATTAATTTCAGTTACTGGTGGCGATGTAATCAGTTTTATGCCAAACCATTAACCTTCTCAACAGCCATAACTCCCACTGGGACCTACAGGCTCTGACTTATGAATAGGCAACATCAAGTGTAAATTTTGTACAGTTCCTTCCCCCAAACTGTAGATTTTATCTATTACATTGTTGTAAAGTCACCTGATTGCTTGTAATGTTTTAAATTAATAACAAAATGTTTTAAATAAATAAAATTGTTTAAACTGAGAAGTTTGGCCTTATCGTCCTTTTTATTGTTTCTTTATTGCATTTTTATGAACTCAAGACACTCAGTTTGAATACAATTAAACAATTATTTGCATCTTCAAGACAACTGAGATTGTACTACACAAAAACACTTCATTAAAAGCTTTCCATACATCTAGATAAGAAAATTTTCAATATGCTATGCTATACCACACAAAAAGCTTAATTCTGTTCTGTTCAAAACTTTGCATCTGGCAGTTGTGATGGCATTGCAGTAAGTGCTTCACCATCTGTTGCCTGACAGAGATCTGCTCTTCAGGGGGGGTCATAAGCCAAAAACACTGGGAACCACTGGTTTATTTTTAAACAATCTATAAAAAATAATCTGTTTTTTTATGTAAAATCACTACAGTAACTATTTATCTATACCTGTCAAACAGTAAAGTGCTCCAGTAAATATACTTAGTTACTTTTTAACCACTGGTTGTTTCATTAATGTCAGCCACCACATATCAGTTCGGTATTCATCACGAGTGGAGAGATTTCACCTTTATGTCAGCACTGATGACGTCAACATTTGAGAATCACATAAACTTTTCGCATTAACTTCAGAGGCTTCATGTTTGGCTGAAATAATCTGCCAGCGACACGCTTCCCAGACGATCAATTTAGTTGAATAGATTCATGGAGTATAACATGAGCGATGCAGGTATGGAGATGAGTGATGGCTCCATGAAGGACGTGTTTGATGTAAATGCACACACTGCGATGATATGGCTATACAAGGGGTGTGGAAGAGTCAGGGAGACGAATGAAAGCGTGGCTTTGTCTCGAGCTCGCGGCCGGCTCGAGAGCCCCGTTTAGAATGAGCAACATGCCAAGAGTGTGATTGATTAAATCATGGTCAGACATCTGTGAAGTCAGCACTAACACCACGGGGAATGATATACTCCCAGCAAGCTTACACCTTGCATTTCTAATACACCGTGGACTTATAATGTTTGTTTGAGCCTCTAAATTTAGCATCCAATTAAAGTGTGGCTAAATCATTTATTAGACATTTGAATTTGTAATCTATCATGAAACAAACAAAATAATAAGTGGCTTAAGTGGAATTGGTTTACAGTCAGGAGAGAGACACACAGGACCTGACTAAAGAGAGGGTGTTTTTTTACTTCCTGCTTCTCTATTGTTCACAGATTGTAAGCTGCCAGTCATTATGTTTTGACTGAAAGATATTAAATGAACCTCAGGTTAATCTATAAAATACCACAATGCACTCAATCAACATTAATCGAGGTGAGTCCCGCTCCTGGCTACGTGCTGGACCGAGCAGCCTGCTTGCTGTTTAGCCTATTAGTGGATTTCACAACCCATTTAAGGAGGTTTCCAGGTGAACACCAGAGCTGGAAAAGCCAGATGTAATGTGCACAGCAAATTACACAGAAAATTGTACTCCGCTGTGGCTCTGCAGGGTTCACACTAATCCCGAACAATACAGATAGTTTTGATGTTCACAAAAGAAACAGTCCTACTCAAAAAAAAATACTTTCATGCTCGTTTGTAACTGTGTGGAGTCTGGGGAAAAGGCCACAGAATGCTTGGGGGCACGAGACTAAAACAAGACAGAAAAACTAAGAGACAAAAATCTTTCACTGGGTGTTATGTACTGTAGTGTAGCTCTAAAGTAGGGTGGACAATTACTTTTCATACAAGAGAAATTGATCAGGCTGCTGTGGGCCAGACACAAGTAAGGAATAATGTCCAATCATTATTGGTTATTATTGTTCATTCTGAAATAAAAGAGAGGCTAACTAATTTTCTAGCATGTCAGGCAACCTGAATGGCACTTTTTCACATTTTGTCCACTGGAAGAGCACCCTAGAGGACGCTTTAAGTCATACTGTCCACTGGAAAGCACTGTAAAGGGCAATACATCACAATTTCTCCCTTGGATGGGCACCACAGCAGGCACTTCATCACATTTTGTCCACTGGAAGGGCAACCTAGAGGTGAGTTTATCATTTTTACCTACCAGGGCACTTTTGCAGTGTTTTTATTATCAGTGATGCTAGACACTCGTTGCAACAATAGTATAGAAACAGTAGAAGAACAATGTAAACAACATGGAAGTATGGCACGTTCTGGTTTATTATAAATGATACAGTTCATTGTCATTGTCAGTGAACATAGCACTGCCCCCTGTCATAAAGGCCAAATAATGGTTTAAAACAACTGCTGGCCACAGGCCCTTTCTGACATTTAAAGGTAAGCTAATTTATTAAACTATCTTTGTTTGATTTTAATTACAATATTTCATTAGTGGTCATGATGTCATTGCAGGTCACATGAAACCTTTCAGTGGACCAGATCCAGCCCCGCAGCATTTTGCTCAGGTCTGCTCTAAAGGCAACTTTTAGGATAAATAAATGTGTTTATTAGTTCAGCGAAGGCAACGTCTATCATGCTGAAGACCCCGCAAATGACTCCAGTTGCACTGCCCACACGTGCAGTTTCTTACTACAGCTGTGCCGTCTAGATAAGAAAACAGTTACCATCTGTATTGTAATAGAGCCCTAGTTTTAAACCATGTGTCAAATTGATGAAACACTTGTGAATGAGGAATAATTGGTGTGACGAGTAAATCAGAATTTGTTCGCCCTCCCCTGCCATTTTGTTTTAAGGTGTGCGTCACATTATGTATCTCCAAATTGTCTCCAATTTGTCACAGAATCAAAGTGAGGTTAAAATGGCCTAATTGGACTGCAGAGGAAATCGAGTGTGTCGCATCTGCCTAGGGCTGGACCAAACGCTGTGTTACATGCTGGCGCAAATAATCAAAGCCACCATCCATGGTCGAAAATGAACAACACAACACACAGTGTGGTTGAGCTCACATGACACACAGCCACGGCGCTCATTTGTTAGTCTTAAACTGCTCGACAAAAAAATTGGTCCAATTCCTGAACAGAATGCAAAACTAATTATTTTGGGAGACAGGGAGATGGGAGTGAGTGTGGTGCATCCTTATAGATGAGCGGAAATATTTTGGCTTCCAGTGTGTAAGGTGGCTGGCAAGGAAAAGGTTTATTTTTAGCAGCATGTTTATGTAAGTGACTACCATGTTGTGGAATAATGAGGAGGCTCTCTGGGCCCTCGGTGGAGCTACAGAGACGGGACTCTCAGAGCAGCAGAGGGTGATTGAAGGAAGCTAATGAGCAGGAGGGAAAAAAAGAACACAGGAGTAGAAAGGACTGGGATAATAAAAGCATTGAAATACAAAGGAAATACGACAATTACCAATGGGAGGTCTCTGTAAAGCAGGAGTGAAGAGACAAACAAATAGAGATGAAAATGGTGGAGGAGAATGTCGCTGCAATGTAGGAGATAATTGTCATGACCACTGGCATGAGAAAACACTGTTTTATTTGAGTTGCCGAAAATTTGAGCCCTAACAACCAAAACAAAGGACTGGAGTACACTCTTAGAAATAAAGGCTGACATTCTAACCAGGACCATTTGCTTCTGAAGAACCCTTTTTTGAAGAAAGGATTTATCAAGGGACTTTGAAAGACTAAGGGATTCATTAAGAACCCTTTTCATCCAAAGAACCATTTTTGAGTTCTTCAAAGGCTGCTGAAATCCTCATCAAGGGCTCGTCTAGGGTTTTTTGTACCACAATATAAAAGGGTTCTTGGTAGAACCCCCTGGGTGGGTTCTAGATGAAACCACTGGAATGTAAAAGGGTTCTCAGTAGAACCTCTTGGGTGGGATCTAAATTAAACTTTTGGAATGTAAAAGGGTTCTCAGTAGAACCTCCTGGGCAGATTCTTGTTAGCACCCTTAAGAGGTGGAAATGTTCTGGATGGAACCCCCCTAGAGGGTTCTAGGTAGAACCACTACACCATAAAAAGGTTCTCTATAGAGCCCCTTCAGCGCGTTCTAGATAAAATCTTAGTTAAACCCATAGAATATAAAAAAGGTTTGTGATGCAAACCACTGGGTGGGTTCTAGTTGGCACCCTTAGAAGGTGGAAAGGCGCTGAATAGAACCTCCTTCATCTGTAGAACCTCTTTTAGGGGGCTCTGAGTGGAACCATTCACAGTTTAAAGTATAACCCTTTAAGTTGTTAGTAAAACTCCCTGAAAGTGTTCCAAGCAGACCCTTTCTAAATGGTTCTAACAGAGACCAAAAATTGTTCTTCTATGGGGACAAGCCAAAGAACCCTTTGTAGTTCTAGTTGGAACCTTTATTTCTCAGAGTGTGCCAGTGAGCATCGCACTGCTGTGATTTATGAGCTCATTACAGCTTTACAGCTAACATCCAAATTGCTTTATCTCTTTAACTCATCTAAGCATTACAGGCATTTTTTGCACATTTGGTTTCACAGTCAGCTCTCATTTTTATTTCCGTAACAATGTCAAGCTCCGGTGCTATTTCAGGTGCAGGTCTGTGGCAAAACGCACTTAAGAGCGGTGAGTCACCAAAAACACTAGAAAACATAACTACTCTCCTCTACCTAGATTCTGAAATCATCTCTTGTTTTTCCTCGATATCATACCCTTCACATCCTTTCAGTTCATTTGCACTCCATTCTCTCACATACAACAAGCACTCTCGCACGTTATCCGGTACCTCTTCTCAGGAGGGGGCTCCTGATTGGCTGCTGCTGGTGGTGGTGGTGCTGCCTGCGCTGTTTCCTGCAGGTCAGGGATATTGGCAAAGTCATCTTGCTCGGCCACACCAATGGCCAAAGCCAGGACCACCATCTTCCCTTCACTGGCTCCCCGTACGTACAAAAAAATTAAAATAAAATACGATAACGGAAAAATAGAGAGGCGAGAAAAGAGAACAGATGCAAAAGGAGAGGGAAAATCGGACATAAAGAAGGTGTGGTGCAGGGGGAGAGAAGAAAGGAGAGGTCATTTCAGGTGACAGCGAGGACAGAAAGCAGAGAGGCGGCGGGACAATAAGAGACCACATGAGAGTAAACAGAGGAGGCAGTCACAGAGAAAATGGTCATAAAGAGAAAATCTGCAACAACACATATACCCAAGCACTGAGCACTTCGTCCAGGGAAGGATATTAAGAAGATACTTTAACCTGAAAGGCCAAATTAATAATAATCTAATGATGTTAATGAAGTGGTGCTGACAACAGGTGCAGTGTTCACATCATACAGACAACAAATAATCAAAGGAACTGCTGATGTTTAGTTAATAATTGTTAAAGGATGTGATATTTAACAACTTGCACAGAAGCTTCTGCACATGGAAGATGTATGTACAGACTTTTATCCATAACTGTTGGCAAGCAACTTCACTGATTTATCCCTTATTATTACTAGCCTACAACCTTTTATCAATGACTGATTGAAATTGATTTCAATCCTTTATTCACTGGTTCAAACCAACTAATACAACCTTTTATCCATTAGCCTACTTTTAGCTAACTAGCAGAGATTAAATCTTTTATCCATAACGAAACAATTTCAACAATGTATCCATTAATTTAAGCTATTTAACACGTTTATCTATAACTATTAGCTGACGGCTTCAATTACTTATTTTAGCTAACTAGTTCAACTGTTTATCAATTACTTTTACTTTCAAGCAATTTTTTTTTTTTTTTAGCTGAGTAGAAACCAACAATCTTTTATACATTGCTTTTAGCTATTGCAACCTTTTATTCATTAAACTAATTCAAGCCAACTAAATTATCAATTAATTTAAGCAAACTATTTCAACATTTTATCCATAACTATTAGAAAACAATGTCAATATTTTACTTTTAGCTAACAATTACAACCTTTTTTCCCTTACTTTTTTCAGTTTTATCCACAACTTTTAGCTAAGTATCAACCATAAAAGCACTTAACAACCTTCATCCATTAGCCTACTTCTAGCACTGTATTTTTTATCCATAAATAAACAATTTCAACAATGTATCACTTAATTTAAGCTAATTATTTCAGCCTTTTATCCAGGAGGCAGTCACAGAGAAAATGGTCATGAAGTGAAAATTTCTAACCCCACACTCTTAACACCGGAGAACTGAGCACTTCGTCCAGGGAAGGATATCAAGAAGATACCTTAACCTGAAAGGCCAAATTAATAATAATTTAATAATCTTAATGAGGTGGTGCTGACAACAGGTGCAGCCTGTGTTCACATCATACAGACAACAAATAATTAAAGGAACTGCTGATGATTAGTTAATGATTGTTAATGGATGTGATATTTAGCAGGTTGCACAGCAGCTTCCACACATGTAAAAAAGTATGTACAGGCCTGTATGTACACACACACACACACACTCACAAACCACACCATTTACACACTCTGTAATTTATCTAGTTATTCAACCTGCCTTCTGCTTTCCCTCCAGATTCACCTTTCCCATCGAACATGCCTGTCGCCTTTCTCCAGAGTTAAGATTTAATTAAGCCTCATTAAGAAGATCTGGACTAATTGTTTCTATTTGAGTGACACAGTGTCTTGAGGTGCTCGGTGTGTGTCACCGTTTTCTGGGTCATTGCTCTCTCACTCTCCGTGTTGCACTCTTCTCGTTTCATCTCCTCCATTCTGCTACACCCCTGCTCTCCAAATCCCCTTCCCCCCCCCTCATCCCGATCCCCTACTCTTAATGCTCTGCCTCCTCATCACTGCTTCCCTCCTGTCACCCACACCCACGGTTCTATAGCTTAAGCCCCTGACTGTGTTACAATACCTCCGCTAAGAAAGTACGGTGCCTGCCAAGCCGTGGAAAGATATCACCCTAAACTTCACAATTTCATCTTTCTTACGCACTGTCAAAAGCTTTTCTTGCAGCAGTACAAAGACGTGTTTCATAATCTCCCTGTTTTACGTCTATACCAGTAGTTCCCAGCCTTGTATGTGTGACCTATCCCTATACTCCTTACAGATTTACTTAACTACCCCTTCACTCACACACCAGTCATAGAGGTTTTAATTTGAAATACCTTTATCTGCGCTATATTACTTTTAGCTGACGGTGTCAAACTTTTATCCATTGCTTCTAGCTCACGATTTCTATCATTTATCCATTACTTTTCATTCACTATTTCAACCTTTTATCCATTACTTCTAACTTAGTTTTACAATCTTTTATCCAAAACTATTAATAATTTCAACAATTTCTTTCAGTTTATTTCAACTTTAATTTAATTTCAGTTTAGCCATTGTTTTAAGCTAACTATGTCTGCTATGTATTCATTACTAAACTAACAACTATTACTTTTGGCTATGCATCTTAACTTTTTATGCATTACTTTTGGCCAACTACTTCAACCATTCATCCATTAGTTTTAACTGATTATTTCAACTGATTAGTCAAGTCATTTCCTTGGTCACGTGGTACAGCTACTCAATAAGAAGATTTTTTTTTTTTTTTAAAGCAGGCCATATTAATTAAAACTGCACAGACCCCTGGCTGGCTGGGAATCAATGGTCTATAGGCTACAGAAAAAAACTGAATTGGATCCCTCTTCTCCCATCATCTTTAAGTAGGAGCATTTACACTCAAGAATATTGGTAAAACACTTCAATCAATGCACTGAACATTAAGGAAGCAGAGGCAAAAGTGGGATCAGACACTAATGACACCAGGATAAATTATTGATTTTAAGCCAAAAAGCATGAAAACCATTTGGCCAAGCGTCTCCAAAGGCTAGATATCTGTGTCAATCACATCAACACATTCACTGAGCAATGATTCACCCAGAGAGGGAATCTGGCCAAGATTGAAATTAACTGGCTTGAACAATGGGTCATGTCTATTACTGGACCACTCTGTCATCAATCATATGAGGTGTTGCTGTTGCACAGAAGGAAATACAACAATGACCTCAATCTCACATCAAAATGATGAGTGCTATAGTTGACTATTATGGGCAATATTCTCAGTGACCTTGGTAGTGGCATGTGCTACATCGCTAATGCTCAGTTAGCCGATGGCATTAGTTCAGCTGTGTCATTCTCAAACACCCAGAGAAGCTTTAACGCACATAAAAAATAAAAACCAATGGTGGAAAGCTACTGTAAAATGGATTCACTGCAAAGGGACATTAAACACATGTTGTACCTTGGCAGTGTCCTTCCTCATCCCTTCATCGCCCCTCTCTCTCCTTCACATCTGCCCCCCACCCACCCACTTCTGGCCTGAAGAGACAATATGTTGTGGACGTAATGGTGCTGGTGACATAAGATCAATGCTTCAGGGTTAACACAAATCTACACACAGCTGCTTAACCCTTGTTCTTGTACTGATGCACAGTGACACGTGTGTGATGCACACACGGTGACACACATATCAGCAGGCCAGAGGTGGCAAAAGTACACACACTCTTCACTCAAGCAGATGTACAGATACTTGTGCAAAAAAAGACTGTAGTAAAAGTAGAAGTACTGATTCAACTTCTTTACTCAAGTATAAGTAAAAAACTACAGGCTCTGAAATGTAATCTAAGTATAAATGTAAAAAGTTGTCTACTGAAGGACATTTCTACTGACTCTTTCTGTGCAAGGCTGACCAAACCTCACCTTTTCTTATGTCTTTTCTCTTGTTACATCTTTTACATTGTTTTGTTCTTATTACCTCTTTTGTCTTTTACTTAACTTTTGTCTGTTTTGACTTTTTTTTTCACATATTTTTGTCTTTTTGCAAGTTCGACAGGTCTTTTCCTTAGTTTTTTTCTCATTGCATCTTGTTATGTCTTATCTCTTTAATTTTGTTTTTGTCTTATTACATCTTTCACATCATTTTCACCTCGTCACGTCTTTCAGGTACTTATTGTCTTGTTACATCTTCTCCATAATTTTTGTTTTATTACATCTTTCACATAGTTTTTGTCTTGTTATGTCTTTTATGTAGTTTTTTTGTTTTGTCATGTCTGTTACTTACCTTTTGTGTTTTTATATCTTGTTAGGTCTTTTACGTCATTTTTGTTGCCATTTTCACCTTGTTACATCAGTCATCCGTGATATGTACTGATGGATACACCAAGTAATTGTTTGTTCTGTTTTATTGTTCCATCCATTTAGTCAGAAATCAATCTTGATGTTGGGAAGGCGGCGCATAATGATGCAAAATAAAAATAATCTATAAATCCCATTAAATTTATTAAAACTAAAGTTTTGAAAATACAAGGAGTAGAAAGTACAGATATTTGTGTTAAAATGCAGGGAGTAAAAGTGAAAAGTCAGTCAGAAAAATAAATACTCAAGTAAAGTACAGATGCCTAAAAACTCTAATCATGTACAGTAACAAAGTATTTGTCCTTGGTTACTTCCCACCTCTGCAGCAGGCTAGCAGCACAGCCAGCAGACACATTATTAGCATAAAAGTTTAAGTGAAACCGGAAAACGAGGTGCCACTTTGGTTGCAAATAGGGATTAGGCCTACTGGTGTGTCTGCTAAGCAGGATATTTAACAGTCATTCCAAAGGACAGCTCAGACATAACATCATGTAATTGAGTGGGACGGTGTGAATCTAAAATATATTGTGACTTCTTATGAAAGCATCTCATGAATATTATGAACTAGCACCACAAGTAAAGACAATCGCAACAGACAGGCTGAATGCCATCCAAACAGATGTTACTGTTTAGCAGAGCATACAGCGTAAACATTGAACAATTCATCACAGAATGGGATAGAAATAACCTACAATATGTCGCAACTTCCTTGCCATTTTTCATGCACACGTCATTCGCTCTAAAATTAGGAGAAATGCATTTTATTGTTAAACAGATTGCTCAATAAGAAGCTTTGTAATTAATTTCAGCTGTGCACTGATGCAGCACTGTTTGTTAATATGAGCGAATGTTGAAAATTATAATTGCTCACAATATATTAATTCATTCAACGCTCGGTTTCGGTTGAGATGTGAAAGGATCATAAAACATATCAAGTAATCACATGCACTCCCCCCTAAGAATAAAATCTAGTAACACAATCTATAATTGTTAATAACAGAGTGATCTATGATGTTTTGATAAGATGAAATGTTGATCCATCTCCTGCACAAACACAGGGCTTAGAGCGAGAAAACAACATCTTATTTGCATTCATAATTCTATCCTTATTAACATTTATTAGAGATTTTTCAAATAAGTCAACCTATGGCCTCCTCATCTGTGTTCATCATCCTACATTAACATGATTAGCTATAATACGGATTGTACTTGTAACTGTATATAGTATATTTCCTTGCTGGTGTTACAGTGAGAGTTAAACCAAATGTTGTGCAACATGGTCCAAACACACACTCTCATATAGCTGTGAACCACAAAAACACACAGCGACATAATACACATGTATGCACACAAGCACACTGTACATATTTTGAGAAACAGAAGTAATATCCTTCCCTGGATATCAGATAAAAACTGACAGAAAACAGCCGAAAGAAAAGGCACAGGAAAACATTTTACAGAGATAAAGGTAAAGGCAGATTAGTCAGTACTGAAACATACAAACATATATACAGTAGGTCTATATCCATACGTATATATACATTAGATTCTAAGACATTAAACGTTACACATTAAAGCAAAGAGATACCTTAAACAAATGAATACAATAACACTGCATACTATAGCATATACTTTAAGACACGGTTAGAGACAGAAGCCTGAGCAAGTGACCTCACAGAAGACTCTAGGGCTGCAACTGATGATTATTGTCATTGTCAGTGAATCTAGTGATTAGTCTCACTATTAATCGATTCATTGTTTAGTCTAAATGACCAAAATAGTGAAAAATGGCCATCACAATTTAACAGAGCTCAAAAATTACAGCTTGAAATTGCTCGTTTTGTCCAACCAACAGTCCAAAACCCAAAAACTTTTAGGGTACTGTCATAAATGACAAAAAAGAGCAACAAATTCTTACATTTGAGAAGTTGTAGTCAGCAAATGTCTGACATTTTTGCTTGAAAAATTATGTGACGATGATGTAACAATATATTAAATATCATAATAAAAATGTCTCAATAATGTACAGAACTGTGACAACATGCAGTATATCATAAATGTTTATGTTATTATTTTTATTTTACTGTATTGTATTATCTTTTGCAGTGGAACATAGTCGGTACATAATTCAAACATTCAATGGAGAAGACATTTCATGCCAATTTCTTTGCACATACTTTGGTCATGGCCAATACTGTTATTTTATTTTATTAAAGAAGTAAATACAATTTAAGTTGAGAGGAAAAACAATATATGAACAAAAATGCTTTTTTGATATTGCGATAATTACCATATCATGGACTTTTTTTTTGTGGATTATTGTACCAAGAGTTTTTTCTATTGTTACATCCCTAATTACTTAAAAAATAGTTCATGATTAGTTGTCTTTCGATTGACTTGTCGATTAAAGGTCTGATCGTTGCAGCTCTA
Source organism: Lutjanus erythropterus (assembly GCF_056507025.1). Lineage (NCBI taxonomy): Eukaryota > Metazoa > Chordata > Actinopteri > Lutjaniformes > Lutjanidae > Lutjanus > Lutjanus erythropterus. The sequence continues at coordinate 23,839,985 of NC_139329.1, read as the reverse complement.
AAGGCCTCCACCAACAAATGAAGGAAAAGTTGTAGAGACTCACAGGAAAGACTTGACGTCCAGGCCGCGGTTCCGGATCTGATCCATCATGTAATCCCAGCTGCCAGGATTGGCACGCGAGCGCCCTCCTGCTCCGCCTCCCCTATAGCGAGAGGCACCTGCTCCTGCCGGGCTGCCCCGTGCACCCCGGGGACCGCCTCTTGTACCTGCACCCCCACCCTCACCACCACTGCCACCACCTCCCCCTCCTCTCCCAGCACCCCCGCCTGCTCCCCCAGGCTGTCCAGGTGCAGTGTGTAATTGTCCCAAGCTCTGGGATGTGGTGGGGGGGTTGCCGAGGCCGGGGCCTGGCGGATGGATGAGGGGCTGCTGGAGGCTCTGCTGGCGCAGCAGTGTCCGGGGCCGGGCCGGCCCTGAGGGGATGTGCTCCAGAGTGGATGCATAGGATAAGACTGGATCCCCAAAGCTGGGAGGACAGAGGAGTAGGGAGGAAAGAGAGCGCGAGGAAGGCCACGGCCGGCAGAGGACAGGATGATGAGGAGGGAGGAAGGAGTCAGAGGACACGGGAGAAGAAGAAGAAGATGTAGGAGGAGAGGAGCCGTGGCAAGAGGAGTCAGAAGTGGTGAGGTCAGGAGAGGAGGCGTAGAAGAGACAAGGTGGCACAGGGCAGTAGGAGGAAGAAGAAGTCAGGTTGACGTCAGGATAGATACAGGAAAGTTCACCCAAACAGGAAGTGGATGATCGTGAGGAGGAGGAGGAGGGAGGAAGAAGAGTGGTGTTTGAAGTAAAGGAGGAGGTGGAGGGAGGAGCATTGGGAGGTGGAGATAGGAGGAGGAGGAGAGAGAAAGAGAGCACCGTGAGGCAGCAGCAGTAACAGCAGTAGCAGAAATAGCAGTAGAAGGTGCAGCCTGTGTGATCGCTGTGTGCTGTGTACTGCTCTTGGGGTGGCGGCGGGCAGCAGTGTGCGGACTGTGAGCTCGCCCCGCGCGACTCTTGCGTCAGATGTGTGTGCACCTTCTGCGCGGTGTGAGCGTGCGGTTTGCGTGAGGGTGTGGTTCGCGCAGGCAGTGGTCGGATGTGCACTGTCCGCACAGGCACCACGTGACCTCGTCGAGGCGTGTGGGTCGTGGTTTTGCAGCTTCCCGGCCTTCTAGTTGAGGGTTTTTTGGTCTGATGAGAGATCCCCATTTCCTCTATGCGTCAGTCAACTTTTTCCATCTCTGATAGCCTCTCTTCCTTTCTCTCTAAGTCTTTTTAAACACATGCTGCACCTCTAGAGACATCCCAACAGCCAACCAAGTCCTACAGTATGACTCCCTCCCTCTGTCTCATTTTCCACTCCTCCCCTTTATTAATGCTGTTTAATTGGCTCTTTGCCTTTCTTAAAAGTGTCAGATCAACATGAAGGTGCGTGACACATACTATTTAGACGTCATCACTTACTTACAGGTGTATCGTTCCTGTGTTTTCTCTCCCTACAGTATCCTGTATCATCTTTTTTATATTTTTTTTCCTCCAACTAAATATATCTTCCTCTCTCTCAGATCGCTGTGTAACCCAGACTACCAGAATTAGGTCATGAGAGAGCTATTCACATCAGTTTACTCTGCTCTGCATTACTTCACCTAACACAACTTTGCATAAGGCTTTTAGTGTGCTATCCATCTTATTTAACTGTCACAAATAAAAGGATAAAAAGGTAAAAGGGAGGTTGTGCAGGAATGAAACAGATAGTGGGCAACAACAGAAAGAAAAAGGAGAATAAGAGGAGTGATTGCATGGAGAGAGCGATGGGAGTGATAAGAGCAGAGGGTGACGATGGAGGAGAGGCAGAAAATGGGGTGCGAGACACAAACACAAGAGACACAGACACTTATAGCAGCCTGAAAATAGAATCCAATTATAGACAGGGGGCAAAAAGAAAGATGAGAAGAGAGGAGAAGAATGAGGAGTGAGGTAGTGATGAGCGTAAATGTGTTGTGGAGGAAGAAATCACAGACACGAGGTGCCAAAGGAAGGTGCAAAAAAATCATGAAGAACTGAAAATTAACTGCCTCATTTACAACATGCTGAATATAGACCCCTAAAAATGATGTCATACCTCATGGCTGAGGGATACATGCAGTCAGTAACCGACATGCAGCTGATATTTCAGGCTAAATATTAATTAAAAGACGAGTTGGCATGGCTGGTGTGTGAAAATGAGACTATTTCTGTATTGCATTTTTAAAAGTACACTTGCAGGCTGTGCAGTTCCTCCCATAAATAAATCATCCTCTCCTGCAGATTTATACAGGAGCAGCTGGGCCGATTGTGTCAGCTGAAGGTTTGAGTCAGTGTGATACGGCTCCAGTAACTATTGTTATCTTCTCATGATGACGAGAGTTCACATTTCCCCAGTGCTCACACCTTGATCTGCGCCCGCACGCTCACCTTGAGCTGCACCTCCCTCCCTGCTGAACTTGACCTGACTCTTCCTGTTTATACTCAGAACTGATTCATTCATCTAATCATAGATGCTTCTGCTGCAGAGGTTAGCTAAGGTAAGGACAACATGTGCCTTGCAATCACTGTACACAAGTTAGTGTCCAAGTTGCCTTAAAATTTGACTTAATTTGAAAATAAAGGTGAAGTAATCATTTAATGATTCAAAACAAACTTTTCTAGCCAAATGAACTTTATTTTAATTCACTTATAATTAAGAAAACCAGCTAAATAAAATTAAGATATCAAATTGACCCAACTAATCTTCAATCACACTGGAAAACAAGTTTGATTTCCTTTTACGTCTTCTCAGTTTGAAGAGTCATTTCTTCATTTCACACAAAGATCTTACAGCTGCAGCTGCTCCTGTTGAAGCTACTTTGTTCCAGCACTGGCACAGAGACAATATGTGAAACTGCTCCCAGTGAATTTATTGAATTTGAAGTGTTAAACTGGGCATAGACTGTACAATTTTAGAAATGCTGCTTAATTCCAACTCCCACTGTACGAGTAAATCATCATGCAATGCTAAAAAGGCAAAAACATTCTGTCTTGACCATCTGTGCCTTCCTGTGTGTCGAAACTTCTAAAAAAAAAAAAAACAGAGTATGTGGAGTATATGGACTTGCAGGTCACTAGGAAAATGTGGACAGTACAGCTTGTCCATTTTACAGGGAGAACTGGAAATAAGCTTGACTAGCTATGTTTTACATGATGCATTTTGGCACCATGGCAATTTCAGTTGCTCTGTTTGCCACTGTGTGCAGGTGCAGTGAGAAAAATGGCAGCGATGTTGGGAAATTGACTCTTAGCTCTGCTTCAAATGTACGAGAGCCTTTCAGCAGCTACCAAAGGTTCTAACATTCATCATTCATCTAACTGTCCGACGTCCATTTGGGATCCATGGATCAGTCCTTGCTCCCCCACAGCAAACAACACCCAACAAGGCAGAAACTTTTTTAAAATAAGTCGTGCGGATGAAAAACCAGCTCAGAAAACAAGCTGGGACTGAATTCAGCACCAACCCTCATCATTGTTCTCAGTGTTTTCATTATGATGTTTTCTTCAATGTATAAAAAAAAAGGGTCTCAGGAGAACTTAACTCTCAAACACTGCTAATGGAAGTCTACAAATATGTTGCTCATGTTTCTTTAGACATTTAATTTAATAAGTTGATTGAACTGTACACTGTACAGTAAGTTGTTCAACTCAAAAGACTCAACTCAAGTTATATTAACTTGAATAAATACAGTTAAACTCGTATATTTACATTAAAGAGAAAAGGTTTGATTCTAGGGATGCCCTGATCATGTTTGCTGATCCAAATTGCCAATTATATACATATGTATGTATATATATGTATAAGCTACATTGACCAACTTAGTGTGTTGTTTTAGTTACATGCATATGAAGTTTACAGTGGTGTTGTACTAGTTTACCCGTTTCTGGAAGTATTGAGCACACAACTAGATAAATGAGGCTTGTATTATCCTATGCGAGGTGTGTGTCAGAGTTTTTAAACAGATGTTTTGATTAAGAAGTCTGGATAGCCTTTTTTAAATGAATTGTACTTTCACGTGGAAGCAACGCAGGGTGAGAGATTCAAATAGAAATCATGTTTGGGGTGAAGTGCTCGTTTTGCTTAACGACGCCAACTCGGCTGAGAACTGGCTCAGGTTTTATACGTCATCATCCGTTTTCACAAACAGCAACTAGACAGCATTAATCCAGATCTCCCTCGCATATTTTTTTATAAATCTTGCTCATAACAAATGATCTGGGCATCCCTAGTTGATTCCACTAAATTCCTGTATGATTTTTATAGTAGTGATGTGTTTTTTCTGCTGCATGAGACTGAAATGTTCGCTTTTGTTTCTGCCCGGTCGGTTCTGAACTCACTCTCTGGGTCTCAGTCCTCCAGACTGCATGTGGCCCTGGACGGTCTGCCACCTCCCGGCCTTCACTCCCTCTGTCACCATGCTCTTCACGCTGTCACTGCGATAAGGACCCCCCCCATCATCCCCATGCCCAGTTGCTGCCCCCTTCTGACCCCCTGACACTGCCCCACTAAGAGACAGGGACAGGGAGCGGAGGTCCCACGGCAGACAGAGGGTACAGAAGAGAAGAAGGAGAGTAATGACAGGCAGAGGAGAAAGAGACCAAAGAGTGTGAGAAAGACAGACACAAACACACACACACATACACACACAGAGGAAAACAGATTGAGCAACCACATAGCTAAGGAAGTGAGACAGATCAGTAGAGTGTGTGAGGGGGGCAGGTCTAGTTTTCCAGGCAGGTGGATGAAAAGGTCTGGAGCCCAGTGTGGAGGAAGAGAGGGATGGGGGAGAGGAGGGGGAAGAGGTAGAGAAGGAGAGCCTGTGGAGGGTGGAAAACCAGCAAGAAGTCACTCCTTTGGGCCTGGAGGACCAATACTACAGCTGCCAGCATTCACTAGCGGCTACAGCGTGTGGACGCCAGTAGTTTAGGCCTCATTCTCTCATTCATTTAGGCATTTGGGGCTTGAGATGTGCCACTACACAAGGCAATTCGACGGCAACGGGAGGACGGCTTGTACTGAAAAGCCTCATGAGCAAATAATCGACTCATTTGGGAGGTCATCCAAAGTGATATTTGGTTAAATACGAGCGCATTTGTTCCTGTAAAACATCGATTACACTCTATTTTTGGATCTTAGTGTGCAATATTTCAATTTTTAAAGACCTGCTTGTCATTTGATCACCACTTAGTGTTAATAACAGTCAACAGGAAGTAGTGAGCCACACAGAAGAGAGGATCAGGAGGGCAATCTAATCATATCGACCTCCAAAAAAGCTACAGAAATTAATCAGTGCTCATACTTAAGAGCAGATGTCAGCTCAGATTTCTGGTCTCAAATGTCATGTGTACTGTGAAAGCAGTGATGATCAAAAATAAAGCACAGTAGTGCCCTCTGGTGACATGACTACATTTCATTAATATGCATTGTGCTCCTGCTCCAGGAGACACAAAATAGGAGGTGCAGAAGACGTCTGGTGTGCACGTGTGGGGATCATGACGGAGGGAGGTGGGGAGGGGATGGGGTGGGGGTGGTGGTGGGGTTGTTACACTTGCATCATATCCCTTCGAAGGTCACCTTTCACATTTAATTCTGACCAATTGACCTGACGGTGCATGTGGATAAGTCATCAATCACAACAACAGCATGGATGACACTGCTGAAGCAACGGTCAACACGGGAGACATGGGCCTCATTTATCGAGCCAGGCACAAGGTGAACGTCTTTACTCGAGTAGGAACACAAACATAAACGGGACCATGAATCACTGGGAGTATTTACAGGAATATAGCATTCAGATATTAATCCTGTTTCTGACTGGACTTCACTGACAGTAGGAGTAATTTACAAAAGAAATATAGGCACGTAATCTTTGACAGTGATTCATCTCGGAGCCATTAGATTAATCAAATAATGTATAATATACAGTAAATATAAATCACAGAACTTGATACCTAAATTTGAAAAACGGTTCATTGCACCAGGGACCATTTTGTCACCACGGTGACATGACACTTGCTGACATCAAATATATAACAAGCTCAATATTGAAAAATTATAGTATTAAACCTCCAATCCAATAAATTCTTAAACATGGAGATTGATCGCGCAGGGTGCCTAACCTGATGAACGAGGCCCAGTGTCATTACAGAGATTGAAAGCTGCTAATCTCCAGAGAATCCAAACCAGTAAATGATTTCCCAGCGCAGTGGGTTATGATTGGTTGGAGTCATACAGGAGGTCGTCCCGTCTCTCCTGATCAGAAACACAATGCTCAAGTTCATAATGTTGTCTTATTTTAATTGTTAATTGTGTTTTGCTGACTCGCACACTAGTATTAAAACAGCTCATTTTACAAAAACTGCAGGGAAAAGTTCAAAGGTTTTTAACGCACATGGAAGAAGGTAGGTGTCATCTGTCTCTCAGAAAGCTTTCTGACAGAAAGGGCTTTCACCTCCAAAAGCTACTGTAAAAAGAACAGAAAATATTGATATAGTCTGTGAACAAAACAAATGCAAATATTCTTGATACCTATTGTTAATATAAAGAACAAACAATAGGGGCTAATACTGGCCCCTGTGAGACTCCACAGGTGATATTCAAACATGTAGATTTGCAGTCACCTATCTGCACAAACTGATGGTGTTTCAGCTTTTCAGCCGGTTCAACACAACAAATAATATGTTATGATCTATGGAATCAAAAGCATTTTTTTTTATTTATAAACACTCCTACTGCATATGGTTTATTACCTATACAAGTGGTTATTTCTTCTGTTAACTCTATTAATGCCAGAGATGTTGATTTGTTTTGAATCCATGCTGACTGCCTGCCAACAGTGCGTGCTTCTCATTGAAATTATCCAGCCTTCCAATAAAGAGCTTTTCCAATATTTTAGAGAGCGACACAGGCCTGTAATTGCCAAAATGATGTTCATGCCCAGCTTTATATTATGAAAAAGCTTTAGCTATTTTAATTTTACATGGAAATGAACACATTTTTTAATGGTAAGTTACAGATCTAAGTTTGAGGCTTTACTATACCATCAATGATTTTGTTCACTAAATTCATATCAATTTCATTCCGGTCAGTAGACATTTTATGTTTACACTTGAATACAATATTGATGATTTTATTTTCATGCTCTCAGACAAAGAAGTCTATCTCCATGATCCTCAACAGCCCCCCTCTCCTCAGGTAGTGGATCATTGATTTCTTCTGCCAGTTTAGATCCCACAATTGCAATAAAAATGTTAAAACCATTAAGCGCATTATTCATAGTCTTATCATTGTCGATAAACTACTGAGGATAACGTGTTTGATGATCCTTTTCTAGTTTTTATTATATTCTATATATCCCTCTGATTGGTTTTGTTATTCTCTAATGATTTCTTATTATATTACTTCTTGCATATCCTCACAGTATTTGTTAACTTATTTAATATATGTTATATTTATTGTCTATTGATCTATATTTCATGAGTTCTCTGTATAACGTGTTCTTTTTTTTGCAAGCATTTTGAAGTCCCTTTGTTATCTACGACATATCTTACTGGACGGTTTGTGTTGTATAAAAGATCATGGTTTGGGTTAAAACAGGCCATTAATCACATGTTAAAAAGCCCTTTCTGACAGAAAGATTTGAAAGCTTAGCTCTTCCATGGGCGTTTTTTTAACCACTTAATAGAGGAAAAACTTGTGAAGACAGGAGCTGCTGAAAAACAGCCTTGTGGGCAATAAATGACAACCTTGAAGGTTTGTTTAAAAATGGACTTCTCAGAACACGAGCATGAGAGGTTCTAAAGCTGGTTTCCTGAGATCAGCAGCCATCATCTTCAGGCAGAGTTTTCAGACAGTAATCCATATATCCACCGTCTTCATAAGCACACCGCTGCCTCCTTTCTCCAGGCAATTTAACACACAATCCTCAACAGCTAGGTCTATTAAAGATGACCAGTTATTAGACAGTTTATCAGACAGATGCCTGGTAGCAGGATGTCTTAAGGCTTAGAGTCCTCTGGGTGCCCGGAGGGAGATAGGTATGACCTTGCTACTGCTTTATTGGATACAAGTGCCAAGTGAGTGAAAAAATTACTTTTATTTCATCACGTACAAACAACCTTATCTCCCATTACAATAGACAGTAGACACAGTTCAAGTGCTACAATGTTAGTGCAGTACACATTAAGATATTAGGTTGATGGGGAGCCACAGATGGATGTAAACCACAGGTGAACACTGGCACCTGGTTTAACGGTCAACCCTCCACAATAACAACAACAACAACAACAACAAGAGCAACAATTTCAGTTCACGCAAGCAAAGGACAGGGAAGATACACAGATTACAGAGAAGGTGGGTTAAAGGATACACATGTCTTTTGGAGAAAAAAGGCTACGAGGGTTGTCCGTCTCCATGGTTACACCCCATGGGAGAGAGGTGAGAGGTTAGAGATCAGAAGTTAGTGGGGCCGGCAGGGCTGTAGGGAGTGGGGGGGCATCTGAACATGCGCCTGTGTGTTCATTAAAAGGTGACAGGATGTGAGGAGTAGCGGCAGAAATTAGCCTGAGGTTGTAACAGGGGCCGTGCTGCCGCGCCGCTGCAGTAATAGTCAAATGGCTGCCGTCGTGGGGATGCTTTAATGTGCGTGTATGACATTTCCTACACTCACATTTCCAAAGCAGATTATGAGTAATCATTACTAACCATTTCTGCCCTCCGGTGTGCTAACATTGGGTAGGTTGTTATTGTTGTCGTTATTACTATTGTTGATGGAAATCACATTACACAACAATAATAAGCACAGAAATGTGCAGTTTGTCTATATTTGCACACTATGACATTTATAGAATGGGCTTTTTTAAAGTGCCTTTGGCTAAATATCCCCGGTTACTCATGAGAAAATTTGGTCCTCAGGAAAAGAAAAATAATTGAGATTATGAAACTAGGTGGATTTAATAAGCTGTCAGGCACTATAACATCCACATTCAATGGTTCAATTTGATGAGTGGCTCGTGGTGGTGATGGTATGTCTGGAAAACAGGGATGGTGTGAGGAGCAGGAGAGGGAAGGGAAGGAAAGGGAACACAGCCATATATACCCATTGACTGCCTTGGCTTGTTGCTGGTATATGTCAACATCACCACCATAATGTTTCGGAGAAGACTGGCCAGTGAACAAATACATGTAAATGGGAGGAACTTCCATTTTTTCTGGATAACAAGCACTAAATGTTTACAGTTCTCAGCTGAATTCACTGAGTCATGATATATTCAAGGAGTTAGGAAAAAAAAAAATCTATCTCATGAACCCTTGAATATAAAAATGACTCACTGAAACCTGCTGAGGAATTTAAATATTAAGCCCCTTTTAAACTGGACAAAAAAGCCCCACAAACATCTGGCTTTTGTCCTCAAGAGGAAAGGTTACAATCAGCATTCACTCCCAGGTTAAATAACACTGCACCAGTCATGGGTGTTTATCGACTCATGCTCCAATCGGTGACATAAACATGACCTCCAGGTGGATGCGGTTATGTTCTTCTGCAATTCTTTTGTTCCTTTTTCTTACACATGTGCTGCTTGGATTGACTTAGTTTGATGCAGCGCATCAGCCCAGAACAGTGGAGTTTGCGCCCACATGAATGTGTGTATTTAGCTGATGACCTGCAAGCTTAAGTTGAGCATCTATAAAGCAGTGGACATTTCATTTCTTATATATTCTTCACAATAAAAGTCCTCTGTTAGATTGTTATTTTAAAAGTTTTTATAACAAAGCAGCAAAATCAGGGAATGTTGGATTTTCATCAGCAGGAACTTAATACGACTCCTGTACAGCTGAACTTTTAACCAAAGAGATTCAGTTAGAAGCTACAAAAGTACAGAGAGCTGAATGCACAGACTTTAAAAACCTCTTTTTCTCTGCTTTCCAGCACACAGCAGAAATAAACAGAAAGGGACACTCATCCACTACTCGCTATGGGAAAAAGGTCAATCTTATTCTATTTTTAGTAATAAAAACCTGCACATACCTGCTTTTTTGGAGGTTAAACTAAGGCTGTATGAATCTGGCAATATGATACGTATCACAATGCACTATATTGCGATACTGTAAGCAAAGTGTTACTGTATATTGCTATCTTTTTAATCTAATGAAATGGAAATGGAAAAATGTCATAGTATAAAGAAAATACCATCATATGTGTACAATTAAAAGTTTACTCTTTCATTTACTTGTTTTTCTCAATCAGAACAGTGAGATAGCTAAGGAAACTGCTATCTAGTGGTTGGGGGCTTGAACACAACACAATGCCATATACATAAAATACATAATATCATGATACTCAAGTGTACTGATATTTTATTACGTCCCTAGTAAAAACAGTATTATAGTGCTTTTCATCCAGAAAAAAATCTAGTTTTCCTCTTTACTTGTATTTGTTTACATGTAAGTCTTGCCTGTACCAATATGGTGGTGATGTTGACATCTAATCCTCAGGTTAATGTGGCGTCTCATGTATATGTGTCTATGGAAGGGAATGGAAGGAAAGGAAAGGGAAGACAAAGGGTAGGGTGGCACTGCCCCCGCCTCATTACAGCCCTGCTCGGGGGGAAGAGTCTTACCAACCTTGGACCAAGACTCACTTGAGTGTGAGGCGAGGATCTCCATATGGGGCATAGGGAGAAATGTTTAGTACGAACTCCTTGGGCGGATAGGAGCTCCACCTCTGCTGCACTGTGCTGCTGTCATTGTTATTCCAAAAGTCTCTGTCTAGATCACTGCGGCCAAAGAGAGAGACAGGTCAGAGCAACACAACTATGGACAGCCTTGGCACCAACCAACCAGTCGCATCCTGCTTTTGGAGATGATGCGACGGCTTGGTTTGAGGAAGAGCGGTTGGTCCTAACAGCTGCATTGAACAAAACAGGCCCAGATTATTGTCTACTTTTCCACCTGAAGTTCACCATAGTGGTCCGATTTAAAAATAAAAAAAGGGGCCAGCCTGAGGGGGGAAGAAGGCATTCACAAAAGCTTTTCATAAAGCAATGTGCTGCAGCAAAGACACAGAGAGATAGAGGAGATATGCAGCAAGAAGAGAGGAAGTCATAATTTGATGAATACATACAGCATATGATTACATTCTGTTCATCTAGCACGGCACCACTGATGAAAACACATTTGGGTAAACATTAAGAAGTCTGGCCCCCATCCTCGGCGTGAGCGGTGAGCACGCATGAACGCATGAGACACAAGGCAAGAGAGATAAATTGCAAGACAGTCAAAGTAGAAGAGGAGGAGGAAAAGGTGAGCAGAATCACTGATGTCATACAAATCACACAGCAGTGGTCAGAGCTGTAGCACAGTCAGGGACAGAGCAGGAGAGAAAGGCACAATGCACAAAGAGAAGAAGAAGAAGTTTGAAGCTGAAATGACCGAACAGAGAACACCAAATGCTGCTGGAGCCAGTGAGAAAGAAAACGCAAGGGACTCAAGTCAGAAGACATTCACAAAGCCCATCTTTTAGTGCTTAAAAATGAAAATTAAACACAGACATTCAAAAATAGCCGAGACAACAGCAGGCTATAGAAGAGAAGCAGGTTAATCAAGGCATTTTGTGGAATAAAGTATTGTACTTAGCATTACAAAGCTGACATTTTCTGGCGCTGACCTATAGCCTTGTTTCATCAAGAACAGAAAATACCTTAATCTTAGTTTGAGCCCTGTAAGAAATGTTAGATAAAAAAACATTTATACTCCAAAAAGCTCTCAAGCATCCCTCCGTTTACTTCGACATGCACCATTTTAAGCAATGCGGAGGCGTGGCTAAAGGCCTGCACTTAAGGGAGACCTATCTTACAAGCCATAAGATAAGTGCAGGAGTAGACTCATCCAGCCAAAAAGCTTCACAGGTAAGATAATGCTGATTTAATCTATACTGATTAAATCACTAACCTTTCATTTAATGTCTGTCCAAACATGCTCTTGCAAAGGTTGTTGTGCTTCTTTGAGATAAAACAGCATTCATTTTCTGCCTTGTTTGTGTTTGAACCAAACAGAGTTAATTATCACCAGATTATTCTACCCCAACCAGTTACCAGGCACTTACTTGATGGCTTTCTTCTCCCCTCGCCCACGTGCCGAGTCTGGAGTGTCTGCTGTTTCCACTCCTGGCTTATTCCTCTTCCCCTTGAGCCAAGCGGAGGGAGGGGATGACAGAGACAGCAGAGAAACAAAAGGTTAGCTTGGATTTGTCCTTTGAAGCCGTGTTTTTGCTATACTAATTTCAAGTGTAAATGCCTCTCCCATTATCTCAGGAACACTGTGCCATCAGTCCTTTACCTGATGGTCTCCTGATTACACTCATCAAAGTCAAATCAAATCTGCTGTGGAGAGCCATTTCTGACTATGATTATCATTCGCCACCACCCTGAAATTTACATGGCAATTGCCTCTTTAAGGTAATCCGCTGGGTACTGGAGAGAAGCCTCTAGAAACTCTTGCACCAGCCTGATTTCAAATAGCTAGAGCATGACCTGCTGTAACCATGGAAATAATGGCAATTTAAAGGCTGCGAAAAGTGAGGTCTGCTGGGCGCATTCTACTGGAAAAGCTCATTACAGTTGAAGGTGTTTCACACATGTCACAATGCAGGTAATCTCTATTGACACTTTGCCACAAGTGGGACAGGGAGGGGATCAGTCTAAAGCTGCCCCCCTTCCCCCAAATACCACGCATGCTTTCCTGAAAGTGATGCTCTGATACACATCGAGGATAGGCGAGGATTCTCCATCACAGAAAATGAGTGGGAAGGAAACACACTGAGCTGCCGCCGTGGCTTGGCTCGGACAAAAGGATCTTAAGTTGGCTGAAGGTCAATTTCCTGTGGGGGGCTTGTTCGTTGGGGGCTGAACATGGAGCTTGAGACTGGAGATCAAACTGGACTGTTATGTACAGACTAGGCTTCCGCTTTACTCTTGTAATGAGCCTTTATGATAAGCCTCACAAGACCTCACTGGAGTTCAGCTACCCAACCCTGTAACACCAGAAACATTTAAGGTTTTGGTCTCATTCCAGCTACTTTGTCACGGAAAGTGTCGTTCTGATTTGCTTATTTCAAAATACGAATGATTAAGTATTTTCTCTCTCTTTGATCATGCCATTCGTTCTGTCAGGAACATTCTTGTCATAGATTTAACCATTTATTGCAACAAATGGAAACTGATACATAGTGAAAGTTAGTGTATGAAATACCTGGTGGTAACTCGGGGGCGGTGATCCAGTGTTATAATGATACTTCTATTTGAGTCTGTATTTTAACCGAGTATAACCTTGATGCTGAAGCAGAAAAAATCCACTGCTTTTCAGGTTGTAGGGCGTATTTTGGATTGCAGAGCATTTGCAGTAGTGCCATTCATGGAAAAAGAAACCGCCAGGTATTAAATGGAATTATAAGAGAAATCACCACAATATTTTTCTGTTCTCATATTTGCAGATAAATGTTTTGCAGTTTGAATAATGAATACTTGACATTATAAGGTTTTAAAAGACAAAGTGACAGTTGCAAGTGACATATACATTTCTTAAATATTTTTTTACAGAGACCACTTGCTATTGAGGTTTTCAGGGGGTCTCATGTGCCAATTTAGGGATCTCAGAAACCCCAAGATGCCCTGTATTTCACACCATGACAAAAGTTCACTAGGAAGACTATCCTTTTGCATGCTTAGCCTGATAGTTCTCATTCATCCTGCCATTCAGTCACATACAGTATGTCCGACAGCATAGCAACACCACTGCATTCTTAGCCTTTCATCTTTTTGTCTGTCTTTTCAAATAAGATTTTCTCTCTGCATTTACCTCCTTCATGCTACTGTTCTGTGTGCCCCTCCACCTCCCCATCACCGCCCAGTCTTCGCAGCTTCATCAGCTTCATCAGCTTCATCAGCTTCATCAGCCTCTCAGTCTCACCAGAGCACTCAACCAATATCACCAGTGTCTGGACTCCGTGGGGGGATTTATCTTGCTGCTGCTCAGGCCAGATGCCCCTCAACCACAAATCTCCCTTTAGAGTCAGCACCAAAGACTTTGTCAAGGCCTTATCACACATCATCTCTTGCAATAAACTTTATCTTTATTCAATTCACTTGTATCTCCTGATTGAAATACAGTTATGGCTGGTACTGATGGCTCCGCTCTTTAGATGCTCCCTGGATTAGCCTAGCAGCAGGGTAAGCCAGAACAGGGAATGCAATGCAAACCCCTGCCACGACTGGGCTTAAGCAAAACATGAATTCCATTTAAACCTTGAGCTATGATATAACTTGAAAGGTGAGGGCGAAGCTTTGTCAGCAGCTTTGGTGTGGCAGGGATCAGTGAGGAAGGAGACATATTTAAACAGACCGCCTTGGTGTGAGAGTGGGCTGTGATTGGTGTGTGACTGATTGGAAATTATTCAATCGGTGTGCTGACAGCTGATAACAGCTGCATGCCTGTTATTCATGAACTAACACGATGATTTATTCTCCATTCATGCCAGTAATGTGTTACCAATACATACAGTATGTAATGCCCACTAGGAAGAGCAACATGGTATAAGCAATGCAATGCAACAGGCTAGCAAGCTAAGAATATGCTTAATATTCAGACTGAATTAATATTTTGTTGTTCTTCTCTCATTTAGGTAGACTTTGTATTCATGTCACTGATTTCTGGTTGGGCAGGCTGTTATTTTGTTTCATAATGCCCACGGTAGCAAGTGACCCATCTGTCCTGCAAACAGCATTTTAAAATGACACGGAGGCTGCAGTAGCCTTTGCTAAGAGCAATCAATTTAAAGCCGGGGCAGGCAGTCTATTTTTGGCATCATTGGGAAAAAGTTCCTTAATAACCTTTAAGTCCAGCTACATAATTAAATTGAAGGGGTCTTAGAGAAATCTAGACTTCTGCTCCTTCTCTTGTCTCTGTTTTTAGGCTTTAGAAAATCTAGCCCATGACAGGAGACACTGACCAATCACAGGTCAGTAAGGTAGCTGATGGTTGAGTCTCATTTGAAAAATGTAAATATTTGACGACCTAGAAATGAAACTCAGCAATAAAGTATATTTTCTGAGAATAAGTTACTGCACCTTTAACACTTTTTTACATTGATCAAAGAAAATCTGTTATTTCTGTAAGAGGACTTACAACAACTTGCAGCTGCATCAATCTCATCCTCTCTTGTTGTAATTTTTCTGTTACTATTTATTATGAATGTAGCTAAGTAGTTAACTAGCAGTGTAAAAGGATAAGATCCCCATTATTAAATCTGAGGTAGCACTGCTTTCTTCCAGAAAGCTTCTCAGCCAGGAAGCCTCTGGCAGAAAGGCTTTAGGAAGTCGGGTGAAATAGTATAAAGAGCAAGTCCACGTGGGAAACATGTCATGGTGGATGAATGGTTCAAGCACATTAGTTTCACCCAGAAAACCGAGGTTTGTGTCCTGTGTCCTTTTAGATTTATTATTTTCAGCTTTTTAAAAATATATATAATTAGAATAAATTATAAATAAATAAATTATAATAATGAGGTTTTTTTTGTCACAGTTTGATTAGATTTAAGGAAAGATCTTGGTTTGGATTAAAAGAGACCATTCTGTCCAGAAATTTTCTGTCAGACAGGCTTTCTGACAGAAAACCATGAAGACTCAGTTCTCCCATGTGCTAATCATGCCAACTCAGCTCTGACAGAAACCAGTGGGTACAACATCAGACCTATTTTTGAATGGGGATGAATGGAGAACATAGTGGAGATTCAGAGGTCTGGAACCAGGCTAACTTAACAATCAGGAATGAATGAAATAAAGAAAACAGTTGCTAAAGGGAAGCTTCTCATAATTTCCAGTGATTCACCAAATAAAAGCCCTGCTGGCTATGTAGAGATTTCAATGCTGTTCTGTTCTATGTTGTGACTGTTTGAATTGTCTATGCCAAATCAAATATGCAAGGCCTTCTATCTCCCATGGGTGGGGCCTGGTTTGCCAGCAAGCAGATTATCTCCTCTGGCAGCCAATCAGCACCTTGTGGCACCAAGAGTAAAGGTTGTTCTAGAGGTGCTCTGACCACCGTCTAATCTAACTAGTTTTCTATAAACCTCGCCAACAGCTATGTTCATCCCGTCCTCGTGAACACAAACCAATGGAGCTATCCAGAGAAGCCATCAGCCTGAGGTTATGTATGAGTTTCTTACAGAACTGACTCAGACCTATGTGATGCATGCAAAGCTTATAAATAGCAGCAGCGTATGGAAATGCAAATTGTGCCAAAGCCTATGTTGAGCTTCAGCTCCTAACAGGCAGACTGACGTTGTCTCCATACGCTCCAGGCAACACAGATTTCAAGCTCCAGTCCACACCTTGGATATTGTGGCTTTGGATATTATTGGACCTGTTACAAAGCCACAGTTGACAATAGCACTGTTGAGCAAAAATGATAAAGCCCACAATGGCACCACTGAGCGAAAGTGATATCCATCACACACAAGGAAACAAAGCCGCTCATCGATTGTATAATCAGCACTAGGCTGAAATAGAGAGGTAAACAAATGAATAAACATAGATCAGACAGGAACGACTAGTTAAACAACTGCATACAAGAGAAGTGTTTGTAATTGAAACACTGACTCCTGGATAAATGGTCTCTTTATAAGGTCTATATACTGAACACATCACAACTTGTCAGTAGAGAGCATTCACGATCGTTTATAACCTGCTTTAGGCATTCGATAGCTGTTATCACTGGTTTGACAGGCTGGCTGAATATATGAAATTACATGTCATGATTTTGAACACAAAGATGCATACAATCTGCCGTAATAGCTTCGAAATATCTGCATGCCCAAGAGGTAGACTCCTCCACATACAAGAAAAATATAATTGTATAGAAACACATTGCAAAACACATTGTATGTATGGCAATTTCTGGGGATGCAAAATTTCTGTCAAGTGAGGACAAGCTATCAAAGGAAACTCATGTATCATTCAATGCTATCGTAAAATTTTCAGGAAGGTGGGAAGACACAGTGGATGAGTGAGAGTCCAGTACAGAAAGAGGGGTGAGAGCCCAAAATAGAAATCAAATTTAGAAAAAAAAAAGAAAGAGGCAGCCGGTAGGAGAGCAAAACAAGGACAGTGCAGGAGACAAAGAGATGGGGAGGGAGGGACAGGTGCGAAAAGTGAGCTGAGAGAAACAATGAGTGACAGGAGGTCCCGAGTGGATTGGATGTGAAAACAAGGCAAGACTCAAACGCTTGGCGATGGGCACTGACTGACTGAGTCCTGGGATCCTCATTTCCATCCACACACACGCACACACACAAAGAAGGAATTACAAAAGCATCTCCTCTACACCTTTCCTCCAGCTCATTCACAACAAGCACTCTGCTTCCATCTTCAAGGGAGTCGTTGTGGAGGCTGCAGGGATCCATAGTGATGAACAGAACAAAGCTCAGCAGCTCTGAGCACATGAAGCAAAGAAACAATAAAGAAAATCAGCTCAATACCCCAAATGAGGGTTAAAGCAAACCAATGGGAAAGTGAGCAATTTCCCCCCCTCATCCTCAACTCAAATACCCTTGAAAATACTTGAGTCTAATTTAAACCAGCCGTCTTTTTGTTATACGACAAAGGGTTTCACACGATTACAGTATTCAGTGCCGTCTGGCTCTGAGCCATGAGTTCAAAATAGCTCCAGCTGATATGATGAACCAATTACGAGACATACCCGAACTGCAGCAAGTCTCAACTTGGACCAAAAAAAACCCACACAATCCACTAACACTTTTAAACAATCAAACCCCAACAGAGCAGGCTATAAATATAAATAATTATAAACATTATTAAAAGTCTTGTACAGTAGATGAGCAGGCGTGTAGTGAGTGGAACTAATGGCCATAGCCAAAACACAGGGAGGATGCTCAAAAAGCCTGGAATTAAGTCTGCTCTTTATCTAAAATTCAAAAATTTTACTTTATGAGCATTATAACTAAAGTATTATTGTTTTATCTTACATTTGACCACTATAACAACTTTCATGTTTTTGATTGAGATTATAAAGTCATTATGAGACTGTTTACTGAGGTAATAAATCAAGAAGATGGGTCATTTTCTCATAAGATTACATAGAACTGGATATCTTTTTGCAACCAGTGTTGCAACCAGAGTTGCACCCTCCTGGCCATTAGAGAGAATACAGGTTTGAGGTGTTTCATTGGCTTCATCTCTTACTGGTTGATTCCACTGGGCAGCACAGTGGTTTTGATCCGTCCACCATAGAGCTGCAACCCCCACCAGCAGCGTTTCAGAAGCGTTAAAGCACCAGAGCACTTTGGTGATTATGTTTACTTGCTCTGATTTTGTTGATTTGATCCTCTTACTCTACTTTTTGTGTAGTTGAACAGTTTTGTTTCTTTCTGCCTTTACAATCGCAAGTCTGCACGGGGTCTTTTATTTTGAAAATTGACCGGATTCTCTCTGCTTTTTCTGTCTCTGACTTCTTGCGAGCTTGATCTGTTCTGCTCTGACTGATGCAAGATCCGTCAAAAACAGACTCGCCACAGAGCAGACAGCCAAGGCGCTGCTGGTGGAATCACAAGCATTGCGGCAGAGCTGTAATGTCAGGTCAGAAACCACCGGGACCAGGGTCTAATTTAAGTTACTGGGACCCCCAAAAGTCCCTGCTTGGCTGACAGTGCTTTCCACAAGTTCAGGAAATTTGGAGCTAGCTTGCAGTGGCGAACATTTCTGATTGGTCAAGTACTTTGTGTATTTTAGTTCAGCCACCATCCTTAAAAATCTGCAGCAAGAAACCAGTTTTGGAACATATGGACTGACGAAGAGGTTCTGACCCTCCTGTTCCGTCACTTAATGTGGCATCATCATGTAAAAAAACTGACATTTAAAAACACCTGTTAAAATGTCACTTTTTCATACATCAGCAGCGAGGTTGTGGTGGAGAAGCAGACAACAACAGGTTGAAGGAACCTAATTTGAGGACTTGTTGTTTCTAGGTGCAGCAACCAGGATAAGATGGCTCACCACCTTGATCAGTGTTTAATGATGCCCTAAAAAAAAGTGATGAGACTGATGTTCTATAATGTTCTAGAACACAGTCGCGAAAGCTTCACACGGTAATTACAGTATGTTGACAAAGAGGGCTAAAATATGCTGAGAGATCAGATTGTGCAGGCTATCTTTAATGTGTTATACAAACTTAATTGCAGATTATCCTAATAAGCACTACTGATTCATGGGTTCACTTGCTGATTCAGTTATTTATACAGGCAGGATAATGGGCGTATTAAAGGGGGACCCAGTTTTTTTTTTTTTTTTTTTTTTTTTTTGCTATAGAGCTGCAGATGAGTGAGAGGAGACGTGTTGTTGTTGGACTGCCCGGGGTGACGCTGAGGGTTTTCTTGAAGAATACAGACATGAGAGGAGACAGAGTGAAACTACCACTCTCTCTGTCTCAGTTGGCAGTGCGCTGCCTTCCAACACCCAGCTGTGTTTGTTTGCTGTGAATTAGCAGGCAGCAAGAGTCTACATGCTCGCTCAATATTACCCACATCACACCATAATTAGAGAGGAGTGCACTATTAAAATGGTCGTCCGCTGCAAAATCATCAAGTGATAATTCGTTCATCTGTCAAAACAATTTTTTAAAATACCTGTGTTCTCCTTG
Organism: Lutjanus erythropterus; assembly: GCF_056507025.1. NCBI lineage: Eukaryota > Metazoa > Chordata > Actinopteri > Lutjaniformes > Lutjanidae > Lutjanus > Lutjanus erythropterus. The sequence continues at coordinate 23,820,232 of NC_139329.1, read as the reverse complement.
CTGACATAGTGAGGCATGCAACCTGAGAGGCATACAATTTATGTATCACCAGGAGCACTGCCAACACTATCTGTCACTAAATGTGACAGGTCAAGGCTTCAGATCCACATAATGTGCTGTTATTATAATATTCCCAATGACTGTGACAATCCTCCTTTGAAATTCTATAATTATTGATTTTCACATTTTCCCTCTCCTCTGATTGATGTAATTACTATCATCCCCCTAACAACCGTGAACTCCCTTCTCCCAGTTAATGCAACCAAAATGCTGAAGATTGTTGATACAAGCCCAACAGGGATCGGATCAGGCTGTGAATCTCAGTCAGGTCCAATCTCAGCTCCGCTCACAACTATGTCACGGATCAAACAGCACAGGGCTCACAGGAGCAAGCAGAGGGTTTCTGAATGCCAAACAGCCACTGCTGCTCAAACAGATGTTAGCTGCACCACCTCTGATATCTGAAAATCCCACCCAACACCTACAACATGAGCCCCTGCTGACAATCATCATCCCCGCAATGCAGCAGCTTAATAACCACGTGACCCATGGGTTATTTTGTATTTTGTTTCAGTAATACTTTATAATAATCATTATTAAGATTGCTATGCAATTGTTAAGTTTTATAAGCATCAACATCAACAACTGCAGTCATGGCCATCCAGATAATGTTTAGAAATGCACTACACCAGGCCTGAATTTTCATCACTTGGCCTTTGGTGTTGTCAATTCTTTGATGGCACAAAGGCCAAATGCCAGGGCAGAAGGGCATCAAATAAAACAATGATTTTAAATTCACAGAAATTATCATTTTAAGGATGGTTTTATTTTTATTAATTTAAATTTCCCAATTTGTTGATGCAAAGTACTGGGACAACGGTCATCAGTCAGAGGTCAGTTTATATAATAACATAGTAAATAGTGTGTGATATATAATGAATTAGTATCTCAAAATAATGAGAAACTCAGTTTTTCATTATTCTAAAATCTTAAGTCATTATTTTGTGAAAATGCCTCATTATAATGGGTTACATAATGATAATAATGGCAGTGATGGGCTTCCATAGAGAGAGAATATGCATGGACAGCAGCAAAGTGAAACACAGATATTTCATAAAGGAGACAAGTGTATATAACACAAATCGAGCTTTTTGTCTCTGTCAACAGAGTCTCCAGTCTGCAGTGTACACCACAGAATGGTAATATCAGTCCTCGTGATTAAAGACAGTTTATAGCACGCCAACATTTCTCGTGGTCATCTTGAGCTTTCTGTCTTTGCTGTGAGTCTGCATCACAGTTAAACAGCCCAGTGGTTTTCCAGAGGTTCACACCAGGCTCGAAACTGAACCCCCCTCCGGCTCTGTGCACAGCGTTGCACTTTATGCTTCCCATTGAGAATCTCAACAAAGTACAATGGTGTCTAAAAACTGTACTGACAGGAAAGAGGCAGAGGAGAAAATGGAGGAATCAGCTGGGGCAGCACGGGTGGGGCGTCAAGGCCACTGTGGCTGCAGGGTAGATCATTTTTTGAGGGGCATAAGACCAAACTGAGGGGGCATGGCAGAATGTGAATGTAATTCTGACTGTTTCTTATCAGCTATGATACAGCAGTCTACAAAATTTATAAGCTAATTATTCTATATTACAAATTAAGGGTAAAATAACATATATTATAACATCACTACCAATTAGTAAACGCAATTAATTGCAATTTAATTGTGTACGAACATTAAAATGGCTATCAGCTAAATTAAATTTTAACTTAGTTGAATTAACAATCAATTAACCATGTATTAATCATGCTTATTACAAAGTGTTACCTTTGTTTTGTTTTGTCATCCATAATTATAAAAATCATAATAGACAAACTTGAAAATAACCAAGTCAATCAATACAGATGAATAATTGTTGTGAGTGAATAACTATGAAGTCGCTCATAAAAATAACACTGGCTCGGCACACATTCTAAAAATTTCATGTCGATGCATCTATAAACAGCAATGAGCAAACAGACGTCGCAGGCAGCAGAAGGAGATGATAGCATTCAGTGTGCAGTACTTCCAGGGGGCTTAGATAACAGAAAGCCAAGCAGGAGGGAGGCTTCAGGATGACTGCACATGAGGACTTTTAAAATAAAACCCATCGCACTGGTTGCCAAAGCTAAAACACCGAAAGCAACACTCACCCAAAATGTCTTGTCTATTAACCTATGAATCATAACCAAAACTGGCATGGGCCCACTCGCAACTGACACGTGAAGCTTCAGGCAAACATTTGTTCTTATGAAAGCTGACACTGTCAAAGAGTACACTTGGAAATATCAAAAATGAAAAGTTTTAGATGTGGACTGGCTTATGGTGGCTTTATGTAAGATGAGCATCAACCACGGAGCACTTTTTACCTAATGAGAACATTTTTGTGCATAGAAAATCAGCCCACAGCACACAAGGTAAAGCATACATCTATAATAAGGGATCCCACTTGAAAGTAACCAGAAATGCAAATGATACTGTATATACATTCTAATCATGTGTTCAGGGAATATAGGGCTACCATGGAAAATAACTGAGATAAAGGAGATCAAGGGAAGTGAGAGAGTCTGTATCACGACTTTTTTTAAACGAACAGACTGAATAGCTGCTGCTCCTTCATGGCTGTTAGTCACATATAGAAAATAAAACACTTTAAAGATGATGATGTAATAGTGAGAAAGTGATTTTTAACAAGATTAGTAGTATTTATGCTTTGTCAAAGTGCAGTGCATCGTCAATAACACGTTTATCATCGTGGAAATGACGGCCATTTATCTCAGTCACTCTTTATTATTTTGTACATTAAGCAGCTGTTGTTTAATGTGGTTTCACACCAGTGGGCGGCTGACATTTTTCCCAAAGTAAGTGGTCCGAAGAGTACAAAGGGCTTAATTAACATCTTAATGCCACTCCGTGTTACCCCCCACCACCATACACAGAAACACACACACACCCTGAAGTAAGGTGTTGTACAATGAAAAAAAAATTAGATAAGTGCACTCAGTAGAGTGCCGATATCCGCCAGGAAACAGATGATAAAGCATCTACTGCAATGCCACCATCAACTTGCACATCTATCTATCTATCTATCTATCTATCTATCTATCTATCTATCTATCTATCTATCCATCCTTTTTCCTATCCCTTAAAGCCTCCATTATTTCTCTAGATCCACCCCTGACAATGACTCCAAACGTCTCATTTTAAACATTATTATTTAAAAGATTTTGTTTCTAACAAACATTCCAAGCAACCAGGCAGCTTTAGAACAGTGTATTACATTTAAAAAAAAAATCTACATTACAACTCACAAAAGCTGGAAAGCTGCACTTGATGTTGCCTATTCAAAGGTCGGAGCCTGCAGGTCCCGGTAGAGGTTGTACCTTTTCAGAAGGTTAATGGTTTGGCATTGAGCTGATTAGATTGCCCCTGCTAACTAAATTTAATTCCAACAAGTAACCACTATTATGTTCAGTTGTTCAGGTTTATAACTAGGGCTGCACCTCATGATTATTTTTTAAACGATTCATCCAAAGGTTATTTTTTTTCTATTTGTTGACTAATCTAACAACTAATTTGTTGATTAATTGAGATTATTCCACAATTCATTTAACAAATATAAACATCTAAAACTTATCTCTTTAATATTTCATTATTTTATTTAATCATAATGCTAAATTTAAAATTAGTCTAATTTCCATCCTATTTCCAAGATCATATTTGTCAGATGAGAAAAATACTGGACCTCAAATTCAGAAGAACTGCTGTGACACATATTTACTTTAATCTCTATGTCAACCCTTTGCCTAAATTGGACTTTTTTCTTTTAAATTTATCTACTTGACTTAAAATTGATGGTTGTGGATCTGTTTCATCACTGGAGTCATATGAAGCTAAGATAATCACTGGCACAGGTTCAGAAGTTTGCATCTCTCATTTATCTCCAGTTCAGTGACTGCACAGATGCATAGCAGGGATGGTGGCAAAGCTTGCAAAACAGGGATTTAATCATCTTGTATGTATGGATTTAATCTGCAGATTCTCCCATTTAAGATGAAACAAAACTTGTCTGTGGATATCAGTTTTAAAGCCACAAAAAATTCAAAATGTGGCCTGCAACAGAATAGGTGCACAGAGACATTATTATTTATATTTGTATCTACAGTATGTCTGTTTAACCAATAAAATAATCTGTCTCTGTATCTGTATTCAGATAGAAGATCAGAAGTGGGCGTGGTTTAATAGGCATGCAAGTCACATTAAATCGGGCAAATGTTTTATTTTCCAGCCTAATATTTATTGGAAATTCAATTGTTGTGCCTACAAAGTATCTACAGGATTAAATATTGGCAAATAATTAAACATTTCCACATTCTCATTCTATACCTTTCAACTATCTCTCTGTCTTTATTTAAGTGTCTCAAGCCCAGCACCACCACCACCACCCTTTAACTGAGGGGGACTGAAAAATCCGAAAAAATCTGAAAAAGTTTTCTGAATTGAGATATTCTATACTGCATTGGAAATAGAAAGTCTCCAGTAAAGATATACAAGCAAATAAATATACCCCTCAGTTAAGGGGAGGGATCTTGGTGCATTAAATTTGTGATTGATTCAGTTAGATGCAACCTTTTTTATTTATGCCAAGGTAATCATGGAGCCGACTTTATCCAAATACTAATGAGCAACTTCAGATTAAAGATATAACTTTTTCTGTTGCATTATTTGTGCATTCCCAACCTTGTTTTCAGCTTAGCAGTTGTGACTTGTGGCCTCTACCACCTGTTTACAAGAAATGAGGACTCAGCAGTGAGTATCACTTTTTTTTTTTTTATCAGTTTTTTCAAGGTTTTGAGAAATTCTTGACTCACTGCAACCATGAGAGGTGCTTGAGCATACAGTCATAAATGTGCACAAAATATATTAGGTTGATAGTTCCAGTGGTATGCAAGATTAGCTGCGGACAAGCACAATCTGTTGCATGATAGCCCCACGCTTATGCAGGGTGGAAATAATGAGACATGCATGCATTTCCTCTGAGACAAAAGATCATCTTTTGTGTGAGGATGTGGTTGATAGTGGCCCTTCACAGGGTCGTAAGGCCAACAGATCGTCATCCAGCGCCCACTGCACTGTCACAGGATGGAAATAAGATCCATTTACAGCAGAGCTCCAGAGAGAGGACCTCGGGCACTTTCCAAGGTGCTGGAAGCTGAACTACCACAATCCACAGCAGGAAACTAGGAGTCATTCACTGCTCCATTTACTTTAAAGTGGAATATCAAATATAACACTATGTTCCAGCGGAGCAAACAATAGAAAGACTGTGTACCACCGTCCCACTTCAGCACAGACCATTTCCCCCCCGGTTCATATACGTTTTAACGGCACTGACGAGTAATCTAGGTACAGTCACCTTCTGGGGATTCAAGCAACGCAAATGACATAATGTAGAGAGGCATGTGGTGTGCAGAGCCTGCTGCAGTGCCAAATCCTGCCATCTGTGGTGCAATAAGTTTCACAGCAGTGCGATGGTAGGCTGAGACAAGTAAGAGTTGGGGCCAAGATTAAACTTGAAATAGGTGACCTGTGTTCCTGAGTTGTACAAGCACAGGATGAATCAGAAATCAATTAAGTTTAAAGGCATGCAAATCTAAAAAAAACCAGTCAAGTGAGGTGGCAGTCAGCCGTACAGCTCTGTGTGCCTAATGAGTGGTTTCCTCCCTTTAATCAATCACATTTCATACCACATAATCACAATGACATGCCCTCTATTAGAGGTCAGTCTGCCTGATCTGTGCTCTGTTTCTCCTCAATGAGTGGACTGGTACTGATGCTGTATCAGCACAGTTTACTGATGTCGGAGCTGCGTCTGTCTGAGACATTCATTAGTTTCAGAGTCTGTGCTGCTGTGATCACGCGGGCACTGAAGTAACTGAGGCCATTGCTTCTCTACTGTGATATATTAGGGCTGAACAACTGGACAAATGTATGACGGACATCTGCTGCTCCAAAACTCACGTCCATACAACAGCGCAGTACACGGCCATTGAGCTGAAGGACAAGTGAGTGGAAAACAATCTGTAAAGCCAGAATATTTTCACATCTAATGTGGTGAATTATGGTTTTATTTCAACCAAATTAGAGTTGGTGATTATTAGAACAGTGGAAAGATGGACCCAGATGGTTTTTATGAGTTTTATTTTGCTTCTGTCTGCCGAGTTTGAATGAACTGTGTTTGACAGACTTAACAAGGCAATTAAAGCTTGTCTTAGTATGGTAAACTTGAGAGAAACTTGAATTCTGAAGGTGTTTGGTTATACTTTTCTGTTTAATAAAGAAAACAGGTGTGAGAATATCTCCCCTCTTGACATTTTGTGAGTTCATTTTTTATATCAATTCAACATGTAACAAAGCAAACTTGCGGCTTGCTCACATCTCCCAGTCCAGCCAGGGAACACCTGTGTGACTGTACTGTCACCATCAGCTGAGCAATGATCATCAGTTGGAAAGTTTTAACGTATCGCTCAACCCTATAATATACAGTGGTGGAAAGTAAGTAAGTGCTCAAATACTGTCCTTGGGTACAATTTTAATGGACTACCTTGGAAATATTGTACTTTTTACCGCAATACAATAATAGTTAACATTTTAAAGACTCTACTGAGACAATCTCTCTTTTACAGAAGTGTCATTAAGTCTTTTTTAACCTTCTGAATTTTTTGCTTGGTTTGCAAACCTAAATTCGTCCAATAAGAATAAACTTGGAAGTCTTGTGAAAATTGCCAGTAAAACCTCAGGGAGGCGTCAGGCTCATCTTTTGGTCATTGAAAACAGGCTTGTAGGGCTGCACAGTTATCACGGCCAAAAGACTTCATGATAATGACAAAGGACACTGTGTGCAAATATTATCTGCATTCTCGTTGAACTGAGAGCTCTCTGTTATAAGACAGTTATTAATGAAGACATATTACCAATGTACACGCAGTTATCATGGCTAAAAGACTTCATGATAACGACAAAGGACACTGTGTGCAAATATTATGTGCATTCTCGTTGAACTGAGAGCTCTCTGTTATAAGACAGTTATTAATGAAGACATATTACCAATGTACACGCACACATGATATTACCATGATATCTATGGGAGGGGGCATTGGAGGAGTGAGACAAAGCAAGAATAGAAAGAACTGGAAATGATTTAAGAGCATACAATAGGTTTAAGAGGCGTTGGATTATTTACATGACATTATCATATGTGTATTATTAATATGATATCAATATTTTATTTCTAAAAGTAGGGTTAATGTTATATTGGATTGCCAGGACCATCCAGTCCACAGTGAGCTACTGGCCTGAGACCGATGTTTCAAGGTACGTGTTCAGAGGACTCAAACACTTCCTGTTTATTTAATCCAAAGTGCTTAGTTGCAGTTAGCACTCTGGCTGCATTTCTTACATTACTCTAGCACATTTGGACACGTACACAATGGCATATTTGTACTCGGTATGAATTCTAATTTCTCTAAACTAGTTATGTGATTTATTGTTGATGTTGTCCTTTTGTATTTTATCATTTGGTGAATCTTTGCGAACATATAATAACATGTTTCCCATAATGGGACAATAAAGATAACCTTTCAAAAAAACCCTTTTTAATCAGTGACTTTTCAGATTAAAAACCGAGAATAAGTTGTACATTATGATAGATTAAACCAAAGTCTCCCAACCCTCTTTGTCTGCAAACCCTTAAATAAAAGCAGTGTCTAGTCAGAGCCCCTTTGTCATGTTTCAGATGTCCGTGAATTGTTAACAGTTCCACCCTCGAGACATTTCCCCTCTAAACTTCAGAGATGGTTTTATTTAAGTAACAGTTTGAGGCTCAAAGAGGTCAAATTATCCAATGCTTCACCAAAAGCAAAGAGTCAGTTCAAAGTCCAAAAAATTAATGCAAATTGGTGTAGCAGAACTTTTCTTTTTCTTCTCTCCTCTCTCATTAGTGGTCTCACAACTGCCCGGTTTTATCTTGTGACCCTGTGGTGGGAGCTTTGGACTGTAAATACAGAAGCTAAAACTGGCTTCACCTGAACCAGCTTCAACAGTTGAACTACTTAACCTTTAATGCATCAGTCTAAACAATCAATAATATGACATATAACGATATATATGTGCCACAGGGTTTTTTTTTGCAGAGGAAGTACCTCCCTTGTTAACCGGCCATCGCCTCTCTTTTAGTCATTTAGTTGAACTGTCTGAATCATTGATCCTGTATCTGACTGAGGTTTGTGCAAGTAAGAGTCTATGGTCCAATCACGCCTCTGAAATATCAGTAGTTTTACTGTGATGTGTATTAATAAGTGTATGGCGCTGTCCATGGTGCTGAAGTAGCAGACATCCTACTGTCAGGTTCATCCTGGATTTATAATACAAAACTGTATGCTTTAAATACTGAATTGAGAGGATCATCGAGACACAGTGCTGCCTGTATATTGCCATAATATTTCTATGATCATGCTCCCATTGGGCCATACCCCTATTAAATATTAACAAATCACAAACTACTTCTGAGCAATACTTGTGGACATTTTGCTGCTTGTACTTGTGTATTTTTTTACTTGAGTGGGGGTTGCAATATACCCATACTGACAATAATTGTGATATTTCAAAAATTAAATATTGATATCATGTTAATAATGCATATATGATGATAATGTGTAAATAGTCCAGTGCTTCTTAAACCTATTGTGTTCCCTTGTGGATCTCTTGTATCATTTCATCTGGTTTCTTCTTCACTATCCATTAAGTGCAAATGCACTTTTTGTACATGTACATGTGCACTTTAGGTGTAATGCACAATAAATAAATAAACCAACATGAATTTTAAAAAAAATCTATAGATATCATGATAATATTCTTATTGTGAATTCTTTTTGACATGATAATTATGTGGTCAAAATCTGACATTGTGACAGCCCAGTTTGCACTTTTAAATAAATAAAAGATCTGAATACTGAATACCACTGGTAATATGTCTTCATTAATAACTGTCTTGTAACAGAAAAATCTCAGCTCAACAGGATTGCACATAATATTTGCACAGATTTTCATAATATTTGCACACATTGTCCATCTCCAGTGCACTAAAGTGTTGTTTTCGAGTAAACTCACAGCAGACAATGTTTATTAAGGCTCTCTGATTATTAAAGCATGTTAATATGGCAAGAAATGTGACTGGAAGCTACAATATATCTGTTAATGAAGCTTGTGTGTTCGCGTGTGTGTGTAAACTCACCAGCTTGCGTTGACACCAGCCACAGACGCCACAAAGAGCCACCAGCCAAACAGCACACACTGTCACTGCGAGGGAGACCAGGAACACACTGAGGGACACTGAGCCTGTGCACACACACACACACACACACACACACACACACACACACACACACACACACACACACACAGAAACAGACAGAAAAAACACAGTGAGTGATGCTTTTTTTGTGCATACATGCAGAAATTTTCTTCATCGTGTGTAAAGATGAAATAAAAGCATGGGCTTCTTGCTACAGTGAATCCTGTTGTCAAAGAGGGCGACCCAAAATAAAGCCACATCTAATTGAATAGCCAGGCAGCCATATTTACATTCTGTCATAAGGAGCTGAGAAATACAATCTCATCACTACCCCCCCTTCCGTGCCGGAGCATTTCAATACCTTTCCAATAAGAGCTGCAGCCAGGCATCACTCAGCTGCACACACATCACTGTCATGGTGTCACAGCTTGTTAACTGACAGGCTGAAAGCGAAGGGAGGAGGGGGAGAGGAGAGCGGAGGGGAGGGAATAGGAGGGGAGGCTGGGCTGACAATACAAGAGAGCTCATGATTAATGGGTATCAGTAGATGCCCAGTGAGAGCGGTGGCTCTGGAAGACAGTCATAAAAAAACATCATCTATTGCTGCTTGTGTGTGTCTCACTATGTGAGTGTGAGTAAGACCATTCACACCTGCACCTGCGTTTGTTTACATGCCGTTTTACGATACTGTCAGTAAGTGGATCTAAAGTCCTTGTGTTCCAGATTGTACGTTCTCCACATTTAAACAATTCAGCGGCCTTCACTTAAGAGGACGAGAATATAAAGCCTCACTGAGCTTTGATATTTGCACAGCGGGGAAGATGCTAATGTATTCAAATTCATGATTTCCTTCCAACAATCCTGATTCCTAAATATACAGTGATAAACGGGTGTCAGGATGCATTTTCACACAGCTGAGTGACAAACACCGACAAACACCCGTGCTTTTCTTTTCAATAACAACTGGGTTTGTCTCCTTCCCCAATTGCTGTCTCTTGTTCCTTTTCCTTTTGCTTGTCACAACTGGCCTTTTCATCTCTCTCCTCCATCATATCTTGGCTTTATTCTGCACCTCAGCCATGTCCTCTGGGAACAGACGAGTGCAAAAAGCAGAAAACAGTGGCGGGTAAACGTGTTTCATATGGAAAAGAAGAACAGGATCAGCATTGTATTCCACAGTCTTCTCTCAGCCTCAACTGCTGTTTTGAAGTCAGCGTGACACCTGAGGCCACTCGCAGTCAGAGAAGAGAAAGCGCATGCAGAAAACCTGAGACCACGTTCAGCAAAGCCATTGGCAGGTCGACAATAATTACTTCTTCTGCTATACAACCCTTCCCCAGGAAAACACAATTTCTGGAGTGTGACTGTACCGATAAAAAGAATCATTTAGTTTGTGCATTTGCACTGAAATTTGAATGGAAATTCCCAAAATGAAGGATTGAACTTAATCGACATTGGCAACACAGACTGTATACTCTGCAGTGAGAGATGGAGCCGAGCTGAAGTGAACTTGTGTCTGACTTATTTACCTCACCTGGATGATTGTAGGATGATGTGTTGTATGTATAAAAAGGAAAAGAAGAAGCAGAGTCTCCCGTTACTTTCTCCTCCTAGCACAAGTCATGTGATCTTAAGGTGATGGAAACACCAGGCCCGAGTGTTCTCGATACCCAACAACCTGACTATGCCTACTGGACATCTGTTACCTCTTTTCTAGCGAGATGGTTCCAGGGCTGGTTCGGAGCCAGAGCCTAATTTTGAACCAGTTCAAGAGCCAGCGACCCGGCTCTTGGCCCTGAAAACTGATTCCGGAGCGGCACCAACTCTTTGCTGGGCCAAGAATAAGAACTGCATCATCAGGGGCTGGGGGCGGGATTATCATGAGCAATCAAAAGGGAATGTCCACCACTGTGGGTGAGTTAATGTATAAGCAGCATTTTAGTATATCAGCGAGTCACAGCCCAATCTGGGTACATCTCTGCAGGTCACATAATTCAGTTGGTTACCAAATATAGTGTAACATCGGGCAAGACTGCAGCGATCATGTCTTGCTTGAGTACACCTAAAATGATTCTGAAAATATGATTGATTTAGGCAGATTGTTCCAGAGGATTAGGGCTTAAACAGCAAAGATACGGCCACCTTTTGTTGTGCACTTGGAGCAGGAGACAGATAAAAAGCCAAGATTTGAAGATTGGGGTAGTTGAGAGGACTGGAAATGTAAAAGTGGAGGCAAGTTCATGCAGTGCATGATCCTATAGTTTATTCTATATTTTACAAGAAGCCAGTGGAGGGATGCGAGAACAGGGGTAACATGAGAGGACCGCTAGTTCTGGTTAATAACCTGGCAGCTGAATAAACAAAGACAATCTAGAGGGGATTGACAGGTGAAGAGGGAGTTATAATAATCAAGACAGGGCATTTACCAACTGTTTCTTTTTTTCTTTTCTTTTCTTTTCTTTTCTTTTCTTTTCTTTTCTTTTCTTTTCTTTTCTGTGTACTCTACAGGTGGTTGGAGGTGATTGAACTTTGCAGCATGGTTAACATATAATCATTGTGTGAAGCTGGAAACTGCTGTCAATAAAGTGCTACTAACTGCTTCTTTTCACCTGCCAATGGCCTTCTCATGCCGTCCCTCTTCAGCTGCTTTCAGACAGCGAGTGCTTGTCGCCGTCGCCTCCTTTGTTTCCTATGTAAAGACTGCGGTAAGAAGGGCAGCAGCCACATTCAGAGTTCATGATGGTTCAAGTTCTTAAACTTGAAGCCGTGGCTCGCAGAGTGACCATGGCAACCACAGAAATTACAGCCAAAGAAATGGTTCAAGAGCTAATTTTACTGTATCTGAGTTCCCTGAATTAAACCACAGTGAACAGACAGATCAGTGAAATGGCACTGAGAGAATGCCATAGTTTATCTGGTCTGGGATAATGAGCAACATTTATCATATTAGTTAGGCAAACTTACTATATTAATTGTTCCATATCAAATATATAACCATTCCCTCTATTTTGAGCTACAACCATCTGTATTTAGTTGCATGATGAGATGACAGCAGGTGGAAAGCAGCAGCCTGTCATTTGCAGGCTGGTAGGATCATTATAACCACAGATTAAAAATCTAGAAACAGCAGGTTGGCTCTATTGGAGCCAAATTATTATTTATATGTTGATATTTCATAAAATTTGCTTAACTTTTTCCATATATAATGTTTAATTCACTACTGTACTAAATCTTCCCAAAGTGAATACAATTGAATCTTATGTGTATGTGCACTGATGAGCTAATTCAGGTAGTGAACTTTAGCTCTGGCACACAGACATAACAGGCCTCATTCTCCATAATGATAAACACAGCCTCCCAATTTGGAAGTCTATTTTAAACTGCAAACTTTCCCATCTCTCCCTCTGCCCTGCATCAGTATCGCTACCTGATTGTTCAGGCCCTCCACCACCCCAGCATCCACCTGCAGGCTCCATCAGATATTAAGATATTTGTTCATCATATCTCTTTGTAAAGATGAGCGGGGAGTGATGAGGTCGGAACCTGGACGTCAAACTCTAACTCTGCTGCTGTGACAAACATCTTAAACACAAGTTGTGACTGAAATATGTTCATGTCCATTTAAGAAACCCAGAAATTTAATGACACTTACAGTAAAGGTGCCCTGTGGAGTTTTCTTATAAGCAAATATTCTGTTTATGTTCAGTATTTCTTCACCAAATATGTTTCCTCTCTCAGAGAACATCTGCAAAGCCACTTTTTCTTAAATGTTTGAAACCTGCATTATTTACAGCCATTTTTAAAGTCCACATGAAATGTCATTACAAGAATATCTTGCTCCTGTATTGTGATGTATTTCTGAATTAAACAAAGTAGGCAGGCGGATATAAGGTCTGGAGGAATTTGATTTGAATGTTGAAGAGGGTGCCAGGGAGCTAGCTATCTAATGAATCTTAGCTTTGTCCTGTTAAAAGTTATACACTGATTGCTGGGTGGATGTCACCATACAATTGGCTGAAATTGGTTGGTTCACACTGCTTCCTGAATGAGTGAGCAAACAAACCAGATTGTTTCCATTTCACCCAATGAAAATGTCCTCAACTGCTCTATGCATCAGCAAACAGACTAAGCGACATGACACTTTTTTCTGAAAAAACACTTTCCAACTGTTCACAGTCTTCATCAAGTTTGGATCACAACACCCCCTCCCATGCAGGTGCTCCGACCCACCCGCAGGACTCAACCGAACTCTGCGGTTGATGGAAATCTGCCCACAGACTGTGGTACAGGTGATAAGAATCCCAAACATCTTAAACACTACATGAGTTTATCTCCTGACAACTTTGAGCAGCTGCCCCAGACTCAATCCGACTTGACTGATCTTGTTCTGATCGTGAAGGTAAAGATATAATCAGTGTAATAGTCGTTACAACCATTATTTATCTACAGTCAAAGACGGTGCTAATGGTAAAAAGGTACAACCTGAGCATTAGGGGGTCAGAGAAACACAGCAGCTCCTGAATGATGAATATATGCATTCATAGATGTTCAGAAATAGACACAGGCAGTATACTCTGCTACTGTATATTCATAGAGAGGTCAATAAAGTTGAGTCCATTAGATACCAGGACATCAGCGAGGGAAGCAATGGATCTTAAATAAAGAAAGATGACTTGGGCCTCCAGCTAAGGGCATGTATGTTAGCTTCTGTGCTAAGTGGCTCCGTGATGGATGTTCTGATTTTGAAGGGCTTGGAGAGTCAGGTGGATCAGCTGATGTAGGGCCAGACGTCCTGTGTTCCCTCTGAAGGTCGAGGGGTGGGGTGGTGGGTGCTATGGTTTATGATCTGTGTCAGTCACGAGAGCTACGGGAGTAAAAAGCCTCCAAATAAAAATGCAGCATCGAGAGACGGCACGTTCCTGCTCTCAGTAATGGACAACTGTATTCTGCTTCCCAACTTCCTTTATAGGAGCTACAAAGGAACAAAGTGTGCAGGAAAAGCAGAGGAATAAAAGGAAATACACTGTGTTGAAGTATTAGAGAGATATGCAAATCTTCAGCACTATGGCTGTGGAGAAAAAGAGGCAACATTAGAGTAAGAGAAGCCTGCACTACACACGGCTATCACAGCACTCAGGAAATTCAATTTATCTTTCCCCTTGAACAAAACAAAACTTTTAGCTTGAATACTCCAGCAGGTGACGCATTAAGAAGGTGAAAGATAAAACAGTGTCTGTGTGCTGAAACTGGAATAAGGAGACAATTTAAGTGGATGTAAAATGAGAATTGTTAATGTCACATAGTAATATTTACTATTTTTAAAGCCGAAATGAAATGAAAATGCCTTTTTTATCTTTTTAGATCACATCCCCAGTCATATTGTGTACCTATTTAACAATATATGCCAAAAATGAACAATCTCCATTGTATTTTTATATCAAGATAACAGAAAATTCAAACATGTTTTCCTCTTATTGGATAGGTTAGGATAGAACTCAAGAATTCAAGGTATTTTACAGTGGACCACTTCAGACACTAACATTACCTACATGCAGACGGGTTTGGGGCCAAGACTGACAACTGTTACTTTACAAAAGCACAACTTTATAACTTGTATAAAAACAAGTTTAAAGACTTTATTCACTGATATGAGTGAAACATTTTCTGGAGAAAATGCTTTCTGGTTTTCCCTCCCATGTCCTCCAGCTGCACAGCGTCAACTCTGGGTCAGACTTTCCACTAACTTAGCTGCCATTAGCGGAAAATAAAATTAGGCTCAGCAGCCTCCTAGTAAACATGGCCAGACCGAACACAGCCTCAGTCACAGACAGGGAATACAGCAGTGAGGTCATTTACAGAGATTCCTGATGGAAAGATAGATTTACCTGTTGCTAAAGTAGCTAATAGCTGACTTATGTTAGGTTGGTTAGCCATGCAGTTAAGTTAGCTGACTTCACCCCAATTGTACTGTGTTTGCTGTCATCAAAACTCTGTCCTCTGTCCTCAACACTAGTCTCACTGTGTTCACTGGGACCTCCCAGTCCAGGAAGAGTCAGCTAGGTTAATGGACCACTGCCTGTAGCGGTGTTTCCAGATAGAAAATACAGTAATATCGTATAGTGACTTTAAAATGATTGTATTTTAATAAAAACTATTGTGAATTAAAACCTGAGAGGGGACCTTGATACTACATTGACTGGTATAACTATGCCACGTGAACCATATTACATAGAGACTCCATTATCTGAACAAGATAACAACTTTGCGTCGTTTCACTCAGAGTCAATCACAGCACTTTATTTAATCACCCTTTTCATTATTACCTTTCAAAATAAAAGCCCAGATGTACACACTGCATCACTGATTTAGCAGCTGCTTGATCAGTGCACTGCAGATATGAAGGTATAATCAGCGGTGCTGATATGATCACAAACAAGATGTAATACAAGTTCCTCTAGTTCCCCGTCTTTACAGGAAACAAGTAAATATGCGGAAGAAAATAGTGCTCTGCTGTCCATTTCCTGTGGACTTACACTAGGCGAGGGATGAGAAATACTTCCAATTGGAGGGTGATGAATCACATCTAAAAAGGCAGCACTCAGTAAAACTGACAAGTGAGCTGAACAAGCCATTGAACCCTTTGATCAGAAGCCTTTAGAAGTCAGAGCACTCTTGAACTTGAAAGTCGCTTGTTTGTTTTAGATTCCAGTGACCATCTCTTTTATATGCACATAAAAGAGAAAATAAATGGCACTGTGTTCTGCGTTGAGTAGTGACAATGATGGTGTAAATGAGCTTGCAATAAACCCTTTCACGGCAGAGCACAACAAAGACAAGCCGTGCAGGAGGTTAAATGTGGACGTTTTCCGGTGAAACAGAGGCAGAACTTGCCGAAAATATCAGCGTCTTTAGCTTGGAGAGCTCTTAATGCATAGCAGCTCTGAGTACAACAAGCTTTACTGTGGTTACATAGAGCAGCACCGTACATGTAGGTGATCTGGCCCACATGCAGTGAGCTAAGCCAAGCAGAAAGGGACCAGTCCTCAGGGGTGGAAGATATTGCTAATTGGACAGGCGGAACTGGAGCAGTGTCCAGTCAGCAGAGCTGCCACGCCGCATCTTTATGCTCTGACTGAGGTGGAGAGGGCAGCGCCGCAGAAGCTCTGGGTGCAAAGCTCACAGCCTAATCGCCACTTCAAAGTGCCCCCCTCCTTGTATTGGAGGCTGGGTTCTGCCCTCTTTATAGCCACTGAGCTGCTGTTGGGGTAATCCTCAGATGTCACTCAGATGTCTTTACACTCCGTCCCCTCTGAGGCGCAGTCTGTGTGCAGCAGCAAAATGTTACTCGCAGTTATATTGTGATACTGAGCATTTCAAATTGCTTCCATCTACCTTCTGGCTGAACTCTACGCTGCAGTTTATTGCTTTTGTTTTACAGTTATTTCTCAAGACAAAAGGCTGGGTGGTAGTAAACAGCACATGCATTTTAATGCCTTCAAACTAAATATTCCACCTGTGCTCGGTCGCACAAAGTGATTTGTGTGGGAAGAGCGTAAAATTGATTCAAGAGGGGAGATGTGGATAAAATGAATAATTACTATGGTTCCAGGTAAATAATGTCATTGTCAAATAAAGTGATGAGGCGACGTTTCCCGCAGTGAGCTCAGAGGTGCTGTGGCATGCTCAGAGGATGACCTATTGTTCTGGCATGTTTTAGCCCCTTTACTGTTGTTACAAAGCCAGACAGCCTGCAGAGGCTCAATAGGCATTTCCTAGAGACAGAACGTCATTTCAACTAGAATGTACAACAGATGATTGACACTTCTCTCCTTCATGCAGACATCATTGTGAGCCGTTCCTACAGCTATCTGAATGAATGTACCACTTGGTGGGTGGCCATTGGTATTTGTTTTTGACTTAGAGGCCAAAAACATGGCAGTTCTTTGAAAATGTCAAGTATCTCCTAAACTGTCTTCCAAAATAATTTTATGAATCCATTTACAGTTGCAGAATCATGCATTTTCTTTGATACACAGATTCAATGGTTACTCACAAGGTTTGGCTTTAGTTGCTAATTTTCTTGACAAGACCTTACGGATAGTATACATTGCATTATTGCAGTCAGTTTTTAAAGGGACAGTTCACTATCAAATCAAATCAAAAATACATATTTTTCCCTGGCCTGCAGTGTGATTTTCCATCTAAATGTTCTTTGGTATGAGTCACAGAGTTTTGGAGATATCAGCTGTGGAGATATCTACCTTCTCCCCAGTATAATGGAGCTAAATGGCACTCAGCTTGTGGTGTGCCCAAAAAAAGAAAAAAAAATGCTTCTTTTCTCCAACCAACAGTCCAAAACCCAAAGATTTTTCATTAGCTACAATAAATGACAAATAAAAGCCACAAATCCTCACATCTAACAAACTGAAATCAACAAACGTTTGATATCTTTGTACGGCAATTGACTGAAACAATTAATCAAAATTGTTGGCAATTCATTTTCTTTTGATGAATCGATTAATCAACTAATCATTTCATCTTAGATTTATGAATACGTTTCCTATTTTCCAAGCAGCCCTTAGTTTAGCTGAGCAGTTTTGGGGTTGGTGTTTTCAAGTGCTAAAAGGATGTTCAGACAATTACTGTACTGTACTTGCTACTACTAGTACTATTACTGTACTGCTTATACTGTATCTTGTATGGACAATCATCTCCCAACATTTCTGGCAATAAGATGATGCCTATGTAACATGAGTAAGTCTGTCGTGTGGATGTTTTTTGAAGTGTCCTAAATGGATAACAAATTTGCTATTTGCAATGATTTCTCGCATTAGTCATGAAAGGAGGAGCCAAATCTCATTCCCTCAACACTACACATTTAATTGGCATGATGTTCTCTACAGTTAGGTGGAAAATAAGTATGTGCATATATCAGCTATCAGCCAAAATCAGTTAGAAAATATCAGCATATTAGAAATCTGTAAAGATCCAATGTCCTTAGTAGCTTGTGAATGTTTGGCAGGAAACATTCAATTCTTGGATGTCAGTGCTTGCCACCTCCACTTTACATTATATTACCCTGCAAAGATAATTTTGAGAAATAATACAGCAAACTTAATGTTCACTGTGATGGATTACCCAACTCAAGTAATTTGGCAGCAAGGATCAAAAGCAAATGTATCCCTGGAAGGTAGAGAGAGCATCCATTCATCTAAAAAGCTCTGGTATGCTTTGGGAAATTGGTGCAAGTAACGCTGAGTTTATTCAATTTGCAGTAAAAGGACAAAAAAAAAAAAAAAAGAAACTGCCATGGTCCTTTAACTGCAGCGGACACACACGAGAGCCCCATGTGCTGCAAATCACAGGGATGTGTGGAGCAGCCAGTGAGATTTTGACAGGTGGAGAGTGAGAGCACCTGTGGTGTGAGAGTGAGTGTCTCTTGCATCCCCTGTAGGCTACAGGGAGCTTTGCCGGCTCTCTGTCCCTGTGTGCTCCCCGTGGCTCAGCTGCAGCACTGCTGTGCTGTCACAGAGGCTGTTTCACAGCGAGAGTAAGAGGACTGCCACCCACATCCTGTCTGCTCTCAGATGAGGGATAAGATCCATCTCAGCCCGGTGACAAGCAGTCGGGCTGGAGCCGGACCAACAAGACGTCATGTGACACATGCCCGGTGTCACCTATAATGGCACCATCATCTTATTAGCACCCCTGACACTGAATGGGTGAATCGCCCATAAAACCCAACAAGATGTAGAGACTCAGGGTGTAAGTGAACTGAAGATAATTTGTAATATAGTCATGAGGGAACAAAAGATAATTTGTAATATAGTCATGAGGGAACAAAATCTTTTGATTCTAACGTATAAATGATATGAAGTGAAAACTGCTCATAGTGACAATGTAGGTCCAAATCACTGTGATCACTGTTATAACCTTTTTTTTCTTTCTCTTTATCTCTCAAGCAGATTGCCATCTAATTGACATGTATATTTAGGACATTATTATTACATATTACATTATTTACAGAATTGTATTGAGTTAAAATACAGTTTTATGGTTGTTGTCAAATTACTGTACAAATTACATTATACTCTTTGATACAGAACAGTACTTTATACTGTAGCTTTGCATCTCGCTGCCTCCATTTTGGCTGTTTATCATCAGCTCGAGGAGAGTACCCTTTTCAGTAGCTGCATTTCCACCCCACCTGAAGTACCTGCACTTTTAAGTCCCAGGAGCTACTTTTTAAGGAACTAAAAAGGTTTCTTCAGCCCGTTTCCACCACAGTGTAAAGACCTGCAAAGATGAGGGCTATACTTAGTCAGCTAATGTAAGGGATGTTTTGTGCACATCTATACAACAACAACATCAGGCCTCTTCTGTCACGCCTTGTGTGATCTGCTGGATACAATAAAATTAAAACAAACTGGTTGGCAGCTGCAGATTTAGAAAGCTGGTGGCTGACATAAAATGCTGTGAGTATTCAACCAGTCAGTACCAAAAGATCCCTTACTTTTGGAAAGTACAACCCTCCAAGGGACTTTTTGGGGAGTAAAATCATGTCCCTGGAATTTAATTTGGACCCTGGTCCCAGCTGTGGAAACGTACTGAGTTCCTCTGAAGGTTACTAGTCCCTGGGGAAAATTCCTGCAGTGGAAAGACCACATGACTTTTTCTTTTTGTCTTTTTCCTGTCATGATTTCATGTATCCATGTAAGTGGTTGATCACTATAAAACCATGATCAGTATAAGCAATTTCCACAGAATATATACTACATGAAATGTGACTTAAACACAACAAATACAACAAATTATGTTTCTGTCAGCAGACTAATTTTTTATGACTATTTCATAAAGCATTTCATAATATATTAATGACCTTTTAATATACCATAGATATTCTTTGGCATGGACATTTTTTATGTAATTATTTAAGTGTCAACAAATATAATACCCACATAAATTCCTTGGCCAACATTTCAGAATATATTCTCCGTTTCCTTATCTACTGTATGCTAATGGTAAATACTCAGGAGTGTCTGTGAAAAACAACCAGCAGCCTGCTCACAGTCGGATACTCCATAGACTGAATAGCTGAACTTCATGTGTATTAAGGAGGGCTTTATAATACTGTCGAAATGACATACTGCAATAAAAATGAATATGTGATTTCTGAATAAATTTTTCTTTGCACCATATTTAAAGAGGCATATAGGGAGTCACTTCTGTCTGAATGACACCTACTGTTCTTCAGATTTTCATTTTCTTAGAGTCTGGTGCCTTTATAAAAAAATGCAGTCTGCTGGAAATTGTGTGATATTAACACATTATATATTTTTATAAACCTTGTGAAGCCCTTGTTTCCAGAAATCCACACCTACAATTTGAACAGGGACGTTGTACAGACTTGCAGCCATGAGCACAATAACTGAATTTACCTGCATCTCAACAGGATTTACAGCACACATATACACAATAATAGACATTAACTAAGACATACATTTACCTGAATCTCAGCAGGATTTACAGCACAGGAACATTCAAATCCAACAGCACAATAAATTCACATGGATTTACTCTGACATAAGCTTGTCAGTGCTAACAGCAAATATGTGTTAAAATGTGTTAACTTTGCCTTTTTTTGTATTTTCAACTCAAACTCCACTCTTTCTGTCTTGATTTCAGTTGATTACTTCCCACTTGGTCTTGGACATGGACGGACAGATCCCCTTGAAGAGGTGGTGAAAGTAACAGTTCGTGCACTTCTATTTCAAAGGGAAGCTGTCAGTACTTCAAACATCTATGATTTTGAACAATTTTTCTTAAATGTCTTGATCTCACTGGGAGGTAAATGAATATTATCCACTTTTAATTCTAATTGAACGAGTTCTATCACTAACACTTTTTTTTACATCTGCATCTTTGATCTGGACTTCTGCATGCATGGTCTTGATCTATCACATAATCTATCAGTGTCTTTGCCATAACATTCTCCTGCAGCTCCGCCTCAGAAAGACTGAATTAACTGGTCAGATTGAAATGGATGACTTTCATATATAAGCCACAGGAACACATTTACCAAGGACACTCTGCCTCCTAACAGGCTGAGTTGTTTTCTAATTTGTAAGTGCCCCTGCCTCGCATCAAACACACATTAATAATGGATTACAGTCATATATCACCGGATGATTTCAAAACACTGCTTTAAAAGAGGCTGCCTGCTTGGGTATTATTTTTCTGGCGCACACGTGTTGGCGTGGTTTACCAGCTAATTACCCATCTAGGTAGCTTTGATTGTGCCAGATCTGTCAGGAGTAAACAAAATATTCAGACATCATTTGGACATCATTGACCTTGTGACAGAGTAACCCCCACACACCCTTCAGACTTCACCTTTCCCCTCTTGAATACTCCTCCCACTTTCATCAGTATCACACAGGGACAAATGACTGTTATATATTCCAATAACCTGGTCAAGCTGAATGAGGCTCTCCTATTTAGTGGCCCCAGAGCTTTACTGGGATGTCTCGGCTTCCTCACACAGCTACAAACAACCTATTACTCACCAGTCCCAATGATGCCCTTGACTTTATTGACTGAAGTCCACATGGTGGCTGTTCATACTCTGGAGGTAGACCAGTGTCCATCTCAGTAATGAGCTCTTGAGCTGTAAAGTAACTCAACCATGACTAACATTATTCCAGGTTCAGGGGCATTAAATTGCCTCTATATAGTCTGGTTTATTTGTTGTAAACAACAAAACAGCACCTCATTGAATCTTTTTACTACACTTCGTACCTCCTTTTTTTAACCAGCTTTTCAGTATAGTCATTATTACTCCAATTTACCACTCACAAAGCCCCATCCCCATCCTCTTTTCACTTCAGCGTTACGCATTTTGCATTCATAATTGCTGATAATGGCTGATTTACCACCTGAATCTCTTAGGGTAATTGATTTTGAGGTAGACAAAGCAGCTTCTTATTTCTTAGTCTTGAAATACCAGACAATGAGAAAGCTCAATGCCTACTAATTGTTTGTGGATTTCTAAATGCAAGGTAGCTACTTGAACAGTGGATAGAACAGCTGCTAAAGAATCTACTACACCTTTTTTTCAAGGGCATGCCTTCCCGGAAACAATGCTTTCAATGTGTTTCCACCCAGTTTTAATAATGATAGCCTGTCCTCGGTCACAATTGACAAGAGCATTAAGAGACTGACTTGTTAGTCAACCCATTTCTAGCCAATAAACACGATTTTGCCATCTGAAACAAGAGTTGTCTTAAATATACACTCACACAGACGGTGTTGTTGGTGCAGTGCTGCTACTGCCATATGTATCTTTCTACACTGATTTGCAGAAGAGTTGTGAAGACAGGTGAAGTGTTGTTATAGATTTAAGTCTAAAAGTGTAAGATGTCTAAAAGTGGTGCAGCCAATCAGGAGGCACTACTGGCAGCTACAGATAAGGATTTAGGTGTGACAACAGTGAGAATCATCTGTGGAGGCAACTCATCCCGAACAAACAATGGCAGCTCCTGAAGACTCTGACGTAGACCCTGCAATAGCATCAGTTATATCAGAACTGGAGAGTATTTCTTCGATTAAAGAAAAGCAAAGAATGGCACTGAAAGCTGTTTTGATGGAAAAGATGTTTTCACTCTTCTCCCAATTGGCTTCGCAAGAGTTTGATTTGATTGGTTGAAGTTAGCCCATGTTAGACATGATAGACAGATGGTTCATCCAATTACCTGCCTATATCTACAGATCATTTTCATGATCATCACATGAAACATCACTGCAGCTGTACATGTTTTGGTGTTACAAACCTCTCAGCTAGTTTAGCGACTCACCAACTAGTAGGGCCTCCACCACTTCCAGTTTACATCTTGTTTTGGCGACCTGTCCAGGGTGTACCTGCCTCACACCCAGTGTTAGCAGGCTTTCAGATTGGCTCCAGCCCCCCCGTGCCCCTCGATGATAAGCGGGTATAGCTAATGGATAGAATGGATGGATATCTTCCATTGAGGCCCAAAATGGTAATAGCCTCATGTGTTGTGCCAAACGTCTTGGCTGGCTCCTCTGACATCATACATTCCCTCAGTGCTCACTTTCTATCACCTTCTTCTCCTCTGTGCTTCACTGTAGAGTATAACTTCTAATTTATTGCTGTATCACCTCACAGATGGTAATCCATGTTAAAAGCTGTGTTTCAGTTACTGCCTTTCTAAAAAAAGAAGACAGCCTTTTTGAAAATAATTAAATAAATAAATAAAAAGGGTGCATAAATCTCATGTGCTTTAAAAACGCAAACACACACACTAACACACACATATTCTTCCACTTGACACAGCTTAAGCACAGTGACATGAGTGGGAACACACGCGCTTTAGGGATGTGAAGAAACCAAGAAAGTGGAGAGAGAACAGTGCAGGAAAAAGCAGAGTGGGAGTGAGGGAAGAGAGACTCAACTGTAATGCTATTGAGGAGCAATTTGTGAAGCTTGTGCATATGCATACAGGCCTACAGTCCCCATCTGCCCACATCATCAGCTCACTGCTGGTGACATCAACCAAGACAAAGAGGTCTCGGATGTTCCAGATGTATTATGTGGGTGGCATTATAAAATCTAATCCAAGTCAAAGTCAATTGTATTTGCCTAAGGATACAGGGCAGAGTTGCATGCATTCATGATATGTGTGTTTGTGTACGCGCGTGTACGTGTGTGCATACTTTTGTATCAATGTCCGATTTCCAGTCCTCCTCTTCACGAAGAAATATTAGCCTAAATATTCTCACTCCTTCAAAAATGGGAAAACAATTATTGAGGGTGTAATTAAAATATTGGCAGGACAAGTGCAACTTTAATTGAATGACAGCTAAATGACAGTCAAATGACAGTGAGGCAGGCAAGTCCCAGCATCTCCATTAAATCTCATCAAACACCACGCAACTACACAACGAGCTTCAAGGGATAGTTCAGTTTGATTTTTGTGTTTTTTTAAAGTGGGGTTGTATGAGTTACTTATCCATAGTCTATTATTATTAGTTATTATTAACTACAGTAGAGGCCCGTCAGTGCACCCACCAGCACGGAGGCTGGACAGGGTCAGAAACAAAAGGTATTTCAAGCTCCTAAAAAAGATCCACCTAAAATATATTATATCACTTTAAGTGTACACTAAATTTAGAATATTTTCACCACTTTACTTTGCCGTCAGACAGCCTTTTATGACAGGAGGCTGCTTTTATATAAGCCAAAAATCGCTCTCTCCAAACTCCATAGGCAAAATCAGTAATATTATCTCACAAAACACAGGAGTTGCTGGTCTACTGGTGGTTCAGTTTATCTTGTGTTATTGAGTGACTTTGGTAATCCAAATTATTCTTCTGAAACAATGACATCACACAATAATTCAAACAAACTAGCTGATCAAGGTAGCAGTAAAACAGCAAGTCCTGTGTTCTGCAAGGTTAAATGACTGACTTTGCCAGTGGAGTTTGGTTAGTTTGGAGAAAGCAATATTTGGCTTATGTAATGGCTGTTTCCGAGCAGACAAGGCTGTCTGACAGCAAAGTAAGGTGGCAAAAATATTCTAAATAAAGTGTACACATAGACCAATAATGATTTTTTTATGTAGGCCCCTTTTTAGATGGCTAAAATAATTTTTTCTGCTGACCCTGTTTGAAGCAGCACAATGCTGAGCATCCTTGCTGGGACTTCTCTCTCTTCTGGAGGTGGGGGAGTGCCGACCTGCATCTATTATAGGTAATACACTAACCATGGACAAGCACAACCCCACTTCAAATAATCTGACCCATTCCTTTAATTTAAGACATCCTCATGAATTTTCACAACCAAAACAGACTCACATCTACTGGGCAAAGTTCATGTGAAAAGCCAGCCATAGTCCATTTTTCATAAATGAATTAATTTAGATTCATGACTACCTGGAGGCCTCTACCTTTGCCTCCTTCATTCAATTAAAGACTGCTTGTAAAAAGCACTTTATTACCTGTCTGGACAGACCAGGCAGTAAAAACCCGGGGCAAAGCAAACCCTAGCCTCCAGCTAGAGGGTAGAGTATTGACTTGGCCACAACCCAGCCAAAGTCGTCTCTCTTTAGACTCCATAAAAAAGCCACTGAAGTGCAGACCTCACGTGACCTGCTGCCATCCGTGCATGTCTGTATGTCTGCCTATGTCTTCCTGCAAGTGGCCCTCGCTTTCCCTAGAGTGAAATCCTCACACTGACTAACTTGTACCCTCAGCTGGTGTGATGACTGATCACTCTGCCTCGCCTGTGACCACAACCTTCTCACAACTGGTGTCAGGGGTGCTGACAGGGGGAGGATACAAGTGTGCGGCAGCTAAGTGAGGGACACGGAAAGGTTACTTTGGAAGAAATAATGGGTCTGGTGTTGTCTTTGTATGTGCAACAGGCCACCCAACTGTAATTTACACTCCCGTAGGAGTGCAGAGGGAGACCACAGTAACTCTGCAACAGGGTGCATTATATTTGTTCAGTGGCCGCTGCTCTCATCAGTAAGAGCAGTGAAACCCATCTCTCCAGTGACCACCGTTCTCCCCAGGTGACCTTTCTCGTCAGCGGGATGTGCATTAACGGTAAAGCTCTACGATGGTCGAAGTGATCCTGTCCTGTCCGCTGCTGTGGACTGAGCAGAAGCCCCGGGGACGGCACTACATTGGCTCAGTGTCAGGAGGAGGAGATTTAAATACCCTTCTGCTTTTAGACTCCAGCTGGACAGACACCACAGAAAATAACTCTCATTAGCATCAGCCAATGTCAATGGAAGGACGAATTAAAGTAATGAAATATTTCCTATAACATCTACTGTACGTTTTAATGTATCTGCTGCTACCTCTGACTCAATGGGCTTCTTCCAAAAAACACATTTAATAATTAATGAGTAAATTTAAAGGGATAGTTTGGATTATTTGCAGTACAATTATATGAGGCACTTACTAAGAGTCAGTGCATCTACAATAGACTGAAGTCGGCACATCCCCAGTTTGGAGAAGCAGAGAGAAGCAGCTGCATAGAAGCTAAGCAATGTGGAAAAGGTCAGCAAACAAACACAGCAAAGGTATTTTAATGACTTAAATAGGTCCATCTTTAAAAAAAATCAATCTGTTTAAGTGTACTCTATATTTAGAATATTTTCACAGCTTTACTTTGCCGTCAGACAGCCTGTTTTTAACGGGAAACCATTGTTAAATAAGCCGCACATTTCCCTCTACAAAACAATCAAACTCCTCGATTAGTCAGTTTGTTTGTGTTATTGTGCAATTTTTGTGTTTTGAAAGGATAGTTTGAATCCACTGAAGTCGCACAATAACATGAACTAACAGATCCAGGCAACTGTAGGCCAGTAACTCTCATGTTCTGCAAGGTAAAATTGCTGATTTTTCCTGTGGAGTTTGGTTGGTTTGGAGACAGTGATATCTGGCCTGTATAACTGTGGAAAAGTCTGTCTGATGGCAAGGTAAGTATATATATAACTATAAATTGAGTGCACACTGAAATTGGTATTGAATTGTTGATGATGAATTGTTGCTTCTGTGCTGGTGCCCCTCTTTGCTACTTAAAGTGGGGGCGTACCAACCAGGTAATACACCAACTATCCATAAGTACCTCATACAACCCCACTACAAATAACTTGAGCAATCCCTTTAATATGTTGTATGTTCCCTAGAATGAAGTTTTACTTTTTTAGACAGCCAGCTCTGTATAAACATAATCTGAGCTTCATAAGCACAGGGTCATCACGAACAGGCCTCCAGCTCTGCTGTCTGTTGCCTGACTGCCCATTGATGTGTTTGCTTGTATAACTGTCAACAATTTACAGCTGGGTAGTACCCAGCAGACTGAGACATATTGACGATGCCATGCAGCTGCTCGCTCGCAGCAGGTTACAGTCAAGGGCTCATGGGAAATATAGTTTTCCACTAACTAACAGTCCTTGTGGCCTTCACTTCTGCTGGGAGCAGCCTGCAATTTTCCTTCTACATTAACTCGATTACACCGCACCTGAGGACATTTTAGCCTTGCTCCATACTGTAATAGCTTGTCTTAATTCTTACTCACAAGCATATTAATAACAACTGTTGTGCAGAAATGAGCTCAGCACTCACACAGCTGGCTGTTGCTGCAGTCAATACCACCTCCGAATTCGGGAAAGGCTATAATATAGGTCAACAGTGAATGGCTCCAGTTTAGAAAGAGAATTTCCCATTCATTTATTCCATCAGAAAATCCTTATATAATGTTTATTTAGCCTGAATCCAAGCCAGCCAACTACAAGATGAATCTTGACCATAAAAGCATCCGTTTCAGAACGTGCAAAAATCACAATAACTAACATAAACCACCAGTAACATATGCACTTCGATTGTTTGGGAGATTCTGCAACGCCCGTCTCCTGCAGTGTTTTGTGGACTAAAGAAACTAAACCTGACCTTCAATCAGCATGGGAGTGAGTAGATAATGCCTGAATTTTCTTTTTTTTTTTGGTGAATTATCCCTTTAATTTGTGTTTTCAGTCATATTTTAATTGAAATTTTAAAAAAAACTTTCAAAAAACTTATCAAACAATAATTTGGTGATCCCTCTGCAGTAACTCTGAGGACCCACTAGGGGTCACAGACCCCCTGTTGAAGACCCATGATCTAAATCCTTTATTCAGAATGTTAATGGGATTTTCACGTCTGGACTCTCACTGTCGAGCCCCATACCTGCGGTCTCATGCAGGATGTCACTGTTTGTCACGTCAGCCAACACAGCGAAGGATTCCATCTGGCTGGCAGGGCAGCAGAGAATAAATGGCAGGCTTGGCGGCTGCCATTAAGCGAGTGACACACACACAGCTCTCACACCTACTTGACATTATCACCCTAACATCATGACAAGGATGTCATTTGGCTAACTATTGCAGGCGTAGCTGAGGGGGAAATAATAGAGGGAGTGCGAGTTCAAGCTAGAGAGGAATTAAAGAGAGAAAGAGAAGAGATTGAAGTTATTACTGGAGATCACCTTAAATGTTTCTTTGACAGGGAAATAATGAGCAACACGGTATTTCTACTACAAATATATGATTAAGTGGGGAAAAGTGTGTCGGTCTGTTGTTTTCCATCATTTTCTCAATTTACCTGCTGCCCTCTTGAGAGCTCAGAGGACTGTATTCACCGGGCGACGCCTGACGTGGGCACATGCAAACTAAGTTGTCACAAACAATCTAAGTGGCATTAGGGACATTATTTATTGTGATTGGAATGAAAAACAAAGAGGAAAAACTAACCTGATGCGTGGTTGATTTATTAAGTCTGTTCGAGAGAGCTATAACTCTCGTCGTGTGCAATATGCCAGATGGAGTAGGCGAAGAATAAAGGATGCTGTAGAGGCAGCCTCTCAGCCCCGTGTGTCTATGAGGTCTGTTAAATTACTAAAAGGACAAACAGGGTGGTTGTGTGATTTGTATGCAACCTGACCTTTAAGCCAATTGAAGGGCTCTTGAGATCACAAAGCTCTCCAGGAACAGTTTCCAAACAGAGGTTCTGTTAGATCAGCATCCTAATAATGTTCAGTTGTATTGGACAGAGTTTTTTTTCCAGATTAGTCTTTCCTGTTCAGTTTAGTTTAGCTTGGTTACAACTGGCTCCAGTTTGGTAAAGAAAGTCTAGAGGGCATTTTTTAGTCAGTCAGTTAGCTCCTCAGTTTGGTTCAGACGGATATATCTTAACTATTGAAGGGATATACATGAAATTTGGTAGACATGTCGATGTTCGCCTCAGGGTGAATTGTAATAACTCTGGTGATCCCTTAACTTTTCATCTTGCAGCATTAAAATTCAATTTGTTCAATACATGTACTTTGGTCTATGATTATTCCGGCATTGCCAGAGCAGTTCACAAAAGTGAAAACTTTTCATGACCTGGAAACTCTCAGGTCATTTTTTGATTACTATCATCAACAGGCACAGACCAACGTGCTTCTGAATGCAAGATGGACAAAAGGATAGACCTAAAACCAATCAGGGGAACAAAACGTCGAAAGTACAGCAAATACATCTTTCTTATCAACAAAAGCTTTAAGTGCTGTTGTTTGTTCTTCTTTTCGAGGAAACACTCCATCTGATATTGTTTGATAGCAGATTCAACAGCATCAGCTGCAGCCATCCTAGTTGTTTATGAAAATGCCAATAAGGTTGCACTCCTCTGTATGGTCATCGTATCAAACGCACCCAACATTATTTAAAGGGTCGCAACTGCCCTGTTGAGATCCAGACTGTCACAATACTAGAATTTTAAACTTTGATACCCTACAAGTATTTAAAAAATGATGCCTCCCACAAGATAGCTCTTTTGATAAAGAAGAAAAGTCCAAGGCACACATAAAAAATTAACAACCTGCACACAGTGCTGGCACAGAAAAAGTCACTAAACACTGTCTGGTTTTGCTGCAACATAAATTTCCTTTCATAGCTTTGGTACTTTTGATACTATTGAATGTTAGTATTGTATTGTTTTAAACAATATGGTATTGAAAAAGTATTGTTGATGGTATCAATACATTTGTCAATCCAGGAGCCAGACAAATCTGCCAGAACAATTAAAATATGAACTTGCAGATTCATCTGGTTATCAGACTAATTTATGACAAAACAACTGCAAAAATACTGACCTTTCCATCAGCGCCTGTTATACTTTGTGCTAACTAGAAAAGCACGCTAACACAAAAAAAACTACAAATTGTGGACATGTTAGCATGCTGACATTAGCATTCAGCTCAAAGCACCTCTGTGTCTGAGTACAGCCTCACAATATGGCTGTAGACTCCTACTCGTTTAAAAATATGGTTCAAACATTATATCATGGACACTGTGAACTAAAAAAAAAACTGCAGAAAGTCAAAGTATGCAATTAAGTTAGAAAAGTAAAATAAATATTGTATGAAGCACTTAAGTGCACTGTGGACATTTTGTGCCTAAACACACCACTTCTGTTTGAAAATCAGTGGCTATTCACAAGTTAATTGACTAGTTTAACACAAATCCCTGACAGTTATCTAATGGATATGCGTAAAGTGGCTAGCACTATACCATTTTAAAACACTAATTGATGCACGGATGAAATGTAAGGTTCAGGGGGGAATTTTTATGAGTGAGTGGGTATGAGTCTATGCCTATTTGTGTAATTGTGTGCTGTTCTTAGCCTGTGGATGCAGGGTGATTCACCAGTCTGTTCTGGAGGATTCCTGTGTGGGCTGACAGTCGTGGAGAACGGGACCTGAGACAACGGGGAGAAAGGGGAGAAGAAGAGCAGAGGGGGAGAACAGCACATACAGCGCGACGCAAAGATTTGTGCCTCCCTGTTGGACCCTCGTGCCCTTGTCTCTAACGACTGGTGAAATGACAAGTGCCACTTCCACAGCGTTCCTGGGTGATGTATGGTTGAACGGTTGAGTGGTCATAAACAGATGATGTAATAATATGTTGGAGGGGGGGAGGGGTCTGCAGTGTCACTCCTTCCTCCTCCTGCATCTGGCCTGGAGAGATTGTGCAAACCTTGACTCAAAAAGCAGCACCCAAAATAGGATTAGTCCAGAGCACGTGAAAAAAAAAAAAAAAAAAATCAAACGCAGAGGACTGCCAGCATGCCCTACCTCCAGGCTGTGCTAGTTGGGGGCTGGCAGGCTGAAGGCTGGGGAGGGGGGAGAGGAGACCACGCGTATGGCTGGCTGGAGGAAGACAGTGAGCCAGCATGGGCACGCAGGCCTACAGATGCACAGGGCTTTTCATTAGCCTGCTCTCGTCTGCAGAGCCAAAAAGGACTGAGCAGGGCTTACTCATTACTCATATCACTGACTTACCCCCTAAAACAATTGTGAATCTTTTTGTACTTTGTTGCTGGCAGTGATGAGTGCAAAGTAGGTTACAGTCTGAGAAGGTCAGATTTAGATTAGATTTCATTTTATTTAGAATGTAAAAAATATATATACAATTTTAAAAAACAAAAACCAACTGGAGTAACTA
Organism: Lutjanus erythropterus; assembly: GCF_056507025.1. Classification (NCBI taxonomy): domain Eukaryota; kingdom Metazoa; phylum Chordata; class Actinopteri; order Lutjaniformes; family Lutjanidae; genus Lutjanus; species Lutjanus erythropterus. The sequence continues at coordinate 23,788,796 of NC_139329.1, read as the reverse complement.
ATGAACTTATGGAGCAATTATGCATCCAGAAATAAGTACTGCAGTTCAAATAATGAGTTGGAGCCATAAATGGTAACTTAAATAGATTGAATTCTTATTTAACATATAACGTATTGGTGAAGCGAGTTGTTCCCCCCTCCCCGTCTCCTCTGTCAGCTGTCTGTCAATGTAAAGTTAATCCTGTTATCCTGAAAATAAAAGCACTGCTCTGAAAATACACACTCTGGAGTTGGAGCTCAGTGACTTTCTGCCTTACTGCCAAACTCCATTCACACTTTGCTCAATTTAACCAGTGTAAACATCTGCTCCTTCTGAAAGATTATTAATAATTTCTTATGACTCAGAAACAGATACTTACTCATTCAGTGAACATTTGGCATTAATTTGAACTCTAACTGACATGAAACAGGCAAACAAAAACAGTTTCTCCAGCCTGGAATAGAAATTTCAGAGGACGACACTGTGACTAGAGCGTTGTTGTCAGAGAAGCCAATATTTTAAGTAAGCATGTTTCCTTAATATCTGCTGAGATATCAGAGGAGATATCACATTTCTCCCTTAACAGCAAATGTTCAGCAGAGCTAAATAATTCATGTTTGAAAAGGATTAAGAAGAAGTGAATACTTTACAAATCTTGCCCCCTTTTCTCTGTTTACTTGATACCCTTTAGAGCTAGAGGATAAATCGATTAGTTGTCAACTATTGAATCAACTGCCAACTATATTAATAGTCAACTAATTTATTTTGAGTCATTTTTAAAGAAAAAAGTCCAAATTCTCTGATTCCAGCTTCTTAAATGTAAATATTTTCTGGTTTCTTTACTCCCCTGTAAATGTAAACTGACTATCTTTGAGTTATAGTGTACTTGTCAGCATTATGAACTTGATGTAAGAAATGTAAAGTATGGGTCATCAGCATAGAAACTGCCAGATACTAATTTGCACATGTTGGGATATTTACACAATCAGCATCAAACTGCATTCATTAGCATAATCATCCATATGGACAATATTTCACTCACTGCCTGAGTTGGACAATATTGTTACACAGTGGTTTGGAGGGTTACTGAGGATCCTGAATACATTTCTGACATTGTCAAAATTCAAAATAGCTGTTTCAACTTGCAGTGGGCATATTTGAACTGCTGGTGGGACTATTTTAGTCAGTTTAGAAGTTTCAGAGGACTCTGATGTATTGGACTGGACAGGACTTACATTGGAAATAATGAAATAACTTAAACTACTTAGAAATTGTAGGACTTTTATGAACACAATCATCCACACTACACTTCTAATCATTAGTTGCAGCCCTACACTTTGTGAAATACCTGAATATTGCAGCTTTTTGCCCCAGTTTTCACATTACACAACTCAAATCAATAGAACAATTGGAAACATTCATAATACAGCAAGAGAAAATCATCAAAATAAATCGAACAAAAAAACCCCCATCCCAAATCACCTTCAACCTACACATCCAAAAAATGAAGTTTTGCAAGTTTGAAACTAAGTTTTGAAAGCTGGAATAATGTTTTGATGGGCTGATGAAAATAATTCAATCTCTGCAACAGTTTTTACTTTTTCTTGTTTACAATGGCAGCACTGTTTGTACAGTGTTTCTCCAATACATTTTCATAGTTTCAAATTTGTCATTGCTCTCCTAGTGTATAGAGTGATTCCTTTGCCTGTAATGCAATGGCTTTAGGTGATTCATTTCAAATTGGGTGGAGTTTCTCTCATTTGAAACAGCTTCTTGATACAGATAGTGAGATATGAGCAATAGTGTTTTATGTGACATATAATTAATATCTTTTCCAGCTGGCCAGGGTTGTGACAAATCCTACTTGGCCTTATTGTTGTGGCTGGTGGCCCATAATCCTGTCAGAGAATAGCCCTTCCACATGTGTTTCATGCCCTCTTCAGACCGACTGCATCCAGAATGTGTCAAGCTTGAGCTGCAAATCACACTTGGCATCAGAATGTGTCTAAAAGTGACTACATTGCTTCCTGGCTCACGGTTGATTTTGTTTGTGGGAAACTGCAACCGCTGCCGAACAGAAAAACACATTTGTGCTCAGCCACAGAGCTAGAGACGGACAAGAAAACGCTGTTCGGTACCTCCCCCCATCAATCGACTTCAAAACAGTGTCCACGCTGTTTTCCACAAACAAACAACTTGTCGTGCTATATGCATGTTGTACAAAGTTGACGTTAACCCCAAGGCCCTTGCATGCAGTCGAGGAGGCACTTGCTTTCACACTACATTGAATATTCAGTCACATGCATCACTGACCACCTCTGGATGCTGTTTGAGCGATTCAATCTCAGAAGATCCACAAAGCTGTGTGGCTGCGATTACACCTGTAGGTTTATTTAGAGCTGCTCGCTGGTGATCAGATCAGCCAAGATGCATTTTGGAGCCTCACTTAGGTGGGTCACACAGCCCTTATCTTTGGGACATACCCATTAGAATACCAGGAAATGGAATCCCATTTTTTTTTCTGGAAATTCACCTTTGCCAGGAAGCAGGTCTGCAGGAATATTTTGTTTTTTTGGCGATGTATTTGACTGCATACATCCACACTGAAGACTATGATATGTAGTTCAACAAAGACACCTTCTTCAAACCTCATTAACACTACGATGAAACTGTTGCTGGTTAACACACACATACGACCTTGAAATGCAGTTATTACGGTAATCTACCTAGATACTACATTTTCAATTGCGTCTCATGCTAAAACTAGAAGAGTGCACTTAGTAAAGTACAGATCTCTGCCACACAACAAATGGTGAAGCACCTATTGCAATGTCACCACAACTGAGAGATAAAACCATCAGATATTTGCAAAGTTTTTAATAAAGTTCTTTTGTATAGTATGGTCTTGGTTTTCTGTGGGATTCACACAATAGCGTAATGTGTCACGGTTCGGGCTTTTTAGTTCTTGCCATCGCTCTTGTTTCTGGGGCTTTACTTCCAGTCTGTCTTTTCCCCTCCTTTTTTGATTACTGATTGTTTTCACCTCCTCCTGATTGCCCTCACCTGCATCTTGCCGTCTTGTCCTCTCCTCTCACTAGAGTATTTAGTGCGGGTGATTTTCATTCAGAAAATCCATCTCCTCGTCTCCTCCACTCACTTCCTCTCTTCACAACTTAGCCCCACCCAGCAAGCATATGAGAGAAAGATGTGAGGAAGAGAAACTGCGAAATGAGAAATTCTCGATCCTTAGCGTCAGTCTGAAGCAACACAGTTATGACAAACTGCACAGCTGTATCAGCTGTGAAACTGACTGGTATGAATGTCCACAGAAACCCGATTCCCCAATTAGTCCAATAAAAAATGTGTGACAGTGATTTCACAGTAATGAGTCATTACTGTAGAAGAGCTATCCTTTTTTCATTTGCAGTTTAATAATACTAATATATATACTCATCATCAGTTATTTCTTCATTAGCTCTTTGCAACACCAAAGAACATAAATAAACACATCAGAAGCATTAAAGTGCTGTAGAAACTTCTTTCAGTCAAAATTTGATTCCCTGCATCCTGATGATGCTGAATGACAATCGCCAAAACTATAAAATCAGCACACATCTCTTAAAAAAAGACTTCCGTGTAGGATACACCGGTGTACCCTCACTCTGAGCTCCTCCAATAGTCTCTTCTTTCCTCTGTCCTCTCTCCTGTTTCCTCCAGGTATATTTAAGGAATTGGAAGAGCCTTCATGATGGCGGATGGAAAAAGACTGCTGGGTCGACGGAGAAGAGAGGAGACGTAATTCAGCACCTGTTTTTCTTCATCTTCTCGTCAAGTGTCCAAGACTTTTCCTAGTGTTGTTTTTCCTTCTGTTTTCTGTTTTTTCCTTAGAGTTTTGGACTTTCTGCTGGGTTTTTATGAACTCTGAATTTTGCCTTCTCCCTTGGTTTTGGTTGTCTTATTTGGAGTGATTCTCTGATATTGAACTGTACCTGCCAGACCATCCCATAAGACTTTTATTACTTTGACTTTTTGCAAAAAAATCAATTGAACTGCACATACCCTGCCTCCATCCTGCATTTTGGTTCCCTTGTTTTTCTTTGTTAACCCACTTGATATGTGTGATATAGTGCTGCTCACTTCACTGTATAAAAATAATGAAGACAAAATACGGGACGCTCAAGTGCAAACTTCTCAATTAAACACTGTCATCTAGTTAGAACATTACAAGCAACCAGGCAGCTTTACAACAATAGAAATAGAAATCTACAGTTTTAGAGATACTTATTAATGCTGAAATCCCTAAAAAAATTACACTTGATGTTACATATTTATAGGTCTGAGCCTCCATGTCTCAGTGGAAGTTGTGGTTATTCAGTTTTGGCAGAGCTGATTAGATCAGACCCAGTAACTTAATGTTAATTCCAACAAGTAAGTGTCATGCCTAATTTCATGAAAATATGTTTAGAATACATCAAATTACAGTAATTTTGTTTTTTGGGTTTTTTTTTTTGTATTGAAGTCAGCATCTCACTTGCTTACTAGCGGACCTTGAACACTCCAATACAACAACTGTGCAGGTGTACAGTAGACATCGCAGCAAAGCTAATAAAACAGGGGCTTATTCGTCTCGTATCCTGCCTAACTTGAGTGGATCAAATCATATCAGGCATGGAATTTCCCATGGAAATCAGCACATGCTCCAGTTCAAGATGAGACCAGCCTTTTCAATGGATGTAGTTTTTGAGCCATGACAAAGGCCAAACTGGGGTTTACAACAGAATAGCACTGTTTTTAGCATAGCAGTTGTTCATGGCTTGTGGCTCCTCACAACCGGTTAAGAGGAGTGAGCAATCATTTTCTTTTTTTTTGGATGTGCAGTCATTTAAAATACTTTCCAGGAGAAGTCCTACAGCATAAATGTGCACAAAATATATCAGGCTGCTTGGACCAGTGGTATGTGGGATTAGCTGTGGACAGTAGCTCCAGTCCACCTTTTGTATGAGCTCCCTCTGGCTTACACCTGGCAGAGATAATATGTTTACAGTCCAGCCGTGTGGCAAAATATTTTGTAGAATATGAATAAAACAAAGCAGAGTGCAACATCTGTCAACAAAATAGTGCAGGTGGTTGAGCAGGCATAATAAGACTTGCAGGTCTCCATCCCTAAATCAGACTGCAAAGCAGTTTTCAACAGGTGGAGCATCAAGTGCATAAGATAGGTCTGATATTACACCTTAAGGTCCAACAGCACTCCCTCAAACCACTGAAACAGCACACCAATGGCTACATGCCATGGATTTTCCTTTCCCCTCACTGCATGCAGTAATAACCTCAGGTCAGCACTATAAAGACAGACACATGCTTCAATATAACCACTCAGACCTATTAAATCCTTGAATAGGTTATTCCTATAAATAAGAGCAGCAAATAATTATGTGTGTTTGGTGCATTTTTAACTAATATTTTTAATGTAAAGAGAAAGTCAGAATAAACAAAATGTTATGGTGTTGTGTATTTAAAATTAATAAGGTTTCTATGTGAAAACACTGATATATTTCAAAAAAGTTATGATTTTAAGGTCAGGGTAAAAGCTTCAACCTTATTTCCAATCTCTGTGTGGCTTCGGCTGCCCTCCGTTCGTCATTTCATCCCTCAGTATTTTTTATACCTAAATCTCCCAGACTCCATGTACCAGGGCTTGTGATCTCTCGGTAGATAGTACTCTAACAGGAGGTATTTTATGGTCCACGTCCAGCCTGTCAAATCTGTCTGGAGCACATTACACAAAGTGCTGCTGCAAACACTGGGTAATAAACAGAGGGAGACTGAGCAGAGCGTGCTGTGTTTAGAAGTAGAAGACGGGGAAAATGGAGCAGCCGAAAGGACACAAGAAACATTTTCACTGAACTTCCCGAAGCGATTCCCAGCTCACTCTTACACATTACACCTCCTCTCCTCTGCTCCTCCTCTGCCATTCTAATTCTGTCCCAGTCCTGCAAGTTTTAAAATTTCAAAGGTAATCCAAAGTAATACTGACCAGCGGTTTATGAGATGCAAATATGACACAGAATTAAATATTTAATACAAATAGCCTATTACATTATATTAATATTTCAGAGGAGTAAAAGAGAGGGGATGAACGTGGCTCTGGGATTTGGACTGAAACAGAGGTGTCTGCAAAATCGGTCTGCACAGAATGATAATATTCCCACTGTTATTAAAGCAGGACCCATCATTTTTCCCCTTAAGACACCAGCGTGTAATACAGCACAAGGGTCTGATGGTAAATACCAAACTTGCATCACACAAGCAGCTGTGTTTACAGTTATACAAGCTTATGCATACAGCACAAAGAACTATAGATCCATAGGCTCTTCTATACAACCTTGGAAGATTCATGTTTTATACATGACCCTTTCTTGGTATGTCTCATGTCAATAGAGCCCGCGTGAACAGTCCTTAATGAGGTTTGTCAGGCGCTTTAAGAAGGAGGAAGACTGTTGGAAGAAGCTGGGAGCCACATGCCTGTCAATCCTCAGCCATGTCTGATGTGCAGTCATTGTGTGTTTGCCTCAGAGTCAGAGCCTGTGCAGCAGGGGATCTCAGAGTGCAGCCATCATCAAATATTAACTGTAATGTTTTAAGAAATGCTACTTCTAAAACAATCCTAATTACGAACACCCTCCTTATCCGCCATCAGTTTCTCACAGCTGTTCTCATGCGTTCATTTTACCTCCTCAGGCTACGCGCTCAAAGCCTCTTCTTCCGCATTTCTGGCTTTCTCTCGTTTCTCCCACTTTGTCCTCACCTCCTCCCTCTGTTGCTCTGTAATTAAGCAGTGTGTTTTAGAGGGCACTGGACTCAGAGATGAGGGAGGAACAGATATACCCCAGGGGAGGATGGTGTGAGAGGCAGATTCTATGACATCCTATGCATGCATTATCCCTCTATGATAGCTCAATTAACAAGTGAAGACCTCCATCATCTCATTGAGTGTGTGATGACCGTCACCGGTGGGCAAACAATACACTGTCCTTATCAAGTGGATAATCACACATAAGACAACATAATTTAGCACCATTAGACCAAGCTGCATCAACAAAGATTAATTTAATCTAACATTGGAGTTAGAGTTTAGCAAAAATAGGTTTAAAATGAGTAAATCCAGATTTCACATTAAGCAGAGCCCTGTTGTGCAATTCAAAACTAATATCAGTTTAGAAAATCTAAGTTTACTGATGTAAACTGAAGTTAAATAGTTTAAACAGTACTGATGCCTTCTGACACCAAGTTCAAATAAATAAATAATAAATTTGAGTGCTGTCAGGACCTAGTTAGTCTAGTTAGCCCAAATCCATAGAGCTCAGTCTGTCCCTTAATTTTTTTTTTTTTCAAAGAACTTGCTAAATCCATCTCAAAAAGTTAGCCATTTTAAAAATTAAACCTCCTCAAGTGCAAGTTTGAAGGTTAATACTGGCTCACATTTTAAATTTTGAAGCCACAGAATTAAATTTAATCTGAGGTTTAAAGGGTTAAATTTATTTAAGCTAGTTTAAAAAAAATGTGCAAAATAATAATAAAGTTAATCCATAATTGAATCAGGTTTAAAAATTAATCCTTGTTCGTGCAAATGAGCCTTTATCGTAGAAGCTCGGAAACATTACCACCCGGAAAGAATATCACCGCGGGCAGAATGCTGTGTGGAGTCAGCGTACTGAATGATAGCATGACAATTACCATATAGTGTTTTTTGGCATCCAGGCTTCTTGTTTTGATTATGTAATCAACATGCTTATTTTGGTGGTGAGTGAGCCGAGCAAAATCACAGTGCATTCTGGGAGCTCTCTGTTTGACCTGCATGTTTGTTTTTCCGGGCTGTGCGGCAGGATCCTGCCTGTACCCAAATATCCTGAGCGCATGGGACACATCATGGGACTGGAAAGTCAAGATTTCTCTGTTTACTTGTGCAAATGTGTGTCTGAGGGCATTTGAGTGAGTGCCAGCTCTGTGTGCAAATAGACTCCGAGAGTGAGTGACCAAATATTGAAATATCGCCCAATGTCAAGACTATTGGAGTGTATAATTCTTTGGCTTTTATGACTCATTAAGAGTATCAGTGGCCCCTCCCAAGCCTGCGAGCCATAATCACAAAGACGGGTCCGGCATTAATCAATGAATGTTGCACACATGAAAAATGATCTGTGGACGTAAAAAAGCGCGGCTGTTCATTAGCGTGAGAGAAAAGAGAGAGAGGTTTCCACAGCATGTCAGATTTGTGGACCAGTGGCACAAAAGGCACATTTCAGCTTTGTAGCCCAGACCAATCAGAAATGTACTGCTTGGACGAGCCAGCCCAATCTGGTGCGTCTCAGCTCTACTGAGTGCAAAGCTCAGCTCTCTCAGCTCACTCCCATGCATGCACAATTGCTTGCATCCAATTCATTGTGCTCTTCCAGCTGCACCAATTCATGCAGCTGCCAAGGCAAACATAGGATGATAAGCCTGCGAACGGCAAAAGTTAGATGACTGGTGGAGAATCAAGAGGAGCAGCGAAAACAGTAATCCAGATCTTTTTTAGAGATGGAGTGGGAGGAGAGAGAACAACAACAAGACTCTCCCAGCTGTTGCCATCGGTAATTTGATCTTTTTGTGTTCATAACAGGTGCTCAGTTACAGCGAAAATGGGGTCAGCATTTTCTTGAGCCAAACGTTCAGCTAGTGAACGCCAAGCCCCCCAATCCATTTCCTCATCAGTCGTGTGAATCCATATTTGGTTTTAGAGATGTGCGACTGTGTATTTCTTTTGTCTGTGTCAGGTTTTCCCACATCATCTGTCCTTCCTGTCTAGGCTCATTGCTCCCTGTTCTGCCTGCTCCTCCTCCTGCTCCTCCTCCTCTCCCCTGTGCTCCCTTCATCCCATTCTCCACAAGGAGCCCTAGTGGCACAGCACACAAACAAAAGATGCTAATTTCAAAATATCTCATCGGCCCAAATGGTTAGGTACACCTAAAGCAGATGTGAAACATAATAACTGTGTAATCATGTCCATGGGTGCACACAGTTGAAAGACCTGCAGAGGTTTTTGCTTTAATTCACCTGAAAATGACATTTCCTGCAATACAAAGCTGCTTTTTCACTATATAGCTCAGTTTATATTGCACTGTTATTAATTTTTCATTATGGTCTGTACTGTCAGCAGTGAGTGACCAATAAACACACACCAAGAGTAACAATTTACTGCATACTGCTGTTGGACACTGAGCACAGTTAGCTGATAATTAACTTGATTGGTCAGCATCTGTAATTGATGCACACATTATAAATCCATTTTTAAAAACCAATCACTAACAGCAGTCAACGTCAGACAACCTTATCATGCTTTATATAAACAAACTCCTAGCCAGCCAAACTACACCAAAATATATCTAACTTCCTTTAAGAAATATGACATATTAACAATTCCTTATGTGTCTGTAACATAATATTATTCTATAAAAACAAGATATACGGCATCACATGTCAACAGTATTCTTGTGAATTTGACATCAACATTATCCATAAAAATAAACACAATTTTGGGTTCAAACTTTATAGTTTGAATTTTATTGCCTCAACTCTTCCAGCCCTGGTTAAGCAGTGTTATTTTACTGGGAGAAGTCCGCAGGAGTCAGAGGCAAACTGTTTCAAATGTTAAAATGTCTCACTAAAACAATAAACAATAACAATAACAATAAAATAACCTTGTTAATTAACCATGAATTTCCCTTTTCCACACTGTCATCCTAAAGCAGGCAGCAGTTTTATAATCACTTTACAAATTACTTATTGCACTTATTATTACTTTTGTGTTGTTGCTGTTTCTGTCTTGGCAAATCTCAAATCCTTCAAGATAGAAAAGTTGATTGATCAAGTAATAATAATAATAATAATAATAATAATAACTTTTCTTAATTATGGCAATAATAAAATGACACTATGCAAATGCACACGTTTCCTCGCATTTGCTCAAGGGCCTATGAATGTCAAATTTAGCTCTTTTTATTTATTTATTTAAGCTTTCCATACAATTTTCAGTACTCAGTATGATCAAAGCAATTCAGTTGGTGCAATAAAATTATCAAAGTTCAGTACACAGCATTAACCAAAATAAGGACATACTGATAGCTGTTGCTGAAAATCTATCTTTCTATTATTGTCACTATAGTTCTAGTAAAAGCACGAGTGTGAAAACAGTTTGTGTTAACTCTCCCCACACACACAGTCGCCACACAATCACTGTGTTGAATCCTATTCGTGACCCAGACACCCTCTGTTCAGCTCGGCAGAACAATAGCTCTGTTCATCTGCAGGATCTGTTTATTTCCTAACTAGTCCCGATGCAGCCACAAAGTGAGTAAAGCTCTAATGGAAGAGAGTAATGCAAGGACACAGTCTGGCATTTTAACCTCACACCGTCACCAGCTTCTTCCTCGGCTCGAGCTCAGGGGAGACAGACCTGGGCGGCTGATCCATCAGGTATTGTAGCTACAGTTATGGAACAGTGAGTGGGCTTAATCCAGGGAGAGAGCCTACCTATACAGCCAGCTAGATAAGGCAAATGAAGGAAAAATATCCCTCACCCTGCTGGTCATCACTGAAGCAGGGTAATAGGAAGATGAGGCGGAGGGAGGGAAGGAGTGAGGAAGGAGAGAGGGAGCAGGAACGAGGGAGAAACGCTCACGCAGCCAAGCTGAGGAGATGGCACTCATACAGCCCAATCTGTCAGTCTGACTACCTTGCCAGATACAGGGTGGCTCACACAAAATCACACACTTTTTGCTAAATACCAAGAGACAGTGCAGCTACACACACAATCACACACATTAGCGCTCGAGCACACACATCAACTTGTGGAACATGCTGTACTCAAACAAACAGCGTGATGCATCTCCGGCATAAACATCCACTTTGTAAGAAAATACCTGCACTTTTCAGCTTTTTAAGTGTTGGGAATGTGTGGGAGCTAATGTTTGCACTAAAAGTTGTTACCTTTTCTCCTACGCACCTTTCTTAACACAGGTGAAAAGATCACTTTTCCCTTTGTTCCTTTACCAGATATTTTTTACATTTTAAAGGAATAGTTTGGGGCGGCTGTGGCTCAACCATAGTGTGCGTCATCGGCAGATCGCAGGGCCGGCAGATCAATCCTCTGGCTGAAGATGAAGTCTTCTTGGGCAAGATACTGTACGTTGATTTGCTCCCCAGCTACTGGGACACACAAGCCAGTGCAACCCTAAATTGCCAGTCCCGAAACACACACACGTCTTCACAATCACAAAACACCTTCATTTATAGTCATTGTCTTCCTCACTCAGGAGTGTGGATTAGTTAAATGTTATTTGAACATATTTTCTATCAGCAATAAAGTGTAAATATTGAAGTTAAAAGCGTGTGTCTCGCACTTGGCTGAGGCGCACACACGTCTCAACAATCCCAGAACACTTTTCATTAATGTAAAATAGCCCTGCGCGTGTGACTTAAAAGATAAACTCACTATTTAGGAAGAAGAAATTATTTTATAATTATAAAGCCTAATAAATCTAAACTGACCTGCAAAGTGCACACGGGACAGGATCACAGCTGATTGTTTTGTTGTGGGACAGAGGAGCGAGGGTGGGAGGAGATGATGAGGATTAGGTGGGAGAGGAGAAGGCGGAGCACGGACAGCCGCATAACTGCTCCTCCACTCGGCTCAGGTGGACCAGTGGAGCGGGCAGGTTTGCAGCTAGATTGGATCAGTTCGCCTCCCCTCTCTACTGCACCATCTCTCTCCACCACTCCTCATCCAGCAGAGCTGCTGCATAATAATGATGATGATAACAATTAATTATAAAATAACACAATTTCAAGATGCTTCAGTGTAAAATATAACATATATATAACATATCTGCATGACATTTGCAGTTCATTTATTGTATTGGTTTTTGCAGGAGTTAATGTAAAATAAACTATGTACACATGAAGCTGTTTTGTCCTGCCGTCTCCATATATTGCGCACTTTCATGCTTTCACTCCTCAAACCAAGAGACCTGTCTCCTCACTTTGAAAAACTTTTCTGTTTGTTTCCTCCTGGTAAATCTACCATCATGCTACCACTGCATGCGCTGCTGGCGCTCCTGCCTCTTAAAAGTGATGAGAGCTGACTTTCTGATTGGTTTATTGCATGTTCGGCCTAAACTTGCCTGTGAATTAATGAGGGCACTTGGGCATATCTGATAGGTGTATCCTGCTTTGCACTGGTAGCACAAAGGGCGGGGCAGGGCAAAATATCACTCATGCCCCTGGTGCAAGACAGCAAAGGTGGATTTGGACACACCTTGAATAAATTAAATCCACTGCGCCTCATGCTTTCCAGTTGCGCTTTCGGTCAGCATAAGATTGGCCCCAAAGACTGGAAACGGAGGAATAGTTGCCTCACTCTGTCAAAAGAATACAAACAAAATGCTGTATAACAGAAAAATTTTCATGTTTATACCTCTGTTTTTCTTTAGAAAATTAGAAATTAGAAATAGAAATTAGACAAATTTATTACGCGTTAATCTGTCCATGTCCAGATTAGTTTTTTCCCTGTTTCCAAACTTTATATTAAGCTAAGATATCCAGCTGCAGATCTAGACTAGACAGACTGATATGAAACTGATATCAATACTCTCATTTCACTCTTGGCAAGAATAAGGGCAAAGGCACACTCTGCTATTGCTTTAATGACTGAAGACAGTTTACTCTCAGTTAAAGCTAAGGGTAGGGACACCTTTATGAATGTATGATGGTTAAGAAGATAAAATATAGAAGAAATGTCCCTGGTTTGATTCCAGTTGGCTCATCACATCCCTGAATCTCTCCTCTAGTTAACGGACCGTCTCTATTCAATCGGCTGTCTAGTACAATAATACATAAATTGAGTGTCATTTGTACAGTAGCATATACTGCAGGTCAGCTCCGCAGGGAGTGTTTAAGATGAATAAAATTACAGTCTATAGCGTCTTCCAATATGCTTTGAAACCATTACTTCAGAAGCTATTACTCTTCATCTGTGTAAAATCATGGTGTGGAAAGATTAATTACTCTCTGGAATGGTAATGATGTCTGTCAACAGGATAATTTGCCAGGAATTCGCTGGGAGTCTTAAACTGAATGCGATTGTGTGACCACTGGAGGTTTAATGTGAGGATTAGTGGTGGTGATTGCGACAGTGTGGAATAAGGACATTTCTATAAAAAGTAAAATAAAATCCAATCAGCGGTGCATGAATGCATTAAGACAGAGAGTATCTGAAAAGATAACAGCGAAGACCTGGGCGTGACCTCAGGGGGCCGCCCACAGGGTGAACTCCTGACCTCCTGCAAACAAAGTCATCATACGTTATCACGACTCCACACACCATTGCTCCAGAGAGATAATGTCACAGAGCACCCGAGCCACCTCAGATCTTTCACATCAGCACCTTGGTGCTCCAAAACACTATGGCAACTGCTCGCACACACGTAATCTCTCCTGGGTGTGAGATGCAAACAGGGCTAATATGTTTGAAGAGACAGCAGTGATCACATTTCCGAGTGACTCCTTGCATCCTGCTAGGATAACTGAATAAAGAATGTTCTGAGCAAACCACAATCCCGCTTTCAAAACACTTGATCCTAAGACGACAAGCACCGGGCTATCCATTATGCAATAGTCTCCCTTTTTCTCCATCACTAATCACAACTGGCGCAAGTTCTCTGGATTCTGGGATTAACGGTTTCTTCCTCCCCTCGTCTGTTTGCCTTCAGCACGCAGAAAGGTGGTAGGATAGACCTGCAGAGCTTTTTGCTTTTAATCTTCGCAGCACATGCTCTTAACAGAATGCATCATGGCACCTACTGAAAGTGGGAGCTGCATTGAGACAGCAGAGGTCATCGAGTGGTGAGAGTGAGAAAAAAGCACCAGAGAGAATAAGAGAAAGAGACTCCAAAGAGAACACGGATAAACACGACGGGACTGGGCAGTTACGTAACAGCATACATGGAAAAATTCACTCCACATATACACAGATACAGTATGATTGTAAACATTACAAATGCATACACACAAACCCATACAAACACATCCAGAAATTACTACTGCAGACCAAATAGCGAGATGCAGTGTCCTTCAAATTTTCTATTTCAGCCTGTAACTTGCGTTATTGTTTGCCTGTTTTGCATTAATTATAGTTTAAATGAATGCAGAATGTTCGCCGAATTAGTTGGTGTCTTCTTATGAGTTGTAAGAAATCATTAATAACCTTTTAGAGGGAGTAGATGTTTATAATGCATAAATTGAGCAAAATGTTAATGGAGTCTGGCAGGCAGTCACCGAACTCCAAAACCAGAATGTGTGCAGTGGACTTTTGTTTTCAGGATAATAGGCTTTGCGTTATATATACGTATATAGTGTTACAAACAGCTGATCAACGGTGTAGGACTTGTCACTTTTTTATTGTCACATTACAATGATGCTTGTCTTGCACTCCTGCAGTGTTCCTGCTTCCTTGAGTATGGGGAGGAGGCGGCAGGGGGAAACAACTCACTTCAACCATAGATTGTATATTAAATAGGATTTAAACCTATTTAACATACTGTAAACACGGAAATATTCCAGCACTGCCTCTGAGCTTAAAGGAGGAATAACTAACAACTGTGTGTCCAAAATTAGCACTGCAGTCCAAATAGTTACTTGCAGCCACAGAATGTATATTTATAATGTAGATTTTCTCCCCCGCCCTGTTCTCTCCAGACTTGAGGAAGCCCAAGCAGGGTGCAGGAACACTGCAGGAGCGCAGGATGAGCGCAATATAATAATTTGACAATTACAAGCAACGACGAGTCCTTCACTGACAACCGATCAGCTGTTCATGACTGTTAGTTGTCTGTCAATATAAAGTTAAGCCTGTTATCCTGAAAACAAAAGCCTGCTGCTCTGAAAATGCACACTCTGGAGTTGAAGAAACAAGCATTTCAATTTAGCATGTTTCCTTAATCTCTGCTGACATATCACAATCATTCTATGATCATTTATAAATAACTATATTACAGATTTCTCCTTTAAGTCCAACATCTTAAAAGTTACACTTTATTAAGACATTCCTGTCATGAATACAGGATTGAAAAGAATATTAAGTGTTGTGAAGCCATATTACAAGCTCTTTTCATCTTTCTTTCCCTCCTCTGCCTCCTTTCTTCATCCCTCCCCCATAAAATCTTCCATCCCACCCAGACTAAACCAATCCGCTGTCACTAACCCTTCATTCTTTAGTATGTAGGCCTCCCATCCCCACTGTTTTCTCCCTCTAAACACACACACATAGACATATACACGCAGGGCCTCCTCTCCTCTGTGTGACCTTGACTGGCTAGCACTCCAGGGCTTGTTCTTGTGCTTCTGCCTCTCCCTCTGTCTCTCTTGCTCTCTCCATCTTTTCACGCTCGCCTCCACTCTATTGTCTGCCTCTCTACCTCTTGCTTTCTATCACTCTTTCTTCCCCCGGCCGGGTTGGTTGATGTTAACCGGCGCTGTCCTTTTTCTCCTCTTCCCCAGCACACAGAGGAGAAAGGGACAGAAGATGGCAGAGAGAGGAGAAGTGAAAGACTTCTTTCCCCCCCTCCTCCGCAGACTAGTCAGCTGAGGGAGAGTCCAACATAAGAATAACTCCAGCAGCTCACTGAAACTGTATCAACAAGTCTGGTACATGATTTCTATGTTATGTCTTATTGTATATATTAGAATACAGGACTTCTATTATTAATTTATGGGAGAAAACTGTAATATATTTACTGGACTAAATCATAAAATGACATCATTTGTCATCAGAGATTAAGAAAACAAGCTGTTTTTTTAAATGATGGCTTTTCCAAGAACAACAAGAACACAACAACCATTAAGTTCCATTCCGGTCCTTAAAATCTGTTTTTGTTTTGGCACATTGCTTGTTTTTACTTTACAGAGGGTATACACTGAGTGGCAAAACATCCTGCAATAGGCTGGCTTTAGTAGGTGAAACTGTGAAACTGGGAGTAAAACAAATGATTATCTGCTTAAATGAAAGGCTGTTAGATTCAGCAGTGATCCTTAACAACTCAACAAAGAAACAGTGGTCCATGGACACTGACATCTGGCCAAGAATTGGGTTTCCTGTCTTTTATATGTACCTGACACAAAGCCAAGAAAATCAAGCACGAAAATCTAGTTGCTTGGTCACAACACTATTTCAAGGTGGGATTTGTTGGTGAAATTAAAGTCACAAGGTCACCAGTGGATATTCTGGTTTCATGTGGACAAGTCTGTACAGATAATTTTATTTTATATATATATGTTCGCATTTAACCGTGTTTATGTTTGCTCTAATATCTTTAATGAGGATGCACGATGCACCTTTTTTAGTTTTGAGATAATAAATATTTAATTGATGAATAACATAAGTCAATACATACATAACTAAAGGTATGATTTTCCCAAAGCTTGCAGCATACCTGACACAAAACATCTACATTTCAGTGCCTGGATTCCAGTTGTTTCTGTGAATTGCAGTGATTCATTCTTCAGCTTTTGGCAGTCTGTGAAAAGATAACTCTGATTTCTTTTTGAAGTCGTTTGTACAGTCAATCAAAGCTCTTTCCAATTTTACTGTAGATGGTTTTTTGTGTGTGTTTTTGCAACAATCAAGTTGAACACTAGTGCTGCCACTCAGCGGGTGTGACAGTGACTTCCACATACTGTAATGGCACATGCATACGCTCTATTCCCTTCACATGAAGCTAAGATTTATACAGAATTATGCTGAATCAGTTAGTGTCTAATATTAATAATCTTTTAGAAGAAGTAGATGTTTGTAACAGTTAAAAATTTAGCAATATGTTAATGGAGTCTGACAGGCATTAAGCAGTCAATGAACTCCAACTCCAGAGTCTGTATTTTCACAGCAGTGGGTTTTTGTTTTCAGGATAACAGGCTTAGCTTTACATTGGCACACAATTGACAGTTACAGCTGATCATTTTACAGTGTAGGACTCTTCATTGCCTGTCATTGAAAAGTATGTTTGTAGCGGTACCCTGAGGCCGCATCTAGCCAGAAACAGACGTTGTCACAAAAACGCCAGAAATGTCATTAATTTGAACGGGGATAGTCCATTTATGCTGCGGCGGTGGGGACCGCAGGGGAAGCCGATAAAAAAAAACAGCAGGGTGCAGCAGAAAAATTAAAACAGAGTCAACTTTTGGGGAAACACAACCCAATGTCATGTTATTTTCTGATTGCTTCTCAGCACAAATAAACGCCCTCGCACATTCCCTATACCACTGCACAACCCAAAGACAGGAGAGGAGCCAGTTAATTTCTAAGTATATGCATGATCCATCGTGTTGATAAGTCTGTGAGTATTTGGTTCTGACAAGTTAGAAGTTATTTATTCCTGTGTGTTACATATTTCTCCTTTATAGTGAGGTCAAAAAAGTGTAATTTAATAAATCGTGTTAATTCATAAACCTTCTCATATCTAGCATTACCTTGTATAACATTAGGACAAACTTTACATTATGTAAGTGGGATATTTTCAATCATTCAGTACAAATTTATTTTCTTTTCTTTACAAATGTGATTTTCTTTCTTTGCAGTGCATATTTGCTTGATGATTAGACTTTGTTCTAATCAGCTGATACGTCTTCCTGTTTCATCGGGGAGGATGATGAGCGCTCTCAGAGGAACAGTGAAACAGCAGGTCCAAATCCCTGTTTCATTGCAGGTGTTCCCACAAAAGCATCTAATTGCCTGCATCTCAGCATTGTCGCCTGCTCCTCTGACTCCATGGCTTAGCTCACAACATCCATCTGTATAATAAATTGGAGCTGTTAACCATTTGACTATCCATTCAAAGCTAAATAAACTTAAGCTCAAGTGATGGGGTGATCTATTAAATGTCAAACAGGCTGATTAAGCGCTCTCTACAATTACGTTATTCCTCTGCCAGTTTATGTAGCTTACATATCTAAAGGTCTCCGCTGCAATTGTGTTCACCAATCTGATGCTCCACTGTGTTTAATTCAGGCTTTACAGTAAAATGTGACATTTTCATCTACCCTGTATCTGATATCAATACAGCAGGCTGGCAGGACAACAGAATAGCTCGCGGCAGCTTTACGCTTTAAACAATATTAGGAGAGAAAAGAGAGAACATCATGAATGAATATCTCCAGTAATCTTCCTTTTAAGTTTGATCACACAAATATAGACTTGTTGAATGCAGCTGCTAAAACCCGTAGCGACACCTTTTCTCCCAGCATCCAGCACCTTTTTTAATTCATCCTGCTCTGAGAGGCATGGACATTACAAGACTGCCACAGCAATCCCCCAAAATAATTTCCCATCCCACATTAGTAAAACAGCCATGAAGTAGAAGGACATCATCAATTTCTACAGGGCAATAATAACAAAGAGGTTAGGAACTCAGTCTTCTGCTGACACTTACACTTCACACCATGTTAAAGACTCTCCGCAAATTCCCTCCATTTTCCATTTCATTTCCAGAGCAGTTAAAATCCTTTGATGCAAAGGCCACCAAGAATTGTGATACACCACCAAGCTCGTACACTGAGAGCTGTCACAACTCGGGACATAATGGAGGCATTTTTTTTCAGACGTACATGGTCTTGCATGGTGCAAAGCCCAGGTTGCAGGAACAGTTCCCTTGCAAAAGCATCAGGAGAACTTGCTTTGGTGGAGTATCTGCACATGGGGAGGCGAGCCCTGGCATTAACTACAGTACTGTACTGTACAGTAACTGATGGCCAGCACGGGGCAACCACTTGTTTCACAAAGAAGTCTCACTGTATGTACTCTTATGGCAAAGTGACCCTCTTTGTTGCATGATTTATGGCCTCAGCAAACAGTTTGATGAGTTTATGGCTTCAACTGCTTTCTTTCCAGTCTTCTTCAATAAAGCATGTTTATTTTGTTAATTATGGTCCTGTTTAGAGTAAAACAGACCATAAAGCAGAGTATGCTTCAGGCTGTGGCTGCCTAGAAACATATTTTAGTGTGGCCAGGCAGGTTGCCATCATTACCCAATGACCAACCAAAACCAACTAACGCTCAACTTGTAGTAGGTCGTCAGTAGACTACTGCGCATGCTCCTGTTGCAAAAAAATAAAGCTGACGACCTCCGTGATGCTGAACTTAACAATTCACAACAACAGTAGTCCACAAATCAACGGGTGTCGTCATGGTAGGTTCACACTTGGTCTACAGCCATGTTTGTGGCTCCATGAGGCTGTACATAAGCACAGTGATGATTTGTCAGCATGCTAATATGTTCTTATCATCAGTGCTAACATACTTATGTTTAGCAGGTACAATGTTCACCATCTTAGTTCAGCATGTTAGCATGCTAACATTTGCTCATTAGCTATAAAAACAAAGTACAGATAAGGGTGATGGGAATGTCATTAGTTTGGCAGATATTTGGTCATAAACCAAAGAATTTTCCAAATTAATTTTTTACTTGGCAATACTTGATTCAAACTTTATGGGGTCACCAAAATAAACATAAATGTCAGTAAAAACCTACATGGAAGTCCATCCAATAGATGTTAAGATAATTCAATCTAGATCACAGGGTTAGGGCAAGGGGCAACCTCTGGGGCTGAAAAGTTAAGTCAATGCAGAAGTGCCGAAACTGCAGCTCTTTGAGTGGCCACTTCAGACTGACTCCAAAAGCAAGTCCATCCCCGTATCTTATATTAAAATGTTCAACTTTACAGCAGAAATAAACATGCTTACAGCCTGACAATTTTGGTCCCTATGACAGATGGGTACCATTACAGTTGGCTAGCTGCTAGCTACCCACTTCAGTTGGACACCTCAGCTCCACTCATTCTCCACCTCTTTACCCATTTTTGCATTAGCTGGGAGTTAACAGGGTTTGGCACTGCCAAGATGGTGACAGCAAGAGCCACCACACTGTCAGCTTCAAAACAGCTTTTCAAAAATTTACGGGTGATGTTGCAGAGGTTCTGTCCACTGTTTACTTCACAGTCTATGGGTGAGGGTCATCTCTAGAGCCACACCTCTAGCATGGCTAAAACAGGACAATATTGTCTTTCAGAGATCCAGAAATGGGTCAGTCAGTCAGTCAGAGGAAAATGTCCATAAATATATTTTTTAAACGTTTATCTTTTTAACTTTCATGGCATTCCTCCACTTTTAATCACATCAAAACCCTTTTAGATGCCAAAACAATAAACTCTAAGGAGCTCTCTTAGTGCAGGTTCTGCGTGCCAAACTTGCGTCATTTAGATTGGTAGCCCTGGCTGGAGATTTGAACTACAGTCCAAAGCCAAGGCCAGCAACAGCCTAAATCAATAGTGAACCTGACGGTATCACTATATATCATATTCAAGTGGAAGATAGTGTGGGGTGCCAGACAGAGTACAGGACCACACATCAAAAAAATTTAGGGCAATTTGTCCCAGATGCACAAACTCTGTCTCCAGACTTAGCTGCACAAAGAGGAGGGAGATAACAAAATGTCGACACACAGAAGGATAATTCTTTATGCTGCTAAGAAAACAATGAAGCGCTACACTGATTTCTTCATTGTTTTGGATGTATAATTGTCAGCTGTGGGGGGCAATGGATTACACGTGATGGGATTACATAAGGATACAAAAAAGGTAACTGTATTCCATTACAGTCACAGAAAAGAGGTAATCTGATTACCAATACATTTAGTGAAAATGGGGATTATTCGCAGAATGACATTTTTGCACACATTACAGCACTTAACAAGTCTCACAGCATCACTCTAGTCTTGTAAAGCTAATCTTACAGTTACCATGGACTCTAGTGAAATTATTTTGTCTTTAAATCATAAAAGATTTCAGTACAATAACAGTTATGCATTCAGCTGTGAAAATACTTTTATCATTAAAGGACATCTCATTTAAAGAAACATTAAGACAAACCGCTAACTTTTGCCCTGTGTTGGGCAAGCTACTTGGAAAATGTAGTGAGCTAAGCTACAAGTTATTCTACATTAAATGAAGCTTCACTACACTGAAGCTACCCACCAGAGAAATGTAGCAAGCTGAGCTACAATAAAATGACAAAAGTAGCTTAACTACATCAAAGCTATTTTTTTAAACATAAAATAAAGTATCTATGTATCTGACTGTCTGTGTTTTCTGTATTAGGAGCCATCTACACAAATATCAAATTATTTATTTAAATTGACCACAACAATTTGGTTTTATAAAGAAGTACAAAAAACTGCACAAGTAATATTTCTGAGCAACATAACCCAAAGTTATACTTTTCAGCTTCTCCTGTCTTCTCATTTTTCCTACCTCTTCCTGCCTAAAGTTCCTTCACACACATGCACGCGCGCGCGCCCGTTTTATTCTTTGCTGCCAAAGGACATGTTGCTAGCTAGCGCCATGTTAGCTGTTGGTGTTTGCTGACTGAGTTGTGATGATTATCTTAGCTAGCGATTGTTGTGTTAACTTTGGGAAATACCTGAATGTGTCCTTAAATTTGTATTGGACGTCTTTGATGTTGACAGCAGCTTCCTTTTGGGGTTGCACAGTAAACACCGGAACGTGTAACTGTGTTGTGAGGACTCTTTAAGTAACGCGAACTTGTTAAGGTTTGGCCATGGCGATTCACATACACACATACACGTCTCTGCCACCGACTCCTGCTGCGCGCACCGCGCGCAAACAAGCCGTTTCTCAATATCAAGTACGCCAAGTTCGGACTGAGCAACTTTGACTTGGGAGTACAGTCTCTCGAGGACAGGAGGACACAGGACGGTCATTCTGCTATTGGGACAGTAGCGTACTTGATGTCACCATCTTAGCTCGTCTATGGCGGGCATCAGCAGGAGGGCAGGTACGTGACGTCAGATGGATGAGACGCATTTAGGGTTTAGAAATGCGTGGGGAAATGTAGCTTCTGTGGACGCTACCGCGTTATTTGATCACTAAAGTAGCTTCACTACTGAAAATCTATTTGATGTAGCGTCAAATTACATTACTTAAATATTGTGATACTTGAATTGGGTCACTAACTATATTTCTGAACAGATGTTTGTACAAACAGGTGTTAGTTTGTATTTTTGAAGAGGTATTTGTATCAGAATACACTTTTAAAGTAATCCTTCCAACCCTGATTATTATACACTGTACTGACCACCCTGCACTAGACTGATCTGGACTGAACTAGACTGTGCAATAAAACAACAGGGGAAAATGTCCCGAGGTGACATTGCTCCTCGAGAGGCCATAAAGCCGCATTACTGATCCACCTCTTGTTGTCAGTTATACAGATCAGGGTGATTACATGCATAATACATGAAGTCAGTCAACCACAGGTTCCCTCTCAGAACACGTCTCCCCAAACCTAACCTGTACCTGAACCATCCTTCCTTCCTTCGATCAATGGAGGCATCAGCTCCCGCCCAACAAATCTATTACAGTCAGTTCATCAAAACAGTCATCAACAGATGAAGCTGGAAAGCTCTTCATTTACTGGTCCCCCGCTGTTTGACAAGCTGGAAACTGCACCGTGTCTCAGTTGACCACAGAAAGAAACTCTTCAGTCTCTGGCTGCAGCTGAGATTCACACTGCTGAAGTGGGGATAGAAATGAATCTCCCCATTATGTGCAGCACAGACATTTCACAAGTAGGGATGGTCCTCTACTCGTGCACGGGGTGATGATGCCGCCTGCCTGACAGATTTCTCACACTTGCCAGTGATGGCTGAAAAGGAGAAACACATACTATCACATGTAAGCCACATACAAACCCAATCCACTGGTGTAAAATGATTGTTAGCCCGCTTCAGACGTCTAGTAATTAATAATTAGGAAGAGAAAAAAATGGTCAGTTAGCACAATTATGATTAATTGAGATAAAGTAGGCGTTTATGTAAGAAAATCTGTCTTTAAAGTGACTTAAGATTGTAATCTAGATACAAACATGTAGAGATGAAAAGATGAAACAGAACATTTTTAAAGCAAAAATGCCAAATCTTCGCTGCTTTCAGCTTCTCAGTTGTGAGAATTTTCTGCTTTTCATTGTCCAATATGACAGTGGACTGAATACCTTTGGGTTTTGGACTGTTGCTCTTGGTTAGGGTTGCTATTTTTTTTTACATTTTAGGGAATAAACTGCATATCTAGGGATGCAACTAATTATTATTTTGTCAATTTATTTGTCTATTATTTTTTTCAATTAATCAATTTGTTGTTTGGTCTATAAAATGTCATATAATCAGTGTCTCCAAGTTATGTTTTTTTTTTTTTTTGTTTGTTTTTTTTTTGTTTGTTTGTTTTTTGTCCACAACCCAAACACATTCAGTTTACTGTCATAAAGGAGTAAAGAAACCAGGAAATATTCACATTTAAGGAGCTGGAATCAGAGAGTTTAGAATTTTTTCCGTTTGATTATCAAAACACTAGTTTTCATGATTGTCACAGCTCTAAAACGATCAATCAATCGATTGAGAAAATAGTTGGCAGATACTGAACACAATAATTAGTTCCAGCCTACAAAGATATAACCTCTCAAAGTGCGGATTGAACAGCAAGTCAGTCCAGACCCAGCCCAAACCTCCAGGTATGAGTACAATACATTATTATGAAGTGTAACACTTTGTTATTTGAAATACATCTTCTATTGATCACTAAATTGTTGGTAACATTAAACAGCTGCTACATCACCTTTTCTCCCACTAGGATCTAATGTATTTTTACTATCATGACTGTCTTGACTGACTGATGTGAATGTATGTTGCTAAAAAGTTGAGTTGATTAAATGTTTGTTTCTTATTGCTAATTGTTCCAGACCTCTCACCGTGAATAAAAATCAGATGCAGACCTTTGATTGGTAAGTCTGTGAACCCCTGCTCTATAAGAACCAATACCTTAGAACCTCTAATTCGCTCTTTACTTTTAATTTAACAACTAACAGACTCACCATGCATGGGCTTTCAGCTGTTGTGTGTTTAAATCATGACTAGTTCTTCATCTTTCAGTGCATGTCAGACAAACTGTTTAAACTGCCCCAAAGCATTTAGTCTCAAAGAGCAACAATAAAGAGTTTAATGCCACACCCATCAGCAACAGGATCTGAATCTGATGATTACATTCCCCATTAAAGAATTAAATATTTAACGTATCTTATTTTCTCCATAATTGGGAAAAGTTGGCTGTAAGTGGGCTGGCTGGTCTGAACATCCCCAAGTTGTCCGTTAATGGTCTACAATCAAACCCTGCAGGAGCCAACACTGCTGCATTTTGAACATCACTAAGTAGTCTAAATAGTTGTTGAATGTTTTCCAGCGGGTATAAATAACGAACCATTTAGCCGTCACACTGAAGAGACAATAATAGGGTGCCACTTATCCCCCAGAATCCCCCCATTTCTACTTTCTACTTTTCTCTTAAGTTCAGTATTGATCTGAGCTCACATCCAGTCTTATTTCAGATGTTTATTTGACAGTAGCTGGCAGTTTGTGTGATTGTCAGGCTCACATATGATCAACCTGTTTGTCCTCACCCCCCTGTAATCCTCTGAGGCCATAATCGATAAGTCCCTGGTAGACCATTCTGCCTCTCCCTGCCAGTCCACCTTGAAACGCGGTGTGAATTTAAAGGCCACAGTAGTGCAGCGAGGGAAACACCCGGCGGAAAGGAACACCCACTCACGTAAATCAATTAGAGGCGCGTCAATCAAGTATTGACTTCCTTACTTAAAAGAGTAGCCACAACACATTAGCAGTCAGCCCAGTCATAACTTTACTACTTAACTTGCAGTCCATTAATCCTTGAAAACGGCCTTTAGTCTCAGCCTGGGCCAATAACCACCAATTCAAACAGCAGGTTTCAATTTATACTAATGTTCACACCTGATTCTTCTTCCAACACCTGCTACTAACCGACATCACCTCCTGCATCATGAGATCCCGTTCACAGTGCAGTGTATTTCCCTTTGTATCCCTCTTTGACCTTCAACAAGACCAGCCATGCTAGCAGCTCTGTGAGGATGCACTTACACACAAATGTGCTTTGAGCGTGCTAGCATGCTCACAATGAGCATGCTGATGCTTGACAAGGAATACTGACCCTTTTCATCTTAGTATAGCACATTTGCTAATTACCACTAAGAATGTAGGACTGCTGAGGCTAATCGTAAGGTCATTAGTTTTGCAGGTTTTTGGTCAGTGTTGGGAATGAAAGTTTGACCCACTGAAGCCCCAAAAAATTCAGCCTGTTCAATCATGTCTTTGTCTGAGAACATGAACATCTGTACTTTATTTCATGACAATCCACGTAAAAGTTGTCTAGACCCAGGTGATGGGCCAACAGACCAACAACTACTTGATACACCGACCAAAGAAAACTGCTACCTCTGTACAAAGCTGCTTGCAAGCAGTGTCATTGGTTAAAAATATGAGAATTCAGATGTTTATTCACCTCCCTAAGCTGTGAGTGGACTCTGCAAATAAAATCATGTCCAATTCTGTCATCTTGACAAATAACAGAAAATGTATGCTGGCAAAATTGTTACTTACAAAGTGAAATTCTAAGCTAGCATCTACTGGAACACAGCTAGCTGCTTAAAGGGCCAATGTGTAGGTTTCAGTGGCATCT
The DNA here is from genome assembly GCF_056507025.1 of Lutjanus erythropterus. Lineage (NCBI taxonomy): Eukaryota > Metazoa > Chordata > Actinopteri > Lutjaniformes > Lutjanidae > Lutjanus > Lutjanus erythropterus. Next base: position 23,763,116 of record NC_139329.1, on the reverse strand, counting down.
AGTGGTGAACTTGCAGATTAGAGGTTCAGTTAGCACCTATAATACCCTGACTGAAACATGAGTAGTAGCAAATGAGAAAGCTAGGCTATTGTTAGTTAGATACAACTCACAACCATTAAAAGTTGCTCATATACCAAGCCAACTAACGAAATCACGTTACATGAAGCCACAGTAGATCTACAGTCTGAGACGATTTGTTCAGTGAGGTGGACCAAGTTCATTTAGTTCACCTGCAAGTTGTGGTGAAAGGGGGTGTGGCCATGATGTTTTGCGAAGCAGCCACATGTACCAGTCTGATGTGTTACCAGTTGATTCCACCAAGCACGGGACATCTGCGCCACGGTTTTGATCCATCCTCTGCACAGCTGTGAGCCCCACGGGCAGTGTTTCAGAAGCACTTCAGCAACGTAGCGTTTTGCTTAACTGATTATGTTTACTTGCTCAGATTTTGTTGATTAGCTCTTTGTACTTCTACCATGGATAAGCAGGGTATGTGGTTAAATAGTTTCTTTTCTGTCTGCCTTTATGATCATGAGTCTGCATCTGCATCTGACTTCCTGCCCATTCAATCTGCTCTTTGCTAACTGATGTGGCATCCATCAAAAATAGACTCAGTGCATATTTGAAATGGAGCGGAGTGCTACTTCTTGGACACGCCAAGATACTCCTGATGGAATCACAAGCATTGTGTAGAATGTCTGCGATCAGCTCCGGCTGATGTGGCCCAGCCACGCCTGGTGGAATTTAGCTGTTAGAAATCTGCTACTTCAACACCATGGATTCATCCATATACAGCACAGTTAGACTGCTGATGTTTCAGAGCCGTGGTCGGGACCAAAGATTCACAAACGTCAGTCAAATAAACCATCAGTGAGTCAGCCACACTAGACTAACTCTCTCTGGACAGAGGGAGGGCATGCAACAAGCAAGGTTGTTCTAATATAACACCTGTATTAGAAAATGCCTCCGTGACTGCCTAAAATGCTGGAATTGGTATCAGCGAGTACCCTAGTCTCTGCACCGATCTGATACCACGTTATTTATAAAAGCCCAAACTGGGACGTTGCGACTTCCCTGCAACGTCATGTATGGCGCAATTTTTGTTACATGTGAAATGTGTGTCAAAATACCATTTTAAATTAAATATTGTGCTGCGGGGATGTTCTGGCCTACACATCATAGTCTACAGACTTAAGTAAACTTCTTAGTTTGGTACACAACCCTGCAAAAATCACACCTTAAACATCTTAATATCATTTAAATGAAAATGAGAATAATGAAGTAAAATAAAAAATCAACTCCCCCCAATATCTCCAATCATATTGCAACTGTTTCAGCACAGTTCGGTTTAAGTTTATTTGTATAGAGCCAAACCAATGCAGCAGTTATCTCAAAACAGTTGTCAAATAGAGCACATCCAGGCTGTGCTCTTCATAAACCCAGTTTTTCCCACCATGAACAAGCACTGCATCAAGGGAAAACATAACAACTCTGACAAGCAGAGCAGATCTAGGCTCTTTATTAAGGGTGGAGGCCCTCCACATTTTGCATTTGCAGTGAAAATAACTGCAATTAGATATCTTTTCAAAACTGTTCAGCCCTGGTATCAAAATGCTCAAAGGTGTTGGAGTCAGTATTGTGTGCGGGGGGAGGAATCGGAACGTCTCTATTAACAAGGGGGATGCATTGTGCTGATTTTGCTAATCGGGGATGCCATCCCACCTCAAAATGCCTTGCACCGATCATAGATGGAATTTAAGCCTTCCTGTTCCCTTACTTTTCCTACTGGGCGTCCATGACTCCTGTGGAGGTCAGTTTAAAGTGACCTTACCGAGCTTCCTTCCTGAATAGAACAAAAAGCCATCAAAATAACTTTTCTGGACATAAATACTGTGTAAACACTTTTTTTTTAAATGACAGAATTATTGCAGCTTTTTTTTTTTCCTCCTCGGGGCTTGATACGTTTGTATTTCTGACAGCACATAGAGAGGAGCTGCTGCTTTATTGCATGCACCGTCCTCTCCCATCCTCTCCTCTCCTCTCCTCTCCTTCCCACGGATGCTGCTGCTGCTGCTCGCACACATCCCCGCACACTCCTATCATGTTGTTGTCCGTGTGTGGTGAGCTCACATTATCTCACATCACAGGGAAATGAACAAAAAAAATGGCTCCTCCTACTCTGCCTTTTTGCTCTTTTACACCCCCCCTCTCCTTCCCTCCCCTCCTCTCCTCCCCTCCTCGGTAGCAGCAGGTGTTATTCTCGTGTAACCTGAAGATTTAAGGTGGTAATTAGCATTACCTCTTAGCCCCCAGAGAGTTATTTATGCTTCGTGGTGAGCAGCGGGGGGGACACGAGTCTTGGAGTGTTTCTGGGCGCCCGATGAGAGGAGAAATCACGCCTCAAAAACACGTGGGAGAGATTACTCAAATATGCCTCCTTTGTACCCTCTTTACCCCTCTGCCGCTGCTGCTGCACGGTCATCTCAACAAGCTGCAGCCCTGTCTCTTAGTGCTTCTTTTGCAGGATGTCGGAGCAGCGTAAATAACCTATATACACTTGGGTTTCATTGTAGCTAGAAGCTTTGACCTTGTGTTATACTGCCCTTAAGTAGGTATTATAAATGCACAAAATATTGGCAATGCAAAGCAGCAAAAATATGCATAAGATAAAGTGTCTCTGCCTACAACAGGTTCACAATTAATCGCTTGGAATAAAAGCAGGATTGTGCTGAATGATAAGCATCCTTCCTAGAGGCAATTAACTGCACTGATATTACATAATGACAGCCCACACTTTTCACTATAACATCACCGGTGCAAAGACAAAGCTGTGTTTAAATACAAATAAATATCTGTACACGCTAATAAACGAGGTGACAGTGCGTCCCCACCTCTTCATGAGAGGCAGTCACAGCGGGTCAGGAACGAAACACCTTGAAACTGTCAGGATGCTCCTTCGCAAAGAGTGACAGGGGGATTTCTTCTTACCTTTGGTATTGTCCTCTTCCCTGTTCAGATACATGGCTGTGACTTCACTCCGAGGTTGATAATAAATAACGGTGATGATGGCGTTGTTGTCTCAGTAATAATGATGTGTTTTGTGGGTACTCCTGTTGGCGTGGATCGTGAACTCCTGACGCTGCTGATGCGCTGTGTAGTAGTAGCTGTTTATTGTTTTGTTGCTCCTCAACAGCCTCTCCTCTCCTCCTAGTGGATAGGTAGGCTAACCAGTTTGAGACTCACTCTCTCCCTCCCTCTCTCCTCTCCTCTCCTCTCCTCTCCCTCCTTCTCTCTCTCTGACTCCCTCCCTCCTCTCCCTCACTCTCTCTCCGTCTAATAAGCGCCGCTTCACTGTGGCTCCGAGGACAAAACGGGGAAAAAAAAGTGACTTTTTTGCAGCTGCTGTGTGCAGAAGTCTTCTGCCACATGTGGTTCTTCATTATATGTGTGCGTTCATTTGTCATTTTAAAGACATTGTTTTGCATGTTGCTGTTGCACCTTTGGGAGTTAGACACCCGAGTTACAAGGGTTAATTGGGAGTCTCAGTGATAGAAGGAGTCTGGCCTGCGTGCAAAAGTGCAAATACCCCAATAAGTACCAAAGTACTCGACTAAACGCACCAAAAATTATTTTAAAAATAAGAATATGTGTATTAATAAATTCCTAAAATATTACATAAATTGATATTTCTGTCTTAATTTGCTTCTGTATTTATTTACTTGCCTAATTACTTTACTCATGTATTTATTTCCATATTTTTTTCCCTTTGCTTTTCCCCCGTTATTTTATTTCCTTTTTTTTAATGCAAATGAGGGGGCTGTCGTTATGGAGGACCGTACCTGCCAAAGTCAAAAATAAATAAACAAATAAACAAACAAAGAGGGAAACAAGTGTTGGGGGGGGGGTGCAAAGGCTAATATTACAGAATAATACTACAAATAATATAGAGTAATTAATGCTTCATGGTTCTTTTAATGGCATCTTAATCTATTTATTGATTCATTTATTTACTAATCCATGTATTTACTTAGTTATTTATCTAGTTTTGATTTTGGCGGTTATGGTCCTCCATATATTATAGGCTCAACTTTTTGCCTGGTGGTTGACTGACATCAGAGCACAGATGGACTATATGTGACTTGGTTTGTATTATTTATTTATTTTATTTTATTTTGGCCATTATGGTCTTCCATATAACATCAGCCAAATCTCATAGGAGTAAAAGTCGTCATTATGTTCTTTCAGATGTTATAATATTATATATACTATATTCTTCTTAATAGACAGTCACAAAACATATGACAAAAATGAACATCTCACCACAGAATAAGCTGTAGCCTTATATAGTATTGGTTTATTATTACTGATTCATTAATGCATCAAAGAGTAGCAAGTATAATATTTTAATGTCTTACCTGATCAATGCAGAGCTATTTTTAGCTGCCTATTACACTGTTGAATAGTTAAACCCATATAAATACATCATATTGTAAGAGATGATCACATGACATGTATGTAAAATAGTGCTGAAATGATTAATTGATCACCAGAAAATTAATTGCCAGCTATTTTGGTAATTGATTAATCATTTATCGAGTCAAAAGGGCCAAAAACAGACTAGTTCCAGTGTCTCCAATCTGAGGATTTGTTTTCAATTTCATTCATTTTCATTTTAAAGTGAACACGGACATTGAAGATGTCATCTTGTGCTCCAGGTTGACATTGTTACTTTTCTGTGACAATGTGTAAACTAAACAATGACCTGATTAGTTGGAAAAAATGATCCACAGAAAATGTCAAATAAAAATTGTGGAGCAAAAATATTGAGATGTCATAATGAAGTAGAATTATGAAGTGACAAAAATGGAAAGGTACAGCAACACCATCCTGTGCTCAGAGTTACACACTTTAATGGTTCAATTTGTAAAATTGCATGAACATCCTGCTTTCGTGTCAGTAAACACTGATATAAGGAGAGGAAAAGAGGAACCCATCTGGCCCTGTCACTTCAGCCATGTCCCACCTGCTGCATATCCATATCCTTGTTGCATATCCATATCCTTACCCTGTATACAAATGCTGGTCAGATGGTCTCGTATTCAGGACACTGTCCTGCGTGAGTTTATTGACCGCATTATTAGGCACAGGCCAGAGATTAAGAGCTCTAAAGGAGTGATTGTATGTCCTCTGCCAGCAGTTTTTGATGCAAGGTGATGTGACTGCTTATGCAAATACTCTCCAAATTAGATGCAGAAATTAGATTATTTAACCACTCAGTATTCAGCCTGTCTTACATCACACATACACAGCAGCCCTGAAAGTAAGTGCCGAAGGAACAATTTGTCCGTGACCTTGACTCAGTCCTAGAAAAATCCAGTCGGAAGGCAATTTAAAACAATTTCTTCAATTATTTTTCCTTCTTGTTCCAATTTGTGATGGAACTTCTTGGTTCGACTGAGGCGTGGGACATTATAAAATAAATGGGATAAGCCATGACAGTTATTAAAACTAGTATCCCCACTTTGCCATGTGGTAGAAATGGATGTGTAATTAATCTATGATATTAAAATGGAAATCCCCACAGTGCACGCCCATCAACCAATAACCTCTGACCTGAAATCTCCACAATACACCCATGTCTTCTGTCTGTAATGTTTTTATTGTACTTCACAGCCTTTCAGTGGCTGTCAGTGCGCCCGAGTAATAAATATGCAGCTTCTCTTTACAAGCCTGCAAAATAGAAAGCTAATATTCCATTCAATCATGTGGCTCTCTGATATCACAGATTACAATTCAATAGGATATGAGCAGAGCTGTACTGTGGATGCAAATGCTGCGAGCATTTGCGATACGGCAAGTAACAGTTTGCCTGCGTTTTGTCAATAGAGCTGGGAAGGTCATTTGCTCAAAGCATCCTGCAGCGATTTCCATTTGATTATATTTTGTTTTGCACTGCGCTCTGTGCTATTTGTTCACTATTGAGAATCTTTTGCCATTTGTTAGGAGAATTCTCTGCAGACTAATTTGACCACAGTCTATTCCCAGATTTTCTCCCCTCCTGTGCTCCCAGCATCATTGTGCCTGTCACTGATGCATCTGTCTCCACTGGTATCTATAAATACCCCCTTCTCTCCCCTTCAAAAACCTGATTCCCATTGATTTAGTGACCTATATACACATCAACACTATCCCCTCCCTTCCTTCCTCCGGCTCTCTGCTCCTTATATCGATGGTCCTTTACTCTCTCCATCACCCTCTGCCTTTAAGATCAACTCAGACTACCTTTTTCCTCCACCTTCTCTCCTCCTCTTGCTAGAAAGCATGAAAGACTAAGAATAGTTCACGGTGGAGGCTTAAGTCATGACACATGAAAGGGTTTTGAATAAGGATAAGAACAGTGGCTGGTGCTCATTTTCTATATTTCAAAGTCTTGTCATTGTGGTAAACTGAGCCTTTGGCTAATCTGTTGTGTGTGTAAACACTGGAGTAGATCATCTGATGAAAGGAATCTCTCAAAAGAGGCACCAAATTCAATATACGATATCTGACACTGGCTGAAATAAGACCTGGGTACAAAGACAAAGACGTATAGAAAGAGAGCAGTGTGTGTGTGTGTGTGTGTGTGTGTGTGTGTGTGTGTGTGTGTGTGTGTGTGTGTGTGTGTGTGCAGGGTCTATGATGTAATTATGCTGCAAAATAGCACCCTGAAACTAATGCTCTAAACAGTAATGTTGAATACATAGCAGACAGCAGGGGATTAATAATGAATAAACCCCTGTCATAACATCAGTTCTCATGAGGGATTTATAAACCTCAAACATTCAGTGAAATCCACAAGAAAACAGCATTTACATATTCTTATCATGCAACTTATAAACACACAGAAACACCCTATTTATCAAGTGAAACCATGCAGATCACAAGGAAGAAAGACACATCTGTATACAAGCCCTATCACAGCTGCACGAGATACAAACTTGCATGAGTGGCAATAAGATAGGCCGGGATTTGGATTGGAGCGCGTGATTTACTGTCACACCGCCCGAGCTTGGCATACACCTGTAGTATGTAGCACTGCTGCTCACCCACCCTTCCCACTCCCTCCACCACCATCAGGACTACAGCTCTCCTGCGACCCCACACTGACACCTGGTGGCTCTAAGAGAAAACAAATCATCACTACACAACAGTCTCAGCTGTTCTCATTGCCCCGAGGACCCACAATGTCATCCTCACACTCTTCAGAACATCTCCCTTCTGTTTGGTTTTTCACTGCACTAGTACAGAGAAAAAAAAGTTCAGTTTTATATTCTGTCAGACGACTATTAGACCTTGAAAGCAGACACAAAGATGAACGTGGTAAGAAAAAAAAAGAAAAACTCAAAGAGATTTGAGGACAGTCAGTTTATTGAACAGCAAATTGTGACAGGGAACACAATATTTCTTTTTTTTTTTTCATTGCATTGTCAACAATGTGTAGGACAACTGTGCCATTCACCACACATATAGTCATAAACACCCTCTTTGTCACAGAGAGAGACTTTGAAGATGGACAGTGGGGTGGGTGGGTCCTTGTTTTAAAGTGCTGTAATGCACAATTCCTCTTGGAGGAAGACAACAGAGGCCACAAAGAGAGCTCAGACCCCACACTGTAAAAAAGCAAAGCTGAGAAAACATAAAGAAGTAAAGCAACCACCTGCAAAGCCTTCACTAAGGGGTAACTTGTTGTGTGAAGTTAGGTTAAGAAGTTCCCTCAAAGTGCTATCTCTGATCTACTCATATACTTAAGTTAAGAAAACTTAAATCATTGCATTTGATGGACTGGAATCTGTGTTTTTCTAGGTTGAAATCACACTTTAACAACTTTGCATTAAAAATAGCAAAGGGATAACGTTTGAGTGAATTTACTACATGAGTAGATCAGAGTAGTAATGTCAAATTTAACAAACTTAAGGTAGCAATTTGAGTTAATTTAGGTAGCCAACACACCTGAATAGTCATGTTAAGTTTGATTAACTTAAGGTAAAGAATGCTAAGTTAGACAAACTCAAGAGTGCAATTTGGGTAAACCTAAAAACATAAGTAGATCTGAATAGCAATGTTAAGTTTGCCGAACATACGATAGCAATGTGCACTTTTTTAACCTAAGTCGACCTTATTCTAAATCAGCCCTCAGCTGAGTAAAGTCCAAACAAGGTTTTACAGCTGGTTGCGTTACTTTTTTTTAAGTTCTCTCAACTTTTAATTTTACAGTGCAGAAGGCCTCCAAGGTCCCCAGTTACACCATACATTGGGTGACTTTGTCAGTGACAGGTTGTGTTATGATTTTTTTTTTATTTTATTTTTTTTATTTATCTTTTAATTGTGTGTCTGTGTGTGGCTTCTACTTATTGCATATCAGTGAGCTGGTTCATGGACTTTTCAGTGAATGTGTAAAGCACAAATCTTTAGATTAAAACTTAATAAACTCTTCACTATAATTATAATACATCTCATAATATCTAAGTTACATTCTTATATCTGATTCATTTAGAATATGTAGGCGATATACATTTTGTGAATAACTGCTGATGGCTAACATAGTGGACACCATCACATGGGTCTCTCATCCTGTCGTCTCAGCCCTATGGATCAAGTTTTACAGACATTAGATAAACTTTCATACAAGACGAAAAAGTTAATCTCAATCAACATCTCCACTGAAAAAAATCAGACTTTAATCCACGTCTGCCAGAGCAGCACACTGTTTTGAAAAGGACCTTGTCTGAGTATAATCAAAGCGGGTCGTGTGGTCTCTTGTGCCTAATAATCCTTTGTGCTTTCTTTGATTGTATACACTATCAGTCATACATTTGGTGTTTTAGAGCTCCTCTGCAGTAACCTGCTGCACCCCCAGCTGTGTGGCTGCTGAGGGGAGTCCATGGCAGAGGAGTGTGACAGGTAGAAGGAAAGAGGGAAGAGAGCATGGGGTCTGACAATCAAAGAGAAAAATACCGCAGTGTTGCACTAACAACTACACATCAACTACAGCACTACACAGTCAGACACACACACGCACACACACACACACACACACACACATACAGAACCAAATGCACAAGGTCAGTGAAAATTCACAGCTGTGTAAAACAAAATGACTTTGCACAACATTTTCAAGATTCAACCAAGAACAGACAATAAAATCTGAAAACGAACGAGGGAGCAGAGGGGTGGGAAGGTTCAAAAATCATAACAATAATCTCAACAACACAAAAATAGGCATTATGATCATCACAATAACAGCATATATATATTTATATATGAGATGAACTGGCAATCGGAATGTTGAAACAACAGGAATTTTATAAAGACGAGCTCACATGAGCAGGCAGGTCTTTTTTTTGCCATTTTCCTGTGGCTCAGCTGTCATCTGTCAACATGGCTGGAGGTGCCAGTCGATGTCTAGCAGTTCTCTTGCCCCGCCCTGACCTATGGCTTTCAGTTAAGACATTGATAATGCTGAGATTCGCTAGCATGTGATTCAGTCGATACAGCCTTGGTCGTCATATTGCAGCAACCTCATGAAAGAAGCACCATTCAAAAAGACAGATGTTAAATTTACAGTCTGATGTCAGCTGGTCCCTACTGGCCTCGTCTAGGGTGCGTTTTATTTCATTTCCAGGACAGTCTCTCTAGTGCCACAGGTCATACACAAAAACGTACTATACCTATATCATCATCACCTGATGCTTCATTTGGTCCTAGTTGGTAAAACTGTAGGAAACAGGACAATAGGCCTACCCAACTTAAAAGACCAGTGTGTAGGATTTAGTGGCATCTAGCAGGGAGGTTGTAGATTACAGCTAAGTGAATACCGCTTGCCGCACCCTCCCCTGGGTGAAGGAGAAACTACAGAGGCTACAAAACTCATTCTAAGGTAACAAATACACAACAATTCATTAGTTGAGGTGACTATATACTAATGAACGCAAACCTCTGAATATTATATTCAGTTTCTTCATATTCTGCCAATAGATCTGCCTAAATCTTACACACTGTACCTTTAACCAAAAGCTTGGGAAAAATGGCACCTCCAAAAAAAAACGTCCTAGATCTACACTAGTGTTTGCATACCATAGAAAACCCTGTCAGTATGCTGCATTTAGGTTCAAATGATGCTAGTTGCATTAAAACATGTTCCTTCATTTGATATGTCCACATCATCATAACATAAAATCACCACAATATGGACTGAGGGGGGAGCTGGAGAGGTAGGTGTGCAAATAAGCCATCATGTACAAAAACAAACAATAAAATCCTAAAACATAAGTCCATATCATCTGCATATGTACAATATAGTTAAGGTGGACACTTTGACACAGAAAAAACAACACATACAAATATTTAGTGCCATACTGCCTATCGAAAAGAATATTGATAAATAGATCTCACTCCCACAAATGATAATACACTGAGAAGTTGCACTGCACATCTACAGTGCAACGGTACAACTGACGAGCTTCTTGAAACAGCGGGAGCGAGGAAGGAATGTGATTGGATAATACACATCAAAGTCACCTTGATCTCCGGTGAGATAAACCAATGGCAGGGCTTCAGTGTTGTGATGCATAAACAAGATACGACAGGGGCTGCTTTCCCTAGCAGCTTAAAGCAAACAAAACCTTGAAAGCAAACAAGCAGAGATGTTTGGTAAAACTCATAGAACACTGAAACCACATTGGTTTAATTTTCTGATAAAGAAAAAAATGTTTTTCATTAGCTCTTTGGGTCCTGCCACTGGATTCAAGTTCGGAGAAATAATTTAAATCTGTAAACAATAAGAATCATGTGTGGATATAAGGGTTTGAACTACCCCAGCTACGGTCTTAATGGCTCCACAATGGGTGACTGTGAGTCGTGAGGCCTCGACATGTGATGTGAGACCATTTGTCAGGATAATTACTGAATATCTACTAATAATCTGAAGTTCTATTAAAATTACTTTCAGTCCATTTAGTGTTCACAGCTGATGCTTCCATCTGAATCCACAATGAATCACACAAGGCAGAAAACTGCCACCGCACCTCTCACCGTGGACTCAAATGTTAAAGCGCACTACAGTTTTGGCCACAATACAATCAGTGATATCACAGCAGGAGGCAAAACTCCCGCTGTGACATTGCTGATTAGGGCGTGGCCATAAGTACAACATGCTTGATGATATAGAAGCAGTTTTTCTTATGATTTGGTGTGGACGTTAAACAATGTATACTTGTAGTTTGGTCATGCATAATGCCCGAATGTTGTACACCATTTCTTCAGTGTGGTGTGCGACTACAAAGCATGAGACATCTTTCACGGGGGCAAAACAGTCGAACCATTGTGGTAGCACTAAATATCAGATGGAACCTGATCTACTTAAAAAGCCAAGGCAATCAAAGTCTGCTCGGAGCTGAATGGCTGAGTTCATTACAACCACTTACAGGAAGGGATGTGGCTTCTCAGGAAAGATCACAGGGAGTGTGCTCATATCAAATCAACACATTTCCTGGGTCTTTGTCTGAAACAGAGGCATAGATTTTGCTCTAAGTAGTTTGTCCTTTAAGACATAAGGTCTGGGGGGATTCTTTGAAAAGCATTTTTAGTAAATACTCTACCAGATCTAATGTTAACAAATATTTCTAATTAAAGTATGTGCATTTAATTTAGCTATGGTAGTTACAGTTTATAATTAAACATTAGTACTACCTAATTGTGATTAGGTACTGTGGGGCTTGCAGAATTGCAGCAACCAAGGGCAGTACATCTACTTTGAAAATTCAACAATCATATTCAAAAATGCAATAAAATGTAATTATAAAGCAATATTCCATTAAAACTTCAACTGATATTTGTGGCTTCATTTCCAGAGAGATGAGCATGAGCATGCCTACTGGAATTTTGTGTGCCACCACAGGCAGCTTGGCAAACAAAGGCTCTCTCCTAAACTATTTCAACATTCAACACAACAAATTTAAAAGAAAATGTAGTGATTGGTCATGCTTTGACCCATCGACAAATTTCACTTCAGAATGAGATGAATCCTCACGCAATTGGTGTGATGCATTATGGGAGGGAAAGGCAGAAAGGAAATGCTTCTTAGTTGTCTCTCTTAGGCAAGAAGCTGAGGATAAATTCACCCACGCCCAAGAAGTAGACCACCTGGGCGATGCCAAACAGCGGTGCAATGACCAAGGCTCGACAGTAAGCTCCTTTCAGGAAGGCTGATGGACCCTCATTACGCAGGATTTTCCTACAGAGCAAATAAAAGCTTGTTATTATAAGTGAAACACATAACCAGCACTAGTTCAGTATGTACCAGTAGATATAGTGTTGGTGTTTCACCTAACATTTTATAATAACAATTATTGATAAGTGGTCAAATGAGTGTTAACTAAACTTTAGTTAATAGTATTTCACTATTTAAAAGAATAAATACATGACAATGTTTACTATTTATTACAAATGGTGGCTTTCCTCCTGCTGCTTTCGTTGCCAATTTTGTCTTTCAAAACATAGGTAGTTGAAGTTCAGGTTCACATTTAAGTTCAACTTTGTTTATCCCCAAAGGCAATTGACTTTACAGCATTAAGTGCCAAATAAAAACTGCCTGACTTTGGCAATGCTAGAGGTGTTGTTTCAGGAGGAACCTGGCAGATGGACCAAGGACTTGTATTTAGTTTGTGCATGCATCAAAAATTTAAACAGGTTGGCAGAAAAGACGGAGCCTGTTGAGAGTGAATCCTTAACCAGTGATGAAAAAATCTGTGCAAATAATCAAAGAAGCTCTCGTCAGAAATCCGGACATTGTAGAGGAGACAAAGTGAGTTTTATTGTAGTAGGTGCAGCTGCTGATATGACTGACTGTGTTACTAACTATAAATGTAAATAATTAAGGGATTAGCAAACTGTTCTTGTTAACAGACAGTTGAGCGTTGTTTTGTTAAGACTTTTGGCCCTTAAGGCCCTTTTAACATTTAATAATAATGTATTAATAATAGAAGGCATAAATCTTCAAATTTGAATGAAGGTTATTATAATTCTAATATAAAATTAAACTAAAAACTAAAACTGTGTATGAAAAAGCATCTTACTTAACAGAAATAAAAATAAAAACTAAACTTTACAAAAACTAAGTGAGACAATACAATCCCCACTAAAATCGAAAACATGTGTCTAGGTTAATTCTCCTGACATTACCCCTGACCAAGGCACTGGCTAACATCTGGAGTTGCATCTCCACAGCAGCTGCCCACTGCTCCTAATAATGTATGGGTTAAAAGCAGAGAAGTTGCACCCTGCATATGTGACAATAAAGTTCACCTTTACACTTTTTAACCTTTATTGCTATTATTTGTTATCAGATCTCTCCTAATGTAATGAGAATGTAATTGTTATCACCTTGTATCAGCTGATAAAATATCTAATTTATAAACAAATTATTTTAGTTACACAAAACTAATGATAAAATGACATAAAATATAGCATTAGTAAAACTTTGTAAACATTATTTTCATATCATTTAATTGTTAACAATAAACTATTACCTGTGATGTGGTTATTATGAAGTGTTCCTGTTACTCTTAAATACATTTTGACTTGACTCTACATGCACCATCACACATGCTGCAGCAGTGAAGACATAATGAGGTCACCTGATACAGTCAGTCACTCCACTGTACGTGTCTTCTGTGCTTCCTCGGTTCAGCGACTGCAGTCTAGTCTTTATCACTGCAACACACAGAGCTCCGGTGAATATATAACATCAACTAACGGCAGTGCACACATTGCTGCATTAACGTCCCACAGCTCACCATCGACAGGGTTGACAGCAACAGCCGCTGTGCTCCCCGCAACGCAGCCTGATATAAACGACACGTAGAAAGGAGCAGGCCCCTCTGCGCCTCTTTTGCCCAGGTTATTCAGGTTGGCAAAAAGGGGGAAGTAGATGATGGAGAAAGGAACATCCCTACGAAAAGAGAGAAACAGGACGAGATGTTCACAGTGAGTCATGTGAAGCTCATTACAGTTAATAGGTTACAGGGCTGCTCAATATGGACAAAATCAAATATCCCCGTATTTTTGATCAGATGCACTCAATATCAGTATTTAAAACCATTAATCTGTTGAACCTTACAAATCAAGACTGTATAGTCCAACAGAACAAAAAACTTAAATCGGGAAATTAAATTAAATCATGGCCTGAAAATTGAAAGTGAAATTGAATCGTGTATTTGGAAAAATGTGACACCTGTAAAACTGATATTGCAACAATATTGTAAGGAATATTTCTGCTTTCATAGAATATTAACATAATGAGATTTTTGATATATACATATCATCAGTAATGGGGATATAATGACTACGTGGGTAAAGACAGACAGCTTTTAAAGCCAGGAAAGGACAACACTTATGACATATCAAAGCATAATGATGCCCAAAATCGATGATATCTAGTTTCATATCATGATATAATATTCATATACTGCCCAGCCCCAGTTGCTAAATCTATCTAGATGTTTTTTACCTGAGCAATGTGGCACCAAGGCCTTTATACAGCCCAGCAATTCCCTTTTCCCTCAGTAGATCTCGGGTGAGCTGCATGGCTGTTGGGGACTTGGTCTCCACGGTACCTGCTGCCACAGTTTCTGGCATCAGCTTCCTCTGAGCCGCTGGGGAGCAAAAGAAACACAACCTTAACAACAACACAGGTTTCACATAAAGCTACTAGAATCACACAATGCTAAGAATAGACAAATGGGCAGACATTTTGAATTCATAACAATAGGAAGAAAGCAGCATAAAGCTGTTGTAATCCCTGGCATGACCACATGAGGCCACTGTTTCTCCAGTTACACTCCTCATTCTTTGCTAAACCACCATCTGGATTTCATTTCCTCTTACCAATTCGTCCAGCATCTTGGAGCTGGATTTTCAGCATCTCCATAGGAGTTGTGACAATAACCTGGAGCAAAACAAGATAAAGAATCAATGTCAACATATGCGCAGTGTGAACAAATCAGCTAAATAAAGTTACAGTTTAGGACTGATTCATAGTGGCTGTGTCAGGGAAAACCCGTGTCCAGTGTAAATCTACTGGCATCCGTTAGCTAAATGTCAACTCTTGTTTTCCTCTGTAATCCACACAGTAGTAACTAGTTAACTGGATTAAGGGTGAGATGGCCATGTTCTCAGCTGCAATCTTAATCCAAGGTCTGCTACACTTAATCTAATCACGTTCCTCGGGCTTGAAGCCTTTGGCCTCATTGACAACAGGCATTTCCCTGTGACTCACTCACTCAGTGCACATGGCCAAGCACTCTCACAGCGTCTTATCTGATCACTCAAATCTAGCTGCCAGTGTATCGCCTGCTAACGGGACAACATTTCAGTGATTAAAAATCATTCATGAAAATGGAACGTTAGAGGTCACGCTCAGATCACAGATAACAGGGGACAAGCTGCAGATACACTCTGCGAACGTGTTTCTGCAGCTACCACATCTCATTTAGACGTGGTCTCTGCTAATTCTGGCTGCAGGCAGAGACAAATGAGGCGATGGCTGAGGCCCAGTGGTTTGCGCGTGAGCTGACAATGGCAGCAGTTCCAGATGGCGAACAGGAGGATGCAATTAAAGCAGCACCTCACTCACTCACCTGGCATGTACCTGCCCCGCACCCAGCCAGCATCTCTTTGAACAGAGTGAGTTTTCTGGAAAAGAAGAAGAAGAACAGCAAGGTCAGATGAAAACATGAACAAGAATATCCTTTTTTTAAATAATGGTTTCACATATAATGCTCTTGCCTTCTGAGGATTCTACAGAGAACCAAATTCTATTCTACGGATGAGGCAAAAACACAAGAACACAAGTAAGAACACTCTTTCTTCTGAAAAAGGTTTGGATGAAAATAGTTCTTAATGGAACTCTTAGTCTTATAAAGAACCCTTGACAAACCCTTTCTTCAAAAAATGGTTCTTCTGAAGCAAATGGTTTAGCCTTTCAGGAAGAGCCATTTTGAAACCCTTATTCCTAAGAATGCCATGTGAGAGCCAGACAACTTTATTTCTGGAAAAGGAGTTGTCACCACCTGTGCTGGTGATGCTAATCTTTGTCTTCCATATCAACATGTCAGGCACAAGGGCAGATTAATAATTCACAAGGTGAGCAACTGGGCCAGACAAGTCAATCATTCATCAGCCGGCATGTTTGTCACCATAGAGATGGAGACAGATGTCCCAGAAACCTTCAGGTTTATCTTTGCAGACAGTGCTCATGGGGGACAATGGCGCTTGATTTCAGCAACACCAGACGATGGATGCTAATGTTGGACAATGTTGCAACACTGCTGTGTGCTAATTTTACTTGGTAACTTGAGCTCAGACAGGACTTCTGATGGCACACATACAAGCATCTCTGTATTTTTAAACCAGACAGGGATAATATGGATTATTAAATGTGAGGCTGTATGAGGTACTTATCCATTGTCAGTGTTTTAGCTACAGAAGATACCATTCAGTATGCCCCAGTTTGGAGTAGCAGGGAGGGGCACCAACACACAGGCTAAGCAATGTACTGCTGTGGACGAGGTCAGCAACAAAAGGTATTTTAGAAACTTAAAAAAGGTCCACCTAAAAAAAAATCAATATCAGCATAAATGTACAAAATGTTTAGAATGTTTTAAAGGGTTTACTTTGCTGCCAGACAGCCTTTTCCAACAGGAACCCGCCATTATATAAGCCAAAACAACCAAACTCTTTAGCCAAAATGTGATATTGATTTTTTTGGGTGGCTTTTGCTGCTGACCCTGTCCACAGCAGCACATTGATTAGCACGCTGGTGCTCCTCTATGCTTCTTTAAACTGCGAGCATGTCAGCCACCATTTAATGTATCTAATACACTGACTATCAGTAAGTACCTCATGCAACCCCACAGTAAATAAAACTAACCCTTTAACAAACCACTGTGAAATACTTGGAGGAGATGACAGAATGGTGGAGGATTTACTGGAGGCTTGGTGAGAATCCAGACAGCTAATGTGTCAGATTACATATTAGTAAACACACCAGCTAATCAGAGTGTGAAGGAGGAGAGTAGGTGTGTATGTCAGTCAGACTGTCAGCACTTTCATGCCTCACCCATCCTTGGAGAGGTGATGCCTGAAGAAGTCGTTGGCAGCCAATTTGATGGCCTTCTCTGGCGTGACTAGTGTTAAGTTCACTGCCGCTCCTGGAAGGATAAAATGGACAGAGAAGAAGACAAAGAAAGGAAGAAACAGAGAAGGGAGGGAGAGAATGAGTCAGTCCATTGTGGATTGTTTTCCAGATAGTTGTCTGTACCAGAGAGACACAGATCCCTGTAATTTGATGATTGTACCCTCACTATGAAGAGTAAGAATCCTATACTGCTCAACAGATTTTAATCACAAGGATATCCCGGCAAAGTTAACCTCTTCAACTCTGCAAGGATGTCCACTTTCAAAGGCTGTAGTGCGCTCAGTTTTAAAGCTACTGGCTAAATGAAACTAGAAGACTGGAGGAATATGTTGGTACCAACCATGTCATGCTAGCATGTCATGGAGAAGCTAAAATGCCTAAATAATGATTCAAAGTTAAATTTCGGCAAGGATAAAACCGGCTTGTAATTTCCCAACGCGTCCCTTGACTTCTAATTTCAAGATATCTGAATGAAAATTGGTTCTGTGAGTAGACAAAGTCTTTCCTTACAGACACACGCTTGTGTTAATGTCATACAGTTTGCAGCAAAAAACGTGCATGCAGTATAAATGTGTTATTTTCACCTATTCTAGTTGAATATATCTGCACACTGGGGTCTCTAAACAGTAGTGGCATTACATAAATTGGGTGTGACTGGAAAGCTGAGACTCTTGTGGATTCAACGAGCCCAACTATATTCATGTGTGATGATGTTGGTCTCCATAATAAACATTTCATTATACTGAGACCATTTTTGTAGCTTGACCTTACTGTATAAAATTACCCATTGTGACCTCTCAGATAATCATAGCTTCATGAAACTTCACAACCAAGAACTAGAGACCTGGGGCATTTAGAGAATATATGGCTTTCCTCTGCATACTCACAATATGGGGTCTCTGAGCAATCCCCAGAATAGAGCTGCTCGCCATCCAATTGAAGAAAAATATCATTCTTAGGGAAATCTCCAAATGTAAAAAGTTTCTGACATACATCACAGCATGATGCTGTTCCCCATGGTCTTATTGTCAGAATGTGTATTTTAGAGGGATTTTTCTCGGGTGGTTAAAAATGTTTAGGTTATGCATCAAATCTGTGTAATAAATGGTATCAACACTGGTGCAACAATTTATGAGATATGATGGAGCATGGGGATGGTCATAACATACTTTCATAATGTTCTAAGACCTTATACACTCTAAACATTTCATTTTTGAATAGGTGCCCAAAGAAAACTCAATGTTTTTTAATACAGATTTATGACTAGAAAAACCTACATACACATTGTTGAGCTGCATCTCAAATTAATTCAGGTTCCCAGCTTTCAGGTGATGTGAAACATGTATCCTGCAATCTCCCCCTAAAGATCCCTATGTCACCTAAAAATGACAAAAATTAGGTATATGCTAGAGAGGGAAGAAAAATTACCTCTGTACATCCCAAAATACCCCTCTGACCGGATGGTCTTAATAAGGCAATCTGACCTGAAACACAAATGCAAAACGTGGTGTGTTAGTCAAAGTGCTGCCTAAGAATCTGATGACAGGTGGGTGACACTGCTGGTTAGTTCAGACTACAGTCAAGCAACAGTGAGTAACACTCTGCTAATATGTAAAAGTCAAATACAGAATTCTCATACATGCTGGTGTAAAGGCGAGATCCATTTTGCTGGTTTTGCAAGCGAGTCTTGGCCAGGTCAATGGGAAACACACAGGTCACTCCAATAAGCCCAGCGATCCCCCCATTGATCAATTTGGCAGGCAAACTGGATGACAACCACAGAGGAAGAGACAAAAAATATGAAATATGACATGTCAATGGATAAAAACAAGGCCGCTGCTGTATTTATAGTTGTTTAACATTCAGCCTTACCTGATCTGCTTGTCAGCCATTTATATCAAGCCCTGGCTGGTCAAAGTGTCAATCTGTCAGTTAGCTAGACACTCAGTAGGTTGTCCTTGTCTTTTGGTGTTTGTTATAGTAGTGTGGTGCTTTCCAAGTGGGATTATGCAGTCTGATTACACTTTGTCCACTTGTCTCCTTGCAGTTGTTGTTAGTTCAAGTTAGAGGATATCTGTAAAAAAAAATCAGAAAGGACCTGTTCAGGTTTAACACTCTCATAATGTGGCCCACACGACTAGTTTTTAATGCACCTAAATTGTACTGCAAAAACTGCAAATACTAGGTTTACCCCAAAAAATCCTTAGAGCCTACGTAAGGCTGTGACTAACAGTTATTTTCATCATCAATTATTATTCGTTTGGTCTCTGGGCTATATATCCATCACAGTTTACTAAAGCCCAAGGTGGTGTGATTAATTTGCTTGTCTTGTTACATTATGTCCATTTGGCCGACACTTCTGTCCAAAGGAGTGAGACCTAGAGGTAATCAGAAATTGGAAGTGCAAGTCTCTTGAATAAATAGCTAAAAGCACTGTAGAGATCTGCATCATAAGTGAGACACGAGACAGTAAGTGCCAGCGTGAGGTGTCGAGGTGTAACCTAAAAAATCAGTGGGGACTTCATTCTAATGACGTGTAACCCACAAAGGATCAAGAAAATGTCTTAGCACTGACAGAAACTGAGAGTATGTCCTCACTGAGCTGTTAAATTTAACTATGCATCTTTCTCAATCTGTTTCATCCTTCTGTCCATTAAAAAAAGCATTTTTTCACCCAAAATTTAGCTTTTCTAAAAGTCAGCGTACATAAATCCTAAAATAAATCCTAAAATGGTTTGGTATTTAAGGGGCGAGGGGCAATAAAACAATAGTGATATACAGTATATCAGGAAAACACTTCATCAGTAGTAATACGAAAATTGTTTGATAAAACGTTCAATAGTTTTAGTTTAAATTAAATGCAAACCACCATGAAAGCACATAATGTATACTCAGCCAATCATATCCCTGATAATGAAGTGTGCTATAAGCGACACACCAACAGCCAATCATTTAAAAGGTGTGTTGTTTGGCTGCACCTTCGACATGTGACACAAGAGAAACAGGGCAGAGTGAGAAAATTAGTTCAGATGGTGGTGAAATGGTTAATTTAAAAAAAGCACAGGTCAACTCATCAATATGAAAGTTTTTTCTCTCTCATTTTTTCTCCTGTTTTTTATTATCAATATGAAGTAAAATTAAACATTTTATCTTGATACATTTTCAGCTATATGGCCTCAGTAAGAAGAACTTTCTGACTCTACTCCCAGGTGTGCTTTGGACAAAACCAAACACAGCCCTCGGTTCAAGTGAGGTGGCATGTCTGGCATGACTGACTGACAACACACCAGCAAAGAGTTCACAGTACTGCTCTATGCTAGTTGAAACTAAGCCATGTTAAAACAAGCACCTCACAGTGCACTACAGACAAGTGCAAGGCAGGCCTCTTTAAAAGCCACAGTATTAACAGTAAGACAAAAAAAACAATCCCAGATATGAAAATCTTCACAAATTAGAAGCTGGAGTAAAGAAATGTTTAGAAATGACATAGGCCTATTAAAATAGGTATGATTCATATTATCAAACCAAGTTCATGCCTCTTGAGCATTACAAAAGGTATTAAAGACGTGTGCACTAAATGTTTGAAGTGGCTCAAAGTTGCCATTAGCACTACTTAGGTGGTTTTTCTAAGACATTGGAATGGGAGTTATCCTCCAAACTACCAACTATTATTTTCTCTTCTGTAAATTTGCCTTATTCATGTCATAATCATAGAATATGTGCACAGCATCATTATTCTATTCTATTGTTTTTCACCTTTGTTTGTAGATTATTTTGCTTTTCCAATATACATCTGTTGTCTTGTTATAATACATACATAGTACACTATTTCCTGGCTTGGATGCTGTAGACATTTCTCTTAAGGAAACAATAAAAAGCAGAATTTAATAAAGATGCTCTGCATGTCACTTATTAATATCTAAGTAATGACAATGGCACATGTTAAGTGTCAATAGTTTATCACTAACCAGCATAATTCAGCAATATTGCTGGCAGATTCTTAAAAAATAGAGCTTTAGCGATCACTGTAGAAGGATTACTTTCTGTTAAACAAATCTGTCACCACTGGAACATCTGTGCGTCACACATGTCCTTGAACATTCATGTTTTATGCATAAGCTCTTTCACTGTGAAACTGCAGTCATACAGGAGAATCTCTATCCTCTGGGTGCTGTAACAGTCATTTTTGAGCAAACAGATGAAAAATATCTAATGTGGCCAAGAGATGCTCTCTATTTCTGGTACAGAATGCCCTCAGTGTGAGGAGATGCTTCCCATTTCCCCTTTTCATTCTCTCCACCCCCTCCATCCACCAATCACAACCTGCCTGTGCATGTGCAACCCGCCTCCTCCACCTCTCCTCCTCACCAGCCCTCCCCCATCATTTCCCTCTCAGTCACGAGTCAGGACTCTCAAACACAGCTTTTCCGTCTCACATCTTTGCTGACTTGTGTGTTTCTTTGTGAAGTTCAACTGTGTACACACTCATTCGACGGAAGTATCACTAATTCCTCAGATTCCGTTTTCAGAGAGAACGCGCGGCATGCCTGCATGTTTGACTGTATCTCGCCATGAATGCTGCATGGCTGTGGTCTGGAGTATTTAGTTTGGATGGGGACTTGAGGCCCTCACTGGCTGCTCCAGAGGTGGAGGAGGGTGGGAGAGAAGAGGAGGTGGGGGGGGGGGGGGGGGGGGGATCAGAGCAGGTCAGCAAGCCTCAGTCGCCTCTCTGGTCTATGTCAGCTGGGTGTGCTCCTCTCTGCTCCCTGGAGCTTCACACAGCCGACTTCACAGCCCTCCTCCATCTCTCGTCTCCCTCTCATCGTCCTCACCATTTTCTCACCCAGCAGCCCATCTTCTCACAGTGCTGCATGCTACTTTTGTTTCCCTATTTCCTGTCACTGACTTCCTCCTGAGCTCCACAGTCAGCACTCTGGTTTTTCTTTTATAGAAGATTATACATGTATGCTCTGCGTTTGTAAAGCGCACTGCAGTCTAACATGAGTCACCCATCAAACTGGCATCTCTCTCCTCCTTTACCATGCTTGCGGCATTACTCGTCCACTTCAGTTCATCCACACACCATACATCTGTGTCTGCAGCACCAGAACATTTATTTGACCCGCAGTCAAAGCCTGGCTGCACTGCCTTGTCATGACAATCAGAGTCTGTCAGGAAACAACCAGCCTCAGTGTGCAGTGTCCACAGCACAGTGGCATCACTCATCAACAAAAATCTCCAAGGAATTCCTTTTATTGTCATAGCAAGAGACAAATAACAAGGGGACACACTGCAGGGGAACTGGTGTTTCTTCTCACTAAATCCCACATAACCAAAGCCCAACATCACTTGAAAACATGTAAAGTCACTTTCATTACACTAAACTATTAAAGAGAAGCGTTACTGCTGACTAGACTTGATAAACATGAAAAAAGTGAATTCTTTACCAAGTACAAGTGACTTTGATCATCTCTTACACACACGTTCACAGAGGTCATATTTTGAGTTTGTACCTCTAGAGGAGATAAGCACTGATGAGTAAACAATAGACACAGTGATTGTGCAACTTAGCTGCCATGCAGAACATTTACCTTATAACTTAACCCAGCCCCCTCTAAGGCAACTATTGGACACACTTGATTAAAGAGCTGCTTAAGAGTCCGGGCACCGGCAGATAACAGGTCGGTTTTTGACCCTTGGTCATCTTTTCAAATTGAGCAATGAGGCAATAAACAGCGTTTTACTGACAAGGACGCTTATATTTAACCTTATCAGTAAAGCAGCAAGCAATCTTCCTTTGCTAGAATTTAGGATATTAAATTCCTAAACTTTTAAAATACATAATTACAAGTCCATGTTTAATGTTAAATGCCTACAGATATTGTATGTAATGATCCAGTTCATGTAATCTCACAGAGGCGGGGTACAGGGTGTGTCAGTATACAGGTTTACATACTATTTATGAATGACACCACATGTTATATGATGTGCCATGTAACAGAATAATATATTAAATAAAAATGAGCATAAATGTTGATGTTGAAAAGTTGATTTCTTAAGACTTTTGACTCATCTGAAAAGTTGTTAATTAAATAATAATAACTAAAAACAAATATTGCATAATAAGCAGATTATTATGTAACTGCAGTATTATGTATCTAAGGTAATATGTGGACAAATACAATAAATAAAAGTAAAGCCAGACAGTTATCATGGTTGGCCAATATTATTGGTCTGATATCAGGCCTACACTAGGATTGGTCTATAAAAGAATCTGCATATATGTGCTCAATATTTTTTTTACAGAATATGATGCAGATTGTTTTTATTTCTTAGAGCCTAACCAAAATATCGGTCAACCCATATTCTCAGCTTGGTACTGGCTTATCACAGCTATATCGGTCTATATTAATATAATTTCGTGTCTTTTCCTTTGTAGTTTACATTTTATTTACAGTTATTAAAAATACTAGTGAATGTTTTCTTTTTCAGTGCCCAGATACCATTTTGAAAAAAAGAATTTGCTGATGTATCAATATCAGATTTTTTACCACTCTAATATCATTATCAGCATCAGCACCCGAAATCCAGTACCAGTTGGGTTATAAATAAAATGTTCATAACACATGCTCTTGAGTCTTTATGGAATCTTTATGGATTTAAACTTCATAAGATCAATTACTTGCTGTGCAGTTTTGGAAATTTTTGATTTAACACTTGCTGGGACAAAAGCTGGTAACATCTGATAGAGTAATGGGAACGTCTAACAGAGTAAAATAAAATAAGTGACAGAGAAGATGAGAAGCTTTTCTTTCCAAACATACTTGTAACCTGTTGCTTCAACTAATGTGCTCTAATGCACATCTCAATCATAAAAAAATAACAAAAAGACAAATATAATCATGGAGATACGGAAAATCTGGAGACAAATCCACACCAGTTAATTTCCTATGCAAAACAACATGCAAATTATATTCCTTTCATTCAAATAACCAGAGAAAATTCACTTTATACCTTTCAGGTCCTGGACTACCTCTCTGTCCGAGTGCCAAGCAGAGCAAAGGTCTAGCTGACTACATGACAGTGAATTTGGGTGACTGATAGGAGGAAGTGAGTGGCTGTCGTGATAAAGCAAAGCACTGTGATAGTCAGCACTCTTCTCACGTGACTGTGGCTTTAGTGGAAAAGACAGCAAAGAAAGGAAAATCACAAAGGTCCTTCCTCATTAGCTTAGAGCAGGCTGTTGTCACCAGTCCATCTGTCTCACATGGACTGGTATGATTAACGAACTGTGAGCTCTAAGCCATCAACACGGGAGCTGCATTGAGGACTATCTCAGACACAAGTTTGTTCCTGCAATCCTTCATCAGATGTCAAGTACTTTTCTCAGCTGCAGGAGCACAAAGACCAGATCTAATATACAGCCCAATCTGTCCACTTTCACATTCTGTCTGAAGCCATTTTTGGAGGATTGTGGGTATAATTTCAGTCTACTATATTATATTATCTATATTTGTTGCATCAGTTATTTCGAAATAATAATTCTTTATACTGACATCTGTATATCCACTGTTCTTCACAGTAAAGCTGACAGCTGTTATGATGCTGTTATCACGCTTTTTTAAAACACCGATTTATAAGATGCAGTCTATTTTTGGTAGCACTGCGGAAACAAGGGATGAATTTTGTGGTGTCACAGATAAATCTGATTACTATTTCCCTCTTCCCTCCAGCATCAGGATTATAAACCTAATACCTACTTATGAAAGCTCTCTCGCAATCTCCATTTACAACCAGTGGAGTGAGAGTTATGATCTGGGCATGGTGGATGCATTTCCACCACTACAGGTCCTCTACACCGAGTTCATATTGCAACCATGAAATGTGCACAGTGATTCATTGTTGTAATCACCTGGCTTAGATCAGAAATAACAGTTCAGCTTTCAAGGGGCAAAAGTGCTCCTTCAGTTCAGAGAGGTGGTGTAGTGTTTAGTCCCTCCTCTGACACCACAGGTATCCCTGGTGGCCCAGTTTCTAAAGTCACCCAGGGCTTTTCTCTTGTATCTCCTCTGTTGTGCCTCCCTCTCAGCTTTCCTGCGGCCTTGATAAGCAAATAATAAAACCACTGTGTGTCTGCTTTTTTTTGGATAGAAACCCAAATGCAGTATTGAAGCATCTGGTTACAGATTACGGTAAGGCTTTGGATGGTCTAACAGACTGGTAACTTTCACACAACGGCACAGAATCTTCCCACCAGCATGACTATACAACATTTCCATTCAGTGCACATATACCAATGACATTTAGTAGTCCTTGGCTCAAGGATTTTAGCTTTTTCTTTTTCTAGCAGATTATATTAATATTTAACACAGTGACGATGTTTTTACTGAATGAAAGCCACAAGGTACAACAGTTCCAATGGAAAGCATAGGATGTCACCGTACACCCATGAATGACTCACCTCATCAATTATTTCAAGGCTGCAGCAATGTTTGATTACACTGCTTGGCCTCAGCATAACCTATCCAAAATACTGGAAACTCTGGAAAGAAGTTATTTCTTTTAAAGTGAAAGTTAAACAGAGAAGAATGGGACTAGATGGCGCTCGGCTTGTGGTAGCAAAAAAAAAATACATTTGAAAAACTTAGATGCAATGTCTCTTTCAACATGTCATGTCCCGTTTATTCAAGATACTTCACAGATCTTGTTGTGAGCGGTATCATGTAGGGACTATTTTCTTTCTGCTCTAACTATACCTACCAACTGCATGGCCATGCAGAAGGAAGTGTGCATCAACTCACAGACAAGAAGTTACAGTTCAGTCAAGGAGCCCACCATTAATATCCATGAGTGGATCTACGATATAATTGGCAGACAGTAGCAAGAAAATAGCTCCTACGTGAAATAATGTTAGACAATATGGCTTGCTATGCTGAGATATACAATATATATCTCAATATACACATTTTCTCTTAAATAACATACAGTAAATTCTTAAATAGTATAAACATAATGATCTTCTAGAATATGGTGCATTGCTGTAGCTTAAAGTATACTACAGTAGGGCCTGGCAATATGTAGAAAATCAAATATCACAATGTTTTTGACCAAACACCCTCACAAAATATTAACACAGCGGGATTATTGATAAATAATCATCAATAATGTGAATGTTATTATTATGTGGGTAGGATGAATAACAAAAATAGAATTAGACCAGTCTGGTGAGTTCAGAAAATTAATTCACTTAACTGCAATGTAGCCTTTAAAACCAAGAAAAGACAACACTTGCGCCATATCACAATATAACAATATTCAAAGTCTAAGCTGTTATCTAGTCTTACATCACACTATCAACATATTACCCAACCCTGAAATGATTGACATGAAATTGCTCACAACAAGGTCTGTAGATTATCTTGAGTAACCGGGTCATGATTTTTGGAAAGAGACATGGCTGTGGATTTTTTAATTTTTTTTTTTTTTTTGTGCTCTGAGCATCACAAGCAGAATGTCATCTACATCTATCATATTCAAGATAAGGAATATATCTCTACATCCAAAATTTCCAAAATTGGGCTTCTCACACCAAAACAGTGTAGACTGATACAGCACTCAAAACATCTATTTTTGATTTGGCAGATGCTATTTGCACCCAAGTGTCAGTAGCCAACATCTTTTACTCTCGGGGTTGTGTCTAACCCACTCACAACAACAACCTCCTCTCTCCAGAGACTTTGTTGCTCTTTATAGCTGACCTAGGGGGCATGGTGCAAACAGACATTTTTGAGGGGTGAAATGTCCCTTTAAAAGAATGCACTGCTGTAAGTTTACAAGTCCTCAATAGCTTGCTCAGCAGTAAAACCTCCTCTAAAGTGTGCATCTTGAGCAGTCTGATGCCTCAGCAGAGATGAGGGTGTAAATAGAACAGCAAGGTGGGTAAAATAAAAAATGGCTTCCACGAAATTATCTTATTGAAATTTATTGCCTGTCTTTCATTCTGTGCTAAGAAGTTACAGCATGTTAATGTTTAGCTAGAGTCTGCCTGCCTGAGGTGAGCAGCTACCAATGGAAGAAGGAGGTGGGTACAGTTTAAATGGGTTTACCCTCCACTACCAACATCCCAGCCCACATGATAACAGTTACACCCTCACTACTGAGCAGGAGCCGGCAGAGGGCGGCCGCAGTGGCCCCCTCACAGGGTCTGGGGGGATATTCGGTAACTGGTCCGGTTACTCATCCAAAACCAAGAAGCCAAGTAAAACCATGAAACGTGAGATGACGTGTTTGTCTCTATAATGGTAATGAATAACCATTACACCTGTGCCCAACAGCTCCACGGTTTGATGGGCAAAATATGACAACGCATATTAACGAACCCTGCGTGACCATTATACGTGATTCTTAACGGTAATGTCGACATCGCAGTAGCTTAAATTGATCTTTCGCAACAGGCCTGTAATTAACGTCAAATTAAAACCATCATATATATTAAAAATGCCAGGTTTGTCACATAACGGAAAATAATTTGCCGCCTCTAACGATGTATCGACAAAACCACATCACATCCCAGTCTGAACGGTCGCTATCTTTACGCGTCGCGACCGTTATCTCAATTTATTTAGCGTTACATCTGAAATTTAGCTAAATGTGTCGCCTTCACGTTATTCCCAGGTAAAGGTTTATAACGGCTTCAAGCCAACACACACACACACACACATACTGTATGAATCAGACGTTGACTGCATCCCGTTATCTACATACCGCATAGAGCCGCTGTCGTTATCTCTCCTGGTGTGGCTGTGGTGTGAAATCAAAGCCTTTTTACTGTGTGTCTTTGGCTGACAGAGCGACAATAGCTAACCTACCGGTGTTACTAGCATTTGAGTCCAGCGGAGGGAGGTAGAGGAGGTGGGAGTGAAAGCAGGCAGGGAAGGAGGGAGGCAGGGAGGGCGGGAGGGAGGGAGAAGGACTTGAATAAAAAAAAAAAAAAAAAAAAAAAAAAAACAGCAAAGGGATTTAAAAAAAGGGTCCTCTAGTGGTATGTAGTAGAAGTACAGACATATTTTATTTGCAGTATAGTTAGGTGTGTGTGTGGGGGATGGGGGCCTGCAGCGTCATCGTGACGTTTCAACCCAATGACCTTGAGCACTAAAATAGAAAAATGGCTCCAGCAGGAATATTGGGATGAAGGGCAGCATGCAACAATAAATGCGGCAATGGCTCACTGTGGGACTCTCAGCAGAAAGTTAAAAATGAAACTGCTGACACATTTTTTATTTTCACAGTTTTACTAATAAATAAAAACAGTGTGAATTAATACATACATTAAATATATATATAGGCAGGATTTTCCTAAAAATGAAAATGTATAGACCATATGAAAATCAACACTCACAGTCACGACTTGACCTTCTAGTGGTGTGTAGTGGTGCGGTCCCTGCTCTGTGTTTGCATTTTCTTGTCATATTTTGCTGTGTTTCTGATCTTCAGCTTGTTTGGCAGTGGTGTGCAGCCCCCAGCCAACACAGCGCACAGGTTTTAACATCAGGACCATAACGGCAGAATAAGTGGAATACATGGACAGAGTCACTGTGACCTCACATGTTGTGGGGGCAGAAGTAGCTCAGTTGATAAGAAGACCAGAGGGTAGGTGGTTCAAGTCCAGTATGGACCGAAAAGTATGGAGTGGACTGGTATCTGTAGAGATACCAGGTCACATCCTGGTCAAGGTGCGCAAGGCATCGAACCCCCAACTGCTCCAGGTGCCTGTTTCTGGCCTAATAAATGGCACCCTGTCTGTTAGTTTGTGGAGCACCTTTACGAAACCTTGTGGGGGTTGCTGTCTTGGGTTTTTGAAACCAGAGCATGCGCATGCTGCGGGTGGTTTTAGGTGTGATGACAGCGAGAAGCGTCCATAGAAGCGACTTGTCTCAAACAAACACTGGTGGCTCCTGAAGTGGTTAACCTAGATACTACGATAGCATCAGTCATATCAGAACTGGAAAATATTTCTTCATTGAAAGAAGAGTAAAGCACGGCACTGAAAGCTTTTCTCAATGGAAAAGATGTGTTCGCGCTTTTTCCGTCTGCCTTTGGCAAGAGTTTGATCTGACTGGTTGACAGAATGCTCATCCAAAGAGTTTCTTGTAAGTGATTGTCCTTTTCCAAACAGTTTCTAAGGATGACTTCCCAGATAGTTGTGTAACAAACCATCTGGTGTGTCAGGTTACACCTAATCATGATCTTTTTTGTTTTACAGCTAAACAGTACACTAAATTATGTTTCTAAAAACCTTTAAAACTTAAAAAAATGTATGCAGTGTAGTAGTAGTAGTAGTAGTAGTAAAACTAGGGATTGACACCATAAACTAATTAGGAAACTGTTTACTAAGGTCATAAATCAAATGAGAAATTGCAAAAAATTTCTCATAAGACTCCATGCAGGTGGACTTCTTTTTGCAATCAGCGGAGCTGCCCCCTGCTGACAATGAGTAAGAATGCAGGTTTTAAGACATTTCCACATTGGCTTCACTTTTTAGACAGAAACTCTGTTCAGTTGGGGTCAGGACTCTAAAAACGCAATGCAACCAATAGGTACACCGTTGTCGCCGCCTCCCTCCTCTGCTCTGTCTGTTAGAGATGCAGAGAGATAAACATACAGGCACAGACGGGCGGAGAAGACTGAGAAACGCTGTATGTTCACAACATCCAGCATTTGTGCTTTAGAATGTAACCATTGTGAAACAATCAGAAAATAGTGTTTTATTTCTCTGCTTCACTGCTTTGTTCTTGCTAACAGCATTCTCTCCTTTAATTTATTTTTATGTTTCTCTCCTCACTCTCATTAGTTGAGCCGGGAAGGAGGGGCAACTTTGAATGGTGCATTTACAAACAATCCTGCATATTCCACCTTTAAGGTCCTGACATGTCACTGAGATTGTGCTGCAGTTGAACTGGTTTCTAGGTGACCAAAGGCACACAAGGAAGAAATTTAATCAACCATAAAAACGGCCTCCTCTTGCACTTTGAGAAGGTCCAACGGCTCCCAGTGTTTGCACTGTCTCTTAACTCTGACCTGAACAGATAAGAGTTCACAGAATTCACGGTTACCTTCATGCCAAGAAACTGATATAAAAGATATGAAAAGCTGATAAAAAAAAAAATACTCACGGTAAGTCGCAATAATAAGATACTGAGATGAGATTTTGATAATTGACAATTGCTGGTTCCAGCCTGTTAAATTAAGAATTTGCTGTCTTTCTTTGACATTTATGATAATAAATGAAGAGTCTTGAGGATTGGACTGTTGGTTGGACAACATAAACAATTTGAAGATGTTCCACTGGGCTCTGAGACATTGTGATGAGGATTTTTAACAACTTTTTGACATTTTATAGACTTAAAAATCAATAGATGAACTGTGAAAATAATCAGCATAATGAAGATAATCATGAGTTGCAGCCCTACTGCTGGGTCAAACTAATGAGACACTGAGTCAAAATTATGAAATACTAAATCAAAACAACACAACAGAATTATGAGTGTGTTAGTGCCATTATGCAATATTATGAGGTAGTGAGTCAAATACATTAAATATGAAGTAAAAAAATGAAGTTATAATTTTAGTAAATTTAATATTTATTATTTTATACCATATATGACTTTTTATTGGGGCTGCAAATATGGATTATTTTCATTGTCAATTAATATGTCAATTATTTTCCCAATTAATC
Organism: Lutjanus erythropterus; assembly: GCF_056507025.1. Taxonomy (NCBI): domain Eukaryota; kingdom Metazoa; phylum Chordata; class Actinopteri; order Lutjaniformes; family Lutjanidae; genus Lutjanus; species Lutjanus erythropterus. The sequence continues at coordinate 23,732,148 of NC_139329.1, read as the reverse complement.
AATTAGTTTTGTATATAAAATGTCACAAAATGGTTAAAAATGTCTCTCAGTGTTTCCAAAAACCCAATATGATGTCCTCACATGTCTTGCTTTGTCCACAGGATATTCCATTACTATCACAGAGAAGCAAAGAAACTAGAAAATAATCAGATTTAAGAAGCTGCCACACTGCCTTGCTTACTGACAGTTTTTAAAAGGTGGAGTAAACAAGCCACAGACAATCATCTTCAGTTTGTCCGTTTCACCTGTTTTCTGTAGGTCTTGTGAAAGGTGCCACCAGCTGTTAGTTGGCTGTCATGACTGTAAAAAAGGGAGATTTTTTTTGTCCTCCAGGACAGTTGTTTAGACAGCAGGATGAGATGATGGGGGCACATTGTAAACAAACAGGTTACTCGAGTGTAAGTCAGCCATCTGGACTCAGCGTGAGTTTATCTACTGCTGTGCTTCACTGAGGGAGGAGCTCTCTGCTTCCAGACCCACTCTCCTCAGTGACTCTGAGTACTTTCTCCTTCCAATACTGACAATGTCCTCAATCTCATCTGCCAGGTCCCTCCTGCCGCTCTCTATCATCGCAGCCACAAGCCTCGAAACCGCCCCTGGTCCTGCATTCCTCTGTCCCCGGGCCCAGTGGAACAGCATGTCCAGCACCAAACCTCCCAGGTTGTCTCTGGTGAGGAACACAGAACATACGCAAGACACTTTACATCAACTACAGCGACCTACATAAGGATTAAAAAATAACTGATGTAAACATATAGATAGACAGATAATATTTAAAATATTGGTGGTTCTCATATCCCTGCAGGATTATATTCTTTAATTGGAATAACCAAATATGGCAGGGGTCATTTTCAAGGCCACTGAACCCTTTACTGAGAGGGACGGAGCAAGGAGCAAATGTTAATTTGGTGGAAGTCACTCTGAGGACGCCCTAGGGGTCATGAAACCCCTGTTGAAGATCTATGATCTATGGCGTCGAGCAGTCCTGTATGTTTTATTTTCACTGTAGGAATAAATCATTGGTAACAGTTTCTGAAGGTAATGTCTATCAGGCACTACAAGCACATTCATAAAAATGTATAAAACTTTTTATAAATGTTTATAATCATGCATGACAACGTATGGTTTATTATAACATTAGAACTGCCATACCTTTAGCCAGTTATAAAGACACCTAGAGACCTCCTCTAAAGTATCATAACAGATTATAAATTCAAAGCTCCTCGTGGTATTTGATGTCCTGGGAATGAGACTCAACAGTAAACTATCTTTCTGGTTCATTTATGAACAGCTTAAACAAATCCTACTGATTCTACCTTTAAGTAAAGTGACAGCACTTTATAAGGTTATTAGCAATCGTGTATCACTCTGGTGTGGAGTTTTAAAGCATTGTGAATGCCGAACTTATAATACATTATGTGCACCATGTGTCTATTCGTGTGTGGTAGTAAGTTCTCCATGCAGTTGGAAGGTAGACCATTTGTAGATATTTTTGTATCAAGTCTTAGATTTAGGCGATATGTTCCACCTGTTTTCTGAAGGAAAACATTCCTTGGGCAACTTCCATCAAATACACAATCAATAAAATCACATGTTAATGACTCCCCATAAAAGAAAACGTAGACAGAAAACCATCTATACATGTATGTGTGGTTTTTCCATAATGCACTTTTTCTGCTCCTCCAGGATGCGTCATGAGAGGTTTTCTGAGCATGAGGAGTAGGGGGGAGGGACAGATGAGCACCAGTCTGTGTGTAATCTCCTGCAGTGTCCCAGATGGCTTAGTGATGGCTGACAGTGCAGATTAAAACAATCAAAATTCTCTACCATTTCTCTCCCACTGCGGTTCTCCTTCAGTCACATTACATCTCACTCCATCTTCCCCTCGAGGCTCTGGCTGTGTTAACACACGTGTGCACGCACTGCTTACATCATCCACTCCTGCAGAGGTGCTTTAAACGTGCACGTTTATCTCCTGCAGTTTTACACGGTTTTCTCTATATTTAACAAAAGATCTAGATTAAAAGGTAAGATTGATGTCGGAATTCTTTAATAAGTTTATTTTTATTTCCCTATTATAACTGAGTTCTGCTTTCACATTAATGTGAATTACAAATGCTGTTGAGATCAGTTCAGAAGTTTTGACAGAACAAGCTGCAGTTCTTCATCCCTACCTGTGCTTGTACTGTATTCTGTCCAAGTCCTGGTAGCTTAAGCCAAGATTGATGCCAATAACACGCCAGTCCTGTCCTATCTGAAGAGAGATGGACAGCAAGTTGGCTTCTGTGAGGTAGCCGCTCTCAGGGTCACCCAGGTTCAGAGGAGGATATTGGAGCTCTTCCATGATGAAATTATTTTCTGAGTTTAGAGCCTGCGACGAAACAGAGAGGAGATAAATGTGTAGTGTTTCCCTCAGGCTATGATCTTATTCCTACTTCAGTTGGAAGAAATACACATTTAGTTTGGATGTTAAATACTTATGTGTATGAGATGGACACATATTTTGTCTTATTTTACTTTTCTTGCTATCCAATAAGAATAATATAATATCACATTATAAGGATATATATAAGGATATAAGGTTCATTGTGATTCGTTTACTATCCAGAAATACAAAAATATCATTATCTTATGAAATAAGGAAAAAAAAATTGTCACTCCAACTGACAGGAAGTCTTAGTGGTAAAGTTGCAAGCCACTGGTTGTCAGGTCCTTTCCTCTTCCTCACCACTTCCTCTGGCAGACTGTCAGGAATCTCCCCTCTATAAAAAGACACCTGTAAAAGAGCAGAGGTGCACAGAAACGTCACTATCTGCACCTGTTCAACCAACAAAATTATTGATTTTCACTTTAAACATTCTTTTCTTAGCACAGACGCTGTTGCTATGCTAGTGTTAGTCTATTGTGTCTTCATTTGTAAAGGTCAACAGATCACTGATTTTATGCCCTGACAACTGTAATTTACATATTTAAAATCTTCTTTAACAAGTCTTTATGGTATCAAGTGTGATGGATGGATGGATGGATGGATGGATAATGGCCAATAAGATATGCTGTGTTGCACTCAAGTAGGCCAGTGTGGAAAGAAAAAAATATATACACTAGAGAAATTGCCAAATCTGCTCTTGAGTTAAATTACTGAAATTAAAAGCTCATTAGAGAGCATAGAGAGAAACCCCCATGTATTTTAAAGTGGATTTTCGATGAAAAAACCCACAAATCTGTTTTGTTTTTCTTATCAGCTCTGAGTGCTTTGACTTTTGTGATGCTGATGCTAAAATCAACATAAAGGATTATTTGGGTACCGCTATGACTGAAAAAAAATGGCTATCAGGAGAACAAACCCCATAACTGTTAGCTATGGTAGGGGTTTCAGTTTCAATTTCTAATTGAAAGTGAAATGAGCTTTCAGTTTCAATAATCAAAATGAAAAGCAGGACCAGTCATTCACAAGGCCAACTTCCATCAAACTGGGCTCGATAGTCCAACAATGGCATAGTCATCAGCGCTGAAAAAAAAAAAAATCGTGGATTTGGAGACCCAGGCTGATGTAATAGCAACTACAGGTTGGCAGTGTTTTTCATTTTGGCAAGTTGGTACCATTAAATGTATCCCAAATTAGCTATTAGCAGTTCCTGTTTGTAACGTACCCACAGATGTACTGACAACTATTTCTGGATTACTTTGAAACAATGTGATCATTCTCAGGCAAGTTCTGAAACATCTTTTTTCTTTGATATTTATGTGGATTTACAGATGTTCATCCTTGATGGACACCAGAGATAATGATATCCTCAGGGAGCATAAGTCACTCTGAGTGATAACAATGAATTAGATTTGACTGAGTTATCACTCAAAGGGGGTTAGGACTATGAGTTTTGACTCAAATTCACTTGCTTGTTGCCCCCTGGGGAGACTTTGGGATTTCCCTTATATCTCATGTCTATTATCAACCACACCCTGTAATTTTCCAAAGGTCAAAACACCATCCGGAAAGATGAGTTCAGTTACAGAGGAGTACAGTGAATATTTTGTTTTCCCCCTCCCTGTAATGTTAACGTCATGTGTATTGGCCTTCAATGTGGAATGTACTGTAATGCATGTAGGTGTACAATCTGTTACTGATTGTTTGTTCAACTATAATGTCAGTGAGGTCATGTAGTCCTTGCACCGCCATGTACGGTGGAAATGGGTCTGTGTTTCTATGTGTGCAAACAGAAAACAGAGCAGAAATCATTATTCCAGTCAGTGCACTGTGTTATCTGTTGAACATGATGTCTGTCTTACTTGTCCCCTCACTGGACCCTTCTGACCCTGAGCTGGACAGATGTACACTTCCTTCAGATTCTTCAGGCTGGAGTAAAACTCAAAACGCAGTCTTCCCCCGACACAGTCTGGTCTCTCTGGAGAAAACAGGAAAATACCATCTCAAGACTTCTTACAAATACTTGTTTCAGGACAATTATTACATAACAACACATCATAAGATCTTGGGAGGAAAGGGAGCAGGAGAAAAAAAAAAAAAGATGTTTACATAAGATAGATCCTCAAAGAGGACTTCAGACCTGTGCTGATATCTAAGCCCCTCTCAAAGCCAGCGAAGAACTGCTCTCCCTCCAGCATTTCACACAGATCTGAGGGCTGAGGTCCGTCATATTGCTCTGACAAAGACTGCACTCTGCCGTCCACCTGGGCAAGAAGCATCACAAACACTGTCTAGCATTTATGCATAAATGTTACGATTTAATTCACACCCTGAGAGTTACAAACCTTGTTAGAGGGTAAACACTGTAGCATGACCTGTGAGGGGTCAGTCTTCCGCTGGAGGACGAGAAACTGGACTTTGAACTGTTTTAGCCTTTGATAGACCTTCCTGACCACCCCGCTGACACAGCGTGTGGTGGTGTACCAGAGCCAGTACCTGTGATGGGGGACACAAAACTGTATTATAACCACAATGTAAATACATTGGATCACTGCAATTCACAGTAACGTGGAGTTCCAGTTGCTATTTGGTTTCAGGTATGATTTTGGGTAAAATCATACCTTAATTTATGTACTGCATTTATTAATATTACTGATCATTTACATATTTAGCAAATTTTATTTAATCAAGCCTTTTGTTCTACAACTGTACATCGCATCGTGTCCTTTTCACTTTAATTTGGCCAATAAATCCCACCTTGAAGTAACATTACAACCAAGCATCCAGGCTTTTATATGCTGGCATGTGACCAGGAATCGGAAACCCAATGCTTGGTCACATGCCAATGTCCATGAACTGCCTTTAATTTTCAGATAATCATTTATTTTACCCGAGATTTCACAGTTTCCTCTACTAATAGCAGCCAGAGTACAGGATTATTTGCCACTCAGTCTGACTGAGGGTGTGTGTTCAGTGCATATTCTCTAAACGTATACATAAGCTTACCAGGAGAAATGTGTGATGTAGAAAATGGCATACAAATGGGTGACGTAGAGAGACACTTGTGACGTAATGTCAGTCCAGGTTTGGGCAGTGGGGTCTCCATGCAGCAGATGCAAACAGGACATATCTACTGTGTGGCCTGCAGAAGCACCACAGTGTCAATACATGCTAATACAAACATCTATGCAGTGTTAATTTAGTTGACTATTAATTTTCAACACTATTTTTCACTGAAGAAAACAAGATGATTAATAAATAAAAAGGAATTTATGATGACAAAAAACTATGATGAAACTGACACTTCAGTCAACCAACAAAAACAAGACATCAATGTTAGTGAGGGATGAGTTCGGAAGAACTATACTTAATATTAGGCATATGATGAGAGAAAGGAGCTGAAATATAATATACTTAATGTTATTGTAAATAACAGGTTCATAGATGTTTAGATGTTTAGAAACATTTAATCTCATTACACTTTAACTTAACTGGCTAGATGTAGACAACTAAAATTATATTAAGCCAACTAAAACTAGACTAAAACTAAAGCAATTCAGATCACTAAAATACGACTAATACTAAACAGCATTTTAGTTAAAGCAATATGAATAAAACAAGATTAAGAATTGCCGTCAAAATTAACACTTCATCCGTTAGAATGAAGGTATAGGTACGTGGCATATTGTACCTGTGACTCCAGATGGCAGAGGGATCTGAACTTTGATTGGCTGCAGGAAATGTGTGCTGGGAGTCTGGGAGAGGCAGAGAAGAGGGCTGACGGTAGCCTGAGGATCACCACACAGTGTCTGCACCTCTGACACAGACACCTGCAGTACCTACACAGACAGAGACAAACTAAAGACTGTCAAACCTCAGATACCTCAATAACAAACTGATAAAAATATCCATAAACTGTGGTGTTACCTGTAGAGTTATACTGCGGGTCTGCAGGGTGGAGTCTGGAGGGAATTGGAGCTTGATTCCAGGGTCAGAGCTGGACACCAGCAGAGCTCCAGCTGGTGTGACAGAGCAAGTGTCCTTTACTGGATGGGACACCGCCATAAACCAGGAGAACTGGCTCACTGCACAGCAGGCCAGCTACAGGTACACCAAGAGGTCATTTTCTTTTTCCAACACTAATATTACAATTTGTATTATCAACAAAAAAGCTTAAATACAACTGTAATAAAACTCTTTAGCAGTGGGAGGTTTAACTTTACCCTGGCTGGACGTCCACCAGGGTGACTGCTATGGCCTTCGCTTCCTCTCCTCAGAACAGTGGGCAGTGTGCTCCATGACTGTCCATCAAACCTCCGCACCACCACCTCCCTTCTTTTTGTCCGATGATAAGGCACACACACCTCCACAGACTGCAAGGAGTTCAAAATGAAGTACATTTGTATCATATCATATATATACATAAATGTGGTAATTATGTTTGATAAATCCTTTTAGTACCTTTAGAAAGGTAATTCCATGAGGACGAAGCTCCAATGGACGACTCAGTAAGATGTCATGCTCCTCCAACCACACCCACTTCTTTTCTGGCCTTTTCTCCACCCATTCCAGCTTTGTGGTTTTCACCAGGCACCCCGGGGGGAACAGCAGCTCAGCCCCCCCTGGGAGAAACACATGACACCCAGCAGACGAAACACAGAAACTGAGGAGCAAAAGGAGCATGACATCTTTAATCGTAATCCAGTCAGAAACACCTTAATTGAAAATATTGCTGCAGAGATGGAGGAAATGAGGGACACTGTACCTGTGCTGATTAAATCCAAGGTGCAACTCTGGGATCTTTGTTTCTGGTCGATCTGATAGGAAAACAGTGATGCTACAGAGTGAATATGCGGACATATAGAATATAGTCAAAACGATCAATCTGAAGCTCTTTTTTTCCCCTCTGCTCACCAGGTGTAGGAGGGAGAGGAGGAGGGGTTGGGGGTCGTCCCAAAGGATTGTCACGCACACCTATTTTCAGCAGAGGCAGTTTGTTCAGACAGGGTGGGAGCACGCGGAGGTCATTGCTGTAGATGACAAGCTCCCTGAGGGAGAGGAGGGAGCCTGGGAAACAATGAAAACAAGGCTTACTTCACTTACTTTTTTTAAATCTCTGCATTCATGAATTTAACTTACATGAAACAAAATGAGCATTCCAGTTAATCACAGTAACAATCTTTCACTAAAACACCCACCTACCCTCACACCCTTACCCATGCTCTCTGGTAGCTGCTTCAGTTTGTTGTGGGACAATTCCAGCTTAACAAGCTCCTCCAGAGAACCAATTTCATCTGGTACCTGCCGGAGGAGGTTATGAGAAACATCCAGTGTCTGGAGTGCTTTCAGCTGTCCCACACTTGTGGGAAGAGAGACCAGCTCATTCCCAAGGAGGGAGAGGTAGGTGAGGGAAGACAGCCGGCCTAAATCAGGAGGCAGAGCTGAGATGTGGTTGTGACTGAGGAGCAAAGAGGACAACGCAGGCAAGCTGAGAAGGCAGGGAGGCAGACAGGAGAGCTGGTTGAAGGAGAGATCCAGGTGCACCAGATGAGAAAGGGAGGAAACAGATGTGGGCAGCGTGATGAGGAGGCCGGGCAGCGGGTCACCTTGCATGTCATAAAAACAGTGTCCTTGAATTAAGAAAGAAAAGCACAGTTAGAAGCAGAAAAATTGGAGCAAAGCAAGGGAAAAAAGAGAACAACACTTAAATTAAAATGTATTAACATGGTATTGACTAGGGCTGTAAGAAAATATGAAAAAAAATTGATTTAAAAAATAGCAATATATCAATTTTCTTACAGTATTTCAAAATATAACAATATATTAAACCATAACCCCTAAAAACGTATTGTATTGCCAGATTCTAGCCACCAATACACAGCCCTAACATTTACTAGGGCCGCATGATTTAAAAAACAAAAAAAAACAAAAAGGCAATTATTTCTATTATATTTTAATTACAATATGATTTGCAATATTACCAAAGACAGATTTTCTAAAGGCTGCAGTATATTATGTGTAAGCCAGAATATCTCAGGGAGTAAAAATTCTGATATTGATATATATTGTATGTTATTTTATTTAACAGTTTTCTTGGATTCTGTATTTATTTTGCTGTTATGAAGCACTTTGTAACCATGCTTTGAAAGGTGTTATAACAATAAAATTGAGATAAAATCAAAAATGACAACTTTTTTATTTTTAATAATGACAAATAAAAAATTAAATACACTATAAACCTAAAAAATTGTGTTCTGTTTCAAAATGTATCTATGTTAGTCTTTATATCAGACAGCATATACACCAATACTGATAATAAATCAATGTAGCAACCAATATCAGCTCTGCAACAGCTGATATTGGCTGCAGACCATACTGCAATTTTGAAAAAAAAAAAAAAAAAAAAGATTAATTGTTCAGTTCTAGTAATTACTTCATTTATTTTGTGTGTAAGAGTTTGTCCAAGCTTAAAACAACATTGAAACAATGTGCATAAAGCCATTTAATCATCTATGCTCACAAGCAGCTGATACTACATGGTATTAATCAGAGAAGTACCACGAATAGCCAGCGAGCGCAGCTCTGCCAGATGTGGTAGGACATCCAGTGCACCATCCAGGCCTGGTTTATCCTCAGAGCCCAGTCTCAAGTACTGGAGGCTCTTCAGCTGCCCTGGAAGGGAGCCCCACAGTAGCGGCAGCACAGCTGCTCCTCCCTGGTACACATCTAGGGTCAGCCTTGTATCAGTCAACACAGCTGGGAGCTCCACAGAGGGAGGCAAGGGTGGTGTCAGACACAAGGCAGAGGAAGAGGAGGACGAGGATGAAGACACACTGGGATGAGGACGATGGGTGGAGGTGTAAGAGGAGGAGAGGCTTGATATGGAAGGGGCACAGGTGTCCATGAGGCTGGAGGGAGAATCCCTCTCAGGCTCCACATCTTCTGCTTGGCCATCAGGTATCACACCACCTGTTGGTCCAGGCTCTTGATCCTGGTGCACAAGTCCTCTGTACAGCCTCAGAGCCAGCATGTCTATAGAAAGGTCTTCTACTCCACCTCTGGATGCAGGTGTCAGCTCCACTTCTTCAGCCTCCGAACTGCCTGGCTTCTTAATCCCACCAGCTACTTGGTCTTCATCTTCATCAGGACCAGCAGCCTCTTCCTCGCTGCTTCTCTCCATTGAAGCCACTGTTTATAACACCAGACAGGTAGCTAACAGTTTACAACTAGCTAGTCCTATGCTGCTCCGAGGTTTTCTTTCTGCATGATGTGTCTGTAATATAACTCATGATACGACCAGACACAGTCATTGTCATTAAAGCCAGATACAGCTTAATGACTGCCATGAACAGCGACGAGGACTATTTTCCCAGACATATTTGCTGACTGAGGCTGTAACAGTTAAAGTAATGTTAGCTATTGGCTAACCACTACTACTGCAGCGGTATGACATTCACATTAATGTTATCTTAGTATTTACAAATCTGCAGCTACAAATGTGTTCCGTATCTAATGTTACTTATTTATCGGTAAATATACTTTATTAAATAATGCGTAATATTAGTCTCTCGCTAATTCTTTCTCCTAGCTGCTTTCTCTCGGTCCCACTCCGTTTACTTTTACTTCCTTATGTCCAATGTTTTGAAATATCAGTTGCTCGTTCGTTTTTCTGTACAGGGTGCACCGACGGACGACGGGAGGAGACTAATCAGATGTATCGGTCCAAAAATAGAGAGCCCCGCCTCCCCGGTTGCGGCTGTGTTTCACACCGAGCGCCTCGATGCTGGCGCCGCCAAAGTTTCAATTCGGGGCGGGACAGTGGTGTCAACGTGTGCACTGGCTGTCATTACCTGCCCGGCCAGCGGGTGGCGCTGTTTAGTCTGCTCGACCACTGGGTTGTGGTGTTTCATGTTATGAAGGACACAAAAAACGACACAAGCATAAATAAATAAATGCAAATTTAAGACATTTTAGTTAAAAAAGGAGGGGGGGATATTTCTCTATTTTTACATTATTTAATTATGTCTTTCTACATGTAGCCCTATTTAATCATTCATTTAAACATATTTACATGTCTTTATTTATTTATTTATTACTTGTTCATTTATTTATTTATTCATGCTTATATCATTTTCTGTCCTTCAGATTATGTAGACCCGTGATTTTCCATGATTTTGGAGGTGGGGGGCAATTAACCATGGGTCTATTTATCATGAGTTAAGCTACAATTTGAATTTTATAAGTATTTCAAGAATTAATACTGTGATTCCTTTTAAAAATACATTTAAAATTCATCATTTAAAAACAGAATATGATTTTTTTTTTTTTTTCAGTCTTGAAAAAAATGAGAATAACTTGTTGAATTTTCAATTTGTTGAAAAGTAAGATAAAAATAAAAATTTAATTAAAAAATATACCAGCTGTGGAAACTCTGCAAATTTTAATCAAGTAAGTTTAAAAGTTTGTCTTAATTATCACTCTTCTTTGTAAGTATAACACATCTTGTTTTTATCGCTTGGCCCATTCGTGACCCATCAGTACCAAGAAAGTGTGTCAAAAGTTCATCTCTGTTGTGGAAACCATTTACTTATGTAAAAAAGAATTTGTTCCATACAGATACACTGCAGTGCCAACAGGACACAGTGCTTCATTTAGTTATTTGGGTACAATAACAAAATTCTCCTCAGAAAACCTCCCAGTACGGCTGTCATCATCCGGTCAGACACAAATCATCTGCTAAGTCACTTTTCTTGGAGATCAGCCTGAATGACTTCACCTCTGGTGAAATCCAAGTGAGTCCTTGTACATAAACACAATTTTTAAATCTTTTATTTTTTTTTTTAAGTTCACTGCATTTAAAAAGTGTTCTTACAATAATACGAATGTGCTATTTTTAACATTTAAAAACATTAACTAAAAAATGAATTAATCTAAATAATTTTCATAACCTTAATGACGTTTGTCATTGTTGATGCCAGCAAACAGAATTAACCTATTTGGTTGTCTCTGGGAAAAACTGCTCCCATTACCCACCCAACCTCCCCCCGTGCATTAAGTGTATACCCTAATGTTATTTGGAAATATTGTCACAAATAAAACATTTTGTCATCTTGAATAATGCACCTCCAAAAACTCACTAAAACAAAAATTGATGTATGAATTTTTTAGTGCTTTTGTGACACTTTTGTTTTTGTTTACTATACTTTAATTTACTTTAGGTTAGTATTTTTTTTGCTTCACATGTGGAGTCATTTCATTTATTTTCTGATCTTAATTTGGGGCTTATATTGAATTTTACTGTCTTATTGATACAGTGTGATTTAAAATAGTTTTCTTTTATTATTATTGTTGTTCTTGTGTGGACCGTAGAAGATTATTGACCACTTTGTGGAGGGTAATTGTGGAATCCAAACAAAGATTATGCAACCTGCCAACAGGTTTTCTGTGTGTTAGCTTGTTCACAATACAAAACGTTGGCAATAATACAGGGCCTGCTTTGGTTGATACTGTACTTTGGTAGTACAAAATAGTCCTATAAACCTCAACTTCTGTAGCCCTGCATGAGGCAGGTGGCACTTGGCACCCCTGCTTTGATTGTTTGTCAACAATAAACATTTAATAAAGTAGGGATTCACAATGAACCCTGGCTGATGGTCATTTCACAATAAGAAATGTTCTCCTAAACAGAACCTGGATCTGTGCCCATAAAAAAATGGACTATTTGCAGCTCACTTCCCCAGTGCCACTGAAGGGTCTCGCTGTCTCTCTAATTCTGTGAATAGTGTATTCGAGGAAGTGTTCCAGAAAAATCTCTTATTGTTATTGGTGAATGTGCCTCAGATGCAAGAGATTTGTGATTTCATTACAATGTCTTGTGAAACCCTACTACTGTTTACTATTTGTAACAAGGACATTGCAAACAAGCCAAAGAGAATTTGTACGTTCTTATTTTTAGGACAGTCTATTTTTTCTTGCTGAACAAAGATTTCTCGAACCTAAAATGTTCAGACACTTTCTTGAAAAACACTGAAATGGTTTGTCATTTCTAAAATAACCACTACTGCAAAACAAATAAACAAGGCAGACAACTATCGGTGCGCATTAAGGCAGGTTTGCTTTGGTAAGGACCTGTAAACAATAGGTTAATCAAGCAAATACACATCCATCCTTGTTATAACACCTATCATGAAAAGTGCCTATAAGGCTCAGCTTAGTATGTTTTAGTATGTGACCAAAAATGTGAGCACCAACAAACAGACAAACAGATACATTTAGAAAGAACAAAACAAAACGCGATGCTCTGCCTGGGGAATATGACAGCTGTCAGAGAGGGTCGTCTGTAGAGAGGAACCCTTTCTGCGCATTTGCTGAATTCTCGCGAGCCTTGTAAGCACTGTTGTTTAATTTTCCCCATCGAACAAATAGATTTATGTTCTATACTGTAACAACACTGTGATTGATATTTGGGTATGTTTGCGGAAAAATGACTTGGCCAAGGCTAGGGAAAGGTAATTGTTTCAGCTAAAATTATCACTCTCGCGAGATATTTTGCGGTTCTGGGGTTCCCTTCTAGAAACGACAGTCAGCGTGCCCGCTCGATGACTTCACGGGTGTTTCAGCGGTGAGGTCTCTGATTGGCCATTGCATCAACTGTAGTAATTTTTATTGGCCACTTTCTTTTACGGAGTCAATTGTGATTGGACTAACCATGGTACTCTGTGTCCTCTTTTCAATAAAAACGATCCAAGTAGGTGAAATGACAACAACTCCCCGTGGTTCACCACGTAGCTATTTAACTAGATCAGGACTGTGATCAATTAGGACTACTAACAGGGGTTAGCAACAGCATGTGGTATTTATTGTATCGTCAAACAATGTCAATTTAGCGACGAAAAAAGTGACTTTGTACCGTTAGCTTGAAAGCTAAAAACAGTTAGCAGAAGTCTAGAGACAGCATGTAAAGAGGCATCATTAATAAAAATTAAAGTTCAGCTTCAGCAACAGACTTTTAGTTTTTCACAGCCTGTGAACACCGCCGCGGAGGTCACCGGCATGTTTCCTTTAGACTCGCCGTGGAGCATCTCGTTTGCAGGCTGTGGTTTCCTCGGTATCTACCATGTTGGCGTTGCCAGCTGTCTGCTGGAACAGGCTCCGTTTCTGGTGCAAAACGCCCGGCACATCTATGGAGCATCAGCTGGAGCTCTCACTGCCACTGCGCTGGTTACTGGAGTCTGTCTAGGTAAGAAACTTTTTTACATATTACACTAAAAAAGACTACTAGGGCACTAAACTCAGGTATTAAGTTTAAATAGCTTGTGCGGTAACTTGTTCAAGTAGAAGTACAAATTTAGCTTTTTCTGAAGACATGTCTTTGTAATAACCAGTGGCTGAAGATCAACGTAAAAGTCCTTCATTAACTTTAAACTCTAATAAAGTTAACATGAGTAGGCCTATTACCCTTTTACAATGGTGTAAAGCAATGGAGTATTTCTGTTGCATTAACATATGCAGCATTAAATGGTGGAAGAAGTACTCAGATACTTTACATCTGCATCCAGAATTGTATTAATGGGACAGTACATAAGCATTAGCACCAAATAACTACCAAATGTAAAGGTATTCTGCATTCTGCAGAATGGACCATTTCAGAATCATCTATATATTATATGACTGGATTTCTGGTGCATTTATGTGGAGGCATAACTTTAATGTTACAGGGTATTTATTTGGGTATTGCACTTAGACATATTGCAGTTTTGATAATATATCAGTAAATTATGTTGCCCTACTCCATTTCAGTAAAGATCTCTTACTTAAGTAAAAGTAGCAATAACACAGTGTATAAATACTCTGTTACAATGAAAGGTCCAGAATTTAAAATTTTACTTAAAAAAAAACTTAAACTTAAATAATACATACAATATATGTAAAAGTATTTGCATCAAATATATTTTAAGTATCAAAAGCAAAACTGCTCATTCTGCAGAACAGCCTATTTCACTCAATTATTGGTGCATTAATCTTGTAGCTGGTAAAGATGCAGCTAATTTTAACTACTTTATACTGCTGGGAAACATAATCCATACTTTTTTGTTAATTAATAATTAGACTCAAACTGAGCTGTTTTGTGTTCATCTGCAAAATAATTAGCAGTTGCTGCTAAAAGTAACTGAGTAAAAGAACAAGTTCAAGCTTCTGAATTGTAGCTGAGTAAAATGATAAAGTTGCATAAATGGAAAAACTCAAGTAAAGTACCTCAAAACTTAGTTATTTTGCACCACTGGTTGTTACAGAAACTACTGTCAAAGAATCAAAACTGGCGTCCTACTCATAACCATTTTACAATGAATATGCCATACCAACTGAGCCCTTTCCAGGTCAGTGGTGCTTTTCAAAGTGATAGCCGTCTTTTTTCTAATGAGAATACATTCTTAAAGATCACCTTACCACGTGTAAAAAGGTTTTAGTCTTTTAATTATAACAGAATCACTGAAGACTTTTCTGCAATTCCTGCTTTACCAAATATATTTGATATATTTGATTAAAAGTCTACTTAATTGAAGCTGCTAATTTTGCTCCTAATTTTGTATACACAAAGTACAGCTGAACGAAGAACTTTATTCATCCTAAAATGAACAAAGTTCTGTCTCCTCTGTGTCCAATCATATACAGTAACAATGTCTGAATGTCTTCATAGGTGAGGCCGGTGCAAGCATCATCGATGTTGCCAAAGAGGCGAGGAAGCGCTTCCTCGGACCCATGCATCCTTCCTTTAACCTGGTAAAGATTGTGCGTTTCATGCTGCGGCGTACTCTACCAGCTGACTCCCACCATCAGGCCAACGGGCGGTTAGGAATCTCTCTGACCCGAGTGACAGATGGAGAAAACGTCCTAGTGTCACACTTCAACAACAAGGAGGAGGTGGTGCAGGTGTGCATCAAGTCTGAGAATATTTTTCTCTTTATTTTAAGTAGAGTTTGTTGGTATTAATGAAATTGGATGTTGAGATACAGTCACTTTAATACATCATTACTGATAATGTGACAGTGTTCTCGGGGTTTAGCCCATGGGTGCTTTCAGATTTAGCCATTTACGTAGACAAACATTTTGAGAACTGATCATTAGTCATTTGGAAATGATTGTTTATTTTATAGCTGAAACATTTGATCAATTATTAGAGACAATGCAAAAAAAAAAATCTCTGGTTTCAGTTTCTCAGTGTGAGGTTATTGATTTTATATGTTTTATACTATAGTATATTTGCGTGTTGGACTGTTCGTTGGACAAAGGAAAACATTTGAAGATGCCACTTTGCATTCTGGAAAATTATAACTATATATTTTCAGCATTTTCTGACATTTAATTGGAAAAACAATTTATCAATAAATCCAAAAAGTAATAATTATTATTATAAGAAAATGTACTTAAACTCTAGTTACATTTAGTAGTAGTAATTAAGTAGTAAAGTAGTAATAAAACCTGATACCAGTGTGTTAAATAAATACATATAGCTGTGAACAACTGAGCCTGTATGGATGTGATATGATTGCTGTCATTGTTGTATGGCTTATAGAGCTACAACAATTAGTTGATGAATGGGTTAGTTGGCAAATATTATACTAATCACCAACTATTTTCATAATTTGTTAATTAATGATTTTGAGGTTGTTTTTTTAAAAGAAAAAACCCCATAATTCTTTGATTTTAGTCAAAAAAAAAGTCAAAACTCTCTGATTCCACCTTCACAAATGAGAATATTTTCTGGTATCTTCACTTCTCTATAACAGTAAACTGAATATCTCTGTGTTGTGCTTCCTACGAAGGTGCAGGGGCTAATAAATTATGTGATATTGGAGGCATTTCTGAAACTGGTATGAAAAGTCTTAACAACCTTAATCACCCTAACTGTAAGATTTTCAGTTATAGTGTACAGTTTTTGGGGTTTTTTTCCAAGTTAATTGTACCTCCATCAATTGGTCATATTTCTTATGTTCTCTTTTGTTAACAGGCGTGTGTCTGCAGTGCGTATATCCCAGTGTACTGCGGCATCATTCCTCCCACACTGCAAGGAGTGGTGAGTAGACTTCAGCAGGTGTGCCTTGTCCTCATGTTGCCAAAATCCTATATTTGATCTAATGAAAGGAAATTAGCTTCGTAATCGTCATTGATTTTAGATTAAGAGCTGCCTGTTGGGTACAGTATTGTAGCTGCAGAGGTGTAATAATGAGCGGTCTACCTTGCTGCTTTGCTTGGACCATGTACTGTATTTCCTCTCATTGTGTTTTGTTGTTGTTACTTTTGGCTCTTTTTTCAACTGTAAGTGCCCCCATCAGAGCCCTCCCTCCCTTCCTCAAGAATGTTTTTGCTCTGAATGGCACGTGTGTGGAAACAATGATTATAAAATTCCTCAGGAGTCAGTGTTTGTTAGAGGTCTCACGCTTAAAGGGGAAAGTATAACTTGTATTTTTTTTTTTCTGGACATGTTTCTAGCACAAAGGTTCTCTGGGAAACATTATTGAGCAATGCCATCCTCCTCCCTCTGTGGCCTCTGTGATGGGTTTTAAGAGCTTACATGTGCTTGTTGTGTGTATGCAGGACTCGTGATCAAACTTTGAGAGTGGCAGAGCCAGATGTGACCATGTTGGCGCAGGCTTTAAGGTTGTTCTGTCCTCTCCTACCCTCCGCGGCTCAAATTCACAAAACTGTTGTCACTCTGTTCTTGTTGACACGTGCTGTGAGTTTAAAAGTTCACTTGCAGCTTCAATCAAAACAAACATGAATCAATACACAGGATATGATGTCACTATTATCAGATGTAATGATTGCTCTGAGGCCAGATACCCCTCAGAGCACCACAAGGGATTTACAGTGAATATTTTGAAAAACTGGGGAGTTGGGCTGGGCAATAAAATGTTTCATTTCAGCCAATATTGATAGTTATTGGTAATGACCTATTTTTAATAAAGGCCAGGAGAAAAAGGTTGAATTTAACTCCTTTATTTTGAATCAGTAATATACTTAATAGTCGTAGTAGGCATAATAATACACTGTTTCAATTCGATTCCCATTTTGTCAATCTAAAATTCAAAGATATTCAGTTTAATATCATAATAAACAGAGAAAATCATGAAATCTCCAATTTTGAGATGCTGAAAGCAGATTTTTTTTCAGTATTTTTGCATGAAAAATTACTATCATGCTATCGATTACGTACTTACTTTACTTGCCCTAGGAAAGCCTTTTTGTTGAGCTCTGATCTGTGAGCAGTGCTATAGCAGAAACATCAGAGGCCGGTAAAAGAGTCGCTGACTGGGTGATGTGTTTATTATGAAATATGACTGTAGATGCCTGAATAATCAATATGTGAAGGACGAGGTGGTTCACATTGAGCATAATATAGAATTATGATGTGCCATATTAATTTCAGTGTGAATAGGTGAACTCCAATGATTTCAAACAAACAACATTAGCTTTAATACCTGTGAAACAGCAAAAAGGGTTGGGAGGAGGAGCGCACACAGGGATGGCTCATTATGTCACCATGTAGGATGGCATGAAAAACGTTGGTCTCGAAAATACTTTGTATAAATTCTGCTTGTTCTGATGCTGATATTTGTCTTCTATCACTCAGCGATATGTGGACGGAGGCATCTCCGACAACCTGCCGCAGTATGAGCTGAAAAACACCATCACCGTGTCACCGTTCTCTGGAGAGAGCGACATCTGCCCCCGAGACACTTCGACCAACATACATGAGCTGCGGTTCACCAACACGAGCATCCAGTTCACCCTCACCAACCTGTACAGAGTCTCCAGGGCTCTTTTCCCTCCAGACCCGATGGTAGGTCACTTCATTACAGCCCTCCAGATCCAAACGCAAACACACAAACACGTCTGCAGATAAATTGATTGCCTCAGATGACCAGGAGTGAACTCAGTGCACTTCTTTGACTCATGAGAGATGAATGTGTGTGTTTGTTTTGAGCGCAGGTTATGAAAGCCATGTGTAAGCAGGGATATAAAGATGCTCTACACTTTTTAAAGAGGAATGGTAAGAAACTGTGGTTTACTTTATTTTCTAATCTTATCCAATGCTTCTGCAATGATTAATCAATTAGTTGCCAACTATTAAATTATTTTGAGTATCAATTAATCATTTCAGCTTCTCAAACATGCATATTTTCTTGATATTTTCTTGTTTTTTAGTCCTCTTAGACAGTAAACTGAATATCTTTGAATTGTGAACAAAACAAGACATTTGAGGACGTCATATTGGGATTTGGAGAACACTAATTTTTCACAATTTTAGAATATTTTATGGACAAAACAAATTTATCAAGAACATAATCATTAGTTGCAACCCTGGTTTATTTAATTACATTTATTTATTTAGTGATTTGTAAGCACAGAATCAAAATGAACAAGTATGTTGATTAATATAAGCTAATTGAATAACTGAAGTCATTAAAAATGTACCTAACCATTGACCACAGGTTCAAAAAATAATGCTTTCTCATTCGCATCTATTTTCAGGATTGCTTAATTTCAACGGACCTCACAGAGACAGGCCACTGCTGGCTAATGGCGAAGATAACGAGGATTATAACGATGACGTGGAGGAGGAGGAGGAGGAGGACAACAAAAGCGACGAAGAGGAGGAAAAGCCAAATGTGGAAGAGGGAGCAGCGGTGGTTTATTGCAGTTCTTCAACAGAGGAGCATTTCATCGAACACCTTCCACCAACCCTGCACAAAGGTAGCATAACATTATTGAACATATACTGCAACAAGAAGGAATATTTAATCTTAGCTTCAGATTTCGCCTTTTGCTACTGTCTCCAAAATGTCAACTTCTCATGGACTACAAAAAACAGCCAATGCTAACTTTGTGAAAATGCACTTTTCAGATAATCCAGTGGTTTTCTAATGAGTATTTATCTTGAGAGGTAGGAGAATATTGTCACCTGATAAAGAACAGCTTGTCTTTTAGTTTATTTAAAAAATGAAAAAAATATTATAAACCGTTATAAAGAGTTTTGTAAAGCCTTACAGATGCATTATAATGTCTTATGAAAGTGCTTATAATGCATTGTAGACATGACCTTCAAAGAAAGTCTAACCAGATATTGTTTGTCTACAGTACCTTTGTGTACTGTACTAAGTTAGACATCATATCTGTTTGTTCACACATGTATACATGCATTAAAAAGTGCAGGTTAATCTGAAAAGATAATGTTAATTTTGTAACAGTCATTAAATACACAGTGTTTAATGTGATTAATGCTAAAACACCGTTAACATGAACACATGAAACCTCATTAGACACTGGGAAGCCTTTTTTAAATGAATCATGAAGCATTTGTTAAAGATTTTTCAACATCATCATTTCTTTTTTTTGCTTATTTTTGTTTCTGAGCATCAGCAGTGTGAAATAAACAGGTACAAAAAAGAGAAATGCAAAAGCACAATGCTCACTTTTTTTTAACCTGCACTCCTGCACCTGCACCTGCCTCAACTGCAGGTAACAAACAAAACACGACAAAACAAAACACACGTTAAGGGGAAATGAAATAAGGGAAAAATGCAACTAAAAGAAAAAAAGATGACTGTAAACAAATAAGTAATAATAAAATGAATATGATTCAAAAAGGACCCAGTCAACTGACTTTTAAAGCGTAATATCTAGAGAGTCTACAGAGGTAGAAACAAGTCTCCATATTTTCTATTCATACATTATTTAAAGAACCTCTAAAACAGAACCTGCATCGTCATTTCCGTGGCTGAAGAGTAGATAAGAAGTTGAAGAGAATTCTGTCTGAGTGAAGAAGATTAATCGTCACAGACTTATTCAAGGACATATCAAGATTCTCCAAGTGTATTTTTATTCCAAACCAGAACCGGTGGCTGCCTGGATTATAGGATAAATGTGCTAAATATTCAGGACACTAAAAGGGATAATGATTAATTCTAATGTAAAGTATCATCCCCTGAGGTAATGCATAAAAATGATTTGTTGTTGTTGTCCCACCTTCTGTTTGATAGTATTTCTAAGATTCCTATGTTCACTGTGCTGAAAATTTAACTTGGATACATGTGTTGGAACGTGTCTCCTGTTTAGCTCATAATTAGTAAAGGATAAAGGAGGTTAATTCTGTGAACAGTTTGGGGTATAAATGTTGAGATCCTCTCTGCCTCCCTCTGCAGCTCTAGTTGAGGCCTGCATGGAGAGGAGGAGCCTGATGCAGTCGCTAGGCAACCTGCTTCCTGTCAGGATGGCCTCGGCCATGATGCTCCCTTACACACTCCCTCTGGAGTCTGCCATGTCCTTGACTCTCAGGTACTGTAGGACTTAATTACATTTGGTCCCGTTTCCTCCTAGTTTCACTCAAAATAGTATTACAGTACAGTACAGTACAGTACTACAGCTGTATGTCTACTCAGGTCTTGTATTTTGAATAGTGGAGCTGATTATCCTGTAATAGTAACACTGTTTGCCCTAAAAACATTCAAAAACTGGACTGGCATTCTGTGCTGATGGACTAATATCAGTGTATCCCATGTGTAGACTTCTCGAGTGGCTGCCAGATGTGCAAGATGATGTGGGGTGGATTCGAGAGCAGGTATCAAAAGTCCTGCAGCATGTTCTTCGTCAGGCCTCCAAAAGCATTTCCCAGCATGTATCTGCCAGGTAGGTGACTGCTCAAGTACACAGACATACAACTGACAGGTTCTATGGTTTATAATCTTTTTACTGAAACTTTTAGCATCCAGTCAGTCCAAAATACATTAAAAGCCATCTAGCTGTTATCTGTAGTGTGTGAACATGCCTGTAATTTAACCCGGCTAAACCTGCAATGACTGTTTTTTTGGGCCACTTGGGGGAGGCAGAAACAAGTTGTGAACACAGCATTGACATGTCGTCACATTTAAAGGTGTTAAATTGAGCTTGTTAGCCAACAGATGCTTATTCACTTTGCATTAGCTCTTTTTTTGGTCTCTACCAACACCTGAGAGAAATATCTGGCCATTTGGTGTTGAGTGGGTACTCTACAGTGGGTTTTTAGGGTTTTTTCTTTGAAAAGCTGCCCACTGCATCTCAAAACAATGCTATGAGTACAGTGAGATTGAACTAAGACAGTAAAGTTGTGGGCTAGACAGCTAAACAAGGAGCTAAAACCTCCTATAAACTGCAGATTCAGGTGATAATTCTCTGCAGTTCATCATTACAGATTATTCTCTCTTTTCACTTAGGTGTTCTGATACTTGGGTAGAAAAATATTGGTTATAGTTGCTTTAATAACAGTGAGTGAAACAGTTACAGCTGTCTCATCCTTCACACTTCTGCCTGCTGCTAATGTTTCCTCCAGGTTTTCCTGTCAGCTGGAGCTGCACCACTACCAGTCCCTCCCATCCCAGATCAGCTCCACCAGCCTGTTCCCCACCTGGGTGAACGACGGCAGCTCCTCGGTCCTGGATGTCTTCATGCGTCTCGACCAGTACAAGAGGCAGCTGCTGTCTGGAGTGCTGTGCATCAACATGGACCTGCAGGGCTCCTTCAAAACTAACCAGATGTCACCAGATGAGAGCTCTGCATCTCTCCTCTCCTCAGAGGGCCTCACGATGCACATTATTCCACCTGCAGCCGACTCTGGAGAAACCATCAGCAGCTCTTAAGAGCTTCTGACCGGGTTCTGCTGCAGATACTAAGGTTAAGATGTGCTTATTATAGTTTCAGGAACATTTTAAAAGAATCCAGGAACATTTGAAAAGAATCTAACTTTAATATCTGTTTACATTCTTACGCTGCCAGAGAAGACATTTGTAGTCTAATAAACCCTTTTGTGTAGGGGTTAGAAATAATCATAATTTACCATATTAACACGTACTGTATATTATTGGTATTTTTCAGCCTGGACACCATTTTCATGTGTTTTTTGTCTAAGTGACTAATGGGGACAACAATTTTTTAAACTTATCTCATGTAGAGTGAGAGCGCTGCAGCTGGGAAAAGCGAAACTGAGATGCAGTTTAATCCCTCCTGTCAAAGTAAACCCATTCAAAGCGCTTGTTTTGATAGGCTCAGATCAATATTATAAGTGTCTGACAGCATTATGAGAAGGATCCCTACAGAGATGACCTTTTTAAAAAAGGGAGAGCCTTGTTTTTGTTGTTTTTAAACAGCAACAGTAACTGTATCTCTCTCTGTTTAAAGCAACCAGACTCCATTGACAATAACAGTAATTTTACCTCTGTCGTCTACCACTACCTCCATCTCGTTTTAACCCATTAAAATAACAGAAGTCACACAATAACATGGACAAACAAGCAAAAAACAATATCACACAATAACAGAAACAAAAACACCAAAGTCACACAAGATCACTAACCGATTGATGCAGCAGTGGATCAGAGAAGTAAAATTACCATTTTGGTGAACGGAGTCTAGGAGCTTTGATCAGAGATATAGCATCTGTTTCTGGGTAAACAACACTGCTTTTTAAACAAGGTCCATCTCTGTTGAGATAGTTTCCATAATGTTATTAAAATCTGTCAAGATTACCGTCCAGCTCAGTCAGCACTGTCCCCATTAGTCAATTAGATGCAAAAACCTGGGAAAATTTGGTCCAGGATGAAAAGTACTCAAGTTTCTAAGTTTTTAAGTATTTTTGACTAATGCCCGACACTGACATATGTCTTTAGATACAATCAGGAAACCCTATAGACACAGTGTGTCTGTAGGTCTACAGAAGTGCATTTAAACATAGCACATGTGCTCAGACAGTCGTGTACAAACTTGAATTACAGGACGTTACAAACAAAAATGCGCACTTGAAGCAGCGCAGTTAAAATAGGCAAGTGTTTATGTTTTTAGTGGAATGTAGTCAGACCAGTAGTTAAGCACAGTGTTCCTGCTACTGCATCCGGTTATGAGCTCCAAATTACTTCTGGTAGAAGAGACTGACTGGAGGAGGGAGAACAGTGGATGAACTAATGTGTTTGTTACAGGTAGTTACTCCATTTATTTCATGCAAGTTTCAATGCAGTATTGTGAGTCATTACAATACATTGTCTTTATGTTTTTAGGTTTGTATGAATGTCAAAGTCTTATGTCTTTACAATTATTTATATGAAAAATATAAAACTGCTTTGCTCTGTTTTCACAATCATAGAAATAGTTTCTATCATTGATTTTACTCTTAGATTTAATTTTAAATCTACTTTGTATTGAATTTCTCCTTTAAAAAATCTTTGAGCAATGATTTTGATCTTATTTTATAAAATTTACATTTTAATGCATGTACAGTAAATCAAAAAACAATGTGGTTTTGTTTAAATTCATCAATGAATCAGTTAAATCTGAGTTGCACTTTGTCATTTGATGTCACTGTATGACATCAGATGAGTTTCTTAGGTAATAACCTACCTGTTTAAATATTTCTCTTTACGCTGTGTACTACAAGAAACTGTGTGATCAAGCCCCAAGTTGTGCCTTAAAGTTCAATCAAATAATTGCCAAATGAATTTAACACATTGTCAAAATGTTGCAGGGAATAATATTTAAGTGATTATTAAATAAACTTAGATTGTTTGACATTAACTGTGGGTTATGAGTGTTTTCTCATTGCTGTGAATACTTAGAGATCAGTTGAATAACAGTGTTCCTCACATTACCCAGAAAAAGCTCTGAGTCACAGTGAAAAGTGCACACAGAGCAGGGAACAGTACACATCACTAACATTAACCAAACAGCAAAGGGCTTCTTGGGAGGCTTCCAGGTGATCCCAGTAAAATGACAAATAATCACAGTTGATTCACAGAAATACTGTAGCTCTTGAATGTACTACAGGGTACAGTCTGATAGTAGCTAAGGGCGTAACAAACAAACACAAGAGTTCCTGGTTCATTTAGCTGCTATATGCCCATGAATTTGAATTTATTTTTATTCAGAAAATCCATATTGGAAAAATTAGGAGATGTCATAATTAAAATCTAAAAAATCTGTTATAATAACCAGAAAGTTGTTATTTTGTGAATATAGTAAAAGGTATTGGGAAGATGTATCCGATCCCTTTCAACACTTAATATTTGGAATTTTAGAGTAATTTATTTGTGGTGTAGAGTCAGATCTGTAGGCTTTACTCTTACTGATATATAAATTAAAAAACAGGCCTCTAGAGTAGTTTAGATATTAAGACATATGTTACAAAGTCTATAGACAAAAAACTGTCAAAGTGGGTATATTCTTTATTTAAGTTTTTGTTCCCCATTTCCAACCCCTTAAACTGTGCTTCATATTCCTCTCTTAAATAAACAATACCAACTTTACTTAATAACTCAAAAGTGAACAGATGGTATCAAAAATAAATGGTGTCATCATATAACAAAGAGGATTTACTGGAGACCAGACAGGCCACAGTGGATGTACCGTATTACCAGCACTAGAGGCGCATTGGGAATCCCCTCAGCAGTTCGGTCACCCTGCTTACAAATCATAACAAAACTCATCATGTGCAGTTTTATTAGTTGGGATCTGTTGCATACAAAAGCTGTTTGGTATTGTCGAGAAGCTCTGAGATTCCTGGTTTCAAACTAGTTCGTTACAAAGACAAAATATTTGTTGAACTGTTTTTTACAGAGATGTTTACGTATGATATGGTCCATATAAGTGACAATGCCTTCAAGTGATGTCGGAAAAATGGATACTAACTCTATTACAGTACCTGCGCCTGTGAAATTTTACATTGGAAAGCATGGAATATGTATTATATATCATACTGGCATTTATGTTAATAGCACATTCCTTAATTATATTTATAATTTTATTCTTTTGTTTTCTATGAATTTTCTGACACTCAACCTGCTCGATTGTGATTCTCATCTAGGCACACTAAACCCATATTGAACTGGTGACAATGAAGATTATGATCTAAATAATAAATGATGACTTGTCATTTTACCTGTATTATGTTTTTTATCAAGTCTGTCTTCAAAATGATCAATCAGTCAATCAATTAATTGCTTCATTTGTCCCCAAAGGATAATTGGTCATGTAACAGTAAACAAAAGACAAGATAACACATGACACACAAGCACATTATGTTAAGCAAAATTTAAAAAACGCACAATAAAATCAATTTAAATTTAAACTTTAGTTTAAAAGTAGGAAAAATATAATGAGAATTTGGGTTAAAATAGTATAGTACATGTGTCACCTAAAATAAAACATACTATACCATAGTACTGAAAAAAATAAACATGAATCATTTATTAGGATTGTTTGTTTGCGCTCTTACAGGCTGTGTGTAGGCTTTTAACCTTTTGCTGTTATTATTTTGTTATTTTTAAATCCAGCCAGAAAAGTTTGTAGGTTTATGAGAAAGTGACACTAGTGTTAATATCTGTTTTCCATTTGTGTTAAACTGTTATAAAGAAAACAAAAGAAAAGCAACCAATCAATCCATCAATCAGACCTTATTTGTATACCGCTGGCACTCATTAAAAACAGGAATTGAGGATACACTATCATATCACCAGAAGTAGGATAAAAAACTAAAAATAGGTACATTAATTACAGTTAACCAATCAATAAATAAGTATTACAAAATTGAAAAGAATAGGTAAAAAGTAAAAGCAAGGTAAAGAGTACAAGATAAAATACTAAGGAAGAGAAAATATAATGAAGCGAGTAAAACCAAAACAAAAGGTAGGGAACTAAAAATAAAACAATCCAGAAAATAAAAGATAAATTAAAAAGTTAATAATAATAATAAACATATACAAATAAAAAATATTATACAAACTAATAAAACAGAGTAAAATGTATGAATGAATAGGCAATAAACAAATAAAGTTCAATTAAAATGTTGTCCCTCTCTCTGATAAAGGACTTTCCGAGTATGCATGAATGCAGCACAGGACTGCCACTCAGTCAGAAGTTCGTCCTGAAGTTCACGGTTTCGTTTCCAGCGTGTGTCCACCAGGGGGGGCACAGCCAGGGGGGAGGCTCAATCCAACCCATCCACTCCGCTTCTCCTTCTCCTCCTCCTCGTACCATGAGCTGAATCTGTCCGGGACAGACCAGGGAAGATGGCGGCCACTGACCATTCCCGGTCCGAAGCTGCCAAACAGCGACGGCAGGATCAGCTGCAGCGATGGCTGGGCTCGGAGACGGACCGGACGGGATCGGAGGCCCGGGAGACCTCGAGCGGTTCGGTCGGGACGCGGCGGGCGAAGGTTCGATTCGCGCAGGGAGCCGTGTTTATGGCCGCCTGCTCCGCTGGAGACCGGGAGGAGGTGGCAGCGCTGCTCCGGCAGGGAGCTGACATCAACCACGCCAACATAGACGGACTGACAGCGCTGCATCAGGTAGGAAAGTTCACTTCAACTCTGAACAACTGTGTTTATTTTAATGTGTTTATGAGTTATAGGCTGCGGCTTAAAGTCGCTCAACTGACGGCCACAGTTTAATATTTATCCGTTAACTTCACGATCCTCGCCGCGAAGACGCGTTCATGGTAACTTACGGTGAAGTAAAGAGGCAAAAAAGTGTAATCAGCGTTAATCTAAACGTTGTTTTTCAGCGTGGCAGGCAGCTATAGTAACATTAGCTTAAATTCAACTCATTATCAATTTGTCATCTGTATTTATTTTCCCAGCAGGAGCGTTTCTGGCCTTTATAGACAGACAGGCAATGATGGAGGGAGGATTCACATCCTTCAATAAAAGTACTAACACCACACTTTAAAATACTCCGTTATAAATAAAAGGCCTGAATTGGAAATGTTACTCAAGTATAGTATGTAAGAGTAATCAGGAAAATGTTCTTCAAGTATTAAAAGTACAAGTATTCAATGCAGAAAAATGTCTCTCGTGATTGTTACTGTATACTTTTATACATGAAATCATAAGCTAGATTTAGAGTCAGACAGATATATAATTTGACCGATACTGGCTTGCCACAGCTATAGCGGTCTAGAGATGAGAATATGAACATTTTAGAGCTGCAATGATTAATTGATTATTGAATTAATCAGCAACTATTAAAGTTATTGATTAGTTGTTTGGATTCTTTTTTTTTTTTATGAAAATTTCCAAATTCTCTGATTTCAATTTCTCAAATGTAAATATCTCCTGGTTTACATTTGAGAGTGTCATCTTGGGCTTTGGAAAACTGTGATAAGCATTTTTCACCATTTTCTGAAATTTTACAGACCAAACGACTAATTGATTAATAATCAGTTAATCAAGAAAACACTCAATTGATTAATCGATTATTAAAATAATCGTCAGTTGCAGCCATAGAAAATTTCATGTCACATTTAAAGTGACCAAACATAATCCTTTTAGCAGTAATATCACTGTATTGTTAAAATGTGCTGAAATGTTCAAAAAGTACTGATAAATCATGTCACCAAGTTTTATATTGAAAACTTCTCAGCAGTTTGACATGGCATCATGTCCTTTGCACTGTCGCTAAACAAACCCATGATGCTGCTGCGCCTGCGTCTGGGAGACTGTTGCTAACTTTGATGGCTGGACAGTAATACTTGTGAGTTTCTCAACGATGGTTTTAATCATGATTAAAATTAGAAACAGTTACAATAATCTGTACTTTAATGTGGTTTATTGTAAAACCAGTTATCGTTTCATCCTTGTATGAGGCTATATTGGTATCAGCGTATATGTTGTCCAAAGTGTTTTTGTTGTGTTTGACAGCAAATAATACAGATTGGTCTTATTTTTATTTTGTATTATTTAGTTTTATAGACAGCACTTACATATATTTGACCCTTTTTTTAGTTAAAATTTAATATTTGTGGGGTTTTTTTCATTTATATAATTATTACTATTTCAATGATCTCATGTCATTTTGGACGATAAAGTTTATTGTTTGACTGTAAAATATCATATCAATATCAGACTCTTTGTACTCCCTAGTGTTGGCATCGGTTTCAAAAATCCAGTATTGGTCAGGCCCTGATTAGATTATTATTACTCATGCATAAAAATTAGGATTTTACTGCTGCAGTTGGTTAAAGTGGAGCTCATTTTGAACTATTTCCTATCAGACAGTAACTAATGATGGTTTCGTTATCACGGATTCATCTGATGATTATTTCCTCCATTAATCGACTGATTGTTTAGTTTGGAAAAGTTATGAAAATAGTTAGAAATGCCATCACAATCACCCACAGCCCAACGTGACACCTCTACAGTGCTTGTTTTGTCAGTTCAGAATTTTCACATGAAAAATGACTTCAGTGGTTATCAGAATAGTTGCTAGTCAATTTTCTGTCACTCGACTTATTATTAATGGACTAACCATTTCATCTGTACTTGTATAAACTGTTGGGTAGTTTAGCTTATAACAAACATATTTTATAAACTGAACATAGCTTTTATCTGACATGTTGTGGAGTAGAAGTAGAAAGTAGGATGAAAAGTAAAGACTTACGTAAGGGACAGTTGCCTTCAAATGTGTAGGTTGCTTAAGTACAATACTTGAGGAAATATACATCGTTAACATTCCACCACTGGGCACATTTAGTTTATTAGCCTGTTTGTAGGCTGGGCCATTCATACCTTCGGTAAGTGATAGGCTTCTTTTTCTAGCATACAATGTGAGGATATGAGGAGAGACAGTAAAAACCGTTCAGCTCAGAGCCTGTGGGATCATTTTTAGACACTAATAGGCACTGACTGGTCAGCTTGTGTCCTTGCTGGAGTCTCAGTAAAATAGTAGGTCATTGAATTCAGAGAAGTTTTCATCATCTGATCAACAGGTCTTAAGAAGGCTATGTTTTTTTCTCATGATGGAAGCCTGTTGGTAAAAACTGCCAGAAGACTGCCAGTAGTAACAGATTATCTGTAGTAGAATCCAGAGTTTCCCCCAGCAAAGTTGTTAGGCCCAGTGGGAAGTTTTTGAAGGGGCCCCAGCTGTACTGACTGATGGTAGCATAAAGTGGGGCCTTGTAGTTTCTCTGATAACATAATCAGGGCTGGAATCATGGAATTGACCCTCACTAAGTCCTGCCCCTCTTCACTCTGTGTTCAACTTTCTTTCCAGTAAAGTGACATAGCAAAACAGTAGCTAACTAGCTAGCAAGTTGCAATATTATCATAATTATAATGTGGCCAAGTGCAATATACAAATCGCAAAACCAGAAACAAATTGCAGTTATTTGAAAAAGGAAAAATGTGTGAGAAAACAGCATTAAAACGAAGTATTCCACTGCTGCAGAGATGCTAAAAGACCAGCCAATCTCGTTGTCCAGATAAAAGAAAACGTGTTTGTTTGGTACAGCATATGTAAGCAATGAAAGAGGGGAAGAAGAAAGTTGACAGAGGTGCCAAGCTATCTTAACTGATATTGGAGCACAGAACAAAAAGGGTCTGGACTTAGGAAGGGTCGATCGAGAAAAAAGGCCATAGCCCAGATTTTGTAGGGTTAGGGTTAGGACTATTCTTAACACACATTTTTTTTAAAAAAAAATCAGCAACTATAGTACAGTTTTTCAAAGAATCTGACAAAGTATAGTCTTGGAATGCAAACTAAATTATTTTCTTGACTTGTAAAATGATCTTTTAAATATACAAACATGGTATGTGTATTTCATGGCATCAAACAGGATGAAAAAATTACTTGTCTCTCACTGTTGACTACCATTTACATTTCTTCTGGAATCCAGTCCTATGGGGGGGGGGGGGGCACTGGAAGGGGAGGGACTTTGCCTCTCTTAGCGCACTGCATTCACGTTTTAACCAGCAGATATTGCTGTCCAGTATATCTCTTTCCACCCCCACTGTAACTGTTACTTAAAAAACATCTTAAAAATACATCCCTTGAAAATAAAATTCCTTGATGCTTAGGCCCAGTGGGGGGGTGTGGGGGGACTTAGACCCTGTGGGCCACCGGGCCTGCAGTTCACTGGGGAAAACCCTGGAATCAAAAGAGGATTATTTAAAGATCCTCTCCAGACATGCATTAAGATATACATACATGGCCTGCAGAGCCAGACACACATGAAGTGTGTTTCACAATTGGTTAACGAATAAATCAGAAACTGTCAGCTGATGGTCTAATGGGGGCTGGTTGAAAATTTTAACCTATTATCAAACCCTATTAGCTAATGTTTTGCTAACATTAGCTAACTCAAGTTATGACCCTCTATTTTGTTTTTACGGGATAAGGAGACAGTTGTGTTGAGGTTACAAAGTTTGCTCAACTGTAATTGGAGCACAGAACAGAAAGGGGCGGGACTTAGGAAGGGTCAACTGGACCAGAATTGACTTCCAAACTAGTTGTGATGTCACGCATTATGCTCATAGGCCCACCCCTTGAAATCAGATGTTTAGTGAGCACACAGAAACTTTTCATTTCAAGCAGATGAATGTGAAAACATTCTTCTTGTGTAAAACTGTGCACATACATCATTGTGCACAGGGAAGCTCAAACATCCAACTTTAGGAACATAAAACAAACATATTTCTGAGTGGAGGGGGACTTTAACCTTCATTTTTTAATTTGCAGTTTGAGGCTTGTTGCTTTTGCATGTCCCAAATTGGCTGCACTTCTTCTTCTGAGCATGTTCCAGTCTTAATGCACGTCCCTCCCTCCCCTCCACTTCAGTCATAACACAGCGGAGCCGTCTGGACAACATCACTGTCACACAAGCTCTCAGTGATGCAGTATTTCCTCTGCTTTTATGATAGCGCGTGTCATAAACACATTGCTGTCTCTTCACATACGGCGAACTCACAGTCACATGGATTTGACTTTAATATTTAAAGCATGCTCGTCAACATAATAAATGTGTTGCTTTTTAAATTTCCTGCCCACTGGAGCTGAGTTGTAGCTCAGCTGGCCTGTGTGCTCTGAGTGATGTCATGCTGAAAGTTGATTGGTGTTTTCCCCCCTAATGTAATATTTGATGATGCTGACTTCCCATGACCTGTTCACATGACGAAACGGCAGTGGTCCTGCCTGGATGATGGGTGAATGTGTTCTCCTTTAACCGATCCACACGTGGGACCGTCACCCAGTGTGGTCCCTCCATCCCTTTCTCCTCTGTTGCTCATCGGTCGCCTGGCAACCAGAATTAAATATAGGCCCACACTCTCCAAACTTTCCATCCTCTCCATCCAAAGCCTTTCTGTCTTCTCCACTATGCTTTCACTCTCCTTTGTCTCCCTCCTCCTCCTTCTCCTCCTCCCCCTCTTCTCCCTGTGTCTCTCTTTCTCTTTCTCCTCCTTCCCTTTGCCAATTCCCCATGGTGGGGACTTTAGGGATTTCGGATGAAGAAATGGAAAACATTCCTCAAACAGCACAAGCTGCTGTTGTCAAAAGGCGATTTCCACAATGAGTCACTTGATGACCCAGTGAGGGAGTCTGCTGGGAGGCTGTGTGTGCACCCTCGTAACGCGCTGGGTGCAAGAAGTGCCCTCTGTTCATTCATTCAGCTTGGAGCACCCACTTGTTCAGAGGGCTCCCCCTCTGCTGCCAGTGAACGCTGCTTTTGACTTGCCAGGTTCTGCCTCTGCTTTGAACTACAAGCCTTAAAATCACCGCATCTTTATGTGTCTTCCATCCTTACTACCAAACTAATTATCTTACATTATGACCGAGGCAGGAGACTTGTAGCAGCTTTGTGATTAGTTGATTTAGCCCAAAAGCAAAGCCTCTTACATTCAGTGGCTTAAGGCGGCCTGATGGACGAGGTTCTGTGCGGCAACAGACACTTGCTGCCGTGAGAGTAACTGCGGTGTTAATGAATGGCTGGAAACTCCGTCACTTCAGGGAGTGCAGTCTTGTTCTGAGCAGATCTCATCAGCTGTAACAGATGAAATCTGACATAGAAACAATATGTGATGGAAAAGAATACATAAAGGTTGATTTGATTTTTTTTTTTTTGTCCCAGTCAAGATTAAGAATAAGTTATATACCTGTCCTTTCCTTACACAAGTAATCTGTTGTGTACATCAGTAGAGAATTATTAATATCTTTATTATTAATACTAAATTCAGGCTGATTTATATCTGTTTTGGTGATATTGCACCTGCTGGTGTTCACTGCTAAATCTTCTCAAGTACATTTACTCTCTAGGGATGGAAATATTGGTCCAGACTGAAATATCTCGGCAAATATTTGGATGAAGTTTTGTACAGACATTCAGGTTCCCCAGAGAATGAATCCTTCTGTCTGTGGTGATCCCTTAACTCTTCTTTATTGTACCACCACCATGAGCTTGACTGCTGTGGTTTTTATTGAAACCTCTCAAGACCCAGGCTAGCCAAGCATATTTTTTCTCAGGAAAATTACCTCTCTATTATAGAATAAAAGAATGAACAACCCCTGCTGCAGTTACTTGTTTGTGCAAAGCTACAGGCTAACATTACTCTCTGTTATTACATAATAATAAGTATGCCATTCACATTATTTCAATAGTTTGCCCAATGCCTGTTCCCTAATTCAATATAAGATTGTGACAATCTCAGTTTACCTCTTCTGTGAATTTGCTTCTTTCTTCTCTCTTATTTCCAAAGTGGTGTTGATCATTTCTACACAGAGCCAGGCTCTCAAGAAACAGAGAGTGATCTTGTGGTGTTTCCCTGTCAGGCTGTGTTTCCTGTAGAAATGCCCTCTGACACAACACATGTTGTGTTTCTCACAGCAGCACATCAATAATACCACATGGAAATAGGGTTGTTCTGATCCAGTATCGAAAAATGCCGCATATGCAGCCTAAAATGCTGGTATTTGTTTCTGTGAGTGCAGATGATGTGTCTATGCAGCATTTATAGAATCATATTACATCTGTTAGTAGTACAGGTTAGTAATATCAAAATGTTTTAGAAAAATTATTAGATATTTTTGTAATGCACTCCTATCAGATCAGTACTTGCTATCAGTCATACACAAAGTATTGTGAAGGAAGCAAACTCTACATGGAAATGCTAGAGGGCTGAAAAGTTGTCTGTTTCCACTTTAACTAGACAAAGTAAGCAATGACATGAAGTTACCTTGTGCTCTTGGAAAACGTTATGAGCTGTCACATTCGTTTACACTGTTTTATAAAGTAAATAATCAATTGATTAATTGAAAAAATTAACAAAAGATTCATCGATAATTGAAATAAGAGTTAGTTGCATCATTATAGTAGTTAGTATTAGTGTTAATACCGGCCTAATCTTTATACCATCGCTGTGACATTTTTTTTTTTTACTTCTTATTAGGGAAGCCTGATATTCTTTCAGTTTAGGCTGAACTTTGTCTATTTTACAGGTAATTGCTAAAGTACACTGCAAAAAATCTCTTTCAAGTCAATTTTTGTCAAAAATTGAAGTGCAGAACACATATTTTCTTTTTAAAATGGTGGGAAAGAATGACATTGTTGGAAGATTATCATTCAGTATCATTTTTTTCTAGAACAATTCAGCTTACCTTGATATTAGTGCAGAGTGCCTCATTCTGTCTTAACTCTAGAAAATTCTTGAAATATATTTATATTTAAAATCTCACCTACACTGGCAAGTTTTTTTTTTGACTTGTTTTAAAAATTAATTTAAAGAGTCAATAACTGGAGCCGTATGAAAGCATTAGGCAGAAAAAGTAGGCCATACACAGATCCTACCGTCTGAGGTTTTTTTTTCTCATAAATATTGTCTGGAATTAAAGCAACATAACATAACACCATGAGGTCCTCATGGGATTCATCTTGGGACTTGTGTTGGATCACATTGGGATGGTAGCTAGACCTGGCCTCAGGAAAAGCTGCTAAATAGATTCGCTGTTTCACTCACAGAGTCACTGTTTTGGAAAGTACTTGAGGGCTTTTAGCAGCCCACTTAACAGAAAGTCATTACAGCGAGTAGACACAGTAGTCATTGTTTTAGTCCCAGTGCTTTAGGTGAATTTAATAGATTTTGGAAGTGACTACAGTTTTGCCTTTCACAACAAACCAACATGAAGTGGGTCAAAGGCCTTCTCTACTGTCCCGACACTGGACTCTGACTGACGTGTGCAGTCTGGTTTCTGTTTTTTAAGCGTGTAGTGGGGATTCTCATAATAAACGACAAACAATAAACACTTGTGCAGCAATCCATCATGTGGCTGTGTGTCCTCTGGCAGGCCTGCATTGATGAAAATGCTGAGATGGTGCAGTTTCTGGTGGAGAGCGGGAGTGATGTCAACAGAGGGGACAACGAGGGATGGACTCCTCTGCATGCTGCAGCTTCCTGCGGCTTCATCCAGATCGCTAAGTGAGTGTTGGCCATCACCACACTGACACGTCACGGCCATTAGGATATAAATAGTCCTGAGTATTTGGAAAATCTAGGCCCACATTGAATTTTAGTCAGTTTGGAGGTAGACATTATACAGGATATTGTCAATTGTGTCAGGTAATACACATTAAACTCATTCTGGTTTTAGTGTTACTTTACGTTTTTGTTTTTTTCTTTGAAGATACCTGATAGAGCATGGCGCTCATGTTGGGGCGGTGAACAGTGAGGGAGAGCTTCCTCTGGACGTGGCCACAGAGGACGCCATGGAGAGACTTCTCAAAGGGGAAATCAAGAAACAAGGTGAGAAATCACTCTGTACCAGCATGAACACAGCCGCTTCAACTCATGTGGAGTGGATGCATATAAAGTAATCTTCATATGATTACTACAATATGTATGTGACATGTTTATGTCATCATCAGATTTAAGAGATTTAATATGAGAATTTGACAGCAGGCAAGGGTGCATAATCACAGCTAAATTGATTTTTTTTTTTATTTCAACCACAGTCATTTATTATAAGGGCTGAAACAATTAAAGGACCAGTGTGTAGGTTTTGGTGGCATTTTGCGGCGAGCTTGCGGATTGCAGACATCTTATGTCTCCTTCCCCTTTCAAGCATGTGGGAGAACCTACAGTGGCTGCGAAATTTGCAAAACACTCCAAACACCTTGCCAGGGTATGGTTTGTCCAAATAACACCAGAAACTTAAGTTAACTGACTTGTTTAATCTTTAAGTAAATGAATCAGAACGAGGACACAGTGTGTCATGGAGGCAAAGCAACAAACATTATTGCACATTAAAAAGGATGTGACAGTTCCTTGTTCTACCCAGAGATAAACGTGTTAACTGTGAAAGGACGTGTTTAATTCTTTATTGAGTGGCTAGATTTACAAGCCCAACATGGCCTTTTATTTGCCTTAGGCAAGAGGGCAATCCTTACTGTGGAGCTATGAATATGTTGCAATGTTGCCAGTATGCCAGTACAAAGTTAGTCTTTTCATTGATGGTTTGAATGAATGATTCTTTGCAGCTCTGGCATCAATCAATTTGTTTTCCATCTAAAAATGAATGAATCAAAGTGACACCATACACAGCTCAGGCTACACTGAGTGAAAAACTGGGGATGGAAATCTCTAAAATTATCCTCATAAATGTACAGGCCCCAAAATGTGTTTTGCATTTTTGTCCTGTTTTTACAAGCGGCCACGTTTAAAGCAGTCAACCCGCTCAAAGTCGACAAAAATAGACAAGGAAATGAGGACAGAGTCACTGTGTACCAAATGTTCTGTGACCTTCATACTGAGGCTCCAGGCTTATAACTTTATCACTGTCAGATACACACATTGTAGAGATCCATCATGTAACTGAAGTCACAGATGACAAATATAAGATAAATGAGTATGAAATTGAATATTTTGTGTTTTGTCTGCAGCTTACAGTTTTTGTTCTAGAATAACCTGTTTTCTGTTTCCGTTTTCCCTGTTTTTAAAGGTCTAACATCAGATCTGTGTGTTTGTATTTTCAATTATTTCTGGTCATCCATGTGTGCGTCACAGGAATAGACGTGGACAAGGCCAGGAAAGAAGAGGAGAGGATCATGCTGCAGGACGCCATGGCGGTGCTGGCAGGAGGCGGCACTCTCACACCTCACCCAAACACCAAGGCAACTGCTCTGCATGTTGCTGCTGCCAAAGGCTACATTGAAGTCCTGAAGTGAGCATCAGTTCACACACATGAGAGCAGTGACAACTTGTTAACAACATCACACCAAGTCAGACATTTTTCCTCCTGGATATTCCTCTCAACATCTCTCCCTCGTGTTTGTCTCCCTCCCTTCTTCCTTGCCTCGTTCAGGGTTCTGTTACAGTGCGGTGTGGACGTGGACGGCAGGGACATCGATGGGTGGACGCCCCTACATGCAGCAGCTCACTGGGGGCAGGAGGAGGTGTGCACCCTGCTCGCTGACAACATGTGCGATATGGGTGCTGTCAACAACGTGGTGAGCGCGAGACAAACAACATTTAACTTGGCATAAACTGTGATTGAAGCCTCTGCTCATGCCGTGACTGACCATGCCTGTGAATGTCCTTGTAGGGCCAAACACCTCTAGATGTTGCAGATGAGAACCTCGCAGATGCTCTGGAGGAGCTACAGAAGAAACAGAACGCCGTGAGTCCGCCTCCATGACTATCTCACTCCGTTAGATAAACCTGATGTGATTGATAGCGTTACAGCGGTGAATGTCCTCTGTGTTTATGTGTGTTTATATTCCTCTTCAGTTACGCAGCGAGAAGGAGAAACAGCCTCCTGTTATTGAGACCAGCCAACCAATCTCCATGGTACCAGTCCGCACACGCAGGTCAGTGCCAGTGTTTAGATGTGTGGGCATGTGTTTGTGTGTGTGTGCGTATGTGGGCACCCGCTATGCTGTTCCTCAGCTGACTCCCAGTAATCCCAGTATCGGCAGTTTGCATGCAGGTATGATGTTAACAGTCCCGGCATTCCTTGAACGATGCTACCTCTATCCACTGACATTTACACTGGATGGATTTAGCAGTCAGTGACAGTCTGTGTCACAGCTTCATACTGAGTACTAAATGCTTTCAGTATGTGAATATATAGGAGAAATGACAAAATATATTGAAACTTAAAACAGCCCACTGAGGCAATTTATCTACTGAGGGATTTTGAGATATTTTTTTCCCATTCGCACTCTTATTGACTAGTACTTGTAGCCTCTGTCGGTTAGGTTGGTTATGGAGGCAATTTTGCATGGGTACGAATACAGGTGTGCGTTGAGATTTTGGCTCGCCCTTTAGTGTGCCTTGGGCACAAAAAATTTGAAAAACACTGCCTTAACTGTCTTATTAAAGTATCTGTCATCACAAAGGACAATAAAAGAAAAAATCAAAGTAATAAAAATAAAATGAAATGATGAACTAATTTCTTTGGAAAGAGCATTTCTAACTAGCTCTTCTGGATGTGCAATATGTATAAAATCCTCCTTTGAAGTGTATTTCAATTCACTATATTGATGTTTATCATCATGTCTGGAAAATCCATTGCAAAACTGTTTATGGTTAAAATAAAGGATAGTTAATGCAGAGGTTATGAGGTATCTTGTGGGGCGGCTTGATATCCAGCTCCTCCAGGGAGTGTTGAAGTGCCCTTGAGCAAGACACTGAACATTAGACCACAGACCCTGGATTTTAGAGGATTTTATCTTAAGAAATCCCCACTGAGTCATTTTAGGATCACTATAATTTACAATCAATCAAAACAGCCAACCCTATTTATTCCCTTGTTCTAAAGACCTCTGTTGGTCCGCTTACCCCAGTCCACCAACCACTTAAGGTGCTGTACAACACATGTTCAATGTTCAAATGATGATGGCACAGGCTGCGGAGCAGTTACAG
This sequence comes from Lutjanus erythropterus, assembly GCF_056507025.1. Lineage (NCBI taxonomy): Eukaryota > Metazoa > Chordata > Actinopteri > Lutjaniformes > Lutjanidae > Lutjanus > Lutjanus erythropterus. Next base: position 23,694,021 of record NC_139329.1, on the reverse strand, counting down.
GTTCAGTGTCTTGCACAGTGGCACTTCAACACTCTCTGGAGGAGCTGGATATCAAGCCACCCCATGAGATACCTCATCACTTCTGCATTAACTATCTGGATAATTCTGTGACCTGACACATTTATATCGTCTCATCCTATACAAATGTTGCCCAATGTTAGTATCTCTAAAGTTTTTAAATTTTATACTGGCAGTAGTTCAGAACCTTAAGCACAATATAAGTTAATTTATTGCACACTAAAAGTCAACACAGTAATTGATGTAATTAGTAAAAGCATATGTGTAGTATACAGTATGTGGTTGGGACACACATTGTTTTGTCATTTGTGTGGAGCCTCTGTTGCTATTTTATCCCTGTGGGCTTGTGGAAAGTTTGCATCATCATATATTGAGGAACTATTATAAAATGTGTAAAACAAATTAATAATTAAGTAAACAGCTGTACTATGGCCATCAAGATGATGTATCCAGTGATAAGACAGCAATGCTGCACATGGCATCACAGGAAGTGACCCACTGTCCCACCCACCGATGTGTTGCATGCTCGCTCTAATTGGCTGCACATGGAATGACTGCCCTCACTGATCAGCTCCCTGCATGCCACCTGTTGTTCCACCCCACCTTGGCCCCGCCCCTGCAGGACTTCTATCTCTCGTATGAGCAGCAAGGAGAAGATCTGCCTGCACGAGCGTGAGAAGCACCCGCCTCCTGCCCTGCCAAGTAGCCCAGCCGAGGAGGAGGAGGAGGAAGGCCAAACGGGACAGAGCCAGACTCAGAGCCAGGGCAAGGCCTCCAGCAGCTCTAGCTCAGAAGAGGAGAGTGAATCGGAGAGTGATGCAGAGTCAGGTAAGAGAAGCTGCTGAGAGAGAAGTTGGTGTATTAGTTGGGTGTTATGACTATTTAAAGATTTTATTGAGTTACTGATTTATTAATGTCTGACCTTTGCACGGCTGCAGAGAAAGCGAAAAACCGAGAGATCATAAACAACTTGAACAACAAACGCAACGCTGCCAGCCTGCTTCCTACCTCCACAATGAGTACTGCTGCAAGCCAAGTGAAAAAGGTAAAATGCATGAAGAACATCAAGTGTCATTTTGTATGAACTCACTGGACATTATCCTGCTTATTACTTACTTAAAATCATTTCATATTAATATCATATCAATCATTTCTTTATTTTCTATTACAAAATATCCATCCATCCATGCATCCATCCATCTTCAACCGCTTATCCGAAATTGGGTTGCAGAGGTAACACTTCCAGCAGGAGACCCCAGACATCCCTTTCCCTGGCTACATTAGTCAGCTCTGACTGGGTGATCCTGAGGCGTTCCCAGGCCAGGGCAGAGAGATAATCCCTCCACCTAGTCCTTGGTCTGCCCCGTGGCCTCCTCCCAGCTGGACGTGCCTGGAACACCTCCTAGGGAGGGCACTCGGTGGCACCCTTACCAGATGCTCGAACCACATCAACTGGCTCTTTCCTACTCAAAGGAATAGGGGCTATATTCCGAGTTCCTCACAGATGACTGAACTTCTCACACTATCCCTAAGGGAGATGCCAGCCACACTCCTGAGAAAACCCATTTCGGCCGTTTGTATCCGCAATCTTGTTCTTTCGGTCATGACCCACCCTTCATGACCATAGGTGAGAGTAGGAACGAAGATTGACCAGTAGATCAAGAGCTTCGCCTTCTGGCTAAGCTCTCTTTTCGTCACAATGGTACTGTATAGATAGCGCAATACCACTCCCACTGCTCCGATTCTCCGGCCCATCTCACGCTCCATTGTTCCCTCACTTGAGAACAAGACCCCAAGATACTGGAACTCCCTCACTTGGGGTAAGGACCCTACTCGGAGTAGACAATTCACCGGTTTCCTGCTGAGAGCCATGGCCTCAGACTTAGAGGTACTGATCCTCATCCCAGCTGCTTCATACTCGGATGCAAACCGGTCCAGTGAGTGCTGGAGGTCACAGACCGATGATGCCATCAGAACCACATCATCTGCAAAAAGCAGCTTTGCAATCCTCAGGTCACTAAACTGTTACTGTCTGTCGTTCCACTACCGGGACGGAACCCGCATTGTTCCTCTTCAATCTGAGGTTCAACTATTGGCCTGACCCTCCTTTCCAGCACCTTAGAGTAAACTTTCCCAGGGAGGGTGAGTAATGTGATGCCTCTGTAATTGGCACATACCCTCTGGACCCCTTTTTTGAAAAGGGGAACCACCACCCCGGTCTGCCACTCCTTAGGCACTGTCCCAGACTTCCACGCAATGTTGAAGAGACATGTCATCCACGACAGCCCCTCAACACCCAAAGCTTTCAGCATTTCTGGGCAGATCTCATCAATCCCTGGGGCTTTGCCGCTGTGGAGTTGTTTGACTACCTCAGTGACTTGACTTGACCCCTTGAGGCACCTATGACGTTAAGACCACAGCTCTCGGCTGCAGCCTCAGCAATGGACATTTTGAACATCGACCGCTCCAGTTCAATGTCTCCTACCTCCACAGGGATGCTAGAAAAGCTCTGCTGGAGATGGGAGTCTCCCAGACAGAGGCCTCCTCCAAACATTCCCAGCTCACCCGCACTACACATTTGGGCTTGCCAGGTCTGTCCAGAGGGTTCCCCCACCACCTGACCCAACTCACTACCTGATGGTGATCAGTTGACAGCTCAGCCCCTCTCTTCATTTGAGTGTCCAATACATATGGCGTCAAATCAGATGATACGATGAGAAAACCAATCATTGACCTTTGGCCATTCTCTGCCACCCGGGTCCAGTCCATCGAGACCCCATTCCTTCACTGCAACCCAGGGCTCTGTGGCGTGCCCGGCCACCAGGTGCTCACTGTTGGGCCCCCCTTTCAGGCCTGGCTCCAGATGGGGGCCTCAGGCTTCCTTCAGGCAGGGTCACTCTGCTTCTTCCTCATTCTATCATGGGGTATTTGAACCATTCTTAGTTTGGACCCTCGTCTGAGACAAATTTGCCAAGGAGCACTAGACTCCAGACAACACAGCTCCCAGGTTCATAGGGACACACAAACCTTTCCTATAGATAAGGTGATGGTTCCCAGAGAGGTTTATTAATTAAATTATTAATTAAAAACTTATTTTATTTATTTAAACATGATTTTATTGCTCCTCCAGAGTCTATTATCAGTACTGCATCCATAGCAACAGTCTGTTATTCATAGCAAGTTACACGCCTTAAAATGCCATAATTGGCCAATCAGAGTCAAGTATTTAACAAAGCCATGTAATAATGAATAATAAGATGATGACTTTTACGTATTTTGTAGCAGGACCCAAGCAAGCCCCCAACCACTGAGGCCCCTGGATCCTGGAGAACGTCTCTGAGGAAGGCGGGCAGCTCGGTGACTCTGGGCTCAGCTGGACTGTCTGACTCCAGCCAGGACCCCAGCAGACCTGCAGAGACCGGCCTGGGCATGACCCGCTCTGCCTCCAGTCCCCGGCTCAGCTCTGAGGCCGACACCAAGGTACCCTAACACAGACACTACCTTAAGTTTTAAACTCTTAGTTTGTCCCTTGAGTAAAACATTTTCATAATGCGGTGCAGTCATAATACAACCATGGTTATGCTTCACTTTCATTATTCTTTAATGTTACTAGACAGCATTGTTTTTAGTTGTTAGAAGCTTAGGTAACACATTTAATTAGCCTGTTCTAGGCAGCTTCTTCAAAGTGGACCACAAAGAGAAAACAAAAAGAAGAAGACGACGAGAATGCCTTGACAAATATAAAAAGCACTATCACATAATCCAAAGTAAATTTAACCTAGCCATAACAAATACACACAAGCAGAAGGTAGGGCAAGAAGTAAGCTAGCTTTACTGACAAAATCAATGCAAGAAAGCTTGCTGAAAAATGAAACGAAGATGAAGTCATGAAGAAATATGACAATATTACTGTGACAGAAAGAAAGGAGATAGACAGACATTGTTAGGAGCCGATGGCTAATGTATGAGACGGAGTAATGTTAATTTTTTGCTAAATGCTTTATTAAAGTTGATAGCGCTCATATCAGATCTTTACTCTCTAACAAGTTGTGTCCGGTGGGTTTTCCTTGTACTGTCTTATTAAATTATTTCACTTTGAAGGGACTGATATGTGTCCCTTAAAGATTTTCTGAGGAAAACAATCTCTAAGGACCTTCTACTTATCTAGCTAAGGGCAAACACTCAGAGATCAAGGCAAGACAGTTTTATGCAACTCATTTTTTTTTCCCCAAAGCATCCTTCGATGAAAATTTAAGGGAAACCTTAGTGGTTTTATGCAACCTCACACAGGGAATTACACACCCATGAAACCAGCTATTATTTATTATCTAACTTGACTCCTGATAAAAGCTTTTTTTTAACAGCTTCTTATTGCTGAGTCATATTATAAACTGATTTCACCCCTGGTTCTCAGGAGCCGAGGCTCGCCCGGGTACCACCCATCCCGACACGGAGACTCTTCAGTATTCCGGACAGCAGCCCTGACAACTCCAACAGGTGGGCCGGCGCTCTCATGTGCTCCTGCGCTCGTGAAACCAGTATCTGTTTTTCTGAGTCACTGCATATGTGCCCTTGTCACCCTGTCTCTCTCTCAGTTGGCTAAGTCGTAGCTCCTCTTACACCCGGCGCCTTCATAGTCAATCAGGGAATGAGCTCGCTAGTTCCACCCCCTCTTTGCTTCACAGGTCAGTCATGCTGCTCACTGCCCCACTCATATTTGTTTGCTCTCCTGTTTTGTTTGTGATTGTTTTTGCTGTGTCACAGCTTATTACATTCCCCCAGCAGTGAATGCTAATTTGTGTGTGTGGCTGTGGCTGTGAAAGATGTCTTTGTGTTTTCAATGGGCTTTGTCTCTCGTAGCTCATCTTATGGAAAGAGACTGGATGACCCCAACGTGACCTCAGCTAACACAGGAACAACTGCTGGACTCAGCCGCCTTAATAATGTCTCAGCCCAGAGGTACTTCATTTTTATAATCATTTTCCAGTTTATTTTCCTCACTTATCTGAACGATCTGATGGTCACACTCTTATCTTTCTCCTGAAGACTTTCTCAGGAACAGACAGAAAAGAAGGATCAGCCTGCTGTCACCACCTCCAACTCACAAGGCTCAACCACAGGCGAGCAGGAGACCAAGCAGAGGCGCAAGTGAGTCAAAGACTGTGTGAGATAGTGCTGGGCCTGATGGTGCTGCATGGCCTCTAACTTAGCATTAGGCTAAGAGTGTTAATGCTGGGATAACCCTTTTCACACACACATCGTTAACCCAGGGTTAACTGCAGCCCAGGGCTTCACACTGCACTTCTGCTGTACAGGCTGTTTGTTAAAAGTTTGTTGGAACAGTGACTAATGTTTACATTTTAGAATAACGTGTGACTAGTCTTGAACGGCGTTTAGACCAGTTTCACTCCGGCACTCTGGAGTTTCAGGGGATGAGCCTGCAAACTTAATAGTTTGTTCGCAAAATCATGTCAGGTGGTTCGAAATTTCACCTTCAAAATATTCGCAATTTCGTGTCATTTGTTTGTGCTGCTGTTGGTGTGTAAAGACCTTAACCCTGCTCCAGAGTAGGCCCAGCCAGCCTCAGGCTAAACTCAAGGTTAGCCTACTTTAGAATGAGTTGGGAACCTGAGCAGATGGAGGGCAAAAAATTGTCCAGATATAGTACGAGCGATAAATACAGCGATGCCGCTTGTGATTTCTCCCTCTTCAAGTGAGTTATTTATTCATAACTAAAGTAATTTTCTTAAGTCTGCCTTTTTTCTATATAATTAACTCCCAACAGCTCCCCCTTTTTTGAATGTTCCCATAAAAAGGGTGCTGTGGATCATAAAAGATGTGCTGCTTCTCAGCCTCATTAATTATTCTCTTGTCCCCGTTGACTGTTCTGATTAGGGTAAACAGAAATGCCGCGGACATCAACGTTAATTTTGACCAAAGATAATGGTTACGGAAGTGCGTGAAACTGAATTGAATCAGGGTGGGTGTTTTCATAAACAAGCGACGCACAGAGCAAGTTAGGACATCTTCATTAGGAAAAACTAGAAAAAATAATCTGATGCTTGCTCACTCATTTGCATCTCTTCCAGTTAGGAAACTGTGTTAGGCCGGGGTTAATAAAGTTCTAAAAATGCTTTTTGCTCTAAGCCCTAAGTGTTTCTGACTTGTGTAGATCGTATCTGACACCAGTGCGGGATGAGGAGGCAGAGGCCCAGAGGAAGGCTCGATCCCGGCATGCACGTCAGTCCCGTCGCTCCACCCAGGTACGAATTTCACCTGCTCACATGTTTACTGCAGATTCTTTTTCATGAACTTCAGACGTTGTGTGTGTCAGTGTGGCCAATGAGACAGCATTATCTCTTCTCTGTGTCAGGGGGTGACGCTAACAGACCTGCAGGAGGCCGAGAAGACGATGAAGACGGACAACAAAGGGAGAGAAAAGAAGGAGGAAGAAGAGAAGGAGAAAGAGAAGGAAACAAAGGCAAAGAAGGGAGAGGAAGGGGTGAGAGACATATTTCAAAGTTATAGGCCTGCGTTGGCTGTGCCTCTATAAAATTATGTGACGTCACATACTGGGGGATACTGTGTTTACAGGAAGTGAGCTGGAGGTCTCGCATTGCCAGCCTGCAGAAGTCTGACCTGCTGGGCCTCACGCAGCCCACTGGCGCTCCACGGCCTCAGACAGCTGACAGGAGAGGTACGCATCACCTCTTCCCTTTTTGTAGCCTAGAGCATGACAGTGTGCTTGGTGAAATATTTGATTTTCTCTTAAACGACTGCTGTCTGGCTTTGTTCCAGATGTGGAGGCCAGCACAGGGGAGAGCGAGACAGAGCGATGGGCCCGTGAGCGCAGGGAGAGGAGACAAGCTCGGGCCAGGAGGAAGGCACAGAGGACCGGGGAGGTAAACACTGCAGACATCTTCTCATCTGGATGGATAGAAAACCATGAAAGACAAATTCAGAAGAAAGTGTAAACGGATTATAATGTTTTAACTTGACTTTCATGTTTTTGTGCTGTCTGTGTTATGTGCAGAGTGATGATAATGATCCGAGTGGAGAGGAAGAGTTCTCAGGCAGTGGGCTGGATCCACAGGTGTGTGTGTCTGTTTTTTTTTTGTGTGTGTGTCTCAGTGGAGTGTGACCTAAGACCTCGACCATAACTTCTTGTCTTCTCTGTTTACAGACGGTCAGAAACTTGAGCTCCAGGTATGAATTCAGCCTTTTCCCTCTTTCTTCATTCAGTCAGCACAGTCTCTAATAGCAACATCTCTGACCTCTGACTTCTGCTCATCCACTCAGGTCGGACGTCTCCTGTAACGACTGCACCCAGGGAGGAGGCTCCGACACCAAGGACTTTAAGAAGGTCAGCAGACAGAAATGATATTTAGGTCACTGCATGAGTTTTTCTTATTTGTCCCTGTTATTTACAGCTCTGTGTGTGTGTGTGTGTGTGTGTGTGTGTGTGTGTGTGTGTGTGTGTGTGTGTGTGTGTGTTGTGTGTGTGTGTGTGTTTGTGTGTGTGTGTGTGTGTGTGTGTGTGTGTGTGTGTGTGTGTGTGTGTCAGTTGTTTGAAGAGGTCTCCAGAGAAAACAGTCAGCTCCAGTCTCAGCTGCAGGACACCCAGAGGATTGTCACTCAGACCAGGCTGGACTTGGAAAAGGCCACGCAGGTGATGAGACACACACACACACACACACACACACACACACACACATACATCTTTACATCTTACTCTGTTTATTCTGAATACCAATATCTTTAACTGATTAAAGATAGAAACATGATGCTTAATAGGTTTCCATTGTTTCATGCTTTGTGTGGAAAAACAAATCAATGTAAAAAACCTTAAAAAAAAAGATTTGATTCTTAAAAATAAAATAAATGATGTCACCAGCTTGCAAAAAATACAAGTTATTACCTCTACAGCAGCCGTTCTCAAAGTGTGGCCCACAGGCTAATGGCTGCCCTCAGAAACATTTTGTGTAACCCCAAACATCACATGAAATGCATGCACCATATTTCAATAATTAAATAAACTAAACTAAACTTGTAGAAAGCTACTGTAATCAGTGTTCGAGCTGTAGTTTGATGGATAAAAATTTAATGTGGAAGTAAGATCGAAAAGTCATCACAGAAAAAAACGCTGTATGGTTGAAGAGAAAAGGATGGACTCTTACTTTGTCAGACCACAGGGGACACAAGGGATCTGCTTTATCTGCTAACAGATGAATTCAGGTCTTAAAGAATGTAATGTTAAACGCCATCATGAGACCAACAGCAGTTCATGGATTTCTTTTCCTGTGCAGCCCTCAGTTATGTCTTGTATGTAATGTCGCTCCCTATGTTGGCACACAGTCTAGAGCCTCACTTATTCTTTTATAATAATGTAATGTAATGTTAGCCAGATATTGCTGTGTAAATGACACAACTGAATCAGTCCATAATGACTCATTTCTACTTGCGCTCCTGTTCAGCCACAATTAAAGACGTCGCATAAACATCAGGAGTTTTATCATGAAAGGAAAACAACAAGTAAACATGTTGTACCTCAGCAGGAAACATCATTCACAGAAATGACTCACTGTTCACTGTGTACAGGGTTTCTGCATGTCCTTAAAAACCCTAAGAGCCAATCATTTGAATTTTAGACCTTTAAATGTCTTAATATGATTTTGACAGATCTGTAAAAATTTTAATTATGAAATGAACAATTAACACAATGAATTTAACTTGAGTCTTGATGTTAAATGTGTTTTGGGGAAAAATTGTACTGATCATGCTGTAATAATTATAAAGTGAAACCAACATTGAACGAATAAACACTAATGCAAAATGTGCGTGTACTTTTTTGTCAGTATGGCTGTCTCTTGAACTACATTCACCATGGACTTAAAAAGGCTTATTTTCACATTTTTAAACTTGCAGAAACCTTTTGTATAGTGTGTGTTTAGCATTTTTGTGTGGTCTAGTGGGAATTGTTGTTCAGTATTTATGCTGTAAATTACCCCACAGCATATATACATATAGAACATCATAAAAATAGTTTGCTGTCAGTGGCCCGTAACAGAGAGCTAACAACCATAATGCATTGCACAGGCATGGACAAAAAAGGAACATTTAAACAGCTGCCAGATGAAAGAATGGCCTGAGTTGTGTTCAGATTATTTTGTATTTTGCCTGCGAGTAGAATTCACTTTATAATGTGCAGCAAATAGGTACTGAATTTATACACAGCTGTGTTTTTCGTTTTTACTCAGTCGAATCATCTGAAGAAGTCGTCTTTAAAGCAGCTGACTTGAAAATTTGTAACTTTTGCAAACAAGAAATAACTTTTTTTTCCCCCAATAAAAAAGCTTTATTAACACACAATAGACACACCAGCCTCAATTCAATACACTCAGGTTTTTTTGACTCTACAGCCTTATTGATCTGGTATGACCAGTAGCTATTGGCAGCTGATGCTTACTGATGTTAGCAAACATTGATGATGATGGTGTTGATGTTGTTGTCTTGTCGTATTCCACAGAGACAGGAGCGCTTCAGTGACTGTTCAGCCTTGCTGGAGCTGGAGAGAAAGGTAACAATGCATCTCCGCTGCTCATGATGTGACCTGATGTTGTTTTAGCTTCAACTGCCTCACGACCGCCACCCCTGCTGTCTGTTGACACTCTCTCCTCTCTTCCCCCCACCTGAACACTTTCTCACCCGTTCTCACTTACCTTCTCCTTCTCTACACCACTTTCTCTCTCCCTCACTCTCTGTCACGTCTCCTTGGCGTCAGGACCGGAGGATGTTGGAGTGGCGAATGGCAGAGCTGGAGGAGGAGCTAAAGGTGAGGACACATTCTTATCATGGCCACAGACACTTTGCATGCTTCTGCTTGATTAGCTTGGCTTTAGCTTGTGCAGACCAGCAGTGGTGTGGAGGTACACTGAAGAGTTGTTTCATACAGTACACCTTGTCTCACCCTGTTTTCAGGAAGCATGATATTTGCTTCTGTGACGTGTGATGGATTCATTTGGTTGTTTCCCAACATGAATGGATGTTTTGTTTGTCGACCCAACAACTACGTAATTCGGGTATTTTTACTCATCTGATCTCTGTGCTCTTCTCATTTTGGATGTGAAATGACACAATGGTTCATTTATAAATTGTCTGATGCATCCAGAAATACAGAATGAATAGAAAAAGAATGTAAGTCCCTTTCTTTAAAGGAATACTTTACCATTTTGGGAAATATGCTTATTTGGTATCTTGCCAAGAGTTACTGTAGATGAGAAGATTAATATTGCTCTCTTGTCTTAACGGTGCTCATAAATCTACCGCCAGCAGCTGGTTAGCTTAGGTTAGCATGAAGACTGGAAACAGGGAACAGCTAGCCTGACTCTGTCTTAAGGGAGCTTCAGTCTTTGAACTGGAGTCACTGCTGGCCAAATAATAATGCAGGCCTCCAAAATAATGACCCTTATACCTAGATGAGACATACGATACTAGGTGCAGGAAAAGAGAACAAACCGTCATGAGAGACAACACTCTTGTAGGTCCACATAATTTGTTTTAAAGACAGCTTTTATCCTCAGGCAATAAGGCTTTTCAACAGTCTTCAGGACACAGGGGAGGATAGATTTTTGATTATTGATAATACTATAACACTGTATGAAACTCTGCATGTGCTAGAATGACTGTATTCAATGTTTATGTTGATTAGAGGGAAGCCAGGACAAGTTTTTCACTGTATGAAAATGCACTTGTGGAGTTTTAATGAATACAACAACAAAAAAAAACATGCAACTTTAAATGTTAAAAACATATTGTCCAGCTCACAACCCCTTGTAAAACAAAGTTGTTGTTTTTACACTTTGGTTTTTGGGTGGATTACACTGACAAGCTATCACGTGTTAATTAGTGACCTGGAAGGCCGATTTTGTCACCTTCATACAGAGTCAGGCTAGTCATTTCATTTTATGGTTATAGCTTCTAACTCTCAACAACAAAGCAAATAATCAAAGTAAAAATATCAAACTATTCCTTCAGTTTTTTAATAACAAAGAAAAAATAATTTTTGCTTCATATTGATATGTTTTTAATAAATGTAAAATGCCCTCTCTTAAATGTATTTCAAAAGGATTCTTTTTGCTGTTATTTGTAGTTCTCTCCTACCAGACGATTTTAGCTCCTCCTTTCTTTTGAGACCTCACTGTATCCCACAGAGGATTCAAACATGACCCGTTTGCATTACTACTAATGAGGTGATGTATAGTACAGTGAATAACAACAACTTCCAAAATGTAGGCATCTGATTTTTAGTTCAGCTTCTATAACAAGCAAGAGCAAGATATTCCTGTTTTTGAGGCTCTGCAGCATGAACATGAACTGAAATATGATCCATGTGCTTTGTCCACATTTCAACTGAACTTCTACTCTTCATCCCTCATCAGAACAAATGTTTGTGTCACCTAAACAACCTAAACATTACCCAACAGTCTTTCTCTTTGTATCCAATATACAATATTAATTAAAGAACTGGTGTCTAGGATTTGGTGTCATCTGGCTGTAAACTGCAGATTGCAAACATCTTGTGTCACTCAAATATGTAGGAGAAACGATGTGGTTTGCCAATAGATCCCCCTGAATCTTAGACACTGGACCTTTGATTTAAAGGTTGAACCTTTCTGGAGTTGTTTAATAGGCCTTTTCAGACATTTTAGCGTGCCACAGTGCATAAAAAGAACACTAAGTTGCAGGTTCCTGGTAATGTGTATGCTAACTCACTGACACACAGTCACAGCTAACATTTAGATTAAACAGCCATAATGTTATTAGTTACACTTGTGCTTCTCCTGCCACAGCGAGTCAGACCCTGCTGCGAAAACTGCACATAACATATCATCTTAACAACTCATAATCTAGTAATGTGAAAACAAGCAATTAAGTCATGTAATGAAATTCAGAAGAGTTTCATATTTTAATTTGTTTTTAATGTGAGCTAATTTTCTACCACCAGGTTCTGGTTGACCTGAGAGCAGACAACCAGCGTCTTAAAGATGAAAATGGAGCACTGATCCGTGTCATCAGCAAACTCTCCAAATAGACACAGAGAGAAAAGAGACACGATGAGCAGGGAACCCCCTCCCTCCTCCCCTCCATCCATCCAACCCTCCCTTCTTCCACACATTCCTCCTGGTGCCAAAGAGCGAGAGAGGGGGAGAGAAGCAGCAGAATGTCCTACGTACATGAACACCACAGCTTGACTTGGATTGTGACGCCTCTCTATGAACAGCTGGAGTGGCTTTTGTGTGCCTTTAAAGCCCGTTTGTCACAGGAAGACCTCTGGCATGAAGGCCTGTGGCGATGGTCAGAGGCTCCCACAGTAGCAACATGAGACTTGACAACAGCCAGAATGTCCACGGCTGGTGCGACACACAAAACACGACATCTACTTACGACTGTGCATCAGGGGAACTCTAACATGCACACACATTCCTATGCGTGCATCACATACTTCCTTGATGCACATTCCACGAGCGCACAAGGCAGCTTGGGCCTTAAAGCTCCCACTTTACTATTTATTTTTTTTTGTGAACACTCTCACGTCACACATTCACAAATTTACCCCACTCACAGTTCAAATGTTGTCAAGCAGTAATGGTTTTAGTGTAGTTCTTTAAAGGGGTAGTTTGGATTATGTGATGTGGGTTGATGAAGTACTTATCTATATAGTCAGTGTTTTACCAACAGTAGCTCCCAGTTTGGAGAAACGGTGTGAAGTATCTGCACGGAAGCTAAAAAAAAAAAAGGTTCACCTAAAAAAATCAATATCAGTTAAAGTATGTGCTACATGTAGGATACTTTCAGCACTTTACTTTGCTGTCAGGCAGCCTTTTCTAACAAGAAACTGCTGTTATATGAGCCAAATGTGACTCTTTCCAACCAACCAAACTACATAGGTGAACCTAGTAATTTCACCTTGCAGAATATGGGAGTTGCTGGTCTACAGCTGCCTCGGATTGTTAGTTTGTTTGTGTTATTATGTGTCTTCTGTGAATCCGAACCAGCTTTTGAAAACACTGCAGTCACACAGTAACACAAAGAAGTGTTCTGGGAGGTAAAATGACTGATTTCACCCATGGAGTTTGGTTGGCTTGTAAAGAATTATATTTGGCTTATGTAATGGTGGTTTCCCACCAGAAAAGGGATGGCAAACTAAAGCTGTGAAAACATTCTAAATATAGCATACATTTGAACTGATATTGACTTTTTGTGGCAAAAACAGCTTTTGTTGCCAACCCCATCCACACTAACAGTCACATACCGGCATTTTGTCATAAGTCTTATACTGTAGCACAAAGTATCCTTTTGCAGTTGCAGGAGATGCTGCCAGAAAGCCTTTTAACATGAGGTTCATGTTGTGAAACAGTTGCAGTTGTGGTAGGTTTTGGCACAGAAACTACTTAGGCAGGTTTAGGGTTAGACCATCACCTCATGTGACTCGTTAGTTTATATACCTTCCAACTTTTAATGACATTTTGATTATCAAAAGGGACACAAACCCTGGCCTCCTTGGTGGAAAGCTTGTGTTTGTTTGAGCTGTCCATCCACCACATCTCCTCCATATGCGGTTTTTCTTCCTCTTTATATTATATTGAAATCCCGGTTCATCTTGTACAACTGCAAACAGGCACCATGGTCTGCATGAGTTGCCAGGGGGCAGTGACAAAACGTTGGTATTTGACGAGATGGGAGTGAGACAGGGCTCTTCACAACAATTCATTACTTAGCTTCTGTGCTGGTACCCCTCTCTGCCTCTCCTAACCCTGGAGTGTGCTGACCACCATCTACTTTAAGTAATACATGGACTATTGATAAGTACCTCATACAACTCCGCATCAAATAATCCAAATTTTCCCTTTAAAAACCCAGCTCTGAAATCAGGCTCTGTCTTTACATTCAGCATCGTCCTGACGACGGGGAGGGAAGTCCATGAAGCTCTGTTGGGTTGTTTTGTTTCCACATGCAAGTGTTTGAACCCACCTACCTCTCCACCTATGCACTTCCCCACATACATGTTTTATTTTTGTGACCACAGACACACTCCATGCTCTTAAAAAAAATGACCGCAGAACCAGGTCAGTCGACCACAGCACTTTACTCTCAGCAAAGCAACGAAAGATCTGCGAGGCTTTGCCCGTCCTCCAGACAAACTCATTTCAGAGCAGCACCTTCTCACTTAGTAAGTGGAGGGAAAGTTACCCATAGCTGAAGGTCAGAGGTCATTGCACAATTCTAGAAATTGCTGTTCTGTCAATGCCTATTATTCTAAGAATGGTTTTAATTATTACCATTGATAAGGATCTTATTTTCATAGTGTTTCATTGTCAATTCCTCTCTTGCAAGGGAGCATGGTTATGTATATTATATGTGTATAAATATTAGTCTTGAATAATACCCTTTTGAAGTAAAATTCCATTTAGCCTTTCTTCACATGTTGGTTTTCTAATATATTGAATGGATGTCTGCACCCTAATAAAAAAAAAGTGTGTTTGTAGCAACTGCCTGGTTATTGTGGACACTGAGAGTTTGTGTCCAGCTCCATCAGTTCATTGACAAAAGTGATTGTTTTCCATTATACATTAATCTGCTGGTTAGTTTCATGATTAACGATTAGTCTATAAAATGTAAATAAAATTATGAAAAATGCTCATCACAGTTTCCCAGAACCCAAAGTGACGTCTTTAAATTGCTTATTTTGTCCAAAACCCAAAGACTCTTCATTTGCTGTCATAAATGACGAAGAAAAGCAGAAAATTCTCACATTTAAGAAGCTGGAACTAGGAAATGTTTGACTTTCTTGCTTGTTAAATGACGAATGTTTAATAATTATCAAAACAGTCGACAACTCGATTTCTTTTGATCGACTAAACCTTGCAGTTCTGGTTTATTCAAGTAAAATATTTTGTAACTCTGAGAGGAATGCATCCATAACACTGAATCTCACTTGGATTTCTGGTATCTCAGTGACGTGCTGTGGCCGATGATGGAGTCATCAAATGGCTCACTTTAGGGATTTGTGGTCACCTGATTGTTTTGGATTTTTGCTGCTTCACCCACACTATAATTGTACAGTATCATCCGTGCGTACAGTTCTGTTTTCTGGTAGCCAGATGTCTTATATCACTGGGGAGACAGAAAGAGGAACAGCTGCAACACTGCAGCGCTCACACACAGCCAGCGAGCATTAGATGTATTTACAGCATGTTTGGACTGTTACATCCATATACAGCTGCTCCCAGGTGGACACTACATCATGACTGACATGATAGAAAAGAGTGTCATGAGTGAGTGTTCAGTGGACGTCTGGGTAAAAGCTGCACGAGTCCTGTTGTCTTTTGAGCTCCCGTCCATTTGCATTAACGTGTAGTTAACAGCAGTCATCCATCTGTTTGTCTCATCTGAGAGCAGGGAGATGGACCACTGTCCTGCAGGGAAGGAGTACTGACAACAAGCTGAGCTCCTAATAAGGAAGGGCAGGCTGGCCGAGGCGCTCTCTCTGTAAATATCCCTCAGGTCTGAGAAAGACAGAGGAAGGGAGCTGGGGAGGAAGAGGGAAGCGGATGGATTGCAGCCTTATATGGACAAAGCACTGCTTTTCCCAGGGTTTGTGGCTCTGACCCCCGGCATGATGCCAGACGCTGCACAAACAGCTCCTCAGCGCCACCAAGTGGTGCAACTAGTGAAATGCCACAGTTGAGCTGAGGGTTCTTTTTCCACAGTTTTGACTGCTTAGTTTCCTAGAACCACTTCAATAAATTAAAAATAATGTACCAAAAAAACCCCAGACAATACTCCTTCCTAAAGTTGGATTATCAACCAGGTGGGCGACTGTCCCAGACCCTCAGGTGCTGGGAAAGGCACTGGTTTGTTTGTGTGCCAAAAATGTTGCCATTAATCAGAAATGTGTTTGGTAATATGCTACGGCTGCCAATGTGATGGAGAAAAAAGATCCTGTATGTCATTATAAAGAGAAACTTTCTAAAAATAACGACTGAGTATCTTAGTATTGGTGAAAGCTTCTCATTATTTTGAGATACTAAGTCATTATCCTGAGAAAATTTCTCATTATATTATATATTATACATTATACTATTTTTCAATCCCATTGGCTGAAATGGGCTTCCATATTATAGGTGCGTCTTGGGTGCAGATCCCAGGGAGACAGAAGGGACAAACCTACCAAACTATAATAAGATCTGTGCCCTTGACCAGTGTCAAATATTTGGTTAGAATATTTCTGTTGATATTATGCTTATTGCACATGGTGCATATCTTTAAAGGGGTGCTCCATTTATTTGTTATTATGTTGCTATTAAGAGACTCACAAACAAATTTAAAAATGATCAAAGCTGCAGAAGTGGACATATCCTGAATTTTAGTCCCTACTGAAGCCTGAAAAATGAGTCAAATCTCATCAATGCAATTACATTGTCTTTTATTAAACCTTCCTTACCTGTTAAATGTCCTGAATTCTACACTCCTATTCTGTAATGCAGGCTTTCGGTGAAGAATCTGAAGCCTGACATCAGCAGATTTATTTGACATCAGAAAGCTTATCCAGAACATCATATATCATACAGATGTTTTACTGATTATACATTCTACAGATGTTTTACAGGTTGAGTAATAATTTCCATGATGACAAAACTTCTTATGTCGTGAAATTATCACAAAAACTGACACACTACAAACCAGGGGTTTTCCAGCAGAGGAGTACTGCTGCTTGTGTGTGTTTTGGAGGGACCCTCAATAGGGGCCTCACATCACCATTTTTATTTCTGAGCATTTCTTTGACTTTAATTGAATGCTTTTTATTGGAGGGCTTGAATTTTATGCCGCACCTTAACCCCTAGATCAGGGGTTTACAAACTTTTTTGTGTCAAGAACTCAACAATTGATTCACAGTTGTGGATCTCTGTTGGTTCCAGCACACCAGTTTGAAAACCAATGTCCTAGGGCACCAATTTGATCTCATTTTTGTGCACAATGTTAACTTAAGAAATGCTGGTAGTGATTGTGTGGCTGCATTAAACAACTTCCACCCACGGCCCCTATAAAGAGACGGGTACCCCTGCCTACAACCCCAATCTTAGTTAAATAATTTGGGGAGCACTTTTCAAAATCCAAGCTACAAAGTGCTTCACACAACAGAACAAAGGACAGATTTCAGTAAAATAGCAACAGATAGAAACTATTCGCGGCTGTGGAAATAAAACGAGCTAGCAGCAAAAAAGGTAAAAAGGGGAATTTAGAGTGCCTGGTACATGGAGTAGAGACGACATGATTTAGTTTGGAGAGAGTGACGTGATACCTCTAAGATAGGATGAAAATGTAAACACTCTCACTGTGACCTGGAGAGTATTTTTACTGTCTCAGCCAAGTCGTCCTGCTGTGTTAATTGTAAATACAAAATGTACGCACACAGTGGTTGTAACAAGACAAACTGTCCAACTGTAACAGCTGTATATTAATATTAAGATCCTTTTTGTAATGCTGGGAGTTGACATACACAGTGGTTATTATGTTTTTATTAATATAGCAGTTTTTAGCAAGGTTCTAAACTTTGTGCAAGTCAGTAGGGGACGGAGAAGATTCTGGAAATTTTCATAAGCTGGATGAAGCAAGACTGGACAAAATTCTTAACATCCAAAAACAGAGATCTGAATCTCAGTTTGCTCCAACATTACCAGTCTGCATAATATTTTAATTCAGGGAACCAAGCTTTCTGTGTAGCAGGCTGGTGGAATGTGTTTTACCAAAGATTAAGACCTCAGATTTGTCATCATTCAGTTTTAAAATGTTCTGGGACATCCGGCATTTGACATCACTGAGGCTGGCAAGGAAATTATCTAACCTACTGAAGTTACTGGATTGTAGAGGAACATAAAGCCATGTATCATCTGCATAATAGCAACAAAGGGACTGGCATTTATTTAAACAACTCAAAAGACTGTATTGGATATGTATGAGCATCACAGTCGTAGGGCAGTTCCCTTAAGACCAACCCAAGTTTCTAGATTGTGGCTATCTTTGTGCTGTGGTGAGCTCTAAAACTACTGAAAACTGCTAACTAATGAGCATGTTCAGTATGTAATCCTACCTATTGATCCACTGTACAGCTGAGTTCAGACCAATGACAGTAAATAAAGATGACGACAACTCGCCACTTCCATCCCGGATATGAGTGCTGCCATCCTGTGCTGGAGATGTCGTGAATCTGCGCAGTAGTGACCAGTATTGGGTCATAAATTCTGAAAAAATAGTCAAATTATTATTTGATGCCGTTTGAACTGTGCCACTAATTACACATATGTTGTTTGTCAATTTAAAACAGAATTTTACAAGTCAAGAAAGGCTCAAATTGTGGCAAGTTTGTTGTAGTTTTCGAGACAACACACAGGCATCGTCACTTCAGCGGGCCATTGTTAACTTTTTGGAGGAAGAAAATCACGATGTCATTGACGCAACCCCTAGGTGTGTAATCTTTCCACATGTTACAACAAACTGCATCTGTCTTGACTTGAAAAATATCTTTTAAATTGACAAACATATGTGTGATTCTTGGCACAATTCAACCAGGATCAAAGGACTATAGTTGAAGTGACTTCTGCACTATTTCATCAAATAACTATTTGAGTACAAACTGACCAGAAAAAAACTGAACAAACATCAGTGTGATGAGAACTACTTAAAATGATGGAAACCATCTTTGGTAAAAAAATTTATTGGACGTACATGTTGACATTATAGTTTGGCCCCTGCGCCCTCTATTAACACTGAGAGGCAGGATTTTTGATGTGTTCTGCAGCCTTCCACCAGGCAGCGACAGAGATCCTTTGGCTTCACTTTAGGAGAGCTGTGATCCTGTCCACTTCCAACACACTGTATGTCGTTGGTGTTGACATACTCTGACTTATCCGCCCACGTAAAGTCCATGCCATGTTTTCCAGCAGACGCACAGAGAGCCATGTCCAGGTTTTGTGTGCAGCACACAGCTGCCCCATGGTCTCCTCCTACCAGAGAGACTCGAAACTACTAACTTGTGTTATCATCCTCATTTATTGGACTTATTTGTTTTCACCAGACATAAACTCTGAAAGGGAACAGAGCACGTGATCTGTTTTTCTTGCTGTTAAACTGCAAAGAACAAGCGACTTGGGAACTTTTTCTTTGTTTTTTCTCTCCAACTTTTCTCTTTGTTGCAGAAACAGATGCTTCTTCCTGTTCACGTGAGACTGAAACATTCCCACTGTAGTAGTAATGTGTTGCTGGATGTTTGTACAGCCTTTTGACTGCAGAAATTCTGCCTAACTGTCAGCCTAATTACTGAGACTGTTCATTATTTCCTTCCAATTAATGCCTTAAAAGTAATTCAGATTTTCCAGCATGCTTAATTGATTGAGAAAGTGTTTGCCCTGTGATTAACCCTTTACTGTGTGCGTTTTGTTCAGTGAATGCCTCATTTTTGTTCACCTATTTGCATTAAAATGTCTTATGATGACATTTGGAAATGTCTTGTGACACAGACGTGTCAAAGTACACAACCTACAAATAGCCTTTACTGACAGGAACCTGTGAAGTGTGTGTGTGGGTGTGTGTGTGTGTGTGTGTGTGTGTGTGTGTGTGTTGTTCGACAGTGAAAATTTCCAGTAAAGTCTCCAACCCTTTGGTCAACTTATATTTTATACGCCCAACTCAAAACAAAAATTGTGATGGTGTGTAAAAAGTAAATCAAAACAGAATGCAATACTTTACAAATCCTTTAACACCAACATATATTCCATTGAATACAGTAAAAAGACAAGATATATGTAATGTTCAAACTGATAAACTTTATTTTTGGTAAACATGCACTCATTCTGAATTTGACTGCATTCTGTTTTGACGAAACACAAGATAGATTTGTTCATCATAATATAATAGGGCTGTATACTGAGATTTAGATGTAATTCCCTCTTTGCTAATCATGGAAGACAAAATTTAAAATTCAATACAGTAGATTGAAGAGATAAAAATAAAACAAACACAGAGGAGTGCGGAAGATGAATTAAGCCATCTAACAGCCTGAGGGAAGAAGTTGTACTGTAGTCTGGTGGTATGGCAGTGGATACTTCTTTATCTCTTTCCAGACAGCAACAGGATGAACAATTACGTTTTACACAACTTTATCTCAACATTTTTGGAATCAGGGTTGCATAATGACAGCGATAACCATTATAATCTCCTAATTTGGTGTTCAAATTAAGACTCAGTGTCGAAATACAGATGTTTTCAAGCCATGGTAACTTGTAAATGAAATAATGTTTCATTGTTTAAGAGCTGGGATCAACTCAACGAATCCTGACTGCATTAAGAAACCAGACTTCTTGGTGCAGGTTAAGATTGCCTCCTTGCCATGTCCTGTGACTCAGACCCTTACATCTTTTCCACCGACACCCTGCCCACTGACCGCCGCTTCCTCCCTCCACTGGCCAACGGGCTTCTGGGATGGAGGGTGTACAATAATATCATGCACATGGGTGGTGTGTATAATGGGGAAGGTGGACAGTGTCACCGAGCAGATGTCCCCTGTCCTCTAGCTGTAGAGGTGCAGACAGATGAACCAGCCCAGCACACCTACAGCCTTGACACCCACACAGGTAGCATCTGCAGCGTTTGACCGTCTGGTTGCCAGAACTTGTGTTGGTGCTGATCTCATTTCATGCTGTGAAGAATTATCGCTGTCTGTTGCTCTCATCCAGGTGTTTTTGCACACACTCTGAGCTCAGCAAGTGTGACCGTCTCACAGTCTTTCTATTCACACCGATACTACTCCAACCTGATGGTGATGGAAGTTCTGCTGGTGCGTCAGGTGACTTCAGAGGAGCCAATCAATGTGAACCTGCTCAGTTCATTCACACCTCAGAGCAAAGACATCGTCTTCGAATCGGGTCCTGATTACAAAGGAGGAAGGTGAGGTTCACAAAAACACATTTCTGACTACATAGTCGGTATAGTTGGTTGGTTGGTTGACTATATAGTTGGTAGGTCAGTTAGTTGGTTGCTAAGTATGTAGGTGGTTTATTACAAGAATGATTTCTTAGACAGTCTGCATTCCTGTGTCTCTTAGGCACATCCAAGGAAAGACGAAGAGTGCTGAGTTCCCAGGAGGTTCCTGTCCCACAGTGCACCTTATCTGGACCCCAATACCCACCACTCTGACTTTGGCTCCAGAACAGAGCCAAGGTCGCTGGGGATTCATCCTGGTAGTGGCCAACAGTTTAGACGCTGTTCAGGCCAGTTTTGATGAGGGCCTGAATCTGATGGCTTCGGGTAACCTACGTCCATCTCACGAGAAGGCCTGGAAAGAACTGTGGCTGCAGAGCAAGGTGGAGGCAACGGGGTCAGAGAGCCTCTGCAAGGCTTTGATTGGCTGTATTTTCTACCTCCTCAGTGCCTTCCCTTCCATACATGACACCTCCAGCTCTTTTGGTGGGGTCAGTCCAGGTGGGCTGTCTAATGGTGGGGATGGTCAGGACTACTGGGGCCATGTTTTCTGGGACCAGGTATGGCTACTAGATTTGTTATTTGCATGTTGTTTTATTGGGTTGTATGATGTATCACACAATGACCATACCTTCTTGTGATAGGACATTTGGATGTATCCTGGCATAGCCCTTTTCTATCCGAAGCTTGCCCGAGCTGTGCTGGAGTACAGGGTAGGGACTGTGGATGGTGCAAAAGACAACGCCCAAAAGCAGGGCTTCAAGGTACGATGATCAGTGGGATCTAAGTATGCAGTGTGCTTAACACGCTCCCAAGACCAAGAGTTAGTTTGGAACACTGTTGGATAAAACATGACAACCCCCAGTCAAATCAGAAGAAAAGATGTGATATAATAAACAAAGTTAGACCAAAAGCCTACCCCGCTCACTGATAAACAATTTATATCTCATTTGATTAATCTGTACATATACATAAATATAAAAACAATAATCTGTGGTTTTAGATACTTTTAGCTGTCGTACCTGTGAGGTTGTATCACCAGCAGAGATTCCAGGAAGCTGCTGGCAAACAAGTTTCTACACCCACTGTCTCGTATGAACCTGCAATTTGTCATATTTTGTATTTCTGTCTGTAATCAGATTAACCAAACAAGATACAGCATGTCAGTCAGTGAACTGTAGATCCTCCTACATACATTTTCTTACCTTTGGACAGAGTCAAGCCTTTTTTCCCCAAGCTATACCCACTGACTTGTAACTCCGTCTCCTTATTTAGCATAGACATGAGAGTGGTATTGAACTTCTGATCTAAATCTTGGTGAGAAAGCGAATAAGCAGAATTCCCAAAATGCTTAACTATTCCTTGAAAAAGACCAGCGTGTAGGATTTAGTGATTTAGCTGCGAAGCTGTAGATTGCAACCAACGACGAGAGATCTTGCCACTTAGCAGTCGTCTGGGGATTTCTAAATGCAAAATAGTTGCTTGAATGACAGCAAGAAGGACCGCTAACAAACCTGTGCACCTTGCATTTTTTGTTTTTAGTGAATAATTGAACAGCTGGAACATCTGGTAACATCAGAAAATTATATCACTTTACTGTAATGTAGACTGTAAAAACAGTAAAAGTCAATACCAATAAATTGATATAATGATATCCAAAATTGAAGACAATATTTAGTCTCATATCACGATATCGCCATAATATTGATAGTCTACCTTGCCCAGCCCTAGCTGGGAGTGAATGTTGTGTGACAGCAGCGGTTCCTCCTAAAAAGTACTGTTCAACTGAAACCAGCTACTGGTAGCACAATACTAGCAGTGCTGAATAGTGCTGATACAGTGTGCCTTTGTATTCGTCTTGTTCTACATTTTAACAATAACTGTGTGTGAGCCCTCTAAAGAAAAGGTGTTGTCTTTACAGGGAATAAAGTTCCCATGGGAGAGCGCTGTGTCAGGCAGGGAGGTGTGTCCAGAGGACATTTATGGACAACAGGAGATTCACATAAATGGAGATGTCACCCTGGCCTTCCAGCACTATCTCTACCTCACTGAGGTATACTCCTTTATCACCATTATTGTCTCAGCCTGTGTGATATTAACTGAGCTCTTGATTACAGGATCTGTCCATGTTCACTGAGGGTCATGGCAGTGAGGTGATTTACGGTGTGGCTGATTACTGGGTTTCTAGAGTCAGATGGAACCCAGAGGACCAGAAGTACCATCTCTTAGGTAAAGACCATTGTTAGAGAGATCAAATTTATACTGAATTTATTGAGCTTTTTCATGGTTATCATGCAAAGTCTTCAATAAACGCTATATAAAGACATCTGAATGAATATTTTCATTCAAATATTATGAGGCATTTCCCCTCTGTGCCGTTTTAGGTGTCATGCCACCTGATGAGTATTATTACAATGTCAACAACTCTGTGTACACAAACACAGTGGCCAAACTCAGGTACTTATCTTTGAATATTTCCCTGCAGTGCATATTAACTTGTGAGCACCAGCAAAACACAAAGTTTCTCATTTGTCAGTCTCCAGTTCGCTGTGGAATTGGCTGCACTTCTCCAACATCCTGCACCAAAGGAATGGCAAGAAGTGGCTGAACACCTCAAAATACCTTTTGATGAAGAGTCCCAGTACCATCCTGAGTTTGACGGCTATGTTAAAGGTGAATTTTTGTACTTTTATTCCACATGAGTAAATCTAGTGTCTAGAACATGATGTGAGAATGTGTTTTGGATGTCTCACAGGTCATCCAGTGAAGCAGGCAGACACAGTGATGCTGAGCTATCCTCTTGGATTACCAATGTCCCCAGAGGTCAGGAGAAATGATCTTGAAGCGTACGAGCCAGTCACAGACCCTAACGGTCCAGCCATGACATGGGTGAGACACAGCGTGTTGTACGGTCAGGACATAATTGATACTGTTATACTTGATACTTGTTTTATTTTTATTTCTATGACTTATTATTCATTCAACCAATCTATTGTGTATAATGTTTGTTTACAGTGTTGTTTTTGTGAGTAGCAAAAAAGGAAACAAAGCTTTAAAAAATATATTTTATTGATATACAAGATATTTGAGTATTCATATCCGTTGCTAAAGTAAAAGTAGCAGTTCAACAATGTAAGAAATACAAGTCTTGCATTCAGAGTCTAAGCTGCAGTAATCAATATTTTATTTTAACAAAGGATCAAATGAGTATGCGCACATAAAAGGAGTTTTTCATAGTGACAAACTCAGACTTAACTAGAAGGGCATTCAGAGAGTGCAGACTTCTGCCAAGACTAATTACCCTGTCTTGCATTGTTAACAGAAGTGAAAATAATTAGTGAGAGAGTTGGAGAAAGTTAAAGAGCCAGATATTTCTCTCTGGAGTTGGTAGTGACTAAAAACAGCTAAAAGAGAATCAATATAAAACTACCATTCATCGTCATGACTTGAAATGAGCGCTAAATTTGCACCATAAGGTCACATTTGGGCAGAATTAGGCACTGTGGTGGAAATGCAGTTCATTTTGAATTTGAGTAGTCTGTTTAGGTTTTGGTGGTGGGGATGCCAGAAAAAAAAAGCCAGCAGCGTGACGTGGAGAAAGTGCAACCCAATGTCACGCCACGGTGGCCAGTCATGAGCTGGCGTTTAGACTCTCTACAGTCAGCTTGAAATAGCTCTGAATGAAGAAACCCACAGCTGGTTGGTTTCATTTTGTGTATCCAGCCTCAACGTCTGGGTCTAGTTTGCAGCTTAATCTGCAAAATAGCAAATAGGGAGAGAGAGAGCGGTGGAAAAATAGCTGGTGAATCAGAGAAATAAAACATTACTTTCTGATGGTTTCACAGTGCTTATTTTCTCAGCACAAATAAACATGCACACATACACCACCCTCCATGATGCTCCACAGTCCTTTGGTAAAGTGCTGCAATGTCTTCAGTGTATTACTTCTTTATTAATTAGTGTATGTTTGCACTAATGCTTTGACTTTCCATCGTCAGGGTATGTTTGCAATCGGCTGGCTGGAGCTCGGGGAGGCAGAGAAAGCTCACCTTTTACTTGAGAAGTGCTTCAAGAACATCCAGGGGCCGTTTCAGGTATCCCTCTGACTCAAACACTCACTTTGTACTAATACATGCCTCTTAACTCGATATCCAGTGAATGTGTGATTACATCTGCTCACAGGTATGGAGTGAATCATCAGATGGCTCTGGTGCAGTCAACTTTCTCACGGGCATGGGAGGATTCCTGCAAGCTGTGCTGTTTGGTTTTACTGGCTTTAGGTCTGTTATCAATCCTCTCGCCACGCACAATGAAACAAACACCACTAATAAATAAGGTTAACATACTGTGTTTTTCTTCTAGAGTTCAGAAGGGCTGCCTGGTCTTTTCCCCTCTTCTTCCCAATGAAATCTCTGAGCTCTGCATTCGCGGCGTGAACTATCTGGGCAGTCAGATGGACTGGCTGCTGAGGAAAGAAGATGTTTGTATCATACTGAGGGAACAAGAAGGCAGTGCTGGAAAGTCCCACGATCTACAGGTTGTCCTGAAGGCATCAGGCACTAAAATCCCTCTCACACCAGGTAACACACAAGCCAAGACTTGCAGTGATGGCAACCCATTTCTGTTTTTTTTTTTTATTCAGAAAAAAGTTTATCAATACAATGAAAGATTGCACATTAATAATAGAGAAGAGCACATTAAAGGGGTAGTTTGTCTTACTTGAAGCAGGGTTGTATGATGCACTTAATGTATCTTAGTGTAGATGGCGGACAGCATACCCCTAGTTTGGAGAAGCAGCAGTTCAATTTTATATTTTAAAGACACTGATGTTGTGACAGATTCTAATTAATTTACTTGTCTGTATTTTCAGGAAATCCAGTGACTTTTCCTCGAGAGCCTGGATGTGTTTGTAAAGTGGCGTCAGTGTCTTCCTGTTGGCCTTTCTGAAACTAAACATGATCAATGACTAATCATCACATTTACCCACAATAAGACATATGTTGAACAAGTTTTTTTAATATCTAAACTACTGTTAAGTTGTATGGTGCCATTCATCTGAGTGCATGTTAATTCTATAGCCGGGCAACACAGTTGGACTGCAAATGAAATATAGAAGGATTGTCTGTATTGATTAAATAAAGGAATTTTTCCAAGAGCTTGTCCTGCTGATTTGTTAACTTAATGGCTCTTGGCTCTGACTGGTAACACCATCAAGCACCAAATGAAATTTTATATGAAGATAAAATGTGGAGCCTGCTCTTATCTTCATTTTATAGAGTGTCATAAAGGCTCATTTTTCAGTTTCTCCTCACTTGTTTTGGTACATTTCTCTAACCAGCCTTAACATTTGCAAAACAGTGTAAATGCATTTCTCAAAACAATTTGGACACACAGAACCACACAATAGATTAGCTGCAAAAGCCCACAAACTCCTTAAAATTCATAGTTTATCTTACAAAAGTAAATATTTATGAACGTGTCAGTGCCATCAGAATGACAAGTCCTTGTGACACTGCATGTGAACAAGATGGTCAAATGGCATAGCCATGTTGTCAATATAACAGCATACTCAATGAAAATACACAAGGTTGCACTCGTTCTGTAGAGCATATAACAATTTTAACTATTCGTTACTGTATGTGGGTGATAGATTACAAGAGATCGGACAGGATTCACACTTTTATTGTTTAAATACCATGTCATTGTGATGCAGAAAATAAAAAAACATGACTGCTTAACAGCACCGTATAGCACAAAGAAAATAAATACAGAATCTGACAGCTAAACGTAAGAAACACATCTTAAGGAGGTGGTGGAATGACAATGCAGTCTTTATGTACCTCTTGACGTTCCTGTTTGTCAGACCACAGATCCAAATCACAACAGAGAGCCACTCATCAATTCAGGAAAACATTTACAGAAAAGTCCAACACAAATTTATAGAAAATATGACAGATTGTGACCGCTGGTTCCACCATTATGCCTGTAATGACTTATGGACTGATGTCTTTATGTTTTGGGGAATGCGCCCATTCAACAGAGAGCTGGTATAATGCATTTTGATCAACATGACATAAGCAATTTATAAAATAGGAAACAGACAATTATGCATAATCATTTGCATGAATGTGTCAAAGCATTTGCAATGTGTTCAAAAGAAGGAGAAAATGCTTTATGATGTGCATACTGTATTGTAAATAAAATATGTTCAACTAAAACTCCTTACATTGTGTTCAAAGCATAATCCCCCCCCCCCTTTGTTTCCAGCCTCTTCATGAATTTGAAATAAGAGGTAAAGAATTCAGTTTCAAAGTGTTCACCTTACCTTGGTGAGCTGGACCACCACAGCCTTTGTTGTGTGATTGATGGCTTCAAATATCCTGTGATTCTTTGAGTCCTGCAGAGGCATCAACGGTCTTGCAGTCTGCAGGAGAGAGCAGGAGGAAGGACAGGAAGAGGTCACTGCTCAAAATAACTATTTTCCTACTTGGTCTATTGTGCCTATATATAAGTGTATGATTTGTATGATATATTTAGTCGTGTTTTATAGCACACTTACTTAAGGAGAGCAAAGATAAAACCATTGTTGAACATGCATGTGTTTGTAACCCATGGTGGGCGGGGCGGAGGAGAAGGAAATCCTGCCAAACATCAATTGGTTGATTTAAATCTGGGAACCGCTGTAACTCCGCCCTGAGCTTCCGTTGGTGGTGCTCGATTTGTATTCACTTGACGACAGGTTTCGCACTCTACGCTATTAAAAGGCGGAGTCCGCCCATGCGGATCTTCCCATAAACCAAATCAAACAACTCTTCTGTAACGTCACTAAGCCTCGCGTCGGGATTGGCTGCTGAAATTTTGAACAAGTTAAACGGTTTCAGCGGGGAGGTTTGCAGTTACCGTCCCGGATCATTCACTCTGGAAAGAGTTTACATATGAGATGTAAAGGAAAGTGGGACATCTTTATTTTTTTAATATGCGATTGATTTAGGCTAGCTTTTAAAATTAGCGGAGTAACGAGCATCGGATTCCTATTTTAGAAACGGATAACAAAGGTAAGGCTAATTATTTTTGACGTTAAAAACAATATAAACGTTAGCTAAATAAACGTTAGCTGACTAGCATAATCCTACGACATCAAAATAAGAGCAGTTATTGGTAAAACGTTATCGACATCTCTGTCAAGTTAATTATCGTATCCTAAATAGCATATATCACAGTTTAGTGGTAGTACTTTATTTATTTATTTGATTGTTTGGTGCCGCATGTTTGTCGACAGCATTTGAGCTAAGCTAACGTGTTTCCTGGGTAACGTTAGTTAATGTTGTTAAGCCTTGTCTCTATGTAAGATTGATTTTGATGCACTCTGTTTTTAGTGTTACATAATGTGCCAGTGCTTCTGTGAGATGAAAACGACTAACGTTATGTTGTTGTCGACCACATTGTTATTAAATAGCCACTGTACATCCCACAGCAGCAATCCGTCCGCGAAAATTAAACGCACTGCGCATGCACTGATCATACTTCCTAAGACAATGACATGAACCTGAATCTGGCAATACAAGACTAAAAATAAGATAAAAACATTACTGGTTAGTTTGTTGTTTGTGGTGATGGTAAGAGTTCTACACAGGCAGATGGCTCCCTTCACAAGGTGAAATATAAAAAGGGTTAAGGCAACATTTAATTTTGAATTGGGTGTGACTTATTGGGAGTTTGTATGTGAGAGTGATGTTGTAGCATGGTTAATTTCGTTACACTTAACCTTTAAAGGGATGTGGCTTATACAAAGGGTCCATATGTGTATAGGTCAACTGACTGTGACAATGTGATGTTATATTAGATAAAATTTGTACAGTGTGGCTATAATGATAGATACAGCTTTCATATATGTAAAGGATTAATAGTAAACATACTGTTTTGGTGATTCAGATTAAAAAACAAGCTTTTCCCCCGCAAATTTGTCCTGGTAGATGCCTTTTGCCTTGTCAGCAATGGCTACAGTAGTCAAGGTTTTGTGTATGGAGTGCAGTCATGGTGGTAGAATACCTGCTGGAATCAAAGTTTTCAGTTATTCGTGGTGTAATGATCTATTGATATATAAATTCAGTTATCCAGTATCATTTATGCAAAGTGAAAACAGTGATCCTTATCATCATCTTTAAGATATGCCCTTATTTTCTCATGGCACATATATTTCTATGAAATGTTTTACACCTTTGTAAAATGTGTTGCTTGTTAAGCATTTTTCTTATGTGTTGGCAGAGTGAATTTAAAGTAAACATTACTAGAGTTAATCAGTTACAATGACTGGTAATTATTTATGTGTTTTTTTTCCCCTTGTGACCAAAATTAGAAAAAAGGACTGGCAGCATATTTTGTAATTAATTGTGTTAAATGAGCAGATGATATTGTCTTGTATCATTATGTCATATCATGATGAAACTTGATTTACATGCCTGTTAGTTATTGATGTATTTTCCAGATTGATGGTCAGCAGTTTATTTCTTCCCATCTTCCAGCTTGGCCTGATTTTAACAGTGCAATCTTTCCTTCAGGTCGCCAAGATGAACTCCGTACGGTCATCTGTGCGATCCCTCATGCAAATGTTCGATGCCAAAGCACAAGAATTCATCAATGACATTGATAATGTGCACATGGTTTGGCTTGAGGAGATCCAACAAGAAGCTAACCGCATGTTCTCAAGGTAAACTCGAAGAAGTGTCATAAACACAGTTTTTAGTAAATCTTCTCTCTTGTTCCTTTCACACATTTTTCTGGGGCCCTTCTCTAGAATTGTCTACTACATACTAATGATTTTTTATATTTCAGGGATTTTAACACTGAACCAGAATTGATGCCAAAAACACCATCACAAAAAAAGAATAGTCGCAGGAAGCGTGTGTCTTTGGGGCGTCAGGAAGAAAATCAAGCCAGGCGAAGGTTTGTTGCCTTCATGACTAATTTAGCAAAGTCTAAATTTTCTAATTTCTTCAACAGTGAGCAATTTAAACATGTGTATTTTGTAAATCTAAGTAAAATTTTCTTTCCTCACCAGATTTTCAAAGGGAAAGCGTAGCAACCTTCATGGCTCCTCCGTCCAATCGCTGAACTTCATCACTGAAGAGGAGACCATTCCAGAGGCTCCTGTTTCTGAAGCCAGCACCACCACACAGCCTAAACGCACCACCCGCAAAAACAAACAAACCAAGGCTGAGGTGGCAGAGGATGTGAGCCAGTTACCTCAGGACAGCTGTGAAACTGAGGAGGTGGAGAACAAGAAGCCAGAGCTGGTGGAGGAGCAAGAGATAGACAAAAATAACATGGTGGACAATGCAGAAGTCAAGCCGGACGATACGTGTAGCACTGTGCAGTCACTACCGAAGATACCCTCACCTGAAGTTGTTGTCAGCATCTCTGAAGTGGACCGCCTGTCTGCTGAGCTTGCTCAAAAACCAGAGCCTTCTCCTGGTCGAACAGCTGCTAAGATCGCAATAGCTGGTGCAGCTCAAGGCCCACGGCGGAGCTCTGTGCGGTGCTCCCTCAAGCTACGTCACTCACTGGCTGGTCTGCGGCACAGCATGACACAGGAGTCTGTTCGCCGCGCCTCACGCCGCTCCATGCTTAAGAGGAAGGCTGCACGCATGACTAACAACACTGATGGTGAGAAATTAAACTTTTTAATTCATACTTACATAAAATGCAAAATATATCCACACTTTGTTCCTCATTAATCTGTATATTATATTTGTCTGTTTTTTTTTTTCTGATTATAGAAGACTCTTGCATGGACTCTTTAGAAGAAGAGGAGAAAGAGAAGTGAGTAATGACTAAAATGTTTTTTTGTGTTGATGAATATGTTAATGTCTTAATGGCAAAGAGAAATGTAATGTTTGGATGTAGAATTTAGATTTGTCTACAGAACTTACATTTAGCCACATCTGACTGGACATGAATTTAGAGTTCCTTATTTTAAAGTCTGTGTAAAGGAAAAGGGGAGTTTTTCTTCTAAACATATTATACATGTTGGAAAATAGTTGCTGAAATTATGTGAAAACACTGAGAACTATGCAGTACTGAACTGTGTAATTAGACCATTAAACTGTTGTTCAGGATTTTTTGGGTGGACCTGAAACATAGCTTGGTGATGTGCCAGAGCCAAGGCCCCCAATACTATATAAGACCCAAAACAAACACAGAAATGACACTGCCTTCCCTTCCCTAATGTTCAGTTATGAATGTAATTCAGCGACTCTCAGTCAAAATCAGTTTCAGCAGTTCACTTCAGCTTATTTCAGTTCCAACAACCCAACACAGAAGGAAAAAAAATAGGATGCTGTCAGTGTCCTCGAGCTCAAACATGTCTGGACATGTTCAGTAAATCTGCTAGGTCGTTTTCAGGTAGTCGTGTTGTTTCACACTGAAGCAGCGGAGCAGACACACCCTCAGTGTTTCAGAGCAGAGAAAACTGCCAACTTTTTGCATGATGTTGAGACTTGATTTTATATGCTTAGTTGTGTGACATGTTTGTGTTGTGTGACAAACGAACACGTCTTGTTGCTTTACAGTCCCCTCAAGTGTTTTTTTCACCCACATTAATGTATTCACTGCTACAGTGTGCCAGAAGCTGCAGCCGCTGACACAGAAGATAATGTTTCAGCTGAAGAAATTATGGAAACTCCAGAGGTATGAACACATCTTTGTTAATTAAAAGTGACAACCTGAAATTAGAGTTTGTAGTTAGGTCATTGATCAGCTGATGTTTTTATTTCTATTGTGTCTATCAAATAAATGCAGATCCAGCGTGTACATCCATCTATTGGACGTGTTACTCGATCTGTGGCTGCACACTCTCCCACACTGGCGCCCCCGTCACTGTATTCCACTGAGCAAAAAATGAGCACTCCCAACAAGAAAACGGGTATAAGAACTAAGATTTTAGTCACTATTTCTTCTTGACTGTAAACTGTTTTGTGCCAAAATGCCACTTGTAGGTGCTAAATACATGCTTGTGCTTGTGTTTTAGTTGAGAAGCAACAGACTTCCCAGTCAGCTCGGAGGTGAGTGCTTGCTGCATGTGTGTTGCCTTAAATGACAGATGGGAGGTTGCTGAACATTTTGATGCCTGCTATGACATTAAAGGACCTATTAAACTTGTTAAGACTGTTCATTAAACTCTGTGTTGTATCATTAAAAAAAAAAATCTTATTTCTGTGTCTTTAGGTCGCGCCAGAGTACCAAACGCAAAGCACCAGATGCTGTAGAGGAAAGTCCCACAAAGAGGTTCTCTTCTCCAAAGAAAAGTAAAAGTGTAAGACACAAAAATCTTTAAGAAACGTTTTGAGAAATGGAAAGTAGGGGCATGTATGAATAACAACAATGAATGGGTTTCTAAATAAATTTATTCTCCTTTGTTATGAATAGGCAATCAAACCCCACATGAAATCTTTCCTCCACACTGTGCAGAAGAATCAGATGCTGATGATGACTCCAAATACCCTTGGCCGGACCGGGGTTATCAAGTCTTTCATTAAACACACCACTCCTCTGAGGATTGACCCTAAGGTAAGTTGTACACTTGGACTTACTGGAAAACAACAACATTGTCATGCTGTGAAATGTTCACACTGTAGAGCCTGACTGTGATGAAGCACAGCAGGCTGAAGTAGAGAAAACATTGCAGAGGGCCATAAAGAAAGGGTCTGATGTTGATTTGTTTGTTTTAAGATTATTTTTTGGGCTTTTGCCTTTATTTTGACAGTGACAGCTTAAGATATGACAGGAAAAGTGGGGAGAGGGAGGGAGAGAGGAGATGACACGCAGCAAATGGGCCACAGTCAGGAGACGGGCCAGTGGCCACTTCAGGGGGCTGATAACCTCAGTACATGGGGTGCACACTCTACCACCTGAGCTATAGGGGCACCCTGACAGGGTCTAATCTGCTTCATTTTAGATGATACGGCCCATTTAAAAATGGATCAGCATGAGACATTTGTAATTAGGTTTTAAACTCCACTGGTCCAAAATTGACATTGCAGTGAATTCAAAGTAAACAGTGTTGTAACTATCTGCACAACTCTTCATGAGAGTTATTGCTGTTGTGTACATCTCTAAAACCAGATTCTTTGAGAGTGAGGAGTGCATGTCCTTAAATTTTAAACAGTGCTGTTGCTCACGTTTTTGTTGAGCTATCAAAATTATGTGGTTCTCTTATTTAGATGTTTTTTTTTTCTCCCCTCC
This sequence comes from Lutjanus erythropterus, assembly GCF_056507025.1. Classification (NCBI taxonomy): domain Eukaryota; kingdom Metazoa; phylum Chordata; class Actinopteri; order Lutjaniformes; family Lutjanidae; genus Lutjanus; species Lutjanus erythropterus. The sequence goes on along the minus strand of NC_139329.1, from coordinate 23,660,727 downwards.
CCAGTTGAGCACTGGTATAGTGGTAAGTGTGTTGCTGAAGCACTGTATGTTGTTTGTGGGCATTTGGTGGTGTCTAATATCCCATTTAGCAGCATGATTAAATGCCTTCTTATCTGCCGCACACCTTAGACAAGTCCCTTTCATACTTCCATTTCACAGATTACTGATATGGCAGCTGATATATCTTTGAGCTAGAATAAAAGACTTTTATGTGGATTGTGCATCTAAATGACATTGGAAAGGTACCTCAGAAGGCCATTTTCTTAACCAAATAATTTTATTCTCGACTATTATACATTTAATTTCATTTAACATGTTAAAATTGTAACAAATACATATGCCAAACAATTATAGAATGGTACACAGAGAAAAGAATAAATATATATTAATTGCTAAATAAATGTCAGTACTGTCCAGTATCAGTCAATTGCTGAAAATGTGAATATTGTCAGTTCATTAGGGGCAGGTTGTAAAACGAGAAGCAGCTTCTCAGTATTTACACCTGCCTTGGAGCTTCACTTATCCTCATAAATGTTCCCCATTATGCTGAATCTAAATGACCACAAGTATTGTTTTCTGTATTGTATGTTTTATAAATAGTTTTCATATCAGTTCATATCTGTAAACATATGCATGGATACCAGTATATTCCCTATAGTGCCATACTGGGCTACGGCTCTAATGTTGTTTAAGGCAGATACAGACATGCATCTAAATGACCAAAACCTTATCAAGATAATTGAGCCCTCAAGTTTTACAGGGTCAGCTGGTGAAATGGGCTACTGTATTTCAGCATCCCAAACTGCACTAGTTAGTTGATGGTGTCTCTCATCCCACAGTTTTCACTAATGCTCATCCTTTGCAATCCTTTAATCTAACATTCCTTCACACCACCTAAAATGGCTTTGGTAACCCAAACTCACTGTTTGTTGCCTTTGAAACATAACTTGATCAGAAGAAGAATTTGAAGTAAAAATCCATCTTAACCAGAAGCCATGTCACTATTTACATTGTGCATAAAACTGGTCAGTGTGTCAGTGGATTAAGATTTACAGGTTGAGGAGATTACACTAGTGTTTTTGTTGTCCCCTCTTTGGATTCTGTATTGTGTTTAAGAGCAACTTGTTCTTTTAACCAAATGGCATTCAGCTACTCTTGTTGTTCGTAGTGATCTTCTGGTTGACTATTTCTCGTTTTGTGTCTGTTGGATAAATTATTTAAACATTAGATGCTTTAGACATGACAGGAGCCAGGTTTTGCTGGGTGATATCTGATATTTGAGGAGAGACTAGATCTATTTTATTGCTTTTCATTTTTGAGAGGTGAAGCCTGAAAACTGGCTGTAAGTTTATAGTTTTGTTGTATTTTAGCAGAAGCTTTTTGGCTTCCAGCAATGTCAGTCTCTGCACTCACACAGTCTGTTGAAGTTGTCCACATCTATAGTTCAGCAGTGTGAGAACAAATTTGATGGAAATACAAAAGTCTGTAAGGGTGGATTTTTGCTTCATCTGTCTGAATATGGTGATCTTTTTCCATGTGAATACACTCCACCTGCTACTTTGGGTGCTTTTGATTTTTGCCACCTATTGTAATGTGTTAGACTTGGCTGATAAATGACACCATAAGTTTCCTAAATCCTTCATTTCTTTTTTCTTTTCTCAGACAAAAGAGCGTGTCAAACTGGAAGCACTTAAAAAGAAGCAGGAGCAAGAGGAGGAACGAATGAAGAAAATGGAGGAGGAGAAGAAAAAGAAACAGGACGAACTTAAAAGGTTAACACACGGCCTCTTTACACACTCTAACTGTACAGTTTAGTAATTTATTTTTTCTTTCCTTTCTAACTTTTAAACTTTGTTCCAGGAAGAGGGATGAGAGGCTAAGAAGAGTGTTTGAAGCCAAAGTAAAAGAAGAGCAGAAGGAGGAAGAAAAGAAAAAGAAGATTGAGCAAAAAATGGCTCAGATTGAGGAGAAAAACGATAAGGTATTTAACACACTCTGAATCTGTATGTTCACTTAAAAACAGACTCACCCCTTTTTGTCTCATCTTTGATGTTGTGCCTCTTCCTGCAGCGTCTGGCAGAGGAGAAGGCCAAGAAGAAGGTTGCCATTAAACGCCAGGAGGAGCTGGAGCTGAAAAAGAAGCTGGAGGAAGAAGCTAAAAGGAAGAAGATTCAACAACAAGTAAGATGATGCTCTTTTATTGTATGTAGTCATTCCTGTTGCTGAGCTTAGTTTACAGCCTTAATTACATGTATCAATTCTCTGCCGCTGCAAAGAACTGTTCTGCTGATTACAGACTATTCCAGAGTACTCTCCATTCATTCATTGTGCACAATAACTCTGATAAGCCATTACACATTTCCTCAAGAACTTAGAGCCTTAAACTTTAAACAAGTACAGCAAAGTTCTTTTAAGGGTTTCCATGTTTAATGTAATCTGACCAACTGACGAGTCATTTTTACACACATTTCTTCCAATAATTCTGTTCATCGGTGCTATATCGCCAACATCCAAATTTTTCATCTCGTGTCATGTAGAAAAAAGGTTTTAGTGACTTAATTACATGTTGCTATCAGGCTTTTCTTACATTGTTTTGTTTTGAACTTAAGGAGGAAGAGAAGCGGCAGCAGGAGTTACTGGCCAAGAAGAAGGCTGAGGAGGAGGAGCGAGCTCGTAAGCTGGCTGAAGCTCGCAGAGCGCTGGAGCTGAAGAGAGAGCAGGAACGTGAGAGAGAGAGAGAGCTGGAGAAAGAACGACTAGCTGCTGCTGAAAGGTCAGTAATGATTACTTTATGAACAAAGCAGAATAATTGTACAAATATGTATTAAATTAATGAAGGCGAGGAGAAAATGTTAGTTTACTGACTGGTGTCTTTTCAGGATGCGAGTGGAAAAAGAAAAAGCTCTCGCTCTGCAGCGTGAAGTGGAGAGAGCTGCAAGAGAGAAAGAGAGGAGAGAGCAAGAGAGGAGAGAGCTTGAGGAGAGGAGAAAGGCTCTTGAGGAAAAAAGAAAACTGGTAAGAAATCAAAATTTGGAATCAAAATGGTATGACAGATTTCTAGATGGTTAGAACACTGTGTGTAGTGTACACAGATCAGGACAAAACAGTTACTCAAAATTGTGCTGTCAACCACCAACGAACCAACAGGTCTCCTAGAAAAAACATGACATGTATTTAGATGTTACGCAAAAGATGATGCTGAGACCGCAGCTGTTGTAGATGATAAAGGGCTTTAAAAAGGGGGGAAAACACAGCAAAAAAGACTTAATTTAGGTTATCTGCAGGTCATAGAAAGTTTTAAACCACTGCATTCAGTTTCTTCCAGAATGTCTTAAGAAGGTATTTAAATGACAAAAGTCTTTAATGTATTCTCTTAGGCAATAATTGTTAGTTGTAAAATGTTTTTGTACCTGATTGTGGGCTCTTGGATGACGTTACACACCTATAAAGTGAGAGTGGGATTGTTGTGAGTGTAAATTGTGCTGGATGCTGTTTAACCCCCTTTTTTGGTGGAGTTTGAGTCATCACCATGAGACCTGCAACAAACACTGTTCCTACTGCTGATGCAGTAGCTAGGAAACTCACTGTCTAATAAGGGAAAGTGCTGCTTTTAGTAAAAACATAAATTGTTCATTGGTTAATATGGTATTAATAATGTCTTTAATTCAACTTGGTGAATCCTGCAGAAATCCTGTTAAATAACCAGAGCTTTTACAGTTTAAGGAAAGTAGTTTGAATAAATTTCCCAATGACCTCTATTTATTTATTTACCTCTAATTTAAACTGTGATCCAGTTTTAACTTTTTTTTTTCTCCAATGACCTCTATATAACTGTCACCATGTCCATGTTTAGCTCCATGGAACAAGTCTTTGGATAAGTAGTGCTCTCTTGTTATAAAGTGAATACATTAGGATTTCTTTCCGGTCATTCATGTGCTTTTTCTCCCACCAGGAGGAGCAGCAGAGATTAGCTGCAAAGGAGAGGGAGGCTGCTGCCAAACAGGCTGCTCAGAAACAGGTAAACCAGCAGGGGTAAATCATACTTAGTTAAGGTACACTTTGCGTAGTTGAGTATGAGCAAAAGTTGATTTGAATTAATCTTAGTTTAAAGGGGAGGGTCACCTAAATTAAAAAAAATATTTCATCACTTTTATATAGTCATGCAGATAGTTCAGGGTTTGTTTATTTAGCTATATTATTCACAGACTTTGCTCTTGAACACTTTAAAATAGTCCCTCTAAAGATGTTGTTAGTGTTTTCTGTCGATCAACATTTGGGTGGATTGACTCTTTAGAGTGCACAACAGTGTAACAACTGACTTTGTGGAGCTAAATATATGTCTTTACTTCCCCAAGGCTGTTCCTGCCCTGAATGTGACTATAGATATGGAGGTAAGAATCTCAACATTGTCGCTCTGAAAATCGTTTTTTTTTTTTTTTTATGGTTTGTGACCTGTTTTTTGGTCATTTACACACCTTTAAGCAGTGGTGAAACACATATTTACCATTTGCTTCTTATTCTTTGCAGCGCTCTGTAATGAACACACCTGTAGGAAAAGGTGGTGGCCTCAATGTGACGGTGGATATTGAGGTAAATTTAAATAAAGCTTTCTGGCATATTTAACCAATTTTTATCTTAAAACAGAAATAATTTCTCATCAAAGGAAAGCTTTATAATGAGTTTTATTGTTCTCCGCAGCAATCACCACAGTCATACGCACTCACTCCAAAGGGTGGAAACAAACCTTTATTGCCCAAGAGTGCTGAAGATTATGGGATGGACCAAAACAGTGACGACTCTACTGATGATGAGTCTGCACCGAGGAAACCTATTCCGTCCTGGGCCGAGGGTGAGCATGATTTCCTATTGTTATCATTTATTGTGGTGACATTCAGTCTTTTCAGTATACCTGAACTGCTTTAATGTTACTGTTTGTCTGAATCCAACTCAGTAATTTGTTTTTCATAATAGCACAAGGTTAAAATTGACTGTTTGCCAATCATAGCTCAGCAACCAGAACTAGTGACAACACGTGTGCAGATGTTAGGATTTCTCCACTTGCAGAAGTGATGTACATGGGACAGTAGTACAGCGGTTTATTTTAGCCTTTCTGCAAGAAAAAACACGGGACCACAAGTGTGATGAGTAAGGCTTAAAGCGATAGTTCACCGTTAGTCTTCATCCTGAAATACTTTTCTGTCGTAACATTAACAGTGAAAACACTGTTCAAAATATAATCAGGTTTGTTAGCTATACAGTGATCCTTCCTTTTTTCCTTAGGTTACTTATACTAGGACTAACTAGCTCTACACTATAATACAAAAACAACACTTCCTTATTTCCACATCTTGATGGATTATAAAACAGTGAGAATGTTGAGTTTTTGTTGGGGGCATGTAGCTTTCTTTAGCTCTGTCATTTTAGCAGGACATCATGTATGTAGCCATCAAGCACATATTCAAGTTTTAAACTGAATCAGCTGTAAACATTAATAGTCAACTCAGAACAGCTTTTCAATAAATTTGTGGAGCAAGCTTAAACATAATAAAATGGATTTTGTAGTTTATGTAGTTTGTATAGAAGCATCTGTATTAGATTAAGACTTTTTCATAAGCAAACAAGCATCAAAAAGAAGTGGCTATTTCTAAATACTTCTTCTAATTCTATTTGAAATCACATGATGCGGTGTACACCATGCAGACCAAGAGAGCCTATGTTTACATTTTTCCTGGCAAAATTACAGCGAGTAGTACAGTAGCAAGTTAAAAAGAAACAGGAGGAGTTTTTTTCTTATTTTTGCCATTATATTTTATGGGTATGATAGCAGGACTACTGCTTTTGTCCACAGGCTTCACCCAAATCAACATTATATCAAAGTTCCTTGCAGAAGCAGTTTTACCTAGCTAGTTGATAGCTAGCTGATAAAATCTTACACCAACAGTTGTCATTTCAGATGGGTGAAGTGACAGTTGGTGATAACAGAAAGCTTGGTGACTGTAGCAATAGTAAATAAAGGGGTACAGAGTTTAGTAAACAGTCAGTTGTAATATTGTGATTTATTCCAAATTAAACATCCCATATACATAATTTTGAATGTTACATGCCTGTTAGTTTTACCAGACCTGTTTGGGGTTTCCCTAGTATCTCAGTATGATTTCTTATGTTGTGTGGTCTTAAATGAAAATGTTGTGTTTAATTATATCCCTCTCCCAGGTCACAATCTGCAGAAGCACATTCAGAAGCAGTACTTCAAGCCTCCTGATTTGGATTCATTCTTTGGAAAAATTGAACCACTCAAACTGGAGAACATCTTTTACAAGAGCAAGCCTCGCTATTTTAAGCGCACCAGCTCTGCTGTGTGGCACTCGCCACCAGGTGGATTCAAGTAAAGTCTGTACACTGATACAGATATACATTACTGTATAAAGTTCTTTTTTTTTGTTTGTTTGTTTTAAAGTCTGTTTCCAATAAAGTAACTTGTCTTTTCTTGATGTTTTTCCCCCAATATTAAATTTGTTTATGGTTTTAGGCATCCTTTTAGATATATTGTTACTAGTTTGTAAAATATCATGGTTTTAAGTGATACATAAGTGATGGAATTGATGCTTCATGCTTGAACTTGAAATGGGTATGTGTTTTAACCCAGTGGGACGTGAAAGTTTTTGCTAAATGATCAGTAAATAACTTTCATTTGTATAAATGTGTGTACTGACTGTAAATGATAGTAGAATTCCCATGTTTGGGATTTATTCAAGTACATTAAAGTGGGTGATTTTGCCAGAATATTGTGTAGGTTGCAACTCTTGATTGGATTTGATAAAATGTGATATCTAAGAAAAATGAATGCTTGTTGTAGCCTGAAGTCAGCCAGCAACAACTCCGGCCTGCAGGGGCAATGTATGTGCCCTGCACACAGTTTTCAGTTATGTTGGCAGATTTGACCTCTGCTCAGGTTTAAGGTGGTGGAGCTTTGATGAGAACTATTATGTCACTGGGCAACACCAATGAGTCAAAAACAAAGTCACATGTGGATGCAGCATGGGTGTGCATGGCCTTTGAAAAAACCTAACTCAAATTAATTTATTCTAACCAACTTGTGTTCATCATGTCTTCATATACCAGTAGGGTTTTTTCATGTCAGACATTTTGACTTGCCATTTAAAAAAAAAAACATACTGAGCCAACATTAATCATAGCTGAGTCCCATTTAGCTATATCAGCAAGCCGTAACATAGAGGCAGCATACACTAATCCCTTGATCTGTGACACTTGAGTAGAATGTGGCCATTGATATTATTTATACCTGTGCTTTTCCTGCTGTGGCATGTGAAGCTGCTTTAAGATGATCCTAAGTCACCCAGCAGTCATTTACCAGCATGAATACCAAGAGCTCCGGAAAATGGAAATTTAAACATCAGAAGATTGTTTTGTGACCTGTTTCTAAGGTCAAGAATTAACTTTACTTCTTAACATCTGTGGTAAAACTGGAAGAATAAAGGTTTGTGTTTAGTGTAGTGTAGTCATTTCCAATAGAAGTACTTATCTCTGATTAACTATATAAATATTATGATGGTGTGAAATATGGGGGGGGGGGGGGGGGGCAACATTTTGTGGGGTCTCTCGATTTTTTTATTTTTTAAAAATTACATCTCTTACCACGAAAACATATTTTTAAAAGCTTACTATGCCCAGTGTTCAGTATCCAAATTGCAAATTCAAAAATGTGAATACCAACATATTGAGGAGTTACTTCGTATACCGCCATTGAATACTGGGTTATTTCTGATAAAGACTTCTTTCATGGATGGCGCTGCTGCAAATGGTCCAAATGTTGTATAGTTTAGAAAACAACCTCAAAAGCAGTGGATTTTTTTTTTTCCTGCTTCTGCATCATGGTTTTATAGTTAAACAAATACAGACTAAAATGTATATTATTGATCAAATCTGTGTAAGACTTTAGCATAATACAGGGGCACAAGGCAGAGGGACCTCCGGATAGCACCGAATATTTTACACTCTGCTTATGATCATAATAAGGGACAAAAATAAGGCACTGAGCACGTGTCTGTTTAACAAGGTTAATTTTATCCCACCCCTTTAACCGGCCGTGTCCAAGTGGAACCCTTGATATGCGGGTCTCTCGCGAGATTTTCACGTTACTTCTTCATCGTGCACGCTATGTAAATCCATTATTGGTTATGATGTGACAACGTTTTTTAAGATCTACTTGAGTTTAAGGGAACACATCACTTGGTTAGGGATGGGGAAATGTCATGGTTTGGGTTAAAGGTATCACTCTCGCGAGAACTGTCGCAAGTCTGGAGGTCCCTTCTAGGTACGACCGCTGTAGCGTGAGACTGGCAGAGAGTGCGCATTTGCTGTGACAGCAAGTAACGTAAGCCAGTCCGCTAACTTAAGTCGTTGGGAATTTAACGTCGTCAATACTGGTCTGCTGCACAACTAAATACTTTTAAGAAAGGTCCGAAATCGACAAACCAGGTACGTTTAGTTACATAACAGCTTGATGCTCACCAGTTTATAAACTGTCACCTGCCGCGTTGAAGTGTCTGAGGTGAACTGATGCTGATCTGGTTGCTAGCAGCGCGTAGCAACGTTAGGGGTCGTTGGTAACGTAAATTAACTTGTTAGCCAGGTGAGTACCTACAGGCTTCTTCAAGTAAATCATTATTATTATCAATCAATGCCACTGGCCCCTTTAATTTTACGTTTTGCCACCATGTTAACAAGCTTTCTTATAATTTAGCTATATTTTATTATCTAACTAACATTTCTTTTCATGAGCATGTATGCTAACTAGCTAAACAATGATCATATGTGTCTTAATGTGTTTGTCACAGTCGCAGCCATCTGGCGCTAGATTGAGAAACAGGCGTTAGTTGAAACCCAGCTACTTCATGCCATTAACCATGCCTTTGTAACATATGATGTTAGCTATTAGTAACTAGCTGTGCAAATGGGAGACAAAAGTTAAGGGTCTTTATTTGGCTTGGCTAAAAGTGGTTTCTTAAAAACACGTTTTGTGAGTTTGAAGTTGTCATTGTGAAGGTCAGGTTGTCTGGATCGATATGAATGCGGGTATGTCTTGAAAAGGGTCAGTGCACCCAAAATCAGGATAATCCACAGATCTCGGAGTAAGTTTGTACCGGGGCAGTTTGTTTAGAGCTTGTTCAGAGCCGATTAATTTTAGTCCAAAACAAATTTCTCAGTGGGACAATAACGAATAATTAACTTACCATACCTTACTTGATTAGGCTAGTTGTCAAGTCCCAAATTAATTTACAACTATTCTGATAATTTCTTAATCGGTTTGAGAGTTTTTTCAAAAGAAAAAAAAGTCAAAAGGACTCCAGGTTCTTAAATGTTAATATTTTCTGGTTTCCTGACTCCTCTGTGACAGTAAATGAATATCGTTTGGTTGTGGATGAATCAGTTAATCTAGAAAATAATCACCAGATTAATTGACAATGAAAATAATTGTTAGTTGCAGCCCTAAATTTGTTTGTTTGAAAGAAAAGAGAAGCTGTTGCATGTAACTGAAATAGTTAAATGTTATTTTTAAATTCTATTCACCTCCATTGTATCTGGGTCAAGCCAGAAATCTCAACTACATGAATGGATGGATACAACTAGAGGGAGGAATTGCATTTTGGGGATTTATGTGAACCAACACTTTGAGTGTTGGACGCTGGTTTAATTCACTGGTCTGCATGTCTTGCATAAAGGTGCTGTCTTTTGGAAATCCATGCATTCAGTTAAACATGCTTCTCAATGATAAGTTGATATTTTGTGAGAAGAATAGAATATAATGAGCATCTACTAGACACTGACAGATCTGCTCAATTTCACCAGCCGCTCAATAGTAATAATTGTGTTTGAAATCTAACATTTTAGCAGTATTTGGCTGATGGCTGGTGCTAATTTCCCACGCTGGCAGGTGATGCTGGCAGGGATAGTGTAGGGTAAAGTATCATCAGAGAGTGTCAGCTGTGTTTTAAAGTGCATATACCTTTGCTGGTGGCCAGGAAGATGATCATGGGGTTGATGCAACGCAGACTGCATCAGCTCGGTTCAAGTAACCATATTATTAAGTCTGTAAGGTTTTTTTCTTATTATAGGCTACTTGCATAATGCGTCATGCTGATAATAAACAGCCTTACATGTGACCTGCAGAACAATGTCATGGAAATGTATCTTTATTCTTTATTATAATTTACACAGAAATGAGTTCACAAATCAGACAAAACTTCCACCAGGACTGTGAGGCTGCCATCAACAGACAGATAAACCTGGAGCTCTATGCCTCTTATGTTTATCTCTCTATGGTAAGAAAATGCATTGCATCTTTTCAGTGTGTGTAGCTCAGTGCTGTTTGTATCTTTGAAACTCTTTGACAAAATGGGTTTCTCTTTTTTATTTGTGTTGTTTTTTAGGCATACTATTTTGAAAGGGATGATAAAGCCCTACCAAATTTTGCAAAGTTCTTTAACGCTCAATCCAAAGAGGAGCGAGAGCATGCAGAGAAGCTGATGAGTCTGCAGAACAAGCGGGGAGGCAGAATCTTTCTACAGGACATCAGGGTATGTACGGATATTTTTTAATGCTCAACTAATACAGTTACAGTGTGCAACAGTATAATTTTGGGCAGTTAATATGACCAATACCTGTTTTCTATGGAGATTCACAAAGTAAATCTTCTTCCATAAAGACCTTTTGATGATACTTTTTAAGTTCACCAGTTGGGCTGCAACTACCAATTCATGATGCCATTGTGAATTCATTTGTCTGTTATTTTCCTAAAATAAGTATAATATCTGTACATATGTATGAATGGTCATGAATTATTTATGTCTGTCATAGAAACCTGATAGAGATGAGTGGGGGAGCGGCCTTGAGGCTTTGGAGTGTTCCCTGCAGCTGGAGAAAAGTGTAAACCAATCCCTGCTGGATCTGCAGAAAATGGCCACTGAACACAATGACCCACATGTAAGCAACAGACTTCAGGCCGATGTACACAGCATTCGGCTGTGTCATGCTGCGGCTCCATCATGGCTGCTGGAGACAATCTGCTGCCCTTCTAGCCAGTGCTAGCAAACCCATCTTTATTTGCATTTAACTTTAAATTAATTTTAATCCTGCATTTCATCTTTCTCCAGAATCACCTACAGTGTCTTTTAAATGAGCGGCAAACTGCACATGAAAAAATGTTTAAAAATAACTCTGGACTATATTAGAAACTTGGCTGCTAAAAAAAATGTTTCCAACAGACACTGAAATGTTGACAGAGCTACGACTGAGCCGGAGTGCAGCTGAATGTTGTGCACATTCAGCTTACGAGGGAAAAAAAAGACATTTGGAGGATCCGACAGTCTAATAAGAATAACATTCTGTCCTTTTTATCCACAGATGTGTGACTTCATAGAAACACATTATCTGGATGAGCAGGTCAGATCTATCAAGCAGCTTGCTGACTGGATTTCCAACTTGCGTCACATGGGAGCCCCTCAGAATGGCATGGCAGAGTACCTGTTTGACAAACACACCATGGCTGAGGAGGGCAGTTCAGCTACACTGTGATGCTGATGACCATCCTCCTCACTGCTGCATGTCGGCCCACCTATGTCCCACACATGTACTGCATGTAACACACATATCGCTGCTTTATTTATGTTTGTTAGCAGACAATCAAAGGCAACTTTTGCAAAAGCCATAGACAGCACTGGACCTCTGAGAGATGTTTTCTAGAAATAAAGTCTGAGCAGACCTTTAATTTATAGTTTGTGCTTCTTGATATTTTACTGATGTTTCAGTGTTTCAAATGATGGTGGCTAAAACACTACAGTTTAATGTCTGAGTTGAAATTTGAAATACTTTTTTTTTTCTTTTTTTTCAAATATTTGCTTCTCTTTGAGCAATAAGTGTATTGGAGTTTGACTGTGCTAATCGAATTCTTAAAGGCTTTTATAATACAGTGATGTGGAATTCAGTTTGTAATATTCTTATATATGAATTTGCAAAATACTTTCAGATTTTCTGAGTGTTGTATTGCATTCCACATCTTTCAAATGCAGTATGATCCTTTGTCTTCTGATTGACCATCTTTCTTTTTTCTATTCTAAAATTTTCATGTTTTTCTACACTATATGGTTCCTGCGAAGATGTTGTCCCTGAGGCTGTTTAAAGAGACCAAAGTCCTCAAACCTGAACATTCAGGTTGTCCATCATTTTAGTACCTGTCCATGTCCATGCTTGCATTGAACTTACTTAATTTTCCATCTTGAAAGAACAAAGTATTTGAATTAATCTGCACATGAAATATAACTTTAAAGAGCAAGCCAAGTGACAAATGATAGACTCATTTGTCCTAAGGAAAAAAAATAGCAGTGGGGTATGTACATCCAAAAGGCTTTTACAGGTGCTGGATCAAAAAAACAACCTGAAGGCAAAAATCAGTCAAAGGATCTACACACTGCATTGATAGCTCCCACACTGGAATAGATAGCTGGGAACTATCGATGTAGTGTGCAGAGCCTTTGTCTGATTTTAGACACACTGATCCCTCATTTATTTGCAATCTATAGTCAAGAGACAATATTTGCTGTCATTATTTTCCATTAATATTTCATTAACAAATACTCTTACATTTTTTATTGAAAAAATTACCACTGTCCATTTTTCTTATTAGTTCTTATTAATCTATATTTTCTAAAAAAAAAAGAACATATCTGATTATTGTCTACTGAGATCATAATTACAACACACATTACTTCATATATTTATTGAATATTTTCCACATCAGCTTTGTGTTGCATTGCTCATGTATTTATGGATTAACTGCACATGGTTGCTGTATAAGCTTACTGTACAGTAGCTGCTATAAATTAAATTTCATGTTATCTGAACATACTCATGGGGATAAGCAGGTCAAAATGAATGAAAATGTTAAATCAGTGTTTTCTTTGGGGTACAGATTGCTTCTCGCTGCTGTATGACTTATGAGTATCTGTAATTGTACATATTGTTTCCTTCTATAATAAAATAGTAATGAACAAACAATCAAGTTTAGTTTTTTATTGAAAATGACAAAAGAAACATAACATATGATATTTAATATTTATGAAAGAGTACACTGATGGGAACAATGCTAAAAAAAATACTAGTTTGTTTTAGACACATTTTGGCATCTTTTCTGAGTTACGGAAGAAGCTAGGGAGTATTTTTTACTTTTCCTTCACACGTTGACGGTTAAATCTCATAAGGTGCTTTTTGCATTACAAGTAGGTTAATTGTTCTATAAGAGCTTATCAGGAAGTGGAGATTAACTCAGTGTTTGCAACAAATACTTTGCTGTTGTGTGTTGGGCTCCAGAGGAGATGTAACATAGATCAGTACCTGTTTGTATGAAGTATTTCGATGTGATACAAAAACAGTCTGTCACACCTTATTTTCTCAGTCCTGCTCCCGCCCTCCTGCTGCCTTGTTCACCCCACCATCCACCAAAACGCCCAGCAGGTCCCCTTCAGCCAATGAGATTCCTGAATCGTTGGGCGAGTTTTGCTGATTGGTTTCTTGCTGCGATGATGCTGAAGTGGAAACTGTGTTCATATTATTGCTCAGCCCGCCGTTGGTTCCCCCATTGCTTGCCCTCATGTTGGCACTGAAGTTCCCATGGTTACTAAAATTACTGTGACTCGTACCGTTGCAGAGACTTCCCGTCGTGCTAGCGCTGTTGGTGCTTGTTGCATTAATGCTGGTAGAGCTGCTGTTGGGATTACTGGGATTTGCTGCCGCTGTGCGAGTTGGGGGAGTGAACGAGAACACCCTTTCTCCTCCGCTTCCTGCCGCCCGAGCACTCGGGGGTCCGGGCTGGCTGTCAGCTGATGGGAGGGTGTCCAGAGTAAGGCGGGGAGGTAGAGGGCGGCGGGACAGCAGGCCCTGTCCAGGTCTGAGTTTAGATATCGGGCAGAGTTCAGGTGGAGGGTCAGGGAAGGAGAAGGTTGGGGTACTCTGCCCCTCACTGTCCTCACTCAGCCAGGGGAAAGCAGAGGACGGCGGTGGGGGGATGTGGTTGGGGGTGTCGGGTGGCAGCACCTGTGAGCCCACCATTGGAGGAGCGAGGGAGCTGCAGCTGCGGTCCCACTCATTCTGAACTCGTCGTGCAGGTCGAGGACGGGGCACGGCCGGGGGCACACAGTGGATGGGTGTTTGTGGGCAGCTGTAGAAACCCGGTCTCTCATACAAGGGCATGGTAAAGAAGTCTGGATCTCGCTCTGGGTTCAAAGGCTGGCGGGTTTGACTCGGAGTTGATGCTTCTGGATGCAGGTACAGAGGGAAGCGGCTTAGTGGAGCACCAGGACGACGGCGCAGCAGAGGGACCCGTGAGGAGCGAGGAAAGTTAGGGGAGTGGACACCAAGAAGACGACCTAGCCCTCCAATCAGTGGGGTAGAGTAGTTGGCTTCTTCGTGCTCTTTGATTTGCTCCAGATTGGACTGAAACTCCATTTCCTCCTTAGGAACACTAATTTAGGTAAAATAATGATAATGCATTTCATTCATTGTCACTTTTCAAAGCACTCAGCACTCAGTATCAAGGCATTGTAAAAGCAACATACCAGAAATATACAATAATACTTTTATGCAGTAACTCTGGTTGAGATCGAATCAGACTGAAAATGGCAGTTCAGAAAGGTGTGTTTTAAGACAGGATTTCAAGGTGGCAAGAGTGAAGTCAAGAGAGTAATTTGTGTGAGAACAAAGACTGAATTTGGAAAAAGAAGTGAGCAGGAGAATGGAAGTAGGCTGTCATCTGCATAGTAATGAAATTGGATTCCACATCCCCTAAAAATATGAGCAAGAGCTAAAGAAATCTAAAATTTCCAAAAAGCTGGACAAACTGAGTCTAAAAAGAAGCAAGAGAGGTTCCAGTGATACCAATAAAAGCTAATCTCTCTACCAAGATGGACAAGGCATTAGATGGTTATGGGATGGGTAGCTAGCGTATTTAGGAATTACTGAACCTGATATCCAGAGCTGAGCCCAGGAAGGAGGGTTTGCGGTGTTCAGCACTGGCAGCAGTGTAGGGAGGCTGAGGTTCAGACTCATTCCAGTACATATCCCTCTCAACCAGTGGCAGGCTGTCGTACATCTCATCCACAGACAGCAAGGACACCTGGAAGACAACAGAAACCACAGCAAGCAGAACAAGACCGTCTCAGTCTGCGGTTGATGGCTTGGTTTGAATCCAAACCACTGAATGTAAATGGTCTCAACCTCCCTGTGTACAAAAATGAAGTAATGATATCTCAGATACACACACTGCTATCTTGTCCTGGTGGCGTCATTTGGAGCCAGACTCTGAGCAGTAGTGATCAAAGATGGAAGCGGTCGTGTCTAGACGGGAACTCCTTGAACTCTGCATCGTCTTTATGAGTACATGAGCACAGTACTGGAACAATATCCAATACTAGTATGAGTATTTGTGCATTCATACTTTTTTATAGACTGGAACACACAGCAGAGTTGTGAGGAGTTGGGGAGGGAGGGAGGGAGTTGTTGTTGTGTTTTTTTGAAGCATACTTTGATTTTTTTTTAATTGGCACATGTCCCTCTGCTAATATGTCCCTGTGCTAACATAGAGGAGGTAGGGCTTATGACCTACACTGCAACCAGCCAACAAAGGGTGATAACGATGGTTTCAACATTTGGGAGCTGTTATGTCGTCCATATGTCAATGATCCAAACCTGTAAATTACGATCAACGAGCCAGTTTGTTTCAAAGTCGTCATCATCTTCACCAAAAGGATTGATGAGTTGTTCAGCCACCTGAGACCAGGAACAGAAAGGACAGCCACGGTACAGCTCAGAAATTGATCAAAATGAGTGTAATTTTAATAACAGCATCAGTTTGACCAGAGTAAATCTGCTGTTCCTCACCTTCAACCAACCAACATAGAAGAAAAACTGCAACAGGGTGAAGACAGGCAGGTAGAAGTCAATATCATGACCAGGGTACCCCTGAGCTGGATCCAAGAACTGACGACCAATCAGACAAGCCAGGAAGAAGCTGTAAACTGCTACTGTCGCCACCTAGTTGAAAGAGATCAGTCAAATCAGGAAGTGTTTTACAACTACTTCTGAGAAAATGTGACCTGAAGTGTTTGCATTGCTTTTTTGTGATTGGATTGCGTTTTGTTTGGCCAGACTGCTACTTGAAATCAAACTGAGTTAATAATTTTCAGGTACACGATTATTGCGTCTTTACAGATTACCAGTAGCCTAATATTAGCTCAGTGTCACTGTCATTGGTAGTGTTATTTATGCTACCATCAAGACATCTACTATATTTCAGTTCCAGCGCAGCATATCAACAAAACCTGAGTATAGACAAGAGGCAGGCTGATCCAGTCATAACCGTACAGCTTCATACACTTTGCCCGTAAACTATTCAACTCCTGAACAGAGAAAAAAAGCAGGACAGGCAAAACCAGTTTATTAAAAATGCTTCTAAAAATTGCCACAAAGTGAAGATGTTCAGGCTCTTAAGTCCTGCAGACTGATAATACATGAAGACCTACAGTGAGAATGGCTGTCAGGGCCACGTCGTTGTTGATTCGACCTTCGGTGCGAGCCCTCAGAGCCAGGCTGACGAACCACATGCAGGGAACCCAGAACTTGTTGTGAGGAGAGGGTAAGTCCTCCAGGTGCCTCAACTCCTCAGACGTCATTAAACCTGAGAAGCACAAACACAGCATGGAAAGGATAAATGATGATGTGTTGATTCCCTTGATACAGTTTCTTCAGGACTTTTAAAGGGGAACTTCAATATTTTTCAAACTGAACCCTATTTTCTCATGTTTTTGTGTCTAAATGACTAATGGGAACAACAATTTTTGAAACTGTTCCACCATGCTGTTTCTCCCCGCTGCTTCTCTGATCTCTGACCTCCCTCTCAGTCCTCTCCCAAGATTTTCACATCTAATGCAATGAATTAAGGGTTTATTTTGACCAAACCAGAGTTGGTGATTGCTGGAGCAGTAAAAAAGACAAACCAAGACAGTTGTGGTTTACAATAATAAAATGTACTGCTTCTGTAAATGGAGTCTGGTGACTTTGACAAGAACAATAAATTGGCGGTTTCTGGTTACACAAAGATCTTCGTCTTTTACAAAAAGGTCTGTCACTGTAGGGATCCTTTCCATCATGCTGTGAAACACTTAAAATGACAATCTGAGCCTGTCAGTGGCAATACAAACTCCAGATGTGAGGACGTACATTGACAGTGCACAATTGCCCTTCAGGATTATATTGCAGCTCATTTCAGCTGCAGCGCTTTCGCTCAATAGTGGACCAGTTTCAAAAATTGTTGTCCCCATTCATCACTTTGATACAAAAACATGGTAAAATAGGGTCCAGGTTGAAAAATATCCAAGTTACCCCTTAAATAGTGCAAACAGAGCCAGCAGCTTTGGATGTGGATGTATGTGATATGAGTGGCAGCTTGAATTTTGGTGGTTTCATCGCCACGTCGTACCTGCCTGCACCAGATGCTCCATGGTTGGAAACCTCTTGTACACAGCAGTGCTGACAGAGCGGTAGATGAGCACACCAGAGAGGTTGGCGTATCGCATCAGGGTTCGTCGAGTCAGCCTGGAGGCCTCGTCAGCTCCACGAACGTGACCGCCCACTAATGCTGCCAAGCGGTCTGGCCAGGGGACGTTCTCAAACTGGCCCCACCAGCGGGACACAACCAGTGTGACATAGAAACCTGGCAAAGAAATGAACAAGAATTGGATTTCAACCTCTTGTGATGTTTTCCAAGGACACAATTTAATTTTAGATGCAATAGCCTTGAAATCTAAAAACAATAAGCCTCAACTCACCTAGCACAAATGACACAGGGATGAGCTCTGCATAGCGGTCACAGTATATTGCCAGCTTCTCAAACAGCCTCTTCTGATCATCATTTAACATAAACCTGGTGAAGGAAATATTCATTAGTTAATTACAACTAAAACACGAGGAGGGAAGCCCCGGGAAAAGGACTCTGGTCTAACATAACCTTTGCTTTAGGATATATGGCAACATATCGCTCTCACCATTACAAAATAATATCTGCTCAGTTTGATGTTATAATGTGAAAAGTTTCTTGTTTTGAGATTATCCTTTTGACCTTATAAGACACTATTTTTCAAGTTATTAACACATATTTTGTTTCTGATTTTTATAACATGCCAAAATTTATATAAGTATCTAAGTTCTCTTTAAAACTGGCCAGATGCCCTCCTGCCCTGGTTTTACTCGAGGTTTCTGTCTGTTAAAAGGAAGGTTTTCCTCGCCACTGTTGCCAAGTGCTTGGTGGGTGTCTGTAAATAACAATATAAAGAGTACGGTCTAGACCAGCCTTATATGAGAAGTGCCCTGAGCACCGTCCTGTTATGATTTGGCACTATGCAAATAAAATTAACTTGATTTGACATAAAACACGAAACATTTATTGCAATAACAACATAGCAACTTTTTCTCATTATAAGATAAGTTGGTCTGTTGTTCCAACAAGAAAATTCCACGTGTTGCTGAAATAAGAAAAATGTTGTGTCTTGACAAATAAATTGGTAGGTGTGTTTAGGAGTAAACAGATATGTATATGACCATATATGAACAAAATCTTGTTAAACATGAAATTAATCTTGTTAAAATGACAACATTTTTTGTTATAAAAAAGGAACTGAGAAAACCATGTGTCATGGTGCCAGCAATACGTAACTAACTAAACCTGGTGTTCAGAAACTTTTTCATGTAAAGGACCCCTAAATTTGACTTCATCATATGGGTAGATAACTGCAAGTGGTGTACTGATACAGTGATATTATCTTGTTACTATAGTTATGTTTACGTGTTTTATTGGCAAAACTTCTAGGAACAAAAATTAAAGTTAAATTTACAATCCCTAAACTATGGATCCCCTGAAGGCCCCTCAAAGACCTACAGTGGCCCCCAGATTCCAGCTCTAAACCTTGCTAAGTTTGTTGAGGAAATAAATACTCTTAAAGGACCAGTGTGCAGGATTTAGTGGCATCTAGCAGTGAGTTTGCAGACTGCACCTCATGTCACTGTAAACTAAAGCATGCAGGAGAATTTACAATGCCTATGAAAGTTGCTCAAAGCACAAAAGCCTGTATCTAAAGCCAGTGTTTGGTTTGTCTGTTCTGGGCTACTGTAGAAACATGGTGGCCTCTGTGGGAGGGGAACCGTTCCCTCTATAGATATAAACATCTCATTCTAAGGTGATAAAAACACAATAATTCTTATTTTCAGGTGATTATACACCAATGAAAACATACTTATATGCTCATAAACCTTATATAATTAGAGCTGATAAATCCTTCTGTGCCTAATATTGTCCAATACTGACTTATCAAAGATAGATAAGTATCTGTATAAATGTCAGCCAATAAGTAACATGATACTGGAGCGGAGAAATGCAAAAGAAATGTTTGAGGTAATTTAGAGAAAGTGTCTCTATTTCATAGTTTCTCCACCAGAGAGCACTAACATGTTTGTTTTTCAACTGCAGAATATCTTGTGTGGAATAAACCTTTGTCACAATTCCTCAGTAACTAAACTGAAGTGATCTTTAACAAAAATAAATATCACTATCATATTTTTACAACTCTGAAATATCTGTACCAGCCTCAAAAATCCAATATGGACCAGGCTGAAGGACATTAAACATGACTAATGTAGCTCACAGTGTTTCCTCTGAGGAAGTACCTATAAACAATACTGAAGAAGTAGTAGAGAAGAGTAAAGATGATGAGCTCTCTGTAGAGCAGTTTATAGATGCTGCCCTTCCATCGCAGAAGCAGGTTAAAGAAGGTCCCCAGACCTGCATCAGCAACCCTGCGAGAGTACGTTACTGTCATTGCTGCTGCTGCTTTTTGGCCAACTTGCTGGTTGACTGTGGCGTGACATGAAGGAAACCAGTGTGATGTTGTTCTCTGGGGTTCGTCTGACCAACCTGGATCTCATAAGGCCAATTTGGTCACATATCTACAATGATAAAGAAGAATAAAAACAATGGTGTTACTTGTTTGGATTTATATAGAAAGTAGAGTTTTTATGATCCTAAATTACACTGATTTTACAGTATTTTACAAATACAACATGTGAGAGTCCCAAAAGGTCAATTTCCCCACTCAAACACAAGGCTGTGAAGTTGTGGTTACTTACCACACAGTCTGAAAACGTCTGGCCATGGTTCTCGCTGTGGTTCGAGATGCGTGGCGTCAGCGTCCGCGGAGAATGTTGTAGAAAGGGAAGCAGGAAAGAAAAAGAGAGCAGGGGACTCCTACACCTCCGGTCACTTGATGTGTTAATCTGTTTCTCCAACAAAGCTGCATTGTGAGGCCAGGTCCTGTTAATCTGAAGCACCCACACTGCCACAAATAGGTTGGTCAAAGGCATGAGCACTGAGTTCTTGTGCTTAGATTTTGGAAACATGACCAATTTCAGCAACTTATCTAACCATTTTCTTCAAATTTTAGTACATTTTCTCTGCCTGTAGCTGAAATCACAAACACACACCTTTTAAACACATTCTAATTTATTGTTTTCAGTAAACTACTGGAGGAAAAGTTAACTATTTTCCATTTAAAGCATCATTCAATATTTGGTGATGGAAAACTGTTGATCAGGTGAGACTGTGTGTGTGAGACCCCCTCTGCTGGAAGAAATGTGTCCAGTCGGGCTCTAACTGGCCAGAAGGTGTTAGTGATTAACCCTTCCTGTCTAACCAGGAGACCAACAGCAGGGCGAAGTGCACACTGAATTCAACCTGCTGAACTCTCAATCCTCAGATTATCAAGGCACTATTCATCAGTTTATACTGTTTTTGATGCACAGGCGACAGCTAGGGATCAGTTTTGAGCACTTTGGTGAGTATATTCTCTGTATTTTCTCAACCATAAGTTATCTTGGATGAGTGTATGTGTGCCTCTGTTTCTTTACTTGAAGTTGAAGTTATGTTTACACTGGATATCTCAAAGAAACAGATTCCTTTTGCATGACAATCTGCAAAGAAAAGCCAAACTCTGCAGTAATCAGAGAGGGAAGAAGTTACAGTTTAAACACTGTAGAGGTCACAGCTCGTCCACTGACGACTGACAGACCTGGACTTCGTCGGGTGAAACTTTTCATGGGCTATTAACTTGCAGCATGTAACTCTTTCTTTTCTGCATTTTAGATGCATGACACCCACAAGAATCAGGATCATTTACCAAACTGAATGCAACTTCAATGGAGACCTATTTCTGATGAATCTCTGCACTGCATGAAACAGACATGGATGCTTTTGAGGGAATTCACAGTGTCCGGATTTCCTCTTCTCCGCCGACGTCAACAAAAGCCAGTCCAGGTTATGAGGTCCTGAAAGCTGGGAGATCTGGAATAGCAGTATATTCCTCAACAGTATTCTTCAGCACACCTGATGTCCTGGGAGCCAGACACAAGTCCAGCAGGGAACCTGGAGAGGAGGGATGTGTTGTTGGACGGTAAGAGTCAATACCTAAATCGTTGCATCACAATATTAATTTTCATTAAAGAAAAAACTATTACAATCAGAATCATATGACGTTTGATGTCCGAGCAAACATGTTGTCTTACATCTGGAGAACAAGATTTGAAGGCCAGGGCATCTCTGCAGCAGCATTTAATTATGATGAAACTTTTTTAACTTGGCCATATTGCAATTTTGATGACATTTCAGTTGATTATGCAGCCCAATTAACCCCCCTAAAGGTTACCACAATGGCAGCATATGAAATTAATTAATTAGTTAACTTTATTTGTACAGCACCTTTCGAAAACAAAATATAAAAGAATTACTTTATTCCTTAAATGCTTCACAGTAGACCATTTTGGCACCAGCAGTTAATTTTGCACAATTATCAAACAGCAAGCACCGTCTCAGATGTGGTTCCACTGGTCACTCTGTTCAATCCAACTCCAGTTTTAAGCAAATCTATTAAAGTCACTCTGTCACAAATTCTACCCATAGAGGTGAGGAATGTTTCCTTTAAAATTGGTGATTTTTTTTCACCACTGTCACATTAAGGCAGCAGGTACGTGCAGGTAACAATGCAGGATATTGCTATGTTTTGCATAGTTTGCTCGTAAAGTCTTATTCCGCTGAACAGCCATCAGACAAATGTTGTAAAAAGCGTCCAAAGCAGAGGGACTTCATCTATATATTCACAGACAGCACAGCACATTCAGGCATGTTTTGAGTCTGCAGGGTCAGATCAGGACTTGTTTTGGTTTTGATGTCTGCCTTTATTAGAGAATACAGAGGAGAGCTGACAGGAAATGAGGGAACAAAGAGAGAGATGAGGGGGTAGGATTATGCAACAAAGGTCCCTTGCCAAGGGTGCCCACTGATGTGCTTTTTATGGCAATTATTTTAAGGTCTCTAAAGTGTATTTGTAGAATGAGAAGGGGGATAAATTACTTAATTTCAGGGTTCCCTTTACAATGCTTTAATTTTAATGTGGTCTTTTCAACATTTGAAAAGTACTCAGCTTTTGGATAAAGTGCTTGAATCTGCTTGAAATTTTAATTGTATTGCTTACATAATATCTGACAGAACAGTGACAGTGATGGTTTTATGTCGACTCAGCCAGGTGATGCCAAATTTACTTACAGATAGGTGACACATTTTTAAAATACTACCCTTCTGTAGAGAGCTATTGTGAAAATGATTTTTTGTTGTTTGTGGACGATCTGATTCCATATTGGATTATGATCATCCAGATTACATCATAGTTTTTATGAATTATACTATAAAAATGTAACAGAAAACAACAATATTTTCCAAGAGTTACAGGTGGTGGACAGTCTGCAACAGAGTGACAGTCCTCAACATGTCCTTAGTTTGGATACTCTTGAAACACAGAATAGTAAGATAACAGTTTATAATGTGTCAGGACATTCATATTGGCAGAAAAGCTGGAAAAGCTTGAAAATGCACCTTGAAAATGCTTAAAAAGAAGAAAGAAAAAGGTGTAGGAGCCCTGGAGTTTGCACTGACACTCTTTGTGTGATTAGAGCCTGACTGATGGTGACATACCTGAAAAGCTGCCCCTTAAAATGCCCCTTCAGTGTATTTTTGAAATAATTGTGATCAAGATATGTACTGAACAGCATAAGAATGTTGTCACTGCTCTCTGCTGGACAAACTATGTAATTAGAAGCTGTTTTTGAAGAACCTCCAGCATTTCTTTCGAATTTCTGCACTTCAGTTTCATTTAATTTATTCAACACAGGGGCCAATACATATCTTGAACTAATTATCTGCTTTATGGATGAATGAATGAATAGTTTATTTCAATTAAAATGAACTATTTCACACAATAAAATTCACAACCAAAAAAGCAATAGGCTGAAATCCAAGGCTCTTATAATAATAAGAAGAATGTAAGAAATACAAAAAACGAAAGAGAGACAGAAAGAAACAGAAAGTTTCCTTTAAATTATAATCCTTAATTATTTTACATATTAATAATTTTACATTGTAATCCTTAATTATTTTCCATTTCAAGGCTGATTTGAAACCGAGAGTTACACAGTTGCAGCTCATCACTTAGTTCATTCCATAATTTAGCTCCCAAAACTGAAACATATCTGTATATGGTTATAATTTCCTTCTCTTAATTAAAAAAATGTTGAATATAGACATGAGGGCTTTTATTCCAAAAGAGTATTTCTGTTGTTTTTTTTAAAAAAATGATATCTAAAAATGTTGAGGTGCAGATACTAACAATTGGTTAGTAGATTCATGATTACCAGTTTTCTTTATTATTCTAACACCTTCTTTTACTCTTGTTATCTCTCTTAAAAGCTTTGAAATGCTTCTGCCTATTACAAAGAGATACAGTAAATTTTAGAATAGAACCAGTTGATTCTACTGCTGACAGAAAGTAGGTCCCGCATGAAACTGCTCACAAGGTCTGTGTATTAACTGGGTCATGGTTTTTGGAAAGAGACACTGGTTTTGAATTTGTCAAACGTACTTTTTGTGCTTTGATAATGACAGGGCAAGGCAGACATCTGTATACCCGATAACTGCAAAACTTGGCAACTCACACAAAAACAATCTAGATGAACTGCACCACAGACCGGGGGGCAAATGCGTATTTTTGATTTTGGAGAGAAGTGTCCTTAAAACCTGAACTTATTTTTATACATATGCATTCTTCCTCATTGAGTATTGTTTATTTTAATAATTTTATATTAGTTACGTTAGTCTTTGCCATTTAACTACTTTTGCTTAGTGTGGTATAACTTTTATACTGTTTTTAAAAGTTTTTTTTTTTATCAGTCTTTGTCACCATTTTTATTTATTCCTGTGAATCACTTTGTGATTTTGTTTTGAAAAGTGCTAAATAAATAAAAAAAATATTATTGTTATTATTATTATTATTATTATTATTGTTGTTGTTGTTGTTGTTGTTGTTGTTGTGAAATGGGCCATTCTGAGTACTCAGTATTCATGAGTAATTTTATGTTTGGTGCTTAAAGTATTTGTTGCTTATACTTTTGTACTTTTACCTGAATAAGTTTCAGTGTGGGACACAAAAGGTAAAAATGATGAGACATTTGAGATGAAATGAGATAAGAAGTTAACATGAGATAGAAGGGTGTAAGTAATAAATATGAGATTAAAAAGTCATAATTCTGCAATAAAAAGTCAAAATTAGGAGACAAAAGAAATCACGAGAAGAAAAGTGGAAATTATGAGATAAAAGTCATAATTATTTGACATTATGAGATTTTTAAAAAAGTCATAAATATGTAATAAAAAGTGGAAATTATGAGATAACACTCATAATTATGTGCCAAAATGTGGAAATTATTATTATTATTATTATTATTAGTAGTAGTAGTAGTAGTAGTAGTAGTATCATCATCATCATCATATCTCATAATTACGACTTATCATTGGGTATATTTTCACCGGCAAGATAGGCTTTCACATGTAACAGAGTATTCTTGCACTGTGTAATTTCTACTTTGATCAAAGTAAAAGCTCAGATAAACAGGAGTAGAGGCTGCCTTGACTGTGGCTGTGTCCCCGGCTGTGTCCCCGGCTGTGTCCCCGGCTGTCCGGACAGGGTTTTTGGGCGTTGGGAGTGGATGCGCTGTCATGTGACCTTCTGTGTGAGAAAGAGGCAGAAACTGAGGAGACACGCTCGTTTTCCTGCCTGGAAAAACAAGAACGGGGAGATGAGAAGAAAAGAAGTGAATGTCATGGCTGGAAGAGTGTAAACCAAGTCGTCTGTACAGTTAAACTTTATATTTTATAGTTTTGCTGCTGCAGTTTGCTGCTGCTCGTGTCGGTTTTTGTCGGTCGTCTTCGTCATCGTCCGCATTCCTCCGCTGGCCGTGATTTAAACGGCTCTGATCGGTGTGAGTGAAACAGCTAACGTTAGCTCAGTTTGTGCAGTATCTGTCAATTAAACTACAGCAACAACAACTGGAGGACACTGGAGGGGACAAGCTGACAGACACAGAGACAGACTGGGAGGTTTATCTGCTGGACATTGACAGGGTAAGGGCGGATACTGTGGGGAAACCTCCTGACATTAAAAAGTTGTAATGTTAGCTAACTGCTAGCTAACTGACCGCATCGCTAAAAGTCTAAAAGTCCTGGTTAATGTTTGTAGGTAATTAGCTGCTTTGACCATGAACTTAACTTTGTGGAGAAACGATTGTTAATGCAGTAGCAGAGGGTTTAAAACTGTGGCCCGGGATCCCCCCAGGGTCTGCAACTCCAGTGACTTCACACACTACAACTGAGCTGTAACTCAGTGAGAAAATGTCTATCATGGACAGAGAGTGCTTTGATGCTGACAGACACTATCCTCCCGTCTAAATGGATGATAAGCAAATATTGTCTGAAAACATTTAAATTAGTTTAATATTGAAATGCCAGTTCATTTAAAATGTGTATTTAGCAGAGTTTGCACCCTAATCTAAACCTTGATATAAAGCTAACTTGTTAATAATATACACTTTGTTGCCAGTTTATTAGGTACAGCTAGCTACAGTTAATGCAGTCTCGACTATAGCTGCAACAGTTAATCAGTTATTAAACTATTTACCAATTATTTTGATAACTGATTAATCAGTTTGAGTACTTGAGAAAAAAAGTCAAAATTCTCTGATTTCAGCTTCTTAAATGTTGAATTGTTTTTGTTTTCTTTGCTCCTCTGTGACAGTAAAGTGAATATCTCTGGGTTGTGAGTGAAACAAGACATTCAAAGATGTCATCTTCAGTCCCCCCTACAGACTGAGCCACTGCTTCCCCATGGCAGTGGCTGATAGACGATATCTGTAGTGCTGCATCAGTCTTGCACTGATTAAATGTTGTGTTGGCAATTTGCAGTTGGACTTAGACAACAGCGGCAAAGCAGAAAAGGGGGAATAAATAAGAAAAAACAACAACCACAAAACAACATTTGTATCTGCATCAGCAAAATTGGTATTTTAAACACTGGTATCAGCCCAGAGTTTCACAATCAGTGCGTCTCTGAAGTCGATGAGAATGCTGACTTTCATGCTTGTCATTAGGGTAACTTGCTGTGTATCCCTTTATGAATCCATGAAAAACTGTCACATTAAAACAGTTTTATTTGTAAGGGGCTGTGTATATTTTACATCTAAATTTTGTCATTTATTGTTTTGTATCAGAGTTATCTTAAAAGCTAGCATCTGCAGCTCCTTCGCAGTCACAACTAAAACACACATAAAATGGTGTATGCCACAAAGACAGGACAGGCAAATCAAGATAATTAAATTCACCCCATATCCTAAACTGTCTTTATTGCAAGCCAGTTTAAGGAGTAGATATGAAATCAATATTGACTATATTTCTGTTCATGTTAAGGTTGGTAGATCTGGATCCAGAGCCAGAGTCCAGAGTGGAGGGAGGAGGCCAGGCCGGGCCCACCTCAGGCAGAGATCATGGCAACCTCTCCCGGCTCCGCAGCTCCTCGTTGGAGATCAGAGAAAAAGAAATCAGAGAAAAGGGGTCGGAGATCCTGAGGGAACAGTTGGATGCTGCAAAGAAGGTGTTGCAACCTACTTTATGCTGACACACACAAAGCATCATTGCGTGACCTAAAAAAAAGTTGACAATGCAAATATACTTCCTTGTTAAATGTGGTTGTGACAGTTTCCCCTGCGCATCTCAGGAACTGAAACTGAAGGACAAGGAGTGTGAACGTCTGGCACAGGTCAGGAATCAGCTGGAGCAGGAGCTGGAGGAGCTGACTGCCAGTCTGTTTGAGGTCAGCAGTAATCATTACTCTCTGCTGAGTGCACTGTAATTTTGATACATATCTTTGACACTGATGATGAGGGAAGTGATGTGATGCTGTGATTCATTCGAAGTCTTCACTGACTAGTTTTGTCTGATTGTCTAAAACTCAGATATACTCAATTAACAATGATTATGTTTACATTAACAAAATATTCTGGATTTTTCCGTCATTCTATAAAATACAGTAGTCCTTCTAACCTGTTAACATGAAAATGGAAGCTATAGTATTCTTGTTTACATTCAGCTTTACATAGTCTGTCCTACAGAGTAGACATCTTATATTTATTAAAAGATATGATATAAACACAAAGACATTCACATGTACTTGTATACAAACACACTTTGCCGACTTATATTCAGTTGTACAGTTTTTTTTTTAAATAAATAAAGCTTGTGCTGGAGGGTTAGGCAAGATGAACATTAAAAAAATATTTATTTAATTAAACGAACTAAAAAATAATAAGGCAGAGAAAGGCTACTACTAAATAAATTTAAAAAAGAAAAAATAGCTTGTTTGGTGCCAAAAGTACTTATTTTACTTTTCAAAAACAGATTTACTATAAACCATTGATGAATAATCAAGAACAACTTCTCACCCCCTTTTTTAAAACCACAGTATAAATAGACAACAGTAATGATCAACTACTGAGAGTTTTAACCTTTCATTTACCTTTCAATCTTCATCAAAACAGGAAGCTCACAAGATGGTGCATGAAGCAAACGTCAAACAAGCAGCAGCAGAGAAGCAGCTGAAGGAGGCTCAGGGAAAGGTGTGTGAAGCTGTTCTCTGGAGTTTGTCATGAACTCTGTGACTTTCATGACCCTTTGTCCCATTAAAATTCCTTCATAGAACATAAACTCTTTTTGAATTGCACTCTGATTTCTCTTGCTATTCTCAGTTGTTTATTTTTAGATACATTTGATGTCAACTAAATAGCGTTTTGTCAAAGTTATTGATACTCATCACTGTTTTCTGTGCTTTTTCTGTGTCTGACTCCCAGATTGATGTTCTGCAAGCTGAGGTAACGGCGCTCAAGACTCTGGTGTTGACATCCACACCTTCTTCACCAAACCGCCAGCTGCATCCACAGCTGCAATCTCCAGGAACCAGGGGAGCATACAAACACGTCGGGGGCCACATCCGCAACAAGAGCGCAAGCGCTGCCTTTCCACCTTCACACGGAAAACCAGAACCTTCCTCAGTTTCCATTCAGCCTGCAGCCAAAGAGGACCGAGAGGTAATCTGGATGAAGTCTGTACATTTGCCTCTGTTCTCCTTGAAAGATGTTTTTGCAACTTTAGACTTTGCATGTCTCTGTTTCCATCCTTCAGCCCTGTTTCCAGACACTTGCATCACTGACCTTGAGACAAGTTCTCTTTGCCTTTTCTTTTCTCTCAGTACTAACCTCTCCCTGACTTGTTCTTCTTCTCTGTCTCTGGTGTCTCTTCCTGCTTCTCAGCCTGCTGTTCCTGCTCTCCTCTCTCTGATACTCTGCCTGGTCCCTGGCCAGTCTGTCAGTGTGGCCTTTGACCCTTACTGGCAGGAGCGGGGGGAGGGGCTGGGCACTGACAGCAGACAGGTAACTGCATCCCTTTGACTGGGCCTGACGACCGAAGTCTGTCAGATTTAGCTGCTGGCAGATGTATCAGTTTTCTGTAGTTGTGTCCTTTTATGGGACAATAGGCAATTTCTCTGCCCCAGAGCACAAAGTGAGAACAATACACTTTATCTCTGGGGAAAACGTATCATTGTCTAGTTGAACTCCAGTGTCCTTCTGAAACACATGAGCTAAATGTGTTGTCTCTGTTTTCAGTGTTGCTGTGAGATAGACATGGACCTGATGTTTTAAGACGGTCTTTTTGTCACAGCCCTCAAGATAAGACTTGATTTTAACGTTTGACCTTGTCAGTCGTCTCTTTCAAAAGTATTTTTCAGTGGAACACAATGTTTACTGTTGTCAAAACAGTGTCTTCTGTCTGGTTTGGGAAAGAGTTGGTTCTTCTAATATGAGACAGCTTTACCGGAGAGTAGCAATGTTGGCACAGTTATTTAAACAGCTGAAAGTATGCAGCAGACATAACCTGTTTATGCCACTTTCAATAACTAAACTGTCTAATGATTTTTAGAAATGCTCGTGCGATGGCTCAAGAAATAGCAATGTTGGTCTGTCTGTCTGTCTACAACTACAGTCCAAAATGAAATATCTTAACAGCCATCACAAGGATGCTAAGAAATTAGGTGCTTATTTTCATGGTGCCCAGAGGGTTTAGCTGTCTTTTTCTAGTGCCATCAGCAGGTAAAAGTTTTCAATTATCCAGTGAAATATATCAACATCTACTTGGTGGATTGCCATGATTTTGGTACAGAAATTCAGGCTCCTCTTCAGGATAAATTATAACAACTTTGGCAATCTCTTAATTTTTCCTTCAGTGTTACCATCAGGTCAAAAGTTTAAGGTCTTTAATTGTACAAGAATTTGTTTAAAGTTTAAAGTTTTTGTTTGAAATTTATGCATTGAGTGGTGAAGGCAGACATTTTGGATCTGAATGGTTCTACTGTACTGTATAAATCATTTTGTCAGCTGATGTTTTATAGGTGTGTTGATCACTATGAATGATTTAATGATAATTTGGAAAGGTGCTGGGGATTATGGCTTTCATGTTACGAGACTTTTCAACTGTTAAAGCTCTTTAAAACCTTGCCTGATATCAGACAATCCATTGCACTCTCTTTCCATCTTTAGTCTGACATTGTCTCCACTCTAACCAGTTTCTGTGGGGGAGGAGGGGATTCGAGTTTCTATAACCAATCACTAGAGACAAACATATCTGTCTGAATCTAATGTCATTCTAATGTCACCCGTGGCACTGACTGGCTAATCTTTAGTACCCCAGTGGCGGTCATTGGATTGATTGACGGCCACTTGAGTGGGCAGATTCAAAGGTCTGGACGCAGGCAAAGTGAAAACCCATCAACCTCAAGCTAAAAAGCAAACAAATCTTGTATTTTGGGGGTGGGGGTATTAACTGTAGCTGCATGTAAATGACACATTAGACATGTAGTTTAATAATAATTGAGTGTGATGGTTTACTTTTTGCAGATGGACTCCGTTCTGTATGCAGAGTTTCTGATGTGGAAGGAAAATCCCAGTCTGGAGCGCTCCTCTGCCTTCTTGAGCCGCATCTACAGAGAAGACATCGGACCCTGCCTCTCCTTCACCAGATCTGAGGTCTGAATCTCACCTACACCACTGCATGTGTTATATTTCAGTGTTTCAAGTTATGTTAATATTATTGATGACTGTTCTCCACAGCTGTCACAGCTGGTGCAGAGTGCAGTGGAAAACAACTCTTTGACTATCGAACCTGTGGCCATGTCAGCGTTACCGATGGTTAAAGCCTCAGCTGTAGAGTGTGGTGGTCCTAAGTGAGTTATCAGACCTACATATCAGTTCTTATCCTGTTCTCTATTTCACCATTCACTGCTCAACAATTGCTTAGTCAACACTGAAAATTCACTCTTATTTGGTTTTGGTTTCTTCCCTGATGAGTAATGGTCATAGCTGGAGGTTTTTCACTGTCTTCACCACATATCTGACAGGGGTTTAATCAATGGGCACATTTCTAATCACTGTCTGATTTAAAAATCTTTTTCTTCCAGTGGCTTTAGGGCAGCAATAGAGACGTAAGTCCTCGCAGAAACCAATCAGTTGTTCAGCTTCACACTAACACAAATTACTCTAGCATGAAATGAAGTCTGCCTGTCCGGACGTATGAAAATATGTGAACAAATCTGTACATGAATTATCTGCATGTGTATATTAAGGAAACCTTGAACCTTTTCCTCTTCCAGTGACTAACTTTCTCTGATTGTGCACTATTTTGTGTGTTCTCACTTTTTGTTGTTATTCAAAGATAGGATACCTACTGTAGGTTTAATTAATAATACCTTATGGGATATAACTCATGTTGAGAGTTTGCTGTGATAAAACACTGTGTGTGTATCCATGTCTTGTAGCTGTACTTGTCTGACAATTGATCTTCTGTATTTGTAGAAAATGTGCATTAAGCGGTATGTCACGGCTCTGCCGACATCGCATTAAGCTTGGTGACAAGGGGAGCTACTATTACATCTCTCCTTCCAGCCGAGCACGGGTAAATATCACTTCATCTCTGTAACCCTCATTAGACAGATACACTGCTGCTACAACTGTTAATATATGACCTTATTTCATCTTTCTAGATCACAGCTGTTTGCAACTTTTTTACTTATATCCGCTACATCCAGCAGGGCCTGGTGAGACATGATGGTAAGTTAACACTAAAATGTGTTTGAATTTTAAATATCATGTATTTTTTATGTAAGTCTTCGACTGGCTTTGTTTTGCCAGCTTTGATTCTTGCTTTGCCAACAAAGGTTTTATTCAGTGAACTGACGTCTTGTATCTGTTGTTGTTGTCTGTTTGTCCAGCGGAGCAGATGTTCTGGGAGGTGATGCGTCTCCGTAGAGAGATGACTGTGGCCAAGTTAGGTTTCTACCTCACTGACCAGGGCTAGAGCACCAGACAGTCCACTGAAACACACGGCAGGACGGCGCAATCCCAGGACCTGGATCATTCAAGGTTCTAGTCAGGGTTAAACTGTGGTAACAAACAGGTCATGGATCACTTTCAGTAGCAGATATTGTGCTGCAGCAGAGGTCAATCAACAAGGGAAGCAGAAACTGTTCATGTGCCACTTTTATGCAATAAGATAAATAACTGAACCAGCACAGCTAGAAAGAAAGATAAGAGTGTTATTCCCAGATATATAAGATATATTTTTCAGTTACACTGCAGGCCTCCAGTAGTCCACTAGTGAGGAGAATTGTTTCTGTTTCTGAACCTCCCAGGTGGAGTACACAAAACTTCTTACGACAACACAATAGATTCTATGTATCACGTTTCAGGCTGTGTTGAACAGAAGAACACAAAATGAAAGCAGTCGAGAGTTTAGCTGGTCTTTTACCTCAAGTATTACATACTTATGTAACTATGTAATGTAGTAGCTCTGAGATTGACAATATTCACGTAGTTTCACCAG
Source organism: Lutjanus erythropterus (assembly GCF_056507025.1). Lineage (NCBI taxonomy): Eukaryota > Metazoa > Chordata > Actinopteri > Lutjaniformes > Lutjanidae > Lutjanus > Lutjanus erythropterus. The sequence continues at coordinate 23,628,251 of NC_139329.1, read as the reverse complement.
AACTATTATTTGGGTTGTTTTTGTTTATTTTTACATAAATACAATGCTCACTAGCATCTGAGTTACTTTCAGTTACGAGTTCAAACACCACAGTGACTTTCGTCACAGCATGGCCTTAATTTTGTTGCACTACCTGTTCTGGAAGCCTCATATAGAAACACAAAGGAAACAGTTTAATGTCAGCCTGCCCTGTACTTAATAATTAGATATATTGTTAAAGGGATAGTTTGGACTTTTTGAAGTTTTAAGAGATACCTATCCATAGTCAGTGTTTTACCTACCGTAGATAGTGATCGGTAACCCCCTTTAGGAGAAGCCACAGGTGTACCTAGTAGGAGGCTAAGCAATGTACTGCTGAGGACAGTCTCAGCAGCAAAAGGTACGTTAGCCACCTAAAAAAAGTGGTCCACCTAAAAAAAATCATTATCAGTCAAAGTGTACCCTATATTTAGAAGATTTCCATAGTTTTATCTTCCTGTCAGACAGCCTTTTTTAATGGGAAACCGCATCAGTAGTTTTATCTGGGCAGACACAGGAGTTGAGGTCTACCCATGCCTCGATCGAAGGTTGAAAATATTCTAAATATAGCATACACTTAAACATATATATTATATATTTTTCAGATAGGCCTATTTTAAGTGGCTAAAATATGTCTTGCTGCTGACAATGTCCACAGCAGTACATTGTTTAGCTTCCTACACTGTTGCCTCTCCAAACTGCAGGCGTGCCGAACGCCATCTACTGTAGGTAATACACTAACTGTGGATAAATACCTTATACAACCCCACTTAACATAATCTTTACTATCCCTTTAATGAATTAGTTTCATCCATGCTCAAAATAGTGACAGTTTTACATTATAGTCAGAAAATTCTAAAGCTTTAATACAAGTGATTAAAATATGCACAAACTGTTGCAACTGTAGTGTTGCATGTCTGCAATGAACAGTATGTACATACAGTAAAAGCCATACATGACTTTGCATGAATGTAGTACATAGCCATATTATGCAATGTATATTGGTTGTACCTCATAGTATAAATTTATTATTGTTAATTTTTACAGAAAGTGGTCTTTAGAAGGTAAAAATGAAGAATATTGTGTCAGAAAGTGCAATAACTGCTTCTTAGCCTTCATTAGGGCTTTGAGGTTTCTAACCTCAGTGTACTGATCTGTAACTGTGTCTTCCAGTGTAAACACTCCATTAAAGATGAGGCATTGTAGCCTGATTACATCACCTTCCTACTGTGTGTGATTTATAGGTCAAAATCTGAGCAGGTAAATGGATTAGCTGGTTTGACTTTGATGTCGGGTCTTTGTGGCCTTTTGTAAAAGTTAAGACTTAAGCTTAAGAAAGATGATTCATCACTGTAATTCTTTTACCACCAGATGACACAGAGACCTATTTCTCTCAGCACGACACTGTGCTAGCTGTAGATTAAGGCCATTGCCAGGAACAGCCTGGTTCCCCCGATACAAAACGCCCTGAAACACACACACATACACACACACAGTTGCCTAACAGGTTTGTGAGCAGGAATCAGGCACAGGGATACTAAGACCATATCCCGCTCAGAGGGGCTTTACGGTAGGAAAATCTGGTTTTGGAGCAGACATTCCAGTAAGGTTTTAGTTTCCGGATTGAGAGGACTTTTGTAAGATTGTTATTCTGTTTTCATGACCTCATCGTACAGATTACCACCTTAATAATGAACCTTAATACACAGTTTGACTTGGAGTTAATGAGCGTGCACAGTCAGTCTGGTCAGTGACATAATGTGTTGTCAGAGGACAAAACATGTCATCATATGAGCTGGTCAACAATGGACGCTTGGATACTGACTATAATAAATTAACAAAACAAAATTAACAAGACAAAATATTCTACCACAATATACAGTTAAACACAAGTCCATAAGGTCAACAGATAATTGTTTTACATCGCAAATGTATTGAACAGTAAGATAATTTTCATATAAAATACAGGAATATTAGAACAAAAACTGAACAGACTTTTTTTTTTTTTTTTTTTTTTTTTTTTAACTTTTCCCCTGGCAACATCCAGCATTGACCAACTCTTCTTTCTTGGGGAAATATCTGCAAAAGAGACATTTACTTAATTATATTTAATTTTAAAAGTACTGTTTTATTAAGTGTTTATGTGATGTGACTGGGTCATCTATAGACTTTATAGGGACCCTAGTCAATAGTCCTGTAGTATTTTTCTTTTTTTTTTCAGAAAATAACAAAATATGGCCCAGATTTGTCTATTAAATTGTTATCTGCCTTCAGTGACTTACCTTCGATAACAGAACATCAGCAGCAGCAGCGCAGACACACCACCAATCACTACTATCACCGCAGTGACAACTGAGACTGCAGATGGCGAGGATGATTCTGGATCAAAAGCCAAAGATGCTTATATCTTATACATGTTTAAATTTCTCAGCATTGTAAGTAAGGGAAGATTAATAAAAAAAAAACTTACAAAGTACTTCACAATAAAAGGACCAACCTGAGCAAATAAAGGAACCCGGTATGTTGAGACACTCCAGGTTTTGCGGGCAGACAGTAATTTGTTCCTCACATTCGTTAATATCTGCAACAATCAGTCAAAAACATCAGAAATCAATTAGACATATTGTATCTAATGGGATGGGTCAGTTATTCACACCTACTGTTCATCTTTCAGTAAAATCATATGATGTGGGGATATTGTAGTGTCACGACACACAAGTTTTTTCTCAACTGATGAAAAACAAACAACAGGTAAGACTTTCAGGGATAGTTTACAGAGCAACTTCACCTAAAGGTCTATTTAGTAGCTCCTCTGGAGCTTTTGATGGCACCACATGGTCTTCCTCAGTATTTTTTTGCAGATGTGGAAATTTAGATGTTCAAATTTCTATTCTATTTTTCAAGCACTTTTGATGTTTAAGTTAAGATTGAAACCTCACTTGTTGACTACTGTCTCCAAGGTCAAGAATTAACTTTATATCTCAAGCTTCAAGACAGCATGCTGGGGACAAGAAGTACTTAAATGGTAACTTCAATATTTTTAAATCTGGACGCTATTTTCTGAATTTTTTTGTGTTAAACTGACTGATGGAGGCTTCATACCTTGACATGTTGGGGGTGTGGGGCTCCACTGCTGACTGCTTGGATCACAGCTGAGCGATGAAGATCCCAGCAGCTTGAAGCCAGAGTGACACTGATACAGAATCACAGAGTCGCAGAGCAGCGAGTAGCCAGATTGAATCCTGGGTATCGGTCCACAGCTGGGATCTGGGAGAGAGGACAGGCATGTCCAAGTAGGAAGACGTAAAGACACAACAGACAAAGGTGAAATGACAGAGTCTTCTTTTCCTCTTCCTCACCTGTGTCCACTTCTTTCCATGGGCTGAGGTCGAGGTGGGAGATGAGTGGGTGTGAACAGGCCAGCATGTCCTCCGGCCTCTCAGTGCGTGAGAACGGGTCAGCAGGGACATGAGTGATGTGGGTGTTGTCACAAATGATGCGGGACAGCGAGACGCCATGGAGATGTCTCCTCTGGATGCTTGTGAACACTCCTTCCCGCTCCCACCAAAACCTAAACATAAAAAGACAGATTTAGATTGATGTTCTTGCATCATGATGGTTATAATTTTACATCAGGATGTAGTTTTACTTGTCCCCGTCTCTCAGCGCTTTAAACTGTCTTGCCAGCAGGCAGGACAGGAGCGGTCCGACTCGACCCCCGGGCAGAGCAGGCTCAGAGATGGCCCCCACCCACAAATCTATGTTGTGCGGCGTCCCGTACAGGAGCTGAAATTTGTGAGCCAAAGTGAAGTTACTCAGAATTTCAGCCAGTTCTGATGTCGTGTTTGGAACTGAGAGGCTGCAGAATCGTCTCCACGATCCGTAACCTGACAAGAAGAGAGGGGTCAGATGGCAGGAGTTTAAAGATACTGAAGGGAGAGCATTAAAGGGATTGTTATTATTTTTTTAAGTGGAGTTGTATGGTGGTCTGCTGAGTTGAGCTGAGCACTGTAGCAAATACACTGACTATGGATAGGTACTTTATACAACCCCACTTGAAAAAAATCCAACTATCCACCATCCCTTTAAATATAGGTTTCCAATTACTTGAAACAAAGCGCACCTCTACTAAACATTAGAATAAATTAAAACACTTCAGTGAAAGAAAGCATCGACCTTTTGGGACATTTATCTATGGTGCATGTAAACAATGTTTTGATTTAGTTTGCCTGATGATATTTCTTCTCAGGACAGTGTGAGCAGGTATCTTCCTAATACTACGGTCACGTTGGCATAAATGTTGGCAAAGACAGCAGTGGACTTTTTTGATTAAGCCGCTACATGCAATGTGATTTATAGTATGAGGAAGAGTGGAAACCACGCCCTCTGTACCAGTTGTGTGTTGGGAGTGCCACTATTGTTACTGGTAAATGACCTCACATAATTCCCAGCAGAGCTCCACCCGGCTTCAACCTGAGCAGAGGTCTAATCAGCCAGAAAAACTGAAAACATCTGTGTGGGTGTGCAGGGCCTTTATTAAGTGTGGCTTTTGTTGAAGCCATCATCTACCAACTAAATTGAATTTATTTAATGTTTCAGGACACATTTCTGTCAAAGGTAAACTTTTATCTCCACTCATTTCTAGCCTAATGTTGACTCTAAATCAGTAAACTTTTGTCCTGACTGACAGGTGATGTTTACTCTTGTGGGCATCTTGAGTGCTAATGACCACACATTCCTACATCTGGAACTGGTTCTTGAATCAACAGACTTTCCTCACAGCAGACATTCAAAAACACAAGTGTGGCTAATTACTGCATTTGTTTTGTTGTGAAAGTTCCAGAGGGTTGGTATTGTGCATGTTGACTTTCACACTAATGTATACAGTATGCAGTGTCACTGCCAATCAAAGCTTTCCTAAGAGAAAGGACAATGATTTTCCAAAGATTAAAGGTGTTTTTTTTTTTTTTTTTTACATTTTTCTGTAACTCTCCCACCAAATGTTTTGCAGCTGTGAGAAGAATTGCATGGTTAGACAAAAATGTGCATCAGAAGCACAAATCAAGCATAGAAATCCACATCCAGAATTTTTTTTTAGTGTACTTAAAGCAACATTCTTCAACTATTCTGCCTAAACAGCTTCAAAATCTTTTTGATGTTACATTGACTTGTACTGGGGTGAACGGTGAAGGGTTTTCACACTACGCTACTTTGGTGTCCTGGGCACGAAGTGTGTGACACTTTATGGCACTTTGTCACACACCACCAGCTATGTCACTGATTTGGGTTAAACTAGATCATATTTTATGGAGAAAATGTTTTCAGGTTTCCCCTCTGATGTCTTCTAACTCTGCCTCAGCTCTCTGTGTTTTACAGAGTTTCTTAATGGAGGGTAAAGTAAACTGCTGCTAAACTTAGCTGCTGTTAGGTTGTTAGCTTGGCCATATTCCACGGTAACACTGCAAAGAAAGACTGCGAAGAAACCGAAGACGACGTTGAAGGAGGAAGATAAGAGAAGGTAAAGAGAGTGACTAAGCAACAGGCTGCTGGATAAGAGTAAATGCTGGATTGGATTTTAGTCTCTGCCAAGAGCTTTGTGAAACAAAAGGCTGCTGACACTGAGCTGGACTTCATGCTATTTGACTGCTAAGTGACATTAGCTGGCTTGCTCTGTCTTGTGTTGTAGGACTTGTTTGATCTTTGGCTGCTAGCAAAGTTGTCAGCTTGCTAGTTTTTTTTAATCATAATTCATCATAACAATTGCCTTTGTGCCTTTGTATGCGGTGTATAAGTGACTTGCGCTCTAAACTGTAGGGCTGCCAAATTGCAAGAAATCTCAAATCTGACATAATGTTGCTCACCTGGCAGGCCGTGATCACGGCCCCTTTGGAGGTTAAGGGCCCCGAGGTCCAAAGGCATCCCGCCTTGTGCCTGAAATAACCTTTCTGTCAGCTCCTCCACCATCATCTGACCTGGAGTCTGCAGCTTGGCCGGAGACAGTAACAGACCGCGCAGCACAGGGTCGATACCACCTGACACACAGAAACAGAAAGCATCAGTAAATCACACGTCATTTGTGTTTAATGGATGACAGCATCGTCTTTTACCTTCCTGCACAATTCTCCATGAGGCAAACAGTGAATGGTGCAGAGGCAGCGGGGGATGCTGGGAGTTCGTGGTGTATCCTGACCCCAGCCTGCTCACAACCGGCTGCACGGTGACGTGGGCAAAGCGAAACGCAGCAGCTGCAAAGACATTGGCGATGCTGGGATCCACATCAGGGTCGTAACCCTTGTAGGGAGGCATCAGACGAGACATGGCACCCTCACCGAGGACCCGTGGCAGGTAGTGCTCCCATGTGAGGATCTGGAAGGTAAAGGAAGCAGGTCAGAGTAGGTGGAAGTGAATAGATGTCTGTCTGAAGCTGCCAGTGATACCTGATGGATGGCTCCTATGATCTTGCGGGCCTCCTGATAGAGGGTGTCGGGACTCCAGTGAGGGTTGAGCAGGTGCAGCTCTCTGACCAGCCGGTTGTGCTCTCTCAGAAAGAGTGTGTGCAGCGCGATCATTCCCAGATGTTCATTGGCTCTTGAATCACCTGTGAAACATGTATCATGAACGCCAGCTCCACTGAAGCCTGCAGAACAGACATCTCGCCACATGAACTCACTCACCAGCCTGAAAGCAGGACGTGGTGTTCTCTTGGTGCTTGGATCTGTCCGACACCCCTGAAGTGGTGGAGTTGCGGGGGCCGCAGGGGTCCAGGTGAGCCTGCAGGCGTGGCAGGAACGGCATGTAGGCCAGCTCCTGATCTGAATGCTGGGAGTTGAGGGCCATGGTGCCCAGAGGAGAGGAGAGGTTTCTCAGAGCTGAGGCCAGACTGGTGGAGCTGCCATACACCATGCTGGCGTCTACAAAGGAGGTGATGGCATTGAGCTGCTCTCTGTGGCGGTGAGATGGGACGCCTGCGACACAGCTGGGAGCAGAGCGGAAGAAAGGCATGCAACTCTGCACGCCATTACGAGGATCTGACAGAGGGATCTGAGAAGACAGGTTTGATGGTTATATAGTCAATTTATTGTCAAATATGAAGGGATGTAAAGGCTATAATTCATTCTGACCCTTTTCACTCACGCGCACATACATCTTTTCACATGCATGTATTTCTACTCAAATATATGTACACTTTTAAACACATAAATTTATTTTTACTCCCACGTACACATATGCGCCCTTCCACACATGTATTTTTATATGCATGTGTTTTGTCTCATCCTTTTTTGGTATCCGTTACTTTCACTGACACAGGAAGTTCCTTCTTAAGCAGGAAGTCACTCTAAAAACCAGGAAGCACATGTGCAAGAGTTACACAACACTAAAGTTAGCTTTGGATTCAGCTGTTAAGACAAAAAAGTTAACTTAACTTAATCTCCACTGTTTTTTGTACCTCTTACTGGTGTGTCTGTTCTGTCGCGGTTTAGTTACAACAAAACTACTTGGTTAGGTTCAAGAAAAGATTAAGGTTTGGGTTAAAATGGACCATCGGACATGGACATGTTAGAAAGGCATTCTGGCAGAAAGCCCTGATGGCTAGCTTCTCCCATGTGCTGGATACCAAAAAAAGATGAGACTAAATAAACATATGTGAGTGTCAAGTATGTAACAGTATAAAATGATAATATATGTGTTTGAAAGGAGAATGTCTGTGTGTGAAAGGCCCACAATACAATATGTCTTTATGGCCCCTTTATTTTTTTGCTTTCCTTTTTTCTAGTTTTACTTTATTTTATTTTACTATGTATGTATGTATATTTTATTTAATTTAAAATATGTACAGTACTGTTTCTGGTTTGTTTTATGTATTTCTTTTATTTTATTTTATGTATATCTAGTGTTTTGGGCAAAAACATTTCCTCCAAGATAAAATTCTATTTTATAAAACTAAAGATGTTTGGTCACTGAGCCAAAAACAAGACCCTAGTTAAGATGGTGATGAAGGAACACTATTTTCATCTATTCAATTTCCTTTATTTAGCAGATTTAACAGTATGTCAACTTTATTTTTTATTTGCCTACTATGTAAGCTATATGAAAGCAAGACCAAGCACACTGTAAGGAAAAAAAAGTTTAGAATAGTAGTAATAGTTTTTTTTTCAGAAAGGATAACTTTGGTTCTTAATCTTCTAAAAGGAAAGAAAAATCTTTGTGTTAACTGGTCATAGCCCAAAGACAATATACAACCAAAGAAAATGGGTCACAAGTAGACATTTGCATGTAATGTCTTTAGCATCTGCTTACATAACTTGTAGGTTTTACATATTTTAATTGTAAATATTGTGTCATATTTGAAATTTAAAAACACGCCACTAAAATTAGATAACAGAGTTGTAGCGTATAGGATGTTGAATGAAGAACTACTCAAGGAGGGACAGAAAAACCCTGAGAAGCAGTTCATAGTAAGATTCACCTGTATGGGGAAGCAGGGCGTGTCCCGGCTGCAGGTGTGGGTGCAGTCAGCTCCCGTCCTGAAGGCGGCTGTACTGGGGCTCTGAGGCGTCAGCACCACATCGTGGTCGATCCACTGACCCCACTCCACCATCAGGTGGGACAGCGTGGAGTCCAGAGAGATGTTGTCATTGTGAGTGAAGAGCACCTCCTGAGACACCAGACGCACCTGGATAACACACACAGTGACAGCAGCTGACAGGACAGAGAAGAAAGTGCTGCAGCAGTAGTTGTAGTCAAGACGACCTAAACTGAGACCAATTCATGACCGAGACCAGACACTTTGGATAAAAATGTGTGTATAATGATATATAATAATATATATGTACACATAACCTCTATGTGACTTTCTGTTTGTATGTATTTAATATGTAAATATGTATTTTGAATGCACACTCTACATGTAATATGTATTTTTTGTATCAACTATAAGTAATCATTCTTTGTTCTACATGTGATTCACGTGTACCTAAAGTACAAAAAGGTGTAGAAAGATGTTTCTGATGAGCTCCCTGAACTAATGGACTGTCCAGGTGTACTCTAAAACACTTAGTACAGTCCAAGCTCCCAAGCTCGCACTGGGACACCTTCTCTCAGCACTTTTAAGTCTACAGTTTGTGTCTTTGGTGTTGGACTTCAAAACTCAACATATTGCTAAAGGATTGAACCCACAACCTCTAAACTTCTCACCAGCTGTATTACTGCTTGAGCCATTCAGTCCAGCTCACTCAAACTCCCCTTTTGAAGCTTTTTGATCTTGTCTTTAGATGTCAGACTTCAAAATTCAAAAAGTCTCGAGCAAAAGGCTCAAACCTCAAAATAAGGACTTTCCCCTTGCCCAGGGCAAGTAAAATGCAGAGTAAAATCTTGAGCCCATTCTTGAGTGTTACAGTACTATTCTGCAGGACTCTTACTGGTGGCAGAGTGGCGTTATGGTAGGTGTGCTCTGGGTCCCAGCCTCTGGGTGTCCCCCACACATCCTCGTATTCTGGAGGCAGCCAGCGGGAATACGGGATGTTTGCAGCCCCCCACCTGGGATGCTGTCTGAACAGGATGAGACCATGACAGACACACCGTTATCACAAAAACAAAACAAAAAACAACATGAAACTCTATTTGAGACAGCAGTGCGATCACTGACTTGTTGTTGCATTCTCCTGTGATGGATCTGTAGCGCTCAGACAGACAGCCGGAGTCACAGCTGGGTCTCTGCAGCTCGGCGGAGCAGCCCGTCGCCTGCAGCAGATTCTCCACATCACCTTCGCTCAGCAGCTCTTTGGGAACATACAGCAAACACAACACCTAGATCAGACAAAGAGTAACTTACATATTCACAATGAAAACCCCTAGCTGGCTTTAACCTCTTATCTGCACGTTTAGGTCACGGCTGGCTACTGTTGTCTTATTTTATTGAAGGCATAAAGCAGAAACACAAAAAGGAATTTTAAAAATGTTACACAAATCAGATTGTATTGTGGACTTTCCATTGTGGTATTATGTGTGCTGCTAACTGAGATCTGAGATCCAGAGGATATAATGAGAAGCATGTAGTATCACGCTGCTGTTCAGTACCATGAGGGCTGGGCTGCACCATGGTGTGAGTGTAGACCATCTCTCTGATCAGCTCCACAGTGTTGTCCAGCAGCTCTGCAGCCCAGATCTGAGTCCTGGTTTTGGCTTCAGTCTGTTTAAACTGAGCCAGCAGGTCACTGGGTCTCAGGGCGCCTTCAGACAGAGACTTCTTCACCCTGGAAACATTAGTAGCTTTGTCTTTAAAGCCATCACGTTGCTCTATCGTTCCCCTTTTTAACAGGTCCGTCTATTTTGCCATCTTAATAGAAGACAGAACTATATTTGAGAAAAAATAGCCCTACAACTTCTTTAAGCACTTAACAGCATGCAATATCAGGCAGATTTTACTAAAGCTAGAATTCTGATTTAAAGCTATTCATGCTTTGGGCCATTGATAGTTTGCTTTGTAATTTACACAGTTTTAATTGCATTATTAATTGTTTTTATGTTCATCATATTTCCTTTAATTAATCAGGATTTTTATGATGCACTGCAACGATGCCTTGTATAGAGAGGAGGTTAAAACAAAAAAAAGGAAAAGAAATGCTGCATGAGGCCACCAAAGGCAATGAATGCTTGACCAGCTGAGTTTTAAAGAACACAAAAGGTAAGAATAACACATATGAGTTGTCTGCAATGCAAAGGTATTCAATTATAAACAACAACACAACAATAGACACTATATTGCCGTGTATTAGTTGCTATAGTTTTCTGTCATTACCTAGGGTGGATTTTTATGATTAGGTGCGAGAGTTCTAAATTATGATTAATTAAAGAACAGATTGATGCAGAAATTGCACAACTCTTCCTCAGTGCTAATGTTCAACACCTGCCCTTTAAAAAGGCTCTGAATAGCTCTGATGGGTATTGCCCCAGAAATTTTTACCTTTCACTTGTGCGTGCGTATGCAGCATCGGTCAGCTCAATCGCCCTCTGTAGAGCCTCCTTCACAAACACAGACCCCAAATACACAGTCCCTGAAACTACCACAAAGAAAAACTTCAGTTATAAAGGCTCCTCAGTACTGAGTCTCATCAGTAATAATCTAGCAGAAATCCTACCTGAGGTGTTGTCAAATTCTCTGCTCAGTGAAGCATGCTCAGGGACGGAGAGCAGGACAAGAGTCAGTCCAAGCAAAGAGACGGACACCTGAAACCAGCACACATCCAACTGAATATCTCAAGAAATGTGGCACTTTATTCTGTCAAACTAATTAAAAATAAACGAGAAGTAAAAAAACAGAAACTCACCATCAGTGCTGTGTCCATCTAGAATGTCAAACAGTTCAGTATGTGCAGAAAAGATTTACTTTAGTTTCAGAAAACTAATCCCGCTCATAGCATCTTACCACTGCGCTGACCGTGACTCATCTTGAGAGCCAACCGGTGTGAGTGTGAGTGTGAGTGTGTGTGTGTGTTCAGCTCAGAGCGTAGTTTGTGGCATTTATACACTGGCAGCAGGGCCAACAGGTATGTGCAGAATCCCCTTATCTGTCCTCCTGGTGACAGGAACGCAACATCAAACACTGGACTCAGCGCTGCCTCGAGCAAAGAAGCTTTCAAATCAAATTTACTTCTGTCCACTCAGCCATGATGAAAACCCTCTGTCATATTTGGATCATTTCAATTAAATTAAACAATTCTACCCATCCCCTAAGGACGTATATCTTCAAATACTGTCCAAGAAACTTGAGCTGCAGATTTACTCTTACTGAGTAGCCAAATGGGATTTCACAACGACACATAACGTTCATTTTTTTGTGGATCATTTTGCATTTTGCGTCCGTGTCTTCGCCACTGGCCAAAAGCTTCAATCTGATCGTCCCTGTGCCAGTGACACACACAGGTGGGTGAGCTGGAAGATGAGGAAAGTGAAGAGGATTCTGGGAAATGATACATAACATTACGGAGCATCAATAATCAGACAGAAAGGATTCAGTTAAATCATTGTAGAGGACATGGCTCATCTGGCCGTGTCCGGTATGAGCCTTCAAAACTCAAATGTGAAGGACCTCTCTCTGCCCGCTTCGTCTCTTTGATGCTCCAGGTGTGTGATACCATCAAGTGAGTCATGAGTGCCATTTCATTACGTTGTTATTAATATTATCTCTGTTGTCCCACATTACCCATCATCCACTGTAGCTGCTGTTGATGTTCTAGATTTCAAATGTAGGAATTTTTTGTGAGTCAGCTGACGGTCTTTTGCAACACAACAGTCTCCGGTTGTTTTTAGATCATTTTAGGTGCTTGTTTTGGTTCAACCTCACAAAACCATGGCCATGACCATAAGCTGGACTTTATTTTGTGATTTTAATAAAAATACTCTTTAAGGCTACTATAAGGAACATTTCTATTTTGTTGATTTTGGAGGCCCTTGTGGGCAAAAGTAGTTATCAGGCTCCTTTTAGTACCGTTAAAGCTATTGCAAGTTTTTCACTCACTATATAACTCAATTCTCAATTTAATACTGATGTCTCTATATGACCTACATAAGTTAATAATGAGACCATACCTGAGAATTTCTGTATATTTACTCTTAATGCCTGCCACGGGGTCAGATTCTCCTGGAAATGAAATGAAACAAGCCTGTGTTAACATTTTCCCAGACAGTTACAGCAAAGTGTACGTTAGCCAGTGAAAAAGAAGCAGGAGGAGATTTTTATTGCGATAGTTTTACTTTTGATGTTATATTTTGTGGTTATTACAGTGAAAACACTACTGATTTTGTCCACAGGGGGTTTCAAAAAACAAAATGTTAAAGTTCCTTGTGGTAGCTTTAAAGAAAAAGATGGAAACTTTGAGCTGAATTTTCTATGCTTTTGGAAAGCACAAAATTATTAATTCATCCGCAAAGTGAATTACAGTGTCATGTGTGTTTTTCCTCTGCTCTTTATGTGGACTTCCCCAAAGTTCCTGACATGCATGAGCCAAAAAAAAAAAAAACATAATCAGCCGTGGTGATTATCATGTTGAATGAAACCTTTTGTTCTTAAAAAGAAAAACAAAAAAACAATGGAAATAACAAAAGAGGTTTCATTTAGACAGCTTTTATTCAACATATTACCTGGTTAGAACATTTCATAACATGGTATTTTTTTGTCATAGAGGTATTTGATAACCTGTACATGCAAAAAACCTGAATAATTTAAAAAAGCATAGTGTAATGATACCCCTGAACATACACCTGAATATTGATAAATTTGGCATGCAAATGGAATGAAGAAGATAATACCAGAAAGATCTGTGCAAAAAAGATGTGAAGTAAAATTTAAAAGGATAATACTGTTTTCACTGGCAGGATAAGTAGTTTTGTTCAAACTGAAAAGGTTTGATAAATATTACATAAATTAAGTTACAGCTTCAGCAGCAGTTACTGTGGAGATTTAGTACATACAGTGTTAGTTATGTTGCAGAGAGATGCTCTCCACACAGCAGGGATCTTTAGTTAGGCATGCTGAGACCACAGGAAGCGATCGCAGCGCTCCAGCATCGTCTGGATCATCGCTCTGAAACAGAAAATAAAAGGAACAGTACTGTGAGTTCCACAAAAAATAGGTCCATTCAAAATACACTGATTCTCTTTTATTCTAGTTGTCTAGACTTCATTCCCACAGTTTGGCTAAATATCTACTTATTAAAAAGGGATTTTCAGCTGTGACATAAGATAAAAGTCACAGTCTCCATGCTACTGCGAAAACTCTCAAAAGGTTTATTCTGACATATTTAAGTTGATGGATCAAATAGGATGTATGAAAAAATTTTACATGCCTTCAAATTCCATCAGGTCAGAAAATCCCCTCAATAGTCAGGAGCTAAAAGAACATCTGATGGAGAATTTTGTGTCTAGGTTTGGATGATTTTTTTTTTTTTATTAAGAATATTTTTATTGCAGGTTAATGTTTTGATATAGTGCACAATGGTACACACATTTTTTCATTTTTCAGCAGCATAAACAAATGTCTAACCATAATTATCTAGTTGATGGAGCTAAAAAGCAAGACTCACGTTACAAAACAAGAACAGAACTAAATATGTATACAGCTAATGTTTAGCAGATTTTTATTGTTTTCTACACCTAAAAACATATTTGAAAACAGTGCTATCACTCCCAAAAAGTTGGATTTGTTGGCTAATCGGTAAGCTGACCCACCTCTGCCTCTTCTCAGCGACTCTCAGCAGCTCACAGACCAGTTCGGAGTGCGGTGAGAGGACCAGCTGCACGCCACACTCCTCCAGGACGGCCATGGCGCGGTCGGGCCCGGCTGTCCGAGCCAGCATCAGGGTCAGGCTCTCCGGGCTGATCTTTCCACCGCAGTCTGCTGAGCCGTTGGACCAGCTGCTCCCGTTCACACCAGTGACCTGCTCCGAGTCTCCCACACTGCTGCGCTGCTGGGATAACTGGACCAGGAGCTTCCACTCATCCAAGGTCTGGGGCTCAACACCTGGAAAATTACAGGGAGTGTGTATCATAGCAACTGTTAATATAGGGGCAGCCTGATCAGGATTTTTGGGTTCAGTAACCAGTATCAGCTGACAATGATCAGCGATTATGAGGTGTATTTGAAGCCTTCTAATCATCGTGTAATACTTACTCAATTAACTATTCTTAACAACATTGTACATTTAATATGAGCAACTATTAAGTATACATAAATATATGCTACTGTTGTATAAATATAATATGAGCAACTTGAATATTATCACAGGTACTTGATAACCTGTTGAGTTAATCTATAAGTTTGCTGATAACAATTTCAAAGATTTTTCAAAAATTAATTTTCTAAAATCTGTAAAAATTAATGAGATACTGTCATGATTTTAGCATCTATTTTTCAAAAATGCTGCTGTTCTGAACTTTCCTCTCAGTTCATAAGAGATTATATTTCTGCTTGTGCCTGAGAGTGTGAAAGAAAAAGATTTTGGTTTTACCCTCAGGTTCCTCCAGCAGACTGAGGTCATCCAGCTGACAGATGGTGGAAAAAGCTTCTGTGCGACGCTGCAGCTCACAGCATAGGTAGAGGTAGCCTGTCCAATACCTGCAAGCACACGCACACACACACATACACACACACATTATACAAAAGGTTACATATGACAATATAAATCAGTAAAGTCACAAAAATGTATAAAAAAAAATGACTTGGCCTGTTGAGTCGAGAAAATATGAAGTACCCGTGACTGCGGCAAGTGTCTGCCATCTTCTGTTTGGAGGACAGGTCTGCAGGAAGACGAATCAGGAGAGACAGGAGGCGTCCATAACCCCAAGTGAAACAGTGAGCGTGCCACCTGCAGCAGGAGTCACATGAATACATGGTTACACTTCCTCTTAACTTTATTATTTTAAGTGTAGTTTGGTCGATTTCTAGCCTTAAACCTCCTGGATATTTAATTAAGTGTTTAAAATTAACTACAGGCACATAAATGCTAATTTCACACACTAACAGAAACAGACCTAGGCTGTCCATCAGAGGTCAGGGTATCACAGCGTTGAGGAGCATCATGGGTAAGTGCCAGCTCAAGCCAATCCTGTCTCAGTGACTCTGGTTCAAGAAGTGACTGCAAAAATGGCAACCTAGAGGAAGGAATGAATGTAAAATTCAGCAACAAGTTGAGTTCTTTTCTTTGACAAAAAGATGAAACTGAAGACGTACCTGTGTCCCTCAGTTCGTGACTGTACAAGATTATCCAGGTATGCCAGGAAGTGGCTTTTCTGAGCCATGGTCATGACATCAGCAGGAGTTATTGTGGGATAGAACTGAGAGAATGATCGTACGGCTGCCTCCCCGTGCTTCTCATACAGCCTGGATAACAACATCATCAACATCAATCAGAACTGTAATGTAATATAAATATTATATTGTATATAATTATGTAATATAAAAATCTCTTTAGTGAAAGTATGAGCTGACAGTGACAGAAATACGTTTACTGACCTGTGTAAGTGGGCGAGGAGAGGAGGTGCACTCCAGGGCTGCAGCTCTCTCAGACTGCGCAGTGATCTCAGTAAATCACCTCTCTGAATAACATCCACCGCCTTACTGGTCTGAGTGAGCTCTACAGAGGACGACAGAAAGTTCATTTTCCAAATCATTTAAGATTAAACTACTAGAGAATCAGTGATTAATGTCGAGAAATGAGGGAAATGAGGGACTGGATCATTTTCCATACTTCTCCAGACCTGGAAAATTAATCTGCAATATCTTTTACACTTTTTATTTACATATTTTTCAGCCCTACAGCACTTTCTTATTTGTGAAATCTGAAAATGCAACACATTAAATCAGAATGGGTCTGACATGCTTTAAGGAGAAGCTTCTGACCTAACATGGCCTCAGTGAAGGAGCTCTGCACCTCCGGCTGCTCCCGATAACACAGCAGACACATCCTTCTCACACGCTCTTTGTCCAGCAGAAAGAAGTAGCGCCGCAGGAAAGCTGTGCACCCTAATGCTTGTTCGTCCTCCTGGTTTCTGAAGCAGCTCAGTTCTGTATACAGCGTTGCCAACTGGGTGAGATTAGTCAGGAGATCTGATGGTACGGGTTTGGGAGACGCCACTCGAACAGGCTCTGGACGACTTTCATTCAAAATTTCAGGCTCCTTCTCAGTGGAGTCACACTGGTCCTCTTTTTCCCCGAGCTCAGGAGACTCCTCCTTCCTCTCCTGCTCTGTAACGCTCTCTGCTGGTTCTCCTGGAGAGCAGGAAGACTCCTCTTGTTGCTCCGAGCAGGGGCTTAGATAATCCCTCTCCCACCGCTCTTCTCCTGGTCCATCCATCTTTGAGTCACCTGCAGCTGCTGAGCCGAGCTCTTCAGGTCCGAGTATTCGCTCGAGCACCGGCAGCCACTCCAGCAGAGTTTCTCTCAGGCAGACGGGATCCAGTAACACCAAAGGATCCTGAATCTGGGAGCTGACGTTAGAAAAATAAAAAAAATAAAGTACATGCAGTACATGTACAAAGTACATACGCTCAGTTTTTAGGGTTAAAACTGGGGGAAAAGGTTGTCAAATATTCTCACAAAGTGCAGGTGTGCAGTACTTACAGAGCTTGCTCTGTTGCTGCCCGAAGTTCCTGCATGTCAGACTCTGTGTTCGGCATTTCATCATAAACTCTGCGATGACAAATATTATTCCATGGATTTATCTGATTTATTTTTATTACAATGCAACATAAACATAGTTATAATATGTTATACTGTGCTTATAGCAATGTATAATGATAGCACTAAGGCTTTATAACAATTATCATAACACATTATAAGGCATTTTATAATGACTTGTAGGTCAAGAATAATATACTTTTTAATTGCTGGTCACTTACTGACATTTTTTAGCCAAAGATAATAACTTTATTTACATAGCACCTGTAAAAACAATGTTTGCAGAGTAAAATTATAACACAAGCATCAGAACATAGAAGAAATGAGACAGATCGATAAAAGAGAAAAGAATAATAAGAGCAGTAAAACTATTATTTCTTTTTATACTTAGAAACAAAAGAACAGAAAGATAAAAAGACAACACTGTATAATGTCAGTAGAAATAAATAAAAATAAAACAAACAAAAGCTTACAAAGAATAAATAATTCTAATATTTGTAATACATTATAATCAATATTAAAATTCTTTATAATGTAATTATAAGTTACTGTAAGTGGTCATCAGGTGCTTTCGGTAAAGTAATGAAATTCCTGAGGTCAGGCACATATAAGGCATGTTCGAGCTGGTAATAAAGTCACTTTAAGTGGTCATTATGTGCTTTAAGCAAAAAAATATATAATTATATTTATGCTACAACAACACACAAAACTTTGTGAAATCAATTTAGTATTCCAATTTGAAACATTCTGATGATGAACTGAATAAGAGGCATTCACATTTGACTAATATTCTATAATGTTCTCCCAATATACCATAATTGTAATGCATAACAATCATTATATAAAACATTATAATCACTTAATGATGCATTATAACAGTGATTATAATGTATTCCAACTATAAGAATTACGATACACTATGATCGTTGGCAAAATAGTGTCAGTGAGTGACCAGTGACTACTAGTATTATGCTACTTGACCTTACAAGTCATTATAAAATACTTTCTACTGTGATCTAGTATGATTATTGTTATACAGCATTACGTGGTAAAACTTGGTAAAACAAAGGTGCATATTAAAGTCAAAGAAAGAAATAATCACGGACTGATTTCTCTGTTTCTTTTATAACACGACACATCTGTTCTTGGCAGAAATTGGTTCCAGTCCACTTTTATGGACCCGTACTTACTCATTGTCCATTTCCTCTGAGTACAGAACTGTGCTGTCAGCCTGTCCGCCCTCTCTGAATTCAGGTCTCTGCCAGAGCTCAGAGTTCATCTGCAGGGTGTTGATCTTCTCTGTTGTCTTTTTAACAAAACTAGAAACACTGAGAAAAAGATAATAAAACAATAAAACAATCTTTCATAGATTATATGTAAAACGGGTTTACAATCTGACAACCAGAGAGGCAAACAGAACCACAACCAGTGGACAGTTTAATCTGACAAATGACTGAATGTGATGTTTGGAAATGAAACCTGCCACATGCTCCCACACTGATTAAAAGGAATTTATAGAACTAGATGTTAGTCTTCAGTGGAAAGGAGAAGTAAGCTGTCTTAAAGCCCAGCTGTGCTTGAAAAATAGGTTACTGTTTAAGTTTCAAGCCTCATAAGAAAAAAAAAAATGAAAGAAGTACAACCCATGAATAATTTAATCTGTGTTAAAGGAACAATTCAACCCAAAATCTGGTAAACTGTGAAGAATTATCCCTTTAAACAGTCCCTTTTAACTCTAAAACTCAAAGCTACATATTACAGCTTAATGCTTGTGTGGCATGTCTGTCCTTTGTTCCTCTGGATGTTCACCTGTCTTTGACGGCCTGCAGTGCGATGCGAGGGGGTTTAGGGCGGAATGAGAGGGGGAGGTGGAACTGCAGGCCTTGCTCAGATCGCTCAGCCTCCAAACGCTCACTGCTCTGTGGATCTGAACAAAGATGGGGGCAAGAGCCAGAGGAAAAACACAGATGGATGGAGTACTGGAGGGGAATGATGAGAGGCAGAGGACATAATGCAAGCAGATGGAGCAAAGGTGGCTGACACCACTATAGAGACGACGTAAATTAAACACTGCACAATGCAAAAGAACCAAAAAGGTGATATATGTGTGATACAATGAAACAGACAAGAAATTTGATATTATCATTGTAAAGCATGTCAGCCATCAGAGTGATCATTCAGCTCTCACAGCAAATCCAGTGGTTCAGCAGAGCAACAGTATTGATTAAATGATTTAAGTTATTGTTCAAATCAAATCAGAAGCAAATTAATTTTAGCTGCAAACACGTACATATGATTCTTATGACAAAAAAGTCAAAGAGTAAAATTATTATCACATCACGTTTTTATTGAAAAATATTTCAGCAGCTGTTTTGTTTTGTATCATTCAGTTATTTTAATAAAGTGGTGAATGCAAAACTGAAAATAATTTCACTCTCTTTTCACATTGAAGAGGCAGAAAATGAGTTTGTTCCTGCTAAGAGAAACAGAGTGAAAGCAGAGAAAAGGAAGGAGTGAAGAAAGAAACGACAAAGAATGTGAATAAGTTTCTTGTTTCTAGTGTGCTGTGGTCATTTTTAGCATTAGTGTGGACAGATTTTTTTTTTTTTTTTTGCACTGCTTATATATACTCACAACTGGTATATATAAACTTTCACTCTGGGGAATTTTCCAGTCTGTCCTCAGCCATATTTTGACAGAGGGTGCAGATTAAACAAAAATAATGTAAAAAAGAAAGGGTTTTAAGAAGAGGACAGTACAAGACAGGTGTTGATTATTATTATTATTATTATTATTATTATTATTATTATTATTATTAGTATTATTATTGTTATTATTGAATTGTTAGGGTAAATTGTTTTGTATTCAAAAATGTATCATTACAAGTCTACATTTTTTGCAGTGTGTTGGTTACAAAAATAAAAATAAACTGCAAGCAATTATCCCCCTGTACTGAACTGGTAATTATAATATTACTATATAATAAGTATTATTAGTTGTAATGATTAAATTAACATTTGAGCACAACCTGTTTATTCTTAAAATTAAAATTAGATTGTCCTAAGGACGCAGTGTTGCCATAAAAACCCTGAAACTGACTGTACATTACTTGAAGTACTGGTGGTGATTTATATTGACAGCATCTGTTCATTTTGTAGCCAAAGATCTCTTACCATGATCCACCTGATCATCCTCCTGCACAAAACTGAACTCTTTGAGCCGCTCCTCCTCCGACATGGACTGATTGATGAGGGAACTCGTCTCCTCATCTGACTGACTCCCTCTGCGGCTGATCACACGGTAGATTCCACAGTCCAGGACGTTGAAGCTCTCCTGGATAATGACATAATCAACGTGATCAATATAAATGCACTCATGTGCTACATGTGTATACAGATTTACAGAAACTGAATGCTTCAGTTACAGTTGTGTCACAGAGTTTAACATGTACTGAATGGACATTCCTGTTTGCTCTGTTTACATGTAAAACACAGAAGAGAAAATATAAAAACTGTGATGAATTTGTTGTTTTATATAGAATTATTCTGCATGCATCACAGCTCTCGGACATCGAGACAAGTCATGTGACCAAAACAAGTCACAGTGGAGATATTTAACTGGGTGATTTTAGCTGAATTTATACATACAAGTTTAATTCCACTGTTGAACTGCTAATCCTCACCAAACAAACAGAGACACTGACTGGTATCCACAGCAACAGGATTCAATGAAAATTAAATTAAATTTAAGAGGGGTGCTCATTGTCTACAGTTATGATGGTTGCCATTACTCAGAAAATTGTTTATAAAGATTAATCATCTACAGAAAGTTACTTTCACTTACATGTGAGGAGATGCTGCTTCTCCGGCTGCTGGAGGCGGAGTCCAGAGGCTCTAGTTTAGTGATGACTTCCTCCAGCTGGCCAGAGAGCTCCAGGTGTGTGGTGGCGCTGAGCTGGGACCTGAGATGTTCGAGGCGGTCGATGGGAATCGATTTCCTGGCCTGAATCAAACAGGAATGATGGACATGGCTTTCATGAATGCAACACTTCAATAGAACACTCCACCAGTGAGCTCTTATTCAGATCAGGAGAAATCTGGTTAAGATACTTGATTTCTAAAATTTATTTTCAACTGCAGCCTGTGCATTTCACAGTATGGCTGCGCCCCATGTGTCAAGGGTCTTCTGCTGTTTTTGCACTAAAATTATATATATGTCTGTGTATATGTGGGTTGTTAAATGCAGATAAACCCACTAAAAACTGGCCTTTTTCTCAGTGCCAGTAGACCTACGTGCCGCTCCTTTGTGTTTTTTCCGATGTGCATCAAGACTCAGCACGTGTGCAGGAGAACAGAGAGAAAGAAATGCTGCTCAGCTCTCAGTACGTTTCATTATGAATGAATCTCTGTGGTCTGATGTTTAGTTTCTCTCCTGTGTCACTGTTTGTGTGTCTCGTGTTTGCTTTCAGCTGCAGAGGAGTTGTGTTAAGTTACTGCTCATGAAAATCCAACATTTCCTGATTGTGCTGCTTCATAATGAAAGCTTTTAGATAACAAAAGCAGGAAAAGAAGCATAAACACTACATTGCCTCCGCCAAAGAGGGGTGAAAATAGAACGTCCACCTGGGTGTAGTGTTTACAATATTGCTGACTGGAGCTGGAGCTGATAAATACCTGCAAAGTCATTTGACCTGGGACTGAATGCCAATTGTATCCTTTCCCATTGAAGAAAAAAGCCAGATGTTAGTGGGTGGTGGTGAGTTTTTTTTGTCCACTGTTAAAGGGGCTTTGTTGGGGCAGCCCTAATCAAAAGTATAATATTGTCATATCTGGCACCTGCACATTTTTCTTTATTTTTATCGTCAGGCCTTTAATGGTGAGACATCTCAGGTGAACAGGTATATTCTATGCTTTATCCTTAGGAACACAGAAAATCAGAAAGTCACATGAACAGCTTAGCCCAGATAAGACCAGAATCTGGAGGGTAAACAGAGACATGAACATGGCAGTGGCAGCCATCTTACCCTGCCTGTGGTGATTGTATGCTGGAACATACAGCTAACAACAGCAGCTAGAGGCCAGGACTCCCGCCGCAGCAGACGCTCAACACAGCGCTCAGCAGGTAACAGGGAGAGGTGAGACAGACGTCCACTGCCGTGGAGACAGAAGAGCTCACTGCGGTAGACTGCAATATCGACCACGTCTACAAAACCAGAAAACAATACGTTTACAGAAAATCAATCAGGAACAAAATGCCTGGATGATGAATGCTACATGATTAATGACTAGTGGTCCTAATCATGTCAAGATGAGTGCTTGTTACAGTGTGTGTGCATTTATGAAAGGTGTTTAATAACTCTGAAGGAT
The DNA here is from genome assembly GCF_056507025.1 of Lutjanus erythropterus. Lineage (NCBI taxonomy): Eukaryota > Metazoa > Chordata > Actinopteri > Lutjaniformes > Lutjanidae > Lutjanus > Lutjanus erythropterus. Next base: position 23,605,694 of record NC_139329.1, on the reverse strand, counting down.
TGCTGGTGGTATTTAAAGCAACAGACACACCTTTAACTTCAGTCCATAAAAGCACTTGTCCATTCTGAGGGGTGAAGATATAAATGGCTGAATCAGTCCAGGTCAGCAAGTTTTGGTCTCTACACAAATAAATTAAGTGCACAGTTAGTCTGATGTAATTTATATTATTTGCCAGGTATTCAATAAGGTGCATTTAGCAACAACAGCCTGACCATTCTGATAATAAAACAAATAAATGATATCTAACATTACCCAAAATAAAGCAGTTTAGGGAAGGCGACTGACTGGGGGTTCTTCTGAGCAAGGTTGTAACATGGCTCATTTCTGCAGGAAAAACAGGAACAAAAGACAAATTTGTTTAGTTTTTATTAGTAGAGTTTTTCCTTTAAAAGAAGGCTTAAAGGCAGAATCAATCCGTACCTGTAAGTAATGAGAGGTAGAGGAGGACAGGCCAGAAGCTGTTTGAACTGATGGGTGCTCAGAACCTCGCCATTAAAACTGGCCTCCCATATCCGGGACCCTGGCCGGGCACAGTACAGAAGGGGGGGCTGACCAACCAATAATCCTCTGTTCTGAGGGAAAAAACAAGCTCCATACTCCCCGTCACGCTCCTTATTTCCAACGCGCCAGAACTTCTCCCTGTATGCAGGTAAAAACAGAAAAAAACACCACTGCTATACGATCACCACGAAGAACACTGGGCCTCAAGTAAAAACATCTCTGAATTCTTATCCTACGTTTTCCTTACTTTTTTCATACAATTAGCTTGTACACACACAGCTGAACACAGATTCAACAAAAGCTTGAAAGTTCAGATAACTGTGTGAATGATACACTTGTGCATATTTGAGAGAATGAGACTTGTAAATTAGCGTAATCGATGCCCCAATTATACCATATAAGGCTACACTTCCTGTCCCATAAGTCAGGAAACGTTCATTCATGAAAATGGCATCAAAGAGAAGAATGATTTCGGAGGTTGAAGCCCTGCTTTCAGAGATCCATAAAGAAAAATCTATAATTTGAACAGCATCAACGATGAAATCAAGGGACCTGCTAAAGCCTAGGAACGGGGAGACTGTCACTGAAATCAAGAAGAAATGTCTTAATATGAAAGTGACCTTAAAAAACATCTTGCCGCAGCAAGATCAACAAGGACTGGCGACAGGAGGAGGAGGAGGTCAAAGTGAAGTATCAAAGGACAGAGGACAGAAAGCATCATAATAGGCCATGTAGCACTGGGATTATGACAATTATGATGGAAGATGGTCGCCTGGACTGATTTCATAATCCTGCTTAAGAAGACATACATCCCACACACCTGACGGTAGGTAATAATACATCATTAAATTAATGATGATAGGCTTCATTTTGAAAATTCTGAACTATTTTATTATCTGAAATGCAGTCAAACACAATGACGTTGACATAATAATGAAGTGCAATTTATTTGCTGAGTTCAATTTATTTGCCTTGCAGGTACTCACCTCTCCGTGTCACAGAGGTAGCAGCGGCTCAGGGAAGACACCAGCAGGCGGCCATCTTGGTACCCAAGTTGCACCACTCTGGAGTCAACAGTAGTGACGGTCTGAACAGGGAAGATAACAAATGCCGACCCCTAGACATGAAGAAAACAATATCAAATATATAATCATTTAAGGTGTGGATGTGGAGAAGGATGTATAAGAAAAGAGGGCGGGAACACAGCAAGGGGGTTTCATTTTACACATCTACTATATATGAAAACAGCTAATAACAAAAATACAATCTTCTCACTTTTTACATTACTGCAAAATGTTTAACTTCAAACAGAAACAAACTGCAAATGTGACATGATGCACCGACATCTGAGCACACTGTCATTCAGTACTTGATGATAACATCTGCTACTCAGAAACCACAGCCTTCAAAGGTCACCTGCAGCAAACTGACATTTTCTTCAGTTTTTGCTTGACAGTTCCCTCTCGCAGTGCTTGAACATAATGAATGTTTGAGATGGAACTACCAATTTTCATCACAGACTTTGCAGTTCAATCACCACTTGTCAAAGTGTCCCCAGGCAAAATGCCCGTCCAAAACTCGGATTAATGGGGAAGGTTGCATCAGGACATCAGGTGTAAAAAACTAAGCCATAATCAAATAAGCAGACGGACAAAAGCCACCATACGTCACTTCCTTTGACCACGCTGCAATTTGGATGAAAACAAGCATTTTTAACATGCCAGTGCCAAATAGAGAAGACTAGTGTCATTTTCATGCATGTTAATGTTATTAGTTTACCATAACGCCTGAGTGGACAGATGATTAAAACAGCAAAACAGTGACTTAAAAATTGACAGAAATACATCACAGAGGATTTGGGCTCCTAATAGCTCAAAAGTAATGTGGTTTTCTTAATTTATGCCTTTAAACTGGCAAAGACCTTGGAATTTATATTAATATTGCTGGGTTGGGAGGACGGGAGCAGCCAAAAGACAAAGAAGACAAAGAAGATTCAAGTCTGGGACTGAATTAGAAAAGCTTCCTTTATTAAATTTGCTAAGTAACAGTCAATTATCTTTATATTTAGATCCTTAGTCAGCTGCTTTAAAATGATTGTGAGCTGTAAAAGAGACGAACAGGGACAGAGAATTCATTAAATTAAGGCCTGCTGATTCGACTAAGTTCTGAAACCATGCAAAACAGCTAGTTTCTACACAATAACAAAAAAACTTCAAAAGCCATGCTTCCTCTTTATACATAACTATTGAGGAAACAAACAATTGATTGTTATCAGAAGTCACTACCTTGCCCAGCTTGGAGGATCCTGCACGGAGAAAGGACACTTTGCCTCCCGAGTCCCCGACAAAAACTCTGAGCATGCTGGTGTCCCAGCAGATGGCAGTGATGGCCTGACCTCGGTGCTCCCAGGACACACTGACCCTCTCTGGACGACCACGCCGCTCCAGCTGCAGTTCCCACACCACCACCAGACCCTGACTGGAACAGAGAAAAACACTGTGAACAATACAGGCAAGACAACTATACACACAGATACAGTATGTAGGAGAGGGGAGAAGATGAGGAAGGTGGCACCAGATGACAAGGGGTGACTTTTGTCTGAGGTTAGTTGAGTATGAAGCATTTCTTTACATCATAGAGAGACTCACCTTGTTGCAACGGCGATAAAGTCTTCATCATGAGGGCAACATGCCACCTGAGTGATACAACCCTCCTGAAAAAAAGTGCACGATGGGTTAGAGGCCAACATAAAATTAAAATAAATCTTATCTAAATAATAAGGGGGGAGAACTTGCTTATTATAGAGCAACACAGTTACGCTTTTGTAACAAAGCAAAGGGACGTAGGCAGAGGTTGAACCTGCAGTCACTGGAGCGGACTCACAGTATCAATACATGAGGTGAACGCTCTACCAAATGAGGTACCAGATCACCCTACTGTTTCTTCTTATTGAGTAGATGTGGCAACAAAGATCAGGTCAATAATCAGCCCAGAGCTTGATTTTCATTTCAGTATTATATACATTTGGGAAACGTGCCAACTGGGCTGGAAAAAAACGGGCCAGATATATAATAGATAGTATTACTAGCAGGCAGAAAAAAGTAATAATCAGAAGATATGGAACGATTGACTTTTTCTCTGAAACATGCCACCAAAGACATTGAAAAATACTGGAACAAATGTCCTATTTGAATCTTAAGTGTGAAATACTCCGGCTTTGCAAAAAAGTCAACTCTGTATTTCTACACAATATGTACATTTTACCCACAACATTTTACCTTGTGGGTGAGGATGAGCCTCTGTTTCCAGCCCTCCCTCTGGATCAGATGTAACCCTCCTGCTGATGTTCCTAATGCGAGCCACTTCCTCGACACAGCCAAACAGGAGCACTGAAACACAATCGGATCACATTTAGAAATATGTTACTCCCCCCCCCCCCCAAGATTTTTCCCTTTTCTATCATCACATCCATCAAATAAACTGACGACTCCTGAATTCAATATTATATTCAACGCCTAACAATGACAGTACAAAACAACTGAAAAACTGTATAATTAAGCCAAAGAGCAGCAGAAGTATTCTATTACTATGATAAAGTTACCCACTTCTAGACTCAGACTAGAAGACTCTAGACTCTATGTTTTAACTGGCAAGCCATTTTTCTTCCTTTAAAGTCCACTGTAGCTGTTAGGTTTGTAATCAACATTAAATATTCCGCAACTATAAATCACCTTCATTATGAAACTGACTCAGACATCTTATGGTAAAACCTACCTTGAGCCGGCCTGAGTCTAATCGGAGAGCAGACAGAAGTGGATCGAGGCAGTCAAACTCTGCCAGCACGTGACTGTGGTTCTCCGGCACAACTGGTATCAGAGGCATCTTCACTGGTGATCCTCTACAAATGAGAGAAAACGAGACAGTCCGCAAAGTATGAGAAAAACGTGAGAGACTTCAAGAGTCGCTACTCACTGCTGTGTGGCATCTGTGACTTCCAGCAGTGTACAGGCTCTCAAATTGACCAGTTGTGACTCCACTTTACACCATCTGCAGCTGGTAAATCCTCTCATAAGAGCGTGTCTAATGAATGTGTCTAACTGTCTAACTCAAATGGCAAACAAAGCTACAATTAACAATACTTCTATAATTCAGCAAGTTTTACTGACGTTTCGAGTGATTATAAACATGAAGAAGACCCTGCTGTAACTTAATGAAAAAAGATGAAACATTGTGTAAATTCATTCATTCAACTTCTGTTCAATCTTGAGGAGAGTATAGGTTGAACTGAAAAAGACAACAAGACAACAAAAAAATCTATTCAAGTCAATTTGAAATTTAAATTTAAGTTTTTGGTCCAGCCAGATATCAAGCTATTTGTATTCTGATACCCTCTAAACACTGTGTCCCTCTAGAGTTGTAAAATGCAAACCATTATTGGTGATATCAGTGGCTCTGGAGAACATGTGCTTGGTCTCATTTACAGTACATATTAAAATTTATCAAAGGGTTGTTGAAGGATCTGAATGGCTGCGTGTGCAGTCTTAGGAAAACAATACAGACCTGTATCATCCATGTATAAATGGGATTTTCAATTAGTTATAGAGGATGTGATATTGTTGATCACAAATAAGAACAGACCCAGAATTGAACTTTGTGGTACACCCTTTGACAGCGGTAAAAACACAGAATGACCATTTCCTAAAAATTACACATCACAGGAAGTATTTGAGTTTATTATTAACTAATGATTCCAGGTTTTTAGCAAGACAGGACAGTTCAGCCAATAGTTATGGAGATTATTTTTAGGGGGAACACCTTGTTATCATCTTCAGTGTAGTATAAGTGTGGTTCAAATGTCTCTTTTACAGGCACTGGGGTAAAATTGCCAGAAATTCCACTGTAACAGGACCATCAGGCTCAAAATGAAGCACAACACAATGTACTTTGGCTTTAATTTACTTGCTGTGGTTTTAAGTGAGTTTTTGAGGAAGCAGAAGTAAAACTAAAGCTGCAGCTAATCAGATACTGTTAGGAAATCAGTCATCAGTGTGAATACAAACATGTTTTTGTCTTAAATAATAGAACATGATTGCTCCTAAGCATAAAGAAGTTGACACAGGAATGTCAAAAGAAGGTGAGAAGTGTGAGTCAACTCTAACTCTGTCTCTGTTGGCACTCTACTGCTGCAACAGAAATATATTTAGGGATGAGGATGTGTACAAATTTGAGACCTGGGGAAAAATGTAAATGTAAATTGGCCCCTATAATTACCATAACATAATAACAACATATCTCAAAATAGAAACCTAGCATCTAAAAATAATGAGAAATTTTGATCAAAATAATAACTTAGATACTAAGTAATTTTTTTGAAATATTACTTAGAGAATGTTTCACAATATAGTGATATTTTTCTTTTTTCATCGCATGGCAGGAATGGTCTTCCAGCAAGCTTTATTTTATATTAAGAAATTATTAGGGCTGTGACTAGTGATTATTTTCATGATCGATTCATCTGTCTTTTATTTTCTCAATTAAGCGATTAGTTGTTCGGTCCAAAAAATGTCAGAAAATTGTGAAAACTGCTGGTCCTTCTTTCCTTAAATCCATGATGATGTCCTCAAATGTCTTGTTTTGTGCATAACTCAAAGATATTCAGTTTACTGACAGAGTGGAGTAAAGAATCCAGAAAATATTCACATCTGAGAAGCTGAAGTCAGAGAACAAGAATTGATTTTATTAATAAATGACTCAAAACGATTCATCGATGATCAAAGTAGTTGTTGATTAATTTAACTGTCGATAATAATTGATTCATCAATTACTTGCTAATCATTATTACTAATGCATTGATTTGTCAGTAGAATTTCACTGCTGTAACTGGTCAAAGTGTGGCTAATTTTTCATTAATATACTGCTGGGACATAAATCAGATTTTAAAAGCTGTATGTAAAATCCTGTTTAAAGTCAATGAAGCTGTCGATTAAATGCAGAACTTTAGTGGAGTATAAAGCGATATGAAAAGGAAATACCCGAGGAAAGCACCTGTGTTTTCACACTGTCCCGTACAGTCCTTGAGTTAAGTGCAGCAGCTGAAGAAGACCCTGATGTAAATGGCCCTGCTCAGTCTTTCCAGGTTTATGTCAGTCGCTTTAACTGGTCGGCTGTTTTTGGTCAAAGTTCACATGGTTTGTAAACAGTAAACTGAGTATGTTGATCAAGTTGCTGCGCTGCAAACAAAAAGGGGCGAATCAATCGGCCGATCATGGCAGTCTGCATCACGAGACCCGTCTGCTGACACTGATGCTAACGTTTCTATCAAAACTAATGCAACCCTGAAAGTCTTAAAAACAGACATATTAGCAGGACAGGGCTACGCTAGCTAAATGTCTATTTCGGCTTATTATGTTAAAATGAATGTGAAGACTCTGTTCAGTGTGCCAACTTAAATCAGTGTCACTAAATTTGCAATAACAAGTTAGCAAACATGCTAGCTAGCTGAGACAGTGATGTTCCCATTCACTCACCGTTTTGTCAGGTAAACTCGCCAAACGGTCGACGTGACTTCCCCACAAATCCGCTCCAAATCACTCTCACATCTCGTTTTGTCCACTTTATTTTAGAGAGAAAGTCAGCGGATCAGAGTCACGCCACCGTGACGGGCAGCCAGCCGTCCTGTCAGAGCTTCACTCAGCTGATTGTGGGGACGCTTCCTGAATACAATACTTTCCCCCAGGATGGTAAAGATATGACCCGCCCTACTCTGCCTCTGATTGGTTTATCCTGATATTCTTTACCCTACATCTACCCAATTGCACTCCTCATGCCTAAATCTCACCAATCCAAACCAAAGGAGGCAACGAGTACTGACCAATCAGAGTCAGAGTCGGGCGGGACATAACTTTGCCATCCTGGGTAAGAAATAGCTTCTTTGAAAGTAGTATTTGACCGAGAAACATACATGTAAGTTGCTCTTTCTGTGATTTACATGCTAAATCCTGCTCCAATTTATAGAATTTGTATATATGTTCTTTACGATAGAAATATTTGGTTGCTATAATAGTGAAAAAATGTTAATGCAAAAACCAACTTAAATCTTTGTATTTAAGAAGGAATGGAACAATGTGACAATGATTTCTTCCTCACAAAAAAGTTATTAAAACAGTGAATATATGTAGTAGCTTTGAACTGTTGGTCATTCATTTTTTTTTATTTCTACTTTATTTTGTTAGACTTTTGTTATTTCTGTTGTCTTTTTCTGAGATACTGCCCTCTGCTTTGCATTTTTCATTGGTTAATCTGTTTGTGTAATGACTCTGACTCTTTGACACTATGTATGTGTTGACAGTTTGAAATAAAGAGACAAAAGGCTTCCTGAAAGCAACGGCATAGTCTCCTAGCAGTCGTAGATTTCATGAATAAAAAATGAAACCATCTCCATTTTATCTAAGAGGAAAAGTGACAAACATCTTACAGCTCCAGATGCTGTAAAACTGAGATAAATATCAAAAACATAAGTGAGTTAAGGTGCATGGACTTCATGAAATACTGCAGTTTCAGTGGCATGAACAAAAGCTTTATGCCTCACTTTAATTCAGAGTTACATTATTTTGTCTTCAGTGCAGACAGAGGGTACAGACATAACAAACCAGTGACAGTGTGATTTGAGTCACACACACTAGTGCACTCGAGTGTGAAATGTCTTTACAGTATTGCTATATTCACTTCGCCTTAAGCGTCAGATTTTCTGGAACTTTGTTCCACAACTTGACCCAGTGCTCAGAGTGGCTTCCTTGTATGTCCAAACTGTCTTTCTCTGCTCTGTGCACTGATCAAACACATGTTGGCAGTCCTCTGCTTGCATCTCACACCTCAGCCTGTTGTCCTGAGTGCCTTTCTGATTTTCCATCTGAAATTTGGTCATGTTACACCATTTTTAAAAGTTCCATTTAACCATTACCGGCACCAATCTCTCAACCATTGAGAAAACACAAACAAAAGAGAAAGAAACTAATTACAGTTATTTGTGACTGAGATGCAGTTAGTCTCTGTTGAACAGCTGTAGCAGCATCCATTAAAATCCTCATTAAGCCCCTGTGTGAACCACGTCCCATCAGGGTGTGATCTGTGGTCTCTTCACAGCAGTCTGGAGAACCTTCGCAGGCCATTTGTCCATACACTTTAATGTCTTCCTTGTCCCCTCTTTGGCAAACCATCAGACCTCAGGTTTTCCTCATCATGCGACGGGTCTGCCAGATGTGGAACTTGCTATAGGCTGTCTGCAGCATCTCCTCCAAATGCCCAGTGAGCTGCGGGAACATCAAAGAGATTTAATACAAGTGCCACCTGCTATAAGCCACATATGTCTAATTATTAATAGTGTGGAGACTTACATTCGTACTCAAGTACTGACGCTGAATCTTCTCCTTAAAAGGACAAAGCTTGGTCATCTGAAATCTCTCGAGATTTGACTTCATTTTCATCACCTACAAGAAAAAACATTAGGAAAATAAAAAAACAAATTACTGCTTTATGAAGCTCGACTGCCACCTGTAACGGAGATGTTAGTGATAGAGATTATTTTGTATCAGCTGTATACTGACTACTGAAAGTTCGTATCTTATGGACAGCCAGTTTAATTTAAAAGTAGATGGAATTATGATTTTTGGCTCTGATCAAGAATAAAAAAGATGAATAATTTTATCTGCATTGTGCTCATTATGCACAAAATATGTTATCCTCTGTTAGGTACACTCTTAAGTGGTTTATATTCGATTTTGAATCTCACATTATTATTAGACAAGTATTAAAAGCACCATTTTTTTTGTTGCCAAAATCCTGGGTGTCAGCAGAAAGACAGGAAATAGGGTGTGACAATAACAATTTGACCTTCTTTCAGCACAGTGAATATTAGTCACCTTCTCCTCCAAAAATGGTGTGTTTACAGGAAAACAGGACCAGAAATGTCTCAACAACTCTCCAGCAGCTGCGTAAAGATGCTTCAGCTCTCCCTGAACCTCAGTAGGTACCATCTCTGGAAAAAAAAAACAAAGATTGGAAAGAAAAAACATTTAAGTATTTAGTAGTTTAGTATGTTTAGTATGTTGCTCTGTGGCTCTGTGGCACGTCAGTACCTCACACAGTACAGATGTGCCATCACACTATTCACAATGAGTAAGATTATTTAGCAATTGTACAGTAGACTTACGATTTATGGCTTGCTGTGCTCCTGCCTGCATGAGGACGCCACCTGGAGAAAGTGCTGCAATGGCAGAAGTAGCAGCCGTGCTGGACAACACCTGCAAAAAGGATTACAGTGATTAGGTTTGCAATAGTATGAGATTTTCACGGTACGAAAACCGCCTCAGAAAATATCACAGTTTCATGGTTTTACACAATTATTATTATCCCACACATGAAACTGATATAAACTTGTAATACATACATACATACCTCAGTATACCGAGATACTGGTTTACTGCTGTAACTCTAACTGTGATGAATCACTCTGAAGACACCATTCATGGTTTTAACAAGTTGCACATTCATGACTTTTCAGGAAAATTGAAAGTTATTTTTTAAGTCACTTTAAAATATGTGAACACCACGATTAGGTGTACATGATCTGAATTCACATTTTTATCTTATAGAGATTTAATTATAGTTTGTTATATTTGTCAGCAGATCCTAATTTGTCCTGGTTTAAATCTTCTGACCAAAGAACAAATAAAGTGAAATACAGAATGTGTTCCATCCAGTGCTGATGACGTGAAATTGATGATATTTCTATGCTGATTCATGTGGTTACAGTCAAACATTTTGTTGTCATTTAAACTGTTACATGCAGTGTTAACTGTAGCTATAAATTCAGTGGAGTGTTTAGATTGATCTCAGTCAGCTACGCGCTGACTGCTCTGTTATGGCTCTTGATGGATCAGAGATGGAACCAAACTGACCCGTTTCTTCCTGCATATCTTTTACACAGACGACGAGGCAGAATAAAGGCGCAATATTCCCACCTTGAAAAGGCAGTGTAAAAGGTGCTAACATCTGCTCTGGCATCTTCACTAAGAATGGTTTCTCACATATAAAGGTACAGACACAAGTGAGGCCTGAAAAGTTTTGTTCAGTAGATGACAGGACTGCCTCAGGCTGACTGACTACCCACAGTGCTTATAGAGGATGTGTAATGCTCACAAAAAGTGGGCAAACCTAAATGTGTGCTATCTGATCGTAATCTGAGAATATGTTGTTATTGGACATGTGAGCTGTGTATGAATGGATCAAACTACAAATAATAAATAATAATCATTAATCTTTGTCCAAAGGTCAATGATTATTGAATCACAACAGACGTGGTGTGTTCCATAGTGTATATGATCTAACCTGAGTGAGGTTGGGTTTGTAATTGACCATCTCATGCCGGATGTAGCTGACAGAGTTGATGATATCTTGGCTTGTTGTATAGTGCTGAGACTGAAGTGGCACAGGACCATGAGCATACCTTATAAATAAAGAGGGAGTAAGAAACATAATAATAAACATGTCACTGTAAAGTCAACCAAGCACTCATCAATAAAAAATATACTTTATTCCTGGACAAGTTTTATCAGTCGACAGCATAAAGTGCCTTTATTCAAATCAGAGGAGCATCTTTTCTCTCTCCCTGAGTTTTCATGCATTCACTCTGGGGTGTTTGGTTATGACCACAGGCAGGAACTTTAACACAGTGAAAGAAATCAATCTGGGTTGTAAAATAAAATACATAAATCTATACAGAACTCTAAACTTCCTCTGTACTCTGTCCAGAGGAAGTGAGATTCGCCCAGAACAGATGAGCCTCTTCCTAAATTCTGTAAAGCTGATTTCTGGCTACAGAAGCCCAAAATTCTTTAAGTAATGTAGACTTTGCTAGAGTGACACAAATAATCAACTGATTATTTAATTTAAAGTTGATGGAAATGAATGAATAACAAAGTTTGACTTTGATAATTATTATTATAATAATACTAATCACGATAATGTTGAGTTTTGACAAACAGAATAAGGAATTTCATAACATCACCCACCTGTTTGTGTATTATTTTGAGGTGTGGGAGAAAATTATCTCAAAAAAACTTTCACTGATCTCTGCCACTTGGAGTTAGCAACACGTAAAGTTACTGAAAAAGATAAATAAATAAAATGTGGACAAACTGTACCTGTCAGACTTCTTGAGATTTAATGCAACTGTTTTTGGTCTGTTTTCCGTTTGCAGATCTTCATATTCAATGGCTTCTTGTAATTTAACCTAAGGAAGTTTACCAACACAAAAAAGTGACTCAGTAAGTTTAAGACTAACAACAATATTTTGGAGACGGTCTGTTAAAGACAAACAGAGACATCATACCTTCTTTACAGGAGGCTGAAAGAAGTCAGAATCCCTCGAGTTTCCATCTGTGCTGCTCGTCTCACTGGCTTGGTCAGTTGGTGTTTCCCTTTAAAAATATGACACAGTTAGCAAACAACACTGAACAAGTCATATTTTTTGCAAAAAGCAACTTCTTTACCCTTTGCGTGAGCCTGCTGCGAGAACCATGGCGCTGTGATGGTTGAATCGTTTTATAATGGCAGCATTGCTGCTCTCCTTCACCGTCTTGTTTGCACTGGAAGTTGAGGGTGGTGCTGTGCAAACTCCATAACCCTGTGTCACAGAAAATACCAGCAAAACATGTCTTGAGGCTGAACGACAGACATGACACAAAAAGCTGTACGTGTAAATGATTTTTGAGCAGTATGATGTGGCTGTGACTGGTTTATTAAATCTCACCTCATCTAATGTTTTATCCTCTAATGACAGGAGGTCGACCAAAGGATTCTTCACTCCTTGACCCACCATAGACTTTAACCCTGCATGAGACAGATTTAAAACTTTTACGCATGAAAACAGATTTGTGGCTCGAAGCAGGCTGCAGGAATTAAATAAATGTGGAAAGAACACATGTTCTGACATCTATAATTATCTGTACATTTATATGTGAGGTTTGCACCTAAAAATACTTCAGCTCATACCTTTTTCATCCTGCTTGGCACACTCTGAGAAGATATCCTGTGTTCCTGTGTTGATGCGGTCTCTGTGAAAATAATGGGACTGGAAAAAGCGGGTCCAGAACTCCTTCTCCGTCAGGTTATGAGGCACGTTTTCACTATACTTCTGCTTCACTGCAAGTACAATGGAAGTTAATATAAATATAGTTAGTCCAATCTTTTATGTGCTCAGTAAAGAACACCAGTTGCACATTTAATATCAGTCACTGAGGAGAACAGGAATGCAACACACTGTCTATCTAAAGATTTACCAGCTACTTTTCAAAGCAAGTCTTCCTCTCTGGCTGACAGTGAGTTAATCATTAAAATCTCTGTCAGTGTCTTTAGGTGAAATGAAAATCTGAGTTTAGAGCAGCCTTTTCCTAATCTGTTATTACTGTTATAATTGATTAACAGAAGTTGCGATTTAACTGTTTACCTGCAGGGTATGTTCTGAAGATGGATTCAATAATGTCAGCGGTCAGATTATATCTCAAACCATTGCAGCCATCTGTCTGAGGTCTAATGTCTGCCTGTAAAGCATGAAAATAAAGTCTGTTAGCGTTCAACAGTATGTTTTTAATGCTGACGTTCTGAAGAATGCTTCAATGAATTATGAAATTTAAGATTAGATTGTTTTTTTTTTTTTTTAAAAACTCACCAGAAAAGCTCCAGATATTCCGACTTCCTGTTTGTTGTTGTATACTGTAGGGTCTGAGTTGTTTATGTCTCCTAACCGGTTGGCCCAGAATTCATCAGCACTGATCACCTGGCTTACCACGAGATCCTTATATAACTGAAAAAGCACCGGATCTTCTTGAAGCATCCTATTGGAAAGAATAAAAGACCGCCATTTTAAGAATTTCACATTACTCAAACAGGAGCGAAGTGTATTTTTGTTTTTGATGGATTAAGTGTGCCCGTGGTTTCTGTATACACTAGAAATGTGTGTGTTGGTGGGATTGACTCAGACCCAGTTCAATGGTGTGGCTCCAGTGTACCTCCAGAGCTCTCCAAGTAAATATTAAGACTTTTTAAGACCTTTTTAATACCACTTAGAATTACATTTAATGCAAGTTTCACAACCACACTGACAAATATAGTAAAGATATAATGGAAACTCAGCATGGATTTTAATCAAACAATTATTTACCAAGTATGTGAATCTAGCAAATCATTGTAATACTCACATTCATATTACCTGAAATAGGCTACTATTTAAAATCAGGACTGCACAATGAATCACAAGGTTATCAAAATCACAATATGGCCAACTGCCATGTCCAAATAGCAGAACCAGAACCAAATGGAGTACTGAAGTGCTGCATACATGCCATGACCTAAAAATCTTAATGTTTGTTTGGTACAGACCCCAACAAATGCCATTTTATCATGATTTTAATCTTTTTTTTCCAGTAAAAAGTAAAATTGTGATGCAAAAATTATTATTCCTGCTAATTGTATTGCATATCGCAATCATAATTTCAGTCAAAATGATTGCAATATGACGTTTTTTATGATATTGTGCAGCCCTATTTTTAATATAAGTACATGTTGTTTCTTGAGCAGCAATGGTGAAGTTTCTGATGGCTCTGAAATTAACTCAATATCTCACTGAAAACAAATCTAAAGACCCCATGGGTACCCTGAGCTCACTGGTGTGTTTTTAAAGCTAGTACGATACGTCTTTCAGGGGCATTTTTTTTGTTGAAATTTTCTTTACATTCTGACTGCAATCAATAAATCAAGTACTCTGACAAAAGATAAATGTATCTGCAGCTGTTGCAGGCCTGTAAAAAGCCCATCCAAGCCTACCTGCCTGTTTACCCCGACACCCTCTGCTCATGTAGTCAGTGAACATGTCTGAAGTCTCCCGCAAGACTGGGCAGGTGTACTGCCAACAGCAAGCTAGTCATACAAGAATAGCAGAGAGTGCAGCCAAATTTTTCCAGAATTAACATGCTAGCTTGACAGCTGTGAGTACTAACAATAGTCATATTTATTGTTTACACTGATTATGATAATATTTGTTGTACTCTGTCATGTGAATGAGACATGAACCAGTCGGATACGGTTAGCAATCATGTGCCGTGTTCCTCTTCCCCAGCGCTCTCTTGTGTACTTCAGGCAGTTTGTGTTCTTATGTTTTGGGGGAGTGATTTTGGAGTGAGGCCTGAAGAGATGGGGTGGGACTGCATTTAGATACTTTCAAATCTATCTTACTTGTTGATTTCTCAAACTTTACAACTTTACACTCCTCTGTGTATGGCACAGAGGAATAAGCTATATTAGGCTTACACAGACAATACTTGTTTAAGAAATAAAACACAGAATGTTACAAGACTTGCAAAAACAGTTGTTTCACAGAGTCTCACCTGTTTTTCTCCTCCAGTTCTTTGTTGGCTTTCTTCTTGAACTTGGGCAGTAGCTGCTGCAGCAGTTCTTTGGCAGCATCTCTGTCTTTGAGTGCACTGCTCTCATTGGAAAAGTGGAATGTGGTGCTCTCGCCAGTGTGAAGGACCAGCTGGAGCTGAATTTTGGCTTTACCATCTGGGCTGATCTTCTGACCTGTAAACAAATAAAGTACACCTTAACAACTGCACTGACACATCATCATTGTTTTAACAATACTTGTAATTTGGTGGCATCAACCAAGTACTCACAGCGAATATCTGCATACAGGTGGCTGACTGTGAAGCGGTCTTTGCCCTCTGGACCCCAGGCTATACGTTCAGCCATCAGATAAAGGGTGCCATCCTGCTTCCTCTGGCGAACCTTTTTCACCACCAGCAGCACCTCCTCCGATAGTGATGCCATGGCTCAAACAAACAACTGAGGAACCACATAAACGGTCACTGATCGTCATTAACAATCAAACACAGCAGTACTGATACAATCTCAAAGACAAAACGATGAACAGGACACTAGAACCGACCACCTAGACTTGACCTGCAATTACACACTGAACATTAGCGACATTAACGGCGTCAATAGTAAAGCAAGTACATGCACTAACGTTAAGATATTGAGCACTTTGTGTGAGGCACAAGCACGAACTATTTTAGGTGACTGCATTACAAAGTCCTGAATAAATAATATCTTTCCTACCACGCCTTTAATCTCTGCTAGGCGATCCAAACACAGGCAAGCCACTGTTGTGTTGACGGTTTTATCATATCAACTTAGCTAACCAGCGTTAACGTTAGCTAACGTTGACAGTGGAGAAGAGAGAAAGCCTGAGGGAGAAGTCGCCAATAAACTTATTTTACCTCAAAATAAATCGATACTGTAACCAATACGTCGCCTTCCTTCAACACATAATCTCAAACTGATGTATTCTTAAGTACAAAAATTATAGAATGAGTTATTTTAAAGTGAATTTTGACTACTCTAACAGTGAGCGTCCTGACTTCAGCGCCGACATGACTGCCCAGCGGTGTGTTACATTAAAAACGGTCCGGCTGGATACGGCGTTAAAGAATCAGTTCCGGTCAGAGCTGGCTCAACTCTTTACATACTGCATGTTCCTTAATATTTACAGTACAGTTAAACCACAGAAACACATCTGCCACCACTAATGAGAGTATTATTGATGATGATATTAAAATTTCTGAAAATAGCAAATTGTATGAAAAAATGGCGCAATATAATTCCGTTTATTTAATGCAAACATCGATATTAACATTTATTAATATTAAATCAAAAAACGCACATTTCATACTATGATAGAAGACAACAAATGCATTAAGTAAAACGTTTATTTATTTATTGTGTATTTACAAATTATTTTATTTATTTATTTATTTAGCTTCCGAAGGGGTGAGCAGTGCTGGAATGTAAATACTTTTACTTGGGTTTACTCAGCAGACTTGTTAAATGTCCCAAAAATGACTCAGAAAAAAATAACGTGGCGCAGCTCTCTGTTGTTATGCACCAAATACTGAAACAAACACCCTCCATATATAAGACAAGCAGCTCAAAACCTATTTTGATGGTATTAAAAAAACCTACTCATCAAACAATCTAAAATGCTCCCAGTTTCACAAATTTCTTTGCTCCATTTATTGTCCCACAGACAAATAAAGCTAAGCAAAGTGCTTTTTTTATGGTAATGTAGGTAACTGCTGTCTTTTGAAATGGGTGCTGTGTCAAAAATCTAGTTTTATCATTATTATTTTAATTTATTTTGGGCTCACATGGTGCATTTCCCCAATTAAGTTGTGCTTATTTGAATTAATTGGAACAAAGTGGCATCTTTTCCCCCACAGGGCTGTCTGACAGAGTAATCCTGCACCTTGTTAATTCAGCCAAGACATAAATTCCTAAAACTCAGATTAACGCCTACTGAATGGCTAAGACTACAGACATTTGTTCATTATGCTGTAAGTACAAACAGTGTTTTGCTTGCTGTCTATCGTGGAACAGATAAGATTTTAAAATTTAAAAGTTTATTTTATTGTTTTTTACAAATTATTAATTACTGAAAATAGACTCAGACTCGATGTATGCACTGCCAGAGGCAAAAAGTATACTTTTTTTTTTATTGAAATGAAGAGATTCGTTTCACTTCCAACCATGCATCATGCAAAAACATGCAGACAAATCACAAAAAATATAAGCCAGAAAAAAAAAACAAAAAAAAAACAAGTGCACATGATCATCAGAAAACCTATGAGTTTCAATGACACTGAAGACATTCAGATCACAGTTTGACACATCGGATGTTGGACAAAAATTGTTTATACTCTGGGTTGGTAGGTTATAACTGGGTTGTGAGAACACCTTTCATGTTTCACCACAAATATAATCTATTTTCTCTGTAGTGTGCTGAATATCTGAAGCCAATCTCGTGTTTTTTATCCCTCAAGTAATTTACAATAAACGGAAGAAAATGCTCCCTCAGAAAACACCGCATTATATAGATGGTAAAAAGCAACAGCCTCTCCAAAAGCTGAAAGAGACACCCTGACACAAACATGTGCTGTCATCACATGTCACTATGTGGACTGGCCTCTCTGACAATAAATGAGAAAGTGATGACAAGTATTGTCAGCGTACATAGAGACAATTGCCAGAGATGTACGATCACAACATCTCTGCTAAGGTTTAACTCATTTGCTCTTATTTCTGTGAATACACATGAGTGTGTATTTATCGGTCTTCACATATTGAGTCTTGATTCTCTGATAGATTTTGGAGAGGAATTCTTAAAGCTTTTAAAGGTACATTAGTCAGATTTTCCATTTGATAAACCCAGCTTAGTAAACTTAGTCTTCTGTTGTCATTCAAAAGTTTTCTCATTGGCCTGTGGTGGTCTTAGGACATTCAGCGACTTGGCAACCGCACTTGTCAACTGAGATGTAGGAGTGCTTTTTGCTGCTGCCATCAGAGCACCTCATCTCCACCTCCTTCTTACTGGTGGCCATTTCCTGACAGCAAGAGCACGAATGCATCATACTGTTGCTCTCTGCAGAGTACCTGTAAATAGAGTTTCAGAAAGTCACCTGCTGTTCAGTGTCAACAAACATTTATCTTAGAAATACTCATCACATGAAAACTGAGCAGGTGGTTTTAGCATGACTAGGTAAGTAATTTGTACTGTATATCCCTCAGATACTAACATTGATGAGGACGCTCCACAGGATCCCTCACAGGCTGTGATTTCCACTGGCACAACAGACTTGCAGTTCTTTGTCTGTAGATAGGTGGTGTTCTTCTTCATTTTACAGTTGTGGAGAGGAGTACCTGTGAATCATATATGAGCATCTTTGTCATCTTGCTGCCAAAATGACAACATGTTATTATTTCAGTGGCAAAATAAAATAAAACAACCAAATATGTGGAGTTTTAGCCTTCAAATTGTTACAAAATGATGCTGGTCAGGCTGTGTTATAGTGTCTTATATCACCAGTAGGCAATTTCTTAATTTTTAACATGTTGACTGTGATGAGAAGACTTGATATATATATATAAATAAATGGATATAGAGAGAAATAATATAGAAATAATGGCAAACAGACAATTAAGTGTACAACTATTATGAAATGTACAAAGTTGTCTTAGTAATTAAGTTAAAATAACAATATTGTTTCAGTTTGAATAGCCTGCAAGCAAGATTTCAAATTCAATATATATATTATCTTAAAATAGAAATAAAAGCATTTGCTTGGTTGCTAGTGATATCCAATGGCTACACATCTTCAGTGTGCTGGTAACAAAACTGAGATGCATTCTGGGACATGTAGTTTATAGACACTGTATTGCATATTCTTCATAAGTTGCAGGCCACATAAAATTAGGTGCTGAGCTGGATTTGGTCTGAGCCTTGAGTCTAACACATGTGGTTTAGAGATTATAGATCCAAGACGAAAACTGACAGAAGGGCTGGGAGAAAAGGGCACAATTACAAATCTGTCCACTGCTTTAACACCACAGACAGCAGCTTATATTTATCAATACAAAGCAAAGTTACTTATACATTTGTGACTGAGAGTTATGAAGGTCTATATTTATGTGTAATGGCATTTTCAAAAGATATAGTGCAACATTGTGTAATCTGAATTTTTATTATCCATTCATACTTACAAGTTTTGCAACAACCGTTCATGTCAGTTTGTTCAGTTCCCTGTAATACAGAAAATATTGATTGTGATATAAAATATAAATAAATATGTTAATAAAAAAAATATGTTGCTGCCAGAAATAAGAATATTTGCTTCTTTCAAGACTGGATTATACTCACAGGAACGCAGTTCTTGGGATCAAATTCAGGACATGTTGTTTGGTTTTTAGAGGTTATAAAGTCGTCCTTCACCTTCTGGCAATCATACTTGGTGCAGTTGTCATTTGGTGGTGACCAAGACTGAGAGGGCTGTCAGAAATGTTGAGGAGGTCGATTAGTGAACATAAACCATAATGACCTCAAGGTTACAGGACACTTATTCTGAAGGTGTCTTCATTAGACTGTACTTACTGGAATAACTATCGGAGAAGTGAATCCTGGGATGTCAATAACACAGCTTGTCTTTTTACATCTTCCACAACATTGTCCAGGTACGTCTTCGTACACATAGCCCTAAAAATGCACAAGTCAATATTGTTTGCAGCTTTATACATAAAATTTGTAGTTTTTACTTACTTTCACCCCTTTGGATAGTTTCAAAATTACATTATTATTATACAGTTTTGAAATTACAAAACTAATTGCTCACTTACCCTAAGTAGTATCTCACCATTCTGACATGCAAAGGTTTAAGATACCAAAATCATAGTATACTTTGGTATTAAACTCAATGGCTATCATACCATGTACTTTTGCTTATGTACAGTAATAAATTCTACTATTCTCCTACTAGTTTTATTCAAAATGAAATCAAATTTGTATCAAGTTTTGTGTCTGTTGGGGCAGAATATTTTGTGAAATTATAATTAAGTGTTTGTTTAAAAAAGTATTGTTTTCATAACTTTATGGGTCATTATTTAATTGATAAAACCTCTTGGAGATTTGTAAAGCATATGAACGAGTAATCCTAGATTTAGTGTGTGGTTTCATGTTAAACAATATGGTACAATATATAACTTTACTAGCTTCAAATTCAAATGATTAAAAACTGCAATACTCTAACTTGTATGCAAAGTACCTCTGAGCAAAGTACGGAACATTTCATCACATGACATTCAATGATGTTCAACTTGTTGGGATCCAGATTTTCAGTACAGTTGCACGTTTCACATGGGCTTTTGGAAAACTCCTTCCCAGGCTGTAAACAATAAAACATGAAGTTTGAACTAGTTTCATATAAAAGTCAGCAAAACAAATAAAAATAGTGAACTATATTTAACTTATATATTATTCTTTAGACTGTATTTATTTCATACTATACTTAAAGACTGCAGAGTTTTAGTAACAAGTATACTCTTGAGATAACATATTCCAAATATGTACAATATATTACTCCTTACCTTGTACTCAGTATCATTGAAGACACAGACACCTTTGGGTACTAGATAAAAAAATGGTAATAAATATGATCACATTAAAGGCTTATACTTAGTTTAGTTTTCAGTCTTTCACAAAATAAAATGAAAGTAAACTACCTGCAATGGAAACCTAAATGCACAGCTTACCACAGAGGTGAATATCGCAGCAACTGTCATTTGAGAAGTGGGTCTCCAACTCAAATCCCAGTTTGCACTTTGGTGCTGGTGAACAGCGGCTCCTATCACATTCTGTTTGTTGAAAGGAAAGACATTTCCAGGGTTGATGAGTGTAACACATAAAAACAGCAAAAATGGTGAGTACAAATAGGAGATGAATTGTTAAATATGATTAGTTTGGAGGCTGCAGTTCATGGTGCTGTTGAACTGCATTATGATACACACTCAGTTTCTATTATTTTATCCATCACATTTATAACACAAGAGCTAGGTTAACAGCTCATTGTATAATGTGATGCAATTCAACAGCAGTTTTCAATAAAACTGAACATTAGATCTTTCATGAAGGTAAGATTTGTTGCAGGGCAGACTGCATTAATTTTATCTACAGGTGTGCCTAATAAACTGGCAACTGAGTACATTTTTTCCTGCTTTAGAAAGATATTATTCAGAAGAAGAAAGAAGATATTATGCAGCTGTTTTCACAAGCTGATTAGTAAACTGATTTGTAAGTGTGTGTAACATTGTGAAAAAGAGATTTGTGTCAGTTAAAGCTTATGTCAGCAGATGTCAGTGTGGTACTTTGAATCACTCACCGCATGTCAGTCTCTCACAGCAGTCCACTGTGCGGTTCACCAACACTTCACCCTCCTTGGTACAAGTTATTGGTACTGAAGAGGGACATGTGAGGGGCTCACACTCCACAGTCAGACTGTCCTTATCACAGACACACTGCTGACAGCCACTCTGCCAAGGCTCACCAATCTGTTTGACAGATGGAACAGAGTTAAAGTTGTACCAGCAGTGAATGCACTGTGAATAATGAGAATTAGTCATGCATTGTGGCATTTACCGGCACGGGTTGCCCGTTAGATCCAGTGCAACCTTAAACAATAAAAATAATCAGTTTACATTGTACATTAAATCATTCACAATTTTTAAAAAAATTTTTCTTCACAACACAAAGTGCTCTTACAGGCAGCAACACAGATGTCAGACTTTGTGCTGAACAAAGTCGTCCCTTCTGGGCAGAAACATCCCTCTATGAATTTATCACAGTCTTTGTTCTGCTTGGCTTTTTTCCCCTGGCATGGCTGTACATACTTCTCATTGTATCTAAATATGAAGACAAATTGTCATGGAAAAAGTCACATTTATCATTTATAATTAATCATTTCATAAATTATACATGTTGTTGCATACCAGTATGGTGTTGATTTTATTTATTTTTTGTAGCCATGTAAGGCTCTAGATAGCAAGGCTGGTCTGTTGGTCCACCCCACTAGTCCAGGATGAAATATCTTAACAACGACTTGATTGATTATCATGAAGTTTTGTACATGCATTCATGATCCCAAAAGAACGAATCCTAACACGCCACCATGAGGTTGACATTTTGCAGTTTTAGATGAAATGTCTTTAAAAAACTATCAGATGGATCATAATAGCTTATGATAGAAATTTATGCCCCCCTCAGGATAAAGGTATTGATTTTTCATCTGTTGTTATCAAGACAAAATTTGCATTTGTCCAATACTTGTACTAAGGTACCAAAATACTTGTACAACTAACAACATTCCAGCAAGCCCCCACTGTACTTTGTGCTTAGTGCTGATAAGCAAACGTCAGCATGTTAACCCCCTGAACTAAGATGTGGTCATGGTAAATATTACTGCTTAACATGTTAGCATGTTGACATCACATGTGGTTGGGCCTAAATACAGCCTCTCAGAGCTGCTAGCATGGCTTGTTAAATTACAAGATGCTGACATTATGTCATTTATGATACTGCTAAACACAACTTAGTGATACCTTGCATTGCAGGTTGGTACAACAATTGGTTCACAAGGCTTGTAGACTTGTTTTCCTGGACATTTATATTCTATAAGAAGAGAAGGTTGATTTAAAAATCAAAATGAGGAGAAAAGGTCGTGTGAAAATAACATTGTTTGCTTTCTTCTTAAATCAAATCCTCTTACCACACTGTCCGTTTGTAGAATTTCTCCAGTCTACACAGATAGATGCTCGAGCACACATCACTGCATATGTCTCCATACTGGAGCAGCCGATGGTGGAATTATCCATGTGGCAAACATCAAATTTACAGGCCTCATAAAAGGGTTGTGGTGGGATTACTTTGTGGCATTTCTCAAACACCCTAAATGAACAAATTAAAGGAATGTAGCCCATTAGTCCGAGTGATAGCCTCCTCCAGAATTAATTGGCATATGTTTATGTTTGTTCAGTAAACTCTTACTTGCTGATCAAAATTTCACAAATGGCAGGTTTGCAGGGTTGTCCTGTAGGTGTCGGTTTTGATGGAAGAGGAGGAGGCGGCTTCTCACAATATGGCTTTTTCTTATCTGGTACATGCCAGTGATGTCCCACCTCAGAGCACAAGGGGTGAATCTTGCCATTTGGTAATCTACAGTCATTCTTCTTGTTATTGTCACAGACCCCTTGTGAAAGTAAAGATTAATGTGACAGATATTACAACCAACATATTATCACATTTGGTACATCCATTGGCACTTTCATATAAAATCTAGAACTGGTTATACAATTTCATCTATGAACGTTACATGCAGGCCTGTTTGCTATTAAACATGTTTATTCCAACTGTAAATTGATTATCATCTTACCACAGTGTCCCTCTGTGTTGTTGTGGAAAAGGTTAAAGGGCAATTCAACGCTGAATAAAAGCCCTTTGAAAATCACAACTGCTTCAATTGCTGGGATTCTCAAAAGCACCTCAATTCCTGTGCTTGTTATGATGAAGTCATCATTTGAGTAGGCTGGGAATACCCGCTTACCATTGACGTACACCTAGGTGAAACATTTTTTATCATCATTATCATTGCATATCATTTATATGTTAGCAAACACAATAAGTCAAGACAGTTTGTTGTGGGAAAATTTACCAGGTTCATGGTCTTTGGGATTCTCTGCAAGTCAAGAATAACTTCGTAGTTTTTGTAATACACCCTCAAGGATTTTGCACAGGTCACAGTTCCAGAGGCATCACAGTTTTCGTTGTCGATAAGAACTGTAAAATTGTGCCGAGGGATGACCTCTTTGACCAGGACATATGTGCAGTTTTTCTGGAAGCTGTAATACTGGCCATCAAATGTCACATAATGAGGATCTCCCCAGCCAGTGCAAATACCTGCAAATATTAAGGTTACACTGACTGTTACATCAAAGAAAAACAGCATGTATTGTAGTTAGCCTGTATGTGGAGTAGTTTTAAGATGTTGCTTTAATGTGAAATTTCAAATGCTTTCATTTTTCTAACTTACATTTGCATTCATAGTGGAAGCAACAGCCTGCCTCATCATACACCTGAACTGGTTCATACCCATTTTCACACACAGGCTTGGTCGCTGTTTTACATGGCACTTTTTCTTTTATTACTTGTCCACTGACACATTTTTCTGTGGTGCAGTTGTTTGAACTCCAGGAGTCGCCATCCTGTAAAGGTCAAAGTAGTAGTTTTACCAATCTACTGCCAGTAAAATAGCAAACACACACACAACATGTAATGTATAGTACATCTATGATTTCTGTAATCCAGAAAACAAGATAGGATTTTAGATAGATAAACATATGTAGATATAATGCTAAAATGACATTAGCAAATGAGTATTAGGCAGATGAAATGCTTCAATGTTATTTCTTACCTCTTAATTACGTTATTTATGGACTTATGGACATAAACCTTTTTGTTTATGTATTGATATATATCTTAAAGTTTTTCTGCTTTTTGGATGTTGTGAGTTGGTGTTACAGTGTGTTCAATCAAGTGTGAACCAACCATGACATCACCCACTGGTTTGTGCAATACTGCTTTGACGCCACTTTGGCATTATGGGGGTCACTGTCTCGTTTTTTTGCAGCCAGAGAGTACTGACAAAAACATAGATTTGGTGTGATGTGCAGCAGTGGTTGGTTCTAGCTCATGCATTCAGCAGGGAATAATGGCAGCCTGTCCAAACCCCAAGGAAGTGTGTGGGGCTTTGAAAGTAATTTGACGTAGTGGCCTAAACTGTGTAGTGACATTACATGATGTACAGTGGGCCCAAAAAGAGTTTTTCCTTTGAGCATCACAACCCTGCTGTTTCAATACTGGGATTTCATCCATTCAGTCCAACAGCATTTGATAAGTTTATAAGAGCTACATGATTAAACCATTTTATCCAAATTCCAATATTTTGCAACTCCTGAGAGACAAATTCTGATGATATAAAAGATTTTCATTTGATCCTACTTTTACATGGAAGTACAACGTTGCAAAAATAATCAAACAAGCATAATATGGAGAAACTGAAGTAATTTCAGATTAATCAGTAATTGAATGTTGAATTTATTGAGGGTTGTTGCACTTGACTGTTGACACACCTAAATTGGGCCTCATGCAAGAACATTTTCCTGTTCTCATCTGAACTTTCCCTTCCTTTTTTCATACCATGGTCTCAGATAACTGTGTAAATTATCCACCTGTGCATATTTGAGTACATGTTCAAGAGAATTGTAAATTAACATAATTAATTCCCAATAACACCATGTTCCTTGTCCCAACATCAGGTGTTCATTCATTAAAGTGGAATCAAAGAGTAAAGAAAGAACCAAAACCTGTCTTTTAATAGGGTCACACGTTTTTCTCTTGTTTTACGGCTCTCCTACACGTTTGGAAGGGGAGGTCGAAGTGAGGTGTTTGTGATCTGCAAGCTTGTAACTAGATGCCACACTGCTCCTTTAAGATGACCTGTTCCTTTTATGTACACGTTTATATAACTACATCCAAATACCTTTCTCGGAGGCTTGAGATATGAACAGTCTTTGGGTGGCTTCACTGTGGAGAGTGTAATTGTACTGGCTGCTGTTGAACCACTTTGCGTTGTAGTGCTATAGCTTGAGGAGGTAGTGGTGGTAGGAGTTGGTGGAGTAGTAGAGTGACATGGTCTAGCAAGCTTCTCAACACTGCATGTCAAATTGCAATATGCAGTAAAACACCAGCCCTCTCCATCCGTCTTATTGTACATGATGCTACCTATGAAAATAAAACCAAGGGAGTTAGATCAAAACAATTAGTGATGAGCAGACGATGAGACAAAAGCTAGGTTTAAAGTTGCCAAAGCAACTTTTGTGAATACAAGTATGACCACATTAATGTTTTCTAAATTGATATTTACATATAAAGTCTATGTCAGGGTCTTTCGTCAGATTTAAATTTACACTACAGTATCATAAATAGTTCCTGAATAAGAAGGAGGAAGACTTCAAATGTACTTCAACCAACTCACAAGGAACTGCAGGCCTGTATAGTGCTCTCAAGGGCAGGATAGTCTTGCAAAGGAAACATTTACAAAACAGGTCTAAACATACTGGAGCACAACCGACCAAGATGACACAGTTTTACTGAATCAACATTTAGATACCCACTTTGTCACCTTAGGCCAGAGATACACTTGCTTTTTAACAACATGTTTTCATTTGCGCATGTAAGCATTTCTGAGGACGTGCACAAACATTGCTACAAATAGACGCAGCATGTGTGACGCCTTCATGATATGTACGGCCTAGGGGTGCGTATGCGAATGCATAGTTAAAAGCAAGTAAATCTCCAGTTGTAGTCAGTTGGGCTCCAGTTATTTTCCAAATGTTTTCTCTGACAAGAGGTCCTGGATAAATATAGGTCAAGTTTTCACTTTTCTTTTGGATATAGGTGCCAGTAGGGATGTGGTTGTTTCCAAACTTGCTAAATGTGTAGGAGTCACTCTTGCATGGACAAAGATAAAAAAAACATCTTTTGTGAACAGAATAAAGCCAATTGTTTTTTTTTTGGAATGCATGAATGGCTAATATACACATAATTGTACCACATTTTGGTGAAGTGTTTCCAAAATATGGAGGGAATGCAGGCCAACTCAAAATTTGGATTCTGATAATAGATTCCAAAGCAAACTGAATTTGACCTCAGACCATAAACAGCCTACAGTTTAGATGGCCTGCCAGTAGGGCTGAACAATTTATCAAAATTTTATTGAAACTGTAACACGGACTACTGCAATTTTGAAATCGCAGGAGTCACAAAATTTGTTAAAGTTGAATTGTGTGCCAAAATACCATTTGAAATTAAAGATTGTCATGCAGCAGACATGTCCTGGCTGACACATTAAACTCCAGAAACTGAAGAAATCCTCTTTGTTCAACAAGGAATTCATTCAAAAATCATATTGTGATAAATTTAATATATTTTCAATTCAAAATAAGAATAATGATGTAGAAAATAATTCCCTTTTATACTGCACAATCACAATCACAAAAAAATCACAATTAGATATTTTTTAAAAATTGTTCAGCCCAACCTGCTGGTTTATCACATTTCAATGTAAGGAGAGGTATAATTATGACCAAAACATGATAAAATGAGCAATAACTGAAGATAATACTCCATTGCTTACCGGGAGAGAAAATTTGATCCTTGTACTTGCAAAAACATAATGTTGTTCTGCCTGGTGCTGAAGATGGAAGACGTGAAGTTGTTACAGTTTCAGAAGGGGTTGTTCCTGTGGATGCTGCTGGTGTAGTAGGTTTCTCTGTCACTGATGTCGTTGTAGCAATCGATTCAGTGGTTTCGGTTGGCTTTTCTGTGGTTGGCTTATTGGTGGCTGTGGGTTTTTCTGTGGTTGTGGCAGCTTTTGTAGTTGGTTTTCCTGTGGTGGTTGTTGTAATAGTAACCAAAGGTTGTGTTGATTGTGCAGTTGTAACAACTGTATTGGTAACGACTTCTGGTGTTGTTGTGCTGTGTTCTTTAATTGTGGTTGATGTGGTGGGTTTTTCTGTGACTGTAGTTGTGGGTTTTTCAGTGACTGTGGTTGTTGTGGGTTTCTCACTGACTGTTGTTGTTGTGGCTTTTGGGGTGGTTAATATGACAGTAGTAGGCTTTTCTGTAACTGTTGTTGATTTGGAGGTTGTTGTGGTGATGGGTTTTTCTGTTGTTCCTGTGGTAGTGGGTTTTTCTGTGGGTATTGTAGTAGGTTTTTCTGTGATGGTGGTGGTTAGTGTGGATTTCTCTGTCACTTTTGTTGTTGTTTCTGGGGCTGGTGGTGTCGAGGGTGTAGTTGTGGTTGAAGGTTTACAATTGTTAATGCAACATTTTACACGTATTTCATAGTCATAACAAACTGGAGGTACACCTTGGTCTTTGTTCTCACACTTCAGTCCAACGGCTGGATCACATGTTACTTTTTGACCTATTTCATTCAAAGGTACATCTTTGAGTTGCTTTGCTCTGCATTCTATCTCCAGACGCTTTGTGCAAGCACTCAGATCTGGATTAGTAATTTTTTCAATCAGTTCATATTCTTTACCATCTGGGGTCTGGTCAGGGTACGAATTGCTGATCCAATCTGACCACTCACAAACAAAGCAATCAGCAGCTGTTGTGGTGGGTTTTTCTGTGGTTGTGGCAGCAGTAGTGCTGGGTGGGACTGTGGGTATTGTGGTGGGCCTTACTGTGATTGTGGTAGTTGTGGTGGGCTTTTCTGTAGTTGTGGCAGCAGTCGTGGGCTTCTCTGTGGAGATTGTGGTGGATTTTTCTGTGACTGCTGTTGTTGTTGTCGGTTTTTCTGTGACTGTGGTTGTTGATTTTTCTGTCACTGTAGGTGTTTCTGTGGTTGTGGCAGCTTTGGTGGTGGGCTTTTCTGTGCCTTTTGTAGTGGGTTTCTCTGTGGTGGTTGTTGCAATACTAACCAAAGGTTTTGCTGTTTTTGCTGTTGTAACCAATGGATTGGTAACAACTTCTGGTGTTGTTGTGCTGTGTTCTTCTGTAATTGCGGTTGTTGTGGTGGGTTTTTCTGTGACTGTAATTGTTGTGGATTTTTCTGTTACTGTGGTTGTTGTGGGTTTTTCCATTACTGTGGTTGTTGTGGGTTTTGAAGTGGTTGATATGACAGTAGTAGGTTTTTCTGTAACTGTTGTTGATTTGGAGGTTGTTGTGGTGATGGGTTTTTCTGTTGTTCCTGTGGTAGTGGGTTTTTCTGTGGGTATTGTAGTAGGTTTTTCTGTGATGGTGGTGGTTGTGGTGGGTTTCTCTGTCACTGTGGTTGTCGTGGGTTTTTCAGTCACTGTGGTTGTTGCTGAGGTTGTGGTGGAACTTTCTGGGGCTGGTGGTGTCGAGGGTGTAGTTGTGGTTGAAGGTTTACAGTTGTTAATGCAACATTTTACACGTATTTCATAGTCATAACAAACTGGAGGTACACCTTGGTCTTTGTTCTCACACTTCAGTCCAACGGCTGGATCACATGTTACTTTTTGACCTATTTCATTCAAAGGTACATCTTTGAGTTGCTTTGCTCTGCATTCTATCTCCAGACGCTTTGTGCAAGCACTCAGATCTGGATTAGTAATTTTTTCAATCAGTTCATATTCTTTACCATCTGGGGTCTGGTCAGGGTACGAATTGCTGATCCAATCTGACCACTCACAGACAAAGCAATCAGCAGCTGTTGTAGTAGGTTTTTCTGTGGTTGTGGCAGCAGTAGTGCTGGGTGGGACTGTGGGTACTGTGGTGGGCCTTACTGTGATTGTGGTAGTTGTGGTGGGCTTTTCTGTAGTTGTGGCAGCAGTCGTGGGCTTTTCTGTGGAGATTGTGGTGGATTTTTCTGTGACTGCTGTTGTTGTGGATTTAATTGTGGTCGATATGACAGTAGTAGGCTTTTCTGTAACTGTTGTTGATTTGGAGGTTGTTGTGGTGATGGGTTTTTCTGTTGTTCCTGTGGTAGTGGGTTTTTCTGTGGGTATTGTAGTAGGTTTTTCTGTGATGGTGGTGGTTGTGGTGGGCTTTTCTGTAGTTGTGGCAGCAGTCGTGGGCTTTTCTGTAACTGTTGTTGATTTGGAGGTTGTTGTGGTGATGGGTTTTTCTGTTGTTCCTGTGGTAGTGGGTTTTTCTGTGGGTATTGTAGTAGGTTTTTCTGTGATGGTGGTGGTTGTGGTGGGCTTTTCTGTAGTTGTGGCAGCAGTCGTGGGCTTTTCTGTAACTGTTGTTGATTTGGAGGTTGTTGTGGTGATGGGTTTTTCTGTTGTTCCTGTGGTAGTGGGTTTTTCTGTGGGTATTGTAGTAGGTTTTTCTGTGATGGTGGTGGTTGTGGTGGGTTTCTCTGTCACTGTGGTTGTCGTGGGTTTTTCAGTCACTGTGGTTGTTGCTGAGGTTGTGGTGGAACTTTCTGGGGCTGGTGGTGTCGAGGGTGTAGTTGTGGTTGAAGGTTTACAGTTGTTAATGCAACATTTTACACGTATTTCATAGTCATAACAAACTGGAGGTACACCTTGGTCTTTGTTCTCACACTTCAGTCCAACGGCTGGATCACATGTTACTTTTTGACCTATTTCATTCAAAGGTACATCTTTGAGTTGCTTTGCTCTGCATTCTATCTCCAGACGCTTTGTGCAAGCACTCAGATCTGGATTAGTAATTTTTTCAATCAGTTCATATTCTTTACCATCTGGGGTCTGGTCAGGGTACGAATTGCTGATCCAATCTGACCACTCACAGACAAAGCAATCAGCACGTGTTGTAGTAGGTTTTTCTGTGGTTGTGGCAGCAGTAGTGCTGGGTGGGACTGTGGGTACTGTGGTGGGCCTTACTGTGATTGTGGTAGTTGTGGTGGGCTTTTCTGTAGTTGTGGCAGCAGTCGTGGGCTTTTCTGTGGAGATTGTGGTGGATTTTTCTGTGACTGCTGTTGTTGTGGATTTAATTGTGGTCGATATGACAGTAGTAGGCTTTTCTGTAACTGTTGTTGATTTGGAGGTTGTTGTGGTGATGGGTTTTTCTGTTGTTCCTGTGGTAGTGGGTTTTTCTGTGGGTATTGTAGTAGGTTTTTCTGTGATGGTGGTGGTTGTGGTGGGCTTTTCTGTAGTTGTGGCAGCAGTCGTGGGCTTTTCTGTAACTGTTGTTGATTTGGAGGTTGTTGTGGTGATGGGTTTTTCTGTTGTTCCTGTGGTAGTGGGTTTTTCTGTGGGTATTGTAGTAGGTTTTTCTGTGATGGTGGTGGTTGTGGTGGGTTTCTCTGTCACTGTGGTTGTCGTGGGTTTTTCAGTCACTGTGGTTGTTGCTGAGGTTGTGGTGGAACTTTCTGGGGCTGGTGGTGTCGAGGGTGTAGTTGTGGTTGAAGGTTTACAGTTGTTAATGCAACATTTTACACGTATTTCATAGTCATAACAAACTGGAGGTACACCTTGGTCTTTGTTCTCACACTTCAGTCCAACGGCTGGATCACATGTTACTTTTTGACCTATTTCATTCAAAGGTACATCTTTGAGTTGCTTTGCTCTGCATTCTATCTCCAGAGGCTTTGTGCAAGCACTCAGATCTGGATTAGTAATTTTTTCAATCAGTTCATATTCTTTACCATCTGGGGTCTGGTCAGGATACGAATTGCTGATCCAATCTGACCACTCACAAACAAAGCAATCAGCAGCTGTTGTGGTGGGTTTTTCTGTGGTTGTGGCAGCAGTAGTG
This sequence comes from Lutjanus erythropterus, assembly GCF_056507025.1. Lineage (NCBI taxonomy): Eukaryota > Metazoa > Chordata > Actinopteri > Lutjaniformes > Lutjanidae > Lutjanus > Lutjanus erythropterus. The sequence goes on along the minus strand of NC_139329.1, from coordinate 23,574,448 downwards.
CTGGGTGGGACTCTGGGTACTGTGGTGGGCCTTACTGTGATTGTGGTAGTTGTGGTGGGCTTTTCTGTAGTTGTGGCAGCAGTCGTGGGCTTCTCTGTGGAGATTGTGGTGGATTTTTCTGTGATTTTGGTTGTTGTTGTCGGTTTTTCTGTGACTGTGGTTGTTGATTTTTCTGTCACTGTAGGTGTTTCTGTGGTTGTGGCAGCTTTGGTGGTGGGCTTTTCTGTGCCTTTTGTAGTGGGTTTCTCTGTGGTGGTTGTTGCAATACTAACCAAAGGTTTTGCTGTTTTTGCTGTTGTAACCAATGGATTGGTAACAACTTCTGGTGTTGTTGTGCTGTGTTCTTCTGTAATTGCGGTTGTTGTGGTGGGTTTTTCTGTGACTGTAATTGTTGTGGATTTTTCTGTTACTGTGGTTGTTGTGGGTTTTTCCATTACTGTGGTTGTTGTGGGTTTTGAAGTGGTTGATATGACAGTAGGCTTTTCTGTAACTGTTGTTGATTTGGAGGTTGTTGTGGTGATGGGTTTTTCTGTTGTTCCTGTGGTAGTGGGTTTTTCTGTGGGTATTGTAGTAGGTTTTTCTGTGATGGTGGTGGTTGTGGTGGGTTTCTCTGTCACTGTGGTTGTCGTGGGTTTTTCAGTCACTGTGGTTGTTGCTGAGGTTGTGGTGGAACTTTCTGGGGCTGGTGGTGTCGAGGGTGTAGTTGTGGTTGAAGGTTTACAATTGTTAATGCAACATTTTACACGTATTTCATAGTCATAACAAACTGGAGGTACACCTTGGTCTTTGTTCTCACACTTCAGTCCAATGGCTGGATCACATGTTACTTTTTGACCTATTTCATTCATAGGTACATCTTTGAGTTGCTTTGCTCTGCATTCTATTTCCAGAGGCTTTGTGCAAGCACTCAAATCTGGATTAGTAATTTTTTCAATCAGTTCATATTCTTTACCATCTGGGGTCTGGTCAGGGTACGAATTGCTGATCCAATCTGACCACTCACAAACAAAGCAATCAGCAGCTGTTGTGGTGGGTTTTTCTGTGGTTGTGGCTGCAGTAGTGCTGGGTGGGACTGTGGGTACTGTGGTGGGCCTTACTGTGATTGTGGTAGTTGTGGTGGGCTTTTCTGTAGTTGTGGCAGCAGTCGTGGGCTTTTCTGTGGAGATTGTGGTGGATTTTTCTGTGACTGCTGTTGTTGTGGATTTAATTGTGGTCGATATGACAGTAGTAGGCTTTTCTGTAACTGTTGTTGATTTGGAGGTTGTTGTGGTGATGGGTTTTTCTGTTGTTCCTGTGGTAGTGGGTTTTTCTGTGGGTATTGTAGTAGGTTTTTCTGTGATGGTGGTGGTTGTGGTGGGCTTTTCTGTAGTTGTGGCAGCAGTCGTGGGCTTTTCTGTAACTGTTGTTGATTTGGAGGTTGTTGTGGTGATGGGTTTTTCTGTTGTTCCTGTGGTAGTGGGTTTTTCTGTGGGTATTGTAGTAGGTTTTTCTGTGATGGTGGTGGTTGTGGTGGGTTTCTCTGTCACTGTGGTTGTCGTGGGTTTTTCAGTCACTGTGGTTGTTGCTGAGGTTGTGGTGGAACTTTCTGGGGCTGGTGGTGTCGAGGGTGTAGTTGTGGTTGAAGGTTTACAATTGTTAATGCAACATTTTACACGTATTTCATAGTCATAACAAACTGGAGGTACACCTTGGTCTTTGTTCTCACACTTCAGTCCAATGGCTCGATCACATGTTACTTTTTGACCTATTTCATTCATAGGTACATCTTTGAGTTGCTTTGCTCTGCATTCTATTTCCAGAGGCTTTGTGCAAGCACTCAAATCTGGATTAGTAATTTTTTCAATCAGTTCATATTCTTTACCATCTGGGGTCTGGTCAGGGTACGAATTGCTGATCCAATCTGACCACTCACAAACAAAGCAATCAGCAGCTGTTGTGGTGGGTTTTTCTGTGGTTGTGGCAGCAGCAGTGCTGGGTGGGACTGTGGGTATTGTGGTGGGCCTTACTGTGATTGTGGTAGTTGTGGTGGGCTTTTCTGTAGTTGTGGCAGCAGTCGTGGGCTTCTCTGTGGAGATTGTGGTGGATTTTTCTGTGATTTTGGTTGTTGTTGTCGGTTTTTCTGTGACTGTGGTTGTTGATTTTTCTGTCACTGTAGGTGTTTCTGTGGTTGTGGCAGCTTTGGTGGTGGGCTTTTCTGTGCCCTTTGTAGTGGGTTTCTCTGTGGTGGTTGTTGCAATACTAACCAAAGGTTTTGCTGTTTTTGCTGTTGTAACCAATGGATTGGTAACAACTTCTGGTGTTGTTGTGCTGTGTTCTTCTGTAATTGCGGTTGTTGTGGTGGGTTTTTCTGTGACTGTAATTGTTGTGGATTTTTCTGTTACTGTGGTTGTTGTGGGTTTTTCCATTACTGTGGTTGTTGTGGGTTTTGAAGTGGTTGATATGACAGTAGGCTTTTCTGTAACTGTTGTTGATTTGGAGGTTGTTGTGGTGATGGGTTTTTCTGTTGTTCCTGTGGTAGTGGGTTTTTCTGTGGGTATTGTAGTAGGTTTTTCTGTGATGGTGGTGGTTGTGGTGGGTTTCTCTGTCACTGTGGTTGTCGTGGGTTTTTCAGTCACTGTGGTTGTTGCTGAGGTTGTGGTGGAACTTTCTGGGGCTGGTGGTGTCGAGGGTGTAGTTGTGGTTGAAGGTTTACAATTGTTAATGCAACATTTTACACGTATTTCATAGTCATAACAAACTGGAGGTACGCCTTGGTCTTTGTTCTCACACTTCAGTCCAACGGCTGGATCACATGTTACTTTTTGACCTATTTCATTCAAAGGTACATCTTTGAGTTGCTTTGCTCTGCATTCTATCTCCAGACGCTTTGTGCAAGCACTCAGATCTGGATTAATAATTTTTTCAATCAGTTCATATTCTTTACCATCTGGGGTCTGGTCAGGGTACGAATTGCTGATCCAATCTGACCACTCACAGACAAAGCAATCAGCAGCTGTTGTAGTAGGTTTTTCTGTGGTTGTGGCTGCAGTAGTGCTGGGTGGGACTGTGGGTACTGTGGTGGGCCTTACTGTGATTGTGGTAGTTGTGGTGGGCTTTTCTGTAGTTGTGGCAGCAGTCGTGGGCTTTTCTGTGGAGATTGTGGTGGATTTTTCTGTGACTGCTGTTGTTGTGGATTTAATTGTGGTCGATATGACAGTAGTAGGCTTTTCTGTAACTGTTGTTGATTTGGAGGTTGTTGTGGTGATGGGTTTTTCTGTTGTTCCTGTGGTAGTGGGTTTTTCTGTGGGTATTGTAGTAGGTTTTTCTGTGATGGTGGTGGTTGTGGTGGGCTTTTCTGTAGTTGTGGCAGCAGTCGTGGGCTTTTCTGTAACTGTTGTTGATTTGGAGGTTGTTGTGGTGATGGGTTTTTCTGTTGTTCCTGTGGTAGTGGGTTTTTCTGTGGGTATTGTAGTAGGTTTTTCTGTGATGGTGGTGGTTGTGGTGGGTTTCTCTGTCCCTGTGGTTGTCGTGGGTTTTTCAGTCACTGTGGTTGTTGCTGAGGTTGTGGTGGAACTTTCTGGGGCTGGTGGTGTCGAGGGTGTAGTTGTGGTTGAAGGTTTACAGTTGTTAATGCAACATTTTACACGTATTTCATAGTCATAACAAACTGGAGGTACACCTTGGTCTTTGTTCTCACACTTCAGTCCAACGGCTGGATCACATGTTACTTTTTGACCTATTTCATTCAAAGGTACATCTTTAAGTTGCTTTGCTCTGCATTCTATCTCCAGAGGCTTTGTGCAAGCACTCAGATCTGGATTAGTAATTTTTTCAATCAGTTCATATTCTTTACCATCTGGGGTCTGGTCAGGGTACGAATTGCTGATCCAATCTGACCACTCACAAACAAAGCAATCAGCAGCTGTTGTGGTGGGTTTTTCTGTGGTTGTGGCAGCAGTAGTGCTGGGTGGGACTCTGGGTACTGTGGTGGGCCTTACTGTGATTGTGGTAGTTGTGGTGGGCTTTTCTGTAGTTGTGGCAGCAGTCGTGGGCTTCTCTGTGGAGATTGTGGTGGATTTTTCTGTGATTTTGGTTGTTGTTGTCGGTTTTTCTGTGACTGTGGTTGTTGATTTTTCTGTCACTGTAGGTGTTTCTGTGGTTGTGGCAGCTTTGGTGGTGGGCTTTTCTGTGCCTTTTGTAGTGGGTTTCTCTGTGGTGGTTGTTGCAATACTAACCAAAGGTTTTGCTGTTTTTGCTGTTGTAACCAATGGATTGGTAACAACTTCTGGTGTTGTTGTGCTGTGTTCTTCTGTAATTGCGGTTGTTGTGGTGGGTTTTTCTGTGACTGTAATTGTTGTGGATTTTTCTGTTACTGTGGTTGTTGTGGGTTTTTCCATTACTGTGGTTGTTGTGGGTTTTGAAGTGGTTGATATGACAGTAGGCTTTTCTGTAACTGTTGTTGATTTGGAGGTTGTTGTGGTGATGGGTTTTTCTGTTGTTCCTGTGGTAGTGGGTTTTTCTGTGGGTATTGTAGTAGGTTTTTCTGTGATGGTGGTGGTTGTGGTGGGTTTCTCTGTCACTGTGGTTGTCGTGGGTTTTTCAGTCACTGTGGTTGTTGCTGAGGTTGTGGTGGAACTTTCTGGGGCTGGTGGTGTCGAGGGTGTAGTTGTGGTTGAAGGTTTACAATTGTTAATGCAACATTTTACACGTATTTCATAGTCATAACAAACTGGAGGTACGCCTTGGTCTTTGTTCTCACACTTCAGTCCAACGGCTGGATCACATGTTACTTTTTGACCTATTTCATTCAAAGGTACATCTTTGAGTTGCTTTGCTCTGCATTCTATCTCCAGACGCTTTGTGCAAGCACTCAGATCTGGATTAATAATTTTTTCAATCAGTTCATATTCTTTACCATCTGGGGTCTGGTCAGGGTACGAATTGCTGATCCAATCTGACCACTCACAGACAAAGCAATCAGCAGCTGTTGTAGTAGGTTTTTCTGTGGTTGTGGCTGCAGTAGTGCTGGGTGGGACTGTGGGTACTGTGGTGGGCCTTACTGTGATTGTGGTAGTTGTGGTGGGCTTTTCTGTAGTTGTGGCAGCAGTCGTGGGCTTTTCTGTGGAGATTGTGGTGGATTTTTCTGTGACTGCTGTTGTTGTGGATTTAATTGTGGTCGATATGACAGTAGTAGGCTTTTCTGTAACTGTTGTTGATTTGGAGGTTGTTGTGGTGATGGGTTTTTCTGTTGTTCCTGTGGTAGTGGGTTTTTCTGTGGGTATTGTAGTAGGTTTTTCTGTGATGGTGGTGGTTGTGGTGGGCTTTTCTGTAGTTGTGGCAGCAGTCGTGGGCTTTTCTGTAACTGTTGTTGATTTGGAGGTTGTTGTGGTGATGGGTTTTTCTGTTGTTCCTGTGGTAGTGGGTTTTTCTGTGGGTATTGTAGTAGGTTTTTCTGTGATGGTGGTGGTTGTGGTGGGTTTCTCTGTCCCTGTGGTTGTCGTGGGTTTTTCAGTCACTGTGGTTGTTGCTGAGGTTGTGGTGGAACTTTCTGGGGCTGGTGGTGTCGAGGGTGTAGTTGTGGTTGAAGGTTTACAGTTGTTAATGCAACATTTTACACGTATTTCATAGTCATAACAAACTGGAGGTACACCTTGGTCTTTGTTCTCACACTTCAGTCCAACGGCTGGATCACATGTTACTTTTTGACCTATTTCATTCAAAGGTACATCTTTAAGTTGCTTTGCTCTGCATTCTATCTCCAGAGGCTTTGTGCAAGCACTCAGATCTGGATTAGTAATTTTTTCAATCAGTTCATATTCTTTACCATCTGGGGTCTGGTCAGGGTACGAATTGCTGATCCAATCTGACCACTCACAAACAAAGCAATCAGCAGCTGTTGTGGTGGGTTTTTCTGTGGTTGTGGCAGCAGTAGTGCTGGGTGGGACTCTGGGTACTGTGGTGGGCCTTACTGTGATTGTGGTAGTTGTGGTGGGCTTTTCTGTAGTTGTGGCAGCAGTCGTGGGCTTCTCTGTGGAGATTGTGGTGGATTTTTCTGTGATTTTGGTTGTTGTTGTCGGTTTTTCTGTGACTGTGGTTGTTGATTTTTCTGTCACTGTAGGTGTTTCTGTGGTTGTGGCAGCTTTGGTGGTGGGCTTTTCTGTGCCTTTTGTAGTGGGTTTCTCTGTGGTGGTTGTTGCAATACTAACCAAAGGTTTTGCTGTTTTTGCTGTTGTAACCAATGGATTGGTAACAACTTCTGGTGTTGTTGTGCTGTGTTCTTCTGTAATTGCGGTTGTTGTGGTGGGTTTTTCTGTGACTGTAATTGTTGTGGATTTTTCTGTTACTGTGGTTGTTGTGGGTTTTTCCATTACTGTGGTTGTTGTGGGTTTTGAAGTGGTTGATATGACAGTAGGCTTTTCTGTAACTGTTGTTGATTTGGAGGTTGTTGTGGTGATGGGTTTTTCTGTTGTTCCTGTGGTAGTGGGTTTTTCTGTGGGTATTGTAGTAGGTTTTTCTGTGATGGTGGTGGTTGTGGTGGGTTTCTCTGTCACTGTGGTTGTCGTGGGTTTTTCAGTCACTGTGGTTGTTGCTGAGGTTGTGGTGGAACTTTCTGGGGCTGGTGGTGTCGAGGGTGTAGTTGTGGTTGAAGGTTTACAATTGTTAATGCAACATTTTACACGTATTTCATAGTCATAACAAACTGGAGGTACACCTTGGTCTTTGTTCTCACACTTCAGTCCAATGGCTGGATCACATGTTACTTTTTGACCTATTTCATTCATAGGTACATCTTTGAGTTGCTTTGCTCTGCATTCTATTTCCAGAGGCTTTGTGCAAGCACTCAAATCTGGATTAGTAATTTTTTCAATCAGTTCATATTCTTTACCATCTGGGGTCTGGTCAGGGTACGAATTGCTGATCCAATCTGACCACTCACAAACAAAGCAATCAGCAGCTGTTGTGGTGGGTTTTTCTGTGGTTGTGGCTGCAGTAGTGCTGGGTGGGACTGTGGGTACTGTGGTGGGCCTTACTGTGATTGTGGTAGTTGTGGTGGGCTTTTCTGTAGTTGTGGCAGCAGTCGTGGGCTTTTCTGTGGAGATTGTGGTGGATTTTTCTGTGACTGCTGTTGTTGTGGATTTAATTGTGGTCGATATGACAGTAGTAGGCTTTTCTGTAACTGTTGTTGATTTGGAGGTTGTTGTGGTGATGGGTTTTTCTGTTGTTCCTGTGGTAGTGGGTTTTTCTGTGGGTATTGTAGTAGGTTTTTCTGTGATGGTGGTGGTTGTGGTGGGCTTTTCTGTAGTTGTGGCAGCAGTCGTGGGCTTTTCTGTAACTGTTGTTGATTTGGAGGTTGTTGTGGTGATGGGTTTTTCTGTTGTTCCTGTGGTAGTGGGTTTTTCTGTGGGTATTGTAGTAGGTTTTTCTGTGATGGTGGTGGTTGTGGTGGGTTTCTCTGTCACTGTGGTTGTCGTGGGTTTTTCAGTCACTGTGGTTGTTGCTGAGGTTGTGGTGGAACTTTCTGGGGCTGGTGGTGTCGAGGGTGTAGTTGTGGTTGAAGGTTTACAATTGTTAATGCAACATTTTACACGTATTTCATAGTCATAACAAACTGGAGGTACACCTTGGTCTTTGTTCTCACACTTCAGTCCAATGGCTCGATCACATGTTACTTTTTGACCTATTTCATTCATAGGTACATCTTTGAGTTGCTTTGCTCTGCATTCTATTTCCAGAGGCTTTGTGCAAGCACTCAAATCTGGATTAGTAATTTTTTCAATCAGTTCATATTCTTTACCATCTGGGGTCTGGTCAGGGTACGAATTGCTGATCCAATCTGACCACTCACAAACAAAGCAATCAGCAGCTGTTGTGGTGGGTTTTTCTGTGGTTGTGGCAGCAGTAGTGCTGGGTGGGACTGTGGGTACTGTGGTGGGCCTTACTGTGATTGTGGTAGTTGTGGTGGGCTTTTCTGTAGTTGTGGCAGCAGTCGTGGGCTTTTCTGTGGAGATTGTGGTGGATTTTTCTGTGACTGCTGTTGTTGTGGATTTAATTGTGGTCGATATGACAGTAGTAGGCTTTTCTGTAACTGTTGTTGATTTGGAGGTTGTTGTGGTGATGGGTTTTTCTGTTGTTCCTGTGGTAGTGGGTTTTTCTGTGGGTATTGTAGTAGGTTTTTCTGTGATGGTGGTGGTTGTGGTGGGCTTTTCTGTAGTTGTGGCAGCAGTCGTGGGCTTTTCTGTAACTGTTGTTGATTTGGAGGTTGTTGTGGTGATGGGTTTTTCTGTTGTTCCTGTGGTAGTGGGTTTTTCTGTGGGTATTGTAGTAGGTTTTTCTGTGATGGTGGTGGTTGTGGTGGGTTTCTCTGTCACTGTGGTTGTCGTGGGTTTTTCAGTCACTGTGGTTGTTGCTGAGGTTGTGGTGGAACTTTCTGGGGCTGGTGGTGTCGCAGGTGTAGTTGTGGTTGAAGGTTTACAGTTGTTAATGCAACATTTTACACGTATTTCATAGTCATAACAAACTGGAGGTACACCTTGGTCTTTGTTCTCACACTTCAGTCCAACGGCTGGATCACATGTTACTTTTTGACCTATTTCATTCAAAGGTACATCTTTAAGTTGCTTTGCTCTGCATTCTATCTCCAGAGGCTTTGTGCAAGCACTCAGATCTGGATTAGTAATTTTTTCAATCAGTTCATATTCTTTACCATCTGGGGTCTGGTCAGGGTACGAATTGCTGATCCAATCTGACCACTCACAAACAAAGCAATCAGCAGCTGTTGTGGTGGGTTTTTCTGTGGTTGTGGCAGCAGCAGTGCTGGGTGGGACTGTGGGTATTGTGGTGGGCCTTACTGTGATTGTGGTAGTTGTGGTGGGCTTTTCTGTAGTTGTGGCAGCAGTCGTGGGCTTCTCTGTGGAGATTGTGGTGGATTTTTCTGTGATTTTGGTTGTTGTTGTCGGTTTTTCTGTGACTGTGGTTGTTGATTTTTCTGTCACTGTAGGTGTTTCTGTGGTTGTGGCAGCTTTGGTGGTGGGCTTTTCTGTGCCCTTTGTAGTGGGTTTCTCTGTGGTGGTTGTTGCAATACTAACCAAAGGTTTTGCTGTTTTTGCTGTTGTAACCAATGGATTGGTAACAACTTCTGGTGTTGTTGTGCTGTGTTCTTCTGTAATTGCGGTTGTTGTGGTGGGTTTTTCTGTGACTGTAATTGTTGTGGATTTTTCTGTTACTGTGGTTGTTGTGGGTTTTTCCATTACTGTGGTTGTTGTGGGTTTTGAAGTGGTTGATATGACAGTAGGCTTTTCTGTAACTGTTGTTGATTTGGAGGTTGTTGTGGTGATGGGTTTTTCTGTTGTTCCTGTGGTAGTGGGTTTTTCTGTGGGTATTGTAGTAGGTTTTTCTGTGATGGTGGTGGTTGTGGTGGGTTTCTCTGTCACTGTGGTTGTCGTGGGTTTTTCAGTCACTGTGGTTGTTGCTGAGGTTGTGGTGGAACTTTCTGGGGCTGGTGGTGTCGAGGGTGTAGTTGTGGTTGAAGGTTTACAATTGTTAATGCAACATTTTACACGTATTTCATAGTCATAACAAACTGGAGGTACGCCTTGGTCTTTGTTTTCACACTTCAGTCCAACGGCTGGATCACATGTTACTTTTTGACCTATTTCATTCAAAGGTACATCTTTGAGTTGCTTTGCTCTGCATTCTATCTCCAGACGCTTTGTGCAAGCACTCAGATCTGGATTAATAATTTTTTCAATCAGTTCATATTCTTTACCATCTGGGGTCTGGTCAGGGTACGAATTGCTGATCCAATCTGACCACTCACAGACAAAGCAATCAGCAGCTGTTGTAGTAGGTTTTTCTGTGGTTGTGGCTGCAGTAGTGCTGGGTGGGACTGTGGGTACTGTGGTGGGCCTTACTGTGATTGTGGTAGTTGTGGTGGGCTTTTCTGTAGTTGTGGCAGCAGTCGTGGGCTTTTCTGTGGAGATTGTGGTGGATTTTTCTGTGACTGCTGTTGTTGTGGATTTAATTGTGGTCGATATGACAGTAGTAGGCTTTTCTGTAACTGTTGTTGATTTGGAGGTTGTTGTGGTGATGGGTTTTTCTGTTGTTCCTGTGGTAGTGGGTTTTTCTGTGGGTATTGTAGTAGGTTTTTCTGTGATGGTGGTGGTTGTGGTGGGCTTTTCTGTAGTTGTGGCAGCAGTCGTGGGCTTTTCTGTAACTGTTGTTGATTTGGAGGTTGTTGTGGTGATGGGTTTTTCTGTTGTTCCTGTGGTAGTGGGTTTTTCTGTGGGTATTGTAGTAGGTTTTTCTGTGATGGTGGTGGTTGTGGTGGGTTTCTCTGTCCCTGTGGTTGTCGTGGGTTTTTCAGTCACTGTGGTTGTTGCTGAGGTTGTGGTGGAACTTTCTGGGGCTGGTGGTGTCGAGGGTGTAGTTGTGGTTGAAGGTTTACAGTTGTTAATGCAACATTTTACACGTATTTCATAGTCATAACAAACTGGAGGTACACCTTGGTCTTTGTTCTCACACTTCAGTCCAACGGCTGGATCACATGTTACTTTTTGACCTATTTCATTCAAAGGTACATCTTTAAGTTGCTTTGCTCTGCATTCTATCTCCAGAGGCTTTGTGCAAGCACTCAGATCTGGATTAGTAATTTTTTCAATCAGTTCATATTCTTTACCATCTGGGGTCTGGTCAGGGTACGAATTGCTGATCCAATCTGACCACTCACAAACAAAGCAATCAGCAGCTGTTGTGGTGGGCCTTACTGTGATTGTGGTAGTTGTGGTGGGTTTTTCTGTAGTTTTGGCAGTAGTTGTTGTTTGTTTTTCTGTTTTTGAAGTGGTGGTTGGTATTTCTGTAGTTGGTGTGGATTTTTCTGAGTTTTTTAAAAGAGAAAAAACAATAAATTAAAGATTATATCATCAAGTTAGTCTTAAAAGGGATAAAATTCACCATAAGAAATCTTCCACACTTATCCTGTGTCTGTTAAATACTCTCATTCCTACCTGTGTCAAAAACAAAGGCCGTTGTCGTGGTTTTGGTGGGTGCCGTTGTAGAGCAAACCTCCACACTTCTGGTAATATTTCCATTTACTCCACAAACACCAGTGAAACATGTTCCATCACCATCATGTGTTTCATAGATAATATCTCCATACTTGTATGTACGTCCTTTATAGAAACAAGTACATGCTGCCAAAGAAATGATATGACTCTTGTTCATTTCAAGAGAAACATACTACTGACTTTTCAATTAAGTGTAATTTTATGATAGAATCGAACAGTCACTCCCAGTTGTAGTCATAACCATACTCACCTCGGACATTATAGCTGCAGTCCATCTTCGTCGAAGAACACTTACTAAAAGTTAAAAGATGGAAGAAAAGTTAAAAGGTAATTTATTAACATGTAGGCTATCCTGTTGGTGGTGTTGGTGCATGGTACAGAGCATTGCACTAGGAAACTGGTATTTTTCCAGGGTGCTCTGAGGTCATTTCCTCTACTGTGCCGGTTCGTATGTGTGTAACATATTGTGAACCTCAATGGGAGGGCAGTAGACTAGTTACAGTTAAGAATTTTTCAGTAGTTTTTAATTTCTATTTTAGTTTTATATATTCTCTGAAGTCAGTTTATTTTCTGTAGAGAGTTGTTTATTGTTCAAAATGTTTTGAAATGTTTAGTTTTTTATAGTGTCAATAGTCCTTTTAGTTTTTCTAATTATAATATGGAAGTTATTTTTCAGGTGCAAGAAATTCAGAAAACATATTATATTAGAAACACAACATTTTATGAGGACAGTTGGCTCACATTCATGTCATCCCAGTCTCAGTAAACGTATGCATCAATGATTCCTCACGCATGTTGTGTTCACAAATTTCACCAAATTGACAAAGACTAAAACTAAAGTACTTATTTATTATTTTAGTTACCTCTCTGAGGACACAACATCTTTTACAGTTAGTTTTCTTTTTTAAAGTGTAGTTTTTATTTTCATATTTGTTAACTAAACTGTTTTCACATGTAGTTTTAGTTTATAGGTTTAGTTCAACATAATAACCTAAGAGGGAAGGCACGGTATAGGGTGTGGTGATTTTCAGTACCAAAAATGAGTGCATCTTGTGTAATTAACCTCCTGTCTCAGGGCTCAGCACACTTGTATTCCATAACATTTTGGTCACTTTATTTGGTGAAGGCACCCTCATACAAACTAAATTCCCCTTTCCCAAGTTTTGCTCATATTAACTTTAATTCTACATCCTTCAACAGGCTGATACATGATTAGGCCACCTGGTTGAGAGAGAGAGAGAGAAAGTAAAATCAAAGACTTTCTTTAGCTGCACACTAGTTACTCTGTCTAATTGGAGTGATGCTGCACATTTTTATGAGACAATTACAGATGGCAGATGCAACACAGAAACCTATGTGCTTATCGGCACATCAGAGTTGCCCTATAAAGAATTCTCCTACACGGTTTTCACAATGTAAATCAACAGGCCTGTGGGAGCCATTAAAAGAGGACTCTCCATTATTACTAGTCCGCCAAACCAAAACACAGGGTATCCGGTGAAACAACTGCATGGGTTATTGTTGAAAAAGTTCAACAGGCAGACATGAGGCTGTGATGGTAAACATGATAAAAAACATAAATATCATAATTTATTCATGGGTTATCACGAGGATTACTTTGATGTTGCAATATGAAATTTAAGCAACTCTTTTCTCTGCCATATTGTAAGCAATTTTTAAGCATGTAAAAAACATAACATAATATATAGCAAATAAAATTAAGTAGTATTATGCATGGTAAATATGGTGATGGGATATTCAATGTGTCCAGAAATATGTATTTAACTTAAATGGAGTCACGTATATTAAAATGTATTCATATTTGAAAGTCTGCAGTGTCCAGATAACAGTATGTTTCCCCCAAGGAAAATTTTCCAAAACATTCGCCAACTTGATGTGGAGAGCCCTGTGATTAAAGGAGATGAAAACAACTAATATGATTCTAACGAGTCCACCTATAATGTATAGTAATACAGTATATTGTTTCTAATTCTACCCTGTATGCAAACGCGCCCTAGAGCCCACGGAAATTGAGCCTTAACTACCTTGCAGTACATTACTGTGATATTTGAAATCATTTTCAGTCACCTTTATTTATTTACCATATACTGTAATATACAGCATATATTCTCTATAAGGATTTCCAGTGCGACAATAAAGTAGTTTTTTCTTTATAATATACCTAAATAACAGGATTTTAAGATATTATTTAATTATATCAGCTTTTATAGAAAGCAATATAAAGATTATTATGAACTCTTGCATGAACTGCAGCATTAATGAGATGGTAAGTGTCCTACCATTCGAGACAGTTTCCTTTTGGTGTCATGACCTCGCCTTCTTTATAATGGTTCCCTTCGTCATCATAGCAGCCACATTGCTCCTTTGGCACACACTTCATGGTAACTTCTTCCAAATAAGATCGTTCAGGTGGGCAACTTGGATAGCAGCCTTAAAAAGTTAAATATTACTGTAAATTGCCAAATTAGCACAGACCAGGTACAGACAGGAAGTTTAGCCTAAACAAATGAGAAGTCATTAATATGACAGATGGGCTTCACTAGAAATAAGCACGGATGCTTAATCATCTCTCCCAAAACAATTCTAATCATAAAAATGCATATATTACTTTCATGTCATCTGTACCTTCTAATGCTGGAATTTGATTGTAGCACTTTCCTGAGGGATTCCTGCACGTCTTCATGCATGGTTTTCCACAAGCCTCATAGTGCCATTCACACTCTCCATCAAGGTTGTAAAAATCACAGAATAGAGCTATTGAAACAAAAGAAAGTAACATTAACAAGATACAAGAAAACATCACTTAATCATGTATACAATTTTCATAAAAATTATTTAAAAAATGACCATATATATATCTCCTCACAGGAACACAAACACAACACTCACGGCAGATTGTGGGAGTTCTCCATTTCACACATGCTCCGGCCTCGTTACAAGCTGCTGCGTAGGCAGCTACAGCAGAGCAGAAGCACTCACAATCTCCCCCTGTATTGCAGCTACATGTGTCCCTCACACAGGCATCATGATAGTTTTGTGGATCCACCTTTTTGTGAAAAAAAAAAATAAAATCCATTGTAAATTTAAGAAGAGGATGTATTATATTCTCCTAGCAAATGATGCAGGTAGACAGTTAACTAAACACAATGACTTTGTGACATCGCTGTGTTGTTTTCTTACCTTTGGATGGCAACCAGCAAATACTTTACTTCTGATAATGCTACAGTGTTTGAGTGCCCATGCCTGCCTGTGTGAGTACAGACTGCAAGGATTTTTTAGTGCATTTGCGTTGGGACAGGTAGGTAACACTTTCCAGCTGTTTCCAAACTTAAGGGCTTCGACCACAACTTCTTTGTTTCTGGTGGTAAAATCATTCTTGATATTCCCATCGTAATTCCCACACAGACCACATACCTTTCCCTGGAATAAAATGAGATATAGTTAGTTTGCAAAATGACAACTTTATTAACATTTACCCGAATACCTGTGCATCTGCTCACCTACCTTGAATGCGGAGCTGAGTTTGATCATGAGCGTGGTCTTCTTATTCCAAATTAGAACAAGACCATTCTTTGCCTCAATGACAAGATATATACCCATAGTGTTGACGTGGTAGGGTATGTCCTCCCCTTTGCTTTGTTTGATAAGTCTGATATTTTCCTCTGAAAGAACAATTTCATTTTTCTGAAAGAAACAGAACACACTCATTTAAAAGTTAATTTCAGCATTTAAAAGATATTTTAAAGACCCCCACCAGTAAATTTTTTTAACCATGTGGTGTTTTTCATGTGTTATGAGACATACCAGGAGCCATAACATTTTATATTATTTAAAATAGACTGGAGGTGGACTTTATATGCATACAATAATGTTATTTACCCCTAAGTAGAGCTTGATAACAGTAGAGCAGATGCTTTCAGTTGTTCCACATGGGATTCTCTCAGTCACGACCCTGAAGGTGCCGTTCATATCATCCCCACAGTAATCCTTAAAAATACTGATGTCAGTATCACAAAACAGACTTTTGACAAATCACAAAGATTAAACATAAGTTCGTGCTATACCTGAGTGAAGACGTAGCCACAGTCCCCATTAAAGGAGAATTTCTTGTCATCAAAAGTGATGTAATGGCCTTCTCCATATATGGTGCAGGTTCCATAACACTGATTCTTTGTACATTCCCATTTTCTGCTTTTGCAAGTGCTATAATTAAAATAGATGATGAAGAAGGAGAAGAAGAAGAAAAGATTAAGAAATTTATTTGTATAGATCTTTTCACAGATCTGAGTCACAAAGTGTTTTACACAACATTAAATAACAAAAGACAAATCTAAAAAGTGCATAGATTAAAACACAAACATAAGGTAGAAGACACAATATACAATGCAAATGCATATTAAGACCTTGTGGGATACAGGTTACTCAAACACCTGTCTAAACAGGTAAGTCTTTAGCTGCCTTTTAAATGAGTCAACAGAATCAGCAGACCATAACAGTGCCTGAAGTAATGTCAGGTGATACTGTATATCTCCAATAAAA
The DNA here is from genome assembly GCF_056507025.1 of Lutjanus erythropterus. Classification (NCBI taxonomy): domain Eukaryota; kingdom Metazoa; phylum Chordata; class Actinopteri; order Lutjaniformes; family Lutjanidae; genus Lutjanus; species Lutjanus erythropterus. The sequence goes on along the minus strand of NC_139329.1, from coordinate 23,558,846 downwards.
AAAACACAACAGAGAACTAACACAGCACTACATCATGTGGAAAAGATTAAAGGGCTCACCAGGTGTTGCAGTCTACAGTGACAGTCCGTCCAGGTTTATAGGATTCTCCATTGTATGTGCAGGGACAGTCCTTCTCCTCAACACAGCCTCCTTTGCCATCTGACAGCAGGCCAGCGGGACATACACAGCCTGAGACACACTGTGTACTGACCTATACAGCAACGTATTTAACATGTCATCCTGCTGCTTTAGTATACATGTGTAGAATATTCAAGAGCAATGACCCAGTGTCCCAATCTTACACAGTCCTCGTCCAGTGTCCGGCAGCTTTTTTGGCACTCTGATCCTTTGACACCTGGCTTTGCACTTGAGCAGTTGAAGAAAACCATTGGACTGGTGCATGCTAATGATAGTAATAGTGTGTTACACAGGATACTACTGTACACATGGTGTTGCTTATACTGTATTTTAATATAGACAGAATATCTATAATGAGTGCTTTGTACCTACATTCACTTAAGGGGACTCCTACACATCTTAGTTTTCCACCCTGGCAGGTGCTGAAATGCATAGAAAGACAGGCAAGGAGGATAAAGAACAGAAATGCAATGCAAACAGTGCTGCAGAATCTTCCAAACAATTTATTTTAATGGCAACCTGTTTTCAAATGCCAAAAAACAACTTAAGAAAATACATAAAAAGAAAAAGAAAATCTAATGTTAGCTGCACACAGGATGCCTGAACATTACAAGGGACAGCAAGATTAAGGCATTTTCTTGGTTGTCATTTTACATTTGTAAACTGATTATCATTCACTTAAATTGTTTGTGAGATTCTGCTGTTTTCCTGTGAAACTCCAGCAGAATTGACTGGACTAAAAAAACTTAACCTGACCTTTGGTCGGCATGAGGGTGATCAGATTATGACTGAATTTTCATTTCTGGGTGAACTATCCCCTGTAATGCTGCTTCTCACTCTGCAGTAAGGTACACAAGGTACCTCAGAATAAACATAAAACACTGTGCTGGATACACACTACACTTTAAAAGTTGACAAAGTTGACCCACTATTCACTCCAGGGATATGACCTATAACTCTGGACCTACTAATTGAGGATTGTTTTGTTCAGTTACAAATAAATACTCAATCTGAGACTTGTTGCATGTCTCTCTCCTCTCATTTTCTGTTATCTCTCTGTCAGCTGACTAATAAAATCATAAAATGGCCAAAAAATAATCATTAAGAAATTGCCCTGCTGTAAGTATGGAAATCCTCACCAAGTTTGTCCACGGACCTTGACGCTCTGCCTGGGACGTACCATCGTATCTCCCACGTGACACGGACATTGTGAGGCTGACACACACTTGCCGTTTTCATTTAGGTAAGTTCCTTGAGCACAGCCGCAACCATCAAGTGGGGTAAACTTAACCTCACATGTTGAGTCCGACTGACTGAGGGAGCGACAGGTGCGACCACAGCTTGTCATTTGGTAGCCGTACACAAAGGTAGAAGGGCAGCCAGTTGAGTATTTCTCTTTTGAAAGGAAAGAGGTTCATTTTAGTGATTAAAATTTATAAATAGATATTGACTTATTTCAAATATGATAGTTTTGGCTTAACTTACTGCATGCAGTGTCCCTCCATCCATTCAGTAAGACACCTTCAGCGGCACATGCATGGACATAGGAGGATAAGGCAGCACACATGCACTCCTCACTGTTTTCACATGTGCAGGTGTCATAAATACAGGACTGTAGAGAGAAACAGCAACAAGCTCAATTCATAGTTGAAATGTGCAGCTGTTAAATAAGTACACAAATACATAAATATACACACATATAAGTTAGACTGCATACAAAAAGAAATCACTGCTTACAGCTTCATAGTCTTCTGGGTTTATTTCAGAATGACACTTTGAGAAAATTCCTTTTGGGTCTGACAGCAAGGAGCACCAGTGTTTGGCATATTTCTCTACAAAGACAAATAAACATGTTTATTAGAAGAGTATTGTGAAAAAATGTAGTGGCAAGTTTTTTTGATACTTAACTGTACTTTTATGAGTAGATTCTCAAGTACTTTTATTTGTACTTAAGTATGCATTACACTTTCTAATCGTTTTAGTTGCTTTAGAAATAATAATTGAGCACTGTGTACAATTTGAATTGATATTCAAACCTTTCATATTTTTTGTGGCCAAAAAGGCAAAATCTGATCACAAAGAGACCAATTAAAGCCATGACATACATGGGGGAAAAAACGCTGCAGCAGAATTTAGTCAATTAAAAATGTATTAAATAATATTTAATCAACAGTTTAAAAGTAACTAATACTCTGAGTAGTTTTTGACAAGAAGACTTTATTCTTCTACATAAGTATTTTTCTAACGCCAGCACTTTCAATAGTAATCGAATGATATTTTAGTAATGTAACAGTACCTGTACTTGAGTACAGATCAGTACAGTATTTAGTAGACTATCCACCACTGGAAAAATGGTATTAAAATATGGAGCATGAAGTCTGAGGCCTACCATTGTCTATGCTCAGAGTGCAGGGGTCCTTCAGTATGTTTGTCACATCCGGGCAACTTATTCTGGTCTTCCATGTGTTGACAAATGTCCCAGCCGTTCCCTCAATCAATCCATTTGTTTTGAAGTCATCAGCCTCCACATCATTAAAGTCTCCACAAAGGCCTGGACGAAGAGAATGACTTTGACCTCGTACTTAACAAAATACTTAGCATATTTAAACTATTATCAAGAGGCCACGAAGTAAAACACACCTTTGAGTTTTCCTTTATTGGAAACACTGGCTTTGATGTACACCTGCATAATTGGTGTGAGCTGAATCTCAAGATGAAGTCCATAGGTGGTGTGGATTACAATGAAGAATGTTGATGGGCTGAAGACTGTGATATCATCTGCAGGGAAAAAAACATTTTCACATTCAATAAAGGGACAGATTTAATTTATTTAATCTTGTTTTGTCATTGGAAAATGAAAACCAAAAAGAACCAACCACTCACCCATGAAGAGAGGCAATTCAGAGACCATTTTTCCATAAAAAACCTGTCCGTTGGCTTTAACGACAATCATCTGCAGTGGGAAAAAGGGGCAATATGAATACCTTTCCAACTGATATGAAATAGAGAGAATCCTACAAATAAGTCATTAGGAGAAACCCATAATACACTGTAGTTTTACCGTTTTTTTAGGCAGTAGTAAAGTGACTGTAGTCAGGCAAGTTGATTTATCTGATTTTTCACATTTGACCAGGTTACCAAGGACAGTGAAAGTCCCATTAGTTTCCTAAAGTCAAAAAGATAGAATGAAATTAAATCCAAACTGTTCACTTATTTACAAATTAACAACAACAACAACAACAACAACAACAACAATGATAATAATAATGTTTGTGAATCAAAGAATGAATTAGTTTAAGTTTGAATACCTCACCTTGGACAGAATATAAGAGCATTCTCCATGGAAAGTATATGTTTTATCATCATAAGTGGAGATGTGGGAGCCTCCCAGTACAGAGCAGATACCGGGACAGTCCATGTCCTTGCAGATCCACTGACCCTTGGTACAGGTGCTGTGAACAGAGTTCAGTCACTTCAACTGGACTGACCACCCTAAATACACATTGTAAATGCAAGCATTTTATTGAAGATACTGAAGTGATTACCATTTTTTACATGGCCTCGAGTAGGATTCTCCTGGTTTGTATGGCTTGCCGTTGTGTAAGCAGGAGCACTGATCACGAGCAACACATCCACTTTGTTTGATGTCATCAAATACAGTCCCTTAGGAGAAAAAAAATGACATAATCAGCGACAGGGCAATGGTAAACTGCTCTACACAATACAAATCCTGTAAGAGCCACACATACATGTATGGGTACTGAAAAATCATTTTTAACAATTATTTTACCACCAGTTTATCTCAAACAAAAGCACAACTCAAAGTAACCCCAGTTCTGTTGCAGTATCAAGTAATATTACCTAAGTTTTATTTTATATGTTGTTTGAATTCTTTTAGATGTCAGACATCGTCTGCATTCACAGCAGGACTCTGTCTCTACTAGATGAACAATTATTCTAAGCCTTTAATTATTTTAATTGAGTCAAAAGTAATTTTCCATCTCAAAATAAAATAAATACAAAAACATAAATAATGCACACCCTTTAGTATAATGTCATTATGTAGACATAAAAAACAAAACAAATAACAATGAAAAAACAAACAAACAAAAGTGAACTTGCAAAACAAAGAGAGCAAATGTAATAAATTTAACAACTTAGCTAAATTAACATGAAGAAATTATTTTCATTTTTGTGTGCAACTAAATACCAAAACACAGGCGCTTGCATGCTGCTAAAACTATGACTTCAGCATCCATTGTTATAACAACTTGACAGTAATACAACAGCACAAATGAAGTAATTTAAGAGCATAAAATACTAATTTGTGTGAACAAAAGAAAAACAAAACAAAACTTTGACATTTACTGGACTCTCCGTACAATTGTCATCTGAGCTGGCTTTAAAATCTGGAGACTTACCAGATGGACAGAAGCATCCATCTACACAGTGATCATCACACACTTGGCTTCTCTGGGGGTTGCTGCAGGTGTCAGTACATGGGCTACCACATTCATCATACTCCATGTTGAAAGGGCATGTTTTTGCTGTTCAACACACAAAAAAATGTGCAAGTTAGAAAAAGCAGTTCTGATACAAATACATTAAAAACGTCAAAGCTCAAATATGTACAGTAAATGTTTTGATTGCGGGTCTTACCACACAGTTGTTTAGTCTTCCATTGCTGTGGTTTCCCGCCCGCATGAGCGCATTGATGGGAGTACTCTGATACGGTTGAACACAAACATGAAGTGCTGCTGTTACAGCTACACAGGTCTTTCACACAGGCTTTGATGAAGGGATCAGGATCAATCAGGTCTTGACAGCTGAGGAATGCGGGTCCTGACAGCAGGTTCTTACAGAGGTCTGTCTGTGGGTCACAAAATATGTTGTATTTAATTTGTACCTAAATGTTATATATACAGTTGTTTGGAGACAATCCATTTTTACATACCTGGTTTGTACAGGCATGTGTGGCCGTAGAGGAGATTTCTTCACAGTTTTCAGTAGGACCATCAACTTTCCAGGCCTCCCCATACATTTCAGGAGTTACAGACTCCCCTGTGTCTAAAGGAAAAAAGAGGTTTTAACAAACATAGAGGCTGATTTTGAGCAGTTTGTTTTAAGCTTTAGTATTTAGTATTTACCTCTTTTGATGAACTCATCATAAAGCTGGACTCCGTTGAAGTCACCACACAGGCCACATGTCTGATTCTTGAATTTTGCATCCAGCTCAACCTTAAAATCAGGTGAAAATTAGATTTGAAAAAAGTGTAGCAAAGAAGAGGACATCTCTTAACTGCTAGCAGTCTTTTTGCATATTACACTGTAAATTCTAACAGTTAACTTAAAAAAAAAAGTAAAAGAATCTAACTGTGTCAAATTACTGCCACCAGCTTACTCAGAAAAAACAAGTAAAGATTTAAGAATAAAACATGTATGGGCAGAAGTACTGGAAACTCAACGTAAGCGATTAAAATTACAAGACTACTATAAATTAAGTTAAAGGCACAATTCAATTTAATGGACAATGTTTACATTTACGGCGTAATATGATGCCTGTCTTTACCAACCATATCAGACAAGAACAGAAAGTCAACAACACCAACTCTGATTAGGACTGTCTGATTTGATCAAAAATAAACAGGCCTTAAGTGGATATTTTTGACAGCTACTGTTTCAAAGAATTTACTGAATTAACTTAACATTTTTAATGCATGCAAAAATCACTTTTAACAGCAGTGCTGGTACTTTTAACTTTGGCAGTATTTGCTTACTTTATATACTTTTTTATAAACACAAAATGTCAAGTTCAGTTTAGTCATTAACAGAATAAATATTGAAAAGTACTGATGAAGACACTAAATCCCCACAATCGCTTCCATTTAATTCAAGTCAGTTCTCTAATCTTTTGAATAGGAGTAAAACTAAATGTAGTTTATCTTCAATGCTCAGAGCTGTGCTTTTCAGCATGTTATCAAAATAATAAAAATCAATATCACATACAGTATAATTTAGCACAATTAAGTATAATGACTTTTAATGAATTATTATAATGAATTAATGCACATACCCAGAGGGAGTCTTCTTCGTTCCACATGATGACCAAACCCAGCTTTGCCTCGATTTTCACATAAGAGACAGTTCTTCCAATTGAAATGCCAACCTTGCTGAATGGTATAGTGACACTAGAGGGGACAAAAAAATCCTCCCAGTAAGATAAGCGCACTGACAGGAGTACTCTGATGAGCTGATAATGAAATGTCACATCATCCTGACGGACTTACAGTTTATCATCAACTTTGACAGAGGTGTTGGTTAATTCTACAACCACGCCCTCCAGTTTCATAGTAATCTTCTTTATGGTGGTGACCCCATTTATGTCCTGCCGCTGGAGCTGAATATTGAAATTCTCATAGCTGCCCTTACACTGGGACGCAAGGATGTAGTTGCAAGTGTAGGGAAGCTGGAAGAAATCTCCATCGAAAGTCTTAAAATGATAGTTTCCCCATGTACTGCAGAACTGGTGGTTGTGAGAGGGTTTCCCTTCTAGGTTGCAGAGAAAAAAACACATCACACTGTAGTTCAAGTTGTACATTGCATTGTTGGTTTATCTTTTCGTCTTTGAAAAATAAGGACAAATTACCTGTGATTACTGGCATTTTGGTCATTGTATGAACCATCACTAAAAAACAGGAAGAAGGTTCACATTGTCAATCATGTCAAAGAAAAGCAGACCGTTACATTTGTATTCCAGTGCAAACATCAAAAAAGTTAATTTCATAATTTTTCTTCTCAGAACAGGGTCCTTTACACTTCATAAACAATGCAGGACAGTAAGCTTGGATTTAATATCTCTCTTTGTATCCCATAAAGTATACATACCGGTCTTTGCTGCAGATAGTCCGAGGCAGAGGGTGAGCCATGGTATCACCCATTCAAGTAGCATCCTGGCTGTTCTCATGCTGACTGATTCCTGAGAGGGAGGATTAAGCCAACTGGTCTCACACTGTTAATGTCATGTAATATAATTCATTTGTTGTTTACAGTTAAGGAGGGGTAAAAGATACATTTAGGGTGTCAACCCTTGTGGTTTTTTCTCCATTACGATCACACCCACGAAGACGCTGCTTATACCAACACATCTCTCTCGCTCTCTTACATCAGTTAATCTCTGTGTGTCATGATACATCCTATCAACCACTCTGTTATGCTTTTTATGACAATCTTTGGTAAAAAATTACCATACAGTATATATCCTATAAGTAAACAAAATATTTTAAATTAAACTACCATACAGCTGCAGCTGATGAATCATTGCACAATACCCTTTATGGAAATCTTTATTCAGGTCCTATTTTTATGAGAGGAAGATCAGTGCATATATATATTTAAGAAGGAATTGTGTGCCTTGTGGGTTGTGTCTCCTTGGGCCGGATTAACCATCAGGGCAACCAGGTGATTTCCCAGAAGCCCAGAACCTCTAAGGGCCCAGGACACACAAAATATCTGGTTAGATCATGTTTTACATTAACCTTTACACCGGTGCTGTGTGTTGTAGCTGTGTGTTGCTTACACAGTGAGACTGAGAGCTGACAGATCCTCCACTGCTCAGCCCTCATCACAACAATTCTTTGCATCGTTTATCCATATAACTATATACAGCACAGCAGAAGTGCAACAAAACAATGGCTCAGCAATTTGAACTAAATGTAAACATCAGAGTGCGAGATACAGTACAGGCACAGAGTCTTAAAAAAAGAAGAGCGACTGATTTAAAAGTCTGTGACTCCGGACGAGTAGAGGAACAGCAGAGCATAGAGAAGGGAAAACAACTAAACCTCTGAGATAAAAGGGTAAAGCGCCCACTAAAAACGGGCATTATGAAAAAAGTGTGATGCAGAGCAGAAGAGAGAGAAACCAAGAGAACCTGTGAATATGGATATAATGTGCTGCATTAGAGAGGACCAGGGACTGTTGTGACACTGGTTTAGTTGTAACACTGTCAGTTTGATCATGATGTCATTTGTCTGTCAACTGTGACAGTGTGTGAACCCTTACATGACACATGCACATTCAGGAATACAGTCAACACACACACATAACTTCCTTTTTCTTTTTTACTCAGAACTGTTTGTTCTTTATTTTTCAGTAAAGTTTTTTCATAAATTGAATTACCATATATTGTTAGCGTGGGTTGCAATTCAACCCAGGGGAGGCGTAGATTGTAATTAAATTGTTGACTCAATGAATAAAAAATTGAGTTCTTTGTTCTTTGTTTTTTACATTAACTCAGATCTATCTCTATCTTACACCCAGTGCAAAGCAGATGGTGCCACTGGTGCATTGTTATTTTACATTGGAGCAGTTGCTATTTTTGCAAGACAGCAAGTTTACTCTTCTGTGCACCCATGGGCGGGAGGTGTGTGTGTGTGTGTGTGTGTGTGTGTGTGTGTGTGTGTGTCTAAAATTATTTTTATGGGACGGGATCACAGCTGTCAAATCGTCTTTAACAAATCAGTCACATGACAGCTGGTGCAGTCTGTAATGTTTATTGGGATCAGCAAAAACAAAGTTTAAACAATAATGATCTGTGCAAAATGAACAGGTTATATGTGACCAAGACACCGGCCAAACCCGTGGAAAAAAAAGGTAATGTTTATTTCTGTCAGAGGCTGATGCTGGTCGATGCACACGCTGGATAACCGTGCATAATTTTTCTGTTATACTCCAGAGACGCTGTCTGATTCAATTTGCTCCTTCCAGATGCAGGAGCTCGATGGTAAACAACTGCATCTGCAAGCTTTCCCAGATTGGCTGCAAAGTTGCATCTCAATCCAGCTCGGACTGATGTTCAACTGGATTGAAGTGCAGCCAGTGGATGCACGATAATGATGATGATAATAATGAATTAAAAAATACAACACAAATGTCAAGGTGCTTCAGTGTAAAACATAACAAGTTACATGTCTGCATGACATTTCCAGTTCATGTATGGTATTGCTTTTTGCAGGTGTTAATGTAAAATAGACTACTTTCACAAGAAGCCTACTTTGGTCGGACCCTGCTGTCTCCATATACTGTACTGCACGCTCTCATGGTTTCACCAGGAAATCTGTCACCTGCAGCTTCTAAAAGGTGATGAGAGCTGACTCTGACTGGGACACTGAGCAAACAAAAATGTAACAAAAAAAAACAAAACAAGGTACAGGATAAATCATTTTTCAAAAAAAACAAAAACAAACAAAGAACGAATGAGACAATCGAACTAATTTCACTAAATGATAATAAGCAGGTCAGGCTTAGCTGTTTAAAAGGAACCAATAGAAAAGAAAATCGCACTCTTGTGTAATATAGGGATGATTTCAGTTCATTGTCAGCTGAGAAGAACATAGACCAAAGCTGTAGAGTCATCTATGATGCGGTGTGTCAACCCAATCAATAAAACCGGTAATACTGTAGATGTAGAATTTGTAGATACAGAACTTTACCACTGTAGGTGCTTAGACAGTAAACATACTGTAGAAACAGTCCTTGTAGAGGCAGTTGTTTGGTGTTGACATGGTAGTGACAAAAGAGCAGGTGCACCGGGAGAGAAGAGAGAACCAGCAGTCCACAGTACAGCCACTGGTGTGCCAGTGCCTACAAAGTACATGCAAACGACCCCAAATTAAATTCAAATTACATGTTGGCCTAGTTTTAATACTTGTTTGAAAAAAATGTTTGAGACATGGTGCTTTATTACGTCATATGTGACAAACATATAAGGCTTTTAAAAGTTGCAAAATAATAAACTACCTGTGTTAATAAACTTCCACCAACACTAAATGAGAAAAATAATTACTTGCTGATACGATAGATACCAAACTCTATTACATTTTTACGATTAGGTTTACATGATACTAAACCTACTGTGTACCGATCTAATAAAAAGTAAATGTTATTCCAAGTAAGGAGGAGGCACTTGAAGATGACTTTGCATTTCATATTGAGCCAGGAAAGTAACTGCAGGGTGTGATTAATGAGCTAATGCTGTCAAGTGCAAAGGGAATTCTTCCTTGTCCTGTGCATAACACCTAACTAAAACACAGCTGCCAAATCCACAAACTGAGTGGAGTACTGCATATTAACAGTGCTCGAAATGTGTCAGGGGCAGTCTGTAATCGCCAGAATTCTATTCTATTTTATTATTTTTTATTCACCAACAGGGTCACAGGCAGCAGAAAGAGAGAGATACTGCTCAGACTCTAGAGCCTCATGCCCCCCCTTCATGTGTCTAGATCAGGGGTCTGCAACCTTTACAATCAAAAGAGACATTTTTGGACAAAAAGTAAAAAAGAAAATTGGTCTGGAGCTGCAACTATTAAAGTCTCTGTTTTCCATTGAGACTTGTATTTTGGATTTGGCATCCATAGCTAGCCTGGGGAGCCTTAAAACTAGCCACCGACAAAATATAGGGGAAAAGGCGCTGAGCCGCAGCCACTGGCTATGACATATTTGCCAACCAACCCAATTTTTTCCCAGGAGACTCTCCTGTATTTCTTCCAATTTATGACACATTTTCTCACATGTTTTTTCTTATGGAAAACCTAAAATTAATACAGCCTTAGAAAAACATTTGTAACATATTAATATATTGTATTATTGTAATCAATTATGAATTGGACTACTAAGCTAAATGCTGTTGTCCCATTGTGTATTCCAAATAATAATTGTCATTCATTCATTCAAGTCTGCAGGCATCTGCATTCAAAATATATATATGTTAATTATGATATTTTCATTCTTAAAAAGTCACCGGAACAAAGTATATGAAACTCAAATTTTCTACCCTGTGTTGCTTTACAAATGTTCCCTGTTTTTGTGGTCTCAAGGTTGGTAAGTATGGGCTATTTTGGTTGACGAAATAATTTGTAACTTTTATTATTATTATTGTTATTTGACATATAGGCTACACATTTTTACAGTTGAAGAAAATAGGCCAACAAAAATTCTAAATGAAAATTTAAATGTTAAAAAATAACTGACATTGACATTTTTTATTGTTAGAGCTGCAGGGAGCCACTGGAAAGGGGCAACAGAGCGACATGCGGCTCCAGAGCGACAGGCTGCTGACCCCCGCTCTAGATGAACACAGGAGCATCTTCATCTCCCCATTTATCTCCTCTCTTGTTTTTATTACATCTGCAATTTGCAGAGGAAATTACACTTTTAAAACTACATTTCTGTGCTTGTAATTTACATTAATCTCATCATTTGAACTTTGCACCTCACCGTAAACTATTTTTTCTACCGTTACTGTTAGTATGTACAATTTGTAGTGTATACTCTATATACTGTGTAAATATTCACATGTACTGTACTATGTATACTGAGAATTTTAGACACATAAAAGTCTGACTGAATTGGATTAAGTAATATCTTAACTCATCCTATTCTATTAACTGTCCGGCTTTACAGGCCCTCTACACTCCTCATTTAATACAAAATATTAGTTTACTTTTTCCTGGTGAAGAACCACAAAAAAAAATGTATTGTTTTGCTAATGGTGGTATATAAAGTACCAGTCAAAAGTTTAGTTCTTCTCAGTGCTTTTTCTTTATTTTTATTGGTTTTTAATACTGGCGAGATCAACATGATGAAATATGTTGTTACTGGAATATGTTAAAAATCTAAAATATGAGACACTGTCTTCTGCACTTGCAAAGATTTAATAATGCTGTTTTTTATTGTCGGGCTATGGTCTTCTATGCACCTGATTACAAGTATACAAACCTTTTTTGCTTTTTGATATTTTAGATTCTTCAAAGTAGCCAGTTTTGCTTTGATGACAGCTTTGTACACTGTTGATGTAATATAAACCATTTCTTATAAAAACTTTTAAACAAAATACAGTAAAACAATAAAAGGCAAAGCCTGCAACCTCATGAAATAAATTATTAATAGCTATATATAGTTTGTTTTGTTACTAATTATTATAACTATCAATAATAGCAAAAAACAATAACAGTAAATGCCTTACCACAGTAATACATATTAAAGTGGCACAAACAAGACAATAGAAGAGATGAGACGTTATCAGAGTTGCATATTTTTATTTGATGAATTGATCAGTAATTGCTCTACAATGGCAATTGCTTTGTAAGAGAAGTAGTGATTGTAAATATAGGAAAAAAACTTTAACATCTCACATCCGTTGATGCAGTGTTACACCAGAGTGAATCTTCGCCTCCTGCGAGCAGGTGCAGACGCTTCGGTGCACTTTGTCTTACCACAGCTACACTCCTCCACATAGATGTATGTGTAGGGAACCATTTTTCCATCCGAGCAGTGCAAGTTAACAGTGCGATTGCTGGAGCGAGCCTCCTTACAGCAAGAGCAAGAATGCTGCATAGTAGCTGCTGTTTCAGAGTACCTGATGGAAGCAAAGAAGTGATTCATTAAAACACTCAAAATCTGCACAAACTATACCTTTAACATTGTTCATTTTACACATTGTGACTTTACAGAGGACTGAGAAATATTAGTAACATCTCTCTTACTTGGTGAAAGTGTTGCAGGATCCTTCACAATATGGCATGTCGACCTCCTGGTGACAGCCGTTGTGCTGAACAGTGGTTTTCATGGATACTCTCTTGCAGGCCTTCTCCCTCTCCACACCTTTTCAAAAGAGACAAACAATGAGCTTCTTTTCTTTTAAGTGCCTTTGGCCTAAAAGTAAAACAAAATGTCAAATGTACTTACAAATTTCACAACAGCCATTTGCTGCAGTCTGAACTGTATCCTAAGAAGGAAAATGTACCACATTTCAAACTACTTTCAAAAGTGATTATGCATTTTGCTAAAAAATGATTTCAACAGCATTTGTTTAGTCAATTCTGATTCTTTCACTAAGAAGTGATACTTGCAGGTTGGCAGTTGCTCTGCTGGAATAGTGGACAGACAATGTGTGAACTGAAGACTGTGAAGGTCTCACCACTCTTAACACACTGGAAATTCTTACACTTATTTTCATGTGGTGACCAGGATTGTTCTGCCTGGAGAGAAATGACATGAATGTACAGACACCCACAAAACTAATATAGTTTAGACTATTACATATGAACAGAAAAAGAGATCATCCAACTTACCATCAAGAGCTTCTTGGTACCATTGATACTGAGGACACAGTGAGTCTGTACACACTTCCCACAGCATTCATCTGAGTCAGTTTTCACATATTCATATCCCTGAGAGAAGAGGGGAATTAAGGTCACCTGCCCAGAAGACATATTCTGATGATAAGAGCTTGCACTTTATGTATTGTGTGTAATAATGCTCACCTTTTGACATTTTTTTTCACATTGCTGAATCCCACAAACTATTTTTAATAGTTTAGAACTGGGGTCCACCTCTCTGGTACAGGTACAGTTCTCACAGACACTCCCGGAGACTGAAGAACCGGGCTGGTAAATGCAAAGAGGACGTGTTCTTATTCATGCTTTAGCCATTCATAAGGGCAGCAGAAATCATAAAAGTAAGGAGTTTAAGTTGTCTACACAGTCCAATCTCTTCTTTACCTGGTATTCAATGTCTTTGTGGACACAAACTCTTTTAGGCTCTAGGAAGGAGTAAGACATGACCCATAATGATGGAAATCAAGAAAAAAATGTCACTGCGCTCATTATTTTTCACATGAATACAGTCAATGAAAATAAACTCACCACACTTATATTCCAGACAGCATTTTCCGTCAGGAACACTGACAGCTGGCAAATATCCAACTGAACAGTTGATACTGGTGACTGGACAAACGTGTCTATGACATTCTGTGGACATGATAAAACAGTGATGGTACATAGTTAACAGGCATCCTGAACAATCGTTATCAACATACAGAATTCTGAAAACTCCAGAAGGCAAATGTGCATTGATGTTAGGTGACTTACGGCAAACAGGGGTAGAACAGCATGGGTCCGATGGATTAGTTTCGTTGACAAGGACAAACCCTGGACCAGTGCAGTTTGTTAGAGGTGGTGCTGGGCACACCTTTGGCTTGCAGGTCACAGTCTTGGTGGACTCCTCACAGATGCAGTTTTGGCATTTGTACTTAAACGTCTCATTAAACTGCAAAAATAAACCACAGTAGGGACTTAATTGTGTTTTGCAAGTTAAAAACACAAGTTAGGATTTTAACTGAACATGAAGAGAAGACTTCGCTCACCTCACGAGAATTGCCCTCAGGATCAAGACATCCTGTTGGAACACAATTATTATTTTATGACTGACTTCATACTGACCAAGCTGCTGGCTGCTAAATGTGTTGCACTCTCTACAAATGCCACCATTACTCACTAGTTATATAGTTTCACTGCCTGTTTGGATTACTAGAAGCTGATTAGTGTGTGTGTGTGTATGTGTGTGTGTTTTTAATTCTATAGACACAAGACCAAAACTGGTTATAACTGTGGCTCGCAGACAAAAAAATAACATTAGCACACAACTTTTGTCTGACCTTCTCAGAGTTGATGTCAAAGTGCTGACTGTAGTTTTTAGACTTTTTGGAAGGTTATTAAATCAACAAACTTGTAATCCATGATGTTCTATACTGTAATCACACTGAATAAATAATTTGAAACACATGAAATAATAGTGAAAGTCTCTCCTTTGCTGTCAGAGAACATTTTAGATGGAAGACTTTATGGAAATGAATAAAAAAAACTTTATGGAATAGTTGAAGGACTAAGTATTACATTAATTTGATATCTGGATGGGGGACAAAACTTCACCTCACCACTGAAAAATGCTTTTTGATCTTTTTCATTCAAGTATCACATATTTGCAGCCAGATAGGAGTAGAGTGAAAAGTGGATTGTGGGCAGGGTCCGTGGTTATGGGCTATAGTGAATGCCACGCAAGTGAAGGCTCTGTTATTAAGATTAGAAAGGCTGAAGGTTGGAACAACAATGATTTTGGGAGCAGTATGTGTATGATGGAACAGTTCATCCCTATAGAGACAGACAGCATGGTGAGAAAATACAGGGAATAGATTTGTCTAGCCTTCTGTTCAGAGTTCAAAGACTCACATTTTTCCCCCTACACCTGGATCACAAGCTATTTGGAGCTGAATGTCTTGCTCAAGAACACTTTGACAGGTAGACGAGAGAAGCAAAGGCTGGAACCACAAATACTATGATGCGTGGCAGTCTCTTTATGGCAGCTTTGACCATTGAGATCCAGACAACCACTGCTTTCTACTTACCGCATTTTTCAACACATATGCCAGACTCTTTGTTGAAGAGTTTCATTCCATCAGGACAAAAGCAGCCCTCAGTAGTGAAGTTCATGGTGAGTTCGTTAGGACTGTAATATTTAATAACAGTTATTAATATTTTCAAGAAAATATCAAGAAAAGAGGGCCGCACTCAGAGGTAAGTCTGCAGTTGATGCACATATGAAAACAACAGCATAAAAACAATTACATAGAAAACCAACTGTGAGGTAAACTACTTGTTGTTCTATGTCTCCACAAACAGCTCAAGATGCAGTTTATATCCATGTTTGTCCAAAATAGAAGTGATCACTATAATAACATGTATAATTCCAGTGGATAATAAAAAAAAACATTATGTTTTCACACTATTTTAAAAGAGGAGTACAGAGGACTGGTGGAGAGATGAACATTATGATGCCACAGTGATGCTGAACTTTGACCTTGCGGATGTAAAATGTCATCATTTCACCATTTCATCCAAGTAGACATTTGTGTGAAATTTTGTCATAATTACTTCATGAGTTCTTGAGCTATAGCCAAAAATGTGACAGTGACCTTGACCTTTGGCTACCAATTAGTTCATGCTCGAGTCCAAGTGGACGTTTGAGCTAACTTTGAAGATATTCCACCAAGGCTTTCTTGAGACATTGCCTTCACAATAATGGGATGGACGTACAGATGTACAGATGGATGGATGGACAACCCAAACACATAAACATAAAGTAAACAAGCTATCACTAATACAGAGGTTTTTTTAAATTTTGTAAACTGGCAGATCGTTGCCAGATCCCATTAGCAGTGTCTGTACAGATATTATTACTTAAGCAGGGACACATGAGAAGCAAAGAGAACTTTTAGAGCAAACAAACTAATAAACTGTATCTACAAGAATCACTACACTTTATTTTTCATAATAAGTTATGTTAATTAGATTACTCTCATAAGTCTTGGAAAATGCTTGTGTACACAAATAAAACTTTCGATTGGTATGATTCCTTTTCATTACAACTTACTTGTCTTCACAGGTTGGTTGTTCAGCAGGACCACAGGGCTTATAAACTTTGTTGTTTTGGCAGTCGCTGGCTATTAGAGAAGAAGCAAAAGTCAATATAATTGTTAGAATTTAACATACGTGCTGCCTACATAATCCATATAATAAGTGTACAGTAGCCTGTTCAGTGTGCTTAAAAATGTGTCCTCCTAATTCTACTGATTCCAACATTTAATGTAAAATAATGAATGCCTGCTTACCACACAGTGTGGTGTGATTCCTCCAGTTAAGGCAAACCCCAGCTTGTGCACAGGCAGCAGCGTAAACCTGTAAGCTTGTGCACTCCACTTCTGGGTTGTGAACATAGCAGCTATCAAAAATACAACCTTGGTAGAATTTGTCAGGATCAACAAAAGGATGGCACTCTGCGAAGACACTAAACACAAAAAGAAACAAACAAACAAAAACAAAAAAAACATAGAACAAATCAGTTATATCTAAATTGGATTTTAAAAGACAACACTGTTCATTTTTTGACAAAATTGTGAAATTACTGTATTTTTACTGTTATATATTAGGGTTATGGGAATAAATGTGAAATACTCAAGTGAAATAGATAATCTCTACCTGCTGTTAAGCAGACGACATACAGAGTCTGGTCTGCATGGAGTGCTTGGTGGAGGTTCAAGTTTATTAGTGGGCGGTTTTAGCTGGCATCGAGGTTTGTAATTGTCTTCTACCAGCCAATAGTCAGCCATCACGGCACAACTTTCCACCTGCTTGCCTCCAGGCAACATGCAGTCATCAGCCTGGTTGTTATTGCATGTTCCTGATAGCAGAGTCACAAAATGATTAACATTATAGTCTAACCCCAAATAAATGTTTTACCAATACTGCCATGAGAGAGAGAGAGAGAGAGAGAGAGAGAGAGAGAGAGAGAGAGAGAGAGAGATGTTCTTACCACAATGACCCTGTGTGTTTTTGCCAAAGTGTTGAAATGGAAGGGTGACACTATAGCCAGTTATTCCAAATGTAATGACCACATTTAGATGAGGGATCTCCAAAATCAAGTTCAAGCCAGAATTTAAAATCTTAACACGTGGTTGTGAATAAGGTAGTTTCAAAGGCGCTCCATCTTTAAGTGCCTACAGGGAAAAAATTAATATACAATATGACAAGAGAATAATATAATGCTGTAAATCAACATAGTCAAATTCAATAATTCTACGGAAATGTGGCCCACACTTAATAATCTACTGTAGTTTATTAAAGAAGTTTTTTGAAACACTGAAATAGGCTGTCACACAGCCCCATCATGTATACCTCTAACTTTGCAGCTCCAATGAGGTTATGACTCTTTAGTCTGAAAACATGTGAGAGATAGGATACAATTATAGATCGAGGGCAGGAAACAGGTTGAGTGCGATCACAAAAAATATTGTCAATGTAAATCTTCAAGTTATATTTTGCTGAAATCTCTTCCATCAAGACATAAGTACAGTTTCCCTGATAACTGTAGTAGAGCCCATCAAAAGTGATGTAATGGGGATCTCCCCAGCCTTCACATACACCTGAAAAAAAACCCAAAACATTTGGTGAGTTCTCATCTAAAAGTTGCATTAAAAAAAGTTAATGACTTTACATTGCAACATGTTCTTTTAACCACTGAAAAACTTACAGTCACAAGCGTAATGTTTGCAGCAGTGGTACTCATCGTCCACAAGAACTGGAGTCTTTTTATTGGCACATGTGATGTTCTTAATTGGTGGACATTCATAAGGAAATATTTCAACTGTATTATTCCCAATACATCTGGCCATGGTGCAGTTGCACATATAAAATATTTCATTTGGCTGATGTGAAGAAAAAAAGGGGAGGGGCAGAATTCAATATGTCAAAAAAAGAAAAAAGAAAAACAAGGTACAAATGCCAAAGTATTCAATTTCATTACAATGTAAAAGATGTTTTTATGTGCAAGATATGTTAAATGGTCTCACCAATGCACCCCAATTAAGGCAAGGTGGTGGGTTGGGGGTTGTAGATTCAGTTGGTGGGGTTGCAAATGTTGTGGTGGTGGTTGGTGATACAGTTGTAGTAGTAGCAGATTCAGTTGGCGGGGTTGTAAATCTTGTGGTGATTGTTGGTGATTCAGTTGTAGTGGTAGATGCAGTTGATGGGGTCGTAGACCTTGTGGTGATCGTTGGTGATTCAGTTGTAGTAGTAGATTTAGTTGGTGGGGTCGTAGATCTTGTGGTGGTAGATGGTGATTCAGTTGTAGTACTAGATGAAGTTGGTGGGGTCGTAGACCTTGTGGTGTTTGTTGGCAATACAGTTGTAGTAGTATATGCAGTTGATGGGGTTGTAGATCTTGTGGTGATCATTGATGATTCAGTTGTAGTAGGAGATTCAGTTGGTAGGGTTGTAGATCTTCTGGTGGTGGTTGGTGATTCACTTGTTGTAGTAGATTCAGTTGATTGGGTTGTAAATCTTGTGGTGGTCGTTGGTGATTCAGTTGTAGTGGTAGATGCAGTTGAGGGGGTCGTAGATCTTGTGGTGGTAGATGGCGATTCAGTTGTAGTAGTAGATTCAGTTGGCGGGGTCGTAGACCTTGTGGTGATCGTTGCTGATTCAGTTGTAGCAGTAGATTCAGTTGGTAGGGTTGTAGGTCTTCTGGTGGTGGTTGGTGATTCAGTTGTAGTGGTAGATGCAGTTGAGGGGGTTGTAGATCTTGTGATGGTAGATGATGATTCAGTTGTAGTAGTAGATGAAGTGGGTGGGGTCGTAGACCTTGTGGTGGTTGTTGGCGATACAGTTGTAGTAGTAGATTCAGTTGATGGGGTCGTAGACCTTGTGGTGGTTATTGGTGATTGACTTGAAGTACTGTTTACTTGTGGTTTGGTTATACCTCTTGTGGTGGTCTTTGAGAATGGACTTGCAGTAATTTCTTTTCCATTTGTAGTAGCAGATTCAGTTGGTAGGGTTGTAGATCTTGTGGTGGTAGTTGGCGATTCAGTTGTAGTAGTAGGTGCAGTTGATGGGGTCGTAGACCTTGTGGTGATCGCTGGTGATTCAGTTGTAGTAGTAGATTCAGTTGGTAAGGTTGTAGATCTTGTGGTGGTTGTAGGTGATTCAGTTGTAGTAGTATATGCAGTTGAGGGGGTCGTAGACCTTGTGGTTGTTGGTGATTTAGTTGTAGTAGTAGATTCAGTTGACCGGGTCGTAGATCTTGTGGTGGTCGTTGGTGATTCAGTTGTAGTGGTAGATGAAGTTGGTGGGGTCGTAGATCTTGTGGTTATCGTTGGTGATTCAGTTGTAGCAGTAGATGCAGTTGGTAGGGTTGTAGATCTCGTGGTGGTAGTTGGTGATTCAGTTGTAGTAGTAAATTCAGTTGGTAGGGTCATAGATCTTGTGGTGGTCGTTGGCAACTCAGTTGTAGTGGTAGATGAAGTTGGTGGGGTCGTAGATCTTGTGGTCGTCTTTGGTGATTCAGTTGTAGTAGTAGATTCAGTTGGAAGGGTTGTAGATGTTGTGGTGGTCGTTGGCGATTCAGCTGTAGTGGTAGATGCCGTTGAGGGGGTCGTAGATCTTGCGGTGGGAGATGGCGATTCCGTTGTAGTAGTAGATTCAGTTGGCAAGGTTGTAGATCTTGTGGTGGTCATTGGTGATTCAGTTGTAGTGGTAGATGCAGTTGATGGGGTCGTAGACCTAGTGGTGATTGTTGGTGATTCAGTTGTAGAAGTAGATTCAGTTGACCGAGTCGTAGATCTTGTGGTGGTCATTGGCAACTCAGTTGTAGTGGTATATGAAGTTGGTGGGGTCGTAGATCTTGTGGTGGTAGTTGGCGATTCAGTTGTAGTTGTGGATTCAGTTGGTGGGGTCGTAGATCTTGTGGTGGTAGTTGGTGATTCAGTTGCAGTAGTAGATTCAGTTTGTAGGGTTGTAGATCTTGTGGTGATTGTTAGTGATTCAGGTGGGGTGGCAGATGCATTTGAGGGCGTCGTAGATCTTGTGGTGATTGTTGGTGATTCAGTTGTAGTAGTAGATTCAGTTGGTGGGGTTGTAGATCTTGTGGTGGTAGTTGGTAATTCAGTTGTAGTAGTAGGTGCAGTTGATGGGGTCGTAGACCTTGTGGTGATCGTTGGTGATTCAGTTGTCGTAGTAGATTCAGTTGGTAGGGTTGTAGATCTTGTGGTGGTAGTTGGTGATCGACTTGTAGTAGTAGATTCAGTTGGTGGGGTTGTAGATCTTGTGGTGGTTGTAGTAGATTCAGTTGTAGTAGTAGATTCAGTTGGTGGGGTCGTAAATCTTGTGGTGGTTGTTGGTGATTCAGTTGTAGTGGTAGATGCAGTTGAGGGGGTCGTAGATCTTGTGGTGGTAGTTGTTACAGATGTACGACAACATACTCTGATTTCATAGTTAAAGCATTTAAATGGGCGGCTTGTCTGGTCCTGCTGTCTACATATTAAACCTATGTCCTCATCACAAGTGACAACTTGTTTACTCTCACTTACATATTTAGTGAAATCCATGTCAGGATTGTCTGCAGATCTACAATCGATTTTATAAGGGTTTTCACATATATGTCTACCCCTATTTGTTATGTTTTCATATGTTTCCCAGTCACTGTTGTCCTCTACTGGGTTATCATACCACTCTGACCATTCACATACTGGTGTAGTGGCAGCAGTTGTAGTTGTTGTAGTAGTAGATTCAGTTGGTGGGGTTGTAGATCTTATGGTGGTTGTAGGTGATTCAGTTGTAGTAGTAGATTCAGTTGGTGGGGTCGTAGATCTTGTGGTGGTAGTTGGCGATTCAGTTGTAGTAGTAGGTGCAGTTGATGGGGTCATAGACCTTGTGGTGATCGTTGGTGATTCAGTTGTAGTAGTAGATTCAGTTGGTAGGGTTGTAGATCTTGTGGTGGTAGTTGGCGATTCAGTTGTAGTAGTAGGTGCAGTTGATGGGGTCGTAGACCTTGTGGTGATCGTTGGTGATTCAGTTGTAGTAGTAGATTCAGTTGGTAGGGTTGTAGATCTTGTGGTGGTAGTTGGTGATCGACTTGTAGTAGTAGATTCAGTTGGTGGGGTTGTAGATCTTGTGGTGGTTGTAGGTGATTCAGTTGTAGTAGTAGATTCAGTTGGTGGGGTCGTAAATCTTGTGGTGGTAGTTGGCAATTCAGTTGTAGTAGTAGGTGCAGTTGATGGGGTCGTAGACCTTGTGGTGATCGTTGGTGATTCAGTTGTAGTAGTAGATTCAGTTGGTAGGGTTGTAGATCTTGTGGTGGTAGTTGGTGATCGACTTGTAGTAGTAGATTCAGTTGGTGGGGTTGTAGATCTTGTGGTGGTTGTAGGTGATTCAGTTGTAGTAGTAGATTCAGTTGGTGGGGTCGTTAATCTTGTGGTGGTTGTTGGTGATTCAGTTGTAGTGGTAGATGCAGTTGAGGGGGTCGTAGATCTTGTGGTGGTAGTTGTTACAGATGTACGACAACATACTCTGATTTCATAGTTAAAGCATTTAAATGGACGGCTTGTCTGGTCCTGCTGTCTACATATTAAACCTATGTCCTCATCACAAGTGACAACTTGTTTACTCTCACTTACATATTTAGTGAAATCCATGTCAGGATTGTCTGCAGATCTACAATCGATTTCATAAGGGTTTTCACATATGTGTCTACCCCTATTTGTTATGTTTTCATATGTTTCCCAGTCACTGTTGTCCTCTACTGGGTTATCATACCACTCTGACCATTTACATACTGGTGTAGTGGCAGCAGTTGTGGTTGTTGTAGTAGGAGATTCAGTTGGTGGGGTTGTAGATCTTGTGGTGGTTGTAGGTGATTCAGTTGTAGTAGTAGATTCAGTTGGTGGAGTCGTAGATCTTGTGGTGGTAGTTGGCGATTCAGTTGTAGTAGTAGGTGCAGTTGATGGGGTCGTAGACCTTGTGGTGATCGTTGGTGATTCAGTTGTAGTAGTAGATTCAGTTGGTAGGGTTGTAGATCTTGTGGTGGTAGTTGGCGATTCAGTTGTAGTAGTAGGTGCAGTTGATGGGGTCGTAGACCTTGTGGTGATCGTTGGTGATTCAGTTGTAGTAGTAGATTCAGTTGGTAGGGTTGTAGATCTTGTGGTGGTTGTAGGTGATTCAGTTGTAGTAGTAGATTCAGTTGGTGGGGTCGTAGATCTTGTGGTGGTAGTTGGCAATTCAGTTGTAGTAGTAGGTGCAGTTGATGGGGTCGTAGACCTTGTGGTGATCGTTGGTGATTCAGTTGTAGTAGTAGATTCAGTTGGTAGGGTTGTAGATCTTGTGGTGGTAGTTGGCGATTCAGTTGTAGTAGTAGGTGCAGTTGATGGGGTCGTAGACCTTGTGGTGATCGTTGGTGATTCAGTTGTAGTAGTAGATTCAGTTGGTAGGGTTGTAGATCTTGTGGTGGTTGTAGGTGATTCAGTTGTAGTAGTAGATTCAGTTGGTGGGGTCGTAGATCTTGTGGTGGTAGTTGGCAATTCAGTTGTAGTAGTAGGTGCAGTTGATGGGGTCGTAGACCTTGTGGTGATCGTTGCTGATTCAGTTGTAGTAGTAGATTCAGTTGGTAGGGTTGTAGATCTTGTGGTGGTAGTTGGCGATTCAGTTGTAGTAGTAGGTGCAGTTGATGGGGTCGTAGACCTTGTGGTGATCGTTGGTGATTCAGTTGTAGTAGTAGATTCAGTTGGTAGGGTTGTAGATCTTGTGGTGGTTGTAGGTGATTCAGTTGTAGTAGTAGATTCAGTTGGTGGGGTCGTAGATCTTGTGGTGGTAGTTGGCGATTCAGTTGTAGTAGTAGGTGCAGTTGATGGGGTCATAGACCTTGTGGTGATCGTTGGTGATTCAGTTGTAGTAGTAGATTCAGTTGGTAGGGTTGTAGATCTTGTGGTGGTAGTTGGCGATTCAGTTGTAGTAGTAGGTGCAGTTGATGGGGTCGTAGACCTTGTGGTGATCGTTGGTGATTCAGTTGTAGTAGTAGATTCAGTTGGTAGGGTTGTAGATCTTGTGGTGGTTGTAGGTGATTCAGTTGTAGTAGTAGATTCAGTTGGTGGGGTCGTAGATCTTGTGGTGGTAGTTGGCGATTCAGTTGTAGTAGTAGGTGCAGTTGATGGGGTCGTAGACCTTGTGGTGATCGTTGGTGATTCAGTTGTAGTAGTAGATTCAGTTGGTAGGGTTGTAGATCTTGTGGTGGTAGTTGGTGATCGACTTGTAGTAGTAGATTCAGTTGGTGGGGTTGTAGATCTTGTGGTGGTTGTAGGTGATTCAGTTGTAGTAGTAGATTCAGTTGGTGGGGTCGTAAATCTTGTGGTGGTTGTTGGTGATTCAGTTGTAGTGGTAGATGCAGTTGAGGGGGTCGTAGATCTTGTGGTGGTAGTTGTTACAGATGTACGACAACATACTCTGATTTCATAGTTAAAGCATTTAAATGGACGGCTTGTCTGGTCCTGCTGTCTACATATTAAACCTATGTCCTCATCACAAGTGACAACTTGTTTACTCTCACTTACATATTTAGTGAAATCCATGTCAGGATTGTCTGCAGATCTACAATCGATTTTATAAGGGTTTTCACATATGTGTCTACCCCTATTTGTTATGTTTTCATATGTTTCCCAGTCACTGTTGTCCTCTACTGGGTTATCATACCACTCTGACCATTCACATTCTGGTGTAGTGGCAGCAGTTGTAGTTGTTGTAGTAGTAGATTCAGTTGGTGGGGTTGTAGATCTTGTGGTGGTTGTAGGTGATTCAGTTGTAGTGGTAGATTCAGTTGGTGGGGTCGTAGATCTTGTGGTGGTAGTTGGCGATTCAGTTGTAGTAGTAGGTGCAGTTGATGGGGTTGTAGACCTTGTGGTGATCGTTGGTGATTCAGTTGTAGTAGTAGATTCAGTTGGTAGGGTTGTAGATCTTGTGGTGGTAGTTGGTGATCGACTTGTAGTAGTAGATTCAGTTGGTGGGGTTGTAGATCTTGTGGTGGTTGTAGGTGATTCAGTTGTAGTAGTAGATTCAGTTGGTGGGGTCGTAAATCTTGTGGTGGTTGTTGGTGATTCAGTTGTAGTGGTAGATGCAGTTGAGGGGGTCGTAGATCTTGTGATGGTAGTTGTTACAGATGTACGACAACATACTCTGATTTCATAGTTAAAGCATTTAAATGGACGGCTTGTCTGGTCCTGCTGTCTACATATTAAACCTCTGTCCTCATCACAAGTGACAACTTGTTTACTCTCACTTACATATTTAGTGAATTCCATGTCAGGATTGTCTGCAGATCTACAATCGATTTTATAAGGGTTTTCACATATATGTCTACCCCTATTTGTTATGTTTTCATATGTTTCCCAGTCACTGTTGTCCTCTACTGGGTTATCATACCACTCTGACCATTCACATACTGGTGTAGTGGCAGCAGTTGTAGTTGTTGTAGTAGTAGATTCAGTTGGTGGGGTTGTAGATCTTGTGGTGGTTGTAGGTGATTCAGTTGTAGTAGTAGATTCAGTTGGTGGGGTCGTAGATCTTGTGGTGGTAGTTGGCGATTCAGTTGTAGTAGTAGGTGCAGTTGATGGGGTCGTAGACCTTGTGGTGATCGTTGGTGATTCAGTTGTAGTAGTAGATTCAGTTGGTGGGGTTGTAGATCTTGTGGTGGTTGTAGGTGATTCAGTTGTAGTAGTAGATTCAGTTGGTGGGGTCGTAAATCTTGTGGTGGTTGTTGGTGATTCAGTCGTAGTGGTAGATGCAGTTGAGGGGGTCGTAGATCTTGTGGTGGTAGTTGTTACAGATGTACGACAACATACTCTGATTTCATAGTTAAAGCATTTAAATGGACGGCTTGTCTGGTCCTGCTGTCTACATATTAAACCTATGTCCTCATCACAAGTGACAACTTGTTTACTCTCACTTACATATTTAGTGAAATCCATGTCAGGATTGTCTGCAGATCTACAATCGATTTTATAAGGGTTTTCACATATATGTCTACCCCTATTTGTTATGTTTTCATATGTTTCCCAGTCACTGTTGTCCTCTACTGGGTTATCATACCACTCTGACCATTCACATACTGGTGTAGTGGCAGCAGTTGTAGTTGTTGTAGTAGTAGATTCAGTTGGTGGGGTTGTAGATCTTGTGGTGGTAGTTGGTGATCGACTTGTACTAGTAGATTCAGTTGGTGGGGTTGTAGATCTTGTGGTGGTTGTAGGCGATTCAGTTGTAGTAGTAGATTCAGTTGGTGGGGTCGTAGATCTTGTGGTGGTAGTTGGCGATTCAGTTGTAGTAGTAGTAGATTCAGTTGGCGGGGTCGTAGATCTTGTGGTGGTAGTTGGTGATTCAGTTGTAGTAGTAGATTCAGTTGGTGGGGTCGTAGATCTTGTGGTGGTTGTAGGCGATTCAGTTGTAGTAGTAGATTCAGTTGGTGGGGTCGTAGATCTTGTGGTGGTAGTTGGCGATTCAGTTGTAGTAGTAGTAGATTCAGTTGGTGGGGTTGTAGATCTTGTGGTGGTTGTAGGTGATTCACTTGTAGTAGTAGATTCAGTTGGTGGGGTTGTAGATCTTGTGGTGGTCGTTGATGATTCAGTTGTAGTAGTAGATTGAGTTGGTGGGGTTGTAAATCTTGTGGTGGTTGTAGGTGATTCAGTTGTAGTAGTAGATTCAGTTGGTGGGGTCGTAGATCTTGTGGTGGTAGTTGGCGATTCAGTTGTCGTAGTAGATTCAGTTGGTGGGGTCGTAGATTTTGTGGTGGTAGTTGGCGATTCAGTTGTTGTAGTAGTAGAATAGAGACAGTCCTTCACACACTCCTGCTTCTTCTCATCAAATATAGGAGTATCTTCCGGGCATACAGGGTAACAGCCTGTAAGAAAAACAGCATACAACATCATTAATATACATTATTTTTTTGACAGTAAAATCATTGTGTTTACATTATCTTTTATTCTTTGACATTGGAGCAGCCAGATGGTCTATAATATCCATTCTTTACTGTTTCACAAATTGGAATTGTTCAACATTAGGAATTTAACACATTGATTAGATGTACCATGACACATTGTGAGTTCCCCTCTTACCTTCCAGGTTGGGTATAGGGTTGCTACAAACTCCTTGTGGATTTAAACAGGTCTTGTAGCATGGTGTGTGACAAGGGCTGTAGTGCCACGTGCAGTTGCCTGGGCTGTTATAGTAATCACAAAAGACAGCTAGAAGGAAAAGATATATGTTATGATTTTGATAAAGGGAATTGATTCAAATAAGTGGATTAATCTCTTATAAAGCTTGACTCAGTGAAAGAGAACTCAAACTTAAATTCCACCTAATACATGTTCAAATTGTATTTCTTTGAGAGCTTCCAGATTCCATTTAGTTTTAAATAAATTCAGGAAGCTATCTTTGACTCAGAATGACAGAAAACTACCATGGATAATGATAAAGGGCAAAGCTTATTTTTGAATAACGAACTTCAAGACAATTAAAAATGAATTGAATAATACATTGTATCTTAAGTTATACTACATCAAATATTCATTAATCTAAAGGCGTTATTTACACATATCATAGCAGTCTTTTATATTATATCCTATTTATAAAGAAAAGAAGCCATGCTCATACACACATCTTAAAAGATCATTAAATTCAGGGATCATAAGTATTTGTGGACCTGTAAACAGGACTTTGGACTGAAGAGACTCATAAACTTTAGCTTAATATGAGAATAAAATGTTTACTTACGACAGATTTCTGGAGTTCTCCATGCAACACAGACACCCTCCTCATTGCAAGCTTGAGCATAAGCTGAAACTGCTGTGCAGAAACACTCACAGTCTCCTCCAGTGTCACAGGCACATGAGTCTTTCACACAGTTTTCATAAAATGGATGGTAATCTACCTGTTATCATAAAATATATGATCGGTTTCTTTAAAATGTATTGCATTCTTTCAACCATGGGGAAGTAAATCATGATAAAATAGAGACAAATCTGTCATTACCTTTCTGTGACACTCTTTGAAAGTATCTCCGGTTATAATGCTGCACATCATTTTTGCCCAGGGATGTCGATTGGGTTTTGCATCACAAGGGTCAGGATTCCCTTCCACATCTGAGCAGCTGCTTGACACTTTCCAGCTGTTTGCAAATTCTAACAGATTGCTCACTACCATCTGACTCTGAGTGGTGAAGTCGTTCTGTGCATCACCATCAAAATTTCCACAAAGGCCACATACTGCCCCCTGTGCAGCCAGACAGAAGGGGTAAGTGACTTCATTTACATGAGGACAATATGCAAAATTAGTACTCTGACATTACAAGGAACAAGTACGTTCCAGGAATTAATATACTTGTATCATGTCGACAAACAGGATATCCTCTTTACTGCATTTATTTGGAATATTGTAATAAGTGCCTCATGGATTTTTTCAGTAATCTTAATATATCAATACTATTGTTGTCCTATAAAGCTTTTTAAGTGGTTTAAGAAAACAGTTGGCAAAGATAGCTAAAGTGCAGATTTAAAAAGATGGCACACCATGTTAAAGTTTCTCTAAATAAAGTTCTAAATACTTAAGAGATGTAAGAGATTTCAGTGATCATCACTAAAACAATTCCTGTGACTCACGTTGTGCTGTGGCTCCAGGAGGATGCGAACAGCTGTTTTGCGATCCCACATGACTGCCAGACCAATCTCAGATTCAATCACCAGATACAAGCCAACCCTCCTTATTCTGTATGAAATATGAGTGCCATGTCCCAGGTCCTCCTCTTCATATTTTCCCTTTGACAGCTTGACTTGCTTTCGCTGTAATATTAAGGAGATTTCCGTTGCATTCCTTGTAATGTAAAAAATGCTGTCTGATTCATGCATGTTTTAGGCACAGAATACATATCAGATTCTGGTATTGGGTCTTACCCCCAGTTGGATTCTGACAGATTTGGAGCATCTGGTGCCTGTAGTTCCACATTCCACATTTTCTGTGATAACTCCAAAGTTGTTCTGTGCTGTTTTATTGCCACATTTGTTCTTAAAAGAGAGAGAACCATTTAAAATTAAGTATCTTTACTTCACAGGAGACAGAAACTGATCAAATTTAACTTCAACTTGCCCTTCACTAGTCCACACTACTTTAAGAGCGATAAAAAAGCTAGAACATAAAACAAAGCTGTAATTCATCCCCAACAAGATCATCTAGTTATCTATATTTTTCATTTATAATTCTTATTATGACAAGCATTCATCTTAAAGTCAATGGATATGAACATACAATAGTTGATGCAAACATTAAATAATGACTGTCTCTGAAGCCTGGTGTTCAAGTTAAGCAATAATGTAGAATTATAACATCATATCAATGGATTTCTGACATGAAGCCTGTGTGGACATAATATATTAAAAATAACAGTTGGCTGTGTCCAAAATCAATCCCTATTTACTGTATCGTGCACTGTAACACATTTAATCTCATTTACACTCATTTTATTTGGCTGTTGAGTGAATATTGAATGTAAATATTTATCTATTATACAGTACAAAAAGTAGCGTTGATGGCATGTATACTACTTTCTGCTGACAATCGTACACAGCAATGCTCCACATTTTATTGATCAAGATTTACAACTACAACTCAATAGCTGTTAGTGATGATGCAAAAGTAAGTTCATTCTCATTTTACTGCTCACTAATAAGTAAACAATTGAGTGTCCACTATACAGGGATAAGTCAATCAGTGAACACAGGAGTGATTTCAGACACAGCCTGTTATTTGAATGACTTTGACATGCTTTGTTTACCTTGACAGCAACATATTCACAGTCTCCTTGAAACCCATATGTTTTCTTATCAAATGTATTGTAGTGGCCACTCCCATAAATAATGCATGTTCCAGGACATTTTTTTTCTGTGCACTCCCAAATTCCACTTTTGCAGGTACTAGATGTATCAGAAATGGTTGAAAATACAAAGAAAAGCAGTATATTTAATGCTGCAATTAAGTACAACATACAGGATGATATGATAGTATTTGTTCATGGGATATGTATGATTAAAAACAAGGTCATACCATTTGTTGCACTGGTGATGGATTGTTTGTCCAGGGGCATGATGACGCCCACCATGCAGACATGGACATTGATGTTCTTTCACACAGGAACCTTTGCCATCATCAAGGAGGCCACGTGGACACTGACAGCCTGATTTACACTCTGTGGAGTCCTGGGAAGATAAAAACATCACTGTGATAGAAAAAGGGAATACTGATACTGTGTAAATGTCCCTAGAAATTACTGTAAAAGCTACTCTAACTATACACAGTGTGTAACATTTCCAATGTAACATAAGCCCTGTTTACACAGAGATCCCACAATAGCGCTGCAAGTTTGCCTTACATAATGGGGAGGATTTCTCTCCTCCTGCCTGTCTCTGCTTAAACACAGCTGAAAAATATATTGAATAAATATGTAATTTAAAGACAAGCACATGTAAGTGAACTCAACAGTGTCCTGTCCTGCTGTTCCAGCTTATCCTCAGACGTCAATCTGGCTGTATTACAGCTCTGTTACTACCTTCCTTGGCAGGTCGGAGGCAGAACAAAAAATGCACCCCCCCCCCCCCCATTCTAACTCTGTAACTTTTATACAGACAACGAGACAGAATAAAGGTGCCACATTCCCACCTCTGACAGGCTGTGTAAAAGGGACTGTAGAGTCCACCATTAAATTCAGGAAATACATTAGATTAAGTTGTATGAGGCACAGCAGCAAAAACAGCTTACACAAGTATTGTCCAGATTTAAACAAGTCTGAGCACACTGCAGTCCAAGCTCTCCTGTCCTCGCAGTGGAGCAGTTGAAGAATACTTTTGGAGGGCGGCATGCTACAATAGATGTAAAAATCAATTATTATACAATGCATCAAGCAAATGTTTGTGCTGTGCTAGAGAAATAAACAAAAAAAACTCACTTGATGATTGAGATCTCCAAGAATGGCAATGAAGTGTTCCATTGGAACAGACACTGGAAAAATATATTGCATCACAAAGTTACATTTCTGTAAATCTCCTACACTGCAAGTATTATAATCATATTATAATCCTTATAAGATAAGTGATGTGAAGTCCAGTGTTGCCAAATTGGAAACAACTGACTCACCAGTGTTCGTCATTGATGTTGATAGACTTTCCTGGTTCAATGTAGTGTTCATTATGGTAGCAGGAACATTTTGCCATGGGGACACAGATGCCATTTTCATTTAAGTAGAGACCCTCAGCACAAGAGCAGCCATCCACAGGCAAGAAGTCAGAAGTGCAGCTCTGCTGCTTTGAGCCCAGTGATCTGCAAGTTAACTGGCATCTCTGAATCTTGTATGAGAAGGTCTGAGATTCTGGGCAGCTCCTTGTGTATTTATCTGTTTAGTGCACAATGTAATGCTGGTTACTTAGCATAGTTTTACGACCAACTTATGAAAGGGACAGTGATCATAAACTCATCATTTAGCGTTGCCTCAGCATAATAAAAGAAATTCTTACCACACACGTTCTGTCTCCAGTCTGTCAAGAACACGTCCTTTGATGAACAAGCTCGTGCATAGGAGGAGAAGACGGCACAGAGGCAGGCCTCACTCTTCTCACAGTTACAGCTTGCATAAATGCATCGCTGCAAAAGACAGACACTTTAAGAAAATTACAGTCCCATTCAACCTGAATTACATGAAAGACACAGAGAAAGGTTTTGCTGTACCTTGTGGTACAGCTCTGGATCCACCGCTGAATGACACTGTGCAAAGGTGCTGTTTTTCTTTAATAGCAAGGCGCACCAGTGTTTGGCGTACCACTCTGAGAATGGAGAAACAATTAATCTAAAATTCTGTTCAACCGTCTACTTTAACATGACATACTTGCAGACAACAAACAATCTGAGAATAAAAAAAAATACACAAATAAAAAACAGTAAAGATAAACAGTAGAATAATCAACCACTGCATGTTACCATTTTCCACACTGAGGGCACAGGGGTCATCAGGTCTTTCCTCTCTGTTTTGACACATGTTTGTTTTCCAAGAGTTACAAAAAGTTGCTGCTGTTCCCTCCACAATGCCCTGAGGAGTCTTCATGTCATCAGACAGCGCCATGTTGTAGTTCCCACATAAACCTGAGGAAACCAAATATTTTATGATTGAATTTGAATTTCATCAGCACTTAAATGTAGATAACCTACTGTTGTGACAAAAAGTCTCAGAAAAATAGGCCAGTGAGGTCCGGGCTTAGAGCCACAACACCTTAACAACCTTCATTAAAAAAAACACTGTTATCACTTGTATTTTCAAAGTTCAAGCCATCATTATTCAGGAAAAATCAGGAGAGTCTGGAAGAATCACTGGAGGAGCAACAAGTTCTGCCATACGAAGTTTATTGATCTCTCTTGGTGTAGAAAAATCAAGAAGCGTGAGTCAAACTCGGGCTTAGACTGAAGAAAGAGGTTCATCACACCCTATTATATACCATTTTGGAGGATCTAGGAGCCTCCTCCCACTTTTAACATTTTGGCTTACGTTCAAACATATTCGTGGATCAAATATTGTCTTATCGGGCCTTAATGTCATTCATATTCTAGAAAATTGCTGCTTCCCTTAGATTCATATGATTTATTCTTATATTTTTTTAAAAATTAATTAAAAGACAAAAAGATTTATTATTTCAATAGATAAGATAGCTGACCTGATAGCTAGCCTAGATGGCGGCCTGATATCTGAATGCTAGTCTGATTGCTGAATGCTAGCCTGAATGCTGGGAAAGTACCAGTAAGTACCTAGGTGATAAATATTGCTGTCAAGCCCTTCATTACAACCACTCTGGAAAGCACCAAACAAAACACTGCAGCAGTACTGAATGACATATGCTGGATGAACATCATGATAAAAAAATATAACACTACACTACAACTGAAAGATTCCTAATATTTATTCATGTAGATGGGGAAGAAGAAGGTAGGAGATATAAGGAATGTATATTTAAAGCAAAATCCACCCACTATATGACTTAATCATGCATTTATCTACTACTTTATCTATCTTAATTTACTTTACTGTTTTTTGGTTTGTCATATTTTTTTGGTTTTTGCAAGGATTCAGGGGTGGAATGAAGAAGAGGGGGGCAACAGCCTTGGATATCAAAATAGTATTTCAGGGAATATATAAAAATAATGTATAACAACTACTAGATGAGATTATAGCCAAATATATTAAACAAATTTATGTCCATTTGTTCTGCACTACTTGCCCAACATATATTGTGGGGGTGTCATTAATAAATACAGTATTGACAGTTTTTTTTATGGCAAACATTGTTTCATATTACACTAATAAATCAACATAACTGTTGTCATCCCCATCAGACTGCAGTATGCATGTCTACAGTGAGTAATACTTTATTGTAAATGTATGCTGGTATACTTGTTATAATGCCAGTGCTTCAGACAAATGAAAAACTTACCTCGAGTCTTTGCTTTGTAACTCTGGTCCAGCCTGACGTAGACTTGCATGATAGGCACATGCTGGATCTGAATTTGTAACCCAAAACTGGTCTGAAGCAAGATGTGAAAGGATGAAGCGTGGAATATGTTGATGTCACCTTTGAATGAGGAGAAATACAAAAAGTCAGATAATTTACTGATGTTATAGCATGAATGAAATATGACAATATCTCAGTTTCATTCAGAGTTTCTTATTGTTTCTTGTGGTGTGACTCACCTGAGTGGTACGGCAAACTGATGGTCTGCATATTCTGCTTTACTTTGCCATCAGAAGTGAACATTAATACCTGAATATAAACAGAAGTGATCATTCGAGTGTTGAAGATATCAGTGTGAATTTATTGATGTTTACAGTCTTCTTAACTGACCAGTTTTAACTCACATGGTTTCTGTCATTATTCAGCATGATTTTAACAGTCTTCAGACAAGTGTCAAACTCTTGCTTTTTACATGGTACCAACTCTGCCTGGATGGTAAAACTTGGACTTGCAGCAATCTGAAATATATAGTGTGAGTGCAATTAAATAAATAATCAGTCTTTTTTCTTCAGCATATATGGTTTTAAAAATTAAATAGTAAAAGCACTGACTCATTCACCTTGCGTTCCACCTTAGCTAGAGTGTAGTAACAGTCTCCATGGAAGGTGTAGGTTTTTCCATCAAAGGTAGTTACATGTGAACCCTCCTCAACTGCACATGTAGCTGGTGTTGGAAGACTCTTACAATCCCATCTCCCCTCAAAACATGTACTGAAACAATACAAATAATTTAAGTTAACAAAAAAAAACAAAAAAAAAACAAACAAAACAACTCCCCCCAACAAAAAAGGTGCATGTGACATACCATTCCTCTCTGCCCTGTCGGTAAACCTCACCAGAGTTGTAGATGTTGTTGTGCTTGCACTGACATTCAGATTGAGCAATGCATCCTCTCTCAGAAATATCATCAAACACAGTTCCTGAAGGAGACACAAGCAACATGAACATTCACAGACTTGATAGATGACATCTGAAAGTGAAATGTTAGATTTAAAACAGCACCAACCAGGAGGACAGAAGCAACCATCCATTTTGTGGTCCTCACACAGTGAACTTGTATCTGGGAGTCTGCATGTGTCCATGCAAGGGGAGCCGCTCTCTTCATAAACCATGTTGAAGGGGCACGTCTTAGCTGTGAAGATATGGCACAGTTTTAAAGAAACAGATGGACATGGGGATTACTGTGAGTCGTGTCATATTATCACAGGCTCTCATTTATTTCCCACCAAGGCATACTTTTGTTTTGGTTATTTGGACCAGTTCCCCTGAAACACTTAAACCAATAACGAATATATCAAGTTAAAATGTGTGTGGATCCTCTGTAGCCTTGCCACAGAACTCCACTGTTCTTTAGTGCTCTCTCCACCCCTTATCATATAAAATATATAGATATAATAAAAGACAAAACAGAAAAGAGGACATTACCACAGAAATCAGGTCTCCTCCAGTTGGGAGGCTGCCCTCCTGCATGGGAACACTGGCGAGAGAACTCAGACAGCGTGCTGCAGACACAGAAGTCTTTTGTACTGTTGGTGCAGCCACACATGTCCTGCACGCAGGCCTGGATGTAAGGTTTAGGGTCGATCTGTTTGGTGCAGGAGCTCCAAGACTTTGAACGCAACATCTGGTTACATTTGGGTCGCTGAAAGGGAGAAGAGACAAATGATAGAGACCAAAGTTACAGAATGCTACACTTACAACTTATCATGACATCTCTACTGCTGCAACTATATGGATAATGAACTCACAAACTTCTTGCATGAATCTGACTCAGTCACAGCCTCCGGTGATTCATCTTCCTCTTCATACGGGTCCTCACAGTCATCATTTGGACGATGGACTTTATATTTGTTGCCAAACTCAATGGGGCTGATTTTACGACCTGCATGTGATTGCAATTATAGTGTCAAATGTCAAAGATAAATTGGTTGGTTGTTGAACAGTATTAATACATAAAGTAAAGAATGATATATACCACTCTGAATGAACTCATTGTGGACAGAAACACCATTGAAGTCTCCACAAAGTCCACAAGTACGATTAGCATATTTTTCATCAAGTTCCACCTACAACAGACAATACGAAGGGTTAAAATATGTTTTTAATTGTGCAGTGAGTACCACATATCCATGAAGCAGTAGTATTCTGATGTGTGCAAGATTATAGAGAAATCTCTTTATAAGAAATATCTACATAAAATATTTACCATGACGGCATCATCACCATTCCACCTGACGACAATGCCAATTTTGGACTGGAGCTTAATGTATGCACCATTTTCTTCTACTTGTACTCCTGCCTTGTTGTATGGCATTTTGACGCTGGCAAAAAGAAAATGCTATATTAATTATAATGCACAAATATCAGAGCAGAGTGACAAACTTTTCTATTTTGGGGACAAAATAAACTTCTACTCAGTGTAGGTTTTTACTCACTGACGGCCATCCACAGTGACCAAGCCCTTGGTGAGTTTGAATACTGTATTGATGGTGACTGCCACATAACTGATTGTCAGGTTTCCGTCATGCTTTTTCCTTTTAAAATGTACTGCGAAATCCTGGTAAGACTTGTGGCAGTCGGAGACCAGGTTGTATTCGCACATACCAGGGAACTGGTACACATCACCATCAAACGTCTTGAAGTGCTCTCTGCCCCATGTGCTGCAGATCCTGTTGACATGGTTGCGAACTGGGGAGGCAAATGAGAAAAGGAAAAGCATTATTAAAATTTCCTCACATGAGCATAAATATAATATGATCTAATATAAATCTAAAATGTTTAGTCTTACCCTGTCTGGCTTGGATATCAGCGACACTGGCAACAGACAAAGCAAGAAAACACAACCACACAAATCTCCACTTCATTGTTGCGGCCACCAAAGCAGGTAATAATCAGACAACGCTCGACAGCCCTTTATATTAACATTGCTCTTTTTTTTTTTTTTTTTTTTGCTCCCACCCTTTTTGAGAAGTAATGCATGCTTTTGCCAAGACATGATACACTTGGTCTGAAAGGTCATTTGATGCTTTTCAGAAATGTAAGTGATGTTGTATTCTCTATGTCTACCGTATCTCTTGATTAAACAAGCAACTC
Organism: Lutjanus erythropterus; assembly: GCF_056507025.1. Lineage (NCBI taxonomy): Eukaryota > Metazoa > Chordata > Actinopteri > Lutjaniformes > Lutjanidae > Lutjanus > Lutjanus erythropterus. Next base: position 23,522,816 of record NC_139329.1, on the reverse strand, counting down.
TGGGAGACATTTCTAGAGAAATTTGTGGGATTTATGCTGTTTTGTTGACATTGTGTTGTTCCAGGCTTTTTCTGTGACAAGTAATAATTTTTGGAGGAAATTTCTAATAAAAAACTAAAAACTATAACTAACAGAATTCCCAAACATTTTTGCAACTTTTCTTATAATAAAATACTGACTATTAAATATTCATTACTCTTTAAATTTTCTCCAAATTCCTCCAGGTGACAGCCAGACCTTATTATATGTTTATATTAAGATTATGAACGGGGGAACACAGTCTCGTGAGATCATCTTGCTGGATTTCATGGGAGACAATTTCATGTGATCTCATGTGGAAGCAGATGCAAACAAACCGTAGACTGATGCGGTGCAACAGTTTACTGCAGTTAAGCTTTGCCATGAGAAAAACAGATGCAGAAGTTAAACGAGTCTGGTAGTGTAATATGTTACATTTGCTTCTTACTTCTTTAAAAAGTAATAACATTACCCTAATTATTACTCGGTATCAAAAGTACATTACTCTTTATATTACTATATTACTTTTGTACTTTGTTGGTGGCCATGTTGTGCTGATCCAGTGAGCTGTTAACACCCAGAAATCTTCCAAGGTGCTGTCCTCAATTGTCTTGGTTTGTCCACCACACAAAGATATTCAGTTTAATGTCTTAGAGGACTCAAGAAACCACAAAATATTCAACTTTGAGAAGCTAAAATTAAAGAACTTGGACATTTTTTGTTAAAAATTACTCAAAACAATTCTTCGATTATCAAAATACTTGGCAATTCATTTAATAGTTGATTAATTATTGACCATGCTATTGGGCATCTTATAATGTTACAAGTACTTGTTTGAAGTACAATCAATTATACAAAAAGACTTTGACAACTTAATAGACAAGCAGTATATGCTGCCTGCAGTCTCTTTTTTAAGAGTATAGTCAGAAATTTTCAAAACCTACAAATTGTTATGTATTTTGGACAATTTTGGTTGATAAATTTTGTTGTGTCTTATTTCTTTAGAAGGTATTTTGTTCTGTTTTGTATTAAGCGTGACCCATTTGGCAAAGGCAAATATCTCATGCAACCAATAATAATGGCCATAATATCGAAGAAACGGATGAGAAATTATATTATGTTGTGTTTCAGGTTACTGTTGGTTTGAATGTGTTGTGTGTTTCATTTGGGGTTATGAATAGCCCAGGATGTGCATGTAAGACTACATCCTTGATTGCTGTCATCGTCTGCCTACAGTGTCAACTTAAAATGCCACCAGTGTCTCACTGAGAAAATTACATGACAATGGCTCTATTGTCTGTGCTGTGTGTATAATGACAGCAGGCGATTCAACTATTTACTTGTAAGACCAAGCAGTTCACAGTGACACCCACACATCAATGATGCAGGTGTTTTCATCAAGGTGCTGGTCTAATCATCAGGAGCCAATTCACCGTGTAGTCACGAACTCTAAACTTAAAAATCACTTTATTATTCCAGTACAACTGAACAGTTAATTGTGTTCCAAGATCATACCCAATTAAACATTTACTCATTAGGGCCAGTGTTTTCTAGTTTTTCTGCATTTGTTTGTGTGTGATGTGGGTGAACTTACGAGTAGCAAACTTAATGGCTTGTAGCTGGTTGATAAAAACAGAAATAAATAATTTAAACGAACCTAATTTGTCGTGTAAAGCTTCTTTTGAGTGTTTAGAAAAGCCCCCTATAAATAAAATGAATTACTACTAAATAGATGTAATCTTACTTTAGCAAGCATGTCATATGTCGGCTTACAGCTGGAAAAGTGTCTGAAGTTTAAGTTTAGTTCAGTAGTCACAGAGCTCTTAGCATTAATTAATTAATTCTAATTATTACTCAGTATCAAAAGTACATTACTCTTTATATTACTATATTACTTTTGTACTTTGTTGGTGGCCATGTTGTGCTGATCCAGTGAGCTGTTAACACCCAGTCTGTAAGTAATGATAGTACTTCCACCTGTGGAAAGTATGTCTCTCTCCTCCTCACTCATCCTTAGCTTTTCAGTTTTTTCTCCAGATACACAGTTTTCTGTCATCAAATGTTGCCTTTAACCAAGTAAAACCATGAACAGAACAAACAAACACAAATAACTACCAACTATCAGATGGCTGACCAACTAAAACTGCTAGCTAGCTCAAACTTCTTGAATGAATTTTATTTGGAGAGAGGACCAAGTTGTTATTTCATGATGACAGGATTTCATGAATATTGTCCATTACAGTGTCCAGATCCCCACCTTTGTTTCAGTTCAGAAGGTTTTTTCAGCTAAAGTCTAAACCAAATTACACGTTTTGTCCATATCGCTGTTGAACCTGGATTATACCATATCCTGTTTTAGTTCAATGTTAGCTAATTAAGAGAGGTTTGGCCCAAATTTGAGGGGTGACAATCAAACACAAGTTGTGTGCCCTGTGTGCAAAACAGACAGATCACTGGCTTTTAGATGAATGTGGTTTATTCATATTCAAAATAATTCACTTTTTTAAGATAAAAAGCAAATATAAGGAACAATCCTCACAAGCATGAGTCACACTGTCTTAAATGACCAGGTATGGTAATCAGTAGTTGAGTTGTTGCATGTTCAATTAGTGTGTTTTGCATGTTGTAACAACTCATGCAGTGTTTATACAAACGGAAAGGTACATCAAACAGAATGCTTTGACTCTTAACAGTTAGACTGTTTAGTCCAATCATTAATTTGTGTTGTGCATGTTCACAGAGTAAACTAAGTGCCATGTCAGTCAGGTCTGTTGCAGACTTGCAGAGCAGGCAGCACAGCAAGAGAGGAGGCCAGGCGCTGTGAGGGACACGCCCTATTAAGAGTGTCGATTTAGTATTATCCATTACTAGTTTCATTTGAGTTAAATTAGTTTGGGAGATTTAGGAGCTAATGGTGGAAAATACCTGATGTTTGAATAAAAAATTAAGCTCCACACGAGGTGGAGCGTCCCAGAGTATAAAAGATAGACTTGTACTCTTTGAGCTCTTCCACGGTATAGCCACTGGTTTCTTTTTACACAAAAGTACGCTGATCTGCATTGAACCCTGTTGTTTTCTCGAACAGTTTGAGAAATATTTTTGACTATTAGGACAACCTGGACTAAGTGATGCCCTGGAGGACCTAACCATCACTGGCCTGGTCAAAGCACTCCAGGGACAGCACTACATTAAAGCCTGTACAGTAGTCTGACACACTGCTTTATATAAATAACCTCAGTGACATTTCGGTTTGTTTGTGCAATGGTAACAAGTGTTTAAGTTAAATAGTATTATGTCAATACTTATTACAACACCATGAACAGTCCCGACTCTAATCAAAACTGGTTCAGGGTAATTTGTTGCGTTAGATATCCTCCCTGAATCAACACAATGCATGTTGTCACAGAGAATGTCTGTCTTCCTTGTCATACAGCTGTCCTGCTCCTGTAGTTATAAGCCATGTTTGCCCATGGAGGAGCTACTTTGTGAGTAGCTATTTAACCATATGAAGCACGAGTTAATGTGGGTGACAAAGTAACTGTATATTGCACTTAAGTTTCCAAGAATCCCAAGTAAAGCAATGAGTTAACAGACTTTGGCAAAAAGCATTTTAATGAGTTGAGATGGGAGATGGGGATGGGGATGTCCAGACTCTCCAAATAAACAATTTGATTTGACTTTCAGTTTTAAAGCCTCTGGAAACAAACCTTCATGAATAAAATTGCATGTGATATGAAAGTTTAGTGTCATTAAACATCCACAAAGATCTGAGTGAAAATAAAAAAAATCAAAAACAGCTCATTTTGCAGTTTCTGTGTTTGGGCTTGGCAGATCACATTTGATTGGCAGCTCCCTCAGGTGTCCAAACACAGAAGTAATGTCCTGTTGTAGTGCAGCAGCAGCAGAACATATTTCAGCTATCTAAACAGAGGACTACCTAATTAAAAAAATCAACATCGTCAATGCAGGCAGCAGTAGACAAGCAGGTCCTGCGGGGGAAAATTACTGTTTTTTTTTTTCCCTGGCAAAGTTTTGTGGCTGTGAAGAAAGCACAGACAGCAGCTTCAGTCCCCTGTCGGCAAAGACTATCTGACAGCAAAATGAAGCTGTGAAAACATTCTAAATATTGTGTACACTTAAACTGATATTGATTTCAGCCAGGTAAAATCACTGTTTGTGTTACAGGAGTGATATAGGGGCTCAAAGGTCTCAGACTCACAGAAGAAGAAGAGAAGTTTTGTTGCACCTATATAGCAACTGACATTGATTTTGTATGATTGGTTTGTGGAATTAATTGTGTAATTTTTGTAATAATTCTCCAAGCACCAACATGCACCCAATAAACGCCCAATACAGGAAAGTGTTAAAATTAAATGACAATATTTCTAATGTGGCTTAAATCTGATTTCTAATACTTTTCATAGGTTGTACTATTATGTACGTGTGATCCAAAATTACATGGTTAGAACACTACTGTGGATTTGGGTTTCCAGAGGTTTTAAGGTCACCACTGAATCCAGCTTTTCAATTTAAACATATTTCTTTTAGGACTGGTGGATATGCTATTGTCACTATAAAGCTTTGATATGCAAATACCAACAGATCATTGGTTTTCTGCCATGACAACTTTCATTTCCATTCTTTAAATCTTCAAAACATCTATCTAGTCTATATGGTATCAAGTGTGATATATAGTGTATAGTGTCATCTTTTTTTTTTTGGTCAAACACGCATTGGCAGGGATGGAGATTAAAAAAAACCTGGGATAACTGCTAATTATGCCTTTGACTTTGATAACTGTATGACTGCTATGTATAATGTTATGCAGAACCGACTGGTCTGTTTAAACATCATTACTGTGAAATATCTGGAGGTGGAGTTGCATATGGTGAGTGCAGGGCAAAGTCCTGCAGGCTAGGACCTAGTTAGCTTGCATTTTGCTTGGGAGTGCATAATATCTCAGTATTTTAAAGCTATACCATGATATACAATATATCTTGACATGTTTTCTCTCAAACAACATACCATAAATACTGACGATCTTACAGAATATGATGCATTACTTTAGATTAAATTACCCAACAGTATATAAAGTAGGGCTGGACAAAGTTAAATATCAACTTACTCTTGAACAAATATCGCTATCAGTATTGCAACAATTTTGTTTGAATTGTGGGGAAATGTGTGTGAAATGATGCACAGCGTATCTAGAATATTTCCATTTAACAGAATGATGCATCTATGGAAATCCTGGATTTGTTAATATAGCTTCAATGAACAACTGGAACAAGCTGATAAAAAATAAGTGTGAAATAAGATGTTCCCAGCGGAATGACGTGACCCCTCTCCATCCCTCTGTGGGCTGGAACTTAAGTTCAGAACAACGCCACCTTCCTCACTCTCAACATCCTGCTGTATTCAGTTCTATTGTTCAGTTTGCCACCCATGTTTTCTTTGATAGAAAAAGTCAGTGTACTTTGCTTTCATTATGAAGAACCACATAATTCTATCTTTTAAAATTCTACTACTCAAAATACTTTTGAAAAATAAATATAATGTATTAATCCAATAAGCAAACACTAAAAAATAGAAACAAGACAATAGATGAAATGACACTTAAACAGAGTTGCATATTTTTATTTTAAGTGATAAATAATCTCTCTACAATGGTAATTGCTTTGCAAGAGATGTAATGATTGTTAAGACAGTATGAGAGGAAACTTAGACATCCTACATCCATTGATGTGATGACATTTTTATTACACCAGAGTGAAGCTTCGCCTCCTGCGAGCAGGTGCAGGCACTTTGGTGCAGTCTGTGTTACCACAGCTACACTCCTCCACATAGATGTATGTGTGGGGAACCACATCTCCATTCAAGCAGCGCAAGTTAACAGTGCGATTGCTGGAACGAGCCTCCTTACAGCAGGAGCAAGAATGCTGCATTGTAGCTGCTGCTTCAGAGTATCTGATGGAAGCAAAGAAGGGCCTGATTAAAATACTCAAAATCTGCACAGAATGTACCTTTAAGGTCCAGTGTGTAGGATTAAGTAACATCACGTGGTCTATTATGTCAACCTTTAACATTGTCACATTTGTGACTTTCCAGAGGAATGAGATATATTAATAACGTCATCCTTACTTGGTGAAAGTGTTGCAGGATCCTTCACAATATGGCATATCGACCACATGATCAGACCGACAGCCCTTGTGCATAACGTGGGTTTCCATGGTCATTATCCTGCAGGCCTTCTCCTTCTCCACACCTTTTCAAAAGACACACACGATTAGCTTCTTTTCATTTGAGTACCTTTTACCTCAAAGTAAAAAAGAAAAGTCATACTCACAAATTTTACAACAGCCATTTGCTGCAGTCTGAATTGTGTCCTAAGGCAGAAAACAGAAAACATCAACAAACTTTGTTTTAACCCATGTTCTCACAGATACAGTGAATTCAGATTTGTTGAAAGTGATACTTACAGGATGGCAGTTGCTCTGCTGGAATGGTGGGCAGACAATGTGTGAAGTGAGAGCTGTTAAAGTCTCACCGCTTTTAACGCACGTGAAATGCTCACACTTATTCTCAGGTGGTGACCAGGTTTGTCTTTGCTGGAGGACAGTGAGATGAATGTACACACACACACACACACACACACACACACACACACACACACACACACACACACACACACACACACACAAACCAGGATAATAAACACAGACATCAAAATACTGAGGAACTTTAGGCTATTAAACATGAACATGTGAAATCGCAGTCAAAAGAGATGATCCAGCTTACCTCCAAGAGCTTCTTGGTACCATTAATATTGAGGACACATTGAGTCTGTACACACTTCCCACAGCATTCATCTGAATCAGTTTCCACATATTCATATCCCTGAGAGAAGAGGGGAGTTAAGATCACCCTTTCAATAAACACATTCTGAGGAAAAAAAGTTATATTGTATGCATTGTGTGTTTGAGCACAATGGCTGTGTTTTTTCTTACCAAGTCACAGTTTTCTTGACATTGCCGAAACTGGCAAGATATCTTGAAGAGACCAGATTTGGGGTCAACTTCATTTGTACAAGTACAATCCTGACAAGTCATCACAGGAACTGTCGAACCATGCTAGTAAAAAAAAGAGGAAGTGTAGTTATACTTCTGTTTATATCCATACAAAGCTGTTGCAGTGCAACAGAAATCATTAAATGACAAAATATGTGACAAATCATTGTCATGTTTTCTTTTCTTATTTACCTGGTATTCAACTTCTTTGTGGACACAGACTTTTTTAGGCTCTAGAAAAAAGTAAGACAATGGAATTACAGAAAAGTGTCATCATTAGATTTTATATAAATTCAAACTGTGAATTAATGAGCTCACCACATGTACGTTCTGGACAGCATTTTCCATCAGGAACACTGACAACTGGCAGATATCCAACTGGACAGTTGCTGATGGCTGGACAATTCTGGCTGTGACATTCTGTGGACATGATAAAACAGTGATAGTACATAGTTAACAGGCATCCTGAGCAATCATTATCATTGTACAGATTTCTGAAAACTCCAGAAGGCAAATGTGCATTGATGTTAGGTGACTTACGACAAACCAAGGCAGAACAGCATGGGTCCGATGGATTAGTTTGGTTGACAAGGACAAACCCTGGACCAGTGCAGTTTGTTAGAGGTGGTGCTGGGCACACCTTTGGCTGGCAGGTCACAGTCTTGGTGGATTCCTTACAGATGCAGTTTTGGCATTTGTACTCAAACCTCTCATTAAACTGAAAGAATAAACAACATGAGTGACTTAACTCTTTTTCAAGAAAAAACAATTTCTGATTTTCACTGAACATGAAGAGAAGACTTAGCTCACCTCACGAGGAATGCCCTCGGGATCAAGACATCCTGTTGGAAAAAGAACAATCCTGTAGGACTTCATGAATGATATGATATATTCAGCTCAATGATAAGACTTGAAGATATACACCACACTTACCACACTTGTCAACACATATACCAGACTCTTTGTTGAAGAGTTTCATTCCATCAGGACAAAAGCAGCCCTCTGTAGTGAAGTTTGTGGTTGGTTCATTAGGACTATAATATTGAGAAAGAACAGATAGTTATTTCTTTCAGATCTCTAAACACTGTTCACTTAATACACTGCATTCTACTCTGCTTATTACCATTATGCTGTTAACAATAGATATCTATTGGCACTATCCATCATGATTCTAGTCTGAGGAAATGCTAATGTGAACTATAAAAGGCACACTCTGTTGTTATTTTAACTTACTTGTCTTCACAGGTTGGCTGTTCTGCAGGACCACATGGCTTGTAAACTTTGTCCGATGGGCAGTCACCAGCTGTAAGTTGGTTGGTTATGGTTGGTTGGTTATGATTATTTACAAGTTAGTACTTAGCAATATCAAATTAGAAAAAAATTAAAGAAAATCATTTTAAACCCTTAATTTGAACTATAATTATTTTGTTGATGACCTTGCTGTGCTGGCATTTTGCCTTTGTGTCCTTGAAAAATTGAATACCAAAGTGCCCTGAAAATTATGAAACACCAGGCTCACTTACCACACAGTTTGGTGTGATTCCTCCAGTGAAGGCAAACCCCAGCCTGAGCACAGGCTGCAGCATAAGTCTGCAAACTTGTGCACTCTACTGCTGGGTTGGAAACATGGCAGCTATCAAAAACACAACCTTGGTAGAATTTGTCAGGATCAACAAAGGGATGGCACTCTGCAAAAACACTGTGAAAGCAAAGCACAAACACAAAAACACACAAAAAAAAGTTATTGTGGTTTAACTGCAATGTGTCAAGGATATGGGGATGAATATCAACTATTACAGTAACTGGATAATGCCAACCTGCTCTTAAGCAGATCACATATGGAGTCTGGCTTGCATGGGCTTAAGGTTGGTGGAGGTTCAGGTTTACTGGTGGGCACTACAGAGGGTAGCTGGCAGTTGGGTTGGTAAATATGTTTTGCTGGCCAATAGTCAGCCATCACGGCACAACTTTCCACCAGCTTGCCTCCAGGCAACATGCAGTCATCAGCCTGGTTATTATTGCATGTTCCTGACAATAGAGTCACAAAACAGTTAACATTACAATCTAACCTCAAATAAATATTTTACCAATATTGCCACTAAAGAGAAAGATGGTCTTACCACAATGGCCCTGTGTGTTTTTGCCAAAGTATTGAAATGGAAGGGTGACACTAAAACCAGTTATTCCAAATGTAATGACCACATTTAGATGAGGGATCTCCAAAATCAAGTTCAAGCCAGAATTTAAGACCTTAACACCTAGATGTGAATAAGGCAGTTTCAAAGGGGTCCCATCTTTGAGTGCCTACAGGGAAAATAGTAAATTGACTGAATAACAAGAAAAAATACATATACTATGACAAAATACTCCATCATTACTATTTCATTTACACAATCAGTAACAGGAATGGAAGAATGTACAATACAGACCACATGACCATATATACCTCCAACTGCGCTGCTCCAATAAGGTTATGATTCATGAGTGTGATGACTTGTGATTTGAATGATACAATTATTGATCGTGGACAAGAAACATCTTCAGTGGGATCACAATATACATTGTCAATGTAAATCTTCAAGTCAAATTTTGCTGAAATCTCTTCCATCAAGACATAAGTACAGTTGCCTTGATAACTGTAGTAGAGTCCATCAAAAGTGATGTAATGGGGATCTCCCCAGCCTTCACATACACCTGAAAAGAAACAGAAGTTAAGAATCTGACATTTATTTAAGCAAAACCTGTGTAAATAAATACGTCATACATGCTTTTAATAACAGAGTGGCTTACAGTCACAAGCGTAATGTTTACAGCAGTGGTATTCGTCATCAACAAGAACTGGTTTCTTCCCATTGGTACAAGTGATAGTCTCAAGGGGTGGGCATTCAAATGGAATTATTTCAATTATATTGTCCTCAATGCATCTAGCCATGATGCAGTCGCACAAATGGAAGGTTTCATTTTGCTGATGTAAAGAGAAAAAGAAGGAGACAATTCTTGTAAAGCCTTTTCATACATAAATATGCAGTGTTACATATATTCTAATAATGACATAAAATAATACATTGTAATGTGTTAGATAAATAAAAATTCTTACTGTTACATTCCAAGTGGGACACACAGGTGGAGATTCAGTTGTAGTAGTAGATTCAGTTGGAGGGGTCGTAGCTCTTGTGGCGGTAGTTGGCGATTCAGTTGAGGTAGTAGATTCAGTTGGTGGGGTCGTAGATCTTGTGGCGGTAGTTGGTGACTCTGTTGTAGCAGTAGATTCAGTTGATGGGGTTGTAGATATTGTGGTGGTAGCTGGCGATTCAGTTGTAGTGCTAGATTCAGTTCGCGGGGTCGTAGATCTTGTGGTGGTTGTTAGTGATTCAGGTGTAGTACTAGATGCAGTTGGCGGGGTCGTAGATCTTGTGGTGGTAGTTGGCGATTTAGGTGTAGTAGTAGATTTAGTTGGCGAGGTTGTAGATCCTGTGGTGGTAGTTGGCGATTCAATTGTAGTAGTAGATTCAGTTGGCAGGGTCGTAGATGTTGTGCTGGTCTTTGGCGATTCAGTTGTAGTAGTAGATTTAGTTGGCGGGTTCGTAGATCTTGTGGTGGTTGTTGGCGATTCAGGTGTAGTAGTAGATTTAGTTGGTGAGGTTGTAAATCTTGTGATGGTCGTTGGTGATTCGGTTGTAGTAGTAGATTCAGTTGACGGGGTCATAGAGCTTGTGGTGGTAGTTGGTGATTCAGTTGTAGTAGTAGATTCAGTTGGTGTGGTCGTAGATGTGGTGGTAGTTGGCGATTCAGTTGTAGTAATAGATTCAGTTGGTGTGGTCGTAGATGTGGTGGTAGTTGGTGATTCAGTTGTAGTAGTAGATTTAGTTGGTGGGGTCGTAAATCTTGTGGTGGTAGCTGGCGATTCAGTTGTAGTAGTAGATTCAGTTGGTGTGGTCGTTGATGTTGTGGTGGTAGTTGGCGATTCAGTTGTACTAGTAGATTCAGTTGGTGTGGTCGTAGATGTTGTAGTGGTAGTTGGCGATTCAGTTGTAGTAGTAGATTCAGTTGGTGTGGTCGTAGATGTTGTGGTGGTAGTTGGCGATTCAGGTGTAGTAGTAGATTCAGTTGGTGTGGTCGTAGATCTTGTGGTGGTAGTTGGTGATTCAGTTGTAGTAGTAGATTCAGTTGGTGTGGTCGTAGGTGTTGTGGTGGTAGTTGGCGATTCAGGTGTAGTAGTAGATGCAGTTGGCGGGGTCATAGATGTTGTGGTGGTTGTTGGGGATTCAGTTGTAGTAGTAGATGCAGTTGATGGGGTTGTAGATCTTGTGGTGATCGTTGATGATTCAGTTGTAGTAGGAGATTCAGTTGACGGGGTCGTAGATCTTGTGGTGGTCATTGGTGATTGACTTGAAGTAATTACTACAACTGGTTGGGTTCTATATCCTGTGGTGGTCGTTGGGGGTCGACTTGCAGTAATTTCTGTTGGTAATTCAGTTGGAGCAGTAGATTCAGTTGGTGTGGTCGTAGATGTTGTGGTGGTAGTTGGCGATTCAGTTGTAGTAGTAGTAGATTCAGTTGGCGGGGTTGTAGATCTTGTAGTGGTTGTTGGTGACTCAGTTGTAGTAGTAGATTCAGTTGGTGTGGTTGTAGATGTGGTGGTAGTTGGCGATTCAGTTGTAGTAGTAGATTCAGTTGGTGTGGTCGTAGATCTTGTGGTGGTAGTTGGCGATTCAGTTGTAGTAGTAGATTCACTTGGTGTGGTTGTAGATGTGGTGGTAGTTGGCGATTCAGTTGTAGTAGGAGATTCAGTTGGTGTGGTCGTAGATGTTGTGGTGGTAGTTGGCGATTCAGGTGTAGTAGTAGATTCAGTTGGCGGGGTCGTAGATGTTGTGGTGGTAGTTGGCGATTCAGTTGTAATAGTAGATTTAGTTGGTGGGGTCGTAAATCTTGTGGTGGTAGCTGGCGATTCAGTTGTAGTAGTAGATTCAGTTGGCGGGGTTGTAGATGTTGTGGTGGTAGTTGGCAATTCAGTTGTAGTAGTAGATTCAGTTGGTGTGGTCGTAGATGTTGTGCTGGTAGTTGGCGATTCAGTTGTAGTAGTAGATTCAGTTGGTGTGGTCGTAGATGTTGTGGTGGTAGTTGGCGATTCAGTTGTAGTAGTAGATTTAGTTGGTGGGGTCGTAAATCTTGTGGTGGTAGCTGGCGATTCAGTTGTACTGGTAGATTCAGTTGGTGTGGTCGTAGATGTTGTGGTGGTAGTTGGTGATTCAGGTGTAGTAGTAGATTCAGTTGGCGGGGTTATAGATGTTGTGGTGGTAGTTGGTGATTCAGTTGTAGTAGTAGATGCAGTTGGTGTGGTCGTAGATCTTGTGCTGGTAGTTGGCGATTCAGTTGTAGTAGTAGATTCAGTTGGTGTGGTCGTAGATGTTGTGGTGGTAGTTGGCGATTCAGGTGTAGTAGTAGATTCAGTTGGTGTGGTCATAGATGTTGTGGTGGTAGTTGGCGATTCAGTTGTAGCAGTAGATTCAGTTGGTGTGGTCGTAGATGTTGTGGTGGTAGTTGGCGATTCAGGTGTAGCAGTAGATTCAGTTGGTGTGGTCGTAGATGTTGTGGTCGTAGTTGGCGATTCAGTTGTAGTAGTAGATTCAGTTGGTGTGGTCGTAGATGTTGTGGTGGTAGTTGGCGATTCAGGTGTAGTAGTAGATTCAGTTGGTGGGGTCGTAGATCTTGTGGTGGTTATTGGCGATTCAGTTGTAGTAGTAGATTTAGTTGGTGGGGTCGTAGATCTTGTGGTGGTTGTTGGCGATTCAGTTGTAGTAGTAGATTCAGTTGGCGGGGTCGTAGATCTTGTGGTAGTAGTTTGCGATTCAGTTGTAGTAGTAGATTCAGTTGGTGTGGTTGTAGATGTGGTGGTAGTTGGCGATTCAGTTGTAGTAGTAGATTCAGTTGGTAGGGTTGTAGATCTTGTGGTAGTCGTTGGTGACTCAGTTGTAGTAGTAGATTCAGTCGGTGGGGTCGTAGATCTTGTGCTGGTCGTTGGCGATTCAGTTGTAGTAGTAGATGTAGTTGGTGGGGTCGTAGATGTTGTGGTGGTAGTTGGCGATTCAGTTGTAGTAGTAGATTCAGTTGGTGGGGTCGTAGATCTTGTGGTGGTAGCTGGCGATTCAGTTGTACTGGTAGATTCAGTTGGTGTGGTCGTAGATGTTGTGGTGGTAGTTGGTGATTCAGGTGTAGTAGTAGATTCAGTTGGCGGGGTCATAGATGTTGTGGTGGTAGTTGGTGATTCAGTTGTAGTAGTAGATGCAGTTGGTGTGGTCGTAGATCTTGTGCTGGTAGTTGGCGATTCAGTTGTAGTAGTAGATTCAGTTGGTGTGGTCGTAGATGTTGTGGTGATAGTTGGCGATTTAGGTGTAGTAGTAGATTCAGTTGGTGTGGTCGTAGATGTTGTGGTCGTAGTTGGCGATTCAGTTGTAGTAGTAGATTCAGTTGGTGTGGTCGTAGATGTTGTGGTGGTAGTTGGCGATTCAGGTGTAGTAGTAGATTCAGTTGGTGTGGTCGTAGATGTTGTGGTCGTAGTTGGCGATTCAGTTGTAGTAGTAGATTCAGTTGGTGTGGTCGTAGATGTTGTGGTGGTAGTTGGCAATTCAGGTGTAGTAGTAGATTCAGTTGGCGGGGTCGTAGATGTTGTGGTGGTAGTTGGTGATTCAGTTGTAGTAGTAGATGCAGTTGGTGTGGTCGTAGATCTTGTGCTGGTAGTTGGCGATTCAGTTGTAGTAGTAGATTCAGTTGGTGTGGTCGTAGATGTTGTGGTGGTAGTTGGCGATTCAGGTGTAGTAGTAGATTCAGTTGGTGTGGTCATAGATGTTGTGGTGGTAGTTGGCGATTCAGTTGTAGCAGTAGATTCAGTTGGTGTGGTCATAGATGTTGTGGTGGTAGTTGGCGATTCAGGTGTAGTAGTAGATTCAGTTGGTGTGGTCGTAGATGTTGTGGTCATAGTTGGCGATTCAGTTGTATTAGTAGATTCAGTTGGTGTGGTCGTAGATGTTGTGGTGGTAGTTGGCGATTCAGGTGTAGTAGTAGATTCAGTTGGTGGGGTCGTAGATCTTGTGGTGGTTGTTAGCGATTCAGTTGTAGTAGTAGATTTAGTTGGTGGGGTCGTAGATCTTGTGCTGGTCGTTGGCGATTCAGTTGTAGTAGTAGATGTAGTTGGTGGGGTCGTAGATGTTGTGGTGGTAGTTGGCGATTCAGTTGTAGTAGTAGATTTAGTTGGTGGGGTCATAGATCTTGTGGTGGTAGCTGGCGATTCAGTTGTACTGGTAGATTCAGTTGGTGTGGTCGTAGATGTTGTGGTGGTAGTTGGTGATTCAGGTGTAGTAGTAGATTCAGTTGGCGGGGTCATAGATGTTGTGGTGGTAGTTGGCGATTCAGTTGTAGCAGTAGATTCAGTTGGTGTGGTCGTAGATGTTGTGGTGGTAGTTGGCGATTCAGGTGTAGTAGTAGATTCAGTTGGTGTGGTCGTAGATGTTGTGGTCGTAGTTGGCGATTCAGTTGTAGTAGTAGATTCAGTTGGTGTGGTCGTAGATGTTGTGGTCGTAGTTGGTGATTCAGTTGTAGTACTAGATTCAGTTGGTGTGGTCGTAGATGTTGTGGTGGTAGTTGGCGATTCAGGTGTAGTAGTAGATTCAGTTGGTGGGGTCGTAGATCTTGTGGTGGTTGTTGGCGATTCAGTTGTAGTAGTAGATTTAGTTGGTGGGGTCGTAGATCTTGTGGTGGTTGTTGGCGATTCAGTTGTAGTAGTAGATTCAGTTGGCGGGGTCGTAGATCTTGTGGTGGTAGTTGGCGATTCAGTTGTAGTAGTAGATTCAGTTGGTGTGGTTGTAGATGTGGTGGTAGTTGGCGATTCAGTTGTAGTAGTAGATTCAGTTGGTAGGGTTGTAGATCTTGTGGTAGTCCTTGGTGACTCAGTTGTAGTAGTAGATTCAGTTGGTGGGGTTGGTGGTTTTGTTGTCGTGGTTGGCTCTGGACTTAAAGTGGAAGATGTTGTTGGTAGGGTTGAAGTGTTTACACATATAGGACAACATACTCTGATCTCATAGTTAAAGCATTTATATGGACGGTCTGTCTGGTCCTGCTGTCTACATATTAAACCTATGTTCACATCACAACTGACAACTTGTCCAGTCTCATTTCGAAATTCAATGAAATCCTTATCAGGATTGTCTACAGATCTACAGTGGATGTCAATAGGATTTTCACATATATATCTACCCCTATTTGTTATGTTTTCATATGTTTCCCAGTCATTTTTGTCCTCTATGGGGTTATGCACATCATACCACTCTGACCATTCACATCCTGGAATACATGGTGTAGTGGCAGAAGTTATAGTGGTTGTAGTAGTCGGTTCAGTTGTAGTAGGTGGTTTTGTTGATGAGATTGTAGATCTTGTGGTGGTAGTTGGTGATTCAGTTGTAGTAGCAGATTCAGTTGGCGGGGTCGTAGATCTTGTGCTGGTCGTTGGCGATTCAGTTGTAGTAGTAGATTCAGTCGGTGGGGTCGTAGATCTTGTGGTGGTAGTTGGTGATTCAGTTGTAGTAGTATATTCAGTCGGTGGGGTCGTAGATCTTGTGCTGGTCATTGGCGATTCAGTTGTTGTAGTAGATGTAGTTGGTGGGGTCGTAGATCTTGTGGTGGTTGTTGGCGATTCAGGTGTAGTAGTAGATTCAGTTGGCGGGGTCATAGATGTTGTGGTGGTAGTTGGCGATTCAGTTGTAGCAGTAGATTCAGTTGGTGTGGTCGTAGATGTTGTGGTGGTAGTTGGCGATTCAGGTGTAGTAGTAGATTCAGTTGGTGTGGTCGTAGATGTTGTGGTCGTAGTTGGCGATTCAGTTGTAGTAGTAGATTCAGTTGGTGTGGTCGTAGATGTTGTGGTCGTAGTTGGTGATTCAGTTGTAGTACTAGATTCAGTTGGTGTGGTCGTAGATGTTGTGGTGGTAGTTGGCGATTCAGGTGTAGTAGTAGATTCAGTTGGTGGGGTCGTAGATCTTGTGGTGGTTGTTGGCGATTCAGTTGTAGTAGTAGATTTAGTTGGTGGGGTCGTAGATCTTGTGGTGGTTGTTGGCGATTCAGTTGTAGTAGTAGATTCAGTTGGCGGGGTCGTAGATCTTGTGGTGGTAGTTGGCGATTCAGTTGTAGTAGTAGATTCAGTTGGTGTGGTTGTAGATGTGGTGGTAGTTGGCGATTCAGTTGTAGTAGTAGATTCAGTTGGTAGGGTTGTAGATCTTGTGGTAGTCCTTGGTGACTCAGTTGTAGTAGTAGATTCAGTTGGTGGGGTTGGTGGTTTTGTTGTCGTGGTTGGCTCTGGACTTAAAGTGGAAGATGTTGTTGGTAGGGTTGAAGTGTTTACACATATAGGACAACATACTCTGATCTCATAGTTAAAGCATTTATATGGACGGTCTGTCTGGTCCTGCTGTCTACATATTAAACCTATGTTCACATCACAACTGACAACTTGTCCAGTCTCATTTCGAAATTCAATGAAATCCTTATCAGGATTGTCTACAGATCTACAATGGATGTCAATAGGATTTTCACATATATATCTACCCCTATTTGTTATGTTTTCATATGTTTCCCAGTCATTTTTGTCCTCTATGGGGTTATGCACATCATACCACTCTGACCATTCACATCCTGGAATACATGGTGTAGTGGCAGAAGTTATAGTGGTTGTAGTAGTCGGTTCAGTTGTAGTAGGTGGTTTTGTTGATGAGATTGTAGATCTTGTGGTGGTAGTTGGTGATTCAGTTGTAGTAGCAGATTCAGTTGGCGGGGTCGTAGATCTTGTGCTGGTCGTTGGCGATTCAGTTGTAGTAGTAGATTCAGTCGGTGGGGTCGTAGATCTTGTGGTGGTAGTTGGTGATTCAGTTGTAGTAGTATATTCAGTCGGTGGGGTCGTAGATCTTGTGCTGGTCATTGGCGATTCAGTTGTTGTAGTAGATGTAGTTGGTGGGGTCGTAGATCTTGTGGTGGTTGTTGGCGATTCAGTTGTAGTAGTAGATTCAGTTGGTGTGGTCGTAGATGTTGTGGTGGTAGTTGGCGATTCAGGTGTAGTAGTAGATTCAGTTGGCGGGGTCGTATTTGTTGTGGTGGTAGTTGGCGATTCAGTTGTAGTAGTAGATTCAGTTGGTGTGGTCGTAGATGTTGTGGTGGTAGTTGGCGATTCAGTTGTAGTAGTAGATTCAGTTGGCGGGGTTGTAGATGTTGTGGTGGTAGTTGGCGATTCAGTTGTAGTAGTAGATTCAGTTGGTGTGGTCGTAGACGTTGTGCTGGTAGTTGGCGATTCAGTTGTAGTAACAGATTCAGTTGGTGTGGTCGTAGATGTTGTGGTGGTAGTTGGCGATTCAGTTGTAGTAGGAGTTTCAGTTGGTGTGGTTACAGGTGTAGTAGTAGCAATAGTAGTTGGTGGTGTTGATGGTCGGGGTGTTGTAAAATTGCAGGTTTCATTTATATGTATCACTGTTCTATTAATGCAGATTGCATAGTAGCACATTTCCAGGTTGTCAGTCACATTGTAAATAACTTCATTTTCCTCATATATTTTCCCTTCGTAAATACAATACGGACAGTCCTTCACACACTCCTGCTCCTCTTCATCAAATATGGGAGTATCTTCTGGGCACACAGGGTAACAGCCTGTAAGAATAACAGCATACAACATCATTAATGTACATTATTTTTTGACAGTAAAATCATTGTGTTTACATTATATTTTACTCTTTGACATTGGGACAGCAAGATGGTCTATAACATCCATTCTTTTCTGTTTCACAAATTGGAATTGTACAACATTAGGAATTTAACACATTGATTAGATGTACCGTGAGACATTGTGAGTTCCCCTCTTACCTTCCAGGTTGGGTATAGGGTTGATACAAACTCCTTGTGGATTTAAACAGGTCTTGTAGCATGGTGTGTGACAAGGGTTGTAGTGCCACGTGCAGTTGCCTGGGCTGTTATAGTAATCACAAAAGACAGCTAGAAGGAAAAGATATATGTTATGATTTTAATAAAGGGAACTGATTCAAATAAGTGGATTAATCTCTTATAAAGCTTGACTCAGTGAAAGAGAACTAAAACTTAAATTCCACCTAATACATGCTCAAATTGTATTTCTTTGAGAGCTTCCAGATTCCATTTAGTTTTAAATAAATTCAGGAAGCTATCTTTGACTCAGAATGACAGAAAACTACCATGGATAATAATAAAGGACGAAGCTTATTTTTGAATAACGAACTCAAGACAATTTAAAAAATGAATTGAATAATACTTTGTATCTTAAGTTATACTACATTAAGTATTCATTTATCTAAAGGCATTATTTACACATATCATAGCAGTCTTTTATATTATATCCTATTTATAAAGGAAAGAAGCCATGCTCATACATACATCTTAAAAGATCATTAAATTCAGGGATCATAAGTATTTGTGGACCTGTAAACAGGACTTTGGACTGAAGAGACTCATAAACTTTAGCTTAATATGAGAGTAAAATGTTTACTTACGACAGATTTCTGGAGTTCTCCATGCAACACAGACGCCCTCCTCATTGCAAGCTTGAGCATAAGCTGCAACTGCTGTGCAGAAACACTCACAGTCTCCTCCAGTGTCACAGGCACATGAGTCTTTCACACAGTTTTCATAAAATGGATGGTAATCTACCTGTTATCAAAATATATGATCGGTTTCTTTAAAATGTATTGCATTCTTTCAACCATGGGGAAGTAAATCATGATAAAATAGCGACAAATCTGTCATTACCTTTCTGTGACACTCTTTGAAAGTATCTCCGGCTATAATGCTGCACATCATTTTTGCCCAGGGATGTCGATTGGGTTTTGCATCACAAGGGTCAGGATTCCCTTCCACATCTGAGCAGCTGCTTGACACTTTCCAGCTGTTTGCAAATTCTAACAGATTGCTCACTACCATCTGACTCTGAGTGGTGAAGTCGTTCTGTGCATCACCATCAAAATTTCCACAAAGGCCACATACTGCCCCCTGTGCAGCCAGACAGAAGGGGTAAGTGACTTCATTTACATGAGGACAATATGCAAAATTAGTACTCTGACATTACAAGGAACAAGTACATTCCAGGAATTAATATACTTGTATCATGTCGACAAACAGGATATCCTCTTTACTGCATTTATTTGGAATATTGTAATAAGTGCCTCAAGGATTTTTTCAGTAATCTTAATATATCAATACTATTGTTGTCCTATAAAGCTTTTTAAGTGGTTTAAGAAAACAGTTGGCAAAGATAGCTAAAGTGCAGATTTAAAAAAGATGGCACACCATGTCAAAGTTTCTCTAAATAAAGTTCTAAATACTTAAGAGATGTAAGAGATTTCAGTGATCATCACTAAAACAATTCCTGTGACTCACGTTGTGCTGTGGCTCCAGGAGGATGCGAACAGCTGTTTTGCGATCCCACATGACTGCCAGACCAATCTCAGATTCAATCACCAGATACAAGCCAACCCTCCTTATTCTGTATGAAATATGAGTGCCATGTCCCAGGTCCTCCTCTTCATATTTTCCCTTTGACAGCTTGACTTGCTTTCGCTGTAATATTAAGGAGATTTCCGTTGCATTCCTTGTAATGTAAAAAATGCTGTCTGATTCATGCATGTTTTAGGCACAGAATACATATCGGATTTTGGTATTGGGTCTTACCCCCAGTTGGATTCTGACAGATTTGGAGCATCTGGTGCCTGTAGTTCCACATTCCACATTTTCTGTCATAACTCCAAAGTTGTTCTGTGCTGTTTTATTGCCACATTTGTTCTTAAAAGAGAGAGAACCATTTAAAATTAAGTATCTTTACTTCACAGGAGACAGAAACTGATCAAATTTAACTTCAACTTGCCCTTCACTAGTCCACACTACTTTAAGAGCGATAAAAAAGCTAGAACATAAAACAAAGCTGTAATTCATCTCCAACAAGATCATCTAGTTATCTATATTTTTCATTTATAGTTCTTATTATGACAAGCATTCATCTTAAAGTCAATGGATATGAACATACAATAGTTGATGCAAACATTAAATAATGACTGTCTCTGAAGCCTGGTGTTCAAGTTAAGCAATAATGTAGAATTATAACATCATATCAATGGATTTCTGACATGAAGCCTGTGTGGACATAATATATTAAAAATAACAGTTGGCTGTGTCCAAAATCAATCCCTATTTACTGTATCGTGCACTGTAACACATTTAATCTCATTTACGCTCATTTTATTTGGCTGTTGAGTGAATATTGAATGTAAATATTTATCTATTATACAGTACAAAAAGTAGCGTTGATGGCATGTATACTACTTTCTGCTGACAATCGTACACAGCAATGCTCCACATTTTATTGATCAAGATTTACAACTACAACTCAATAGCTGTTAGTGATGATGCAAAAGTAAGTTCATTCTCATTTTACTGCTCACTAATAAGTAAACAAGTGAGTGTCCACTATACAGGGATAAGTCAATCAGTGA
Organism: Lutjanus erythropterus; assembly: GCF_056507025.1. Lineage (NCBI taxonomy): Eukaryota > Metazoa > Chordata > Actinopteri > Lutjaniformes > Lutjanidae > Lutjanus > Lutjanus erythropterus. The sequence continues at coordinate 23,502,187 of NC_139329.1, read as the reverse complement.
ACACAGGAGTGATTTCAGACACAGCCTGTTATTTGAATGACTTTGACATGCTTTGTTTACCTTGACAGCAACATATTCACAATGTCCTTGAAACCCATATGTTTTCTTATCAAATGTATTGTAGTGGCCACTCCCATAAATAATGCATGTTCCAGGACATTTTTTTTCTGTGCACTCCCAAATTCCACTTTTGCAGGTACTAGATGTATCAGAAATGGTTGAAAATACAAAGAAGAACAGTGTTTTTAATGCTGCAATTAAGTACAACATACAGGATGATATGATAATATTTGTTCATAGGATATGTATGATTAAAAACAAGGTCATACCAGTTATTGCACTGGTGACGGATTTGTGCTCCAGGGGCATAAAGATGTCCATCATGTTGACATGGACATTGATGTTCTTTCACACAGGAACCTTTGCCATCATCAAGGAGGCCACCTGGACACTGACACCCTGATTCACACTCTGTGGAGTCCTGGGAAGACAGATGAAAAATCACAGTGAACATTATTGATCCTGTTAGACATTACTGTTTAACATAGTCTCCACCATTTAACTGAGGAAATAAAACATTACATCCAGTTATATGAGACACAGCAGCAAATATAGCTCACACAAGCATCGCTGTCCAGATTTAAACAAGTTCGAGCACACTGCAGTCCAGGCTCTCCTGTGCCCGCAGTGGAGCAGTTGAAGAATACTTTTGGAGGGCGGCATGCTACAACACAAGTAGAAACCAATTTAACATTGTAATAACCACATGCTTGTGTTGTGGTGAAGAAAAGAAAAAAACAAAAAAAACTTACTGAATGAGCGGGCTCTCCAAGAATGGCAACGAAGCATTCCATTGGTGCAAACACTAGAAAAAGATACCAAAGATTTTGCAACACAAAGTCTCATATATTGCAGATATAATCATGCTAATCCTCATTATAAGATAAGTGATATGAAGTCCAGTGTTGCCAAATTGGAAACAACTGACTCACCAGTGTTCGTCATTGATGTTGATAGACTTTCCTGGCTTAATGTAGCCTTCATTATGGTAGCAGGAACATTTTGCCATGGGGACGCAGATGCCATTTTCATTTAAGTAGAGACCCTCAGCACAAGAGCAGCCATCCACAGGCAAGAAGTCAGAAGTGCAGCTCTGCTGCTTTGAGCCCAGTGATCTGCAAGTTAACTGGCATCTCTGATGCTGGTATGAGAAGGTCTGAGATTCTGGGCAGCTCCTTGTGTATTTATCTGTTTAGTGCACAATGTAATGCTGGTTACTTAGCATAGTTTTACGACCAACTTATGAAAGGGACAGTGATCATAAACTCATCATTTAGCGTTGCCTCAGCATAATAAAAGAAATTCTTACCACACACGTTCTGTCTCCAGTCTGTCAAGAACACGTCCTTTGATGAACAAGCTCGTGCATAGGAGGAGAAGACGGCACAGAGGCAGGCCTCACTCTTCTCACAGTTACAGCTTGCATAAATGCATCGCTGCAAAAGACAGACACTTTAAGAAAATTACAGTCCCATTCAACCTGAATTACATGAAAGACACAGAGAAAGGTTTTGCTGTACCTTGTGGTACAGCTCTGGATCCACCGCTGAATGACACTGTGCAAAGGTGCTGTTTTTCTTTAATAGCAAGGCGCACCAGTGTTTGGCGTACCACTCTGAGAATGGAGAAACAATTCATCTAAAATTCTGTTCAACCGTCTACTTTAACATGACATACTTGCAGACAACAAACAATCTGAGAATAAAAAAAAATACACAAATAAAAAACAGTAAAGATAAACAGTAGAATAATCAACCACTGCATGTTACCATTTTCCACACTGAGGGCACAGGGGTCATCAAGTCTTTCCTCTCTGTTTTGACACATGTTTGTTTTCCAAGAGTTACAAAAAGTTGCTGCTGTTCCCTCCACGATGCCCTGAGGAGTCTTCATGTCATCAGACAGCACCATGTTGTAGTTCCCACATAAACCTGAAGAAACCAAATACTTTATGATTGAATACGAATTTCATCATCATCATGTATATTTAAAGCAAAATCCACCCACTATATAACTTAATCATGCATTTATCTACTACTTTATCTATCTCTATTTACTTTACTTTTTTTTGGTTTGTCATATTTTTTGGTTTTGCATATTTGCAAGGATTCAGGGGTGGAATGAAGAAGAGGGGGGCAACAGCCTTGGATATCAAAATAGTATTTCGGGGAATATATAAAAATAATGTATAACAACTACTAGATGAGATTATAGCCAAATATATTAAACAAATTTATGTCCATTTGTTCTGCACTACTTGCCCAACATATATTGTGGGGGTGTCATTAATAAATACAGTATTGACAGTTTTTTTATGGCAAACATTGTTTCATATTACACTAATAAATCAACATAACTGTTGTCATCCCCATCAGACTGCAGTATGCATGTCTACAGTGAGTAATACTTTATTGAAAATGTATGCTGGTATACTTGTTATAATGCCAGTGCTTCAGACAAATGAAAAACTTACCTCGAGTCTTTGCTTTGTAACTCTGGTCCAGCCTGACGTAGACTTGCATGATAGGCACATGCTGGATCTGAATTTGTAACCCAAAACTGGTCTGAAGCAAGATGTGAAAGGATGAAGCGTGGAATATGTTGATGTCACCTTTGAATGAGGAGAAATACAAAAAGTCAGATAATTTACTGATGTTATAGCATGAATGAAATATGACAATATCTCAGTTTCATTCAGAGTTTCTTATTGTTTCTTGTGGTGTGACTCACCTGAGTGGTACGGCAAACTGATGGTCTGCATATTCTGCTTTACTTTGCCATCAGAAGTGAACATTAATACCTGAATATAAACAGAAGTGATCATTCGAGTGTTGAAGATATCAGTGTGAATTTATTGATGTTTACAGTCTTCTTAACTGACCAGTTTTAACTCACATGGTTTCTGTCATTATTCAGCATGATTTTAACAGTCTTCAGACAAGTGTCAAACTTCTGATGCGTACAGGGTGCCAACTGAACCAGGATGGAAAACTTTGGACTTGCATTATCCTGAAATGAATACAGTGTGAGTGCAATTAAATAAAAAAACAAGCATTTATTAAACATCAGCTGATTATACATTTTCTGCCATTTAATTGTACAAAGCATTGACTCATTCACCTTGCGTTCCACCTTAGCTAGAGTGTAGTAACAGTCTCCATGGAAGGTGTAGGTTTTTCCATCAAAGGTAGTTACATGTGAACCCTCTTCAACTGCACATGTAGCAGGTGTTGGAAGACTCTTACAATCCCATCTCCCCTCAAAACATGTACTGAAACAATACAAATAATTTAAGTTAACAAAAAAACACAGTTAAGGAGACCGGATAAAATATTACACTGACGTTATGGAATATTTGACATACCATTCCTCTCTGCCCTGTCGGTAAACCTCACCAGAGTTGTAGATTTTGTTGTGCTTGCACTGACATTCAGATTGAGCAATGCATCCTCTCTCGGAAATATCATCAAACACAGTTCCTGAAGGAGACACAAGCAACACGAACATTCACAGACTTGATAGATGAGGTCTCAAAGTGAAATGGGAGATTTAAATTACAATATGCACATGGAAACAGCACCAACCAGGAGGACAGAAGCAACCATCCATTTTGTGGTCCTCACACAGTGAACTTGTGTCTTGGTGTGTGCATGTGTCCATGCAAGGGGAGCCGCTCTCTTCATAAACCATGTTGAATGGGCACATTTTAGCTGTGAAGATATGGCACAATTTTAAAAAAAAATGATGTGCTGAAGTCAGCCAGAAGAGTAGATTTCTCTGGTTTTGCTTTATGAAGTTAAAAATTCCCTTTTTCAGTGTTTTTAATACAATATAATTTATCCTCTCATCCAAGAGCAGCATGAGAAAAGTAAAAAAAAATGCTCAAAAAAGGTACACAGAGAACAATAAAACTTAGTTGTTTTTCACTGAGCTGTTTCTCCACCCGATAAAATATAAAGATGATAACAAAACAGGACAAAGGAGGACACAAAACATTACCACAGAAATCAGGTGTCCTCCAGTTGGGAGGCTGCCCTCCTGCATGGGAACACTGTCGTGAGAACTCAGACAGCGTGCTGCAGACACAGAAGTCATTTGTACTGTTGGTGCAGCCACACATGTCCTGCACGCAGGCCTGGATGTAAGGTTCAGGGTCGATCTGTTTGGTGCAGGAGCTCCAAGACTTTGAACGCAACATCTGGTTGCAGGTGGTTTGCTTAAAGGGAAAAAGAGAATAATACAGATGAAGATAGTCAAATCCAAATGTATATATTACTAAATATCACTATTACTCATACTATGTGGGTAATGAACTCACAAACTCCTTGCATGAATCTGGCACGGTCACAGCTTCCAGTGATTCATCTTCCTCTTCGTACGGGTCCTCACAGTCATCATTTGGACGATGGACTTTATGTTTGTTGCCAAACTCAATGGGGCTGATTTTACGACCTGCATTCGATTGTAATTACAATGTCAAATGTCAAAGATACAGGCAACTATTGATTGAATTCATTAACACATAAAGTGAAATAACTACAAAGTAAATAAAATATACCATTGTGAATGAATTCATTGTAGATAGAAACACCATTGAAGTCTCCACAAAGTCCACAAGTACGATTAACATAGTCACTATCAAGTTCCACCTGCAACACAGCAAGGATTATTAAACACTTTAACACTTACACTGCACTATTAGAAAATAAAATCAAACAAAACACCAGTGACTGTATTTATTGTGTTCATCAAGTATAACTAAATCAAGAAAGGGACTGGACTTGAGACTGGTCATGAAACAGTCTATCAGTCTAACAGTCTAACAGTTTATTTCTGATGCCTCTATATGACCTACATGGGTTAACAAGACCATCTGCAAGAAGATCAGCTCTATATAGTTATTCGCTGGGTCAGATTATCTGTGAAATCAGATTAAAGAAGCCTGCATTTACATTTTCCCAGAGGGAGTTGTAGCGAGTTGTACATTAGCTAGTTAAAAAGAAGCACAAGGTGATAATTAGGGCCCGAGCACCGAACCGGTGCGAGGACCCTATTGGAATCGCAAGAGTTATTATTCTTATTTTTCCCGTGACGACAAATAAATCGCATTTTTGGGGGCCTTATCATATTCATAGGACCGCCAAATTTGGCGGGCGCGTCAGTCCCGGCGAAAAATTACGTATTTTAAGGGTCTCGAAAATGGGCGCGGCGAATTGGCTCAATAGCGCCATCTATAGACGAGCCCCGACGGCATGTTTGTCCGACGTGCACGAAACTTGGTATACAGATAGAACACGCCGGGACGCACAAAAAAGCCTCTTGGAGCCATGGGCTAAACCCTACAGGAAGTCGGCCATTTTGGACGGCGCGGCCGATTTTGGCGTTTCGCACGTGTCGTATTTGAACGAACTCGTCCCACACGATTCGTCGTATCGACTTCAAAATCACTATGTACCATCTAGACAACATGGTGATCAAAAGTTATTGAAGGTTTACGTTTTTGATAAAGGGCCTGCGCGTCAGGTGGCGGCGAATTTTGATGTCTCGCCATGAAACAGGAAATGGCTATAATTTTGGGGTACATGGTCAGATCTGCACCAAACTTCATGTGTTTGATCAGTGTATGGGCCTGAACACAAATATATGAAAATATTCCATAATTGTCATAGCGCCCCCTGCTGGTGGCAGAAAATGACTTTTTCCGGGTTTTGACATGCTGCTCCAAATTCATTCATTATTTCTAGCTCAAATTTGGTGAAGATGACCTTAACAAGTGGGTGATGCTACATTTTGAAGGGCGTGACGGTCCGGCGAAGGGTGTCGACGCTAGAGAGCGGCGAAGGACCGCGGCCCGAAAAAACGACATATTTATCAATAACTTTTGTGTGCAAGTTCACATCGGCATGAAATTTCATGTGTGCGTGACAAGTCCCGGCCTGAATGTATGATATTAATTTCGTCGATGGGCGTGGCCAAACGGCTTGACCACGCCCTTTAAACATCAGCCCCCCCGCCACGTTTGACCGACGTGCATGAAACTTGGTACACATGTGTATCACACCCAGACGCACAAAAAAGTCTCTTGGACCCATAGGCCAAACCCCACAGGAAGTCCGCCATTTTGAATTTCCTGTTAGGTTTGGCGTTTCACTTGTCACACATTATAACAAACTCCTCCTAGAGGAAGAATCAGAATGGCTTCAAATTCGCTGGCTACCTTCTGCACCACACTCTCATCAAAAGTTACTGAAAGATATTCCTCAACTTGAAGGGCGTGGCCATAGTGTGGCGGCGAATGTTGGCGTTTCGCCATAAATTCAATTTTTTATTTTTTTGCTATAACTTCTGTATAAATAGTTCAATTTGCACCACACTTCACATGTCTGATAATAGTCTGGCCCTGAACACACCTATATGAAAATATTCCATAATTCTCATAGCGCCCCCTGTTGGCGACAGGAAATGACATGTTTTACAGTTTGAGGTCCTGATCCCAGCACGTTGACCATATGAAACTGCAATCTGGTCTGAAAAGCCTTAAGACCATGATGATGCTACATCATGAAGATCAGGGCGTCTCGTGAAACGGCGTGACCCTGGCGGCGTGGCGAAGGTCCATGTTTCACCAACACACAGGAAGTTGCTATAACTGGACTGTACATGATCAGATCTGCCTGAAACTTGACATGCTTATTAAGAGTCCCAGTCTGAACATATGGTATGAGTTTCGTCCATGTCCGTGGCCAAATGGCGTGGCCACGCCCATTAACGCGTTTCGCCAAAACACAGGAAGTGGCTTTAGCCTCCCTGTACTTGGTCAAAACTGCCTGAAACTTTACATGTTCATTAACAGTCCTGACCTGAACATGTGATATGAGTTTTGTCCATGGGCGTGGTAAAATGGCTTGACCACGCCTTTTGACGTGCGGCGCCGCAAATACTGAGTTTAACCGATGTTTACAAAAATTGGTACACATATCTATCACATGGAGATAAACAAAAAAGTCTCTTGGACCCATAGGCTAAAGTCAACAGGAAGTCCGCCATTTTCAATTTCGTGCTCAATTTTGGCATTTTTCACATGTCCTGTTTTAACTAATTCCTCCTACACAAATGTTTCAATTGACTTGAAAACTTGAGTGGACCATCTTGACAAGTGTGTGATTAAAACTTATTAAAAGATTTGGTCAGCGTTAAACGCTGTGGCTGTAGCGTGGCAGCGAATTTTGGCGTTTCGCCATGAAACAGGAAATTGCTATAAGTTTAGTGTAAATTGGCCAATCTGCATCAAACTTCACATGTGTGATAATAGGCATGCCCTGAACACATCTACGTAATACTGTGGGCATGAAATGACAGTGAATTCCTTTAAAAAGTAGTTCACCCAAAAATGAAATTGCACTAAATATCTACTCATTCCTGTGCTGATGTGAGGAGGGATGAAGATCTCCAGTACACCTGTGTGCATGTACTTCCAGTGTCAGAGACTACAGTTGACAATGAGGCTGGAAACACGGTGTAAATGGTGTCTTTTTGGGTTACATTTTACTGTCACCTCTTACAGACACTTAAATCACACCACAGGAGCGGTACGGACACATTTTCTGGGTTATTTGTGCGCACTTGAGGTCTTTGCCCATCCCCGCATCGGCACGGGGGTGAGTGGGTGTCGAGAGCCGTTTGGTTTTCAAGGTGGACTGTGGCTTCGGGACGACGTCGGACGGTCGCGGCGGCGCGTGGCCTCTCCGCCCGGGGCGGGTCCGGGCGGCGGGCGGCGGTGGCCGGCCCCCCCGAGTGGCGCGGGGGTGCTCGGGCCCGGTCACAGCTGCTTGCAGCTTTAATTTTATTTTTGACATTATATTTTGTGGTTATTTTGATGGAGACATTTCCACTTTTGTTCAAAATCAACAAACGTGAATGTTCCTTGTAGTGGTTTTAAGGAGAGCTGTGCAGATATATTTCTGCCCGGTGTATCACATCATGAGCGCTCTAATGTCCTTCACATTTCAGCAGACAGTGTAGAAGAAGTAAATATACATTTTTACCATGACTGCATCATCACCATTCCACATGACAACAATGCCCACTGAGGATTGGAGCTTGATGTAAACTGCATTCTTCTCCACTTGGACTCCTGCATTGTAGTATGGCAGTTTGACACTGGGGGAAAAAGGGATTTTTTTTTTTAAATTATAATGAATATCATCGGAAAGAGAAGTGCAGCTGCTTTCCCGGGATATTCAGCGTTTTACTCACGGAAGGCCATTCACAGTGACCAGGTTCTTGGTGAGGTGGAACAAAAGGTCATTGATGGTGACTGCCACACGACTGACTGTTGGGTTTCCATCATGCTCTTTCCTGTTCATGTGCACTGAGAACTCCTGGTAGGTCTCGTGGCAGTCTGAGGCCAGGTTGTATTCACACATACCAGGGAACTGGTACACATCACCGTCGAACGTCTTGAAGTGCTCTCTGCCCCATGTGCTGCAGATGCTGCTCACATGGTTGCGAACTGAGGAAGAGAAAGAGTTTTGAGTTACTAAATCATCCACACAACTAGCATATGTATTATCCATCTGAATGAGTGAGCAAAGCAAAATAATCCATTCACACAGTCCTGAAAAGCATTCCACAGTCTTACCCAGTCTGGCTTGGACGTCGATGACACTGACAACAGACAAAGCAAGGAAACACAACCACACACACCTCCACCTCATCATTGCCACTGTGGGTTTGCTGTTTCCAAAGCAGGTAATGGTCAGACTGCACTTGAGGGTCCTTATATAGATATTAGGCTGCACTTTTTTGCTCCCACCCTCTTTCTGAGTAGGAGCTAAAGTTTTATTGCCAAGACATGGCAAACATATGCTGAATGGATGTATGACGCCTTTCACAAGTCCAATACAATTATTCTCACATCTTCCTTATCTCTTGATTGAACGAATATGTTTGCACTTCAGTTAAGACATTTTTATTCCTAGAGGAACAGGCAGCAATAAAACAGGTTTGCTGACAGTGTCCTCCTCTATTGTAAACTTCTTTTTTCTTTAAAAAGTAGTCACATCTGGATGTAATAATAAATCAGTGTCTTGAAGTCTTAAAGCTGTGTCAGGTTTCAATAAAATGCAACTATAATTTAGAGATGTGACTTTGTTATGACATGATTAAACAGGAAATAATGAAAAAAGACATTATTGGATTATTGTGCAACCACATCACGCCCAATGTCAGCTGGAATACGTAGCTTTAGATATATATGACCAGCCCTAGTCTCAACAACGCAAAACCAATTTCATTTTCAGAAAACACTGCGGCATACATTTTAATGATAATTATAATGAAATCAACCTTTAATAATCTATAAAAGCAACAAGATAAAATAAAATCTGAATGTTTTTATTTTAAAGCTCATACAAGGAGTTTTTAACTGGTTATGAAACAATATCAATGTAATAGTGATGTCTCTATATGATGTACATATGCAAATAACACATCCACAAACAAAACTGTCTGTTTCTAGATTTTTGATCTTAATGCCTGTCACTAGGTAAAAGTCTTCTTGAAATAACCTGAAACAAGCCTGTGTTTATATTTTCTCAGGCAAAGTTGTACATTAACCAGTTAAAATGAAGCAAGAGGAGATTTTTCTTTAGATAATTTTATTTTTGATGTTATATTTTGTGGTTATTATGGAGACAACACAACTGCTTTTGTCCACAGAGGCCTCTAAAAATATAAAAGGTCTTTGCAGTAGCTTATAAGCATAAATAAATGCATTGAGGAACCAGGAGCATCCTGTCACAGTTAAAATAAAATTAAAGGAAAGTAGAGATGCACATGCTTAAACAGTGGTTTAAACAGAGTCTGCATCACACTATTTGCCATCCGCTTTACATTTGAAAGGCAGGTGGATCACTGACAGACATCCTACAACGTTTAATGTTTGCCAAACAAAACTAAAGGAATCGGTGTTTCCACAAAGGATCAGGGCAATTCTTTCAGGGCAATCATTTCTCTTCCAAGTAACATTCTTCATAGTGTTTAACAGTTGATATTTGCTATAATTTTTACCTTGGGACAGCTAATAATACATAATGAAATTAATAATTCTGTCTGAGCAGGGTTGAGAATTGCATTATGGGATGAAGTCAATAATACAGGATCATTTCAACAGTGAAAGCAGTGTTCTGCTGAATTCTGTGACCTGTCAGATTCTGTAATGCTACAGGTCCATAAGAAAAAGACTGAGGTGTTAATATGAGGTGTGGTATTAGGCATTAGGGCTCGGCTGACAGATTGTTACAACTATTTTTTTAAACCAATAAGAAAGTCATATTTAATTTAGCCACATTTCTCACATTAAGCTAATCTGAAATACATTAAAGATAGCCTTTTTTGAGCGCTAGTAGAGCTATACAGCAATATTTTTTATGAGAAGGGCCTGTTCTGTTTGTATTTCATGCATGAGGACACATATGTATACACATGAGCATGCAGGTGAAATAAAACACATTTCAGCTGACAGTTATATGCTACTTGCAAAGAAATGTGCCAGCAAAACGCTGTTAACTAGCAAATACAGATGTTAACAAGGCAGATTTCTAAATATTTAAAGGGAGAGTTCACTCCAAAATCAAAAATACATATTTTTCCTCTTACCTGTAGTGCTGTTTATCCATCTAGATTGTTTTAGTGTGAGTTGGCGAGATCGGCCATAGCGATGTCTGCCTTCTCTGGAATATAATGGAACTAGATGGCACTCCGCTTGTGGAGCTCAAAGAACCAAAAAATACATTTGAAAAACTCAACAGCAATGTCTCTTTTCAGAAATCATGAACCAGTTACTCTGCATAACCCACATACCTTGTTGTTAACAGTTTCATGCAGGAATTATTTTCTTTCTACAGAACTACACCTGCCAACCACACCACCTATCACAGAAGGAAGTGTGCAACTATTCATGGACGAGAGGCTCATGCTCGTCACCACGCTGGTGGAAATGGCTCTTTGGCTGAGCTGTAACCTCTCGTTCTTGAACAGATGCATGTTTCCTTCTGTGTGGTGATATGGTTGACCGGTTTCGGTCGGTAGAAATAACATTTTTGTTTTGTTTTGTTTGTCATTGTCCTGTGATGAATTGGTGACTTATCCAGGGTGTACCCTGCCTCTCGCCAAATGTCAGCTGGAATCGACTCCAGCACCCTGGCAGCCCGTCAGGATAAGCGGTTACAGACAAAGGATGAATGGATGGACATTGTTTTATATGTGTGTTTTTGTTTTGTTGATATGTGAAGTGTCTGCATGGGTCGATATATAGTCAAAAATCTAGATGAGGGGTCGCCAATAGCTCACCCGGTGGAGTGTGCACCCCATGACTAGGGCTGAGTCCTTATACTGCAGTTTGCCGGTGTCCCTCTGCTGCATGTGTCCTCTCTCTAACTCCTTTCCTGTCCACTCTTCAGCTGTCTCTGTCAAAGGCTAAAACCCAACAATAATCAAAATTAAATCTCATAAATAAACGCTGTAATGATACCAGCAGTGCACTCTCATCCAATAATGAAGCATTAAAATATTATATGTATAAAACAACTTAAAGTTAATATTTGACTTAATGTTGTAAGACACTATACTGTATTATCTAAGTTTCATCTGTGTCATGAAGTAATGAAGAGCACCAGATGTGCATCTGCAGTGACTGTATCACATCCTTGATTGCAGTCATCCTCCACCTGCAGTGTCACGTTAATACACATGAGACTTGGCATCATGTCAAGCTGTAAACTTTCCAACTCTCAGACAAAGTCATAACAATAGGTATGTTTTGTAGCCACAGAAACCATGTGTTTAAGCCCCACTGAGCGGTTGAAAATTCTTTTTTTTTTTTTTTTTTTTTTTTAACTGAGCGAACTTAAAAGTTATATTACTCCGAGTTCAGTAAATGTAATACCCATCACACACATTGAGGCTTTACAGCACTTGTTTTATCAGTGCTTTTATCTAGCCCATATCTATATTTTCCCTGGGATCACAAAATTTCTCTCAGAAACATTAAAGTATGTATCTTTATGGAAATAAACATAAAGTTATTTTGCATGTTCTCAAACAGCAACTGATTGGAAGCTCCTCCAAGTGCAAACAGGACTTAGGACCACTCCCACAGGGGGACAGCTGCTTGATGAGGAAGGTGTATTGTTATTCCTACCTGGCATATACTGTGTTGATCCAGGGAGGACGGCACACTCACCAAATTACCTCAATGCAGTTTTGATTAGAGGCAAGACAATTTAATTCATGTTGACATAATACTGTTTACAGTAATATCCTTGCTGCCATTTCCCAACACAGACTTACGTGACACCCTAAACAAGTGTCAGAATACTACTTTATTATAGAAGATCAGTATGCTTATCATTATTATTATTATTATTATTATTATTATTATCATTATTATTATCATCATCATTATTATTATTATTATTACAGGGACAACAAGTTAAAAAAAAAAACAAATACCACGACTGCAGGGCAGGCCTTTTTGTTTGCAGGAAAGTATTCAAAGACAGCACTACATGTGTTACACGCTGTTTCAACAAGCAGAAATCAAACAGTGTCTTCTTTGATGTGCTTTGCGGGAAGGTTTAGTTGTAACAAACTAACACTGACTCATTACTCAGGGAATCATTAGCAGCTCATGCTCATGCTGAAGTAATTGTTAGGGCTACAACTAATAATTATTTTAGTTGTCAATTAATGTATTGATTATTTTCTCAATTAATCAAAATCAGATGATTGTGAAAGATGCCTGTAAATCCCTAGATCCCATGGTGATGTTCAACAAGATTCAGTTTACTAAATTGGAAGACTGGTGAAACCAGTGACTGTTCACTTTTGAGAAACTGTTACCTGTGAATTTATGATATTTTTGCCCAAAAAAGGCCTTAACAATCAGCTTAAGTCATTTTGAAAACTGTAGTAGATATGTTTTCAGTGGATTGCCTAATTGATCATTGGACTTATTTCAGTAACAGTAGGCTAATTATTACATGACCATTTAAGAAAGTTTGATTTCTGCTTGCAGTATGTTTTATTATGTTGTTGTATTGGTTTTAGTCAGTTTACTTATCTGTACAAATAATAATATTTAATATTTGCTTTATTATGAATTTGAGTAACAAGTGAAAATCTAAATATTAAACCTTGGTAGACTAAAAATTTACATAATGCGTAAGATTACTGTATAATGGTGAATATTGTAAATATTGGTAAACAGTACAATAGCTAATGTTACTTGCAAATAATAGTAAATGGTAAGCAAATAATAAATTGTAAATAAATTTTAGCCCTTTGTGTGTGGATAACATAAATCACAAGCATGGTCCTGTACTCTCCACTAAATTAATTTTAGATCTGTGGTGCCTCAAAATTTCTGAAGGATGTTGAAAATAGGAACTCACCAGGCAGATAAACGTTATGAGCTCCATCAGTTAGAAAATAGTCTTCCTTATGCGATTATTTTCATCTTTTTCCACTTTTTGTTTTCTTCCTTTTTTCTTTATTTCCCCCCCATCCGCCTAACATTTAACACTTAATTGCCCTCAACTGCCTGTCATTCCCCCTGCGCACTGCAGGTGGCAGCATACATTTGAACTTCGAGTGATCGACCACAAGAAGAAGCCTGCGCAGTGCGTACATCGTTCGCGCATGCGCAGTCAGCTTACCGGTAGTAAATGGAGGCTGTTTGAAATGTCGTCTGGAAACGCTACATGACGAGTTAAAAACATACGATGATATTTCAGTTAGTATTTACCAACTAGTTACGTTTGTAGAGAGCAGTCACAATGGGTGAGTCGACATGTAAGGCGTACTGTTTATGAGTTTGTCAGCTGGATAGCAACCCGAAAGTTAATCCATCAGTCAAGCTAACCGAGGGCGTTAAATGGTCAAAAGAAATGATACAGTGAAGTCTGTTAAAGGTTATTAGGAACCAAAATGATTGCTAAAAATTAACGATTTCTTTCTTTTAGCTTACATAGCCGAACTACATTTTCTGGATGTCAGTGATAAAGCTGTCATTGTTCGATAAACACCGAGGGTTTTTCTGTAGATACAGCTTAGCTTAAACTTTTAATTTTTCTACTATTTAGTTTTCTCTTATTGCCATGCAGTAAATGTAATGGACAGAATATAAAAACAACATAACCATACAATTCAGCAAAACCACAAAGTACACTACAGCCTGGTTTCAACAAAACCTCAATATTATAGCCCTCAAGAAGGTAAGATTAATTGCAGAGCTTTTCTATTTGGCTTCATTAGTTTTAGTGAGGTGTATATAATAATCTGGCAATAAAGTGTTATCGGTGACAACACATTTTCAGCACAACATTGATGCCCAAATCTTGCAAATCAACTCTTAATCTGTTATTATTATTTTTTTTATCCTTTACTCCATTTCTTTTTTCCCTTTAGACGCCAGAGGTGATGGTGCTGAGGACGTGGACATTGAGAGATCCTCATCTCCAAGTGGAATACCCTCTCCTGTAATGGACCGTAACCCATCACCGCCCCCAGACACCGCTGATGGCGAGGAGGATGGAGATTTGGATGCAATTGGAGATACTGTTTACAGCAAACACTGGCTTTTCAGTACCCTGACTCGTCTCATCCATGTAGGCACACTGTAATTCCTAGTGAAAACTTAATCAAAATAAAATTATTATTTATTTGCAGTAAATAGCATATTTCAAATACAAGTTACAAAATGCTTTACAAAGACCTAAAAGATTGATACAGTAAAATGTTTCATCCAACCTCATGACTGTAATGTAAACTGTTTCAAACTCAGGTGTACTGGAGATCAGGCAGCGACAGCACACTTTGAGCTGCATTTATTTTCTTTTATACTCTTTTTCCACTCAACTCACAAATCAGGCTGGTCACAGTTGATACTAAAGTGACTGCAGCATCATACTGTGCACATTGTCGCTCTGTCCTGTTGCTCTCTGCTGCACACTGTCCAACATAGCAAACATTTCTTCACATTTATATCATGGTCATGTTTTGCAGATGGTCACTGAGCATTCAGAAGGGGACTCTGAAGGTCAGATGCAGCTCCCTGATGATGATGAGGAAGATCTGTGTAGAGTCTGGGATATGGCGATGGATAAGGTAGAGTTCTTTCTGTGTGTCCCGTGGAGCCAATCACATTGTTTGTTTATAGTAATGTCCAGGTAGAATGTGTCATATATACAGTTTAAGGGCAGGAACATATTAAATATTTTATTTTTTATATATATAATTTCAAAATGTATACATGTCATTACTCCAAAATGATTTCACTAATGTTGGGTTGGAGACCTAATTTACCTGTTAGAGCACAGACTGAACAAATTAATTATTTACCCAAAATTATCAGAGCAACAAAGTACATAAAAAGGCACAGTAGGAACATCAGATTCAGACCTCTATGTTTAACTATATGTCTTTGTCTGTTACTGTTTGCGCCAAAACCAAAAATGACAACAAAAGCAAATAAATTTGCAGCTTTTACAAATCTTCACAATTCAAATTAACTGTCAGAAGTGACTGCTGTTGTAAGAGCAGTGTCATGATGAATCGATCTATAGGCTTCACATTCTTCCTTACTGACTTTTCATGATGTAATTTCCACTGAATTGAACTGGACTGAACGGGATTGGAGGTGTGTTGTAAATTTGATGAAAAACTGTTGAATAATATAAACAAATTGTTTAATCTGTGAAATCCTATTTGTACTGTTAAACATTAATGCTACATTATTTATGTAATCAAAGTGGAAATTAAACATGATCAAGGCAACAAAAGTGTACTGCATCAGAAATACCAATTCTTTTTTAATCTGAAGCAGTGATTCAACAATATGAACATTTTTGAAGGGATGTAGTTTTTGATGCTGTTGAACAAATTACATCCTTCATAATGATCATTAAGTTGTAAAGTAGCAGCTGAGTGTGAAGTGACTCGTGTAAATGTTTACATATTAACTAATGACTATTTTCATCTGTGTGTAGGATGTGGCTGGTTTTCTGCAGGAATTTAAAGCTACTGATATCCTTCTCGGGGTGATTGCCAAATCTCGCTGTCCACGTCTCACAGTGAGTGAAATTCTTTACAGGCGATGTTTCCTGTACTAAAATATAATCCTGTGTAATGTATTTAATTTGTGATGCAATATTTGTAGGTTCTTAGAATTCCCATGACAGGTCATAGATTTTTCTTTTCCTTCTTTAGGAAATTTGTGTGGGAATCCTCGGGAACATTGCTTGTTTTCCTGACACTTGTTTGACTCTCAGCCAAAATGAAGACTTAGGGTGGGTAAAAGTCATCATCTGTGAGTTTCCTTTAATAGATTTTGCACACTGATTCATTCCAGTAAATGCAACTGTGTGTGTCCACAGGGCTGTGCTGTTGCTTCTTCTCGGAGACACAGATCCTCCGACGCTGCTGGAAACAAGCAGGTGATATTTGCATTTTCTGTAGACATATGAGACAGACAGACCAAGAGAGAAGTAATCATCTGTTCTGGTGATTTTTTTTTTCCAGATTGGTGCTGACCTGTGTCTCTCAGAAAGATGTCTGTTCCCTGTGGCTTCAGCGAATACGACAGCAAACATCTGTGCGCTCCAACCTCTGTTTCATCATGTGCAGTTCTACCAACAGTACTGTGCTTTTATTTACTTTTTCCCCTGTAGTAAGATGATGAAGTATTACTTGTTAAATATCTGTCTGACACACAGAGGGGACTTACATTAAACTCAGCGGCCCTCTAAGCTGTTTAAAGGTTCCCCGTGGAGTTTCTGACCTCTAGTAGTGCTCTTTATCTTGTGCATGCACACAAGGACACACATGCACGCGTTTATGACATGATACACAGCCCCACCAGTAGTTTCATACCATTCCACTGATTAGCACACATTGAAATGTAAATGTAACTTTTGTTAGTTTAAAAGAAAACGCCATGGAGCACCTTCAACTTTTATCTGTTTTCTAAAATGGTTCTCATAAGTCATGACCTGTGTGTTTTACAGCTGACCTGCTTGAGAAGGTTGGAGAGCTGGTCGACAAACTCTTTGACCTTGATGAAGAGCTAATGAAGAGTTGGATCACAGCTCAGCCAAATGAGGAGGAGGAGGAGGAGGAGGAGGATGGTGAAAGCTGTCTGGATGTCATCTCATGTCTTCTTGAGGCAGCCAAGCAGCTTAGGTGGGATCCCGAAATTAACATTCAGGATAATGTTTTAGAGTTTTTAGCATCTTGAGGTGGAGGTCAAAACTTCATAAATTTACTTGGTTTCCATAGAGCCGATATTTTAAATTGCTGGAATATGAAAACAAATTACACTGTACTGAAGACATTTCAGTGAATTTTGCAGGCACTTATTAAATAGGTGCCTTTGCTTAGGATTATTTGACGTGGGGTTGTGTGAGGTGTTTATCCATAGTCAGTGTATTAGCTACAAGAAAGCTGGCATGGCCCTAGTTTGGAGAAGCAGCAGGAGTAACAGCACAGAAGCTAAGCAATGAACTGCTGTGGACAGGGTCAGCAGAAAAATTAATTTTAGCCACATCAAAAAGGTTCCACCTCAAACACTAAAATACTTTTTGCTGCTTAACTAGTATCATTTTGAACACACCTTTATTGCCTGTTCTTTCTGGTGCTGCCCTTCACACTGGTGGATAAAGGTTCAGCTCTTTGCTCCACATACACTTGAGGAGATCATGTAGCTAACTTGCAGGTCTGAATTAGGGTCAAAACCTAAATGAAGTCTTGATGAAATGCCTCAGTTGTTCTTTTTCATCTATCAAAAATCAATGCACTGATTATTGACATTCTATAAAACAGATCTATTATTTATTGCCAGTCTGATACTGCAGAGGTCAAACTAAATACATGGTGCTGATGATTTAGTTGACCCTTGGAGTTCAACATTATTAAATTGCTTTCACAGATCAGAGAGTCCGAATGGTTTAGAGGTTTACCTTCATGCCCTTCAACTCCTCACCACCATAGATGAGGGCCTTCAGACTTTTGGTAAGAATGATCAACACAGTATTCAGTTCAACTGTTGGCACATCGTTGCCGAAGTGTTTACCACAGTTGTTTGTTTCATAAAATCTAACACAGGACTGATGTGACATTGTTAAATCGTTTTCTTCCAGCTGCCCCGAATGGCCCTGGCAAAGCAGTTTGGGACTTTGTTAGTGACGTTGTGTGTGAGGACCTCTGTCAGCCAAAAGATCTTCCAGTTGTCCTGCAAGAGCAGAAGAGCATTTTGGTTCAGGCATTTGCTGTGCTGCAGGCTCTTTATAGATGCCAGGATCAGTGGAGCAGCAGAAGTGACCCAAGTAAGTTTTTTAACAGATACATTGTTCTTTAGTTTGCACATTTTACCACAGGTTCTGGTTCTGGTCACTGAACAATGTTGATATAGTGTTAGCGGTATGATTTCTGGGGGTAAATTAGATGGAATTTATGATATATTATGAATTTTCCCACATGTAAGGGCGCTCCGATCAATCATATCAACCATTCTATAAGCAGTTAAAGTTCTAAATAGTTTGATCTGTGGTGTTTATAAAGGCTGAGATCATGAATCGTCAGGGTCCAAAATTAACACCCAACAAACATCAAATGTTTGTAGATTTTCTGTTTGGCGAGTACATCTCCGAAGGCTGTCCTCCACACTGGTGGGTAAAGCCATAATAGTCATGCAGTAACACACTATACTGAGAGTCTATCACATTAGGCGTCATTTACTGCCACGCTGCTTGACACATGCAGACACAGGCACTGAGACTTCATGGTGCATTCATTGCACTTCGTAAACTCGAAAATCTAGACTCGAAAGACTACAAAGGTTGTTAAAAATGGTAAAGTTCCTATTTTGTCATAATTTCCTTTATTGAAATACATATGCCTGTATGTGTCATTACTTCTTTTTTTTCCACTGCAGCCTTTTTAATAATTAGGTGCTAAAATCAATTCAGCATCCCATTTATTTCTACACTGGCAGATTTGAAAAATTCTATTAAAAAATCGAATTAGATTATTATCACCAAATTCAAGTACCTCCAACTAATTTTAACATAGTTTTATAATTATACTTGATAAACAGTGCTGTTGAAATAGTTAGGCCTAAATAAATAATGCTACACAATTGGGACCAGTCGGGGCTTCTTGTTTTTTATGGATTGAAGCTGGTTGTATGAAACCTTATAAATTTCTTATTCTATATTTATTTTAACTTGTGATCTTAGAGTACACTGGCTATCAAAAAAGTTCCAGTACACTTCATCTCTGGCATTAAAATGGTTCAACTGTGGAACCATTTACTTATGCACTGTGTTGCAAATGACTGAACTTTGGAGGTCCTAAAGCAAAAACACAGCAGCCATGTGTTTAATTCATCTAGTAATTTCCACACAGCAGGTGATGCAAGTGCAGCAGAGTCACCTGTATTTACAACAGTCGTTGTTTTATCCACATTTTGCAGAAGCACAACACCTCTGAAATGCTGCTTTTCAAACTAAACCATGTTTAATGTTTGTTGTGCACTTGCAATATACCGAAAAAATAAAAAATAAAAATAAAACAATGACAACATAAGCTCAGATTCTGTAATTACCATGACATTCCCCATTTTAATGCTAGTATGCCCTGTTCTTTTTAATAATTTGATCTTTTGTCTTTTGCCTCGAGGTCTTCTGCTTATTGGAACCATTTTGCGGGTGCTTCAGTACCACTGTGAGTGCAAACATGATGATACCAGCAAAGAAGACACAAAAGAGGAACAGCTCCAAACTCTTGCAGAGATCACAGCTGAGTTTCTAGCCGATATCTGCATTCAGATTCCCAAGGTAATCCTGAAGGAACACTTTCCTGGTGGATCAGATTGCCTACTGAAGTTCAGAAATACAACTTCAGTGTCTGTTTATTTAGTTATATATTTATTTATTTGTTCATCCTAGGACACCGTAGCAGATTTGGTGAAGAAAGGTCACCTTACAGAGAAGACTTGTCTCACAGCTGCTGGAAGTTTAGTTCCCAACTTCAAGACTTCAGTAAGTGCTTTCTCCAAAATGGTTTAAATATATTTAGATGTGTGTTAAAGTTGGTTATGGAGTGGCTAAAATTTACGATATCCCGTTTTTAATAGAACATATAATATTTTTCCCTCAGCCTGTAGTGCTCTTTATCGATCAATATTTATATTGAGTCGCAGTGTTTTGGAGATGTTGGCCATAAAGATGTCTGCCTTCTCTCCAGTATAATGGGACTAAGTGACATTTGGGTTATGGTGCTCAAAGAGCCAAAAAAAAAATGGATTTGAAAAATTCAAAACCAGTGTCTCTTTCCAAAAAACTTGTCAAGATAATTCACAGACCATGTTGTGAGCAGTGGCATGCAGGAACTACTTTCTTTTTGCAGCAGAATCTACCAGAACTACTTTCTACAAGGAACGATCAGATTATCCTGAGTAACCTGGTTTTGTTTGTCTGTTTTTTGGTGTTTTGAGAACCATTTAGTTCCAGTAAGTTCCAAATTCCTCTGAAATGGAATACCTTTTAGTTTTTGAGACAAAATTAGCTATTTTAATTTTTTAATTAAATATATTGACTCCAGTGACACTATGATGTATTGATTCAAGTTCATTGCACCTTGAATATTCTCTAAAGTTCTTATCTACATATTAATTTATGAGTAGCCATGTGTGCAAACTGCTGCCACTCTGTTGCCACTTCTCAGTCAAGTGTTTAGGATTTATTTTAGAGCTTGTGTGTGTGTGATGGACTGCCGCTGCACACCACCAGCTCCTGTGGAAAATAAACATTATGTTTCCACCCCACCCTTCTTCCTCTTGTGCAGTTTCAGCACCTGCAGTCCATGCTGTCAGAGACTGATCCCCAGTTGGCAGACATGGTGAGAAAACAGTTTCCTGTCTGAGGCGTCCAGCAGATCAGTGTTCAGCACTCATCCAGACTCTCATCACTGCTTTTTATAGCGGCCTCTGTTTCCCCCTCAAAGATCCTGCTTTAAGTCGTTCTGTTTGGATTTCCATCGGAAAGACTTAACGAGGATATCACACCATTATCAGTGGCGGACAGCCTGACAAAGACTGTGTCATCGTTTTCATATTTTGAGCCAAACTTGAGGAAATTCAGTAGAATTAAAATGTGTTGTTTTTATTGTTTTGTGAAAACTATTTTTGTATTAAATAATTAACAGTCTTTTATTAAAAAGATCTTTCTTCTAAAATGTGTGCTTAGAAACTTTTACTGAATCATGATTATTTTTATTTGATGCAGAGCTTTAGGCAATCAGCAGGACAATCCCTGACTCAAAATAAAAGATTAGTTAAATACATAGTTCAGAAGTCCAGAATAAAACACAGGAAACTCTGGCTCTGTTTGAAATCTGAACAGGCATAACTCCAATTTTATAAATGCCCAAAAAAGATCACAGAAGTCTCATCTACCAAACTCCTTTTTTATCTATTTACCCATTGGATCAGGCTTTCCACTTTGTAAATGGCATAATTCAACATCACAGTAGGTAATGAGTAGGATGATATGTGAAAAAGACTTGGGTTGGAGGATTGGGAGGGTTTCTTTAAAAATATATTCTGATACAGTTACTAACTACCTGATAAAAACAAATGACGTACATCAAGTAATTACAGTGCCTATAAAAAGTATTCACCCCCTTGAATGTTTTCCCCTCTTATTGTTTTTAGAAATGGAATCATGGTCAGTGTAATTTGGCTTTTTTGACATAAAGAAATTACAAAAAAAAAACAAAAAAAAAACGTCAAAATGTCAAATTTCTACAAAGTAATGTCAATTAATTAAAAATATATAATATAATATAATATAAAAGAAGTGATTGTATAAATATTGATCCCCTTCAAAGTGACTGACCTTATTCAACAGAGGTCCAGTCAACTGGTGCTAGCAGTCTTACAGTCAGTAAAAATAGAGATCAATGTGTAATCAGCAATGTGTCTCAAGTGATTGTAAAGACACCTCCGTCTGGAAGGCCCAGTCACTGGTTAATCAGTATTCCAGGCTACAATTCAACACCATGAAGACAAAAGAACATTTCAAGCAACTCTGAGAAAAGGTTATTGAAAAGTATAAGACGGGATGGATAAAAAAAATGAAATGAATGCTGCAAAATATAAGGAAATCCTGGAGGACAATCTGATTCAGTCTGCAAGAGAAGTACAACATGGGAGAAGATTTATTTTCCAGCAAGACAATGACCCGAAGCAAACAGCGAAAGCTGCACTGAAATGGTTTAAAGATAACAAGGTCAATGTTCTGGAGTGGCTGAGTCAAAACCTAGACCTCAGTCCAAAAGAGAATTTGTGAATGGACTTGAAAAGGGCAGTTCACATCCAATCACCGTGCAACCTGACAGAGCTTGAGCAGTTTTGCAAAGAAGAGTAAAATTGCAGTGTCCAGATGAGCAAGCCTGATTGAGACACACAGATCCACACAGATTCAGTGCTGTGATTCAAGGTGATTCTACTAAATACTGACTTGAATGGGGTGAATATTTATGCAATCACTTATTTTACATTACATATTTTTATTTAATTAACTTTACCTTGTTGAATTCTGTTTTCACTTTGACATTAAAGAGGGTTTTTTTTGGTTGGGTAATTTTTTTGGGGTCAAAAAAATCAAATTTACATTGATCATGAATCTATTTATAAAAGCAAGAAGAGGGGAAAATATCCAAGGGAGGAATACTTTTTATAGGCACTGTAATAATTAAATAAAACTTAAAATTATCACATAAAAAAATAAAACAGTAGTGCAATGAAAATTCACTGTAGTATTGTACGTTTTACAGCTGTTAATACACACTGTGTGATTCTAATATTTTGGTAATTAAGTTGTTTTTTTTTGCCTTCCTCTTCTTTAATAACGCATGTCACATGTAAGCATGTTTCAGATGTTCACCCAGAAAATCTCTAAGCATATTAGCCTTTATTACAGCAAGACACAAGAACCATTTTCAACCAAAAATTAGCAAAGCTGTTCGCATCTTAATGCTTTAAGCATTAAATACATCCATCACAATATATTTTATTATTTCTTCCTGGTTTTTATATGATGAAAATATAAATTTCAACATCGGATGAAACTGCATCAAGTGTGAACTGAGTTACCTTTCCAAGCATATGAGTAATGGTACTAATGCTGATGACAACATCAAGTGTTTACCAGAGGGTGACAGTCACTCGGTAACGACAATAAAATTAGATGAAAGGCTTGAGCCTGGCAACAATGAACTCATTTGGTTTCCAAATGCACCATTTCGCCCACTCATGGAGAAGAGCAGGACAACCTGCGCATTTCGAGTAAGCTTACGAAGGCTATGTGAATATAGCAGCTTTTTAATTAAAGCTTGGATTGATATGTAGAACACTCTTTCTAATGGAAATCCCGAGATGGTTGGAGCGTAGGCAAGACAGAGATCACCCTATGGGAAAAAACCTGTCTTTTTAATCCTGCCATCTCTAGACACACGAGCTCGACTATGATGCACATAGGTGGCCGGTGCCTTGATCTGCGAGTCATGTCCTCTTTGAGCTCTAAATGGATAGAATGATGCAGATGCAATCATGCTTGGCCTTTCAAGATTGCTTGTGGCCAGTGACTTGCACTTTGCAGGGTGTTCTGTCTTCAGGCCTCGCTCACAGGTGTGTCACGTCACAGAGATCAGGGTGAAGCCCAGATGTTTCCTGCTGCCCTGCCAAACTCCATTGTCAGCCTGCCAGTCTTCACAGCAGCTTGATATGATCTGACTCCGTGCACACAACACAGCAGGCCGTTCCTCATGAGGCTGGTGTTTCATACACATCAGTGACGCCGACGCATGTCAGGCCTGTCTGATGCTGATGCTGGATGTCAGGTACTTCTTTTTCTGTTTACCTCTGCCCGCACGGCCCGCTGTTCGTTTAAATGACCTGACATTTTGCCTTACAGTGACATGTGTTCTATTTTTGTCTCACATTTGTGTGAAAACTCACGTCTGTCCTTACGTAACCTAAGAATATCACACCGCCTCTCACGTGATCTTCTCATGAAGTTGTTAAATATTTTGATTTTGAACATTTTACAGTTGCACTTTATATTACAGCAGACTAATAAGATATAACAAGCCATACTTTGCATCAAATTAGGCAGGCTGGGGCACATTTAATGTAGGACAGAAGAGACAAAAAAGTGTAGGGCACAAAAAACAACATGAAATACTGTGATTGCTATTTGTTTCAATAATATAATTTCAGCACCATATCGTTGCATGAAAGTGGCAATTTTATTATTATTGCAGATTCTTGGAGGGGATGCCACAGGGGGATCCTAGCTCTCAAACTCGAGTTACATCTGGTTGCTACTTCACACATGCCTTGTAGCCTTGAGTGCTGTTCAGTTTATCAGTACTAATACATGGTATAATTTATAATGCACGCTTCCTCAACGCTCTGCTTCCACACCAGTGAAGACCATCAAATGCTATGTCACTATCCCACCACAGAAATATTACTTAATGGAAGCTGTTGCATCTTTATTTCGTATTGTTAAACCCTTATTAGACTTTATTAGAGGGTAATAAGTGACACATTACAGAAGAACTGTATTGGAAACCAAAGTGCATTATTTCCCACTGTTACACACTTATAAGCGTATAACTGTGTTTGTTTTCTGTCCAATAAATAAACTATTTCCAGGTTTAGTCTAATCTGGTTTAAAGATAAGCTTAAACCAGCTCCACTGGCTCAGTTGACCCCATGAACGAGGGCTGTTGGTCCTCAGCAGTGGCCATGGGTTTGGTTCCTTTGTTGTGTGTCATCCCCTCTCTCTCACCCTTTTCCTGTCTACCTTCAGCTTTCAACAACCCCACCCACCCACAAATGCTCATTTTATTAATTTTACTTATTTTATTAAGGATCATCCAGGGATTTTGGGAGTAATAAACAGCTCTTCCGTTACAAGAAACGTGCTTTAACCTGTGATCAAGTGGGATGAAAAAGTCATTTTCTGTGGATACTCCACAGTGAAAGGGATTAGGAGACTGAGCTGAACTGACGTCTCTGACTTTCACCATTAAAAAAATATATTCTTGAGGATGTCATACTTATTCTTAGACGTATTCAAGGCTGGATCATCTAAATGAATTCCTCTTGAGTGTGTAAAATGGCTCTGACACCGGTGTAGTACCTGTTGCTGGGTGAGCAGGAGGGATAATGAAGGGATGAAGAATGCGTGTGCAGTTTCACGTTCCCCCTCCTTTGATTCCAAGGCCCGGCCTATTCACAACCACCTGGTCAAGGCATGTTAATAAAGAAACATGATGCTATTGGGTGCAATCAAAGCCCCCTTCAGCTCATTTCCTGAGTTCCCTGGCTTTCTATCTCCTGTCAACAGAATCACAATGAAACTTTCCCCTCCATGATCCCTGAATATCAAAGACACTGACGTTTCCTGCTCGCAAAAAGTGACGCGTTGACGTTAATGTTTGCCTTAAGTGTCTGTTCTGCTTCTTCAACCACCTTATCTCTTAGGATATTGCAATGATAAACTAGACTGAAAGGATGCTATACAGTATCAGCAGTAGTGCATTATTTTTCTCATATAATCAAGAATCATCTCCAAGATCAAGAGATTTAACATCCTAAAATCAATAAAAATGTTGATTAAAAAATGGAATTCTCTTTTTTCTATACAAAAATAATAAAAAGTAATAGTATTATATTATTTTATATTTTAAAAAATCATTTATTTGACAGCAACAATACATTTAGGCATTGTTTCATTTATTGAAAAATGCAATCGATGTAATGTATATAGACACTAATTGCTGTCCTTGTCCCTGGTTAGGTTTTGAAGGAATAAAACACAAAATAAAACACTCTAATACAAACATAGAGACTAACAATAAAACATGCAGGGACAGACAACCACGGCAAACATTAATTGAGACAACAATGACTAAAAACAATACAGTTTGACAAAGAATATAGTATTTTTGTTATAAAAGTTTGGAGAAATCATGTGGTGTTAAGAGATAAAAATACTGGATTATGACATAATATGCAAATTAACTAATTTATAACCTATTTTATAATTCAAACACATTCAAAATCTTCTTAGATTAAATGCATGATACTTTCAGTGACCCTATCTTTTTTTTTTTTTGACATATACCGTTTCTATTTTGATTGTGGCAGGTGTTTATGGGCGCAGCTCTGTCCGTCCTGTCCTTGTGCACGTTGACGCCTGTCACCAAGTGGCATATGCTGCTGTTTGTTCTGCAATGAAAGAATTGGAGCTAATTAAAGAGGTGCAGTCCTGCCACAGGAAGTGTACGTAAGCCGACCATTCACTGTTCTGATTAGTTTGTTGTTCAAACAAGTCTCAGGATCAGGTGAAAGACTGGAATTCTATTGACTGAAGTCCTCTTAGAAGACCTTGAATTCACTCTGGAAATTCAAATAACACCGGTGTTACAATCATGAGTCCAAAGGGTGACTGAACATGCCAGTCAAGTAGAAATAAAATTTGTTAAAAAAAAAATAAATAAATCCCAATAAATTGATATTTCTTTTGTTATTAGTTTTTTTTTTAACTCATATTGCAAGAACAACGACCACACAGCTGGAGAGATGCTCTCTAAGCTACTATCATAGATTAATTTGTGTATTGATGTCAGAAGATATCAACTGTAATGCTCATATAGGTTTGATTTGAGTTGAATTTCCCTGTTCTTGATTTTGATTTTCCATTGTGCCAAATCTGTACTCTGCAATAGCTGAGATTAGAATGTATTAAAGTAATAAAATTAAAGGTCTTGTGTGTTACAAGGATTTATTGGCAGAATGCAGCAAAAAGGGAATATAATATTCATATGCATGTCTCATAGTGTAAAATTACCTCAAAATAAGAAGTGTTGTGTTTTCGAGAGTGTGGGTTGTGTCTGACTGGTGTTTTAAGTCAGTGAATATATATTCATGGTTTCATGTTATATTAGTTTAGTCTTGGCAAATTTAAAGCAGCTAAAAGGAACATTCATTTTGTGTTGAATCTGGAGCCCCCTGTGGACAAAACCGGTACTGTTTCCACCACCATAACCACAAAATATAATGTTAGATATAAAATCTAAAGAACAAATCTCTAAAAACATCTTCTTGTGCTTTTTTTTAACTGGCTATTGTACTACTCACTGTGACTTTGCCTGGAAAAATGTAAACACAGACTCCTCCCATTTGCATGCTATAAATAACTTTGTCTGATTTCAAGGACATTCTGCTGAAACATGTAAATATTTTTTAATTGCTGTCATTTTATCACAAGTTAATTTTCTCGCAATAACAAACCTCATTTTCTCAAGATAGCGGGTTAATTTATCTCATTATTCTAAGATAACAAAAGGCTGTTTTCTCCACATAACGAGATCATTCATCATGAGAAAATGATCATTACAGTGCAGTCTTCACTCACCTGTGAAGTAGCAGCCAGGCCAGAGGAGATCTGATCTGCATGTTCTTGCTAACAGAAAGAAGCAAGGCAGCTTTCTTACTGTTAGCTTTTTAAATTAGATTTATTTGTTAAGCTTTTTTCTGGTTTTCTAATTTGTATTAAACCCAAACTCTTCAGTGTGTTTCCTGTCCTGCTGTGACACATAATATTCTGGAGTAAAGCTACGCAGCAGATGCCTTAGTTTGATAAAAGCAACCCTGTTGAAGTATTTCTGACCAACACACTGAATCCCTAACACAGACACTGTGACCTCTGACCTCCCTGTGGAGACTGCAGTTCGAATATCAATTATTTTTTTGGTATTTTAGTATTATCTATTGCCCAAATGCCCAAGTGAGATGTAGTGCAGTTTTAAGTGATAATACTCTCTAATGCTCATGCTGGGCACTGTCTTAGTGCCATGGGTGAGATTAGCTAGAGAGATGTCTTATAGCTTGATACTCAGACACTGTGATTAAATCCCTCTGATTGAAGTGAACAGAACTGGGACAGACTGCCCATGGTGCAGCTCTCACACGCTCAGACATGTCTGTACTGCAGCATCTACCCTTCATAAATCTACAGAGGTTGATCAGAAATAAGAGCTTGTGCAATAATAAATATCATTTAGGATTTCTCTAAAATATAATCACCTGACTTTTAGGCCTTAAAATGTCTTAAATACAATTTGTACAGGTCTTAAAAACTGATTTAAGTGTTTTTTGTGTTTTGGGGAAAATTTGTCTTGATCACAAAAGCAACATTGACCCAGTAACTACTAATACAAACTGTGCTGAACTTCTTTTGCTTTTAAAGTTTTGCATTGATTTCACAACTTGTTGAAATTCATCTTGGTGAAACCTGCAGACACCATGTCCTTCAAATCATAATTTGAGCATCGGAAACAGTTTGGTTTGCTTCAATAATTGGACAGTCTTTCAGCAGCCTTTTCCATGCCTGGTTTCCTCAAAAGTGGTCATGAATGAAATGTGTGAATGTTTTCTCATTCTCTGACTGCAGCGGAACATTAAGAACTTAATGAGGAGCCACAGGAAATCAATACAGTACAGCAAAGTGCAACTGTGGTCGAGTTCAGGAAACGATCACTAAAACAGAGTAGAGAGTTTACAGCACACACAGGTGCATTTTGATGAATTTATACCAACAGTGTTCTTCCTGAAGGGCTGAGGTTCTACCCAGAACCAACTGCTTCTGAAGAACACCAGGCTTCTTTGTAAAACTAACGGTTCCAATAGGAACCCTTTTCATCCACAGAACCCTTTTGAGAAGAAAGTTTTTCAAGGGTTGGTCAAGGGTTTTGTTGCACCATTAAACAAAAGAATTCCTGGTAGAACCTCCTGGGTGGGTTTGTTCTCAGTAGATCCCCCTCAGTGTGTTCTGGATAAATCCCTTGGAATATGAAAACATTCTCAGTAGAACCCCATTGGTAGGTTCTAGATAAAATCCTTGGAATATAAAAAGGTTCTCTGTAGAACCCCTTGGTGGGTTCTCAATAAAAACCTTGTAATACAAAAGGGTTTTCAGTAGAACCCCCTGAGTGTGTTCTAGAAAAAACCCATGGAATATGAAAAGGTTCTTGACAGAACCCGAGGTAGATTTTGGTAGAAGCCTATGGAAAGGTACTGGACAGAACCTCCAGAGAGGGTCCTGGGTGGAACCATTACACCAAAAACGGGGTTCTCTGTGGAACCTCTCATATGGTGTTCTGGGGTGCAACCTTTCACAGATGGTTCTTGGTAAAAACCCTTTATGTTGGGTTCTATGTAGACATTTCCAAGTGGAACTTTTATAAAAGGATCTAACAGGAACCAAAAAGGGTTTTCTCTTATTTATTTATTTTTTATTACTATTTGAAGCACAAAATGACCATAAGTTGCAGATGTTCTGTACATTTTGTAGAATATTAGGTGCTAGAATATTTGTTAGAATTTAGATGGATGACTGGGGTTGAGAATGACCTAAATCTTCTCTTCCTTCCCTTCCCTTCTTAGAACTTCTTCTTTATTTATGACTCAACTATGGTGTTAACATAATACCTTGAAGCTAATTATCCAGAGACCACTATCCACATAAAGTAAGTGGTTCACAAGGAGGAGACAAGAACAATGAACCATCTTATTCATGCAGCAGTCTCTGACCCTACTCTGTCAAAGCACTCCCTGGCTTAAAGCATCACAAAGCACCTATGTCAGCTGCCCTCTGACAGCATGGGCCACATCACATCATCTATAAGAGTCAGTGCAAACTGAGATCTGACATTAAATGATTCTGACGTTAAATAAAGGAGATTTGATCCAGGAGCTGTCATGACACGCGAACATCAAAGACCAGAGCATCTGCAGCATAAATGTGTGGTCTGTGAAGATGTATTTATAGGTAGATCTGGATGTGCTTGATCCTGCTGTGTAGAAGCCCACCTCAGTGTTTGGGCGTCATGAAAGGACCAGTTCATTACTGAATCATGAACAATACCACGGTCATACCATTCAGCGGGCTTTGTCTGTTCCCCTGCCTTTTCTCTCCTCTTCATAAATGAGCAGCCATAATACCTCTTCTACGAAACACAAATTCAACCTTTTTCCGAGCATTAGTCATAGCGTTTATGTGTCTATAATGTCCACAGTGCTCTTTGTACTGCCTCAGGCAGCAGCAGCTGCCTAGTTAACCACTTTTGACGTTCACTGATGTATTCTGGTGTGAATAGCCAGCCGCACAATGACGGACTTTATCTAAAAGAAGTCTCATATCTTTCCACGTCAGCCAGTATCACTCCATACATGAAATAGTTATTTTCAATTTTATAATCAAATATGACAGAAGACAGAGATGTTAGGAGCCAACTGGTTGTAGTTTGTTCTCCAGTTTCCCACCAGTGCCATTCAAAGCTGTTATACTGAATTTTACAATTTAGTAAAATAATTTAGTTTATTTTTTTTTATTATGTTAATAGCCAATGATTCTACTGTTTTACACCAATTTAAGATTTTCTATGCACTCATAATACTATTGTAGTATTCCTGCCTCTCTTCAGTTTCAATGATTTTGTTGATGGAGGATACTGACTTTTTTCTGATATCTGATATTACAATATTTTTCAACTAATTTTGGTTAACGCAGATATAAAATACAATGCTTTTCAAAATGTACATATTCAGTGGGCAAAAGAAAAGAATATTAGGCTGTAATCCATTTGTAATCACAAACATTTTGATTACAACGGATTACAATTATATTTATTTTCTAATTTAATTACATGTAACTAGTTACACTGTTGTTTTGTAGGCCTACCAGTTTTGTTTTTCAAAATACCTATAACAGTACTATAGTCCACACGTGTTTGCGTTCAGTTAAGTTGGACAATGTAAACTGTAATACAAACAGTTCAGTTTGTTGGGTGCATGCAACATTTATGACAGGTTTTTATGACAGCGTTGGTCAGTCTGTTGATTTGGCGATTACATTTTGCTGCAATAAAAACGATTGAAGTGAGAGGAACAAACTGAAATCTTTATCTTATTAGATAAAATATGTTGACAAAGGTTTCCTTCATGCACATAATTTGAAGTTGAACAAAGACAATAATAAATCGCAATATATGCCATTGCAATACTCTGTATTTTGCAAAATGTTTAAAATAGCTATGATGGAATTGTGACTTAAGAATTGTGATAACATCAGATCGTGGTGCCTCTGGTGATTCCCACCCCTCTAACATTTAATTTGTTTGCTGTGGTTATTTTTGGTAAATGTGACTAACAGTGCTACTCACTCTAAGCAGATAAAACAGAGGTGTATGATGTTTCAGCTGACCTTTCAACTGTACAAAACATTCACTGTTCATTTGTTGTGTTTTGTAGTTCAGGTCATGTATATTGTGTTTGCACATGGATGCAGAAATACTTGCCTTCTATAGGAGGAGATGATAAGGGGCTTAAGCTAACAGTTCACTCATGAGCCGCTGATGTTAAGGAGAGGAATCTGCTGCTGCAAACTTCATGAGCAATGCATACTGGTACATGTAGTTACTGTTGGAGGAGGAGGAGGAGACTGGTTCCCCTGTTAATATGAATGGTTGCTGCGCTGACCACCACAACAGACTGAATGTCCACGTTATAAGAGGCAAAGATAGAGCAGATCTGGTTTCAGCGCCTGCGAAGAGGAAGTTCCCTTCACTGCCTGCTTTGTTGTGTAAAGCGCCTGTCCATGTCACGAGTGACACAGGCCAGGACCACCTGAGACAAACAGCATGTGCAACAGCCACATGTATGACCGCATTAGAGCTGTGTGGGCCTAAAAGCACCAACTGACAAAGACATCTCACCTGTCCTCTCTGTGAGGTGACTAAAGCTTAGAGAATAGCTATGTTATCTGTTTAAAGTAATGAAGTCTCCTACCTTCAGTGCTCCCTCACCTTGATTCTGCTTGCAGAGGCCCCCTGAAGCCTTTTGCACTGATTGCCTTGATCTTATTAGAAGGCTCACGGTGTTAAAGACAGGAAAACATGTAGATTATTTATGCTATGTGCACGAGAACCTAGAGGTACTTAGAGTGCAGAGGGATGGATTTTGAAAGGGGGGCACATTTGGATCACTGTACAATGCAGGCAGGGGGGCTACACTCAAATCCTCTTAAACCTTGACCTCGTCTTTGTCTCAAGGTGTCAACAAACAAGGAGAATTAACCGCTTGTGCCAACATGAGGAGGTCCGCAATGTATTATCAGGTCTGCATCTAAATGCGCGCTGTAAAAGTAAACCTGTAATAAATATTTGTTTTAATTTAAAAAAAAAATAGTATCTAGGCTGCTTTACATTTTTAAGTTGACTGAATTCAAAAAGACAGATTGAGGTAATTTTTTTTTAAATGATTCATAATAATACAATCTTCTAGTAAAATAATCATGATACTAATTTAATTGTACTTGAGGAAACATGTTCAATAAGCTTAAGATACATAAGTTGAACCAACAACAATTCAGTCAAACAGACAAAAATTACAAACAAATTTGATTTCCTTATATATTTTTGCAGAGTTAAGGGTCAGTTCTCAAACAATTTATGCTGGGAAGTCCAATAATATGCTGATCATGTGTATTTAGAAACGTAATTTAACGAGTTGAATGAACTATATACAGAGCATTCATTCAACTCATGATTTCAAGCCAAAAGACTTTAAGGTAGAAGAACTCATGTTTATAAGTTCTTAAGTGTTGTAAATACTAGAAATTTTAAGTTTAATTAACTTGAATGAATAAAGCTGGTCTGTTTATGTTAAATTAATGAGAGAAGATCATTTGATTCCACTGGATTCTTGTATGTTTTTGGTTCAATCTTAATAATGACAGCACATTTTCCATGTTTGATTTTAGTTGTTGAATGCTTGTAGATGAGCCTCACATAACAACATATAACAATAAGTCATGTTTTATATTTTTTAATGACAACTGCTGGCCTTTTTTCTCAAACACATTGAAAAGTCTAATAATAATCGGTTTAATCAGGCATTTTTATTCTCTCACTAAAATCAGACTTTGTGATTGATCTCATTGTAGCTATTTCAGGCCTTTATCTCAAATAAAAGATATCCTTTTCCCTAATGACGTGAGCTGCGCTGCTCTTTTTCCATTTGCTGCTGTGGGTGAGATTATTGCCCCCACCTATTTCTCTCTGTGGTTAAATAGCAAAGCGCGCTGCTTCCCGGGGTAGACTCCACTTTACATTGCGGAGGTTATTCGGATAATCCAAATATAAAGAACTATATATAAAAAAAGGCAAATAAAACTAGCAGCACTTTAACATGTACTCAAACAAAAACGAGGGACCACGTAGAGGAAGATCTTTTGACTCCATGAACATTGGCTTCGAAGAAAAACTGCTGAACAATGAGGTAAGAACTTCTTCTTCAAAAAAAGAAAAGAAAAACACTTTTAAACGGACATGTGCCTGCAGCGCTGATGTTTTTAAGTGCTTTGTCCTGTGATAAGAGCAGTGCAGAGCAGTGACCCAAGAGGTTTCCTTAAGTCTACTTTTTTGACAGTGATGTGGAGGTCGTCGGAGTCATTATCTTAATGAAGAATAAGCCTTCACTTTGTCGTCAGCGCAGATTAATTTAAGCCGTTTTGTTATACTGTAATTTACGTCAAAGAGTTAAGAGGGTTAAAGTGAGATACCTCTGAATTTCATGTTGTAAAGGAATCATTATTGCTCGATCTGTACGTGCTTCATTCATTTCTGTAGACGAGATAAAAGACAAGCCGGTCAATCTCCAGTGTCTGTGATGTCCGTCTGTCTGTCTGTGCATGTGGAAGAGGACAGAGAGGATAAAGGGGGCTCCGAGGATGGTATTTATTAGACTATGTTGAACGTTGAAGGTTATAAATAGCTTGCATCAATACTAACATAATAACTTTAAGCGATTTACCTGCGCCACACGCATGACAAAAGGCAAGAAAAACTGAAAAATAACCCAAAATACAAATAATCATGTTATTAAACTAACGAAAGACAAGTTCTTCTTAAAAACTGTGACTTTAATACGTCTCAACAAGGTTATTTTTATGCATTTCAGTCCTTTAATGCAGCACAAATTTATCTGAAGCTAAATAAATACAAAACAAGAATGTTCTTTCTCAGAGGAGGAAAAATAAGGAAAGTGGTTCAATTGATCAGCCCTAATCAGGCCTGATTGTAAATTAAAATGTAGAATAATCACGTATACTTTCTAGAGCGTGTATTAAAAATAAATGTGTATACTTTATTTAACTTTAATAAAGGCAAAATAACTATCTGGTAGGGAACAGGTGTGCGTAAAACCAACGTGAAAGTGGCGCGCTGCGGTGATTAAACGCTGCCTTATGCCTGCTAAGATCTCAACATGCAGGCAGGGAGCTAATAATAGGCTTCTCTGCTGTCTAAATGAGATTGCAGTAAGGCGATTCTTTGAGACAGAGACAAGTTCATCTTCGTTAAACCGAGACGCAAAGAGTTGACCCCGGGGAGCGTCCTGATCTGGTCTCCATACAGTAATGCTTCCTGGGATACTCCCGACAAGGGTCCACCGAAAACTGGTCTGCCGCGCTGTCTACACAATGCTTGAAGGGCGAAATATGGTAGGCAGCTACTACACTGTATTTAACTCATTTTTGCGAGCGATAATTCCCTTCCACAAACCAGTTTTACTGTGTAAAAATTGTATTTTGTCAGCAAACTACAGCCTTATGTCTAAACCAGTTGTATACTACAACTAGAGTGACCAAGAAAACGTTGCAGTCAATCAAAACGGATTAGTAGTTGTGTTCCGGTGGCACGTTAGAGTCCTGCTTCTAAAGTCTGATGCAGGATTACGTTCATTTTCCCCTGGCGTGTGCAGCGCGCACAGCCGTGCGTCAACGTGAGAGCGCTGTCCGTGGTGCTGAAACAGGCCAGATAATAGCCGTATGCGGGCACTAATCTGGCTCTACGTGTATCTAATACAGCTGCAGTAATATGACTTGTTTTGTCGATACCAATGTGGATGTTTCTTTTTTTCATTCAGTTCAATTCATTTTATTTATACTCGAAAGATCATTGAGATGCAGACCTCACTTACAAAGACATCGAGTCAATTAGAAGAACAAAGAAAGGGAAAAACAACAATGAGATATATTAACACAGAAAAAGCAATACCATAATTAGTCAATTAAAACTTTCACATTAGGGAAAACAGCCCTATAGATGGTAGGAATGCACCCGAATCCAAATAAGTTATGTGGGAAACACTAATAATGTGATGGAAACACATTTCTACTATTCGAATCTGCTTCTTATTATTCCGGAAAAAGATAATTCCTTAATGTAACGCTGTTACACTCAGGATACGACTTTTTACTTTCAGCTAAGTAGACTTTTACACAAGTAGTTAATTTTAATCTTATAATCTCATTATAATGTACTATAATATTAATGTATATGTATGATATTTTAGTACTGTGAACTGCAGCAAGATTAACAGATCAGTGCTGCTGTTCATTTCAAACTTAGTTTGGTTAAAAATAAAAATAAAAAAGGGAGAGATAGATGAAAAGTTAAGTAGGATATGGAAATAATAATTTATTATGTGCCGATATTAAATTAACCTGATGCAATGAAGGCACTGAATATAAGGTTAGACAATACAACATTTGCCTGATTTAACACAACCTCCATAATAAAGTATGCTCTTTTATTCAAATACAGATACAGGAACAGATAATTTTGTTGGTTGAACAGATACAGATAATGAAATCTCTGCGTACCTCTAATAAATAGATTAAAATAAATATCATATAATATCTAAAATATAATATAATATAGAATGTAAACTAAAATACAGTTATCCAAAAATATATAATTTTGCAAGACAGGCAGATAGCTTGATGAATAATTAAAATCTAAAATAAAATACAGTTATGTAAAACAAGCAGAGGTTGGGAGGTTCATGTGTATTGATCTTGTGGAGGTGCTGTATTTTGTTTCAGCAGTCAGGTGCACTAAAATTTAAACCAGCCTTTCCAAGTTCAGATCTAATTCGTGCCACATTAAACCAAAGCTGACAGTCCTCTGTGACTCTCGCTACTCATTACTTGATCAGAGAACAACTTCACAGGATTTTATGATTGGTATGTAAGATGTAAAGATGTTAGATGTAAATATGCATACATAGGCATAAAAAAATGATAAAAGTTGAATATCTCCTCACTTTACCATCAAAGGAGAGCTACTATTGGTTGCTGAATGAATGTGAATTGTTGCTGTCATACAAATTAAAATCTGACTGTCTTTAATTACTGTTTTCAGATAAACAAATCAACCTTCACAAAAATTGAAGAGAACACTGAAAAGAAGAATACGTCAGAGAAAGGGAGAGCAACAATCATCTTTTCCCTTAAGAATGAAGTGGGAGGACTGGTAAAGGCTCTCAGACTCTTCCAAGTATGAACACAGCTATTATCCTCAGATTTCCTTATATATTAACATGTTAATTTGAAGCACAGTGTAACATTTTTATATCATATATCCATTTTGTGTCAGCCAGTATTAATTTATCACACTGATGGTAAAGCAAATGTAGGCAATTAAAGGGAGACTCAATTTTTTCTTGCAGGAAAACCACGTCAACCTTGTCCACATAGAGTCCAGAAAATCCAAAAGACGCAACTCTGAGTTTGAGATTTTTGTGGACTGCGACAGCAACCACGAACAACTGAATGAAATCATCCAGCTGCTTCGAAAGCATGTGAACGTGGTGGATATGGAGCCTCCAGATAACTCCTGTCTACACGAGGAAGGTAAAGGAAATCTGTATTTGTACAGCATTACAAATGTATTATACCAGACCATAATAACAGTAAATAACTACTTTTTCTTGCTTTTCTCAGATATGTATGAGGTACCGTGGTTCCCAAAGAAGATTTCAGACTTGGACAAGTGTGCTAACCGTGTCCTGATGTATGGCTCTGAGTTGGATGCAGATCATCCAGTATGTAGGACCGAAAATCAGGCTAAAGATTGAATTAAAATATTCAAACCCCTTAAATTTGATTTATTCTGATATCCTTCTATGCTCCTTTTCCTCAGGGTTTCAAGGACAATGTCTACCGGAAAAGGCGAAAGTACTTTGCTGACCTCGCCATGGCCTTCAAACAGTGAGTTTCTGTTGTACACTTTAGTGGATACTTTGAAAATCTGTTAAGTTTTTACTTGATACTTATAACATTATTCTTTCTTGCTGCAGTGGGGATCCCATTCCTCGTGTTGAGTTCACAGAGGAGGAGGTGAAGACTTGGGGAGTTGTGTACAGGGAGCTCAACAAGTTGTATCCAACCCACGCCTGCCGGGAATACTTGAAGAACCTGCCACTGCTGTCCAAATACTGTGACTTTAGGGAGGACAACATCCCCCAGCTGGAAGATGTCTCACGCTTCCTTAGGGGTACGTTTTAACGTCCTGACATGCTTCTTTTGTTTCACGTACAAAATTGGAATTGGGATTTTATTTATTTATTTATTTTTTCAGCTTTGTAAAGATCTGTGTTTAAAACATCTTATCTTCTCAGAACGCACTGGATTCACCATCAGGCCTGTGGCCGGTTATCTGTCCCCACGTGACTTCCTCGCTGGTTTGGCCTTCCGTGTTTTCCACTGTACCCAGTATGTGCGGCACAGCTCCGACCCGTTGTACACCCCAGAGCCGTGAGTAATATACAATACTATAATTTAGGGATGTAACAATACCAAAAACTCAAGGTACAATAAAAAAACACTCTTAAAGGTCCACTGTACAATATTTATCATGATATTACAAAACAAAGAAAAATGTCCTTTAATAAATGATAAATCTGTCTAGTCAGCCATGACCTGCATGTGCAAAAAATTGGGATGAAATGTTTTTGGCGATGAATGCTTGAATTACATTTATGTACAACTGCACAACAAAAATATCACAGCAGTTAGTAGCAGTTCATTTATAAAATAAAATAAAAATAATAAAATAATCATGTAATATCATTCTAGATGTCATCACTTTCTGGTACAGAGACATTGTGATATTCGATATATATTGTTACATCCTTACTATAATTACAAAAGGGATTTAGATTTTCATATAAATCTATTGGTCCTAATATTCTGTTATCTTTCATCATCAAGGGACACTTGCCATGAGCTGCTGGGTCATGTCCCACTGCTGGCAGAGCCCAGCTTTGCCCAGTTTTCTCAGGAGATCGGTCTCGCTTCACTTGGAGCCTCTGATGACTCCGTTCAGAAACTAGCCACAGTGAGTGACAGGCACCGACACAGGCGCATTTAATGGAATCAAACACGACAAAGAAATTCAAAATCTAGAATAATTGTCATGAATGTTTTTGTTTTCTATGTTACAGTGTTATTTCTTTACGGTGGAGTTTGGTCTATGCAAACAAGAAGGGCAGCTGCGAGCATACGGAGCAGGACTGCTGTCATCTATCAGCGAGCTTAAGGTAAACACGTTTTATCGGAACCTAACAATGGACACGTTAACAGTCTCATAATAAAGTGTTTATCAAAGGTGGCTGAACAGCTGCAACCATTAATTGATTATGAATTGATTAATGTATTATTTGCCAACTACTTTGAAGTCTGACAAATCCATTTGAGTAAGAAGAAAATCAAAATAGACTGATCTCAGCTTCTTAAAAATGTGAATATTTTCTGGCTTCTTTACTCCTTTATGACAGTGAACTAAGTGTCTTTGGGTTGTGGTCAAAACAAGATATCTGAGATCTGTTTTTTTCTAAATAACAGATGTTTCTGTTGACACAGTTCTAATCAGATTCAATCATTTCAATCCTAAAGAGTCCCTTTGCATGTTGATAAAATGTACAGTATGTTAAAGATGCTAAAGTCTATGATTTCTCTCTTTACTTATTAATAGATTGATTTGTGTTAAATCAAATGAAACAAATGCATGCTCATGTTTACATACAATGGTATGTTTCTGTCTTACAGCATGCACTCTCTGGCAATGCAAGGATAATGCCTTTTGACCCCAAAGTTACATCCAAACAAGAATGCATCATCACAACATTTCAGGATGTCTATTTTGTGTCAGACAGCTTTGAGGAAGCCAAAGTCAAGATGAGGTGAGCTTGGTTACAGTAATTTAACGTAAGATATTCAGAGATAGATCCTGCTTGGATAGATGATTATCTAAAAACTATGCTGAGGTTTTATACATAAATTAATTATCTCCCACATATTATTCAGTGATGATATTATGTCCTTTTCAGGGAGTTTGCCAAGACCATCAAGCGTCCCTTCACAGTGCGATACAACCCTTACACCCAGAGTGTGGACGTGCTAAAAGACACTCCCAGCATCAACAGCGTGGTGGAGGAGCTTCGACATGAGCTCGACATCGTCGGCGATGCCCTCAGCCGGCTGAACAAGCAGCTGGGTGTCTGAACGGCCTCATTCCGGTTGAAGTTATCCACCTACAGTTCATCAATGCTTGCCGTGTCATCCCCAAGCACCACTGTAGAGATGCTGCTTGTGTATCGCCCTTCGTCAGTACAATGAATGTGCACTGCTTCTGGCAAAACGCTCTGTTATCCTCACTGCATGGTATATATGGCTTATACAATTAGGTATGTTTAGCCACTGAAAATTGTTGCACAAACCCAAAGAGCTGCTTAACCTGAGATTCTGTTTTGCTTCAGTTGTACTTTGCTCAATTGGCTTCTGTATTTCAAACAATCAATGCGTCTTTAAAAACATCCCCAGCTGTTACAAACACAGATGTGGTTTCCTCTTCCTCTTGTTAACTCTGCTGTTGTATATTATCATGTGAATTATTTTGTATTTCATTTAATTTTTCTTCTTCTTCACATTTAATCTTCCTCACTTCAGTGATATGTATAAAATGTATTCTTGTTTGTATGCTTTTGGTGTATGTATCATGTTTTTGTGTGCTGTTAAGGGAAATTATGAACGTGAAAACTGGTATTATAAGAATGTTTCATGACTAACGATGGCAGATTTGGCCCCATGTACCCCGACTTATTTTATTTTACAGTGATGATGATTTTGAATACCTCCT
This sequence comes from Lutjanus erythropterus, assembly GCF_056507025.1. NCBI lineage: Eukaryota > Metazoa > Chordata > Actinopteri > Lutjaniformes > Lutjanidae > Lutjanus > Lutjanus erythropterus. The sequence continues at coordinate 23,461,948 of NC_139329.1, read as the reverse complement.
CTTGAAGTGAATATAATTGTAGAACTCCTAAAATCAAAACATTATTTTTCTACTGTAAAGAAATATAGATATTATGAGTAGTCTGTGTATTGAAAGAAATTAAAATAAAAATGTTCATTGTGTCTTCACAGTGTGTCTAATGGTTTGTAACCTGTTGACTTTTCATGTCCTCATGGTGGTGATTTGGTTATGGATACTGAACGTACAGGAAGATGCTGGTGGTGATCATGGAGATGCACAGCGATGACAACCAGGAGGACCCTGCAAGTGATAACAGTTATAGTTATGTTCAAGTTCATGTTACATGTTGTAAGAATAAATATCCATTTGACCTGATGGCCACATGATCTTATTGTCTACTCTGAGACTCCAATATGAAAGAACCGGCATGAACAAGTGTTCGTCTAAGATGGAAACCAGACCATCAGTGACATTTTCTGGAGTTGGTTTCTTGGACAGTGAATTAGTTTAAAGATTCTATTTGGGCAACAAAGAGTTGTATTTGAAAGCAGTGCTCACAGGTTAGAAAATCTCCAATCGAGGGTCCTCTATGTCAAACTTCCAGATTGTTACCTGTCAAATTAACTCATTAAACCGGATCACTGATTCACCAGTACACATCAAAACTTTACACAATATATATCAAACAAATACAAATCAAAATTGTTAGATACTGAAAGAAAATACAAAAATTGAAATGGTGAATCAAATTCTTTGACGCATTTATTTTACCATTGAATACATTCAGTTACCTTTTGGACTTGAATTAAGGATTGTATATTGTGTAAGACTAATGATAATGTTAGATTTGAGTGTAAAAATCTAAGCTAATTGATCCAGCATGGTAAATTGCAGATGCATAAATGTAAGACGGCAAATGCTATCAGCTTCACTGAATTTTTATGTGAATTTTAACACAACATATTCAGACTCTTCAACTTACAGACCCTAAAAAAGTAAGAACTATCCAACTGTTCGGTGAACTCTTTAATTAAAAATAATGTTTTTTTTCCTCCTTCTTTTTCTTTATCATAATTTTACTTAAGTGAGGTATGTATCACATACTTGTTGAAAACTTTATATCATTTATTTGATTATTTATTTATATAAATGCACTTTCTTTTTTCCTCTGGATACCATTCTGTTGAATTTGTATTTGAACTGTTTGTATATATGAATGTTAACATTTTACAAAAAGGTTAGAAAGTTCAGATGGTGTAAACTGTATTGACACTATAATATTTAGAAATATTTTGTAAAACTGAAATTAAGTATGATTTTCATTATTAATCTACTGATTGTTTTCTCCATTAATCCAGTTTGTAAAAGTTCTGAAAATAGTGAGAAATGCTATCACAGTGGCCCAAAAATTAACTAGAGTTCTATATATTAAAAAAAAAAAAAAAAAAAAAAAGATAAGCAACTCGTAAAACTGTCAGAAAAATGCAGGTAAGAAAAAAGTAGAGTACAAAACAGTATAAAGGTACATACCAATATTTTATTCACCCCATTTCTATAATTTAAATGTAGACTCAATATTGGGAAATAAAGTTTTAGCCAGGTGACTGTACTAAACTGACAACCGAGAGCATTTTGTAAGGTTATCAGGAGGATAATCAGGAAATGGCTTCGCTCAACGCGGTACAAACGCAGTCACAAGATCTCTATTAAAAATCATACAATCATTGATTGTATTTTCTTCTAAGCACCGCTGTTTTCAAAAATGTCATGAAAATCTGTCGAATAAGCAGCAACATTCGCTCAGTACGCTTTACGACAGTGTCGCAAATCCGGCTGACCAGTTACTCCATGGAAACGTGTTCGTGGTCGGTGTTTTGTTTACAGTCTTGGGTAAGTTTGTTATCTTCACCATTAAAGTGTTAAAAGTTGCGTTTCTCTGGTCATGCGGTTTAATTAAGTCAATCACTCACCAGCAGCAGATTGACAGCAGAGTCGGGGACGTTAACATAGCACTTAAGCTAACGTTAGCTTAACAGTGAGCGAACCGCTTCCCGCATACAAACGCGGCGAAAAGAAACAGCTGTTAAGATTTGGTGAACGCCATCACTAGAAACATACAGGCCTAAAGTTCTGTTAAGTATTTATGAGAGGTTTCGTGTCTTATCAGGGAGCCAACAGCTACGGACAGCTGGGACAGGGTCATGTGGAGGACCAGTCAGACCCTCGGCTCTCTGACACCGCTGCTCTACACAACAAGGCAGTCCGGGCTGTGAGCGGCGGCGGGGGTCACACCGTGATTCTCACCGGTGAGTTACTGTTGGCTCCTAAACTGTACTTTTCATCATAAATACAACCGTCTGTCCGATTAATAACGTGTTCAGCAATGTGAGCCTTGTATGAACCAAACACAGATCATTGGCGCCCTCTTCTGTCCAAACAAGTTTATTGTTGACTATGTTTGTATTAAGTTAAACCAGCAAATTGCTTTATTTTTAAATTCACGTATAAACAGTAAGACACCAAAAGTATTAAGGTTTTGTATTTTTCATCTGGTTGAAATCCTCAGAATTTCAGTTTAGTGTCGGAGAGGAGTAAAGAAACCAGAAAATGTTCACATTTAAGAAGCTCAAATCTGATAATTTTCGACTTTTGCTCTTAAGAAAAAGATTCAAACCGATTAACTGGTTATCAGAATAGTTGGAGATTATTTAATAATCAATTATTTGATAAATCGCTAAAGCACGATAAAGCACTACACTACTTCATTATAATGCTGTTTGTTGGCACATGTTATTCCTTTATCAAAAACAGCAGCTTCTGTGATTTTGATATCACACTTGGGCATATTTTGATAATATTTAGATTAATTATGCCACCCTACTATTTTTTCTCCTTTTTTTGGTCATCTTAGAAGGAGTGAAATTATATGCATATCACATGTGGTGCAAGGATATCAAAACATAAGTCAGTCCTTTATCTGTCCAAACTTTCTGCTTGCAATAACTGTCTAACCTAAATGTTTTGTGCCTGTATAGCCAACTAAGTCTTTGTGCGTCATCCATGTTTAAAACATCTATTTCTGTTACTTTTGGCTTACTAACAATAAATTGCTCAAATGTTTGTGGTGTATTTTGTGTTGGACAGAGAATGGAGAGGTGTTTTTGTGCGGACAAAATAACAGAGGCCAGCTGGGACTTGGCCACAACGCAGACATCTTAACTCTTCAGCGCTGCCCCAGCCTGAGTCAAAAGGTCACAAAAGTAGCCTGTGGTTGGGATTTTACTCTTCTTCTCACTGGTGAGTAGCTTTTCACACAGAGACTCAGAAGAAAGTGAGGATGATTAAGTATTTCCCCCAGGTGTTCCTTTTAGACAGGAATAATGGATAGGATAAGATGACATTTTATTCATCCTTCAGAGAAAAATCAGAAAAGACAGAAATCAAAGTGCATGAAAGCAAATTAATTATATGTAATCATATTACAATACACTGTCAATTAGAGTGTTAGACTAGCCACCTTACAAAAGGGTTGCCCCTGCCATAAATTATCGTTGTTTTGGGGACATTGGCATGGAAAACTTTGGAAACTCCTGCAATAGAGTGTGATCAGTGGGTTAAATGACTGTCACTGTTTGATATACACAAGAATGCAGCTACATTAGAGTAGATGGCAGTCAGTGGACAATAGGAGCAGTCCCTTACACACCCACAGACTTATACCACATTCGTGTCATATGAAAGTAACGGTAATTACCAGTTTCCAACTTGTAAACATCATTTATGCCAACATGTAGTTTGTAATTACGACTGGAAGAGACTCATTTTTCTGAAAACGCTGATATATCCGTCTTGAGGCTTTATGATACAGTGCCTGAAAAAGGAAAAATTATGGACGCTCACGTCAAACAGTTCTACCATTCAAGGCAATAAAACAAGTATTTTATGAATATAGTACAAAGTCTTAAAAGTCTCAATTGTAATTATCTGAATTTTTGTCCTTAAGATGTCTTAAATAAAATTGACAGTTTTTAAATGTTTAATTGTGAAAGATAGTTACTTTTGTAAAGCTGGATTTAATTTCAGTGTTGCTTTTAAATGTGTTTTTGGGAAAAAACTGTATTGATCATGCTCTAACAAATACGAAAGGAAACCAACATTTAATCAATGAACATTAATGCAAACTCTTTTTTGTCAGTATGGATGTAAAATAGGTCTTAAATTACATTCATAATGGTCTTAAAAAGGTCTTGAGTCTTAAATTTAACTTGTTGAAACCTGCAGAAACATTGTATATTGTCACTGCATAGTGTTTTTAACCTTGTGCAACCACCTCTGCAGCCATACAAATTGTCATACAATCACATGCTTAGCACAACCATGGCAATCTTTCCCATGTCTGCCTTTCGTCAAGCATGAATTGAATGCAGTGTTAGACTCACGTTCCAGGTGATCAGGGTTGTGTGTTTTAAAAAAACAGAAATAGCTGAAGGGCTGTCATGCAGACTTTTACCCTCAGGCCACACCATCTCTAAGTCTGTAATCTTGCAGAATTTGCTTGAAGGGGTTACCCAGAATTCATAGCACAGAAATGTTAAAAATGGAAATAAGAGAGCCTGCAACTACATTCTACCCATCGAATGTTGAATATATTTCTCTATTTTATGTCCCCTTGACAGACTGTGGTCGAGTATTGGCATGTGGCTCCAATGCATTTGGACAACTTGGTGTTGGACAAACAGTCACACACTCTGCAGATCTACAAGTTGTTGAGGTGAGAACATGAGCGGTGTGTTTTTACTTACGTTAGGGATTACAATATAGCCTCTCTGATGTTTGCCATGCTTTTATCTAATCAATCCTGAGTGATAAATACTGCCACCTTGTGCTCAGTTTGATCAGGGTTTTGAAGCAGGTGTCATTGTGTTGTTTGTTTCTTAGAGTCTCAAGGAGCCAGTGGTGAGTGTAGCAGCAGGACTCAGACATTCACTCGCTGTTACTGGTAAGTTTGCAACAAAAAAACATCCTCAGTGTGTTTTAATTAAGCAGTCCATATATAAATTTGGATTGTCTGTTGTGCCTTCAGATTCAGGCTGCGTATACCAGTGGGGAAAAGGTCTTTTCAGTCACGCTAAGAGAGCACTCAGTCCACGTCCTGTCCCATCACACCTCAGCTCTATGGTCCCCTCTCTAGTACCAGGTGAGTAAAACTCTGCACTGAGAAGAAGAAGTTCAAGAAAAGGCCTTGCGTCATTTACAATGCCTCTGATCATTGAAAAATGTGACCAGATACTTCTGCCTGTGCTGCAGGTCTGAATCAGAAGATCTCATGCATGGTGACTGCAGGCTCAGCGCACTGTGGGTGCCTTACAGGTATGACATCAGTAGCATGTATAGCAATGATTAAGTTGTGTTAAATGTAGTTAATTGAAGCATTTGTATGCTGTAATGACCAAGAGAACTGAATTCTTCTTCTGAAAAATTAGTTGTTCTTCCTGCGTCCAGTAATATCCCTGGATGCAGGGGGTCCAAGGAGCATGTTAAATTAGTATTTTTGTCACCCAATGCTATTTTTGGCCAACAAAGTAATAGCTTTAGGTTAGGGTGGTGATACCACGGTGACATGAACATGGCAGTCACAAGCTTGACGTCATTGCATCCTGGTACATGAAAGCAATGCTGCATGGCTCTGTGAGCAAGAAAACTCAGTTCTTAGACTTCTTAGTCAGTATAGCACATACTGAGGAATGTATTGCTTCAATTGACTAAATTTACCATCAACACTAATTGGACATCCACATGGTAAAGAGAAAATCCCAAGGTAAAGAGAAAAGTTTGATTTTGCATTGCGATTTTGGAAGTAAGTATCCCAATCCTTTCAAGTTTTGTTGAAAAGAGGTTCTCTGCACAACTTCCATCGGTGTGCAGCCGAATCAGGATCATCTCAAATCAAGAACAGCAAACCTCCCAGGGAAAAAAAGAGACAAAAGTACACAGATTTTTTTTTTCTGCTAATGTAAACACACCAACATTTCTCCACTACTGGGCACTAGTCCTCCCTCCCAGGGCCTGAACAGTTCAAGTTTCCATCAGAAAGGCTTAAAGTACAGCAGACAAACATTAGATATCCTATACTGTAATTTAAAAGCAGATATGTAATGCAGATTGTGCTGCTCTTCCTTAGGGAGCATTTACACTTTTAGGTTGTACTAGTCAGTTGTCTTCCCCTCATCATGTCCATCCTTCCTTCTGTGCTGTAATTAGTTGACCAGCACCACTCAATTACTGCTCTGCTCTTTCTGCTGCTGCCTCTGCTGGATGAAGAGTAATGTCACTCCTGTCGTTTTTGCAGGAGATGGTGATTTGTTTCTGTGGGGAAGCAACAAGCATGGCCAGCTGACCGCCACAGAGCCCTTCCTGTCCTCTCCCACCCATGTGAAGTGCTCGCTACTGGGCAGAGAGAAAGTTAGCCAGGTGTGGAGTGGCTGGACGCACATTGTTGCTCAAACAGGTGAAACATAGCAATTCATATTATGTCTGTGATGCTCACTTAAAGGGATTAAAGGGATAGTTCAGACTTCTTGAAGTATGACTGAATGAGGTATTGTCCATTGTCAGTGTATTACCTACAGAAGATGTCAATCAGCATGTGCCCAGTTTGGAGAAGTAGCAGGTGTAGTAAGCAGGGTCAGCAGCAAATTGCACTGTCCTCAACATTCAGAATATTTTCACTGCTTTACCTTGGCATCAGGCAGCCTTTTCAAATGTGAAACCACTGTTATATAAGTGTTATATATATCATTCTCTCCAAAGCCACAAGACTCCTTGGGCAAAAACAGAAATTTCATCTCACAGAACAGAGGAGTTGCTGGTCTGCTACTGCCTCGTCCTGTTTGTTTGTGTTATTGTGTGACTTTGGTGTTTTCAAGGGTTGGTTTGGATTCACCAAAATTATACAATTACACAAAGTAATCAGCCGTTCGATATTTGGCTTATATAATGGAGGTTTCCCACGAAAAAGGCTGTCTGATGCCAAGGTAAAGTGGTGAAAATATTCTCAATATAGCATACACTTCAACTAATATTGATTTGTTTTCAGGTGGCTAAAATTCATTTTGCTGCTGATGCTGTCCACAGCAGTACATTGCTTAGCTCCCTACACCAGTCCTCCTGCTGCTTCTCCAAACAGGGGGAGTGTTTATGGCCTTTTGCTGTAGGTAATGCACTGACTACAGATCGTACAACCCCACTTCAAAAATATTTGAATTATCCCTTTAACAGGACAGTTATCTAAATAAAGTCATTATCTGCTTCAGAGACAGGGAGAGTGTTCACATGGGGCAGAGGAGATTATGGACAGCTGGGGCGACAAGCATCAACCAGTCAGAACCCAGAGCGGCGGTCAGTGCATTCTTCAGCAGAAGGTGGAAACAAGGAAGCTTGCTTCCCTGCAGAGATTGAAGTCCTCCATGGAGCAACACAGGTAAAACTTCTTAGTGGTTGACACCCCTACAATCTCAAAAACTTTATTAGTAGAGCACTGTTATTAATATTACTTGGCAGATATGCAGGAAAATGTGCAGAATGGGACATTAGTACTATTTTCGTCACATTTTGTTATTTTTGTTGAAAGTGAGGGTAAATTAGCTGAATGAAAGCAGCACAATCAGTAGCTATGATGTTGTAATTTGCACTGTTAAACATGTGAGTCAAGAAGCAGAGCCCTGTGACGGTGGCGCAGTTTAAAAAAAATCCAAAGAACAGGCCACGACACTTAATGACATATTTATTAGGATTACCAATTGTACCTGTATCAAATTCAGAATATTGTCATATTCTGAAACACAGTGTAAAATTAGTGTGCATCTAAATGTAGTCTGTGTTGTGGCTGTCATTCTCAGGTTTTAGCAGAAATTGTCTTTTTCAGTCCAGCAGGGGGCAGCAGATGACGCCAAATGAAACTGTTTATTTTGTATGAGGTGAAACACCGAGCCCGTGAATGGGAGCCAGGCCCACTAAGAGCTGGTTCTTAATGATTTGCATCACTAGATCTAGCGTGTAGAGCGCACACACACACTCCCAGAGGACCACTTACATTCAGTGAAGGCAGAGCTCTCTCTTCCCATAAGGACAATTATGTGTGAGCATCACGGGATTGCAGCATTTAACCTGTAGTCTAAATGGCAGCTGTGTGGCTGCAGATCGTTGCCAATAAAGTGGATGTCAGGGACAGACAAGGGCGATCTTGGGATCAGTCTTCCACTGTGCACAGATCATTGCAGCAGCGCTGGCGTGTCAAGGAGTAGTCGCCTTGTGTGTGTGTGTAAAGCTAAAGGCAAGATGGATTAGCTAAGTGGACTATGAATCTTTCAGCCCGCCCTACCATGTTTGTCTTCCTTACAGTGTACACACACACACACACAGACACACTCAGAGTCAATATTTAGTAAACTGTCACATTTTTATGAGGCCTATGAACATTACTGGACTAACAAATTATAACCTGTCAGAATCAGAGGCCGTTTTTCTATCCATGGTGTATTCTTTATCAAAAACATTGATGTATCAAAGCAGTTCAAACTGCAATAGCAACAGTATAGATACAATTAAATTACTTTTATAACTAGAAGTAAGGCTTTAAAGGAGCAATAAGTAGCAATTGTGCCTCTGAATTGAGTACTGCAGTCCAAATAATGAGTTCGAGCCATAGACTATATTGAGTAGATTGAAAATAAGTTCATCGCTCCAAAAATACATACACTGGAGTTGAAGTTCAGTGGCAGTCTGTCTTCTTGCCTGCCAGATACCATTAACATATTGCTCAATTTAAGCCTTATAACTATCTACTCCTTCTTAAAGATCATTAATGATTTGTTACAATTCACAGACACCTACTCATTCAGCAAACATTCAGTGTTAATTTGAACTATAATTAACATGAAATGGGCAAACTAAAACAGTTATTGTGTCAAAGGAGAACCCTGCAGCTTTAGTGTTGTGTTCAGACACAATTATTTCAACTTAGCAATGTTGCCTTAATTAACGATAATTTATTGTAGTCATTTGTTACTATATAACAGATAATATATTACCGATTTCTCCTTTAACAATCTAAACTGATACTCTCTTTGTAGAAATTGGAATCAGAAATTAAATGTGTCCCCTCAATTCCTGTACAGCAGTATGAAGGGGAAAGACTGCTGACCAAAACCTTTTACAATTTAATGGCTTTTTTTCCGCAAAGGCAGGCACACACATCCGTCCTGAGATGGTTGCATTAACTACTCCGGACAGCCCAGCAGTGGGTTCTAGCTTTTATGAATGAGCTGAGCCTTTTCTGTTACAGTTTTCTGCACTGTTGTCTGATGATGCGCTGCGAAGCGAGGGAGGCTCTTAATGTATTTTAAGACGAGATTGTCACTAATGTTTTTTGCGCTGCAGTGCACTCGTGTTGTGTGCAGTTTTGAATAAAAGTTAGATGACTACATCTTGTCACATGGCATTTTATTTCATTTTGGTTACAAAGCATCTCAGTATCCATGTCGGCATAACAATTCTTGGATATTACAGTCTTAAAATTGTCTGTCTGCTTGCAACATGCATTTTAAACACTTTTCAACTCTTTTTCTCTACAGATTGCATGTGGATCTGAACATAATCTCGCCATTGTAGGTGGGTGTATTCTCTCTCAGGTTTCCTTACATTTTCTTTCTGTATGTTATTTTTAAAAACTGCCCTATTGCAGGAAAATAAACAAGCATAAACATCTGACAACATAATACTCAATTGCACTGAAAAGGTACACATAAGAAGAGAGAAATTAAGCAGAAATAGTTTGAACTTATTAGTTTCAGTGAGTGCAAGTAGCTGAAACAAGGGACTCCACTTTTGACCTGACTTGACTCTGGTTTTAACTACATAAAGGAGTAGGGAATACACTTAGGTGAGTCTAAAATATTTCAAGTCATCCTCCTTAGTTAGTGAGGGAACTGTCTAATACATTTCAGTTAAACATCAGTGTGAAATATTAATCCTTCTGGTAATGCTGCAGAGGATTTCCGAGGTCAGCTCATTGCTTTGTAGCCTTTGCATCAGGAAGTAATTACAGCACGGATAGATGGGTATCATTGACAGAAGCAATTACCAGAACAGGCCTGTCAAAGAGCTGCATTAACCACACACACATTTACAGGCATGTTTTTCCAGTTCCAGGGTGTTTGGAGAGCAGCCTCCCTTTTATTCACATATGAACAGAACAAAGGCATTGCAATCTATAGTTTGTGGTTCCTCATCAGATTTACAGAGAGACCAAATGTGCTTTTAATCTTTCCAAGCTTAGAAAAAGTCTTCTGCTTTCCCAGAGTCACAGACTTGCACTATAAAACATTTTGGAAGTAAAATCTTTCACATTAAATTTTGAACAGTGACCCAGTTTTTTTTTCTTTTTTTTTTAACATCAATATGAATAGAAATACCGCAGATGAACACTGAAAAACGAGCACAGGGTTCTGTTTGAGAGGAAACAGTGGACATCGCTGGTAAACGGCAAATGGGCACATCCACTTTTAATGTTCTGACCAATTTGAACAGTTAACTGGATACGCCATTATAATTAGGAAATTGATAACGCAGGCCGTCCGTCATAATGACAGTTCTCACAAAGCACTGCTCTGTGCCCTTAGAAGTTCAGTTGTTTGATGAGAAAGCAGAGGCAGTAAAGGGAGAGCTCTTGTGAACCTCGTGCACCTCGCTCCTGCGCCACGCTCTCCTCTTTTCCTCCTCCTGTCTCGAGCAGTGGCGGTGGCAGGAGCAGTGAAATAGCAAAACAGGATTGGAAGCAGAGACCTGAGTGCTGCTATTTCTGGTGCTGAAGTAGGTCAGGCGGAAAGGAACGGAGAGCATTGCATGCTGCTCATGATATCTGTTGCCTGCTCAGCCCTTGCCCATTTGCACCTGAGGAAGAGCTCCTCAATGTATGAAATTCATCATCGGTGGTCAGAGGTGGGAGATAGGCCAAAGACGCTGTGGGCACAGCTCATCCAATCTGGGGAAAGATTGTTGTTAATGTGAACATTTTGAGCTTAACAGGAACGTATAAGGACAGACACCTCAGATGAGATCCCTTTTTATCCTGTACCTGTAGTATGATGTAAGTCACGCTAAAAAAAGGCGCCGCCTGCAGACTGCATTGCTGCAGTGTTGTTAATGAGGTGTGAGATTTTTAACTGTCGAATATAAAAACCGAATGCCAGGATTTGTTTACAAGGAAATGGCTTTTGGTTGGAGTGTCTTGATTTTGATCCTTTTGTTGTGCAGAATATTGTGCAGGCACTTTGTTGCCATGGAAACACTGATGTGCTGTACTCCAGTCAGTGAGTCCATGAATTAAGCAGCACGGCACCAAAATAAGGCTTTTTCCCCAAAGAACAAACCGTTTCAACACATTAAGCTCACTAATAAATGAGAACCAGGATGTTTACTGAATAACCTTAATCAAAGAAAGAGAGAAATGCAGTCCAGTTATATTATAAATACATGCAGTATCTTAAAGGCTACATGTTTGTTTCTAATGCATAAGCCAAATCTGGCAGAATGTCACACTGACATAAGCTGCTTGGCATGATATCTTGCTCTGTTAACTGGCAAAAGCATATGTGTCAGTTGGCGAATCCAAAATCTTTGATGCCACCGCTTTTCAGAGACGAGCTGGAAAAAAGCGCAGAAAAGACAAAGAAACCCCCACGATGAAATAAATGAAAAGACGACATGAAAGACACACAACTACAGAATGGGGAAAGCTTGAAGATGTGTTACCCTTGAGAAAGCAAGCTCGCTTCTGTTGCCATGGCAATGGAGCCTATTAGGTAACTGTGTTGCCATGGCACGTGTCTCCTCAGTGATGCAGACCTGACCACACCCACCAACACCTCACCAGCTGTGAGGAGCAGAGAGGCTTTATTACTGGCTGAGTGTCAGTGTTGGGAACAGAGAGGCTCTGTGTGTGTGTGTGTGTGTGTGTGTGTGTGTGTGTGCGTGTCGTGTGTGTGTTTGTGTGTGTGGGCTTTTTTTCTTTTTTCTTCACTTTTGCACCCAGGCTTTTTTTTTTTTTTCTCCAGACTGCTAATTTTATCCTACATGGTATAGAGCTGCAGCCCTGCGTCTCTCTTCTGTCAGCTCCACTGACCCATGACCCCTCTTCTTTTCAGGAGGGTGTCTCCTCTCCTGGGGCTGGAACGAACATGGAATGTGCGGAGACGGTTCACAGACTGACGTCTTTCAGCCACAGCTCATTTCTGGTCTCAGACCTCTTCTGATTGGCTGTGGAGCCGGACACTCTATGGCAGTGTGCACTGCGACGACTGACTCAAGTCAAAACTCTGCACCAAGTCCACTTTAGTAACACTGTAGCAGGAATATTTATTCAGCATGTGGCCACCAGAGACTAGAAAAACAGAACTGGTTTGTGAATTAAAGGGACATTTCAACCCAAAATAAAAAAAAGACTCCTCTTACCTGTAGTACCATTTACCAATCTAGATTGTTTTTGGCTGTAGAGATGTCTGCCTTTCTTTTAAATAGAAGTGGATAACACTTGGTTTGTTGTGCTCAAAGTGCCAAAAAATACATTTGATAAACCCAATAGCAATAGAAATCATGACCTGGTTACTCAAGATAATCCACAAACCTTGTTCAGGGTTCGTACAGGAACTATAAATCCTTGAAAACACTTGTAGTGTAATCAAGTATTTTCAAGGTTTTGGATTTTGGATAAAGTGTTTGAAACTGCTTGAAACTGTAATTGCATTACTTTCATAATAAATCACTAGCTGACTAAATACTTAACTTTTTAGATAAAGAAATAAAGTAAGTTGGATATTTGCACAGGATGCCAAGTTTACCGGCAGAGTGGTAACACATTTCGAAACATGAAATTTTGTGTGTTTTCTTTTGTTTGTCACTGTTCTGTAGAATGCTATTTCAATTGTTTCGCTGTTTAATTGTTCAGCACTAATCTGGTTTGGTAGAGAGAAAATATTTTTTAAATGAGACTGCTCATAACAAGGTGTGTGGATTATCTTGAGTAACCTGGTTATGATCACTGGAAATAAATATTGCTGCTGAGTTTTTAAATGTATTTTTAGGCCGTTAGAGGACCACAAGCAGAGTGCCATCTAATCCCAGTATATTTGAGAGGGGGCAGACATCTTTACAGCTGATATCTTCAAAACTCAGCAACTCACATCAAAACAATCTAGATGGCTAAATGCCACTATGGGTTAGAGGGAAAACGTGTATTTTTGAATTTTAATCGTACCTTTAACATTTCTGACTGACCTGGTGACTTATTGGTGCTTTGCAAAGCCCACATATGATTATTCTAAGTGCCTTTGAATATACAGTAACTTTCACCTTCCAGTAGGTGCTTGAGCTCCTTGAAAAGGTCAGACCCCCAACTGCAGCTGTCATAAACGTTGTGTGGTTGGACACTGGCTGAGTTATGTTACATGTGGACAGAGGCCATCATTTCTCTGACCGGCCCATCACTTTGATGGACATGATTGGGGGCCGATGGCTTTGCAGGACATGGCCGCGCCTATGGCTCCTGGTCCACCTGCCACGTGTGTCTTCCTGAGTGAAGCCGTTATGGATCATGTGAGTGATGGGTGAGACTGGTGCGCTAGCTCCATCTTCCCATGTCAGCAGGTTTATTGCTGTGATCTTGAGTGTCAGGAGGCAGTCAGTCTCTGCACCTCATACTGGAAATCTCTGTGATTTACCACTTACACATACAGTGCAGTATTTTTTTCTTTGGCAACTGTCCATTGCTTATTTATAATCGCGTCAGTCTGGGTCATATACTTTGATGTTATGTTTGTCTCGTTTGCACCACTTTCCTACTGTATACTGCTTTAATCCCTCTTGGGAGAAATTTGTCCGCTGCATTTGACCCAACTTACATATTTATAAGCTGTGGGAGCCCGCAGTGCAGCAGCGGGGACCAACTGCAGGTCCTGAAGCCAGTGCTGTGGTCAAGGGCAATGGCAGGACTCAGAATGGCTCATGGATCTTATCTCTGCAATTTATTTACTGTTTTATTTAAAAGCTTTTATTTTTTTTGATCAAGGTTTATGCAAATTAAATATTAACGAAAAACAAGTGTCACTGAAATTATGCATTAATCAAAGTTAAATTAATGATTTAAAAAAAATAAATCAACACTCGTTGAAAAATGATAATTTCTGTGTTTTTTTTATTTATCACTATTTATTGTACAAGCCTGAACTGTATTGGTCAAAAAAGACACAAAAAATCCCTAAACAACAAACCAATCAAAACGATCACTGAACACCTTATTGAGATAACTAACCACAAAATACAGTGTTCAAAACACACACTCTGAAGTCTCACTAAACGGCACAGTAGTTGCCTCTTAGTTGTGTTATTGATTCTGTTTAATGATAACAGCTATTTTTTTTGTTTTTATTGTGTGTCAGACAATGACCAGCACTCTGTCCCCCCATTTGTGCTCAGCTCTGTTGGCAGATTCAGATCTGTGGTACCTGACTGCACACAGATCTCTGTAGGTTGTTGGCAGTGTGTTTGCAGTTGTTTGGTAAAAAGTTGGTCCCTTTTCACTAACTTTCCCACACAAACAATGAAGCTGTACTTTGTCCTCAGTGACTATGTTTTTAATTAGATATGCTCATTGCTTGCCTTTAGAAGCTGAACAGTATGGGGGTCCTTATTGTCTGTGTGCTTTTTGAGTATTGAACTGATGCCTGTTTTCAATGGCTGGTGATTGATGGCTAATCTAAAATAAAATGAACATTAATTCATCATGTCAGTTAAGCTATACCAACATGATGAATGGTAAGAATAATTTGCATAACATAGGCACTTGTCCAGTATGATGTGAATAATGTTTTGGTATTGGTTAGTATTAGATACTAATATACCAACTTGCATGTGTGCAGAAAAAAACAGTAATCCAATTCTACATGATTGTCAATTAAAATATACTCATGAATAATATATATACATATATATATATATATATATATATATATATATATATATATATATATATATATATATATATATATATATACACATACATATATATATACTGTCTTTGTTAAAGGGACAGTTCACCCCCACATCAAAAATACATATTTTTCCTCTGGCCTGCAGTGTCCGTTTATACATCTGAATTGTTTTGATGTGAGCTGTGGCAGTTTGGAGACGTTGACCATAGCGATGACTGCTTTCTGTCAGATATATTGGAACTGGATGGCACTACTCGGGTTTGTGGTGCTCAAAGTGCCATGACCCAGTTACTCAAGATAATCCACACACCTTGTTGTGAGCAGTTTAATGCAGGAACTACTTTATTTCAAGCCAACAGTATCACCACGCTAGCTAGCACAGTAGTGATGACATCTCATAAAACCAGCACGGTTTGGCACTAATTTGATCTAGAAAATGAAAAAAAGTTTGCATCCAAGCAGTGTCAGAATAACCTGGCATATAACCAGTCAAGTGAAGCAGTGTGTAACCACATTAAGCACAGGCATGTGGACGATAATCTACAAGGAGAGCAGGCTGCTGCTGCTAGTACTTCTAACATTAGCCACACTGTGTGGCAGCTAAAATTAGCTGCAGGTAAATGATTTGTTTACCTGCAGATGCTGTGACCCTGCACATTTGGTGAGTTGTTGTCATGTTTTGTAGGATAATGTGCAACATTCATGATACGCAGTGCAAAGTGCGACACATTTCAGCAGCTTTTAAGAGATGATTTGGTTACTGATGCATGTGGTTAACAGCCTCAAATGGCTCTTCATACATGCAACAGTTATTTAACCATCTCTATTAATTAACATTACATGCATTTTCTTACTTTTAGACTAGTCAACTTGTCTAAATTAAAATCTCCAAGAAGGTACCAAGAACGTAACCAGTTCCTACCCAAAACTGCTCACAAAAAGTTGTTTGGATTATCTTGAGTAACCGGGTCATGATTTGTAGAAAGAGACATTGCTGTTGAGCTTTTCAAATGTATTTTTTGGGTGCTTGGAGCACCACAAGCTGAGTGCCATCTAATTCCATTATATTCAAGAGAAGACAGCCATCTCTACAGCCCATATCTTCAAAACTCTGCAAGTTAGACTAGAGCAGTCTAGATGGATGAACAGCACTACAGGCCAGAGGAAAAATATGCATTATTGATTTTGGGGTGAACTGTCCCTTTTAATCTATTATTTCACTCTGAATAAAACCATGTAAGATTTGCTTAACCAACTAAATTATTGACCAATTCCGAACAGCACACTTTGCCATTTTAATGCCTCATTATTAATTAAAGGTAAGAGTGGTGTTTTTTTTTTAAGTATGACCTTTTTTTTTCATTTTTTGTGGATGTTATCTCTTTGATGTCTGAAAAACATATCAAAGGAATGTTAAAAGTTCACTGGTGCAAAACAGTGCAAAAGTCTACAAAGATGTGACCATGACAGTGCAAAGTTAATGATTTTTGTTTTTAACTATTTTCGTCTGGCTGACATGACAAGTGACAGGGTTTTTTTGCTGGGGAGGGGAGGGTGATTTAAAATCGGAGCAACATTTTTTTTCTTTCAAACAGAAGAAGCACACAAATATCTGATGATCACTCAAAAAACATTGGTACACACAACTTCAGCACACATAAAAGCGTATTTACAGCACTGGCACACACCAAAAATAGGCACACAAATTACAACACAGTAACCAGTCACAGATACTGAGCTACATAAGGCTTGACAACAAAACTTCCTCAGTGCTACATCTATGCTGAGTTTGTGATGTACAGGTTGTCACTGTCACACCCATTTAAAAATACTAAGTAATACACACAACAATGCTACAGGACTATCAGGTGGGTGATGGGCCATTATGGGTCATACACATAGTGGTTGGTACACCATGGTTCATAACACAAACTGACTCTGTTGGTTGTCTGCTCCGGTGCTGTCGCTGGGTCTCTATAAACATATAAAAAAACAATAACAAAAATAAATTATTACACAAATTATGTTGAATGGTGGAAATGATGGCGATGATGGATACCTCTGGAGGCGCGGGGGAGAGGTGAGAAATGACACTAGCTTGGAGAGTAAAGAAAATGTGCTCCGTTAGTTCCTCATGGTAAACCACAGGGTTACCATGTATTTCCCATGCTCAGCCAAGGCATCAGACAACGATGTACTGTCTGTGTACAGAGGTTGGACTCTGAGTCGGTTAATAAACATGCCCCAATCATGCTGCGTTGTACAGGTTGATGTACAGTAGTTCATGTCATTGTCATGCGTTTGTATTCTTTGCGTCATGCTCTCACAGTCACCTCATTTTTTTTTAATGCTCTCTTTGACCCGGACACAGGTAGAAAAAGAGGGTCAAACAGCAGTTGGAAGCACTAGCTGTACAGTAAGCTAGTGGTAAAGGAAGGATGTATGTATGCATATGCTGTTGAATAAAAACGGAGGCTAAACGCTCGTTGTGTATAAAATTTATTTCATGCAAGGACTTATATTTACATGTTTTATTTGAATACTTTTCTGTTGCATAAATGTAAAATACATGCATTTACCTTTCCCCAAGTAGACCCACATCCCATACTGTGTCGCATTGTTCTTTTTTTTTTTTTTTTACACTTGAATTGCATGAGCATATAATTCACCTGCATCTCTTCAACATCAAATCTTCACAAGGTTTTTTTTTTTTTTTGAAATATATAACGTCCAATAATTACCACAAGAGACATGACTCTAAATGTAAAACTCTGCTCATTCAGAATAAAAACAAAACTTAAGATGAGTTGCTATACTTCTTCTATCATCTTCTTCTAGAAATTAACATTTCTGATTGTTCAACATAAAATTTGTTAAAGTGCCCTGAAAGAATTGTGCATAATTATTGGGACAGGATCAATACATGTAACAATAACAGTATTGATGTGTTAAATCAATAGACGTACATACTGCAGGAGCCATCGTGACATCTCTGGTTGAACATAATATATTTTGGCTCTGTAGAGTTGCCTGGTCCCCTTTCATAATATTTTGTGCTTTATCATACAAAACGGGGATTATAAAGTCGGTACTTTCAGCTGTTTTTTTTCTGCTTGGAGCTGTGTGTCCCTCTAAAAGGCTAAATCCTAGTATGTGTTAGTTGGTGCAGCAGTAATTACCAAGAGGGTGTTTTTATTGTGATTAAGAGTATGAGGGTGGTGCAAAAAGGTACAAGGCGCACCGTATAAAACAAAGCTTTCATTACACTGTTATGAGCATGGTAAAAAGTGTATTGATGCTACACTGGGAGCACTTGTAATATCATGTCAATTTATTACTCACTTTTACTTTGCCTCGCCAGGTATGAAGGCACCGTTGTTTCATAATTCATGAGTCTTGCCTTAATTTAGGCACCACAGCAGTAATAGAAGTTGCTGCAGACTACCGATGCTATTTAAAAACTTATAACTACCAATAAATATATTTGTATAAAAACTATGTATGCTCATAACAGCATTAGTTGGCTTTATGACAAATTGTTCAAGTTAAATCACACTATTTTTTTAGTTGGAGGCCCCAGTCAAATAAATACAAGAAAATAAATATATGAATTTGGGGAAAGGCAAAGAATGGCAGCTACATAAATATCTCTGCTATGACTGAGTCTCTTGTAAAGCTGTCTCAAAATGCATAAAAATGACAAAGCTTTAGAAGCTTTTGAAAGAAAAACTTCTTTTTTTTTCTTACAGGTACTGCGATACAGTTAGCTTCTTGTTGAACATAATTTCTCATGCAGTTCATGCAAATGAACAAACAGTTTTAGTTCTGTTGACATTAGATGTAATCATCACTAGTATCATAGGAATTGTCATCATCTCCATATTGCATTGGACATCCTGAACATCATGTTCAATTTTTTTTTTTCTTTTGATGGCCACTCAGATAACATCGAGTCTTGTCTGGATTGCACTTTCAGAATGATAACGTCTCTACTTTGCAACGTACAAAGCACTTAAGAGGAGTTCCCTTAACAGCTGGCAATGATACCTTTTGGATATGTTTAAAAGCCATGTATTGTTAATGTCCAGCATATCATTAGCAGGGGTTACATCTTATGAAAATTTCTTTCACAAAGTTGTAAAAAGCAGATGAGATAAAAGTTATTGGCAGAAGAGTAATGCGAGATCAAAAGCAACAGAGCAACAGGCAATGATGTAAACACAGGGAAAAAGTGGGGTCAGCCTGTGGTAGAAGTAGAACAGTGCTTTGTCTGCAACTGAGGTGACCCATGCAGAGTGGCATGTGCCAATGTTTTCTAGTCTAGGATATGATGACACACCCAAGGAGAACACTTGGGAAGCTTGAGTATAAGCACAGTTAAGATACAGTTTTCCAGGAAAATAAAGAAATCAAAAATGAAAAAAAGCAGGAGCGAAGGCAAGTGTAAAAAAAAAAAAGCAAAATTTTGACAGGAAAGATAAGAAGGAGGAGTGTGGACTGGCCTTCCAATGGCATTGTGTCTGCTACTCAACCATGCTACATAATGGATGGGATGGGAGAATGTGAGTGCTGCATTAGACAGGGTGGGCTGCAGGGCAGGGCGGACACTGAGGACACTCCAGAGGCATCCCCGCTCATGCCAGACATGCTGTTAAGGCTCCAAGGCTTTTCATAACCTTCAGTTGAAAAACAGAGAACGTTCTGAGTACACTGCAGCACTGAATCCATATGACAAAATGTTTTGGTGTTCCTCACTGGTTAATACTACACCTGTTGCTTTCTTGTTTTTGTCTCCAAAGAAACAGGTCAACACAGACTTGAGACAGATTATTATTCTCCATGCATTGAGTGCATCAGGAGTACAACAGCATGCACCGGGTGGTACTGGAATGGTTTGGAGTAGAACACTATAAAAGACTTGGAAAAGGTAGGCACCTCAGGCAGGGAATGTATTCTCAGCTACAGGTAGAATTTCATACTGTTGATGTGCTGGCTGCACACACAACTGGGGCCAGTTGTACAAAACACAGCAGGTTAAGATTAATGCACAAAACAACCTTAAGTCTCTTCCTAAAATATTCACTTAAGTATTTAATGTTTTCTCCTCAACTTGATCTTGTACTTAAGGAATCCCTTAAAATTAATTAAACTGTTGCACAAAAGACCTTAGCAACCAAATCTTAACCACAACATTGCAGAGTTTAAGGGACACGTGAATAGTGTGTGGAATAAATTCTGAAACGAGAACCTACCAAGAACTTTTTTATATTTCAATGATTTTATTTCAAACTCACCTGGCAGGTTCTACAGAGAACCTTTTTTTAAGTTCCAAGAGTTTATCTAACCTTCTGTAGGCCCACAGAGACTTCCTTCACTGTCTAACCTTAACAGTTATTTCAAGTCAGCCCTACCATGTTTGTTACACTTTTATCTCCAATTGGTGATTACTTTTTTAGCCAGAACAGACAAGTTGTCTGAATTTTTTGGACCCTTTGAATGGAGGTGATAACAAGTATCACAAACACCAGTGCTAACAAATGGTATCCATGGAAACTGTATAATTTTACCACTGTTTCGACGCAGTAAATGCCTCAGGTTTTTCCGTAACTAAGCAAACCTTTTTTTCTGCAACAACTCCTAAGTAAATCCCTCAGGTAAGGAGAAATTAAGCCTAAAGTGTATACGTTAGGAGAAAACATAAGGTGTTCTGTGCAACTGGCCCCTGAAGCCTATCATGACGTTTTAGAGGAATGTTTATTAGATTAATAGTAAGGAAACAAAATAAATATAAAAGGTTTAACCCTGGTTTTAAAGTGTAAAAATCAGTAAATTAGAATTTGGCTTTTAATAATACTTGACATTAGCCTTCCTCCATTTGTGTTGTGCTCCTTCACCATACTGATAGCACCCATCAGCAAGACACTTCATGCACCGTTATGGTCAAGAGGAATGTACTCATAAGTCAGGATCCTGCATGGTATTTATCATTAAACACATATACATACATGGTACACGCATAGCACATAAATACTCTCTTATTAGGCATGTAAGACAACACAGTCTAGATCATATAAATCTCGAAAATAGCTTTCTTACTTGTAAATAAATAGGGGTGTTACATTATGCATGGTATCAAAAAATATATTATGTAGATGTGGACAATTATTATTGACATTTGTGGTGATTGTGCTTGGCCTGAACACGTTACTGTGATTTGGAATATATATACAATTCCCAAAGGGATGATTGAGGAGAAGCAGCTGCTGTGAGAGTGTGTGAAGGTTGTAATAAGAGGTTTGTAGTTGTGTGTGTTTGTGTTTCTGTGTGTGTGCCTGTGAAAAACTGAGGCGTAACACTCAGCAAAGAGAGGAAAAAAGAGAACGTGTCCTGTCTACGGTCTACAGGGTGTCAGTGTCTTACAGGGGCTTGTGATTGGCTGTTACTGTACGTACCCCTCCTCACTCTGCCCCCTGTGTGGTTGGGGCGTTCAGCAGTGGTGACCAGGAAGCAGGGCCGCTCTCTCTCGCCGGGGCTGAAGATTTCCTCTGGCGATATGGCCTGGTCTATATGAGGGCAGTCTTCATTGGCCAGCGCTGCATTAGCTGCCTCACCGTTGAGCTTGGAATCTTATAAGAAAACAATAAAGAAAACAAAACAAAAACAAACAATCTGGTTTCATATACCAGTTTTTTTTTTTAGAATTTAAGTACTACATTTTTAATATATCTTCAGTTGTTCTCATTGTACAACCTGAATGCACATAGGGATTAACTTAATCACTGTATGTAGTGTATAGCTGCTGTCTGTTTGCCTCTGTTGCTTTGTTTTTGAACACAAACTGTATATCTTAGATATGTTTGCATTAATGCCACTAGTGGAACTCAAGACGCGATGATGTTTTTAAAGGGATAGGTCAGATTTTTTGAGGTGGGTTGCACAGAGTCAGCAGCATGTGTTTTAGCCACCAAAAATATCCCCACCTTAACAAATCAATATCAGTTTACATGTAAATTATATTTAGATTATTTTCTCTGCTTTACCTTGCCGTCTTACAGCCTTTGCTGGCGGGAAACCACCATTATGTAAGCAAAATATCACTCTCTGGAAAGCCACTAGACTCCTTTGGCAGAACCAGTAATTTCACCTTGCAGAATACAGGAGTTGCTGATCTACTGCTGCCTGTCCACAAACTCTGAGCACCATATTGCTTAGCTTCCTTGTCGGCTGCTTCTCCAAACGGGGGTGTGCTGACCCTCATCTACTGTAGATGCCTATATAAGAACCTCATACAATCCCAATTCAAAAAATCCAAACTATCCCTTTAATATTACAACTACATGATGATTACAGACTCTTAGTTAGTCTTAAGAGAGAGGAGGAGTGAATCACTGCATTAAGGGCAAAATCAATAGCAGGATTACTCACAGTCTCTCTATTCTCCTATCCAGAGTAAAATATGCTTTTCATCACATATTTTATTGATTGTTTTTGTTGGGAAACTCATTTGATTATTCTCATGGCTGAATCCTCAGCTGATTGCAGTGTGGGAACAGACAAACAATGAAACAGCTGAATAGTGATACAGCTGCTTGTGGAGGACAAAGGAGTGACAAGACAACAATATATCACACTTTGTGTCATCTTTGTTTCTTACCTTGAAACTTTATCTCGAAAACGTCGTCATGGGCGATGGGGCTCTGAGGTTGAGAGCTGATGCTTGACTTACAGAAGTTTGGAGAACCTGGTTGGGGTGCCCGAGGGATATGCCTATTTTTTTTCTTTGGTAGTTTCTGTTTTGCCATGGCCAGGGAGTAATACATTCCAAAGTTGTTGACAATCACAGGGACGGGCATGGCAATGGTCAGCACACCTGCCAGGGCGCACAAGGCTCCCACCAGCATACCGGAGGTTGTCTGAGGGTACATGTCTCCATAGCCAAGGGTCGTCATGGTCACTACAGCCCACCAGAATCCGATCGGGATGTTCTTGAAGTGTGTGTGCTCACTGGCTCGAGGGTCGTTGGGGTTTGCTCCAATCCGTTCAGCGTAGTAGATCATAGTAGCAAAGATGAGGACACCGAGGGCGAGGAAGATGATGAGGAGCAGGAACTCGTTGGTGCTGGCCCTCAATGTGTGGCCCAGAACCCTCAGTCCCACGAAGTGACGGGTCAGCTTGAAGATACGCAGGATCCGTACAAACCGGACAACTCTCAGGAAACCCAGCACATCCTTAGCTGCCTTAGAAGAGAGCCCGCTGAGGCCCACCTCCAGGTAGAAGGGCAGGATGGCCACAAAGTCGATGATGTTCAGGGCGTTCCGAATGAAGTCAAATTTATTCGGGCAGAAAGTTATTCGCATTAGAAATTCAAAAGTGAACCACACCACACACACGCCTTCAATGTAGGTGAGGTAGAGCGCAGTCTCAGTCTCCTGGTAGGTGTGCACCACTGTGATGTTGTCCACAACCTCCAGCTCAGTGCGGTTGATGATGGGGTTGAAGGCCTCGTGGGTCTCCAGACAGAAGGTGGTGATGGACACCAGAATAAAGAACAGCGAGGCCAGAGCCACCCACTGAGCAGGAAATATTTATAGGGTGCAGAAGAAGAAATAGAAGGGGGAAAGAGATGAGGGAGGATGTTGGGAGGATGAGGAAGGGCAGAGAGGAGAATGGACACAGTCATTAATGTAATGTAAATCAAACTTGATGTCCCAGCAGCAATTCTTAGCACAACACAATGCCATTCAATCCATCATCTGAGACAGTTCCCTCTTAGAAAAAAAAGGTGCTAACTAGAACCATAGCATGTTCTTTGTCTTGTCCCCATAGGAGAACCCTTTTTGGTTCCTGGTTGAACCTTTTTTATAAAGGTTCCACTTGGAACCCTTTCAAAGAGTTCTACCTAAAATCCAACATAAAAATATATACCAAGAACCATCTGTGAACAGTTTCACCTGGAACCCCCTATGAGTGGTTCTACTGGTGAACCCTTCTACTGTACAGTGGTTCCACCTAGAGCCCTCTATGAGGTTTCTACCTACAATCTTTCCACCTTCTGAGGTTGCTAATAAGAACCCACCCAGGAGTTCCTGAATACTTTTACATTCCAAGTTTTCCGTCTAGAACTCGCCCAGGGGGTTCTACTGAAAAACCCCTTTATTCCAAGGGTTTCATCTAGAGCCCAACCAGGGAGTTCTACCTTTAACAATTTTATATTCCAGAGGTTTTATCTAGAACCCACCCAGTGGGTTCTGCTTTTATATTATGGTACAAAGAACCCTTGAGATCTTCCAGGATTTCAACGATTTTAACAACACTTTGTCTTAGAACCCTTGATGAACCCTTTCCCTAAAAACATGTTCTTCAGAGGCAAATGGTTCTGGGTAGAACCTCAGCCCTTCAGGAAGAACCATTTTGGAACCATTATTTCAGTTACAGCGGCGCTGACACACTTTCTCTGTCCCTCTGCTCTGTGTGTGTCGTGATTCAGAAGTGTCATTGTAAAAGGGGACAATCAATGCAAGCTTGCCGTTCCCGCTTCTCTTCCCTCTGCTGTATCTCAAGGTCATGGCATTTTCAAGGGTAATGCTACATGCAGAATTACAAAGAGCGAGGCAGCAACACAAGCAGCAGCAGCAGACAGGACATTAGTGTCAACCCCCCGTGACTAAATTTAGCTGGGGCTCTTCCCTTCAGAACCAACACCGCAGTACAGTAGGTCTTTCCCTACACAAGGTCATACTGTCCAGATGATCAACTCTTGGGAATCGTAGTGCACTGAGAGGCTCGCTGAGCTGAGGACACATTTTTATGAGAAACCCATATTTCCCTTAATGGCAAAAGTGTACTTTAGCCTTCATTATGTATTGATTAGGTGATCACATTTCATCACATTTAGGCTCTGATATTTCTGATGCACACTACATGGCTGTAACAGATACAGTATTCTCTCCTGGGTATTGATTGTTCTCATGTTATCCTCCTCTGATCTTGATCGCACTGTACAGGCTCACCGTGTGGTACAGCTCATGCACTACACTGTAGTTTGAATGGGGAAAAACAGCTGTATCTTCAATGAGAATCTGAAGTCAATAGATCAGAGCTGCTGGACAAAGAGGCAGACAGGAAGAGTGGATAGCTACTTAATCATCCTATGATTCACAAAAGTTGGATCAATAGCAGTTTGTTCATGCATGAAGATGTCTTTATCAGAGTAAGTGCTGCTCTGTAGTGCTTCTCAAACTAATGCATAGCATTGTTAAGCAGCTGGGAGGAGTATTGACTGGCATCAGGGAGTAGTTGGAGGAGTGGGGCATGTCTGGGCACGAGGAACTCTCATATATATTCCACTGAGCAAAGGAAACGCAGCGTCTTCGTCAGTCAAGTCGAAGTTCGTCAGTGTGTCACTAAGGCAGGCATGCAGCGCTGGTGAGATGGAAAACAGGCTCTCATCACATCATCTCATCATCTCATCACTGGCAATTCATCGCATTGTGCTGAGGAAATCACTGCTGCTTATGACTGTCTGCTTCCCATCCATGTTAGTATGATGGTCCGGAGGGAAAGAGTGTGCTAGCAGAGACTTCTGTTCTGTCTGCAGAGATGTCCTCTTTGTTCAACAAGACAACTCACGCTGAACAAAGAGGACACACACCAGTGTTGATCAAGACAGAGAATCATTGCAGTTCACAAATTTAATATATCATTTGAACGGTTTTACACAAAATGTCCATGTTTTAAACATACAAATAGAGTGTGGACAAAAGGAATACCTTCTTGATTTTTACAGATCTTCATAAATTCACC
This sequence comes from Lutjanus erythropterus, assembly GCF_056507025.1. NCBI lineage: Eukaryota > Metazoa > Chordata > Actinopteri > Lutjaniformes > Lutjanidae > Lutjanus > Lutjanus erythropterus. The sequence continues at coordinate 23,436,140 of NC_139329.1, read as the reverse complement.
ATTTACTCACGTATAACATGATACCCATGTTTTATATCAAAAGAATCTCAGCTTTCTGTATAATGGGGCACACATTTGTCTTAGAGCCATGTGTGAAGGGATAAATCGGCCCTAAAGCTGAAAAGCTTAAGTCAAAAATCTCTTGTGAAAACATACCCTTAACTCATGTGGATGAATTGTTTTGGTGCTTGGATTTAAATTCCAGGTTCATTTAAACAGTGAAATATATGAATAAGGAGATAAATGTCTAAAATGAAATATTTGTAATATCGCTTTTTGAGTACAAATGCTATCTGTCACTCTACATTCACCAAATGTTCGAGGGAGTGAGATAGAATGGGACTGAATAATGACTTCACACTACATATCAAGCTTCATGGGATGTGTGAAAATATAAAATGAGCATTACAACAGTTTGTCAAGGCAAACATCTACTATACATTTATGTAATTAAATACAAATATACTTAAACATGTATGTTTGATAAGCTAATAATGATTATCTTTTGTTGGTCTAAGAAAGATTCTGTGTCAATTTCTGAGGCATTACTACAGTGTGTGTGGTGTTGTTGTATTGGATTGCATAATGTTGTTTTGTCCACCCCCTCTACAGTATGCACTGTGCAAAACAAGTACACCTAAGAATATAATACAGTATGGAAGCCCATTTTCACCAATGTGATGAAAAAAAAAGATCCTGCAAGTCATTATAATGAGAAGCTTTCTTTGAATAGTGACTTGGTATCAAAGTTTCTCATTTTATTGACATACTAAGTCATTATTTTGGATACTGGGTTAATATTTTCGGAAAATGCTCTTTATTTTGAAATAATAACTCATTATTTTGAGGAAGTTTCTTATTATAATGACTTGCTGGATTTCTCTTTTCACTGGATTGGTGGAAATGGGCCTCCATAAATAAAATACAATTGGACCACCCACCCATCTTAAGAACTTTCATCACGATAATTACAATGAATTTGTGCCGTTGAATGAGCCATTTTAAACTACAGAGGGCACAAAGTCCGCCATGTTACAGCGCCATGTTTCTACAGTAACTCAGAAGAAACAAATGAAACACTGACTGTAAATATGACATATTGTATTTTGCATAAGTTTCCCAGGTTTTTTTTTATAGGTTTTCCTACATAATTAGTAAGTAAGAGTAAGGCAACATGTTTGCAATCTGCAACGTAGATGCCATTAACACACTGGTCCTTTAATTCCACTACAGGACGTATTTAATGCTGTCTGAACTTAGTTTAAAAATATGTATGCATGCATACATATGCATATATTGGTATGCACATTAGCAGTTGGCTAAATTGAATTGGAAAATATCATAGAATATCCAATACTGACAAAAATCCAATATTTTACATCCCTACTAAACTGCCTTGAGCAGGAGGTACATATGGTTTGTTTTTTCTGAGGGGCATCCTGGTGAGTTAATCCGGCCCTGTCCACATCTCACAGATACAGTATGAACAGATATTTAATATTTCAAGTTTGCTGACAGTAGAGCTGAAACAAATGCCAACTGATATGCTGAACAGACAATCCATCTGCAACAGTTTCGATAGTTTAACAATACAGATGCAGCGATTTATTGGCCGAACATCATTATGATCCAATATTTGCACTGTTGGCTGCTATACGTCTATTGACACCACCCATCACTGGTGACAGCAGCCGAGGTTTATCTGTTGTGTCACATCACTGCTTGACGTGCTAAATGTGTTGGTTATTGGCAGTCGGACTTGGACAGCAGTAGCTAGCATAACCACCTGCTATGACGTGAGGGCAGCAGGTAAAGAAGGAAAAATCCACACACCAAAAGAGCAGAGTCGCCATTTTAAATATCCATAATTCATCACTTATACACCACCTATCTTAACACAAAAAAACCCCCACAAAAGGTCTCATTGTTTGAGAGGGCAGTGGATCCCATGTTTTTCAGTATCTGCATTGGTATTATTTTTAACATGAGTATTGGTCAATTCAAGTCTTTTTTTAAAGCAAAATGCCTCCAACATAGCTGGCTCGAGTTTCTAAAATGAGAGTGAGTGCTGGTTACTTGGTTTTCTATTATTGTAAACTGAGTCTGTTTGTGTTTTGGACTATTAGTCAGACAGAACAAGCCATTTGAATATGTCAAACTGGGCTTTAGGAAGTCATGATGGACATTTTTCTGACCAAAACGTATCATTCGATTAATCAAGAAGCTAATTGTCGGATATGTCAGCGATGAAAATAATCCTTAGTTTGTCCAGTCTGTGTACATCAATTAGCAAGAGAGTTGAAAAACAAACATCACCATCAGGGCCAGCAGGCGTTGGTGTGATAAAGACCTCATTCTTATAAGCTACTTTCGTGACGCCTCGTGACACACTGCTGAACATCCCACCTTTCCAACTGTTAAACAAACACTGCGTGTTGTCAGAGGAGCTCCTCTTACAGTAAATTATGTGTCTTTGTGACAGTTAGGAACAGCGTGGCCTGAAGGGAGGGTGATGGGTGAAGATTGTTTGCTCCTTATTGGCTAATTCTCACTGTTGCTGGCAAACCACAGGCCTGCAGTGATATGGAGTGACAAGGGTTTTCCACTGATGTATCCACTGTGAATAGAGGCTGTAATTAACTCTGAGGCTCAGTTCTAATTAATCTTCTTGCCAGTCTTAGTGGAGCTCTGTCAATCTTATGCTTTGTCTTGCTCACTGATAAAAGTAGGACACATCTGAGGAGTTTTCTGCTCTGGGAGATTTCCCTGCATGCAGAAGGCGATATCTGAAAGAAGTCTGTGCGTGTTTGTGTTTGTGTGTTGGTTAAACCACTTTCACTAATGCTTTCTGTAAGAGTGAGAACATGTCAATACAGTTTACACTTGCTGGATGGGGCCTGATAACTAATTACACCAATCAGTCTGCTACAGCTGTTAAAGCAGCGTGCAGCACAGCGGTCTTTGCAGGGGGCAGTGGTCAAAAAACAGAAAAAATAGGAAGGTGTAAAGTCAGTTCATTGTCACCATCAAGAGGCATTGCGCCCAGATGGAAAAGTGCCCATAACAAAGACCAAAAATGTCACATCTAACAGCAACCTCGTTTTAGTCTGGAGGTCTGCCACTAAACTTCTGGTGGTGCCAAAGATCTGGTTTCCTAAAGTGAAGCTGACCTATTTAACCAAAGAGGCAGCCTGCCTGCCCAGGGATCTGTGTGTCCTGGAAATATCAATCCAAAGACCTGTGAGAGTCAAAATGAGGTTCTTTATCTTCTCCTGGAGAGATGGAAGAGGGTGTAAGTGATGATTTGCATGTAAATGATTGTGACAGATGAGCTCTGTGGTTGATTTTTCCTCCATTTTTCTCTGTGCAGGCACAGCCCTGCTGTGGAGACCCCTGGGAGGGCAATTTCAAGGTCGTCAAAAGCCTCACTAAGCTTCCCCGATCCATCAGTCTTTGTTTCACCATCAAAGGACAAATACAGACACATTCACAGCTAGGATACGGAAAACTCCAGGTACAATAATACCAGGATTAAAAAGTCTACAATTCAATATTTATCATGATATTAAAAAACAAAGCAAATGCTGCCTTCAGACTAGGATCTAGGATTTAGTGGCATCTAGTGTTGAGAAGCAGATTGCAAAACAACTCACCTGCCAAGCTTGTAGGAAAATCTACAATGGCTGTGAAACGCAAAAGGCCATATTTAGAGCCACGGTTTGGTTTGTCCATTCTGGGCTACTGTAGAATTATGATAGTTCAACATGGCGAATTTCATGAAAGAGGACCCTCAGTCTATGTGAATAAAAACAACTTGTTATAAAGTAACAAAAACACAATGACTCTTATTTTTAGGTGATTTAACACTGACTTGAAGTGCTTCTGCTTTCCTTCTGTCATAAAATATATATATAACAAAAACAATGTAGTAGTCAGTAGCAGTCATTCTATAAAATAAAATTAAATAAAATTATCCGTGTAATAAACATGTAATAACAGGTTGGATGTCATCAAAGTCTGATACAGTATTGAGACTTTTTTTTTTGTTGTGATATGTGAAATATAGCTACATTCAAAACTAAATCCCTGTTCATGCAGCTTTGACTTTCAAACCAGCAATGAGAAATAAATAAATTAAGCCTGTGATGACTCAAAGTTCAATAGGAAGAACATGGCAAAACATTTTAATCTTTTGATTATTTTCTCAATTAACTGTTTGGTTGTTTGCTCCATAAAATGTCAGAAAATAGTAAAAAACATTGATCACTATTGTTATATCCATAATGCAAAGATATTCAGTTTACTGTCTTAGAGGAGTAAAGAAATCATAAAATATTCACATTTGAGAAGGTGAAATCAGAGAGTGTGGGGTTTTTTGTTTTGTTTTGTTTTTGTTTGTTTTTTTGGTAAAGAATTACTCAAATCAATTGTCTAAATAGTCGTTCAATTTAAAGTATTTTTTTTTAAAGAATATGTCTGTGATAACACCTAATGAGGTTTTAATAGGAAGAACATAGCCATGGCAGATCATCTTAGACTTACATAGCGCTGCAGGAAACCATTATTCTCATTGTTGATCAATCTGTCAATCGTTTTCACAATTAATCAATAACCTTTTGGTCCATAAAATGTCAGACAATGGTGAAAAATATTTATCACTGTTTCCCAAAGCCCAAGATGACATCCTCAAATGTCTTGCTTTGTCCACAACCCAAAAAATATTCATTTTACTGTCAGAGAGGTGCTGAGTAAAGAAACTAGAAAATATTCACATTTATGAAGCTGAAATCAGAGTTTTGACTCACTTTTCCTAAAAAAGAAATTACTCAAACTGATGACTCTATTAATTATTGCAGCTCCATTCACAGCTACAGTCCTGTTATTGAAGCTTTGACTGTTCTAAATCAGCAATGAGACATTTTAAAGTGTTTTCTAGGTCAGAATGTGTCTGTGATAACTCCTAATTAATAGGAAGAACCAAGCCATGGCAAAACATCTGAGACTTAAATAGGGCTGCAAATAATTATTTTAATTGTTGATTTTGTTGTTGAGTAATCCATTAGTTGTTAGTTGTTTGGTCTATAAAATGAAGGAAAATGGTGAAAAATGTTGATCAGTGTCTCCCAAATCCCCAAGATGACGTCCTCAAATGTCTTGTTTTGTCCACAACCCAAATATTCAGTTTACTGTCATAAAGGAGTAAGGAAAGCCGGAAAATATTCACATTTGAAATCAGAGAATTCTGACTTTTTCTTCAAAAACAATTACTCAAACTGATTAATCAATTATCAAAATAGTTGGCAATCAATTTAATAGTTGACAACTAATCGATTAGTCGTTGCATCTCTAGTCACAACTCCTGTTCTTGCAGCTTTGAGCGATGAAATGAACAAAGCCATGGCAGAGCATCTTAGACTTAAATAGGGCTGAAACTGATGATTGTTTTAATTGTTTATTCATCTGTCTATCAGTTTATTGATTGATGGTTTAGGTGGATTTGTGGATCAGTGATTCCCAAAGCATTTGTTTTCTTAAAGAGCAACTCAGATTGATTATTTAAATAGTTGGCAGTTAATTTAATAGTTGATAACTGATCATGCAGCTCTACTCACAGCTACATTCCTGTTCATGTTCCTGTTGACTGTTCTAAACCAGCAATGAGATCATTTAAACTGTTCTGTGTGAGAATGTACCTGTGATAACTCCTAACGAGGTAACAGATCTCAAGTTCAATAGAGAGAACAAACATGTTAGACTTAAATCAACTCACCCTTGCATATTTAGAGGAGTAAGGGTCCTCAAACAGAGCCCAAAAATACTTCTGCCAGCGGCTCCACAGGCTTCCACTCCTGGCGTCAGGACAGTCTCCCTGCGCCAGCCTCCTCGTCATCTCATCCACATCATCCTCAGCGTGCTCCGGCTCTGGCTCCGGATCATCGTTCACCAGGTCTAACAGGCCCCCCCCGCCGAAACTATCAAGGGCCTCCTCTGCCTCCCGGTGCTGGCGATAGGTCATCCAGCAGCATGGCTCCACGTCTGTCTCATCGATGCCCCAGAAGGCCAGTTCCTCCTCATAGAGGGGCCCGCAGACATCAGCCGGGCAGTGCAGCTTACCTGTCCTGTAGTAGTTAAGGATGTGTGCAAACACGCCGGGGTGGCGGTCGAAGAAGAACTCCTCGATCTTGGCATCATAGTCAAAGTGGTTGGGTGCATCAGGCTCGGCCAACCAGGACAGGCGGGTGCCAGGTAGAGTGCGCAGGGTGCTGCGGTATGTCTGATGTCTGATCCCTCCCACGTTTATCACAATGCGATCCTTGTCGTCGCTCAGGCCCATTGCGTCCCCTAGGCATTTCTCCAATAAGTTCCCTTCATCGCAAAGGTAAGTCTAGGTGCAACCATGAGGGAAACTATTATATAAGTGCAGCAGCGCGCAAAGCAACCTGTCGTTTCTTACCAACTATGAAAGAAATGCTTGACACGAAGCATCAGGCTACATTCCCCCTATAGAAACCTTGTATTTTTCTACAAGCAGCTGCCATGCAACTGGAGGATCATAAACGCGTAGAGCTGCCAGACTCACTGGAGGGTATAGAATCGAAATCCAAAACGATTGCAGCCAATGGCATCACATTAAGAATGGACGTCACATCGTCGGTAAATCCAAGATGTCGAGATTAAAGGACAAACGCTGGCTATTTTGCCCCCCGCCGGCAGCATAAAGGCAGCTCATTGGACTGGCCAAGTTGCGGTAATTGATCAGATCAGTCTTGAAGCAGGTTTGTGACTTTCACAGCAAGGTGACTGCGGTGGTGCTGAGCGGACAGCGCCTGTCTGTCCTGTCCGCCAGCAGCAGCGGCAGCAGCTCCTGATGGAGGAGGCTTCAGTCCCTCCTCTGTTGCTGCCTGCCTGCCTGCAGACTCACCTCCTTCACACCGACGCTCCTTCTCCTCCTCTGCGTTTAAGCAGCAGGTCTTTGTCTCAGCGCAGCAGAGATAGATGCTCTGATGCTCACACACTTTCCCTTTCATTCATGCCTCCACTGCTGGGAAGAAAACATCCAGTCTCTTTGGAAAAGGAGGAAAATACTGTGATTTCTGTGCTGCGTGGTTGAATTAAAAAAAAAATCAGAGCGACAAACCTCGTCAAAAACGCCCAAACTGGCTGTTATTCACACCACCGTGCCCAGCTCTCCTCTCCTCTCACACCAGATGGAGCATGCCCAGTGGAGGACCCTGCGTTTGTTAAAACACGCTGTCAAGTTCCCCAATTAAGGCTGCTGAAATGATCGTCGCTGCCCAATTTCTCTTCTTTCGTCGTGGCTCGGAGGGTGACGGTCGCTCAGCTCTGCGGGGGACTTTTCACGCACAGCTGGTTGGAGAAGGTGGTGTTGGTGTGACCCTGGAGCCATGAACGCGCAGATACGCCCATGACATCAAAGAGAGTCTCATAATGTCTCTTCTTCTCACAGCTTCAGTGCTGATTTACGGACGAAAAGAAGAATTTCAGTCGACTTGTTGATAATCTGCGTGCGTGTCACTGCACTGACATGGGGAGATATTTTGAAGAGTTGGGAGAATTACTCGCATTTATTTTGCGCAATTCTTTGTGCTGCACTTTATGTGTGGAATAATTAGCCTCCACCTGTGGTCACTCTGCCAGCAGAGGGCGTCATTGCTCACTGCAAACAAGGTGGTTTCTGTTTACTAATTAGCCTGCTGTAACTCGAGGTCTGTAACTTAAAAATGTGAAAAACAAAAAACGCCATAATCTAAAGAACAGGTTAAGTTTTTAGTGTCCATACTATGGATGACCATTTCCACCAGTACAAGAAAAAAAAAAAATCCCACAATCATGAGATAAAATAATTTTTAAAAAGTAAAAATAACAATTTTTACATTTTATTTTTCTGTTAATTATTTATTATACATTAAATATAATTTTATCATATTTATCTCATGATTTTGACTTTTAACTCATAATTATGACTTTTTATTTTACTGCAATGGGTTTCTTTAAGATCTCAACCCAGGATGAATTTCTTCCTTTAACATGTTCATTCACACATTTTTCTATTAAAATACTACACACGGGCGTATATGAAAAATGTTTCACATATAAACCTACCAATATGTTTCATCACTATATGTGATTCCTGCATATTTTTAAAAAATTTAAACATGTTTTATTAATAAAAGATTGAGATTTTTTCTAGTCCCTTTTCTCTGGTAGTAAAACATGTGAACGGTGCAGAGTTTGGCCTACATTTCGTCTGACCATAATAATACATTTATAAAAGTGGACTCGCTGTTCGCTCTTGCGGATGGGGAGCTTGTTGTTCCCTCAGAAGCCTCCTTCTTCTCCTCCTGTCCGCTCCACTTGGTGGGCAGTTCTCCGTCTCGGTTTTCACTCTTGATTATAAAGGAGGAGTTTGCAGCACAGAGGCGCTTACACCCCAACTGGCCTGAATAAACCCAGTCCTCTGGCAGAGACTGACTGACTGTGTGATCCGGGACAGTAGACTGTTTGATTTGGGCAAAAGGACGAGCTGATAAAAAACTGGCAACATGGCTGTAGCGGGCTGCACGAAATGCATTAAATACATGTTATTTTTCTTTAATTTTATTTTCTGGGTGAGTTGAACTTTTTTTTTTTACTCTAAAATTTAGTTTTAAATTTTACTAACATGTTTATACTTTCTTTTAACTTTCTGTCTTCTTACTGTTTGATTAAGCGACCAAACAGCTGTTCATGTTCACATCTGGGAAGGTCAGAGCTGAGTTTCCCGCCCTGTTGTATTAATTATGCTGCCGTGTCTTTGAAAGGAGAAGCAGCATCAATAGAGGAGGCACAGCACTCAAAATCTTGGCCCGACAGACAGGAGCTGAAATGCTCTCACCCTTCATCAACACTTATTTTCTGCATGGCTGAGCACCACTGTGAGGTGGCTGAAAGAGAAGGAGAGATGGGTGGCCTTCCGTCTCCTTTTTTCCCCTCCAGCATGTCTCACATTATCATCATTTGATTGAATTAACTCATGTTTATACTAATCAGTATACCAGACAGGAAGGTCTGATTTCTGATGTTGTTTTGGAAGGGAAACTGAACAAAATGTTCCTGAGTACTGGATGATCTCTTGTTATTTCGAGGAGTCTGGTTCTCTCCAGATTAAACACGCATCAAGAAGAAGATTGGACAGGGTTAATAGAGTTTCTGGGGGAGGGGAGAGCTGTTTTCCCTCTGACATTTCCTTTGTTCCTACCTGGTCACCAGACTGTAGCATGTGCTGCCTTTGAACCTTTAAAGAGTTCAGAAAACACCTCGGCCGGCTGATGGTGCTGGTTTATTATTCATTTACTGTACATTCAGCCTTCAAACTGAACTTTCCTCAAGTCTGTCTCGTTAGAGTGATTTCAGTAATAAGGGACTTGCCTCAGTGGTTCAGTGGCTGTCTGCCTTTTACACTTCATTACATTACATCAGACTTGTCCACTCGTGGCCTTGCACAGTAAGAATTGGTGACTTGTTTGTGACTTTCCATTTGGTTTGTCTGCACAGAGCAGCTGTCTTTTTTTAGATAAGTACAGAATCACCATATCCTGGACATACCGAACTTGATGGAGTGTTTCCTCTGTTGGTTTTGCTGCTGTGCCTGTCATTGTGAAAACTCTGAGCCCTCTCTTCCTCATTTTGCTATTTTTCATGCTGAGGATTCAGTTTCCTGTTTCTTGGAGAACAATGGAGTGCAGTCCTGCCACTGAATGTGCAGATACCTTCATATAAACACTGTCTATAGAGAAAAGGAACGTCAGCATGTGAACAAGTTATACTCTTAGTTTTGCTCCATAAGCATTTATATGACACTTTTATCGGGATATATCTGTTTTATCAGATACAAAATAGAAGAGAGATCCAGGGAGATAAAGTTGAACAGCAAATTTCCTGAGTTAAGCAATGTTGTGAGGACGTGGTCTTTGTGCTGGAGGTCACTGAGGTGTCAGGATGTCCTTTCATCAGTTCTCTTAGAGGACAGTTCACTGCCTCACGGCACAGCTGGTCACGCACACACAGAAACATTAGCAGAAAGGTTTGGACACTGATTTGATCTTAGGAGAGTTGGGCTGAAGTCACGGCACCCTCTCATGTCGTCATATAAAGAAAAAAAGCCTTAAAAATTGATTACTACAGGTTTGTTTTAATATTCGTGCTCAGATCTCTCCGGATATCAGACATTTTAAACTGCTCTGATCCTCCCCGGGGTTTCATCAAAGTAAAGGAAAAACATAAAAGAAAATAATTAAACCCTTTTTTCTGTCTTTGGACAGCTGGCCGGAGGTGTGATCTTAGGTGTGGCTTTGTGGCTCCGCCATGACAGTCAGACCAGCAACCTCCTCATTCTTCAGTTTGAAGGCCACCAGGCACCAGGCACCTTCTATATCAGTGAGTATACACCCTCAACTGTACAGCTTCACAACCTGCCTTTCGTTTAAATAGCATAAACAGAGCCAATATAATCTGTATTTTAGAGTTTGACATGACAAACTGGCAGATGCTATTTGCACCCATGGTGGAATAGCAAATATGGCTATTTACATCTGGGTATATAGCCTAGCATGGCAGAGACAAGCACCGTGGTTTCTGTAGCCAACAATGCTTTTTGTACCCGGTTTGCATGAGACAAACCATGTTTTTCCCCTAAACCTAACCAAGTAGTTTTTTTTTGCCTGTGACTGAAAACTGAAAATAATATAAAAAACTGTAAATTGTACGTCAGCTAAATCCAAAAGGGAAGTTAACACTGCCTTCTAATTACACACAAGACTGAAATCCCAGTCTTCCAGAGCAGGACTCAAACCCTGCCCTCTCACAGGCGAGTCATGCACTTAACCCCTTTAATCCACTGCAACTTCATACCTACAGTCAGTTTGTTTCTCTGTAGAACTTTTCACGCCACACGTAGCTCCAGGATAAGAAAGGTTTCACACTGGCAGAATCCTGGCACAATCCAAAGCGGACTAACCCCAACGAGAAAACTCAGCTGAGGTAGAACTCAACTAGCCCTGATTTTGCAGGGTTATCCCCTGAGAACTGACTAAACCCAGCCCCAAAAGCTGCCAGTGTGAAACAGGGCTAAAAGATCAAAGTAGTAGTAAAGGATTATTCTGTAAATCCGGGGTTAGAAGAGGTTCAGTGTGAATTGTATAGCCCTGGGCTTAGTTTAGCCCTGGGCTTAACTTAATCCTGGGATAGCAATGTGTGTGTGAAGGGGGGTAAGTTACCCCAGGGTTAACTTTTAGCCCTTTTATGGTTAAACTCAGGGCTATTAGCTATTAGTTTATGCATGGCAGAGACAAACCATAATCTTTTCCTGAACCTGACCAAGTAGTTTTGTTCCCTAAACCTGACCAAACTTTAAAATATATATCTTTTTAAAAGCTGAAAATATTAAGTCAACTAAGTCTAAACATTAAAAGTCGCCACTGTCTTCTAGTTTCACACAGGACTCAAACCCCAGTGTCCCATGTCGAGTCTCCCAAGGGAGAGCCTTGTGTTTGTGTTTAACCCATTCATCCACCACAACCTCCTCTCTACAGAGACTTTGTTGCTCATTTGAGCCTAACTAGAGGACCAGGTGTAAATAGCTGAATCAGTGCAGTGAGACTGTTAACCCCTGATGCAAAAGGACACTCCATTTATTTATTTTAAAGGTCCAGTGTTTAAGATTCATGGACATTTATTGGCAGAATATTACAGGAATTGAATATATATTCATAAGTATGTTTCCATTAGTGTATAATCATCTGATAAAATAAAAGTTATTGTGTTTTCATAACCTGAGTGTTTATGTCTACAGAGGGCGTGGGTCCTCTTCCATGGAGGATGTTTCTACTTTTGCATTTCTCATGAGTTTCAAAGCCACTGTAAGCTCACTTAAACACACAAGGGAGGGAGAGACAGGTTGGTTGTAATCTGCAAGCTCACCGCTAGATGCCACTAAATCCTACACGCTAATATTTCACATTTCAATCCTAAATGTGAGTGTAGTGGCCTCTTTTTTAACATAAACAGGGTGGACAAAATAACAAGTTTATCTAACAATATAATACAATTCAACAGACAATTGCCTAGATAGATAATAGTCTTCACAAAATGAGTATTTATTGCAGGGCTATTATATAAATACTGCATAAATGTGTTCCCACCCATTTCCTAATCCTCACTGAGACACTCCTTTTCCTTGGTATTTCTATCATCATCAATATGACAGGAAGCTTACCGTAAACACAGTGATGACACTTGACTGATTCACAGAAATACCTGTCTTTCACGCTCAGCTGGGACCATATGAGTAATGTCCAGAAATAGTAGGAGTGGCGTGACCTCTAAGAAAAGACCAGGAAACAGGACCTGCGTAAATCCGCAGCGTGACTTAAGAGTGGCACAGCCGGCGTCTGCACCTCAGTGTTTTTACTCCGCTGTCATTCTGACACTGACGACCGCCAACTGTAGGTGATGTTCTCTAACTCAGATAAAAAATACATGTTTATGACTTCAAAAAGTCCCAGCAGTGTGGTTCTTTCAGGAGAGAGGCCAGATGCTCAGACAGATGTTGAGACAGATGTGGGATCTATGAAAACTAACAGTCCGTGAGCATGGTGCACAAATAAAGCCATCACGTTCCTTCTGTCACTCACACTTGAAAGCATTTGAATTTCCAGGATCCATTGTGTAATGCAGTGCAGCAGTCTGTCTATATATCTTTGTAACAGTACTGCATGTTCAGCTAAATCACACAAACAGAAATATGTCTCTCAGGTTGTTCTCACTGCATGAACTAAAGTCATAAATTGTCATGTCTCCTCCACTGCCCTCAGCAATCCGCAGATTGGCCCTAAAACCTACAATACATGATGTGAATTAAACATTTCAAAGGTCCACCGTCTTGGTCTGTTGTGGTGGTGAACTCTTGTGAGCCCACTAATTTACATCTGGGCTGCTGCTACGCTCCCATACTTACCCCTCAGTAAGTATACAGAGCGAATACAAACCCGGGCTTTTTATAGAAAGAAGGCACACTCGTGATTTTAAAGGCAGGGCGGCAAGAGAGGCCCACCCAAGCGAGATCAAGGGGATGTTTCTTTTTTTTTTCTCCTCCCTTGAACATACGCCCTTTGCATAATTCAAATAACCTTGTACATCTGCACATTAACCCTCAAATTAGAGTTTGGGATGGATGTTTTTAGCATGCTGGCACACCAAAGTGGTCTTTATGTAAGGCTGGAAATACACATTCTCCTACGTCTCAACCAGTGCCTGAAATCATTATTGGTGGCAGTTGTCAGTAGTCTGGTCCTCTCATACTGTAGGAGATACACTAAGTGTGACAGACTTTCTTATACAAGATGTTCCAGTGGCTTTAAACTGTATGTATAATGCAGAGCCTTAGCCTGAATAGCTTTTCTGCTTTATTTCATATCTAAAAGATATGCAAGACATTGCATTGTGGGTAAGCAAGCTATGAAGAAAGGCAAAGTGGACACAGAGATAAAATTGCATGTGTATATCACTGTACACAGAGAGAAAGCGTTCATCAGAGGCCTCACAGCTCCTGAAACCTGCTCTGTTGATATTTTGTGCAAACAGGAAATTTCTAACATCCCCCTCATGAAAATGGTAATAAACAAAGATCTGTTGGGTTTTAAAGTCTCGTTCAGTCCGAGTCACTCTCAGTCTGCGTGAGGAAAGGAGAAAGAGCTGGTTTCTAATGTTGTTCAAATGTTTCAACTGCTTTCAGTGGAAACTTCACCTATCTGCAGCACTTGCACTTAAACATGATGGTGCAATATGGTGGCTTCTGGTGGCTGTGGAAGAGGACCTGCGCCCTCTGTAGATGTAAACAACTCATTCTAAAGTAACGGAAACTCAATCGTTCTTGTTTTCAGGTGATTATACGCTGATGAAACCATACTTACACTAATGAAATCAATCATATTATACTCCAATTCTGTCATATTTTGCCAACCGATCCCCATAAATCTTACACACTGGACACTGGTGGAATAGTTTGACATTTTGGAAAATATTTTAATTTGCTGTGAGTTAAAAAATCAGTACCACTCTCATGTCTGTATGGTAAATATTAAGATACCACCAGGGGAAAGTTAGCTTGGCTTAGCTTAGCTTAGCTTAGCATAAAGACTGCAAACAAGGGAGAAAAGCTAGCCCATCTCTGCCCAAACAAAAGCTGCCTAGTAGCAGCTAAAGCTCACTAATGAACAAGTTATATAGTCTGATATTAGCCTGAATTGTGAACTTGTTACACTTCATTTCCATATTCAGCCAACTCAGTGGAGTGGGCAGATTTGAAGGTGTGGACCCAGGCTGCATGATATATCTTCTTTGTTTTATCTGTACAAAAACAAAAAAACTTGTGAGTTTTGGAGGTGCTGGTAGGCGGATTTTGTTACAGTATCTCTGGACAGCCAGGCCACCTGTTTCTCTCCGTGCTGCCAACTCTTCACCAATAAAAGTAGCTAGCACAAAGTCGACAGATGATGTCATTCATATTGATGACATCTTTGTGCATTCACTTGCACCGTGCCTAGGGGGAGAGATCATCTAGAGAACTCTTTTGCAAAATAATCACAAACTCACTAAAGGAACATCATGTATTTCAAGTGAAAAAGTTTGAAAAATATACAAAGAATAGGAGAAGATAAAACAAACTGTATAAATATAATATAATAAAAAATATTTATAATATAAATATAAAACAACCTATAGGGACATCTAATCCAGAGATCTGGAGAGAAATGGTGAGAGAGTAGTGCAAATGAACTCTTGGCATGTTTTCAAGCTATAGGAACGTCCTTATCCACAGATTTGGAGAGAAAAAGAGCGGTAGAAGCTGCCTGCCCCAAACACCACACTGACTGCCTGTAGCACAAAGCAAGAGGAGGGGGAGAGTAAAAACCCTGGCACTGTTGCCAGAAGAGCCGTGAACTGATTACACTGAATTAATTACAATATATTACAATATATTATATTGTAATTTATGATGTAATTAAGTCACAAAATTTGTCGCTAGTCACTTTTTAGAAATAAAGACAATCTGAGTCATTATATCTGGCAAAACGTCACCAAGTTAGCAGCAGTGGTTTCTCTGTTTTTGGTCTTTATTCTAAAGCAAAGCTAACTAACTGCTGGCTCCAGCTTCATATTTAATGGACAGATATCAAAGTGGTAAGGGAGCAGACAGTTAGCTTAGCATAAAGTACTGGTAAAGGGAAAGCAGGTAGCCCGACTCTGTCTGAAGGTATTGTAACAAAATCCATCCTTCCAGCACCTTTATAGCAGATTTTGTTACCCTTGGACAGAGCCAGGCTAACTCGTTCCCCTGTTTACAGTCTTAAAATCTGATTTTTGACCGGTTGGTTCTTCTGATACATATGAGTGCTATCAGTGCCAAAACATGTATGTTTCATGTCCTCTTTATTGCTACGGTAAACTAACCAGCTACTGGCTCCAGCTTCATATTTGGTGTACAGGTGCGATAGTGGTATCAATCTTCAACTTTCATCTAACTTTTGGGAAGAAAGTGTCTATTCCTTTTACGTGGTGTGAAGGCACAGTGACACTTTAACTATTTACAATCCACACTCCTAAATTATCTCTGAATTATGAATAATCTTGAAACTACTGTAAGGTGAGATAGAAACATTATGCAACTTTAACGTTAAGTTCTTCAAGAACTTACGACACAAATGTATTCTGCGTCTTTTGTTCAACTCTGTTTTTAATAATTAATCCTCACCTCATCATTTATCCATTGACATACACTATGACTGGGTTCATCTCGGTTTATCGGTGTCGTGCTCCAACAGTGTGAGCGTGGCTTTACAGCTCTTTTTTTTTTTTTTTTTTTTAAGATACTGGATGAGAAAAGAAGAAGAAAAGTCCAAGTGGGGCTTTTAGCTGGTCCTCACCTCCCCTTTTTCCCCCTCTGGAGATTACACAGGCAGACAAGAAATAAATGAACTTCCCTGGTGGTATAAAATTGCCTGTCTCCCTTAAAGTCTCAATGGCCTTCAAACCTCAAAGGGTGTTGTCATAGTAATGGAAGGCAGTGGAAATAATGCCTGCTTTGCCGCATTGCAAACATCAAGTCCTGAAAGAGAACGAGTGAGAGCCGTGGGATGAAGCGGGGGGGTGTTGGGTCGAGGCAGAGAGAAAAAGAGGGAGTGTAGATGTAAGTATGGGGAGAGGTTGTGCGTGATCTGTGAGGTACAGTGTGAGGTGTCTTAGTCCTGCAGACTTCACAGAGTCACAGCCTCTTTCTGGGGCTGCCTGTCCCCTTTTGGACCACTCTGTCAAGCTACATTAGACGCTGCGTGTGTTTTGTTCGCATGTGTGCCAGAATAGAAAACCCAGAAACAGACTGCTCCCAGACCATCCCACTAAAAGCAGTGGTGGCAGAAGAAGAAATGTCCCCATATCCTTTACTTCATTGAAATTACAAATACTCTAATTTATATTGCTGTCAGGTAGTTTATTTCAGTGGTTCCCAGCGTCACGCTCTGCCCCCCCCAAAGGGTCACAAGATAAATAAAAAAGGGTTAGACAAAAAGGGTCATGAGATAATTAACAGGCTATGAAAGAAAGTGCTGTGACGTAAATTTATATTCATAGTTTGGACTTTTCTCTAATTTTTCCTTTATTGCAGTTGGATCATTGGCTCATTTGACCTCTTTGGGTCTTGAGCAGTTATTTAAATGAAGTCATTTGGGAAATCTCAATTAGTTGGAACTTCTCATGACATCAGATACATCTGAAATGTGAAAAGGGACCCAAAAAAGTCCCCTCCTGTTGGAGTGTAGCCCCCCAGCCTCTAACTAACTCTTCCTGTAATCACTCTGATGAAAACAAAAATATTACATAAACTTGTATTGTAGCAAGCAAAGCAAAGATTTTGTTGAGTCTTGATGCTGGAAGCAGCAGCTGATGAAAAAACACCTCATAGTCAATTTATTAGCTGTTCTGGAGCTTTCAGTCATATCACATAATCTACAAAGTGCAGAAAGATGAGACGGACTTAAAGAGCTCTGCAAAAACAGAAATGATCACATCAACAATTCCCATGATGACTGAATAAACATTATTTGCTGATGAAGATCATGATATGATCTAAAGCTCCAGAACAGCTACTAAATGGACCTTGAGGTGAGATCATTTTGTCAGCTTATGAAAACTGTTGTACACAGTTGCCACTAGGGTTGCAATGGAATGAGACTTTCACAATACGATAACCGTCTCAGGAAATATACTCATATACGTTGTTTCACCATTGTTTGGTTGTATTTGGTCGAACAAACACTTTGTTATAATTTCACGAAACTTTATGTCTTGACAGACATGCGACTAAGAAAGCAGAATTCAATTCCAGAGACAAGAAAATATATATGGTATGATAAGCATACATTTTGATACCATTTTAATACCCTGATTGTCACTGCCTCTCATTTACTCACACACACAAACTTTAGACATAAATACATTGAAAAATGTGTGAATATACATAGATTAAACTTGATATGTATCTCAAAAATTTGATTTTGATCTCAAAAGACCATCCTGGTCATTTGAAAGTAAAAAGAAACAAGCTTGTTATGTCTTCCACTGATTTGCAAATTTACCAGACCTCTATCGCTCGCTCCTCATCTCTGCTTGACACTGACATAACACACCCAAATCTCTGACTGAACTGTTGTGGTTGGGTTGCATTGTGGGTATCATAGTTGCCAGGTTTAAAAGGTCCAGTCTGTAAGATTTACAGGGATTACTCGTCAGAAAATGTCAGAAGTATGTTGTCATTAGTGTAAGAGTTGTTGTTTTTGTTACCTTAGAATGAGACGTTTATGTCTACAGAGTTTGCAGGTCCTCTTCTCCTCTCAGTCTGCTACGCACCACTGCCATGTTCTGCAGTAACCCAGAACCCAGAACCAAACACTGGCTCTAGATACGGCCTTTTGTGTGTTTTATAAGTTGCGTGACCACCATTGATTCTCCTACACGCTTAAAAGGGAACAGTGAGGCAAGCGCTATTCAGTTGGTTGCAATGTACAGCCTCACTGCTAGATGCCACTAAATCTTATGCACTGGTCCTTTAAAAGGTGAATCCATAATATAACACTATAAACTATAATTGTGAAAGAAGCTACATTGTATGATGAATACTTTTGAGTTTTTAAAAAAAAAAATTCTGATAAAACTTAGGTACTTTTGCTTAAAATTAGTGTATTTTGCAGAACCTTTACTTGTAATTGGGTGTTTATTATAGTTTGGTATTGTTACTTTTACTGAAGTAAAAGATCTGACTTCCTCTTCCACCACTGCTAATAATAAAATAATCAAAACTGTGTGCCACGGGACCATTTTCCCTCAGCTCTGACAGCTTTTAACTGTTTAAGACAAGTGACAGATGCATTTAGAGGAGCCTGCACCAGATTGACAGCATGTTATGATACCTTTTATAATCTAATGAATGCTTTATGTCATGCTTCTTTGTGCTCTAAATTAAACTCACAACACAGATAGTACAATAGATATTTTTTAACCTTCACTCTGTGTACAAACAATAAGCGGCTGCATGACACATAAGCCAGAGCTCTGCTGTAACTAGAGCTTTATTGCTATTCATTGACTTTTTACTGCAACACAACTACCTACACTGGAGCTGCTTGAACACTTCTGTTTATCGTTAAAAGGTGTGGAAAATTAGGGTTTTTGTCATCACGGTGGATAAAGGTGAAAAGTGGGTTTTTGGTTCAATTTGTAAAACGTTACTCAAATGTTTTAGAGTCTTCTTTCCATCATTTTAATCACACAATAATGTGTGCGTATATATGGGCGGGTTTCTTTGTATTCACATGGTTCCCTCTGTTTCCTGGGGAAGGATAATGGCCGGGGTCAGGGGTCGGTGCAGAGGGGGTTTGTGGGGGGTTGGGGGTGTCTGGAAGGCATTTCCTGGCCTGACAGCTGAACAGAGTCAGCTCCTGCCGTGTTCTCTCTCAGGATCTGAGGGCAGTTTATCTCCAGGATGTCAATAATGTCATGTCATCCTACAGGGAAGGCAAGAGAAACATCCAGGAAGTCCATTTCCAAACAACGCCTGGATCAATGACTGGGCAGCAGCAGGCACACACTGCTCTGACAGTGCTGCCCCCTAGTGGTGCTGAGGACACAACGCCGCCATGAAGAACTAACACTTCTGTTGTCCCTGTGTTTACAGGTGTGTACATACTGATAGCTGTTGGAGCTGTGATGATGCTCGTCGGCTTCCTCGGATGTTACGGTGCCATTCAAGAGTCTCAGTGCCTGCTGGGAACAGTGAGTACCTCTCTTTTTTTTACTTTTATCCAGCAGACGCTCCTTTTCTGTTTAAACTAAAGGGACAGTTCCCTCCAAAATCAAAGACACCCCAAACTACACCCTCCAATTGTATCACAGTACAGAAAGATGCGTGTATCTAGTCATTAATGAGAAGCTACAGCTCAGCAGAGGAGGATGCCATTAATGTTTAAATTAGGGAAGGGCGGATCAATTCTGCAGGATTGATACATCGTTTTCCCATCAGTCTTAAGATACTCATTTGGTATAGATTCCTTTAAAAAAAAAAAGATTGATAATACAAATATTTAAATAGAAAAATATACTTCCAAATGTTTTCAGTACTTTTGTATACCAGCTGTTCCAAAAAACAGCCCTGACATCCTTAGCTTTAGTTCAGTAGACAGAAAATAGTCCCTACATGAAACTGCTCACAGCAAGATCTGTCTCATTATCTTGAGTAACCAGGTCATGATTTCTGGAAAAATACATTACACTTAACTTTTTCAGAGGTCCAACGAAAAACATGCCATTTTGATTTTAGTGTGAACTGTCCCTTTAATTAATTTATTTTAATCAATAAGAAACTTTGAGGCTCAAATAATTTTCTTTATTTTGTTTGTGTAGTTCTTCTTCTTCTTGGTGATCCTCTTCGCTTGTGAGGTGGCTGCAGCAATCTGGGGTTTCATGAACAGAGACACAGTAAGAAACACACACACACACACACACACACACACACACACACACACACACACACACACACACACACACACACACACACACACGCTACATTTCACTGCAGCTCTGGGCGTTTGATGTTTGCATTGATTTTCTACCTCTGCTGTAGTGAACCTGCCCTGTTTGTTGTTGTGTCTCTGAAACATCCCAACTGTCCACAGATCTCCAAAGAACTGATCAACTTCTACGACTCCGCGTACATCAAGGCCGTGGACGTCTCAGGCTCACCCAGTAAAGACGCTGCCATCAAGGTGCTGGATGTTTTCCACACTACGGTAAGTCTTGATGAAAAATCCCTAATGTGGCACCAGTCTAAACCAGCTGTTTTGTTGTGAGTATAAGAGATAGATGACCTATTTTTGTTGAGTGACCTCTTGTGTCTCCCCTTCAGCTCGACTGCTGTGGTAAAGGTGACGACACCGCTCTCTTCAAACAAATCTCTGGCACCTTGTGTCCCAGAAAGTCTCCAGAAGATTTTCTGAGATCTCAGGTATTCACACATTCTTACTAAAATGTACAGTACCAGATATAGAGTATATTAGCATTAATTGCAGCATTTAACCAAATGTTAAGCAAATACAGCTGAATAAAGTTTAGATTAATGAGACAAAATAAATTTGTTTTCCATATGGTTTAGACTGTAACAGGTATCACACAATTATTTATAATGTTTAAATCAATGAGCAAGGTGCTATAAGGTCATATTGGATTTTTATATGATTTTTGTATCAATATGATGATGTAGCTTTATATGTCAAATATTTCATTCACTGGATTGGTAAAAAAAACAAAATACCCATCTGATTATTTGAGCCATTTCTCAGTTAATTTTCAAGAATATTTATTTAACACCAAAACCCATTAAAATTGACCCAGTTTGGATTAATATAGCACAGATGAAGTACTGGGTTAACTTTGCCAAGTACCAACGAGCTTTGGCGCAGTGTGAGTGTTGCTTTTTTGTAACTGTTGGGTTTTTGAATCAAACTAAAATATAGACCCAAATCAAGGTTTAAGGTTCAACTTTACAAGAAACTCAGGATTACACAATGAAAAGCATTTGTAGCCTCCTTCACCCTACACACAGAAAATATATCAAACAGATATTGTAATATATTAAATGTGAATAGAATAAAACAATAAAGTAGACAATAAAATAGAATTAAGTATGTAGAAGTAGAACTAAAGGAAGAAATAAATATATATATATATATATATATTGTATATGGATACAAACGTAGCATATCCAAGATTCAATATTTTATTGCAATATCAACATGGTTCATTAGAATTTGCCTTCATGAGCTCACTTCAGGACAGAAAAAGACAAAAATAGTAACTCACTCACAACGCAGTTAATAAAGTATAAAACACATCCAGCCCATAAAATAATCATACAAGCCAGAAACCATACATACAATAATTATAAAAGCATAAAACAGTGGGTAAAATTGAACAGGGCATACTTTCCCCACTCAGACATGATTAAAACAAATAAAAACACCTTGCCACCACACATCGTACTATCATGTATATATACATACAACAAATATATACAGGACAGTGTTGTTTACTGTTTGCATATAAACCCAAACTAGAATATGAATATTTTCATTCAGTGATAGACATAAAAAAGCTTAAATGTTACATAACAACTGGCACAAATTGTTCAAAATGATGTGCATATTTATTTTACCTTTATTTTCACATTGTTTTGGACATCTAACAATAAATGTGTGGCAGTTTTTTTTTTAGGTACATTTGAGCTTTTTTGTGTCTAACATCCATATGTGGAACTCAAACCTGCAAAGGATACACATATTATTAAGAATCAATAACACATACTGACATGTAAGTTTAAAAAGAGTACAACCATATCATGTTTACTTTGGATAAATAATCCAGTAGTACCATAATATAAAAAATAACAGTCATACTGCGTCAAAAAAACAAATTGTCGTGGGTGGTTTCCGTTGCATAAAGATGATCCAGTGTTGTGTCAGTGCCATATTGACCTAAATTACTCAGAAGTGTGATAAAGAATTTTATTTCATCCCTTTTTACCCCTCATTAATATTTATGTCAGTAATAGTTAAAATATTACAGTACATAATTAATTATTCAGAGCTGTGCGGTCAGAGGCAGCTGATACTTAGCACCTTGTTTTGACAGCAGACCCAGCTTTCCATTACATGTAATCCATTACAGTGTGAGGGGTTAAAAAGATTCTTACTGTGCCTCTGTGTCCTCCCAGAGCTGTCATGAAAAACTGGTCGAGCTGTTCTCGGAGAAGCTCTACCTGATTGGTCTGGCTGCCTTGGTGGTTGCTGTCATCATGGTGAGTGTCAGATTGAAACAGCTGTGGTGTGAAAAGGCTCAAAAACATGGCGAATGTTTTCGCTGCTTTTATCGGCTGCGATAAGGACGCAGATGCTTGAATAAAAGACTTATTGAATCAAGCCATTTATGTCTCTTTTCCCGTTTAGATCTTCGAGATGATCTTCACCATGGTGCTCTGTTGTGGGATCCGTAACAGCCCCGGGGTATACTAAAAGTCACATCAGTGCGCCATCAGCCTCTAATGAAATTATTTTATTGTGCTTCTATGCATCAGCTCCCCTTCCTTTTCATTATAACATTACAAGATGCATATCTCTCTTTTTTTTTATTTTAGATTAGAAAATACAGCTTGTTTTTAATATTGTTAATCCACCAACACTTGTCTGTCTTACACAGTAATTTAGCTTCTGGCAGTCAGCTGTTTCTTTATTTATCATACAACACATACATTTGAATATTTTATACATACAGTTGTGAAATATTTCTCTGACGTCATTGAACTTAATGCTGTTTTTATGGATGTATAAATTGTATATATACTTGTCATATGTTAATAACACTTTGGAGAGTCCCTGATTGATTGTTACAGTGTTATAATATAATTTAAGCAGCAGAGTTTCATAGGTTTCTGAGGTTATTGTACTGTCTCACTTACGATGGCAAGTTAACCTGTGTGTTTTTTAGTCGACTGTGTGCCTTCTTTCTTCTTTGAACCATCTTTATGCTGTCTTCCCTTTATTAACATGTGAAACACACACCCTTACATAATTACTCAACCTGTTTTCATGAAGCTAATAAATTATGTCACCTTTCTGTTTTCTTTTTTTTTTTTTTTTTTGGCGGAGTTTACACTACGTCGGTGTTTCCCAGCCTTTTGGTTTGTGAGTAGTTGAACCACAGAGGGATTTTCACCTCTCAGATTATTTCACTTGAGTACTTTTTAGACAATACAGGAAAAAGTCAGGAAAATAAAATTCTGTATCCAAATTAGTTGAGTGAGTTTGAGTTTTCTTTTCTTTTTTCTTACTGGGGTAATAATCACTGCACAACACAGATGTTCACAATAGTTAAAATATTTTTCACAGCCTCCTGCATGGATCTAATTAAGTCCAAATAATCCATTATTATAATCCAAATTCTCAATTAATATGTCTAGTGAGAAAGAAGGTAACATCTGCACACTTCATGCCACAAAAGTTTAATAATGACAGTTTGACTGCAGTTGGGTCTTTGCCAGGTCAGAGTGTGTGAAAAATGGAAACCAAAGCCACATTTATACATCGTGCACCATGTGGTGAACCATCAAAACCATCCAGGGTGATAAGCATGCAAAACACTCCAACAATTCATTAAATTAAAAAAGGTACACAGTGAAAAACAAGAATACTAAAGCCATACATGAAAATATAAAACAAATATGAAACCATGTAAGATTCCTCCTCATGTACATCAAAGTCTACATGACCTGCAATCAAAAATATATATTCTATTAGTTGAGAAGAAAAGGATAATACATTTTAAATTCATATAAAGCCTCACATAATCTGTTAGATCTCCATTTTACCGAAGGATGCTCTATCTGTACAGGACTCCCTGTCACACCTACATACAGGCCTGCAGTATTTGCCGTGTGTCACCACAGGGGGGCGGTGTCATATCAAAACCCTGTCAGCTCATCCTGCACAGTCTTTCCCACTGCAGCACAGATGAATACATTAAAAACTC
The DNA here is from genome assembly GCF_056507025.1 of Lutjanus erythropterus. Taxonomy (NCBI): domain Eukaryota; kingdom Metazoa; phylum Chordata; class Actinopteri; order Lutjaniformes; family Lutjanidae; genus Lutjanus; species Lutjanus erythropterus. The sequence goes on along the minus strand of NC_139329.1, from coordinate 23,411,954 downwards.
AACCGACTTGTATTTCTGGCACCATGGCAACAGACACACCCAACACACACACAGTGTTTGTCCTGTCAACAGGTTTATTTTCTCATCAGAGGACGCAACGCTGCTGTCAGGACGTCAGTCTGGATTTCATGTCAACATGTATTTACTGTACGTTTCTAAGATTGGTGGGAATATATTATTAGAGGACAAAACGTTTTAGAAGCAAACCACAACACGGTGTAGGTTCCTGGACAAGATAAGAAAAATAAATACAACACAATACATAAAAGGAGACATTCTCTTGTTTTCACAGCGACTTTTGTTTCACTATCTGTTTTATGATGCAGTTTAACTGCCTTTTAAATGGCCATAAACCCGTATCAGCACCTCTCTTAAATGTTTTGACAAAAATTAACATTATAACCATCATGAACACAGGATTTATTGCAAGAGTGCTGACTCCACTGCAATATTATTTTATTCCATATACATAGGTAACGCTTTAACCATAATCAATCAATGACAAATTAATAGTTAATTACACTTAGTTAACAGTTATTACTGTTAACAAACAATTAACTTATAATAAACGATGTTCACTCCATGCATCGGACTTAAAGATACGAGTATATCGGTTCAGACGGCCTGTATCGGTTTAAAAGCTAAACGTGAATCGGAAACAAATCGATGCAACACTATCGTATCGATACATCTCATTGGGACGCGCATATGTTTCATTTTTGGCATCAATAAAGTGCCGTTGTAACTTTCCTCCGCTTTCTCTTTCGTCCTGTCTCTGCCTGCACCGCCCTCGCTGGACGCCTGCTGCCGCGCTCACACAAAACAAGCGCCCCCCCCCCTCCCTCTCCTGCGCCTGCGACGGCGCTGAAAACAGCGACAGAAGTGACGTTTTACCGCGTCGGACCACCAAACTTTCAGAACGCGCAAGTGTAGAATAAGTTTTTATTATAGGAAGATGAGAAACACTGTTGCAAATAATTTATGCAAAACGTGTCTGACAGCAGAGAACAGAGACACGAGTCTGATCCATCATGTCACTGTGAGAGCAGGTTCCTCCACACTAATCAAAACCACAGCACTCTTCATATGAAACAGCAGCAGATCATCTTAGGGCAAAAATACTGATATTTTAAACAGTTTTAAAGTTTGTTCACAGATTCTCATTTAGGCTACAGTATCTCATTTACACATGAGACTCATAATAAGATGTTAACCACTGTAATGTCTCCTCTGTCTCTCCTGTTACTGTATTTGGTTAAACTATCAGGATTTCTTTTTGCAACTAGTAGTACAAGTTTGACACATTGCATTGTCTTGTATTGCATCATGTTGTATCCTGAAAGGTCTGAATCAGATCGAACCGAATCGTTGGCCATTTAAAAATTTCTAAGACATATCGTATCATTTAACATGTATCGAGATACGAATCGGATTGGTCTCAGTCAGTGAGATACACACCCCTACTAGTTATGTAATAAATCATGTTATCTTATCATTGGTTTGTGCGCTATAAAATAAAAGTAGATTTTATATGATAGTCTCCTATAGCTGATAGGAGACAATAACAATTACAGTGGTTATATTAGTAAACTATTTTATTGCTGCACACATGACTAGAAGAGTGCAGTCAGTAGAGTACAGATCTGCACCAGGTGACTGGAAAAGATGTGGCTGTAACCCCTTTGTAATCACCAACATTTTCATCAGTAACTGTATTTTGATCACACATTTTTTTTTTCAGTAGGTCTAATGGATTACAATTACAATGATTTTGTAATCGAATTACATGTAAGTAGTTATTCTCCAGCACTGCTGGTATTCTATCAGGCATGTGTGAAATTTGATCATAATAAGAGTATGAATTCTTGAGTTAAGGCCAAAAACATGTTTTGTGAGGTCACAGTGACTTTTGACTTCCAAAATCAAATAGTTTCTTCTTTGAGTTCAAGTGGAAATTTCTCTCTTAGGATAACATGCTGTACATTTCTTTTTCTTTGATGTTGATGATGTTTTGGCAAATGAAAGAAATGCATTTTTGGTCATGTGTGGCCCATGAAATATATAAAACCAGTGAAATGTGTTATTGTTTTACTCTCACTGCTCTCATAGTGTTGTGTGCAGCCACAGCAGGCAGCTGTTTTTTAGCCCCCCGTACACGACCTGCTCAGCACCAAACAACAGACGCAGTTAGTGACATGCTGGTGAACACAGAGAAGCATTTAGCAGCTTAAGTGCCACATATTTCCCTCAAGAGTTGTTTGAAACAAAGAGCAGAGCTAAAACAGAGTGAATATTGGACTTCAAGTTTTTAATCCAACCTGCTCTTGTGGAGGGATTAGACTGAACAGGCCTGTCAGTCACAGGTCCAGGGGACAGCCTCTATTTAAAGACTATACATTTATAGATATGAGTATATTACAAGAAAAGCTACTTATGGCTCAGGACTGGAGAAAAGTGATAAGCAGTGGGGTGTGGATCTGCTGTGTCAGGAGGCTTTGGACAGGACGTGTGAACAAAATACTGAAGTTCAGGTTTATTTTTAATCTCTTTCAGCCTGAGGTGTCTTATATGTCTCTGCCCAGCGGTCCATTATCTCACAATCCCTCCATACCTGCTGCTGTATTTCACACAGAGTCCTAGCTCTACTGCGGCAACATGTCCACCTACACTAAGAAGTTAGTAAGATAACATTAGTGTGCAGGAAAATGCAGTCCAGTTTCAGAAGCAATTGAACAATCATCTCTCTCTCATGCAATATTGCTTTATTGCACATCAGGCGCATCGAATTATATTTTATATCATAGCTGATAGTGACTGACAATTAATTCAGATTATATTGGTAGAAACTTTTTTTTATTGTTGCACACATAACAAACACAACTCAAACAATATCAATCATAACATTACTAATTAGCAAATCTTTTCATTGTATGTTAACAGTGAAATAACTGACTTACCTATTTTTATATTTTTGTAATGTTTATTCATTAGGTCATTTAATGTGGTTGTATAGTTTTGTTTCAGAGATAACCACAGTCAGTCAGACAGTTGACTCCTGACGCATGAGGCAGAAAGCAGAACAGGGTTGTCACTCTCGCTGTCTCATGAAATCACTCTCTCTGACGCACACACACACACACACACACACACACACACACACACACACACACACACACACACACACACACACACACACACACACACACACACACACACTGCCCTGAGTCAATAACCTTTGGGCAAATTTCTGTCACACAATACTGGTGAACTGGGCTGGGAAGTCAGTAATCCAGCTGTTCAGATGCTCCACTGTGCTCACTGAGTGAGTCATCAATGAAATGTCGCAACATCTTTAAAAAAAATCAAACATCATAAATAAAATGCATTGCATGCATTTCTAATTCAAAACTTCTTCTACTTCCTATGAAAACTGTCCTATTCAGTGGAAAAGCAGCATCACAACTAAACAGTTAAATGATCTTTATCTTTTTTCTCCGGTCCTGCACGGTAAGTCACATCGAGACTGTCTGCCCCATCTGTACACACCCTGTGGTGTCATACTCTCCTTTGACTCATCTCTTTGTTTTGTGTGTACCTCGCTCTTACCTACAGTGGCCAGGAGATTTGTAATTTTCAGGGCGGTGTCAGGGACTATAACTTTTAACACTTTCTAATTTCACAGCAGTTCAGAATAGCGAGCAGGTGTACATCAGACGTCACAGAGGAGAACATCTACAATCAACACAGACTCAATGGTAATGGTGAGTCAGAATTTATTTTATTTTTTAGATATTTATATCAGAACGCTTCACTTCATTTCTATTTGAATTTGAAGTAAAATCACTGAGACTTTTCACTGTTGTAACATAAAAATCAAGAATATCTGTCGCAATGTGAGACTGGTCAAAGCTGAGCCTGAATGTGAAGCTGAGATTTATTGTTTCCACTCACAAATGTGTTGTGACGATGAATGTGAAGTCGGTGTGAACAGATTTGGAGAGAATGTGAAAGAAATATTAATAATATAATGTGAAAGGTGAGCTCTCGGGTAATGAGGAAGCAAACTGGATCTCCTGCTGCATCCTGATTCTGTGTAAACTTATTGACTTTTATCTGCTTTGGGGTAAAGAAATCCTCGGCTATCCTCGGGGGAAATGACTGGCTGATTGAATAACACTTCGACAAACTGCAGATCGGCTCCTGCACAGTAGTCAGTAATCAAACAAAAAAAGTGGATATGTTTACTTATACTTTGATCCAATTGGGTAGAGAGTTTATTCTGCTCCAACTGTGATTTTTTTCCCCGTAACTTTATAGCTGGTATCCAGACAGGTAGATACAGCTCCCTGCTGTTTCATATCTCTTTCGTATATTGGCTGCGATGACTCATAGTTACTAAGCTCAAATAAAAGAAACCAGATAAAACTTAGGTGTGGCGCCAACTTAATAACAGAGTGAGAATGGCACACCTTGTAACAATCCTCTTTTCATACTTACCGTCATTTGCAAGACTGAACTTAATATCATGCCAATTAGTGAAAACTTCCTGGACGAAGGTCTCTACTGAGAACTGAAAGACCTTTACTCTTAAGTTTATGGGATATAACTGTATTTGCCTAATTACTACACAGTCAAAAGAACAGCAATATCACTTTACAAAAAGTATCCACGCCCTGTACTAAAGTGTGAGCGTACAGAATATGTTTGGATATGTTTCAAAATCTCAGAGAAGTGATGAAATAGGTGTTACATAATTCATGTTGATTAAAATTGCTGTCCTTTTGTTTTGTCAATTAAAAAAAAGAACAAATTAAGGTGCAAACTGTATTTATCTCTAATGCAAGACAATTTAGATATTAATTTTATGAAACCTTTAGTGTTCAGTTTGTCACAGAGACTGTTAATTCAACATCAGATACAATCAGTTTTTAGTTGTTGCACAGGACTGCATTATATAATAAATTATAATTTAGTCTCCCCACTTTTGGGGGGGTGAAGGGGAGACAAAATAACATGAACACCTCACATAGTTTGATTAGTAGTTTGGATTCGTCAGACTCAGTGATTCATTTCTGTGGAACAAAACGCACAGTGAGAAACTTCAGTGTCTTCTACACATTATATCTGTTGCACTGATTAACTGTATGTAAAAATGTTTAGTCCCCTTTAAAAACGAGTTAAAACTTATTAAATTTATCCTGGCAAGACCCTTTGTCCCACCTGTTCTGAACACAGGAGAGACAAAAAAAGATTCTCCCAGAAAATGGATCGATAGTTTTTTTCCCCGCTTGCCTGCATTATTGTTACAGTAAGCAAACAAATAACACTACTTTTGCAAAATAAACAACCAGTGGTGGAGAGAAGCACGCAGATTTTTAACATAAGTAAAATTACCAGTGCCATGGTGTAAAAACTCCCTATTACAAGTAAAAGTTGAATTAAAGATTTTACTTATGTAAAAACATGGAAGTATTTGCATAAAAATAAAACTCATGCAAGTTTTTTTTTTGACTCTGTAAAGTAACTAATGTTTCATAAATGTAGTGGAAAAGAAGAATAAAGTAGCATAAAATGGCAATTAAACACTGTGTTGCTGTAACGTTGGACGCCTTGAGACACGGTGGTGATTTTTACAGTTTAATATGAACTCTGTCACATTCAACGTCATTATTAATCTGAATATGACTCCACTGACTATAATTATAGGGCTGAATAGTTGACAGTTGCTTAACCTGATTTGTCCACACCTGTCACAAAATGGATCTTTGTTTGTACTTTAATGCTCATAATTCATAATTGTAGTGTATTTAACATTAAATCAAAAACGGACTAAATGTTACATTAAAGTATATTTTAACATTTTTAAAAAGCCAAGAATGCATATAGATACACTAAAATAATTGTTTTAACCTCAAAAAACATACAGGACACAGAGGAATAGGCGAACTTTAAAAGCGTTAAATACACAGGGGAAAAAGAAAACCAATCAATGTGCCCCAGGATCATCTTACCCTAATTCAAGCAGGGGTGGGAGAAGTCTTCAGATACGTTATTGCAATATAAATAGAACAATAACTCATTAGAAGTCCTAAATTGAAAGTGCTACTTCAACATGTATTGTCAGCAAAATGTACTTAATATTATCAAAACAGTTCTCAGTGAATGTGTTTGTGACAGACAATGTAAAGGAGGACGAAAGGACTTTGAGTGAGAAAATGTGTTTTGCGAAACATTCTAACATATAGAAAATGAAAACTAAATAGTTTTTAAAAATTATCCGAAAAGACTCAGAGGAAATCTGACTCATCAAACAGCACTGTGAGATTCTTATCAAAAAGAGAGCAGCTCACCTGTGACTCAAATTACCGAAAACAGGACATGTAGAGGCAAGAGAAAAAAGTGAATTAGAGCATGGAAACCATCTGTAAAGAAAAAAATGCTTGGTTTCATGAGAAATACTTGGTTCTATCTCTGTGGAAGGCCACTTTTCTACCACTGTGATGAAAAAAATATTCTGTATATTAACCTTGTTGCCACAATGACTTAGTTTTTCATAATCTCTCAAAAAAAGTTAGTATATCAAAGTTTTGAGCTATTATCTCAAATAAATGACTTATATTTATTCTCAAAATAATATGTTAAATGCCAATGCAACTACTATAGCAATGAAAATATATTCATTAAAGGATCTTTTTATTTTCATCACATGGATGGAAATGGGCCTCCATACCAGTGGACTAAATACACGACTTTAAAACAGAGATGTTCAGGACAAACTATATCCAGAAACAGGCAGTAACGCTACGTTGAGGATTCAAACTGCCTTAAAACCTCAGAGAAGAAGAAGAAGAAGAAGAAGAAGAGATCACCTGTGAATCAGGTACTGTAGAATGGCTCGAGCTCACTGAGGCTCCACCCCCTGCTGGTGTGCAGCTCTGCGCGTCGGTGCGCTGCGCTCTCTCCACTCAGTCTCAGCTGCGCACACGACCTGTACGCACCAGTGTTTTAGTCCAGACGCTTCTCCTTGCGTCTCGTTTGCTGAACTTGTCACCATGAGTGTTGTGGCTTCAGAAAACGTCTTCCTGTCTGCTTTACAGCCCAACAGCTCGGTCACCACCTACGGACTCCCGTCCAACATCCAGCTCGGGAATGGGGGCTCGGATGAGGTGTCCAGAGCCCGGCGCGTCCAGGAGCAGGTCCAGAAGAGACTGGCGGAGTCGAAGTCCACACTTCCGCGTCAGAATGGGTCAGCCTCACAGTACGCCATGTCAGGTAAACACCACCAACAAGTCTCTAAGTCAGTTTCAGAGGACCTACGCCACCTTTATGTTCTGCTTCATGACAGTATTTCTCTGTGAGGAGCGCACAATGAGCTGACGAATGATTTAAGCTCAGGGAGGGTCTGTATGCTAAAGGTAAAACCGCCCCAAGTCCCCACACAGGTACAGGTGTCATCATCTGACTGTTTATGGTCTTATAGCTCTGGATCTAATAGCTCTGTTATTATCTTTGCTTTGGACGGAGAATTGACGCTTATCTGACCAGTCAGTCCTGTAATCTTGTTTCCTTTGGCTTTTCTCCAAAGAAATGACAGAAAAACCTTTAAGAATTTTATATTTGTTGATTGAGCTCCAGCTGTTAAGTTATTAAACACTGAAAACTGAACGCAACGTATAGCAAACCTCTTATGTTACTGTATATATTTTCAAAAATTAAAACCAGGTTTGTTTTCCACGAACCGCAGTGGTGTTTGGACCCATAAATGCTTAATAAATTTGATTTAATCTCATTATTTAGCAATTATGTATTATGTCAAGATATTTAATAACACTTATTTATCAAGTATCATATGACACTGCTGGGACTTCCCTGAGAAATCCCTGTAGTTGCAGAAACCCTTGTGAACATGGAGAAGAATGATGTGTATATTCATGTTTTATCAATCTACTGAATGTTTTCTCCATTAATTGATTAATTGTTTATTATCAGTTGTATTGTCAGAATGAGTCTGCAGTTTTTCTTGCATAACATATTATACATTTGATTTGGGATTATTTAGTTTTAGGACTGACTGATGTACAAAAAGAGAGAGGAAAAATGTCCAAAGAAATTCAGAATATAGCAATAAATGACCATCAAAAGTTCCCACAGGCTGTTGTTGTCTTCAAATATCTTGTTTTGACCCAAAGATATTCAGTTTACTATCACAGACGACTAATAAAACCAGAAAATATTCACATTTAAGTATATTGTTTGCCATTTTCGCTTAAGAAATCACTTAAATAATTAATGAAAATTCAAAAGAGTGGACGATCAGTTTTCTCTTCAACAACCAATCGATGTTACTTTCTCTTTTATTTATTTTACTGGAACCAACAGTGTAGTTCCCACAAATGACTCCATTGAGTAACTTTTACTTTCAAATCTAAGAGTGTGCGTGCGTTATCTCTCCTGGCGTTTGTGTGTGTGTGTGTGTCATATCATCATAGCAGATGAAGCTGAGCTGAAGCCTCCTGCAGCAGCAGTGATCTTACAGTCCTGTGTGTGTGTGTGTGTGTGTGTGTGTGTGTGTGTGTGTGTGTGTGTGTGTGTCTCTTTGTCGTGAACTTGCACATGATGAGAAAGGGTTAATGTGTAACAGGCCCAAACAAGTGCTGCTTTCATGAACTTCCCTGATAGCAGCAGACTGAGGTGAAAGCCGTCCTCTGTGGGGTTGGGTTTCAGCAGGTCTCACTCAGATTTTAGAGGTGAGGGCTCGAGAAATACCTGGGAGATGACAATGTCGCGAGAAGCAGCTGTTGTCTCTTCAAAGACGTCACTTTGTCAAACATACCTGTCTGAGTCGTACACCGGCAATCAAGGTGCGATCATTATATAAGAGACTCCCTAGGGGGAAAGTAAAGGTTTGTAATTAGTTTACTTGATTTGTACGACACATTTGATGGTTTGATGCGGTTAAAGAGCTGAATTAAAGTCCAGTGTAGAGCTACACATGGACGCGGTCATGTCTTGTGTTGTTTTTGAAATCTGGTGACTGGCGACTTGAGCACCTGCTTGCTGCTGCAATGAGGACATTCCTTCACGTCCCATAAATCACTATGTTCCCCCAAACTACAGGGAGCAGCTTAACTTTAGAGATGGGAATTGGTACAGTTTTATTACTACTAATGCCGTTATCAGTTCTGCTTTTGGTCAGCTTCTTTATCGATTCCATTATTGATTCCTGATCAATTTTCTGTCTAGAAAAAAGTAGGTCCACACAAGTTTTCGGCATCAAGGCAATGGTGTGTTTTTTAATGTCTGAGTCTGAGCACAGTGTAGAAACAGATGAGAACAAAGAAACATGTTTCAGCATATTGCTGGTGTTTACTGGATATCACATTACAACCAGAGCTGCAACAATTTTTAGATTAATTGATTTGTTGTCAACTAGTATATAAGACGCCAGCAATTTTGCTAATCAAGTCAATGATTTTGAGTCATTTTTTAAAGAAAATATTGACTAAATTCAGTGATTTCAGCTTCACAAATGTGTTTATTATTTAACAAAACATGACATACATCATCAGACAACTAGCAAAAAACAATTAACACAAAACAAGCACAACACCACAGTCACATTAGCAGACACTGACAAACCAAAAACACAAAATCAATCATCTGATAGACAGACACATAAAATCACATCGTAGGCACATGAATTTGACATTTGAGATTCAAGATGTTTACTGTCACACCGGTTATTCATGTACAATCATGTGAAAAACTTTGGCCAGGATGCTCCATTCAAAAAATAACAGTAATTTAAGTAATAAAGACATAATAATAATAATAATAATAATAATAATAATAATAATAATAATAATAATAATAATAATAAAATTGAAGGTAAAATATATAAAATCAGAATAAGAGTTAGCATTTATAAAGTAAACTATACAGTGATAAAAAAAAAAAAGAATATTGTGAAAGAAGACAAAAATATAGAATAAATAGCCATATCCAAAAACCAGACACTCAATTCCCATTTCTACATGTCAGGTCGTTATTTATACAACCTGTAAAAGAAGAATCTTTTCTAACTGTTCTTCCCCGAGGCACCAACAATAACTCAGCCGACAAAAACATACTGTTCGTGCCAATTTTAATGGCTGGAATGTAAAGGGACACCCAACACATCTGGTAAAGTGGGTCACTGTCAGTTTTTACCCCCATTATGCTTGACAAACACTTTGGACAAACATGGCAACATTGTATGAGAAACTTGGCGGGACAAGATTTTTTTACACTGTTATCTCATCGTGTCCTTTGCCCGAGGCTCTGCCGGGAGCAAAACATGGTGTAAGGTCATAAAATGTGGCCACGTCACACCCACCCTCTTTGGAAACCTGTGCAGAAAGGAGAATTTCCTAACAACACAACATGGCTTCAGTAGTTCATGGCTTTAGAGGAGCATGTTATAAACACACGAATGTTCACATGTGAGGAAAACACCCAGACGATTCTGCAGGGAACTCCTCCTCCTCCTTTGTATGTAAATGCAGTGCATTTATGGCGATTACTAATTGGTGTGCACAGGTGGACAAGTCTCAGCAGACAGTAAGCGTGTGTGAAGTCCCGGCTTCATGACTGCGGTTAATTTTTCAAAAGACAACAGAGGATGAAAAAAGAAGTTCGGTTTCCTCGCTGAAGGAGTTTTTCAAGGTGTGTTTCCTGTGTGCTGCCGAGGTGTGTTAGGCGTAGCCAGGGTTGGGTTGGGGCTGGGCCAAGTGATGTAACCTGTCATTCTAACAACTGGTTTGGTGAGTGAGTGCTCAAGAGAAATGAAGCGTGAGGGCAGGTTACCCCTCCCCTCACATGGGAAGTGTAAAACATACAGACATACAGTTTGTCAGACATGAGCATGAGTACGATTTCACAGGCTGACCTCACGATGTGTTTGGTTTCAACCTGGTTTGACAGAAGGACATTCACACAGTCTCTGTGCTGAGACAGCGCAGCGAGTGTCTTTGTTTATCAGATGTGAACTGTTCCCCATCTGAAGGGTAACCGGAGACATCAGAGGTTTGACAGGTCAGGTCGTGCTGTTACAGGCTGTTCGTGCAATTGAATCTTCAGACTTAAGAGGAACAGGACACCTGCTATTCAAACTGTCATAGTTGTAGATCAAAGAAGCGCAACATCTCGTTATGGCCGTCACGCTGTGATTAAAATCTACCTTCACTGTGCCATTTTTTTGTTCAGCGAATTGTTTCTATGTTCAGTCAGGGTTGACTGTTGCTGTTATTCACGTATGTGGCAGAGATCAGTGATCAGTTAACACAACAAAAAATATTACAAGTGTTCAAGACTTGAAAGGTAGGCTGCAGGATCACTGCAGGGGCCCAAGACGAGGGAAAGAATGTAATTTGACAATTACAAGTGACGATTAGTCCTCCACTGTAAGCCGATCAGCTCTTTATAACTGTCAGTTGTCTAACAATGTAAAGTTATGCCTGTTATACTGAAAACAAAAGCCCACTGCTCTGAAAATACAAACTTTGAAGTTGGGACTTCAGTGACTGCTCGCTTTACTGCCGACCAGACTCCATTAAAAATTGCTAAATTTAACCGTGATGAACGTATACTCCTTCTAAGAGATTATTAACAGTTTCCTATGACTCATAAACAGATGCTAACTCATTTGTCAGAAATTTGAAGTTACATGCTGGAAAAGAAATCTCAAAGGAGGAAGTGCTGGCTGTAGCGTTGTTGTCAGAGAAGCAAGTATTTCAACCACATATGTGACCCTAATCTCTGATCATCATTTTAAGATAAATAATAGTAAATATATTACAGATATCTCCTTTGGAGGTATCGTAGGTGATGTGGTTGAAAAATGTATCCCGATAAAATGTTTCATTTTAATTGACGTGGATAATTATTGATAGATTTTAATGACCAGGAGAAGAAAAGTTTGAAATTAATTACTTTATTTACACATGCCACCCGTAGCACCTATTAAGGGATATAATATGCAGTTTATGAGCCAAGGCTTATTTATTATGTGCTCTCAGGGTGGTTTGCATTTAATGCAAAGTTCCTCTCTTGACAAATACATTGCCAGAGTACGGAACATTACTCTGCTTCTACATGAAATGAAAATAACAGTAATGATTGTTTTCAGAAATTTGAAATGATGAAAAGTCCCTTCATTTGTCATTACTGAAATGTGACCTCACAACTTACCGTATAAAAGCAAAGGCTGTGCAGTTTTGACCTTTCGGTTGTCAGTTCAGGAACACAGTCAGCAGCTGAGTCAAGCTGCATCTACTTTGGGAGCAGAGCTTTTTGCAATCAGAGAATTTCAAGTTGTCATCTGCCTTGCCCTGCTTATTTTAGTGCAAAATTTCCTCTTTCTGTCATTGTTTGTCCACCACAGCCTAACAAGGAAACACAGGAGGTCATTCTGTACTAAAAGGACTGTAACCTCCTAGACCTTCGTATTTGCTTCAGAATATTTTTTTTTAGTGAAACTTGTGTGGACTATGGCTTTTGTTGCTCATCACTTACATTGAAAACACATCAAGAATTGATCTTTTGATGGTCAGTATGGGCAGAGAGAATGATGATAGCAAGCAAAAAAAAATGAAAAAAGTGTGAATCTGAACCTTTAATGTAATGAAATGGGTTACTGTTGGGCAATAACATTACAGTTTTTTACAGTTACATTACTGATATCAGTGTGATATTTATTTGTGATTCTGTTTCTCTGCTCTCTTCCAGACTATGGAGGCTCTTCAACAGTGAAATATCAGACCTATAATCCAAGTTACAGCTCTAAATCCTCTTACATGTACTCAGGCTCCAGAACCATGGTGAGTACTACAGCATTATCTCACTGTATCAACATGTATTCACGCAAATCCTGGAAATATTCAGATGATCTTGCAATGCGTGACTTTACTGGACTAAAACAAAACAAACCTCATCATTGACTGTTTGTCACAGTGGGTCACCCGGGACACAGCAGGTGTGGTATTTCACAGTGGACTGTGATGAGATCAGCTCCGGGTTTTCAAGGCCACCCTCTAGATTCCTCCGTTTTAGTCATTCAACAGGAAGACACTGGCTTTGTGCCACAGATGTTAGAACTTGAAATTAAACATGCCCCTTTAACCTCTTTAGCTCACATACCCGGTCTTATTGTGCACCTATTAAACAATACAAGCAAAAACTATATATTTTTTCTTTGTATACTTGTTTACATCAAAAACCAATCATGTTTTCTTCCTGTAAAACAAAATGTATGTACTTATCTTACATAGGTATATATCATATTTTGTGGAACCAACCAGTTTTAACCCATAATATCATGACATTCAAGTCAATTCAATCAGGCTCCCAACTTTTAGCGAGTTTCAGCTGAGTTTACCTGTAGTCTACCCCCCCCCCCCCCCCCCCCCCCGCCCCCCAATAAATTATGCCATCATTTATATAAGGTTAGTTAACGATGTTACTGAGTAAATGATGTGTGCTGATTGTGTCCATAGATAGAAGTGAATCAGAAAAAAAGTCTTACTGATGGTGGAAGAAATATGTCCTTACCACAAAATACCTGCTTTTAGAATGGAGTTTGGTTTAACAGTCTGTCTACTTGGAAGACCACCGGGAGCAGTGGGCCTTTAATATTATAATTCAAATAAACTGAGTTGACCTACCTTCTAATAATGAACCTGCTAAACATTATCAAGTAACATAAGAAGTGGGACCTGTTTTTACTTCTCTCGGCTCATAGTAAAAGGTCATGTAATAAGCACAAATGATAATTCACCTGCTCCAAACAGATAAATCCCCAAGTCCACAGCTGGATTTCACCACGTTACCCCCCTATAAATTTTAACAAGATCTACACCCTTGATGACACGCCCACATTTCACTCAGAAATACGTCACGATACGGAAGCTAAATACTTTTGATAATGCTGTTTCATGTATGAGTCAATAATAAAGCCAATATAAATAAACAAATTGGGGTTTTTTGTATTAAAAAAGGCAAATTATTTTGACAGGAATTGCTAAGGGTGTGACCTTTGTTTAGTCACATCCCTGTGATCCAATTTAGAAACCATTTTTGTTGAAATGTCGAGACACAAACTCACCCACACATATGGAACAACAGCATCATGAACTGCGCTTACACATTTGACTGTAATGGTTATTCCTGTCTTCATCATCAGGGTCCACGTGTATCACAGAAGTCAGGCTTCAGCTGCCAGTCTGCTGGCCCAGACATGGCCCAGTTCCACAGGATCAGTGTCGGGGGTGGAGGAGGAGTTGCTGGTGGCGGTGGCGGTTTTTATCGAGAAGAAACACGCATGGGTGGCTACCAAGGGAGCATGAGGCAGCAGAATGCAGAGCCCCTCTCCATGAACACAGTGCGGCAGTACACGGCGCAGATGAATCCCTGGATGACCGATGGCAGCGATGCTGGCAGCTTGGTCTCTGACCGAGACGCCACCTTTGGCCGCCAGTATTCTCACAGTGCAGTCAATGGCTACACCACCCAGGTGAGGCAAGCAGGTTTTCCATCACCAATGCGCCGATCTCTTAGTGGCACTCTTTCCCGCGGCGGAGGGATGTCAGGAGAGACGGAAATTGTCCAGCAGCAGTCCTTCAGAGGCCCCGCCCACCGTACCATCAGCAGGATTACAAACCGAAACAATCGCATGAGCATGGGCTCCATGTCTGGGACCATGCAGCAGCAGATCTCCTCGGGCGGGAGCATCTATGGTGGAGGAATGGACAAAGTGGACAGGGGGTTCATCGCTTCTGGAGTATCCTCTGCGTCCCAGGGGAACCTGGTGATGCAGCGTCCGGGCACCCTGTCCCGTGCCATGTCAGTCAAAAGCATGCAGAGTGTGGGCCGAGGCGTGGACATCTACAGCGGGCAGATGGAGCTGGGAGCCAGCATGGGCAACCTCAGCGGGTGAGAAGATCACATGACTTACAAAGTCTCTGACATTCACAATGTTTTCATACGACTATACTGCTGTTATCAGGCAGTAATGTCGGCTGTACATGCAAATCAGTACCTGCAGCGTGTCTGTGTTCACATTTGACTAGCTAGATTTCATCAGCCTCATAAACTTCAAGAACCAATCAGAGAGTAAATGAGAAGTCTGGAGATCCTCTATAACTCTCCTGTTGTCAACAAATCCCAAGAAAAGAAAGAAACCAACAATAAACTGATCCTACTAACAAGTGTTGTCTTTGTAAGCAAAGCCTGATATACAGTCTCCTTAATCCTCTGCGCCTTAGAGAGTCTCTGTCCCTCCATTGTCCCAAAAACTACACCTTTGTGTCCCTTTAATACTGCGAACACGGGCACTGTAGGTTACTTTGAGTCAGTCCATACTTTTATAAACATACATAATGGGCACGGGTCAATACTTTGGTCAGGCATTCTGAGGTTGGATTTTAAAAGTTAATTTGATATTTGTGTGCATTTCGAAGCTTCATGTCTTCAGATAGAAGAAAATGATTTGGAGCTGAGAACCGCAAACATCTTAGCAAAGTCAGACAGTATTGGGATGCGGCCTCATGCATTGCTGGGTTTTCAAAAGGTTTGTTGACAATGAGAAAACTATAGAATAATTCCAGAATCATCCTTTAATTAGATTATATTTCTCAATGACAGCTGTAGTCGTCCTGGTGACTCAGTTTGTCGTATTCTTTCTGAACGTCACAGTCACTTCTAGTGAATGTGATACACCAGCAGGATGGTGTCACAACTTTCATGTGTCAGGAGGTTTTAGTGAGGGAGTGTGTGTGATGTGAATAGCCTATTTCCTAAGAGCTGTGGATTGGGAGGTGGCTCCATAGCGGCAGGACTGGTTTTGGGTGTGGCAGCTCAGTTTCAGGCCTCGCATTTCACACATCCCACAGCATGTGGTTAGCCGAGTGGATTTGCAGACCACTGTGTGATTTGGAAGAAATTCAACAAGCTGACTTTTGCAGACAGGAAATAAATCATCTCCGAATAATTACAGTGGCTGCTTTGTTGCATTTCATTCATGCATCCAAAAGACATATTTTGTGCTAGCATATGTAACAGCAGGGTAATTGCATAATTAAATGTTTTAGATTCTTCGGTTGAATTTGTTCGTTTGTTCCTTCGGTAGGATCAACGCTTTGGACATGGCCACAGCAATACAACACCTGAGAGAGGCTGACCCTGAGCTGCAGGTCCTGGGCGCCGCTTACATCCAGCATGAGTGTTACAATGACAGTGACGCCAAAAACGAGGTACTTAAAACAGATTAAACTGGTGGTTAGAATTCCTCTGGGAGTCGTGAAAGTTGTTTTCCTTCAAGTGAAGGCATCCATTGATGGATGTCTCTTCATGTCTGTTGACATGAAGTAGCTCCAGTTGTGCTTCTGTTCTGGTGTATCCAGTTGTTCCATATGTTGCTCAACTTCTGTTATCACAGTAAATGGATCTGGACTCTGTCCTCTGTAAGTGTTGAATGGCAGATGTACAATAGAGATAAAAACTCTTATCTTATGTGAAACACTATTATGGCTCAGTCGCTCAGTTTGACCATGTGCTTTTGAGCTTGTTGAGATTATTTTCATCCTTTTGTGAGCTGGTTTAAAGGCGGTGTTTAATGAGTTTTATAAGACATCCAGACAATTTCTTTTTTTTTTTCAATTTATAATTTATAATTTATTTATGACAAACCAGTGATAGCAGACTTAAAAGTAGTAAGCAGTAAGTTTATGTAATGCGAGGCATATAACATTAATGAATAAAGTGTAAAATAAAGCAATTGACCTGTGTGGTTGTGGCACCATATATCCAACCTGGAGATAAACATGATGAAACTGAGGCCACGCCAATTTTTCTACAGGCAAAAACCTAAAGCTAGAATAATTTGAAAGTTGCTATAATCAAGTTAAGTCAAAGTTTATCATAGTCTGATTGCACAAAGCATGTCTCAAAGGAAAAATAGAAAAGAAAAATAGATAAAGATGTAAACCAGTGAGATAAACTGCACATAAAACATGACAAAATATTCAAAATAAAAAGCTGCAATTAATTGATTAGTTGATTGAAAGAAAATTAGTTGCCAACTATCGTTTCAGTCATTTCAAGCAAATATTTAGATTAATCATGAAAATATTCAACAGATTAATTGACGATAAAAAAGATTGTTAGTTGCAGCCCTAGTAAAAAAAAGTTGTAAAATCCGCAATGTGCAATATGCTTTAATCCATGAGAAGAGTATTTATACTTATCATGTAAGCTCGCTGTCACTCCATCTCCAGGTGCGTCGCCTGAAAGGCATTGGTGAGCTGGTGAAACTGTTCAACAGTGAAAACCAGGAAGTGCAGCGTTTTGCCACCGGTGCCACACGCAACCTCATCTATGAGAACATGGACAACAAGGTGGTCCTGATCGAGGAGGGCGGCATCCCACAGCTGGTCGAGGCCCTCAAGGAGCCCGATGACGAGCTCCGCAAAAACATCACAGGTAGGAAAATCCCGATCTCACATGACACAACACGCAGAGCTGATCACTGGCTGCTTGTTTTGCCTCCAGTAAAAATGAATGTTAAGTAGATTCAGTGTGATCTTGGCTGTTGAGCTGTTGAAGTTCTCTGCAGCAGCCTTTAAAATGTATATTATTCCACAGCAAACAGTGGCAAGCTGCAACTAGACCCAAGAATCCACAGATCATGAGCATTTAATATAACTAAATCATAGTTTGAGTTTCATTTTTTAAGAGGATAAGTGATTAAACATATTATTTGTTTCACTCAAGTGTAAATAAGTTATGTTTTCTCGCTGACTCAACCTTCAACACATACAATGAAGTTCATCTGCTGTCATCAATCACAATTATCTTGTTTTTAGCAGAACTTTTTCAGTGTTGCAACGTTGGCATTAATTGCATTAGAGTGAACAAAGAGGAGTCGGAGCTGCAGTCTTTAACATTAAGTGTGTGAAGAGGGGGATAAGGGAGTGTATGGGAGTTGTCTGGGCCTGTGGACCAACAGTACATCTGCCACTCCCTTTTATGAGTGAACCCCCTGTCACTCTTTCCTTTGAGCCGTTGCACTTTGATTTGTATCTGTTGGATCGCTTTAAAAAACTCACTGTAGTGTCCCGTGTTCAGTGAGAAACTTAGATAGCAGAATACCTGTTTTCGGGCTAACTTGCCAAAATGTGACACAGTTCAGTCGAGTTCTTATCTTGCCCGCATAGCGCAAGCTAATGTTTTAGCTGCACGTTTGAGTTTCTCTCACAGGTTTTGATAGGAGTGTTGCAGAGGGGGTTCATTACTATGTTCCCAAGGTCCTATGTTCGTAGTGTCCTATTTTCCCATGGTCCTATTTCCCAGGGTCCTATTTTCCGAGGGTCCAGTGTTCCCAAGTTCAAATGATACCGAGGCCCTATGCTACCCAGCTCTTTATAGTCCACAGTGTGTTAGGGTTTAACATAGAATATAAGACCCCGAGAATGTGGGATCCTGGGAAACACAGATACACTCCCTTTAGAATTTGTTCAACTCATGCATGACTATGTAATCCTTAAGGGAATAGTCCAACATTTTGAAAAATACACTTATTTGCTTTCTTGCTGAGAGTTACATGAGAAGATTGATACCACTCTTATGTTTGCACCCTAAATATGAAGTTATAGCCAGCAGCTAGTTACCTTAGCACAGCGCAAATACTGGAAACAAGGTGAAACAGTTGGCCTGACTTAGCCTGCAGTAACAAATCCACCTTTTGTTTGGTCAATATCTTTTTTGCACAAATGAAATTGTGAAACTGCAGGGCCATCATAGCTGTTTCCCTCTGTTTCCAGTCTTCATGCTAAGCTATGCTAACAAGCTGCTGATATGAGAGTGGTACTGATCATCTCATATAGCTGTCTGGAAAAAAATCTAATAAGTTTCCCACATGTTGAATTTTTTCTTTATACTAGGGGCCAACTCATTATTTGGTTGATTATTGGACCTGATATTTAGCATTTTTATGATTATCAGAATCTTCATTTAATAGTCTAGTAATCACAGGCTGTCAACTCTGAAGGCTGCCGCATCCTCAGCTAGGAGACCACAACAAAGTGTCTGTGTTTGAGTTTGTGTTATTCTAAATTTTGACAACAAGATTTTCATTTTTACAGCAAATGTAAATGTTAGTTGTTCCAAATCTCGGTTACCAGTTTCTATCATTATCGATTTACTAATAATTGGTGTCAGAATCAGCCTTGGAAAAAACAAATTGGTCGACTCCTACTTTAAACTGAGGTTATGGTAAAACATGAAAATCTCTAAGACCAAAATTAAAATTTCCAAAAGTCCTGGCATCCAGGTTCAGAAATGAAACAAGCATAAATGTTAGTTTTGCTGACGCTCTCTTGGTGTATCTCTGTGTGCAGGTATCTTGTGGAACCTTTCATCCAAAGACAACCTGAAGCAGAAACTGGCCAGGGAGACACTTCCTGATCTGACTGAGAAGATCCTCATCCCTCTGTCGGGCAGCGGAGACACCGAGGGCATCCAGCAGACCCCCTCTGAGGCGGAGATCTTCTACAACACCACAGGATGCCTCAGGTGCTCCTCCCTAATCTGAGTCTTGTTAAAATTTCTTTCTTTCTGGTTCACCTGCATCTGCTCTTTCTTTCATGATGACATTTGCATTTTGGAAACTGGTTGTGGCAGGTGACAGCCACTTGAGCCTTTACCACGCCCATTATTACTTTTCCCTGATGTTTACAAAAGCCTGTCATTGCAGCCCCCAGTTGCTTTGGTTCTGCTCTGTTTATGTGCACCCTGGAGGGTTTTTATCTCCAAATTAATTGCCACATGGGGAGTATTTGCAGTGCTCTCTGCATGATATTTATCATGTCATCATGAAATTACAAATGATTAATAGTGTATTGCTGCAGCAGGGTACCAAAGCTGGACACACTCCCATGTTCTCTTTGCGCCATCTGGTAAAAGTCATGCATGATTTCTGACTGAAGAGACTGCAGCCATTTTGACCTGAAATAGTAGGGTAACACGCAGGTGTCACCATTGATACTAATCAGTCTCAACATCTCCTGCTGGTTCCAGCTTCTTAAAGCTGTAATATGTAACATTTATGCATTAAAATGTCTGAAAATGCAGGACATATGTTGTACTGTATATTTTATTGGGTTATGTACTTACAGTATCCCAAATGTTTCACTCAGTATTCAAATGCAGACAAATACGTAATTAATTTAAGGTATAACAGGGTGTTTCCTTCGAGTTGTTGTTAGCTAGTTGCTATAACTCCCAGGAAAATGTAGGATATGTTGGATGAGTCAGAGAGTGTGAATTAAACTTTATTACCACGTCCATGAACGTGATTTCTGCTTGAGGCGTGTAATATAGAGTTTCATCAGCTATGATGGTTGTTTAAAAGTGAAGAAAACAACTCCCACGCTATTGTATGATTTATTTTTAACGTGAGAGAGAACCCTAGCGGGTGAATTTAGATATGGTGCACTTAAATATGAGGATTTGCTGCTTTTCTTTGTCATGTATGAAAGTAAATGAAGAGTCTTTGGGTTTTGGACTGTTGGTTGGACAAAAGAAGCACTGTCATGACGTCATTGCCATTTTATCGACTAAACATGAAATCGATTAATGGATAATAGAAATAATCTTTAGTTGCAGCCCAGTGATACTAATTAAGGTCTGTTCCATTCAGGTCAAACAGAGTCAGGGTGCTGCTGTTGTGCATGTTGTTTCACTGGAATGACTCTGCTACACTAAATGGAATGTGACTTTTATTCGTATCGTTGGTAACATCTACTATTTTATATCTCTGTGGCTGCCATGCAAAATGTCTATTGTATCTGAAACAACTCTCTGACCTCTCATTCGCTGTCAGGAATCTGAGCTCTGTGAACGATAAGACCCGTCAGCAGATGCGAGAGACTCATGGACTGGTGGACTCTTTGGTGGGATACATCAAGGGCTCCCTCGAAGAGAACAAGGCAGAAGACAAGGTGAGACAAGGACTGATGGAGCTCAGATTAAGGTGTTTCTGTTCAGCCCAGGTCTTGTGTATTCACTGCTCTCTGTGTGTTTGTGTATTCATAGGGGGTTGAAAATGCCATGTGTGTCTTGAGGAACCTCTCCTACCAGCTCTACGGTGAGATGCCTCCTTCCGCTCTGATGCGCCTGGAAGGACCAACCAGAGATCAGGCATCAGGAAGAGGGGAAGCCATTGGCTGCTTCACACCTCAGAGCAGGAAAGCCAAAAATGTATGCACACATGTGAGATTTACCCATCAGACTTTAGTGTTCATGGACTGGACTGTCGATCTAAACACTGCCTTCTTGTATCTTCCTCCCCCTGACAGAGTAAGAACCAGGATCTCAGTACTTTCACCGAGGTGGCTCGGGTGCCAAGGGGCGCAGAGTGGCTGTGGCACCCACAGATAGTGGGGGTGTACAGAAATGTGCTGCAACAGTGTGAGATCAACTCCACCACCCGTGAGGCAGCTGCCGGAGCGCTGCAGAACATCACAGCCGGAGACAAGAGGGTAAGCTGTGTACTCATCACGGCTCCTTTAAAAGCATTCAGATGCCCGAATCTAAGTTTAACATATATTTGGAACGTGTCTGTGTCTCTTTGTCCTGCAGTGGGCCTCAGTGCTGAGCCGCGTGGCCCTGGAGCAGGAGCGCATCCTGCCGGTGCTGTTGGATCTCCTGCGTACAGAGAGGGACCTGGAGCTGCGCTCTCTCACAGGCCTCCTCCGAAATCTGTCCCGTCACGCCAAGGATAAGAATGACATGGGTTAGTCTTTCTTTTTTCTTTTTTTTCTTTCTTTTTAAATTTCATTGTTTTTAGATTTAAATAATTTGATGCCTCTGTGTTCATAGACATACATATGCACATGCCACATTCAACTTGTTGCTGCAATACATCAACATTACCACCATATTAGACCAAATAAAAGTGTCCCGTGAGCCTAAGTTTTTCTTGGATAAAAAGTATTATAACTTTTACATACTTATATTCAAATGTTTAAAATTTACATGGAGCAGGAAAAAGGGTTTGTCTGTTACTTTCATCGTTTAGTTGTTTAGTCTATAAAATGTCAAAACATTGAGAAAATCATAATTTCCCAGAGCCCAAAGTCCTTACAAAGCAAAGCAAACCCTCATGTTCAAGAAGCTGGAAGAAGCAAATATTTGAGGAAAAAATTGCTCATGGAAATCATCTTATAGTGAAAATAGGTTTTAAACACATCATCCTAACAATACTTGTTGGTTTATGCAGCCACAAAGTGTATAAACAACCTGGTGACCAAGCTGCCTGCTGATGGAAACCAGAAGGAGCCGTCCAGCGACGTGGTGGTCAACATCTGTGGCGTTCTCAATAACCTGGTGACCAGCAGCCAATATGCTGCCAGAGACATCACCTTTTTCGATGGCCTGCCAAAACTGGTCGGCATCAAAACCATGCATGACAACAGGTGAGTGCTGTGTGCAGCCAACTGTCTAAACATGCTGGACCAGATAAATGTGTACTTATGTGAACCTTGAGGTTATGAGTTTTAACCTTGGATGATTTTTTTTTTTTTTAGCTCTGGGAAGACAAAAGCAGCCAAAGCAGCAGCCACAGTTCTCAGCAACATGTTCCAGTACAAGAAACTGCACAACACATATAAATTGGTAAGAAGACCTTAGAAATTACTAAAAAGGAGCTCTGCATGATATTTCAACACCGTATCAGTTTGGCAAACTGTTGTACCCCTGGGCAGAGTATTATATTAAGTGTTCATTACATCCATTCAGATGTCTTAAAAAGCATTTCTCAACTTATAAATGTTCAAAGTTAATTAACTGTGCATTAAATCACACAATAGCAGGTTTTAAACATGACAATGTGTGGTGAAATCCATTAAAAACACAATAGGACTGTTTTAAAAACGTAACAAATAAAAATGTCATTATTACCAACAACTACCAAGTATTACACCAAAATTACTGTTTTTTCCGAAGGAGTCTGGTTGAGATAGAAGGAGAGTGATATTTGGGTTATAGATAACAGCAATTTTCTGACAGAAAAGGCTGTCTAATGTCAAGGTAAAGAGGTGAAAATATTCAAAATATAGCATACACTAGCATACACCTGTATTTGGCGATGAAAATATGTTTTGCTGCTGACTCTGTCCACATCAAGCCATTGCTTAGCTTCTGTGCTGGTACTCCTCTCTGCTTCTCCAAACTTTTCTGTCATGTTGACTGCCATCTTCTGTAGTTAATACACTGACTACGGATACGCAACTCATACACTTCAAATAATCCAAACGATCCCTTTAATAAGTATTCTCAGACACATCTCAATCTTTCAAATTCATTTTTCTCATACCTCACACGTTTAATTCAGTAAAAAAAAAAAAAAAAGATAGAAACGATACACCAAAGTCAAACATGTCCAACTTAATTTTTGCACATTTTTGAAATTGACAGTGCCCCCAGTTTAGTATAAAACACTAAAAATTTCCAGGAGGCCAGGAGACTCAAGCATCAAGCAAGAACATGCCAGATTCTGGACGTCAACTGCCACTCAAAAGTTAAAGCTCAGTGAAAAGCTCTGTATTTATGGAGCACCACCCTCATTCCCATACCTGTGTGTGTGTGTGTGTGTGCGTGTGTGTGTGTGTGTGTGTGTGTGTTTGCATGTGTGATGGATAACATTCCTTTCTCACTGCAATTCCCTCGTCAGTTGGATGGCACATGTTCAAAACTCATTTACCTCTGCTGCTCTTTCAACACACACACCAAACACACACACGCACGCACACACACACACCCAGTCCTATACCTCCTCATCTTGGGCAGGACCAGGTAATTTATTTACTGCCTTTTGCAGATCACAGCTTGCCCCACCCTTGGGTGCGGCGTTGAGCTTATTTCCTAATGAACAAGTCCCAGCAGGGCGAAAAATGCCTTAATTCTTGTCTTACACACAGTTTAAAATTATAGAATACTCAGACACCTGCAGCACCTATGCACATGTACGTACGTATGCAAGACCGTAAGCTATTTTAACAATGAATTGCGTAATTCTGAAATGTATTGTGTTGTATTGAGCTCCGAGATCACTTCAGGTCCAATTTCAGCATAGACTGAGCTGTCACTGACGTCTCTGTGGTTGAATAAATCCTTAAAGAAGTGACACAATCATTTTTTTCTTGTTTCATGTCCATACAGTATCATAACACTTATCTTTTTTTGTTTCTTTGTCTTACAGAAAGGGTATAAGAGACAGGATTTTGTTGATCTGACCATCTAAAACTAGTTCACTTCTACAAACGGGAGCAGTTCTACACTCAACCAGCTGTCCTGAACAGAAATATTTTCACATGTAAATTGTAAATAGACTCTTTATACTATTGAAAGACAACATAGGGTCAGTTTTTGTCTGCTGTACTTTGTAATAAATATGTAAGTGGAGCATCTATCCGATGGAAAATGACTTTCTGTGTATTTTTGAAACTCGATGGACGGACGGCGAGAGCAGTTCAAGAAACGTGGATCCAGTACGTTGGACTGTCGATGGACTCTGATAGCGTGTGCACCTTAATTACTCTCTTTGTTTGAACACTGTATGTTCTAGTGTGGAATCAGGGATTTCTTTTCTGTCAGAGAAACATATATTCAGATGAAACTGTTTGCAAACTGTAGATGGACAATATGTCGGACTCTTGTGCCTTATCGTCTCACTGTTGCACCTCAGTTATAGCATAAATGCAAACATGTGGTACTAATATGGCATTTCTGTAAATATTGCTTCCCCTTTTACGTAGGAATCAGCTGTTTTTATATTGTAGCTATGAACTTTGTGGATTTTGGATAGATGAGTATGTGTCTATAAATGAGTCAAAATTATAACTTGTTGTTATAATAGAATGTAAAGAGGAGATTTATAAAAAAAAATATCAGTTGCTGAAATTTGGATGTTTGATTCAGAAATGGGGAATAATGATTGTGCCTTCAAAGTTGACTTTTGTATTTAGTTGTGTGCTTTTTTTAAGCTTGCAAAATCTGTCTTGCCATACAGAATGCTAATGAGTTACGTTTATAATCACTTTGTCAAACAACTCATGGAGCATTATGTTTATTATTGTTTTTTAACATGCTGGTATGCTTGTTGTTTATTAATGGTGTGAGTGTGAACTTTGTTTTCAGAACTAGTTCATTTGTTTAGCATTTAAGATCTTTCACGTGTTCATTTTTCAGATTCAGACCAAATTGAAACTTATTTTTAATGGCAAGTTAAGTCATTTAACTTGTGAAACTTGTAAATATTCAGACAAAAGGTTTTGGTTAAAAGAAATCTGCTTAAATCTTTGAATTTTAACATTTATTTCTATGTGGTATAAATGGTGACCTTGTGTTTTTTGTGACTGCTTTTGTGTTGTATGTAGGCAGATGTGTCATAGTGGATATTTTTTCAGCTAATAAAGAGACCGATTTGGAAGTGTGATTATGTGTTTTTTTCTTGCGTGTGTGTGCTGCTGTGCCTGCTACGGCTGTAACACACTGACACTATCATGGTGAAATGTTGGCCACACCCTGTTTACATATTTGCTCCTGCTCAGACAGGAACAATACCATACCCTCCCTGCTGCACCCTTATTTAGGCTCTCGTTAAACAACAGGTAATCATTACTTCACATGAACAGAGATCAGAGAGAACTAGCCAGGTATTTTGTCAAACTGCTTTATAAGTTGTCATCAGATTCAGATTATATCACACACTCAAAGCCCCCACCTGGACAGAAATGTCAAGAACTATGAGTCCTTCAGTCATGAGCGTCTTCTTGCTTCAGCGGACTGCTGGATGAACAGATACCGATGTTCTGGGTTGAAATCTAACTTTAAGACTATAACATGTACTGTAGTTTTTCAACCTTCAATGTACTGTCAGCTGTCAAATTAAGACAAACTGTCTACAGCAGAATTCCTTCATTTTTTCTGACATTACTCTGCCCTCTGCTGGGGACTTTAGGACAGATTGGCCTGTGAAATATCAATGAATCACACTTTATACATAAAGTCATTCAATCAGCTGATTGACACAAATATTTCAGATAATTTCTTGTACAATTTCTCATAAAATATTTCACACAACAGTTAAAAATACATACAAATTAATTCTTTGGTATGTAGCAACAGAAGAATATAACACTTTGATTTTTAACAACATACAGTACAGAAAAGAAAAATATTTACTATATTAGCAATGATAAAAATAAAGCAATGCTAGTGAGGATTTCCATGTACAGTAGGTGTTAATTTTGCATCAGAAGTGAGGGGAGTGTGGATCACATGTCCTCCTCAGTAACCAGGCAGTAGAAGTCCGAGCGGGCTCCGTAGTTGCGTGATCCCAGGTCAGACACGTCGATGTCTGAGGGTTTGGGCTCAGCTGCCATGATGGGAACTGGAGGAAGAACAGGGGCTCTACAGGCCAGAGCTGTCTTGTACACAGGGAGGCGAAGCCCTGCAACAGAGAGAGAAAAAAAGCTGAAAATGTATCCAAAATCACGGAAATAAATGATATTCTTCACAGCTGTAGTGTTGTACTGTTTGAGCTGTATCATGATTTTTAAGTAAATGAAACTTTTCTCCCACATTTAAAAAAAAAATCTGGTTTTGGGTCATAAAGGCTTTTTCCCCTCACAGGAAGAGACACATTTAACCTCTTCATCTCCACAGGGACCATCCACATTCCTGGCAGTGGGCTCAGTTTTAATGCATGAGTGAAGATACTGGTATCAGGTAAAATTTTGGCGACAATAAAACTGGCATGGCAATTTTAAAGAGGCTCCTTCACCTCACACCTCAAGATCTCTGAATGAAAATGGGTTCCATGTGTCCCCAAATGTCTCCCCTTTACAGACATACTCATGTTTTGGGCAAAAGTTTTTTTTTGCATGCAGTATAAATTATAAATAATCTATTCAAATATTTCTGCTTACTGGGGTCCCTAAACAGTATTGGAATGGCATAAATTGAGTTTGACTGTAAATGCAAGATTCTTGTGGATTCAGTGAGCCCACTTCATGTGAAACTTGTCCTCACTGTATAAAATGACTACTAGGATAATCTCAACCTTATGAACTTCCTCAACTACAAACTGGACACCTGGGGCATCCAGAGGATGTATGCCATCCACAGATATGTTAACAATAAGGAGGCAATTGTTACAGAGTTTCTGATACCAAATCACAGCGTACATTTTTCTCTCATCATCCTCAGGGTCTTGGTATCTTAAAATGGTATTCAGGAAGGATTTTGACCATTTTATTACTTCTCAAAGGGTCAAAAATGGTTCAATTGTGCACAAAATCTGTATAATTGACTCTGGTAAAACAATTAAAATGATCCAATACCATATCTATAAACTATCTCTTAAATCAAATCAGATGTACTTTGGCTATTCTATGTGATCTACTTTGATAATTGATATAATATGTAACACGTAATATTTGACTACCTCTGATGTGTACCATTTCTCTGTAACATACACTGTTGACCTACTATTTAATAACAAAAATAGGTGTATAGTAGGGAGAGAAGGACTGGAAGAAGTTAACCTTAAGGGTAAAACACTTTGACAAGATACCACTCCCCCATGCAAAGCTAGAGTCATTTTACTTTGACATTTTCAGCTTTCTTGCTGAGAAGAAATACCTGTCCGTCCATTTTGAAGCTACAGCCAGTAACTGGTTAACTTAGCATTAAGACTGGGGACAAAGGAGAAAAAACTGTCCTGGCTCTATCCAAAATTAACTAAATATCCATATCAGCACCTCTGAAGCTCATCACACCAAAGCGTAAAATTGCTACTGGAATATTTGTTGGCCAGTCTAATTTTTAAATTTTGTCTGTAGTCTATACACTTTTCGAACCGATTAAATAAACAAGATGTTACATGCTAATTAGTGAACTTTGAAGGTGCTGGTACGCAGATTTCATTTCTCTTGAACAGACCCAAGCTATCAGTTTCCCTGATTCAAGTCTTTTTGCGCTCAGTTAAGCCAAACGGCTGCAGCCTCATATTTAAATACAGGATACAAAAGTTGTATCGATCTATTCATCGAACTCTCTGCAAGTACACAAATGCTTTGTGTGTGTTTCCTCAAACATGAAGGCATTTGCCTCTCATGTCTGCTTCATATGTCTTGATACAAAACATCACAAACAAGCTGCTAGAAAATAAGTGTAACCTGATCATGAGATATGATTTCCAACCACTGAAGTTAAAGATTAACTGTACTCCAGTTTGTGTTTGTTGACTGAAACTAGTCTCAAACTAGGTCATGTACAATAGGTTTCAATTGTGCACTGTGTGCTGACTAAGAGAAAAGAGTCTCTTTCAGGTTGATACTTGCATAGAGGCTATAATTTTTTATATTCTAGTTGACAAGCATCCACATTTCTGGAACAGAATCAGTACCAGCTGGTTGTTAAACATGAGCATGCTTACCTCAGTTTTTTTGTCCTCATACTGAGTTTTAAACAATTTAAAACCTCTACACTCATTTGTGCAGCTTTAACATACATTTGCATTTGCAGAGAACTGAATGGCTTTTTTTCAGTTATGATTTTTTTTTTTTTTTTTTGCATATTTATCTTTATGTGAGGAGCCGAAAAGAAAAGACTTATCTTGTCCAGTGGCTGTATGTTGCTCTTACCCAGATCTCCAGCAGGGTCGGTGTCTGAGCTGCAGTCCAGGTAGTCGGGGTTGAGGGTCAACATGGGGTCCTTGTCATCTTGTAGCAGAGTCTGAGGGTCGCCTGCGGACTCACTGCGGAAGACGACTCTGCGTGGCATCGCCAAGGCCAGCTCCTTCCAGAAGACTGAGGAGGGAGTCTGTGTACACACGAACAAGACACATTACAGCACGCTGTTAAGAGTCAAACTGAACTATAGTGTTCAGAGACCTTACTTAAATGTATCATAATACATAGTACCAGAGTTGGGGGACTTGAGTCACATGACTTAAGTCAGACTCACAATAAGATCAGTAAGATTTATGGAGTGTAAGCACGCTGCACCAGTTGAAATTAAAGCTCAACTTTTCATGACTACTGTCTTTGTTGATTAATTTGCCACTTATTTGATTAGTTGTTTAGCCTATGAAATGTCCAAAAATTGTGTCAGTTGTTATGTTACAAAGTGTAAAAAAATGTATTTCCCCAAAGCCCAAGATGACATCCCCAAACGTCTTGTTTTGTCCACGACCCAAAAATATTCAGAGAATTTTGACTTTTTTGTCTTTAATAATTACTCACATGGAATAATTAACGAGTAGAAAATGACTAAATTTTCATCTTAGGGTAAACCATCTCTTTAAGAATGGCACAACCCAATTTAAAGTCTGAAAATCTTTTGCGAACCACCCAAAACTTTAATCATAACACAAAACAAACTGTACCAATGACAGGTTACAGTCAAATCATACCTCTGATCAAAACACAAAACAAACTGTACCAATGACAGGTTATAAGACACCTTCTGAAGTTAATGAAACAGGGCACCAAATGCTGAGTAACACCTGTTATACTAGATGTTGTGGATCTTACCACAGAGTTGTGCTTCCAGGTGAGTAAGGTGAGGCGGTGCTGGTGCAAACTGAGCTCCTGCTTGACCTCAGGCCTCATGCGTTTGGACTGACCCTCCAACATGATGATGATGACGGGATGCTGACATAACTCCAACAGGTGCAGAAGGCCCTGTCTGAAAACACACACAGCCACATTACGTCATGATAGGACATACACTGAGGACAGTGCAGTACACGGCAGCAACACTGACCTAAAGTGGCATGTTTTAATGATTCCACAACAATCTGTTCTATACATCATATAAAGTGCTTTTCGAACAATTTTGTTTCTACATGAAAACTGTTTGTTTGAGTCTGACCTGAAGTTATTGCAGCACCAGTCCTGTTCAAGGTAAGCATGAGAGAGCAACACGATCAGACGCCGAGAACGACTCATGTTCATCAGCAGCTCTGCAGAAGGCTCTGGAGACACATAATATTATTGCTCATTGCTAAAGGATGGATGACTTTACACAGCAATTTGTTGTCAAGGAAAGACTAATTAATGTGAGAGAAAATTATTTCATGTTGGAAAATCCAGCTTCAAATTGGGTGAAACTCGTCCA
The DNA here is from genome assembly GCF_056507025.1 of Lutjanus erythropterus. Classification (NCBI taxonomy): domain Eukaryota; kingdom Metazoa; phylum Chordata; class Actinopteri; order Lutjaniformes; family Lutjanidae; genus Lutjanus; species Lutjanus erythropterus. Next base: position 23,381,735 of record NC_139329.1, on the reverse strand, counting down.
TAAATAACAGCTAATGATTATGACAGCAGAATCTAAAAATAATGGATTATGAAGATTAAAGCAACAAAACCTGCATCAACAACTGATTGAATATATCCCATGCTCCCTTTAATTCCAGAAAACTTACCTGAGCCAGGCAGGATATCATTATCATTGAGGTGCACCTTGTGCACATTTTTATTCTCCAGGTGAGGCTTGAGAATAAAGTTGACAAACTTCCTGTCATGATCATTGTTCACGTAGGAGATATAGGCATCATACAATTTGCCATCTGAAGACATGGAGACACAAACATACCAGCTGTGTTAAGATTACAGTCTCAAACACGAGCACAGCAACCTTATATCATATCAGTAGACGTCTCACCATTTAGTTCATAGTCTCCATAGGAGTTCTTGTACCAGAGTTTGATGTTTAGGTGACATGTGGAGTACACGACAGCAGCCACAGCGAGGGAGAGGAGGAGGATGATGGCTGCAATTACAGCAGCTACGTGGTTGGCCGTTTGCCCATAGCAAACAACAACTAAAAAGAAGAATGAAATAATAAACCATTACTTTATTACAATTCTGGCATATGGATCAATGATTCTTGCAACTAAAAAGACTAAAAGAATAAAAAAAAATTCAGACATTTTCATTGCACAATTAAATTGTGTAATATTCAGAATCATTTCATGTTGTTTGTTTGTCTGCTGATATATTACATGCTGGGCCAGGCTCTCTGTCAAAACACTGTATATAATAAGTATAAGTATGTCGCTATTTTAAATTGGTAAAATCCAGAGGTGGGGTCAAGTCATCGTTTTCCAAGTCACAACTAAGTCTCAAGTATTTGCACTCAAGTTCTAAGTCAAGTCCCAAGTCAAAAGAGGCAAGTCCTGAACTTTGAGTTTTGAGCCCCGAACAAGTAATAATGCAGTCTTCACCAAATGTAATGCCAATTTAACAACAGAGCCTTGACTTAACGTTCTTTGTGCAACTTTTGAATGAAGTTGGAAGTTGTTACGACTCCATTGGTAATTTTCAACCTACATGTTTTGCATATTACAAGTTGTTGTTTGTTGACTACCAAATAGTTTTTGTACGCAAACAAAATTATCTTTAGCATCTTTTGATGCTATGAGACAAGATTTGGGTATCCTTACATCATGAGATGGCATAAGCATAACTGTTCTTTGATTTGAGTTTACTCACTTAGTCATTATATCCACATTAATGATGATTATTTATCAAAAATCTCATTGCGTTAATTTGTGAAAAGCAGCCATAGTCATTCCTACAATGTTGTCGCAATTATAATAAATATTGATGATACTGAGGTATTTAGTCAAAAATATTGTGACATTTGATTTTGTCCATATAGCCCAGCCCTAAAAGTTCTGATACTCACTGATCACGTCCACAATCTACTTTCATATGCCTTTTAATCTAGATTTAGTACTGCTCCTCTTTATTTATGGAGTCTTGCCTTTCCTTTTCTCCAGTCGTCTCTGTCGCATTTGTGCGTGTGTGTTTTTAACTTTTTGGTGCGTAATCCTTTTAGAAATGTAACAAAAGATGCAGGACAGCAAGTCAGAGACCGAGCATACACAATAGGTATCTTTATTTGTCTTACTTCTACTACTTGCTTCATATAGCATGACTTCAGCGGAAACGTTCCTCGCTCTGCAGCTGTAGACCCCAAAATCATCCAGCTCTCTGATTGTGATCACCAACAGGCTGCTTACCACCAGCTGGTCAGCAGCAGGAGACCTGATTAGCAGGACAAAAAAATTTCCATTCAGATAAGTTTATTTAATGCAGGTACCTTATTAATAATGTAAAACTGATGGTTTAAAAGCTTCGAGTCACCATGAGGAGATGTTCTGCGGGTAAAGTGTGTGGTTGGTGAGGGGTATGCCATCTTTACTCCACTGCAGCGCCGTATCACATTGCTCCTGTTGTGGGTCCCAGGGGAGGAGAACAGTGCAATTCAGTTCCTCGGTCCTTCCCACTTCGCTCCCGACTGTGGACCACTGATAATTAGGTGTAATAAACTTCTGGGGTTTGGCGCACTGGGACTCTGTGTAAAGACATGCCACTGTTATCTGTGTTCCCTGCAGACAATAGAGGCCTTCATCTGCCTGAGACAGCTGCCGGAGAGCACGCTGATACAAAATGCTTCCTTTATTGCAGGTGTACCCATCCAGCAAGCCCCTTCAACACCCCCATACAAACTCTAAGTATACTGCAGGGACAAATAATAGCTCACCGCAGGAGCCATACGATGACTTTGTTACACTTACAAGTGGAAATAATACTTACCTTTAACAATGAGACGCACAGTGACTGAGGCTGTGCTGTTGCCCTGCTGTTGCATGCAGGTGTAATTCCCCTCGTCTTCTGAACTGAGGCTGGTAAACTCCAGGAAGGCCTTCCCATCGTGGGCGAGGAGCTGCTGACAGTCCTTCTGCCAGGTCAGCTGGAGCTGGGAGGAGCTCTGAGGCTGAACAAGCTGCAGAGAGCAGTTCAGTCGATATGGAGGCTCCTGCTGTCCCACATAGAGCACCTGCTCCTTAAACCTGCTCTCATCAACACAGGTGTGAGCTACAAATAGAGACAGAGGGAGTTTACACAGCTTTCTGCAACAATTCAGCTTCTTCTGCCCCATAAAATAATTCTGACCCCTGCAACTCTCAACTGCAAATTTAAAGTCTGTATACTTCATGGTGTGGAAGTACTCAATTATTTTTGTAGGTTTGCAGTGAATGAATGAGCTTGATGAGAATCATTAAGGGAGAGGTAAAAAAAAAAACAAAAAAAAAAACACATGCTCCACTTGCCTGACTGACTACAGGTTACCCCCAAACTCTCTTCTCACTGGAGTATCATTAGGAAATTCAAAGTGCAAAGTTGCTTAGATGTAACGAACGTCATCATCTACTCCCAAATACTATATTACAAATGTAATATAAATGAGATTTTATGCATTTTAAATTATCCCCAGACATTTTAAGTGCAATGATTCCAACAGCTAACCTGTAGCATTACTGTAAATATGAACTGTATATAAAATCAAAACACCAAACTGTAAATTACTTTAAATGTTCCTTAAAATTCCTTCAGTCGATGTAAAATACTAATGTAGTATTATTATTATTGCATACTAATTAGCAGAGTTGTAAATTTGGGGCATTTTTCCTTAAAGGTAGAATGAGCAGGATTTGCCTGAGCTGCTCATAAAGACACCAGAAAGATGCCAGCACTTCAAAATAATGAGAGATTATAAGGAAATACAGGTAGAGGACAGGGGTCTCTGCATACGGCTGGATAAAATTGATTCCGCACACTAGAAGCTGCTCCTTGTTAGGTTTTTAAACAGTATATCACCACATAACCCTGGACCACATGGTATACAAAATACATATTATCAGTTATTACATTTTTAGTCAGTTAATTTTTAACTGCAGTTAATGGATGAATGATTTATAATTATCATCCCTAATTAGTAAACATCAGTGAACTGCATTTAGGCTCACAGAACTTTTATCTAAGTTAACATGAAGACAGGGACTGATGTGGCACTAAAAACCCAGTCACAACTTGTTATGACTTGCCTGAGTTTTAGTACTCATGCTAACCATTTTATTGCTAAGTTTACAGACACTGATGTCACCTGTCCCTTTTGTAATCACGACGTGGAAGTAACCTCTCATTATTTGATTGTGAAATATTCTGATTGTGAAATATCTTGAGTCTCACTTTTTTCAATGTGTTAACTCTGTCTACTCTTTTAGTTTTAAAGATCCTGTATGTTACTATTAAAGCTGTAATAACAAATGATTTTAGTAATTTTTAAGAAAAAATTCTCTACTGTCAGCTTCTTATATGTATGAATGTAAATCCTCACTTTGAGTTTTGGGAACTTTGATTGACAGTGTTCACCATTTTCTGATGTTTTATAGACCAAACAACTGATTGATTAATGGAGAAAATAACTGACAAATTAATCAACTATGAAAATAACTGTTAGTTACAACCCTTGTTAGTTACTATGATAATCCAGATAACAGCACTCTTGAATATTTAATTAACTTCATTATTCTACTGTTTTTCAGATCACTTCATAAGATTGCAGCTTTTCTTATAGAACTCAACCCTCTATTAAAATCACTTACATTAACTGATACGAAAAAGAGAAATCAATATTTTAAATATATTTGGGTATAGCCTCTGTACCTTTTCACTTCTTCTTCCTCACTTAATTGTTTGTTTTTATTTTTATTTTACATGTGCTATGTCTTACCAGTCTGAATGTTAGTATGTTTTTAATCAGAAAAGTAAAACAAAAAAAAAATACCACTAATTACATCAATGAAGACTTTGTATTTCTATGTATGGTTAAGCGCAAATAAAAACATCCTGCAAGCAAATACCAAGCAATAGTATTGCTTTCCTTTCAGAAAACACTTTGCATACAATCCGTGGGGGCAGTTTGCATATTCTCTGTGGAGCTTCAGTGCTTTTTGGCAAAGATTGAGTGTCTAATGGTGCATGAAGGTGAGCTTGTTTACTCTTGAACCTGGCTGACTCTGAGCTGTTCTGCTGACTGAGATAAAAAAAAAACAACAACAAACAAACCACTGACTCTTCTCTATGAAGACAAATTAAATACAAACAAACCAACCCTAATGCTGCTCCTCTGTCCGAACAGAGTCAAAATACATCAAAGTAATGAGAACTGCCATCTTACAGCTGGACCTATTCTTCAAGATATTCTGCGCATGCGCTCATCGTGTCTATACCCAAAACCTCAAGTAACGCGCAGAGCTGCAACTTTCTGCTTCCTCTTTGACTCCCCTTTGTTTTATTTTTCTTTTAAAAACCATTTTCCAAACAAAGGGACAACACACATCCGGGTCCGAAGTCCGGGTCTGGCCCTCATGTTGCCAGGCAACAGCATGTGACACATACTGTGACCCAGTAAACACACTGACCACATGTGCATTGACCTGTTGTTTACCCATCCAGCATCCCGTCAGTCTCACTGTAGTTCATAATGGACTTAAATATTACAAAAAATAACACGGCGAATCACGCAAACATCAACACATTTAGAGTATTCAACACTATACAGTCCCTAATACAGTGTAAATCTATCATATCAGAGCAAACTCAAGTAACGCTAAATAAAGTTTAATTTTCCTACCTGCCGTGAGGAAACTCTTGTCAACAGAGCAGAGCACCAATATGAAAGCGATTAAAATCATAGCCACGAGTCGCAGTCTTCTTCTTCTCTCTCGTCCTCAGGTGAGAAATGAACCGATGAAAGTTTGTGCTGTATTTCTAGATTACTACTTACAACATAATGTACTTTTTTTACCGTTTAGTTACGAAAAATGAACAATGCCGTTGACGTGACTACGCAGACGTCAGTCTTCCGGTTAGTCACCTGCACCTGGCCGGACTTGAAATTCTGCTGCCGATTGGCTCCCCGCGGTCATGTGGCGTTTGGCTTTCACCTGTGAAACTACAGCTACTGCGGAGACAGAGTGGGAAAACTGACTAAATTATATTTCATCCACGAGGTTAGTTAACTAAAACGAAACATGAAAATAAAAAACTGGACTTAAGGGAATAAAAGAAAAAAAAAAATGAGATGATCTTGTGTACTTACAAAAGATACTAAAATAAAGTAAAATAAAAAATAATAAAAAAGGAATGTCTTTTGTTATTTTGATCAGTTGAGTTGTTGAATGGAGCTGGAGAACCGCGCCGGGAGCTGTAAAGCAGGTGTTTGACCACTAGGTGGCGTCGAAGCACCGTCTTAATAACACTGGGCAGTTAAAGACATTAAAATAACTCCAAGATTTGAATAAATTTGAATAATTCAAGTAAATCAGATAGTCTTGAGGTATTCTTCGTGTGTGTGTGTGTGTGTGTGTGTGTGTGTGTGTGTGTGTGTGTGTGTGTGTGTGTGTGTGTGTGTGTGTGTGTATTTATAGACTTAGAGAAAAAAAGGTCATTTTAAAATGCTATAAAACAGGAAGCTGCTTGGAAAAAAAAAATCACATTCTTTAATTAAGCAACACAAAACTTTTCAGTATCATACAAAATAAACAGGCATTACATTCTTCAACAACAACCACTTGTGTAGACCCCCCCCCCCCCCCCCCCCGAAAAAATTATTACAGATGTTATTGTTTGCTGGGAATTAAAATGTATTTTTCAGACATCATTATATGTTATGTAATAGTGAGTATCATTGAGTTCACAACTAATTTAAGGGCAAAATGATCACATTTTGATCCCAATTTTGTAACCTCATACCTGCCAAAGCTCAAAGGTTTCTAAACAGAGTTGTATTTTTCATTATTTTTTATTTTAATTTTTCATTTGTTTTTAATTCATTTTAGTTTCACTTAGTTTTCAGAGTGGGTTTGCTCATTTCAGTTTAGTTTTTATTGTTCAAGAATGTTCAGTTTTAGTTTAATTTCTGTTTTGTTGAAGGAAATTGACTTAGGACTAAAACTAAAGACATTCCCTGTTGTCTAGTTTTATTTCAGCTAAGCTATTTTTTCATGCTGAATTTTAGTTTAGTTTTAGTTAACTATGTTATATTATGTTCATAATGTGCATTTTTTTTACTGTCTGCTCTTCATAGGTCTTTCTGTACTTGTGAATTTTGTAACTTTATAAGTTGTTTCATGGTACACAGTACATAGCATTTAATCAATTAATTTAATTAATTAATTTAATTTAATTATAGCATTTAAAAAGGAAGAGCCCAGGAGAAGAACAGGGGGATTTCTTAAAATATATAGCCTGATTTAAAAGTCCACTGTATAAGATTTAAAGGGATCTATCGGTGTATAATCTTATCTTATCTTATCTTATCTTATCTTATCTTATCTCATAATCTTCGAATGAGCTGTTTGTATCTATAGAGGGTACAGGTCCTTTTCAGCCTCCGTAATTTCATCTACATGCAGTACATACATGCAGTTGTTTGCAGCCTACAAGCTCAGCAATAGATGCCACTAAATCCTACACACTAGTCCTTTAACTGTTCCTCTCTCTTGCTTATATAAAAATATATACTCCACCATTTCCTGTAGCCCACAAAGTTCACATTCCATTTTTAACTTATTTTTGTGTCAGTTTAATTGCTCGATTTTATTTGCCCCACTCTTGAAATGTTTTAATCTTGGGAGAATCATGTAACACACTTGGTAAGACTGTATAAATTAAATGTATCATTGCTGTTGTTGGTGTTGAAATACTGTAGTTTAGACAAAAAAGGCATAGGACACCAGCACAAAATGTTTTTACTCATTCAAAGTGTCAATTACAACACACGTTGTAAATGACTAAACTTAGATTTAAAAGACATTACATGAAAAGTTTCCTCTTTTATTCAACAATATAAAATATTATAATGCAAAACATTCTTGAGTTTGATTTACAAAAGACAGCATCAGACTCTGTCTGCAGTAATAACATTCATCGCAGCGCTTTTTTTTTCCAATATAAGGCAACATCGTAACACACAATCAGTACTGTATATGCAGCAGCAGTATAAATTATGTTTAGGCTTTCAATAAAAACACTCACGTACATCTCACAAATATAGAGATCCTACAGTAAGCTATCAGTGCATTCTTAAAATAGAATAAGAATAATCTCATGTCAGTAAAATCAGTTACTGTACACTTCTTCTGTCCAAGGAAAATCAGTCCGTCTTCAAAGTCCATTTGATAGATGAGACTCCAGCACTTAACATTTGACTGCAAACAATAAAAGAGAGGCCTCCATCTGAACTCTGCAGGTAAATGATTGATGGCTTTGAAGTTCGACTCAACACTGTGATAGTCTGGACACTTTAATGCACAAGGCAACACTGGGTTCACGTCCTCAGGGGGAAAATGTGCAACATTAAAGTGTCTGAATGTTGTCACACTTCAAATGAACTGCGAGAAATAAAAGAAAGGATTGATTAGCTGCAGCATCAGTGCCAGGACAGTAGAAATGGTCACAGCACAAAATGTATATTAAAAACATTTCAAAATGTTGTGAATCATATAATTAACACATAATTAGAGCTACAAACTGCATTTGTCAAAGTCATTATTTAGCCAATAAAGACTGTTAAAATTTTGATTAATTATTTGATTATATTTGATTATTTAATAATTGACCATTAGGCCTGTCACAATAACAGGCCTAACTAACGACTTTTTATATTGTTTATCACAGTTATTTTGTCCCAACTGTGAGAAAACAGTATTATTTTTATTTTATAGCCATTATATGTCACTGATATAATAACAATACAATACATAATAATGTAAGTGCACCCTTTCAAAGAGCAACAAACTTTTAAGTCTCTCTCATTTGGCATAAACCCAAAGTGTTCTCATTCCAGAGCTGTGGAGTGCAGCTAAGTCCATTTGTACAACAGGAGGTCAGAAGTAGCATGACAAGAAATGACAGCAAAACATGTTCAGCATAGTTTTTTTCTGTTCATTTGGCTTAGACGCTGTGAAAAAAAAACACTTAGGCGCCGCGCCCAGGTCTTTTAATAGTAGGGAAACCCTTCTGGCAACATGTTGCCAAAAATGTTGGTGACATTCTTGTCTAAACAGACGTGAATGTAAACACACTGAACAATACTGTGCGATATATGGACATGACCTTGATAACGTTTGATGACCTTGATAAATCAGCACAGTAATTACTGAGACTATCCACTGTGACTAAATGAAAGTACCTGGTGGCAGAAACATTATAATGACACTGAAACTGTATTTACTGTACAACGGTCATGTTACGGCGGATATCCGATTCCTCCTAATAAGGTCAATATCAACTTTGAGAACCACTGTAACTTATGTTTTTGTTTTACAGTATTTAAACAAAATCACAGGAGCCACATTCTATGTTATGTCGTTGCACAGCAGTTTGCAAATGAATGAGCAACATTGTACTTTTCTTTTTTTTTGCCACTAGTTGCCACGCCTGTCTAACCACATATTATTTGAGACTCACCTGAGTTCTTCTTTTAGTCTGTTGAGTTTATCAAACAGTCTGTCATTCTTGACCTGCATGGGAGCGCTCGGCACAAACCAGGCTGCAATGAACTTGCATATGACGACAACGTGCTGCAAGCGGAGAGGACAATGTTAGGAATCTAATCTCCTTTTCTGCCTGTGCAAGTTTGGTTTCATTTAACACACCCCGATCCTGTCATAGCCTGGCTCACTATTCTGAAATGTTTGTGTGACATCGTGAGTTTTAAAATAGACGAGAGCTGGGTGTCTCTTCAGCGTAAGAAAAGATGGTTAGTGGTTTGTTGTTGGTTAAGGCTCACCTCAAACAGGATGACAAATGCAAAGCGCACAGCTAAAATTAACCAGAACTGTGGGGTAAAACTGTAGTCCTCATTGCTCCTGTAGTCTTTATAGCTACAAAGAAAAACAGAGAGAAGCAGATGTTAGCTCCCTTATCTGTTTTTCTTTAAATGTCAACACACACAGTGAATGATTGTTGGTACCAGCTGCAGTAATGCCAACCATTTTTAAGAGTGTAAACTTTATTTATATTGCGCTTCATGACAATGCTGCACTCCCAGGATACTTTTCCAAAAACCTGAGAAGGCAGCACATCTCAAGTCTTCAAGTTGAGGAGGACAAAATACTCACATTTCACTCAACTCACATTGTGATGTGAGCCAAATAAATGAGTGAAATGTGATTATTTTGTCCTCTTTCACTTGAAGATTTGAGATGTAGTGCCTTTTCATTTTTTTGGAACATGAACACAGCCTTTTCTAACAACCAGGATCATAAGAGACATAACATGTGAGTGAACAGTTATTAACACTGGTGGTGAGCAGTATGAGTACTTTCCACTCTGCTGTTACTCAAATAACATGTTTTGAATTTGGTTTCTCCCTACCTGAATGTCAGAATTGTGCCAGTGAAATACATGTTCAGTTCTATAAGATAAATACAAATTAAAAGAGATCAGACCTGCAGTAAGAGACATTCAAGCCATTAGCAGTGACCATCTGACTGGCTGTAAAGTTCTCGTCTCCCATTCGTGCGATGGAGAGAGTGTTGTTGATGTAGCCGACCATACAGCTGAAAAATAGAAGAACTGAATTAAAAATGAGTGTTGCACACACGGTTATTATAGTTAACTTAAACTGAAAACTAAAACTAGGTGTGAAAAAATATTTTAGTTAACTGAAATAAAAATAAAAATTGGACTTAAGAAAAAAGAAAACTACGTGAAACCATGACAAATATCCCCATATTATTATAAAAAATCTAAGACTAATACTTAAACTAATAAAAAACAAACTAAAACCAGGTATTTAAAAAGAATCAAAGCTAAACTGAAGCGACCAAACCCACTCTAGAAACTATATGAAACTAGACCAAATTGAAAACAAAAATTAAAATGAAATTAGAATGAAAATAAACTACAATAGCTCTACATGACAGATCATTAAAAACTGTCTACAAGAAAGCACATCCTCACTCCACATCTGCTGCTGTGCCATTGGCACACGGGCCGTAGCGGTAACGGTAAACCAGTCGAGGGATGAAGTCTGAAGATACGCCAATGACCAACCCGTTCGCAATGACAGCTAAGACACCAATGGCCTCCAACACGTCGATCCACACACCTGAAGAAAGGAAACGTTGATGTGAGGACAGTGCCGAGGGAGAGTTACATGGACAAACCAACAACAAACTATCCCTTGAACAAATTAATTCTAAGTTCTAATGTCACTCTCACCAATATCGTTGGTTTTCTTGGGCACCAGTCTGCGTTCCAGAGTGACCATTTTAATGGCGTCCAAGCGTATCTCAATGATGTTATTAATGAGTGCCAGCAGAGGAGCAAGAGGAAACGCTGCCACAAATATGGTGGTGAAGCTAAACTGGATCACTAAGGAGAGAGCGAGGAAGAAGATTATTCTCTAGTCCATTATTTGTCTAGGGTGTAGTGTCTCTCTTGCATTCAGCAGAGTACATACCCATCTCCAGAAACTCATTGAACAGGCTGAAGGAGTCCACATCATTGAGACGGTAGTTGCTGAGCCAGTCTCGAAGCTTGCAGTTATCACACAGCTCTGCTCCAAGTTTGGACTCTGATTCATCTTTCAGATAGCAGTGGGCACATTTCCTCTGTAGCTTCTGGGTTCTTCTTCTCTTCAACCATCTGCCGAGCCAGCTGATACAAACCAGAGATGGAGACCCAGTGTTAGTAAAGTGCATTACACAGCACACATGCACAGTAAATAACCACAAACTGATTTATACTTACGGGCCAGTGAACTCAAAGACATTGCTAATGGTTTGCTTGAGTACCATTATGATCGCCATTTGGATGAACAGATCTGTGAGACATCCACTGGGATGACACTGCACAGTGGAGAGTGAAATGTTTGGAATGAAATCAGATGCAATATTTGAAGGTAAAACTGCAGTTTTTACTTAAAAATTGACAATTAGAAACATGAGTGAGTCACTCACCTCCTCTAGCCTCCATTTCCCTGCAATTCGGACGTACCCACCAGGATGGCCATTTATCCTGTCATATGTTACAAAACAAAACATACACAGCTCCATCAGGTTAGGGCACTGGGTGACAATGATTTTTTTTTGGACATTTATAGTGCATTCACATGCACCTCAGATTGGTCCCACTTCCCTAGTTGGAAAATCATTATTTCCCAGCTTTGGTGTGTTCATGAGCTTTTAAGTTGCATGTGGGGAAAAAACATGCATCCTACTAATAAAAGGTTATCAACCAATTACTTTCTTCCTCCATATTTCTGTGTATATGATGTCAGCAGATAAAAACTTGGCAACTCGTATGAAAATTGTTTTTCCTATTATTTCGACCCCACATCAATGCAGAATAATCAACGTCTCTGTGCTCCAAACACACCTGATTCAAATAAACAGGTTGGATTAAGGCTGCTACAGAGGCTTCATGATGAGCTGATCATTTGAATCAGGCGTGTTGGAAGAGACGAACATCTCAAACATACAGCAAAGAGTGCCCCTGTGAGTCTAGTGCAGGGTGACATGTTAAAATGATGTTGTGTAATCCACTGGGTCTTACCTGCCGAGAAAAAAGGCCACATAGAAGAGGGAGGAAAAATAGGTGAAGAACTGGAAGGTGAACATCTTGACAGTGAAACTCTTCTCTGTGGCAGCGAATGATCTGGTTTTCTCTGGTGAGGACAGAAGTCGTGTCAGCGTTCATGCAGTTCACTATTTGGCCAGTGGATAGCACAATCTCACACACTTGAGAGACGCTATACTACCTGAGAATTTAAAATTAAAAATCTATTTTATTATTACCTCTGTTTACATTTTATTATATAGAAAAATTTAAGTTCATGTTTGCTTGCACAATACAGTGGCCCAAAAGTCTGTTTTTACACAGAAAATCAACGTGTCATAGCAGGAAAAGCCCAGGTGTAATTAATAACCTCATCATGGTGGCTTCCTTATTACACTCAACAAAAATATAGTGTTGTTTGAGTTGTTGTTTCATGAGTTTAAGTAAAGACTTTGTGTCTGCACACTTTTCATTTATTTCTCTAAAATTTTGTTCACAAATGTGTTACAATTTCCCTCTTCTCTGCCACGATGATCCATCCACCCAACAGGTGTGGCATATCGAGAGGCTGATTACACAGCATGATTGCTGCCCTGGTGTGCCTTGGACTATTATATTATGCCACTCTAAAATCTGCAGTTTTATCTTGAAAAACACATTTAGCACATGAACTATGGCTATTTCTGGGGGAACAGCTCTGGTGGACATCCCTGTAGTCGGCATGTCACTTGCACACTCCCCCCAAAATTGTGATATCTGTGATGGCAAATTTTAGAGTGGCCTTTTATTGTGACTAGTCCAAGGCACACCGATGAGCATGCTGTTCAATCAGCATCTCTACATGCCATACCTGTAAGGTGGATGGATTACCTTGGCAGAGAAGAAGTGCTCACTAACACAGATTTTTTTTTAAAAATTGTGAACAAAATTTGAGAGAAATGAAGCTTTTGTGTGCATAGAAGAAGTCTTAGATCTTCAACTCATGAAAAATGGAAGCAAAAACAAAAGTACTGTGTTTACATTTCTGTTGAGTGTAGGTGTGCCGGTTCCAGTTCCCTGATAACAGGTGCGCTGCCTCACCAGCATGGGACACTTTAAACAAACAGAACGTTCATTAATTACACCTGCGCTTCTCCTGCCAAGAAATATCTAAATATCTGTTGTGAGAAAGGTTTATTAACTCACTAATGAGTCCAAGACAAAAATATACCATACACCTCAACCAAATTAAATTAGTGGGGCTCAGATGTGCTCGGCATTGTTGGTTCCCAACCTGCGGTCCAAAATCCCAGGGGGTCCCCGAGGCTTAGTTTGCTCTGAGGTTGTCAATATTAGATTTGCACATTATCTATCACAATTTACACAAAAGTCTGTATATAAAATAAATGTTTCGTCCTAAATTGAAGATAATTAGCTACTTAGTAGACCAGACCTCTGTGATCTCTCAAACTCTGTTATAATGAATCATTATGGGTGAGAAAAGAGACATTTCCCAAAGGTTCTAAGAATGTAAACAATTAGAATTAGTGTTAAAATGTTGGACTTAATCACTTATTATTTTAGTGGATGTGCATGTGTGGGCTGCTCTGTCACATCTTGTGACCCTTTAAATGGAAGAAAATTGTACTTGTGATCAATGTTATTATAGCTACAACTAAAACTAATTGTGAAAAAACATTTTAGTTAACTGAAAAAGACATTACAAATTTAAATACTGAAACAACTAAAACATTTTTTAAATAAATAAAATCTGTAGTGAAACAAGCAAACCCACTCAACTTGAAAACAAAAATTAAAAATGAGGTAAAACTAAAAATGAATGAAAAATATGAAACTATAATAACTCTGTTTGGCAACCAGTGTCACTTTTTGTTGTGTTATCCACAGTCCAAAGTGCAGTGTTTCCTTTTCAGATTGTTTCATTTGGGTTGTTATTAGAGACCCGAGGAGCTAAAACTCTCCAGTAGTTCACATTAAAATAGAAAAAATTTATTTCTCTTGTGAATCCTCAGATTTATATGACCCTCTGGGGGTTGTACAGGTCCACCACAATCAGTGTACATGGTGGCGTTTGTTCAACAACCATGATTATTTTTTGATATAATAAAAGACACTGTGCTTCCTGCTATATGGCAGATATCATAGCTGGCCTTGAGTGCTCAAGGGTGGTGTGGGTGGTCAGAAGGGAGTTGAAGGCCTTCACAACAGCGAAGGACACCTGGGGACCTGGGTAGATGGAGAACTTCACAAACCTCTTGCTGTAGTGTGCACACTTGTCCTTAGTAGTTCAAAAAAACAAGATTTAAGGTCTCCCCTACCATTGTTTTTAATATAAGAATGCTGATTTGTGGGTAATTCTCCTAAGAAAATGTGCAGAACTGGTGTAAAAAGTCCATGAGAGAGCCCTTCAGCACCCTCTTATTTCTAAGGGAGACAGCCTTAAGACTTTATAGCTTTAAAATAAAGAAAAAAATGGCAGAAAAGTATGTGAGTCGGAGTGGACACTGGATTTCGGCCACAACGTAGAGAACAGCTTTAGTGTTCCAGACACAACTTTATTGCCTGAACCTGCTTCCAGTTATCTTTCTGTTATCTGTGTGTCTGACCAGCTTTCTGCCTGATTACCTGCCTTCCTGCTTCAGGCCCCCTGGATTTGTTTGTCTTTCCTCGCTGCCAACCACACTAACTGCTATTGACTTTTCGACTGACCGCTCATTTAACATTTTCCAACCCTGAATTATATTTTTTGTGTGTTTTAAAGTTAGGGTGTAATTCTGCCTGGAAACATGAATGGGATATAAGTGTTAAAGCTACAAAACATAGCAACAATAGCTACAGTAAACGTACCTATTTCACAGATCTTCATGGCTACAATCCTGTTGATCTGCAAAGACAAAGACATGCTCAGATTCACAGAGGATTCTACTAAAAAATAAAAAATAGAGACGCAGATTTAGAGGCCTACCCGTGTCATGATAGTGATGATGATGTAATGGAGGACGGCCCCCAGCATCATTGCTCCGCTGTTGGAGTTATTGCTCAGGAACTCCCACTCCCCGTCGGCCAAGAGCACTGCAGCAATCACCCTGAACACCACCAAGGCATGTGTCAGGCCAATGATCACCAAAATCTGTGGAAACACAAAAACACTCATTTATGTCAATTTACTTTTAATGGCCTCCATTAACTCCATCTTATTGCAGCACTTAATTCTAAATTGTACTTATGTCCTGCTTGCAATTATCCATTTGACAAGGCTATATACAGTATTTCCTGTGCAATCATCCATATATCTTTCCAAACAAAAAGTGCATATGGTGTATATAGCTTTGAATTTTCACGCACCATAGCTGTGACACAGATCAAAACCAGAGTGCTGCGCAGATAGGAGTGCTTATATTGTTTTGGTTCACAGTTGGCGTTGTTCACAATTTCCAGGATCAGTTCCTCCTACAGTTTAACAGAATTAATAAAAAAAAAAAGACACAGCCATGAAATGCAACGTGCACTGAACTGATGTTACTGAAAGGTAATAGAGAAAAATCATGTTTAAAACTGACTGTACCTCCTCTTCACACCAATCAGACACTTTCCATTCGCACACATAGGAAGCTCTGTGTCTCTTCCAGAACTCCAAGAACAGTGTTGCTGTGAAGACCAGGGATTTATATGAGTTCATAAAGTTTACTTGAACAAAAACAGCAGTTCTGAATTAATTATTCACTAAAGGTATGAAAAAACAGACATGTCTCCAATTAAGGTTTAAAGGTAAAACAGGTAGTTAAGTATAATCTCCTTATTCATCATCCTGGGAATGACACTCAACAATCAGCTATCCCTCTGGTGCATTTAAGAACAGCTAGGACAAATCCTACTGATTGTACCTATAAATAATAGTTTGCCTCCGTCAACCTAAAAGGTTTATTTGTAGCAGCGTCATCGGGCAGAAAAACTGCGTCAGGTTACTCGGGAAAGTTTTTAATGTTTGGATTTGAATACAGAGGGAACACTACTGGGAAGCTACAACTACTATATTAAAAAATCTGAAAAAACCAAACAAAATAGACCCACCCTTTAACATCCCGTGAAAAACTTTTTTATTTTGCCACATAACCCACATATTTACTTTTGGATATAATATACTGACACAGGGCCAATCACAAAAATGACCATGCTGAACAGTTAGACATTCACTTAGAAAGGGAAGTAAAACAACTATAGTATAGTTTATATAATTATAGGATATAGTTCAGTGTGTAAAAGCCTAAGTTAAAAACAGAAATCAGGAAAAATGACGTTTGCAGTGGAAAACTGGGGAAATTATCCATCCGTGTTACTTTTAATTGCTTCTCTGACGGTAAACTGCATCATGTGAGCCTTTGATGACTGTTTTTCAGATTATTAGAGCAAAAATACTGTGAATTGCTAGTGTTTTTATCATAAGGGGACTTCCATTCAGCAGGCGCATTGCCCTGCAATGTCACTGTTCCACTTTTCTGCCCTCGAGGCATTCTTTCTTTCTCTTTCTTCGCCCTTCCTCCATACTCACTTCCTCTAATATCCTCATGTAAGCACTTTTTTATTTGAAGACCTCAGTTACTGTTCTTGTTAGCTGCACTCTTCCCTCAGCTGTGCTCATAAACATCACTCATGTAAATTCTCATCTTGCCTGTGTCCTTATATTCCACAATATCCATGAATTCGATACGAGAAGAGGTTTGACTAACAAAATTAGCAAAAATTTTGAGGTATTAAAAGTACAAAAGCTGAATAAGGCAGTGAAAGTACAAGTAATATAAGTGCTTATATCTATATTATTATAGATGACTGCGTGACCACCCCCGTGGCCAGATGGCCCAGGCTGATAGAGATGAGAGTAGCCAGGATGAGTAGGTTCTCTCAGTGATGTGGCATCATGGCTCAACGATCATAAAATATATCCAATAAATAAAATTAATTTAAGGCAGATAAAAGACTTGTTTGTGCAAATTGTCCTGTATAGCCAAAAATATCTGGGCGCAGAAACAACAGTATTGGAGAGGAATTCTGCCCCCTGATTTTCATTTATTTTTTCATTTGTTTTTTATGTGTGTATTAAAGACGCCTATTGCATGGGCTTTAGAGGCTATGAAGCAATCTACAGTAAATATAAATGTGATAAATCCCATGAATCTAACTTAAACGGGGATCTGATTATTGAAAATACACGATTATTCTCATCAATACAACAATAACCATGTCATATTATTATCTAGTGGGTTTTATTCTTGATCTTTCAATAGCATTCAGTGTTTCTGGTCCATGTTCATGTTAAGATGTATTATATTCTCATCTTTTGTCTATTATTTTTAGTTGATCTTTATTTTATTATAGCATTCTACCTCTCTTTATGAGGCTTTGTGTTAAAGAACACAGGTAAACACATATTCTTATTCTTATTCTTATTCTTATACTTATTATTATAGATACACAGAACTCACCCCACACTGCCATGAACATTGCAAAGAGCACTGTGCCATTATTATCGAACAGCAGGCTCACCTGTAGGCAGACAGGACCAGCAGTGAGAACAAACAGACCAATACATCACTTAACTGTTTACTGTAGATGCAGCAATGTAGCCTACTTTACCTTGGCATATGTGCAGGTGTCTGAGAGCTGCCACACGTTGCATTTCTTGTCACAAAGTGGACACATGACTGTGTCGGCCTCACAAACCTCCTTTCTACAACAACACAATAATCACTTCATTTATTTGCAGTGTAAATGTTCTGTTATGATGTAGATTAAGTGGAGTTGTGCAGAAACTTACATTAGGGGTGAGGTGTTGAAGAAGGCAAGACCATAAAGGAAGACTATGACCCCTATAAGAGCGGGAGGGATGAGCAGATATGTGTACCAGCCCAGCCACAGATAGTACAAGGCCACTTTCTCCCCAAAGTAGTTCCTGATATGAGGACAACCACATTAAGACAGACACACAGAGGGAGAAAATGACAAAACACATTAGCACTTACCTGTGCTATATATTTAATACTCATTTGCAGTTTATGCAGTTTGTATATGAAGATAGAATGATTTTTACAACCAATTTTACACAAATCTTATACATTATACTTGTAGCACTGTATTCAAATAGAGTATCCTGTCCACTCCTGTTCATGCTGTACACACACGACTGCAGCCGCCGAAATTGAGAAAACTCTATGGTGAAGTTGGCAGATGACACCACCATCATTGGGCAGGATTTCAAACAACAATGAGAATTTGAAGAGCGCTGCACAGAAAACAACCTACGGCTCAACGTCAGCAAAACCAAGCTTAAGAAGGAAAAATTCCTGAGCCATGCTCTTGTCAACTTCTACAGAGGAGCAACTGAAAGCATCCTGCCTGGAAAGATCACAAACTGGGATGGGATGTGCACGACCCAGGACAGAAAAACTCTACAGCTGGTCATTAAAATGGCTCAGAACACCACTGGTACCCATCTACTAAGCATCAGTGCTATCTGGGGGAGAAGATAACTGCGTGGAGCCCAGAAGGATACTAGAAGACAACACCTACACCCTGCTGCTGTCTGACAAGAGACACAGAAGTATCTGCTGCCGTACCATCAGACTACTGCTTCTTCCCTCGGGCTGTAAGACTGATTAATTCATGCTTTATATCTTTATATCATTATAATAATAATAATCAGGTTGGTGTTTGCGACCCCCACAAAAAAATCCATGTTGCAGAAAGTCGGGGTTCTCCAATGAGATTTATTTTAAGGCAATTAAATCACTAGTTAGTTATGGATCTAATTTCCCATCATTCTTACTAGACTGAGTAATTTGTTAAGTTTGCAAAAGCAAATGTTACTTTTTGTGCTGCTTGCAAACACCATTTTATTTTATTCTCCACAACCATCTGGCAAAACATGGAAATAATCTTGTGGACCCCTTGGGTGTCCAAGCCCCCAACCTGAGAATTACTGTTTTAGCCTCCGGTTATTTAAAATGAGTACACTTAGAATGAAAACAAGTGCTTGATTTTGACAAGACGTACAGTGATGATGTACAGAGTATCTTAATGCTTAATGTGGGCGCCATAATAAAAGGCTGAAATTTTATCTCACAGCTAACATACTGACACAGAGCTTACACATATCCAGTTGTCTTCTTACTTAAAATGGGAAGCATGATGCATTTTTGCATTGTGAATCTAAAGACAAAGGCGACACGTGCACCAGCATTAAGTGCTGTTAATCATTTTAAGTAACGATTCCACACAACGCCTGCATGATGCGTGGGGGCTGACTTGATTGCTGTTGTCGTGTTAATACTTGAACCTACTTCACAGTAGGATGACATGGAAAACAATAATGCTGCAATAAGTGCGACTGTAAAGAGCAGAGTAATGAATAGGCTTGTTGTGTTGCAGTCCAAACCTGACAGCAGTTATGGGTTGCCCTTGGAGACAGGCTGTCCATCGTGCCCAGCTCTCCTTCAGCTCTCTCTGCTTCTTTTTCTGAAGGCAGAAGCAGAAAAAAAAACACCAAGATGAAGAAGATCTTCGTACATATTGCTTAACACAGCATGCATCTGAACTGAAAACAGAAGCTTACAATGTAAAAACATAATCTACTGGAAATCTTAACTAATTTTACTATCTAACATCTGCAATTAAATACATCAAAAATGAATGCTGCCTCATATTTCAAAAAAGCTTGGAAAATGTAATTCACATATTAATTTCCAGGACATTTAATTTTGTGGAATCGGCTTCACCTCCCATGCTGAACACAGAACACACATTCAAACACTTACTGTATGTGCAAACACATTATGTATCAATGTATGCTCACACATGCCCACTTACTCCCAGCACTGCATGACTCACTGCATTAATATGACTCGTGAAACGTCTCTGCGAACAAATACTTTTTTGGCAGGAATCTCTTGTTTTGTAAGTCCACTGCCAAGATTCACCTCATAATTTTAGAAGCTCTTAAAGAAAGCAAAACACATTATCAGAGATGTTTGCAGTAGATAATAGTGTCACTATCTATCTAAGGCATGAGGATGTGTGGATCCTGTTTACAGTTATACATTCACATTCATTCATACAATCTTTAACCTCTTCAACTCTGTCAGGACGCCCACATCCGCAGCCAACGTTACTGTCTTTAAGAGGCTGTAAGTGTCTCAGTTTTACAGTTTTATGGTATCATGTGAAAGGAAATTACCTGTAGTATCCATTGTTATCAGCCATCGTCATGCTAACTTCTCAGGAAGGAGGCTAAACAATGCTCCAAAGTTGGGATCATTTTGGTGAGGGAAAAACTGGCACTTCCATTTTCAAAGGGTTCTCTTGACCTCTCAGCTGAGATATCTGGCTGAAAATGGGCTGTATGAGTGCTCATAAGTCTTCAATTTGCAGACGTGCCCACTTTATTCTTATACTATGCAGTTTGAAGCAAAAACTATGCCACTAGTTTTCGAAAACTAGTATTTGAGTGCTTGCTCTTGATGGGAACAATTGGGTTTATAAAGAGTACAGACCTGCTCTATTTGAAAAACGACGAACTAGACACCTGGGACATCCAGAGGATTTATGCCTTACCTAGGTATACTGACAATAAGGCGGTCTCTGACAAATATCCAGAGCAGAAGTGCTCGCCATCTAATCGCCAAAAAGTGCAATTCTTACAGAGAAATAATTCTTGATAACCAAGCAGCTTATGAGACTGAGTATGACACTGACCATCATATACTTCACCATCATAATGCCCCAGCTTTCAAATGATGTATACCACTTCTATGTGGCGTAACTTCTGACCTGCTACATCCCCCTAAAGATCCCGCCTCCCCCCAAAAAAACCTCTTTAAAATCCTGGCAATAACACAATTATCAGACCAGATATGGTAACAATATTGCAAGCTGTGATAAATCATAGCTACTGTAGAAAAGACACACTGTATGTGGATTTTTACCTCATGTAAGCAGAACCTTGCTTCAAAAACCTTCGTCTTCATAAGATCCCGCAAACTCTCTGGGAAGAACAACGGATAAGAAGAGTAAGGTTCAGGTTAGGTGTCTGGTTACCTGATTGTAAATACACTAAGTCCTTCTCACCTCCTGAATGGATAGGTGTGTGATTCAAGATGAAGTGGACAATCCTTATCCTGAAACAAGAACAAGTATCACTCATGAGGCTGAACTTGCAGCAAGAGACTTCTAACAGGATCTAACAGGACCTTAATTAGTATCATTATTAATTAATGAATAACACCTGTGTTTACCCTACTATTTCATAGCAATATGGCACCATAAACAACTTTATAAGGAGCACATATTCTTCAAATAGCATCCATGATTGTTTAAAATGTCAAAAACAGCTATGGCAACAGGTTTTACCTGGTGCTGAGTGGTACGACGTTCTGATCCGAGCTCCAGTTGCAAGCATCAGACACTTTGAGCAGATATCTGTACTTCTCAAAAATTTCTTTCGGTGCTTGAATCCCGTAGAAGACAAGATCATCATCTATAATTTTCTAAGACAAGTAGGTAAAGACGAGGTAAATAGATGAATCATGACCTATACAAATCAAGTCTGTTGAAGAAAAGAAAGAGCAAAGATAAATCGCTGATTAGTTACACTTACTGTGACTTTAATGTTCTTTTTTTTCAGTTCTTCGATGTATTCAGTTTGTTTCTTGTAAGCCTCTCTCTCCTGGTTTTCAATCGTTTTGGCAACCAGGACGTAGTCGTACGATAGTGGAGTGTGCTGCGTGACAAAAAGATCAGACTTTCACACATTACAGCACATTGATTAATCTTGATCCGTGATTTCAGGTCGACAGGACTAGTTAGTGTGAAAAGATTAAATTCTTACCACAGGTGGCAGTGATGTCTGTTCATTGCCGTTCTCTCTCACCACTCCCATTAACTCCAGTAGTTCAATACTGGGCTAAACAACAAAATATTGACAAATACTGTCAGTCAAGGAGAAGTCATCCACACAATCATCGCAAAGTCACATATCATTTAAGAGACAGTTCATCCCGACATTAAAAATATATAATTTTCCTCATTTTTTTCCTCTAGCTGGGTCATAAAAATTAACATTCTGGTTAATAGCAGATGGGTCACAGGTGGGAAATAGTGTTTCACCACAGTAACAAGGATACTGTGTGCACATTTTTGCATGAGGCACAGCAGAGCAGAACTTATTTATTCAGTTCTCTTTACTCTGGAGAGTTTCTTCTGTCCTGTCAGGTTTTTAATTACTGTTCTTAGTTTGATGCTATTTACTGCAGTGATATTACTGCAGTAAAAGAAAACAATCAGACATTAATACAACACACAATAAAGAAATTACCTGGAAAGCTGATACTGCTTGACATAATTTAAAAGGTAATATAGTCTACAGGGACTGGTAGAGGCGTGGGTCTCTAAACTGGAGAAAATAATGTTTTTTTTCGTGGGTGGTGGGTGAATGATTTGTATGTATATGCAGCTTCGGATGAACTAAGCGCCCATCTGCGCATCACTACGACCTCGTTACTCAAGATAAAATAAATAACTGTAACACTGTGCAGGAAGACACATCTACTCATGGATGTAAGGCTCATGTTTGTGACAAAGCGGCAAGTAAATATAAATGGCAGAGCTGTCATTCAGTCTGTGGATTATCTTGAGTAACTGGGTCATGATTTCTAGAAAGAGACACTGCTGTTGAGTTTTTCAGACGTATTTTCTAGTGCTTTGAGCACCACAAGGCAAGTGCCATCTAATTTAGTTCCATTATATACTATATATCAAGAGAAGACAGGCATCTCTACGCCTACTATCTCCAAAACTCAGCAACCTTTGGAAGATTTTGGGATGGACTGTCCCTTTAAGAGTGATTTAGTTTTTTAAAAGGTCTAATGGTTTTACTCTCAGGGATATTTTGTTCTCATCCGTCCACTGATGTGATATAGTAAGCTTGAGAAAATCAGCAGAAAGGTTGTCATCTACAAAAGAATGCTGTCAAACTGTGACGTGTGGGGGTGTGTCAGCGAATGCCACTGTGCTGAGAGAAACCTGTGCCGATCCTGACTCACTGTGGAGGACTGTGAGGGTTAATCTAACCTGACTGAACAGCATGGCATGCAGAGGTGCTCTCACCGTCATGCCAATCCATGCTATTCACTTACAGGACAGTCTGCGAACAGACAGCTTATATGGGGGCCAAAGTGCAGAAGGTGTGGCAGACCAACAAACACAATCTGAACGTGGTGACACCAGTACAAGTATACACATCCCATTCAGTCCTGATGTAGATTAAAGCATTTTTCCTTGCATTTGTAATGCAAGTTTTTAACTATCATTATCAGTTTTTTGGTACAGGTAAAAGAAAATAAAAGGAGACTAAAGGGAAAGAGTGAGAAAACATCCATGGTTAAGAAAACCTGTCAGTCAAGTGTGGTATGTTTCCAAAAATGTCCCACATAGGACTATTTCTAGCATCCATCTTATTGAGCAAGTGCTCATTATGAAACTGTCTTTGTCACTGGGTTTACCAAATCTTCTTCTCAGATTTTAGGGGTTTTCCACTTTCTAAGCATGTCCTGACAGCTGTTACGATGTCTACCATGACAACACAAAATTCATCATTTGAATTCCAGGATATTTGTGTCGTGTAACCAAACAGACATAACTGAGGTGATGATGATGATTTTGTCCCCACAGAGATACTAGAGATGTACAATATGGATCTTTTTCAGCCAATATTGATAACTGATGATTACCCGCTTCTCATGGCCAATACCGATAACTGATTTTTGTATTTTAAAAATAGTTCATTTAACGTGCAGTTTACGCACAGCTGAGGATAAGAAAGGCTCAGATAGTGAGCACAGCTGGATGATTTAATATTCCACGGCTCTGACCAGGGGCAGGTTTACAAGGGGGACGCATTTTGGTCATTTAACTAAGAAGGGGGACACAAATCAACTTATGGACACCACGACAAAAAGAAAAGTTCTGACTCTTCAAATGCTTCTATAGAGCTTGCCTAAGATATCAAATAAAATGGTTTGAAAATTGGTCAAATGAGATACTGATATTGAGTAATATAACTAGTCAGACCAAAATTAGGGGATAATTTATCTGCCCCGATATTTAAAGTGCATACCAAACTACTAAAATTTGAAGGACTTTCATGGACCATATGCAGCGTAGAAATGTGTGTCTTTAAAACAAATTACAAGGGATGCATTATAAATATAAGGGCTGATACTGCCTGTCACAGCTATATTGGTATATATCAGCATTAGTGTATATTACCTGATAAATATCTGCTTTAATAACATCTGATCTGACGGATTATTTTAAAGCATTTAATTTGAATTCTTAGGAAAAATTCTTCCCAAAAGATATATATATATATTTGTCTATAAGATTTTTTATGAACAGTTGTGCATAAACTACAGGTTATATAAACGTCTTCTGAAAATACAAAAATGTAAAATCATTGGTTATCTAATTGATATCAGCCCTAAGAAGCAGGTAATTATTGGTTATCAGTATCGGCTAAAGAAATCGATCCATATCGTGCATCCCTACTTTTATTGGGTTGGACCATTTAGAAACGTCTTTCTTTTTGGTATTTCCAGCACAAATTACTTGATAAATATTGATTAATTGTTAGTCAATATTGTATATCACAGCTGTATTGCTCTATATAGGAAACAGCGTATTAAATCTCAGCTGTAATATTATTTGATTTGACAAATTATGTACCTTACTGGGAAAAAAAAAAAAGAATTTGGATTTTAAGAGTCAGAACTGCTCTTTGTTTTTGTTGTCATAGTGATGTCACTTAGGTTTGTTTCAGTCACAGCTGTTTGGATATCAAATTATCCATCTTTACTCACTACATCTCAGTCTTTCTCACCTTCAGGTGAGCACAAACTACAGGTCATATAAACTTTTTAAAGTACAAAAATGTGAAATTATTGCTTATCTTATTGGTATCGGCCATGAGAAGCAGAAAATTATCAGCTGTCTGTATCGGCTGAAAAAAAAAAATCCATATTGTGCATCCCTACAAATTATTATTTAATAAACCCTTGCATGGCCTTGATGTAGTATCTATGGCTTAAACTGAAATAGTATGCAGTGTTTATGTGTCAGGGTGGGTCTTTCACAGCACTAAAATGAGCTTCTGTTATTTAGTCTGTCAAGTGAAGGATTGGCAGTCATGTCACAGACAGCAGCAGGCCGATGGCAACACAACACAAGCTTGAAGTAGGAGCTCCATTATGTATCGATAGTCTCTGTATTAGTATGTATGAGGAAGGTGACCTACCTGTCTCTTGTGGACGGGCATGATTGATGAGAGCAGGTGCTGAATGCAGATGCGATTAAAAAAAATAAAAGCCTCAGTCTCCCATCCAAGGATCCCGAAGCCTCAGCGATCAGTCCGACTGTAAAAATGACACGCTTTTGAACAGAGAGCAAACTACTTCCGTACTTCCTCCAGGAACAAACGTGTTGTTGTATTACTAGGAATGTCAAAAAAAGCGACTCTACCTGTTGCTGGTGGTGTCACAGCATTTATCTTTAAAGCCTCCGCCTTTTTTTTCTCTCTTTCAGGTCAGTCAGTTCAACGATGAAGTCGTCAAAGAAACAAACCAACAGTG
The DNA here is from genome assembly GCF_056507025.1 of Lutjanus erythropterus. Classification (NCBI taxonomy): domain Eukaryota; kingdom Metazoa; phylum Chordata; class Actinopteri; order Lutjaniformes; family Lutjanidae; genus Lutjanus; species Lutjanus erythropterus. The sequence goes on along the minus strand of NC_139329.1, from coordinate 23,355,937 downwards.
TCTACTCCTCTGTGGTTCATTCAGGAGCTGCTGACAAACAGAGAATATCTCGATGTGGCTGTCAGGTGCAATGGAATGGCATATTATTGTTGCCTCCTCCTCATTAGTAGTGCATAATAGCATCCATCCACCGCTAGATGGCAGCAAACACAGTGAATTTAAACACTAAGGACTGATTTGGCTGTGACTGAATCATCCTACACATCAAAGAGCACTCAGTACTGACTGTGACATTTGTTGAAAAAAAAAAAAAAATCAACACTTTGAGTCATGAAAATTACAATTTGAAAGCATCTCGAGGTCCCTAATGGAAAGGCTGAGCAAGTCTATTATAATTCACAGCAGAATGAGCTATTAAGTACTGAGTGAGAGCACCAACATGAAAATAAACAAATGAAGAAAATAAAGCCAGTATTAAAATCATCACAGATATCACACTGGGTTTTGGCTAATTCCTTGTAGACATTAAGCTACCATTAGTTTGGCTACAAATAACCTATGACATGCTGATTAATACATGTAGGGGAGACCAGGGGTTTTGTAACAGGGGGCATTTGTAAAACACTCAAGTCCTCCAACCAGAAACAAGCGAGAGTGATGACAGTTCTGCACATGCTCAGGCGAAGTCTGTCTCTGCATGATGAACAGAAGCGCAATCATTCCAATTTATCAGACGTTCTCTACAAAAACCTGATTTTTAAGTATGAAAGTTACTTTTTAGATGTGCAGTATTTTTCTTCTGCTGTCTAACATCTAGATGACTGAAAATCTAAACTTAAATTATCTCTAGGTTGTCTCTAAATTAAATCATCATCATACTCTTGTCTTTATTAGTGAAAATATATCAATGGTATTATCAGTTAGTGCAAATATATGTTTCTTAACTTAAAAGATAACCAGTGCATTTCAAGTAGCCTGTGAATTATGGATGAAAACATAAAAAAAATGTTACAATATCCCTGGTCTATCCTATCTAATACACATTCAAAATAAACTCAACGTATTAGATGTTCAGTGCTGGGAGCTTAATTCACTAATTAAGTCAGAAAAGGAAATCTTTTATAGAGATTACACAGTGTTACGGTAGTTTTACAAGATGCTTCTGGAGCAGTTTCACTTCTGCTCCTAATTATCACAGTCCATGTTTACAGGAGGTAACAGTACGACAGAAGTCACAAAACAAGTCATTGAACAGATATAAAAGTTTTTAGTGCTTGAAATTAACTGTTCTTAAGTACAATTTTTGTACATTTCTCAAGGAAACATTATCCCTATCCCTGTTACTCCAGAATTTTATTTAAGCCATAGTCAGCTGTTATATTGTTTTACATTCCAAATATATGACCAACCTATAAAATATTCAAAACTATTAAGCATTACTCCACCTTAACCACTAACCTTCATTCAAAATACTGCTTAAAGCATAAATAGCAATAATCCAGTATGTAATATAGGTCTAAATAGTACCTTCTGAAAAAGTTAGTTGTGCATAATGAGTACTTTAACTTTTAATACTTTAATGCTATATTTTACTGATATTACTTTTACCTATGTAAAAGAACTGTTATTTGTAGGGCATTTTTTCACATTGGTGTCTTACCGTGTTTGCATGTGGCTGTATTTTTTTTTGGTGCATATTTCTAAAATATAATTTCTAAAATCTGTATTTGCTCTAAATTATAGTGACACAATAATAAGAAACATTCTTCTCTATAAGTAGGCTGGCTTGATATTTGTCAGTTTATGATGTTCTGTGTTGGAAAGCTACTTTGAAAGAAAGGCTTTGCAAGCTACCAATTACTTCAAACTGGAAGAAGTCGAAGCAGAGCAAAGCCACACCGGGGGAGATGTTTAGTTCAAACACATGCCAGCAAAAATTCCATTCAACTGAGTTTACTGCACAAACTGCCCAGTTGTTCACTGGTCAAACATAATGCTAAATAAAATAAAATAAAACAAACACAAACATGCTAGAATGGATATCTGTCGATGCCTGGAGGGGTCTGTAGAGAATGGTTATGTAGGCCACAGGGACCAGAATTTAGTGCTACGCCCCTGCATGTGATTCCCACTGCACGGCCCTGTGGACCTATTTCTGTCTCCCATCTTTCTCTTTGACTGTCAAACAAGTAAAACTAACATGTCAAACGGGTGGCCCTCCGTGCCTTGTTATTAAAGATGATTTTTACCATTAGGCTTGGAAACCTTGCAGGCAGTGCACACCCAAGAAGACCCACATGTCAAATAGGAGAGGCTGAAGAAAAAGTGGTTGCGAAAATAAGCAGCTGTATTTCTGTACTCGGCCACACCCCACAGAGGAGGATAACATAATTACACCAGCACAGGACTGTGTAAACCACTTGAAGGGCGACAGAGGGGGCCGTTGCTACTAAATTGGACCGTAGTGGAAGTACAGGGCAGAGAGGTGGCTGGGAGGAGCAGGGAGGCTGCTGATAGACCCTTTCCTAAACTTCCTGTCATAAAGGAAACAGATATACAGATATGTGAACAACTGGGGAGAGAAGTCAAGCATCACACCGCTTAAAACAAAACAGAACACTTAACAAAACAAAACATCTGATTGACTGCTGAAGGGTTGACTCAAGTCCACACTCCATGTTGCCAAGAAAATCTACAGCAAAGAATTGAATGTGTAATAAGCCCATGTGTCTATTTTACTTAGGACTTTTGACAATTATAGCCTAAAATAATTACTGGTTCACTCTCCAGTTATAATGGGAACAGATGTTTCTCTTGAACTGTCTTAACATGATCCCAGGTGGGAGACTGTAGTCTCTTGTGGGGTCCTCGATATTAAGCCATTTTGGAAAGGCATAACTTAAGAAGCTAATGTGGTTTGGTTGTGAGGGAGTTTCTGGAAGCTCTCACTCTGAACATTTTGCCAAAAAGGCTGAATGTGTACCTGAAGCAATTTAATTATCTAAAGGAACATAGTAACAGGGCATCAAACCCCAAGAACCTCAGATCCTTGTAGCCTTGTAGATTGTCTTTGTTTAATTTGGTCTCTTTGCATATCGACAAATTCTTTGACTTTAATTGTGGATGTTACCACATGGGCTGAGTAATTGTATAAAGTGCCAAAAAAAGATCCTAGTGTTACAAAGATGATCAAGACTCTAAATACACTTGTTTCATTAAATTTCATCTAATGAGGGACATAGGTTTCATTTCAACATTAAAGGAGACAGACATTAAGCAGAGGTCCTCCTTCAGGAAAATCTGAGCAGCAGACGCTTATTTTCATGCATTGTGGTGATTCTTTTATGCACCAATATCTGAGATTTCAGCATAACTTTAAAATGGGAATGTCTGTGGAATATAATTCAATAAGGCTCTCAGACAGGTGCTACATTCATGTTTTTTGGGGGCGGGGGACACAGCACACCAGGCCCAAAATCTGTCCAGTGGCACTGGCAGCTGCCACAGGGTGCCACAAACTGTGACAGAGAGCCACAAGCCACCATAAATATATATATATGTATATATATATACATATATACACATATATATATATATATCTATATGTATATAGACACACACACACACACACACACACACATATATATAGCGTTATATATTTATATTTACTAACCATGGCCCTAAAATACTCGGTTCTCATTGGCTGTCAGATGTCAGATCTTCGTCAAGAGCTGTCATCCGTTAAAAATGATCGTCTGTCTAAAAACTTAAGAAACAACTTGACACTAGTCTCAAGTTAGCTGTTTTCTTTTCTCTTCTGTCTTGGTAAGTAGAATACTTAAATGCAAATGTAAAAAAAATACAGTCCCTGTTGTCCTGATTTGATGAACTCCATGGAGGAAAGTTCACCTCAGCTAACGTTAACTGTCCTCTGAATGCTAACAGCTCAGCGCTGATGTTAGCTAATGCTAAATATTTGTACTGTCCATTTTCAGATTTGTGTTAGACTAGATGACAAAACATGTAGACAGTTGAGTGCAGTCTCTGTTCGCTGTTCACCCCTCGGCAGGCTCAGACTATTGGCTGGTGGGTTGGAGCCACTCCCCTCCCAAACCTCCCTCTGCGCTGCTGCCTGAAGTGATGCAGCAGTTAGCGGTCAGTGGGTGAAGGGGGGCAGTCTGCCAACTTAGCCTGGTCCGCTAGCCGAGGCGTCTCTGAAGAGGACGACTGTGAAGGAGAGCGACTCGGTGTTCAGGCGAGGGAGGCCCGGGAAATAATCTGGCTGGGGATACCTTGCTGCGCTTGAGGACCGATAAGCACGACGTGGATACACGAGGGAACTCAACATGCACCGAATAACGGGGAAAGGAGGTGACAGTCTAATTGAGATGAGCCCGACAGACTCTCTCAGTGGTGAGTAGTTTACAGCTTTCATTGAAAATGTTGCTATGAAGTTGACTTGTTGTGATAAGCACTGTTTAGATAAGGCACCGTCCTACTGGGAGATCAATTAAGACTAAGCTTTGGTTGGTATTCCCCAGCCTAGACGACCTTAAGAATAACTTTAAAAAATAGCTAAACCTTTCTAGGAATACTAAACAAGAATCAAATTAAAACAACAAACTTTTAAATATCATTTAATATGAATGTTGTGTACAAATAGTTTACATAAATAACATTTTCAATTTACATGCAAGGTAAACAACACATACAATCACATGTATATACTGGCATTCCTTCTTGGGACAACTGGGAAACTGGGTGTTTACTGTGCTAATAGCAACACCCTTTACACCTATGTACAACTGTTTTAAAATGTATCCACCCTGCACATTTCCCCCTTTAACGCCATAAGCAGCTCATGGTCTGACTTTCTTTCCATGAAAGCATCAGTGACTCAAAATCCAGCCAGCTAGCCAGCCTCTGACAGCTGGCCTGCTTACTGGAAACACTCTGTCACTTGGAGACAGCCACTTATCCACCAGCACAAACCCCAAATCCCGCTCTACTTTTGGCTAAATGTGAATTTAAACAAACGCTTAGACAGAGGACTGGTTTTTTTTATCCATTTATGGTATTGCTGAATGGAGACTGAGTCACCCTGGATGTTCTCTAGCAATCCTTACCTGTATAAATCAATGTAAAAGTGTTGTGTTTCAGATAGGGAGAGTAATGTTGGAGCAGTGTAACTGAGACTGTGAGTGATCACTACAGGATCATGAGCTTTAGATACTGTTACCTTGGTGTTGTGTGTTTATTGTGTGTTAAGATAACACTGGAAGCATTTTCTTTTCTCACATCACACTCACAGCTCCACAGCTTTAAATCACAGTAATACTCATACTCCGATTTTTTTTGATACATCATTTGTAGATTCTTCTTCCACAAACCATCAGAACGTAATATCTATGTTGTATTCCTACCGTTAGAGAGAAGACCAGCAAAAGTGAATTTTCAGGTTGTGAATATACATGCAAAAGTCTTCCTGTAACGATTACATATCCCCAGACTGATGGTTTTTCAGACAACACATTCAGAGTTTAAATGAATGAAAAAACATATAATCTGAGAGTCCTTAAGTGACATTTGAAGGTAAATCTGACTGCACTCTCACACAAGTCAAAACATGTGGGCAGCTGAAAGTCTCACAGCTTGCTTGCAATCTCTGTGTGCACTGTATTTAAATACAGATCCAAACTACGTTGAACACAGGCTACTGTAGGTACGGATTTCCAAAGTATTCGTGGTTGTGGTTTGACTGACCGAGCAATGAAAGACTAGCGTGGATTGTTGTTTGTTGCATCACTTCTCACTCTTACTGTAAATATGGATTAGTTATCTGACATTGTCTTGATATGTGAACTGACCTGTTAAAGCAGGTGTATGTGTTCAAATCAAACTTACAAACACGATTACAAAACCAGATCAAGTTGTTTATATACAAAATTTAGCAGTTTGAAATGAGTCTGCTGAATTTACATTTACACCTTTCCTTGCAAGGTGGCAGCGATAACACTAAATAACAATGAGTGCAAAATCCAGCGCAGCTATATTTGTTGTCACTGTTTCAGGATTCAGCAGGATTTGCATTTTATTATCAGTATAGCTGAGTTGTAAAATAACTCGCTTTGTGTAAATTAGGATGTACATGAGGTTTGTTCTCTGGAGTCTGTTTGGTTGCTGTGGTAATACATAAGAGAGACAGAAGCAGCCTTGTGGTATTTTGACTGTGATCAGCTGTTCTCTCTTGAACAAAGCCTTAACTGTGGAGGCTTCTTAGCTAAGTGGGAAAAGTCTCTTGGCATAGCTGACTGGATAATACTGAGTGCTCTAATATTGCACCCAACTGTGCAAAAATATGTTCAGCTGTTTGAGAGCTTTTCTCGTGTGTTGTGGAAGAAATATGTTTTGGAAGCAATCCAAACAAAAGTCAGTGTTATAACTGTTTTTACAGAAGTTGACACAAGAAGTTGTCTTCCATAAAAGTATCCAAAATGAGTCCAACACTTCTGTAAATGATATTGTATAGTACTGAATGTCAAAGATTCATCAAGGGGTCACTGCTGGTGGATAACTTCCCCCTCTAAGGTTCCACATCCTGCCATAAATCAAAATATATTGGTAAAAATAAGCATTCTGTGTATGCAAATGATAACAGCAAGCTTGATTTTCATATCCTTGATACAATTAAATTTCTTTTAATTGTTACCTGGTTACTGTGAGACATTATCAGGAGCTGTGTCATTTAAGTAAGGCTTAAGGGAAAACAGCAAAATGTTGTCACTGCCTCACAAGCTGTGCTACGTTCTAGTTCTGGAGTTGAGTGTCTATGATAAATGTCATTCATTTTAGTTCTGAACCACTAACTTGTACTTTCTTAACTTGGTATGTAATAACGGAGAGACAGAGAAGTTTACATATTACAAGGTTCGAATGCTTGTTTCAGGTCAGTGTAAGCACATTTTCCGTGTTGAGTCCAGACTAAATATAACCTCAGACAGACCATCAATTACGATGGTTGCATTTCTATTTAAACACACAGACACTGAGGCTCAAACCGTCTTTTGCCTTATTTTTTTGGTGATGGTGTTGCCAGCCGTACATGATGTTTGTTTTTGCTGGTCCTTCTGCATTTCCATTTGTTTATGTAAATCATGTGTTCTCAGATTGTACTTTGGAAGGGATTAATTGTATTTGACAGGCAATGAAAGGCAGGTAAAAGTGGAACTTGTGTTCAAGAGTAGCTTTCACTTCTGAAGGGGGTTTACCGCACTTAACAGTCTCGTTTGCTGCAGTCATTCCTGTAGTGGTAGAATTACAGCACAGCAACATGGCTGTGTGCACCTCTTTCAATGTGATCCTGTTAAGTCATGCTGTCTGGCCTGTGGGAGTGGTGCCACAAAATGCTCCCCAAATATAGACCACAACATTGGCTGTCAGTCAGTGGTCCATGGTTAATTCAAGCAGCTGTTCATGTGCCTGAAACTTAACTGTACTGCCACCAACCCGCCTGTCTGAGAATCACTATGATTGTGATGAGCCTAGGGATAGTTTGGATTATTTGAAGTGTGGTTATATGAGGTACTCAACCATATCCATAGTGTATTACTTAAAGTAGATATCAGTTAAGCAAGAAATGCTCAACTAATTTTCTCAGCAGAAAAACATATTTTAGTCACCTAAAAAAATAATATTAGTTTAAGTGTATGCTATTTAGAATATTTTCACCTTGCCATCAGATTTCTCTAGCAGGGCCTAGCTCAAATAATGACAGTGGCACCTGCCACTGACCTGCTGTGCATCTGCCGCGATATCTAGAGGCTTCCACTGACCTGCCCTTCTTTGTGGCAACTGCCACTGATCTGCCACAGCTGCTGCAGCTGTTAATCTGCCACAGCTGCTGCTGCAATGATAATGTTTTGAGTGGCTTGTTAAATTTGAACATTCACTATCCATTTGGCTGGTAGGGAAAAAAAAGTTTATGTTGAACCCTGTATCCCTTTAACATAGCTAATCTGGTTTTCTTTATGTCTTGCAGATGATCTAAATGGCTACCATCAACACGGCTCATCCAGTACAGGATCCCTACAGCAGGGACAGTCTGCGGTAAACACCAAACTCACCAAATGCTTGCATTCACTCAGTACCTTCATACACACATTTTGTAAAGCACCATCTTTTGCCTTGATTGTGGACAGTCTGAGAGAGTTTCCGTTCATAAAAATTCCAAGTAGTAACTTCATAACATCCCATGCCATTGTTTATGTTTGCAAGTGTGTCAGCATAGTTTGTGTAGTCTGTACCTCTATCGTACATGTTAATATTTAGCTTCACAAACAGATACATGAAAAATTTCTGTCTGATGGTCCAGCACAATGGCAGGAAGTTCATTGTATACAAGCAAAAAGCTTGATTTAGATTTCCTTCCTTCTCTCTCTCTCTATAAATCAACCACCAATAAACAATCCACAAGTGTCAGGAGGGTCTAGCTGGTATCTGTAGTAGAGCCCACAAGTAGTAGTCTCAGTTTTGAGATTACATACATTTTTCCAGTACAGTCATATTCATATACAATCTGCAAATGTCATGAGTCAGTGATAACCTTTCTGCTCTTGTCTATTCTCCCTCTTCCACACTGTACTTAAAGTCTCCTTTAACGCCTGAGGTGTGTGTAGAGACTTGTGAGTCTCTGAACACTAGCATGGCCTCCCTGGCCCCCTCCAATCACAGTGACAGTCCACCGTTTGAGGCTCAGACATTAGAGCAAATCAATACTTTGACTGGGGTAAGACACCAGCCAAAGACACAGATGCATGTTGCTGTGTCACTGTCTGCGTGTTTGCGTTATCTCACATCATCTCTGAACTGAAACTTGTAACTGAGTAATATCTGGCTGTGACCATGCCTGACTTATAGCATGTTGTGGTGTTATAAGGTGTTTTATGGACATAATCTAAAATGACGTGTAAATATAATGTAAGTGTGGAGTGTCTTTGATCCATTTTGATCACCCTTGTAAGGTTGCTGCTACAGTTTTAGCTCTATGCTGTTGAATTTGTTGTGTTGTTAGGCTTTCCCTCATTCTCCACTCGGTTCCTCCACAGCTGTCGAGAAAGCGGGCACTGTTCCTGAAGTTTCGTTCCAGGGTATGGCATGGTAAAACAGGCTTGTGATGTGATGCAACTTTATACATATGTCTGTCTGCCCGCCAGCCTTTTCTCAAGGAAAGTCTGTTCAGTGTTGAGTTTCTCCACCAGCATAGATATTCAGATAATAAAGCTTGGACATCAGAGTTGAAATCAATACACATTTCTTGTTAGGGAGCTGATGTTGGCTTCTGGAGGGCATGTTTTTATCTCTGCAGAGAGTAATGGAAACTTGCAGGCATGAGCTATGTGTTGATGCATCATTAGAGTTCATTAAAATGGAAAAGGCCTTTTCACTTGCTTTGTCCTCACCTGTGATAATCGTCTGCTTCACTGAAGAGAAAGCAGCAGCCTGGTGGTGTTACAGCATAATTAGAAAGTGCACACTTGCACACATACGCACATGCAACTGCCTTTTGTGTGTGCGCATTTATGTGCATGTGTGTATTTTAAGAGTATACAGGCTATACTGTAATCATGACCCTCCCTGTGCTCATGACAGGACTGAACTTTGCTGTGGCTAACCATGTAATGTACCGTAGGCTTCTTCCTTTGATTACTCTAAAATGTGGTCTTCCTTAAACAGTGTGTAACCATTTTTAATGGACTGTGGAATCATTACCCTTTTTAACAGCAGCTAATCTTTACAGGAAAAAAAAAACTGCAGTAATCTTTTCTAGTAACCTGGCTCCCTAGAACTAAAGGGTACGATTTAGGCTAGCCGAGTGGAAGATCACATCATGGAGTTTTAAAGGGGGGCAGCTGCACATCTGTAAATTGAGTCTGTAATAAGGACTGGGAACGAAAGCTGGGTGTATGGCCCTCCTCCTACAAGAAGTTTCAGCTGCATACAGCTTTTTGCAGTGTTGTCAGTGTGTGACCTTATCTGAACCAGATACATGGTTCTCCAAATCTGAGAATTGAAGTTTTCATTTTGCTTTTTTTAGCTCTGAAGAAAAAACACAGTCTTTCCTGTGTTTATGCTTGAAGAGATAAAGAAACAACCATTTACTGAACAAACACTACAGAACTATGTCCTTTGCAAAAAAGAAGAGACTCTTTTATATTGTTAAACTGATATAGCAAGGACAAATTTGGTTAATTGATTAAATGTGTTTATTACATGGCTTTGTGGAGTACTCTGTTCTGATTGGTCGGTTATGGCATTCTATGGTATGTTACTTCTGAATGCCCTTATGAATAATAGACTATTACCATGGGGGCAGTTCTGATCAGATTCTGGAGGTCTTAGTGGAAGCAATAAAGTCAATATTTTGTTTCATATTATTGATGTTTAGTAAGTAGCACTGTAATGAGTGCTTGCTTTGCATCAGGGTCTTGCATGTTTTGCTGTTGGGATTTATTTTGCCATGACGACTTGCTCACTGTACATTATGCAGTATCAGTGCTTTTTGAACATGTTCTGCACATTTTATAAAAATTATGATAATACTGATGACTGTGGCAGTTTTGGCCACTATAATCATGATACTGAGTTTTTATACAGTTACATTTCTATTTGAAGTGTAGAAAATGAAACTAGATAGAAGAGTTGTTCTCAGAAAAGTCATAGGGTGAAGAGAGGATTCTACATTATGATATATTCAAAATTAAAGACTTGACCATTTTCCTAGAAGTTTTGTTCTAAACTCATGTAGCTCCAAAAAAGGACCTTTCAAAGTAATATTTTAAAGAAACCCCTCCCTGAAAATACTAGCCTATTTATCTTGCACCATGTTCTACATTTACCCTCCTTAATTAAGATAAAAGACGTACATATGTCTAAACACCCAGTAGTTAGAGGTTTGTTGGCAAATGTATAGTACTCTGAGGCCTTTACCAGCTTTACTGAGCAGACGCAGCTCCCAGCAGATGCACTGATTCCATACGACTGATCTATAATTACAGCAAATTAGAGAGTTTCTGCAGCGACGTCCCAGTCAAAGAAAGCACCCACCCTGCCATGGTCAACATGGTCCAATCCAGTCTGTAAGGCAGTGTAGACCAGTAGTTACAATGTATGCATGCCGAATTTGGCAGAAGGAAACTTTAAAAAGGTTGAACACGTAGACATAAATGCTTGTACAAGTTAGTAGAGTAGTCCAGATGTAGAGCAAAAAACAGCTGTCTTACAATATTTTTGAGGATTTGTGCCAACATGTTTGAGGCAATTTGCATGCACTTTAAACTGATAGTATCCCATTTGTACTTTATACAAATGTCCTCCAGCCTCCAGATTGTGTAATTGATTAATTTTAAACGCTTGAGTCAGAGTGGGTAGATTGTGCTCTAGTTACTTCACCCTTATCAGCTCTATCAGAGCAGATTCTTTGTGTGGTCAGTTGGCTTTTCTGCTGAGGTTTTACTGGTTATCTGATATGTATTAGACAACTGGCTTGAGGAACTGTTGCTTTTAAAGTGATAATTCAGATTTTTTTTTAAATGGGGTTGTATGAGGTACTTCCATCCATAGTCAGCGTATTACATAATGTGCTGCAACTAATGTCTTGACTAATCTGTTGATTATTTTCTCGATTAATGAAAAAAGTCAGTCAGTTTCCGCAAAGCCCAAGATGACATCCTCAAATGTTTTGTTTTGTCCGCAAACCAAATATATTCAGTTTACTGTCATAGAGGACTTCAGAAAGCAGAAAACGTTCACATTTAAGAGGCTGAAATCTGAGAATGTTACCTAAAAAATAAATATCTGTTTAATTGTCTGTTATATGTTACTTCTTTAAATCAAATGTTACAGCAGCCTGGTGGCTTTGACAATAACAGTAATTTTACTTTGCAGAACACAGGAGTTGCTCATCTGCCACAGCCTCAGTTTATTTGTGTTATTGTGCGACTTTTGTGTTTTAAAGGGTCAGTTTGGATTCAGTAGTAGTCCAGAAACTCCCATGTTCTACAAGGTAAACTAGTCAAAATATTCTAACTATAGCATATAATTAAACTGATATTGGTTTCTTTTTTCACAGTAGGTGGGCCTTCTTTAATATGGCTAAAATAGAGTAAAGTAGATGTTTTGCCACTAACCCTTCTACTTCCACTGGTTCTCTAAACTGTGGGCATGCTGCCCGTCATCTACTATAAGTAATAGACTGACTATGGATAAGTACCTTATACAGCTCCACTTCAAAAAATCTGAACTATCCCTTTAATCTCCTGGTGGTCAGTGCTGTACAGCGCTGTTGTGTCACCTCCCCTTTTTCTGATGCTGTGCTCTTATTAGATTAGCTAGCTAGCTGGCACCAGCTTTGCTATCCCTCGTGCTGATGTCATCTCTTGGAGTCTCCTCTACCTCTCTCCTCAAATCCCTCCTCCTGTCTCTCTCCCTCTACCTTCTCTGGATGTCTGAGCAAGTGAGAGCTTGTCCTGGGAGGTGAGTGGACTGTATGGAGCCCCTCCATCCGGGGGATCAGAGTGGAGTGAGAGAAGCAGTGCTTTCAGGGCTGGAGTCTGCTCCCTGGAGAAAGGCAATTTTGCTCTATAAAGCGGTCGGCCTTTCTGCTGATGCATACCCATAAAGGGAGTGGGCCATGGAGGTAAAGTGCTCTTTCTTTCCTCCCTACCCCCACAGACAGGCTCAACTCTGGCAGAGCTACAGTACAGTAGCTATAGATGTGGCTGAGTGTTGTAGTTTTTGTGATGCTGAATGTCTGAGTTCTGTGAATTCTCTGCAGTCCTGTGTACTTACCTCCTGTTGTAATGAACAGCGATGACAGAGGTTCATGGTACATGATTATTTTTAGCTTTCTGAACAGCTGAAGCAGCACCGGCAGAAAGCAGTCATGCCTTCCTGTTCTCCCATGAAGCATTCCTGTGTAGTTCATTTTTCTTCAGCCCTGCAGTGACTGAAGAGAAAACCACAGAGAGGCTTTGCTGACACACATACTTGGAATTTCTTTAGTCACCAGAACGTAAGTGTTTTTGTGACAAGATTGATCTCAGGGTTTACAGAAAGGTTAAAACAAATAAAGTACAAAATGTTAGTGTGGAGCCTGATATGGCTGCTGTTGTGCAGAGAATGGTATTTATGGATTTGTAGTCCCCTCCACATATCCTTTGCAATGACCTGTAATCTGAGGTTGTGTTTAATGAGTTGACAGACGATTTGAATTAAGGCATTCTTATGATTTTGGATTTGATTCTGTGATGCCATAAACATTTCTTTAAAATCCTTTTTCTCCTTGTTCAATGAATCCTATAAAGGGGGCATGAGCAACATGAAACGTCTTAGTCGTAGATGACACGCTCCATTTAGCATGCTGTTTGTGTTTGCAGTGAAAATATGATAATCAGTATTTTATCTTGTTTGAGACAAACAGTTGAGTGTGATGTGGTGTGTACGCCTTGTCCTTTGGGTTTTGCTGTTAGCTACTGACACAAACTGTAGCTGACTATCTGCTCTGCTGAATGCATCCAAAGACTTGTTGAGCTGATACTGTACCTGACTGTCTCTACATATATGTGTGTGTGTTTAAATGTTGTGACCTCTGTTCTGTCTCGTCGTAGATTGACAAACAACAACAAAGCAAAGACTCAGTGTTCTTCCGTGATGGGGTGCGCAGGATTGATTTTGTCCTGTCCTATGTTGACGATAAAGATGGTGAGAGAAAACAGGTAAGAAACAACATCTAGGTGCCACAAACACAATTACTTTTCAATAGTTCACTAACTGCAAGAAAATGTTTCTAATAACTGGTGTTTTGTTTCTTGATGTGTGTTTTATGGTGTTGTTATTGTTGCATTTCCAACTCAGCAGAATTATAGTAAATATTATTCACTGTGGCCACAACTAAATATCTTGAAGTCCTAAAATATGACCAAAAAGAGCAGCTGATGTTATTTCTTCCTCTTCATTTAAACAGTAAGAAAGGTTTCTGGCAGGATATCCTCGGAGTTCATAGTGTCTGTCAGCGGCATACCCTAAATACCACAACACTGATAAGTTAGATGTTATTCTCAGCTTCTATCAGTAATCCTCTCTAGGAGTTTTCTGAGGTCACTTCAACACTATTTTCTTAAGTAAAGGATTTCCATGCTGTTGCTGGCTCTGTTTGTTTTTTTGGGGCTAGTCTGTTTTATCAGCTTTAGACTGCTGAAAGACTTTTTCAGTTTGATACTGAGCTGTCAATCTTCACATCTCTGTGTTACCACTCCCTGTGAGTGAGGCGACTCGCATTTTCCCCACAGCAGCCTTGTTAGTGACAGTCAGACCTTTGGCCTGCTCAGGAAGTCCTTCATTTTTTCCCTTTGTAGAAGGAAGGGCAAACAGGAGGCCTGTTCCTGTGTATTGTCCACTTATGTTATAAAATTTGACAGTGAATTACAGCGCTAACAAGGACATAGGCCTAGTTTTTTTTTTTTTCAAGTTTTCTATGGTAACGTTATGTCCTACTTATGTATTACCACAAATAACTTTCACTTCCTGCTAGACCCCTGTTAGAAGTGTTGAGCTAAGTGACAGCACCTTGGTTTGAACACCAAACAGTCCTTGTTTTTAGTTGTTTTGTACCACTTTTCTACCTGCTGTGTTGACTGTGAATGCTGACTGTGACTCCGTGTTCACTTTGGTGTTTTTTGTGTCTCAACAGATGAGCACTCTTCACATTTCACATTTCATCTCACATTGACTTACTAAGATTTTGTCTGTTCTTTAGGCGGTTGAACAATTTATTTCGTACATTTTGTTTAGATTTTAGCTTAATATACTTACATTTGCAGTAGGGCTGAGTGATATGTGAAGAAAACAGGTAAAGACAGGTACTGAGTTTGCAATATGAGTCATAATTTTAGTGGGACTGGTGATTTCTGCATTTTGCTCTCACTGAAACAAAAATAAAATAATGATGATGTGATTTTTGCTGCGATCTCTACGAAACAAGCATGTTCCCTTACATCTGGAGAACGTGATTTGTAGGCTGGGGCATCTCTGTAGCACCATAGCGTTTCATTTATAGTGGTATGTTGTGACACGTTTTACCTTTATCAGAAAAAAGTTGTAGCTCCTGTGATTTGGGTATTGCATTTGGCCATGTTGCGATTTTGATAATATTTCACTTAATAATTCAGCCCTTTGCTGAATTCAGTCTTATTTCAGTTGTATATCATGCAATGTAACAGACATTAGACATCATATAAATACATATGTGTGTACATTTCACAATCTTAAATTTACGGTACTCAGTGTTTTTATGTATAATGTTTTCCCAATATTCAGGTTTTCACACAGTTCATGTGTATGTAATGTTGTTGGTGAACAGATTTCACAGTTCTACAATGGTAACTGGTAAAATATATGTATTTGTGCTTTGTTTTCCTCTAAAGGAGAGAAGGAAGGTGTATGAGGCCAATCTGGAGAAAGTCGGCCTGGAGCTGGAGGTAGAAGATAAGTTGGTAAGAATTTCCAGTTAGTGTCAAATGTTAAAGGTAATTAAATGTGCAATATGTGACATTTCTGCATTAAAACCTAAACCTATGTTATATATTTTGCTGACTCATCTATTTACATTATACCATTTAACCAATCATATTCAAACTCAGAGAAATACGTAATTTTATTCAAGGCGATGGTGCATTTCATTTGGTTGCCCCTTGCTTTAACTTCCAGGGAAACACAGGGTATGTTAGAGTTAGGAAGGAAGTTGGTTAAGGTGACTAATATAAAACTAACACATTATCTCATCTTTGAACATGACTTCTGCCTGAGTCACTTCAGATTTTCATCTGCAATGGCGGATGTTTACCAATGAAGGCAACAGACTCCCATGATGACAGGCTACTTCATGATGTCATAAAACTAAATCCCTTATTATTGTTGTTTATTAAAGTTTCTTCATGATGCAGCGAAAGCAAGCAGTGCCATTTATCTTTATGCTATATAGTCTGCAAACTATGAATTTTACACAAAACCTGTAAAAAGTGGCGTCATTTTACTATGGAATTGTACTTTTTAGTTGTTGCTACACTGATTATACTGTGACACCTGTCTTACTTTCAATGTCATCAGGAGTCAGAAGATGGAAAGACTTCCTTCGTGAAGATCCATGCACCATGGGAGGTGTTGGCCACCTACGCAGACGTGTTGAAGATCAAGGTCCCATTCAAGGTCAATGACATCCCAGACAACAGCGAGATGCCAATGAACTGGTTGTCCACCCCTTTCCGTCTGCCTGAGCACATTATGCACCCGGAGCCGGATTATTTCACAGCTCCCTTCAACAAGAGCAAGTCTGACTTCTTCCTTATCGACGACAAAGACACATTCTTCCCCCCATCTACTCGCAACAGGATAGTAAGGATGCTTTGACCGTTATTGTCTCATCTTCTTACATTTTAACCTTCAAATGAAAACAATCCCCTGACATTCAGATCATGTGGCTACATTTTAGTTACTTTTTTGAAAAGAGTTTAAACTACTCCCATTATCTTATACTCTTGAATACAGAAGCAACTTTATAATTCTGCTTTTATCCATACAGTTTTTTCTGAACAAAAAAAAATGTTTTTCTATTTTTCTCTCTGGCCAGGTCTACTATATCCTGTCCCGCTGTTCATACATCAGGGATGAATGTGGAGAAAAAGACAAAAAGGGAATCAAGAGGTTACTCAACAACGGCACCTACACGGCTGCCTTCCCGCTGCATGATGTGAGCCTCTTTTGACACATTTTTTATCATGGAAATAGAAACTGAGTCTTCAATGGAATGTGCACTCAGTGCTTTCCAACAGCAATATCCTGTTGGAGGCAAGGATGACTAACTTTTCAATAACACAGTGAATCTGGTAGTAACCTTTAGAGCTGCAACAATTACTCAATTAATCAATTTGAAAGAAAAATAGCAAATTTGATAAGTAATTAATTGGTTAAGTCATTTTTCCATATTCCAAGCTTCTAAAACGTAAGGATGTGCTGCTCTTCTATATGGTAGTATGATGGTTGGGGATGTTACTTCTGGCTCTGGGAAACTGTGATGAGTATTTTTCTTGCAGCCCTAGTGAACTGTGTACTTCTGTGTGCGTGCAGTGTAGATACTGGTTAAAATCGAAAGACCTGAACTGCGAAAGTGAGAGATATAATCTCTACAAATACTGGGCCAGATTCCTCTGTTTCTTCAAGGAGCAGCCCCTAAATCTTATAAGGTGAGACTCGAAAACAAAGTCGTCATATCTGATGTGTATTTACTCAACATTAATCTGACAGCAGAGGAATCTACAGCAAATATGTTCTTCCCTTCAACAGGAAATATTACGGGGAGAAGATAGGTATTTATTTTGCATGGCTGGGTTTCTACACTGAGATGCTGCTGTTTGCTGCAGTAGTCGGAACCATTTGTTTCGTCTACGGATTCCTCACCTATGATGACAACGAATGGAGGTGATTTTTATCAAGAACACTAGCTTGTTGGTCTTTTGATATCATTGTATTATGAGCTGTTGTTTTTCAGGACTATATAGTTTGAAGGGTTTGAATTTTCAAAGCTTCATTCATAATGTCGGCATTTGAAATCTAAATCAACATTCAAATACATTTTTGCATGTCTGTTCACTCTGTTTAAACCCAGTGTTCCTGCACAGTTGCAGATAAAGATTCGACTACACTAATATTATAAGCATCATACTATTGGTAGAAATAGATTCCAGTGGTGGGTGGACATTTTTACTGCAGTGAAATAACTGCTTGCTCTTCTGCTTGCTGCACAAAAAGAGAGGCACACATCTGTATTAAGTGGGTGGTCCAGCAGCAGTCTAACAACAGCATGAATCACATTTATGTTAAGGAGACTGATGAGTTATGAGTTATTCATTAAAGATTAATTTTTATCCAATGAATCACTTTATTCAAATTGAGGAATTTGTCTAAAGATTTTTTTAGGGTGATGACATCATAAAATATGACAACAGACATTCAAAATTTTATTCTTTAAATGTAAAAAAATAAGACATTTGGTACAGCCCTGTTATTTTCTTACCGTTGTTGTTCCTTTAATTGAAAAAAACTCTTCCCTGTTCCTACAGTAAAGAAATCTGTAGTCCAGATATAGGAGGTAACATTGTCATGTGCCCGCTGTGTGACAAGAAATGTGGCTACTGGAAACTCAACTCAACATGCAACTCTTCATGGGTGAGGCATCCTGGCTTTAGAGCTGTCCTTGTTCATTCATCATGATTCATGTTCTACCCACAGTGTGTGACATTTAAAGGGCCGTTGCAGCAAAATGTCAACAGATCCATTTTTCAGTATCTCACTATTTCTCAAACATTTTCTTCTTTCAGCAATCACACCTGTTTGACAATGTGGGAACGGTGTTTTTTGCCATATTTATGGGAATATGGGGTGAGTAAAAAAATCTGTTCACTGCGTTTTGTATTTCCTTAACCAGTGCACCACCTAGTGGAAGCTGATGGACCTCTATCAGTCATTTCAAAACACTGTTTCTCACTCTGCTCACTGTGAATTTAAAAGACCTATTTGGCCAAATCACATAGAACAAAACCAATTTTCTCACCACTGTACCAGTACGATAGAGGTGAATAAGGGTCAGAACACTGAATAATTACATTTGGGGGCCATATGTTCTGCAGTGACGCTGTTTCTGGAGTTCTGGAAGAGGCGACAGGCTCGTCTCGAGTATGAGTGGGATCTGGTTGACTTTGAGGAGGAGCAACAGCAGCTGCAGCTTCGGCCAGAGTACGAGACCAAATGCACCAACCGCAAGATGAACCGCATCACTCAGGTGTTTGTGTGCTCATGAAATACTAATAAACTGTATGATACTGTTCTAATATGTCTGTGTAGTTTCCAAAAGGCTTTACCAGACAGATGTACTGTAATGTAGGACTTGGACTGATTACAGCATCCGTTGCATTTATTGGATACGAATTGGTTCCAGTCATTCATTATTCCAGTTCCTGAAATAAAAAAAACTGTTTTGAATGTGGATTACTTGTTCATTAAGAACAATATTATAAAGTAAAACTGACCCACTGGAATCAAGAAGACGTAGGTAGTGATAGTGGCAGACACAGACTTGTGAAATGAACAGAAACAGGGTGCTATAATTTGCTTTGACCACGTCCCACCCATTTTTAGGAACCAGAGTGGGTTCTTGACAGGACTGCTACAGATCTAATGGGGAAATTACTTCTGTGCTGGGCCACCGTGGTACTCTGGGTAAGGGTAGCACTTAACGTGGAATGCCAAATTGGTGAGGAAGAGGTTTTGGTGTGGTGCAGTTTGTGTGGATAACACACATTTCTGGAAAGGCTCAGAGGCACAAGTTTCCTTCTGTGTTGCATCACTGTTGGTCTGGTGAATCAGTGTCTTGATAGAGGTTTTTGCAAACGCATGGTTTCACCGGGAGGCCCTTAGATAAAAGAATTGGACTTGTTGGACTGAAAAGACGACACAAAATGATCTGCGAGTGGGCGGCCTAGCTCTGCCTCGCATCTGAGGCTAGTGGTAATTAAAGGAACCTGGCCTTTTAGAGCTGTCTTTTCAGGATATAACAAAGGGTGACTGACTCCCTTGCTCATGCTTTGCCTGCTTTAGGAAATGGAGCCATACTTACCCATAACAAGCAAGTGTGCACGCACATGTCTTTCTGGAGCCACCGTCCTATTCTGGGTGAGCATTGTATCTTTTGGTATAGTTTGGTATTGTATCTAAATCATTTTCATCTCCCATCTGTTCCTCCAGATCCATACTGTGTGTTTTTGTCTTTCCTATCATGCTGTATCATTATCACTAATTAGTGACCAGGGCCACTATGTATAAAACTTGTAACAAACGGAGCACAGACCAAAACAGAACACTTGTGAATCTATATGAATACCACAAAATTCAAAAAAAAAAAAAAAAAGACAAAGTTCTGATAATTCTTAGCATTAAAATCCATTTAAACCACAGTTTTACGGCTTTATGCATACTGGCCCAGAATTTATTATTGCTGTGTAACATGTGAATGAGGTAATAAGATTACGATAGATTTCTTTTGGGGCATGTGTGCACACTTGCATGACAGTTAATCCTAACCTCTATGTTGGCAATAATTCACCTTGCTTCACTCATATGTCTGTATATGTTTTGGTGTTTGCTCGTGCATCAAGATTGGTATATTGTTTTCAACTAGGTTTGTTCTGATACGGACATTAGTATCAAAAAATGCCTCCGATACTGCCTAAAATGTTGCATCCAATATAGTTTGGTACACAAGTCTGTACACCCATCCAATATTGTGTATTTATTAGTCACAAAATTAGACTCCCCTTCCTTTTTTCCTTCCAAGGATAGCAAAGTCATGTTCCATGGAGCTCATTCTCTGTATGTATTTGTCTGTTACCTGAGCCAGGCTATAAACAACAATCACACTAACTGAAGTATCAATACTCTTGCAATACCTCATGTTTAAAATGATACAATATCAATTAATTCTAGTATGGATGGTACCAAACCAAAAAAAAAAAAAAATCTTTGTACTCCTTCAATACCTCAGTTCAGTCTTAATTGTCCTTCCTGAACATTGGCCTGCAGCATAGCAAAAAAAAGGTTCTGTACCACCACTGTGTGCAGATTGTTAATTTTTAAAAAATAAAAAAAACAAGAAAAAAAAGGCTATTTTGAGTTTTTTTTTTCTTCTGACATGGTAGAAGTATATGCACATATATATAATCAAGTACAGGTATCAGAATCAGTATTAGGAAGAAAATAATGGTATCAGAACATCTCTAGCTGTCACTGTACTGTTGTCTTGTGACTTGCTGCAGTTGTCTTTCATGTTGTCACTGTTGTCTCTGTCCTGAAGATCTCATTGATCATTGCCTGCATCATTGGGGTGATAGCGTACCGCCTGGCGGTATACGCAGCCTTCGCCAGCATCATGAAGGATAACCCCACCACCCACCTGCAGGTGGTCGGTCCCTTCATCACGCCACAGCTGGCCACCTCTGTCACCGCCTCCTGCATCAACTTTGTCATCATCATGATCCTCAACCTCATGTATGAGAGGGTGGCTGTTTGGATCACTGACATGGGTGAGCGTCAGAGTGGAAGAACAAAGCCCAGATTATTACATTTCTGTGTCTTTATGTATCCATTATGTATTTCATAATGATCCATGAATATGTGTGAAAATCTGTTCCTCTTTTGTTTTATGTATTTAAAATATTTTATTACTTTTTACTATTTGGCAGAAATCCCAAAGACTCACCTGGAGTATGAGAACAAACTGACGGTGAAGATGTTCCTCTTCCAGTTTGTCAACTACTACTCCTCCTGCTTCTACGTGGCGTTCTTTAAGGGCAAGTTTGTCGGCTATCCTGGAAAATATCTTTACATGTTTGGCAATGGAACCACACTGAGGAATGAAGAGGTACCAGAAAAAAACTACAGTACATTATATAAGATTATCGCTGGTGATTCAACTTGAGCCCGAATTTGAGTGAATGTTTGTTTCTTTCCATCCCTCCTCTCTCCCAACCTGTGTGCATTCAGTGTGACCCTGGTGGCTGTTTGATTGAGTTGACCACTCAGCTGGTGATAGTGATGACTGGTAAACAAGTGTGGGGCAACATCCAGGAGGCTCTGGTCCCGTGAGTACTCAAACTGATCTGAACCATCCAAAACACAGTTCATCTGCATACAGATACTCTGTACAGAAACGATTTTAAGAGGGTAAAGTCTAATGCTCTGCAAAGGCCTTAGAGCTGCACCATATAACTTGCAGATACATCAATGTCCTTAACTAACCTGTGATGAATTGACTGTGGATGTCCTGGAGTCAGCTTCTTTACTTGTCCTTCACTTTTTGGGGAGGCAAAGAAAAACAAACTGGGCATCGGTACTTTTACGCACTTTTTTCACTTCAAGTTGGGGTTTGGTTGTTCTTAAGACAGGAATGTGATGTATGCCTGCTCTTATCTATCGCACGTCACAACACCAGGACCACTGTCATGGCTTACTGTGTGCTTTTGCTACTATGATAAGTCAAAATGTCAAAGTCAAAATGTCTGCTGTAAACAGGCATATTATCAGTGGCTTCATAGTCAATTTCTAGGCAAAGCATGTACAGAAATTAACCTTGACTTATATACTCAGATGGAAGGATACAGTTCAAATGGAAAAGTTCTACATTTCGAAACATAGTCATCTCTTTATAGCCCATGTTTACAGTTAAGTAAATCCCTGACTGTGGCTGTCAGAGGGTGAATTATGTTGCCTCAAAGTTCTCTATCGCCCCCATGTGGCCTTTCAGGTGGTTGATGAACTGGTGGGGCAGTAGGAAGGCAAGAAGCCACCCAGAGAGTCTGTACAGCCGCTGGGAGCAGGACCATGACCTGCAGGGCTTTGGACAGCTGGGCCTCTTCTACGAGTACCTGGAAATGGGTAAAAACATTCAGCACAACTTATTACAGAGACAGATTTCCAGAGACACAGGCTGCAGACAAGGGAAAAAAACACACTGAAACAAAAAGTGAGACAAACATTGGTAATTACTAATAAAAAATACCGCAGCAGAGTTGAGGAACATACACAAACACATCTTCAGTTGATGACCTGATAGGCGACAAGACATATGGATGCATTGTCTTCTGAAATCCTGCAGGTGGTGTTGTTTCCATCGTTCTGTCTCTTACTCCCCTCTCTCCTCTTTGTCCCAGTGATCCAGTTTGGTTTCATCACGCTCTTCGTTGCCTC
Source organism: Lutjanus erythropterus (assembly GCF_056507025.1). Taxonomy (NCBI): domain Eukaryota; kingdom Metazoa; phylum Chordata; class Actinopteri; order Lutjaniformes; family Lutjanidae; genus Lutjanus; species Lutjanus erythropterus. Next base: position 23,333,149 of record NC_139329.1, on the reverse strand, counting down.
CTTCCCACTGGCACCCCTGCTGGCCCTTATCAACAATGTCATCGAGGTCAGAGTGGACTCCTGGAAGCTCACCACTCAGTTCAGACGTCCTGTGGCAGCAAAGGCCCACAGCATCGGAGCCTGGCAGGAAATCCTCAACGGGATGGCTGTACTCTCTGTGGTCACAAATGTGAGCGCTGGACTACATCTGTGTGCTTTTTATCTGCTCATTATCCCCCCAGTCTTATGTATAGTTTTCCTTACACCGTTTCTTTCCTGTTCTCCAGGCGTTCATTGTGGCCTTCACCTCTGATATGATCCCTCGGCTCGTGTACATGTATGCCTACCAGCCAGAGACGACTATGAAAGGCTACATAAGCAACAGCCTGTCGGTGTTTAATATCTCTGAGTTCCCAGAGGCCAACAGGCCTGAGGACAGCGAAAACCCTTTCTGGTTCAACAGCTCCATCACCACCTGCAGGTGTGTGTGATTTTAGGCTCTGTTTAAGAGTGATTTCTATGTTAATAATATTTAAAAGACATGGAAATAATTTTGGAAATAAAAGTAAAAATAAAATGAGGTGATGACAGTTTATATCCTAAAGGGTCAAAGGTCAGCTTTGGTTTGACATCATATTGTTCAGCTCTCTATCAGCTCTCTGCCTTTCTCTGTAAAGATTCTCAGAAGTCATCAGTCATCATTATAATGATAACTTGTTTTAATGCCCTCTTACACAGTAGATGTTATTATGTATTTTGCAGTATAATACCAGAGTAATCATCACTTCTTCATAGTTGAACAGTGGATTGAAGAATGACATTAAACAGTCTTGAATCAGAGTCTGTATAAAAATGTTCAGGACATTTAAATCTCTGTTCTTTCTTTGTAGGTATCGTGATTATCGCTATCCTCCTGGCCATGATAAGCAGTACTCCCACACCATGCAGTTCTGGCATATTCTGGCTGCCAAGCTGGCTTTTATCATCACCATGGAGGTAAAAACCAGGCTGCACTGCTTTCACCAGCACCACCAACACTTATTGGGCAGCAGTCAATTGTTAAATTAATAGTAACACCAATTCTCCCCCTCACACTCACACACACACATTTTCTTTCTGCAGTTCTGTGTGTAAGTAAAACTAACTTGTTGTGCCTTCTTTCTCCACAGCACGTTGTGTTCCTGGTGAAGTTCTTTGTGGCCTGGATGATTCCCGACGTTCCCTCCGACGTGAGGGCTCGAGTGAAGCGAGAGCGCTACCTGGTCCAGGAGTACCTCCATAACTACGAGGTGGAGAAGCTGAAGGTTCAACTCAGCCACAACACCCACAACGAGTGCACCTGCACACCCATGATCTACCCATCTTTACCCAAACATGAGGTGCTGTCAGAGTGTCTCTAGCGCAGCGAGCTGGGCATGGTGATGTAGACTGCCATGCTTGTGTATTATGAAACTGACCATCACTTTGCTGTTGTGCCTGTGTTGTCTGGGCAGTACACACACACACACAGCACTATTATTAAAGAGCTAGAGGTTTTCTCAATTCACAGCTATCCTTCTTCTACTAATGCAGAGGTTTTCAAAGTGGGAGGCAGGTTTCCCCAGTGGGCTCCAAACAGTTTCCGGGGTGGCTCAGAGACTGTGACAAAAATAGTTCTTTAGTTGTAAAAAGGAGATCACATAGAATAGCCCAAATGTCTCTGATTTCGTTCCAGAGATTGTCCAGAGGGAGTCAGTATTGGTTAATTTTACTGTATTTCCCAATTTGCAAGAGTCAGAAATTGATAAAAGTCTTTGTACAGACCCTTTTCCATTTTTTTGCGTCATCTGAACTCATTTTAAACAGCAAAATTAGGCCTGGCTCAGTTGGGAGCCAAATATGATCCCACAGACATCCAGTAATTAAGTGAAACTAAGCACCAAGCTTTGTCTGAGGGGAGGCCCACAGTCTCAAACTTTGAAAACCCCTGTACTAAGGTGTTGATAGTGGACATGCACACAGGTGAAAGACCAAGTCTCCATGCATGCTTGAAATTTAAACCTCTTTCTCATATGTATGGCTTTTCACTCCTATGTTGTTAATCATAATGCTGAGGATAATCAAAATTTGCTGTAAGACAAGAAGGAGATACACTGTGTCTAAGACAGGCAACTTACTCTTGTTTTAATACAAGACTATTTATTTAAGTGCCACTACGAGTAACCAAAAAAAACTGAATGCCTTAACATATCACATACTTAATATTATTGGTTCTGTCTGCCAGTACTATAACAGTTAACAGATAATATTTGGAAATGAGAGCTTGCTTTTAATGGGTATTGGCTGTATTGGATATTTTCCTCATTTATATGTATTTACAGCTGTATGAAGGGTTTCAGTGTCATATACCGTAAGCTTATGTTATTTTATTTTATTTTTTTACACGTACTGCAACAAATGTGAGCATTGTACACTCAACAAAAATATAAATGCATCACTTTTGTTTTTTCTTCCATATTTCACGAGTTGAAGTTAAAGATCTAAGACTTCTTCAGTGCAGACAAAAGGTTCATTTCTCTTAAATCTTGTTCACAAATTTGTTAAAGTCTTTGTTAGTGACCACCTCTCTTCAGCCAAGATAATCCATCCATTTATTTCCCCAAGACAGCAAAGTCATGACCGGCCCTGCATGATACTCTTACGCTAAACCTAACCAATCACTCCTCTTGTGTAAACCTAACCAACCCAACCAAACAAAGGCAACATTTAGTAGCCATTCGGAGGCAGAGTAGGGCAGGTCATGACTGTGCTCTCCTGGGGGAAAAATTGGTATGTTAAATGTCATTTTTCAAGAGAAAACTGCAAATTTTACTCAATAACACACATTTTTAACAAATTTGCAAACAGAATTTGAGAGATATAAACATCTTGTGTACATACAGGTCATCTTAGATCTTTTACTTCAACTCATGAAAAATGGGAGCAAACACAAAAATGTTGCATTTATATTTTTTTGAGTGTTTATTTGACAGCATTGAGGTCACAGCACAGGTGTAACACAGATTTACCAGATGATTTTCCTCACTCCACCGGCAGTGGACCTGTTAATACGCTGGTCACATTTTGCTTTAATCTCATACAAGTTTCTCCAGGCCAAAATCTGACATGTGAATTAGCTTTTTTTTTTTTTATGAAGACAAATCTGTGCTGCTGTTACTACTGTGAGTAAGGACAGGTTGTGTCCTCCAATGGCCAGTTTTTTGAGCAGCAGCACCTGGTGCATGTTGACTGTTGACAGTGAGTCCTTGTTCCTGGAGATGAGAAGTGAAAAGCCCTGAGAGAGTGAAGAGATCCCTTTTTAATGTGCCTCTGTTTACCAACATGTTGACGCTAATGAAAGCCTGCCCCTGCCTACTGAACTATGTTTGCTCCATTACACAAAGCACATCAGCCATCGCCCAGTTCTTGTGCCTCTGGTTTCCTCAGCTGTGTAGAGAAGGAAAGATACACATTCTTTTTTTTTTTTTTCTATTTTGCACAAAGCACTTAATGAAACGTGACTACCAAAACATAAATATGTCATTTTAATTGTTGTCACACCACTCTACGTATTCATGATCAGTGTTTTGGAGTGTGATAATTTTTGTTCATTTAAATGGGACAAGAGTTGTATTGTAGGTAAGAAGGAGTTCTCTGTTCTGAAGTTGATATTTATATCGAGCTTAAACAATGTAGCTTTTTGTTGTTAATTATATGAAGGACATTTGATGTTTGTTAGGCTGCCTAGATCGAAATATATGAGAAGTATCTGTTGTGGAAGCATTTGAAGTTTAGGTCAGATAGCTGGCTGGCTGTGCTACAAACTCAGGTGACTAAATCTGTGTTTGTTTGAGATGCATGTAGATGTGACCACTTAGCCGAGAGCAACGTTTGACTCTTCCAGTTTCCCTTTACATGCCCTGCGCTCAGCTAAACTAATCTCTGTTGATGCCTTAATACATGTAATATTTTGATTTTTTTAAACGTATTTCCTTTGTACATCTCTTTAAATCTACTTTTTTTTTCTTATGTCTTCCTTTATGCTTTAGTAATAATATTTTATTTTATACCGTCACCATGCTTGGAAAAAACGGTGAACCTGTTTACTGTATGCTTTACAATTTCATGTTCTTGTTCATTTGTTTCTGGCATTTTTTGTAACTGTCCTGTATCCAAATGTGTATCGTTAACAAAGACAAATCTCCAAAATAAAGTACCAGTTCAACTTGAGAAATTGTTTTGGATATTATTGCTTTTTTTTGCAAAGCCTTTGATACAGATATACATATACTTTGATACAGATAAGTGTATTTGAGTGCACGTGCTTGAGAGTTGTACATGAGCATAATGAACACTCCAGTAATGCCATATAATACCATGTAAGCCTACACTTCCTGCTCCATATGTCAGGAAGTGTTCATTAATTGAAAATGGCCATGCAGAGTAAAAAGAAGAACTGATGCCATGTTATCTTACAGTTGTACTATCACTGAAATGAAGAGGAAATGTGTCTATGAAAATAGCTTCAAAGAATAACAAACAACTCGCCACAGCAAGACTGCGCTGAGATACAGAGGCCAGAATAAGTGAGGATGTTTCCATGTGTGGAAATGTGGAAATTTACAATGACAGTATAATTCGAAATGCAGTCACAGGATAAAGTCGACGTAATTATGAAGTGTAATATGTATTTTAAAGTCAGGATGTCCTAAATGTTGTAAATATGAGAAAATTGTTAAATGCAACAACAACAATGCAACGATGCAACCACAAGCGTGGCCAGACATCCTGAAAAGATCAGGACAGTCCTGAAATACAAGCAGTTGTCCCAAACTGTGAATCCTGTCCTGTTTGTCTTGAAAACTAACCATACAGTGATAGATAATATGAACAACAAATTAATCCTTAAAAATATTCGGATCAAATCACTTTCATGCAGGTTATAATTTCCTGCTGTTTTTAAAAATGTCCTGTTTGTTTTTATAAAACATATCAGAGTATTATTGATGTGTTTTCACTTGTCTTTTGCACTGATTAGGCTCTCATGAATAAAAGATTATTGATGTCATTCAACCTATAAACCTTAAACCTGATGACAGAGATTGCAGCAAGTAGTGCCAAAGAAATGTGTGATAAAAATATGTTTTTTAAAATAAATGTGTTTGTGACCTCCTAAAGATTAATGGCAATCTTATATGATAAAAAGAAGTCAAAAATAAGCCTAACACACCTGTCACCTGTGTCACCTGTGCATAATGATTCATGCATCTTGTAACCAGCCAAATTTCACCTCATCTGGTCACCATTGATTTAACCCACACTATCTATCCATGTCATTTAAAGTCCTCTCCTCTCTGAACGTTTGCATGTTTATATCTTATTGTTTTGTTTCTGTTCTGCAGAACAGGAACCAGCTGTAAACCAGTTTTAACTGAGTTGAGCCCTGTTTAACTGTAACAGATTTTACAATCCGTAATGTCACTTTTAATCTTCCTGTATAATAGTAAGAAATGAGAAAGTCAGTCCTGAATACTGTAGGCCATCAGCCTCCTCTGCTGAGAACATGAAAGTTGCTTTTCACGTAACAGATGGCCTGAGAGAACTGATAACTATTCAGTGTTTGCTCTCGCTGGTGGGTGTGTTTTACACCAAAATATGTTGGCATGGTTGTTTCACTTGGCACACAGAGAAGCCACTGCAACAAAGACATGGGCAACACTCAGGTTGAGGTAGGTTGGAAAGGTTCGCTGTGATTTTAAACATTTAATCTATTAGGTTAAGATAGATAGAGATGAAAAGACAAATAGAGATTTCTATCAGAGGGTTGTAATTATGGGAAAGAACGGTTGATAAACTTTGTATGTTTCTCTATAAGAGCAGCTACCCGTTCATATCTTTAATGGTTTTTTGTTCACAATTAAAATAAACTTAGATAAAGACAGTGAATACAATCTGTCATTATAAACTCCAACCTGGTGAAAAATAAATATGTTAAATTAAATTTTAGCGAACTTGAGCGTACTTGCAGACTAATCATCAGTATACTTCAAGCGTGTTAATGATTTTTTGGAGCAACTAATTTGGACAAATTATATATTAATTAAAATTAAACTGTAGAAAATTGTAAGTATATTTAGTGTACTTTCATGTGCTAAAGTGGAACAAATTCAAGTATACTTAGTACACTTAAAAGAGCGTATATGTAATCAAGCGTATGCTTGATTCTTGATTATTCATTCTTTGTGCTTCTTTTTCAAAGTACACTGCTCTATTAACCTTTATTAAAGTGCACTTTTTATAAGCATACTTAAATGCACTTCTAATTATATAAAATTAATGTGTCCTTCTCAAAGCATATGGTGTATTACAAAGGACATGAAAAAAAACTTTTCAAAAGCAAACTAGTTGTAGTTTAGTTGCAGTTTAGTATACTTCCTAAAAGTACACAATTTACAATACACTTAGAATACAGAACACTTTTTCTAGGTATTGCAGATTAGTATATAAAAAAAACAAGTGAAAAACAAGTATATTTGATAGTATATGAAGTATATGCATAGATAGATAGATAGATAGATAGATAGATAGATAGATAGATAGATATGTATTTAACTGAGTGTGTGTCCCTGACCGTGCAGCCTCCAGAGGAAGCCTTCTGCAACCTGGACACACACCGGGGTCTCCCGGTGGTCCAGCTCTACGTGATGCCGTCCTTCTTCCTGGCGGTGCTGATCCTCGGGCTGCCCCTCAACCTGCTCTCCCTCTGGGTGTTCTTCCACCGGCTGCGGCGCTGGACCCGCAGCACGGTGTTCCTCTTCAACCTGACCCTGGCGGACACTTCGTGGCTGCTGGCCCTGCCCTTCCTCATCCACTACCACCTGGACCGTCTGTACTGGAAGCTGGGACCGACCCTCTGCGGGGGGGTGAGGATGTTCTACCACAACTACTTCTACCTCAGCATCTTCTTCGTCACCTGCATCAGTGTGGACAGGTACCTGGCCATCGTGCACCCGCTGCGCTCCCTGGTGCTGCTGGGCCGGAGGCAGACGTGCGTGCTGTGCGTGTCGGTGTGGGTGGGGACTCTGCTCCTCAGCATACCTGTTGCGACCATGAGTGTGATCCAGACCTGTCCCGGAAGCAACCGCACCGTGTGCACCCTGTACATCCTAATGAGTGAGACCGGGGAGAGCCTCCCCTACTCGGTGGTCTGCTCCATCTTAGGCTTCCTCTTCCCACTGCTCTCCATCTGTTACTGCGGCCTGTACAGCGTCAGAGAGCTGCGCCAGAGGCCCTGCCGCCCGGACCCACATCACAAGCAGCGGCGGCTGCGCAGGGTGCTGAGCGCAGTGCTGGTCCTCTTCGCCCTCTTCTACCTGCCCTACCACCTGAGCCGAAACGCAGCCATCGTGATGCGGGCCGTGTACCCCGACAACCCTGCCTCCTGGCAGCGTGCAGACCTGGCCTTCGCCCTTGAGATGTGCTTCTGCAGCCTCATCACCTGCGTGAACCCGCTGTTCACCTGCTTCATAGGCGGACAGTTCAGGAAGGAGTTTCACGACACCTTCACTCTCGTGTTCTCTCAGTGTCCAGGCACACAGGTGGCCTCCATGATATCTAAGAGGACCAGCATGACGGTGAGGACAAGACAGGGGACAGCCACTGTCACACCTGCCTGTGCCTGCACCTAGATCCCAATGAGCTGTACAAATGTAAAACAGTAGGGGAGACCGGGGATGATAACACTTCTTCCTTGAGCATCAGTTACTCAGTGGCTGTTTATGCTAGATCTCTCAAACTTTGATCCATGGCACACATATTTGTCGACTAAAGATAAAACTCGCTTGGACATCTACTGAGTTAATGTCAAATACAAACAGCTGATGTGGTTCAATCTACCCCACTACTGGGGTGAGTTGTAACACTAGCTGGGGAAAGATGTAACAGTGAGAGGTAATTTGCTGAACTATGAACCACAGTATCTGACTTATTAAAGAGCTTTATTGAAGAATAAAAATAGACATTTTTTAATAAAATGGACAATTTAAAGTGACAAAAATACTTTAATTGTGTATGTGGACTGTATACCTGAATGTTTGCATAAGGGTTCAGTTACTGTCACAGTTGAGTCAAATGTAGATTTGACTTTGAGGACTGACAGTGTACACACTTGAGTTTTCATGCACACAATGCAGAAATTGTCAACATTTTAAATTCCCACAAAGTAAAAACCGATGTTTGTTTTTATCACATATGTATGCACCATACGTCTACCTTCATAAATGCTGATATATGACCCAACAATGACAAAAAAAAGCTGTTTTGTAGATATTGTCTGTATTTTAATGGTAATTCAGAGCTTTTTTGTTTTCCTGCAAAACGGTTTGAAACGATTGATGACTCATCCTGCACTCTGGGGCATTTCCAAATTTGCTTTCAGTGAAATGCTTTGTCGCTCATGATGCAGTGGAACATGTGAGGATAATACATGGTATGTTCACCGGAGCAGCCTGTGTTTCAGGGCAGTGGGTCTCACTGTATGAAAGCACAACTTTGTAAATATTTGGATTTGGGTGAAACTGCATTATATTTCATGGAGAACATATTTTCTCTTTTTCCCTCTGATGTCCTTAGCTTCAACTGTCATTTATTTAATAAGAGAGTTATGATGGACAGATGACTTTAGCTAAATTGTTGCTTAAGTAGTAGTCTGAGTCACTGAATGCAAACTGCGGGTGTAAATCCTGCCACTGGTCGCTTGCTTCAAGCACCATTGCAGCATCTGCTATCTTCGTTTTCAGAATCCCCAGAAAACAAGAACAACCTCTGAGCTGCAACCTACATGCTGAGAATAGCAAGGTAGTGTTTGAGACGCTAATAGTATGAGTGTTACCATTAGCTAACAGCTGTTAACTTTTCTTTTGCAGTGATATAGTCATTTTAATGCCAGAGCTCACCTCCCGACGTGCAAATGTGACACCAAAACAAATTCCCCCGTGACACTCTTTCACTGCGGTACCATTGCTTTACCAGGCTCAGTGCCGCCAGAACATTTTTTATTGGAAATGCAATGCAATGCAAACAAGACAGGATGTTTTTTTTTCCCTTACAGCAGAATGTGTATGCATGGAGCCAGACTTTTCTCCAGTGCTGAGTGCAGTGAAGAGAGGTCTGGCTATGCGAGACTACTTAAGTAGCTAACTGCAACTGTTAGCTGCCATTAGCAGAAAAGAGAACCGAGCTCTGTCAATGCTGACAGTCACTGGGACAAACAGCCTCTGAGATGGACAGGGAATACAGAACCACAGCTTTTTACAGAGTTTTCTAGTGGAAAAATAGAATTGCTCATTACTACAGTAACTTAGTTAACCGCTAACTGCTGTCAGCATGGTTAGCTGTGACTCTGCCTGGGGGTGCTGGGAGCCAAACCTGGAGAGAAAACCAGCTCAGCACTGGTCTGGATGTGTGACTGGGAGCTTTCAGTCCAGGAAGAATCAGCTAAGAGGACCACTCTCCCTCCTAGCTTTACATCCTTGAACCACTTTAGCTGCACAGTAAACAGGGGGTATAACGCACAGTGCTATTAGCTACTGTAAACGCCAATCAATGTCTCTCCCCTCCGAGTAACCAATCAGCAGTACACCAGCTGTTTCATGGGAACTTTATTGAACTGTTACGATAATCCTCCTCCTGAAGACCCATGACATGCTTAACAGTTTTAGCATGTGGGCTTGAAGGTAGCACGACTGCAAAGCATCATATTAAACCAGAGAAACTGCTACTTAAGGTTATGCAAATCAAACAACTGTGTCTACAATAAAAAGAGAACAAGGCAAAAATAATCTTGATGAAAAAATTACATTCTTACTGGAAAATCATTTTTTGTTTTAAAATCCATAATGTTGCTCACAGAGACATGACACTTCTCCTGCGAGCTCCTGATTGGTCAAACTGGTAGTGTTACAATTAACCCAGTGTTACAACACTCCCCGGTCTCCCCTAATGTTCTTTTGCCTGTCTGTATTATTTATTCTTGTAACTTTTTTGTATTTTCCTCTTTACGCAGAGATATGTTTAAGTTAAGCCAGCATGACAAATTAACTTCCACTGATACTTATCCTTCGGAAAGGTCTAACCATCAAAGACATTTACAATCTTCAACACATTAACATTTAAAGTCCGTCTACAGCAGTCATAAATATGTGCTCTGAGTTTGTCACACTACATGAACCACCCAAGCAAATTTAAATGATTAAAAAATTTACAAGTATATAACATCAAGTCTCAAAATCATGAAAAATAAGCGTTATTCTCTGCTCTGAAAAACTGGAGGTTTGTCTGCTGAAGGCACAAAATATTGATGCCTCCTGAAGTGTCAAATACTAATAGAACCTGAATTTGCATAGATTCGTACTAAAAGATTAACAAAATGTGTGTTTATGATGGTTATTTTGCTTGAGTTTACTAGGGCATATGGCTCCACAGCATCATTGAGCTACGCAAAAAAGTCCTGAACACAGGACTGGTAGAAAAAAACTCCACATTTCAGTATTATATAGTTCAAAGTCTTTTAGTTAGTCTTCTAACATGTATACTGTGTAAATAAGTAAATCTCTGAAATGTCTTTACATGGACTTTAAAAACAGACTGTTTTATGTTGTTTAGTTTCCAGGTGAAAAAAAAAATATTTTTTTTCTATTGGCTTTTAACTCTTGGATTGGACTTGGAAGTTGCTTGTGGATTCAATGACGGGGTTAGTGGTAGGTTTGTGTGGACTTCTTGACTTCTGTGTTTCAAGAGAAAATGGCCATGTTGCAAACGTCCCCCCCTGTACTTTCATCCCTGCTCTCCCCTACTTCTCTCAAGCACAATAAAACTGTATAAAACCTGAGTATGAGTTTAGTTTAATCACCTGATTTGTTTAATTGGTGGAATCAGATAAACACACTGTATGTAACAATGGTTTCCAATTCTTCATTTCATTTCTTCTTGAGCTCTGGTCTCTTAAACTTCCTCACGCAACACAACACTGCCTCTGCGTGGTTGACTGCATACTGTACTCTGGTTACACACGCGTGAATCGTCTGTCTTTAAAAAAAAAAAAAAAACTAGAATCTCAAATTTATTCAATTTAGTCAAGCTTTCAGTTAACGTGTCTCTGAAATTTTAATGCTGTCTTTCAGATGAAACTAAAACAGAGCTATAAGCGGATGTAGATGGAGGGTGGAGGTGTGGTGGTGATTGCTTTGTGGCCGCGTGCTGCAGCAAGTGATTTATAAGTGGTCGTGGCTCATCCTGAAACCCTCTCCTGTTCTGTTAGGTGTAAGTGAAGGAGGGAGGTTATGTAATTTGGTAATAGTGGTCGCTGACAGATTTTGAAGTAGTAATTGAATTAGAGAGGAGCAGGGAGCGGAGGGAGGGCGGAGCTGCTGACAGACAGGTGGATGAGCTGTGCGCTGTCCGTCCGCGCTGCTCAAACCTCCTCCGGCTGCTGCCTCACCGGAGATCCTCACCTCAGATTAGACCGGAGCTCCGACAACCTGCACCGGCTCCACATTTTTTCACTTTTCACACCTCGATTTCTCATAAAACAATCAAGTTTTATTTTATTATTATTTTTTTTAATTTTTATTTTGCTGGTTTCTTATCGCTGGCTGGATCTTAAGATGGCACTGCATGGATTAACATTGCGCAAGGCAGAAGCGGACTTATTTGACTGCTGTTTTGTGACTGTGAAAGCAGCTCTTTCTGACTGAACGTGTTTCTCCATTTTCTGCCCGATCTTCCCAGGACATAAAGACGTTTTCTGCTCAAAAGACCGAGGCGTGCTATTTGGATTAATGTCTCAACAATATGCTCATTAATGCAGCACTTCCATTTGTTATAGTATTATAGATTTTTTTTTAAGATATTTTGGATATGGAGCCAGGAAAGGAGCGAGCTCTCCCTACCTCTAAAGAGGGACTAAAACAAATCGCAGGAAAGGCCCTCGGGAACCTGTACAGGTAAGGATGAAGAAATTCACATTTCTGTGTTTTTTCTAAATCACAGAATTATATCGATTTAGGAGAAATTAAAACTAGAAAATACCCAGATGTTAACATGTCACACAAAACGTGTGTTGACTTTAAATGTGTTTATTAGTGGATTACAATGAAATCAGGAGGGAAATCTGTTCTTTATGAGATGAATCACGGACAGGATGCTGGAAGCAGAGTCGTGTGGCCCGAATATTTAAGGATCAGATATTTCCCTGGAGGATGAGCCCCTCCACCAGCAGCTGTGGGTGTTTTTTAATAATTAATGAAACAGAGCGAGTCGTGACACAAGGTCGGAGGATATCTATTACCTTATGTATCCATCTATATTAATTCAAGATCGATGGACTTACCAATTGACTTCCTATATTCTTTATACTGTCACAAGGAGCTAAATGAAACGTAATCCAAAAGAAAACTGTAAATCAAACAGTTTTAAAATGAGAGAAAGGGGGCAGGATGTGGAGGGACTGTTTTTCAGATGTATAAAATTGAATTGTTTTAATTCTCATTGAAAATGTGACTAAAATTTAGTATTAGGCTGGAAAACCGATTTTTCTTTAGACAGATAAGCTGGAAACATATATTTTATTAGGCATACACATATTTTAGTGACAATTTGTGCAGGCACACATCTTTTTCGTTTATTTTTGGCTCTAAAATGTCTTTCAGTTGCTGAATTTGATTCCAAGCTGCCACACAGAAACGTGACTCAAATGTATGAAAGGGGAAAAAAATCTGTAGGTTTAATTTAAGCTGTAGCAGGCCTCTGGATGAGGCCTTCACATTTCAGTGTTTAGTTTTTCAATTAAGCTTACATTTCTATGCACAAAATTCAGGTGAAAGCCAGAGCAGAATACCAACGCCATATTCACGAGATGTAATTAAAGAATAAACAGCGCAAAATGAACTCTAAACAACGGTGATGCTGATATTGCTGCAATGCGGTATTAAGGTCATTTTCTCTTCGTTTGCCAACGAGCCTTTCTTTTACAGCAACATGGAGAATTTCAGCAGGAAACGAAACGGAAAAAAATGCAGTTTGAGTTAAATTGGAAAGGTGCAGGCTTTGAGGGGCCTGAGATTTTTTTTTTTAAAGAGGAAAATGAAGAGATTGTCGAGGCCTGTCGTTGAAAGAGCACAAAGTAAAGATGAAAGCCAATTTCCTCTGTGATATAAGCTGAAAATATCCTATAAGAAGCATGTCGATGAATATATGAGAATACACAGAGGATTATTGATGGTGTTTTTGCAGAAAATCATCAAAATCTTTATATTTTCCACTGATAACTCCACTTAAAGCTGCTCAATCTGCCTGGATGTTTGATTGTATGCATCCAAGTGTCGAGATTTGAATTTAAGCTGAAAAAGAGAGCATGTGATCGGGTTGTTGTTGTGGTGCAGGCGGCTGGAGAAGCGGCAGCAGACAGGTGAGCAGATCGAGCTGACGGAGGATGGCAGACCCGCGGCGGAGCAGGAGAGGAAGAAGCCCCTGGTTGACTGCACATGCTTCGGGCTGCCGCGCAGATACATCATCGCGATGCTGAGCGGGCTCGGCTTCTGCATCTCCTTCGGTATCCGGTGTAACTTGGGTGTGGCCATCGTCAGCATGGTCAATAACAGCACAATCCATCAAAACGGCAAGATCATCATCAAAGAGGTGCCTCTAAACTCCGCCCCCGTTAGTTACGCCCCACCAGAACCCAACCTTGATAGGTGACGAGGGCCACAGTTAAAAAAAAAAAAGTCCTGGAGAACATCAGCTGAGTCTGTGTGGACTTTTTGTCCTGCAGTGAGGCTGCAGCTAATGATTATTTTCATTGACGATTTCTCGATGACTCAATTAGCTGTCTGCTCCATAAAATATTAGAAAATTGTGGAAAATATTGTGAAATTTCTTATTTTTGTCCACAACCCAGTTTACTGTCATAGAAGACTAAACTAGAAAATATTCACCTTTTAGAAGCTGAAATCAGAGAATTTTGACTTTTTTTTTCAGGAAAAAATCAAATCAATCACTCAGTTATCAAAATAGTTGTTAATTAATTGAACACTTGACAGCTAATCGATTTATCAACTAATATATAGTCTAGCTGTAGTCTAGTTTTTTCACATTTTCCTTCATAACTCAGTGTTTACTCAAAATACACTGGTCATCTTTTAATAAGAAACATATATGTGCACTAATTGATAATATTATTTTCACTAATAAGAACAACACTATAATATTAAATTTCATGCAATTTCATGCAAGCAATTTTACCACTAAAATAATCAGTGATATCAGCCCACTGTACTTCAAATAAAAGCACACCTCAAGGTAATTATATTACTGCAGTAGTATTTAAAAATGTCACTTAAGTTTTGTTTTTTTTTGTTTTTTTTAAATATATATAAGGATTAGGTGTCAGGTATCGTCTGCAGTCAAAGCACAAGCTTATTTCTATTTCTGCAGAAGACTAGGCAGCTGTTCTGGTTGTAACTAGATTTTAATTACTTGAATTTGAATTTAATTAATTTTCTATTTAAATTTACTGAAATATGACACTGGGCCATGTGGCTTGGGGCAACTGTAAAACAACCATGATAAATTCTTCTATGCCAGCTATAGCATTAAATATATTAGCATAGCTGTTCTTATTTATTTTTAGCCGATAACACAGAGAAAAAAAAAATGTGTAAGTGTAAATTTGCAGTAATCTTAACTTTAGCGAGCAGAAGAAAAATACTATATACCCAAAAAGCAATTTCCATTCCTCAAAATCAGTTTTTTATTGAAAACGTTTGGTGAGGTGAAATGATTCCGCTCCAGAGAATCCTACTGAGCATGTGCAGAGTCAGTGTCATCACTCTAGCTTGTTTCTGATTGCAGGAATTTTACCACTTATTGCAATTTCTCACTTTTTTTTTTTTTTTAATTTCCTAAAAGTCAGTTTATTTTGCATTTTGATTAGTTGATCCATCACCTTATGTATCCACTGATGTCTGCAAAGGTGTTGAAACATCCCAAAAAAAATCTGATATTTTAATAATAATAATCTGATATCTTTCTAAACATATTTCCTACTGTCAGTATTTCACACTTCGATAAGAAGAAATTAGATTACACTTTTAATAAATAGGCCCCTGTTTCAATGTTTTACACCTGTTTTAAATTTTACCAGAGCAAAAAAGGGAAAGTGTTTAAATTCTGTCTTTACTTCTGTGTGTCCAAAAGAAAGCAAAATTCAACTGGGACCCAGAGACCGTGGGGATGATTCATGGATCGTTCTTCTGGGGCTACATAGTGACTCAGATTCCTGGAGGGTATATATCCTCCAGATTGGCTGCAAACAGGTAACTGCATTCGATCATTAAAAAATAGCCCTAACAAATAATGGGGGTGGGGTATAAAGAAAGAGATCTCTTAATAGGGGGGTTACAATATTAGATTTTCACTATGCAAATATAATGGCCAACGGAATTCAGGATTACAATATTATTGCATTATCTGTAGAAAACTTGAACAAAACAGCAAAAAATAATCAGTCAAATTCATCTTTAACTTTGTTTAAGGTCAAGGGTTACGGAAAGTCTGTAACAATAATTGAACAAAAGCGTATAAAAAGTACAATTACATTATTTATATGATATTAGTGTGTGTATTCTTAACATGGTATCAGTATTTCACTTTTAAAACATCACGGTTAATGGCAATACCATTATATCGAAACACAGCTATTTTTGAGTATCAGTTTCTCTGCAGTAGATGTGTTCCTGTTTTAATTTATGTAGGTGTAATATTTGTCCTATTCAGTCGGTGTCGGTCTCATGGCTTGAAGAAAAGGAGTCTGACCTTACAGCAGATAAACTGGGGATTTGGCTGATGCCCACCAGGCGTGCCTCCTCATGTTAATGAGCTCCCATGGGACCACCATGTCTAATCCTTTATGTTCAGAGGCATGGCAACCACATCAGCCAAAGCCCGGTGTGAAATGTGGATCTGAGTAATGATTGCAGTATGATTTCAATGGTCATATACTGCCTCTATACCACATAATTTCACCAACAACTGATTACTCAGCTACAATTAGACAGAAGGAGTAAAGCAACATACAACAATGGACAATGTGTCTTAAAAACACAGTATAACACTAAATCTGTAAAACCCCTATTAGAAAATAATGTACAGTGGTGCTATAGGAGGAGATAAAAAGCAATCAAAGCAGTATAAGGTCACAGTATGAGTCTTTGTGCAAGATTGTTAGACATTTCATGAGGGAAAAGGGGCCTAAATAAGATGCAAATCTTTGAAGAGCTTCATCATGCCAAGTCAGCTGAGCCCACTGACGCCTTCTGCTGCAAACACCTCCTGTCCTCCTCACTCCCCTGGAAGCTGAATAACTGCCTGTTGTGCGTGTGTGCCGTCCAATTAGGACTGATTTATCTTCCTCACCAGCCTTTATCCTTCCAGTATGTAGTAAAGAATCCAGAGACGGTTACGAATACATCAAAAACTAGTATGACCTGTATAAGAAATGTGTCTATACAAAATCTAAGTCATCTGGAATTTGAAAATACAAATATACATTATATACAAGCTGATATTATCTGGAATTTAGTAACCTCAACTTAACCTTTTTTCTTTTTTTTTCTTTTTTTTAGCTTTTATGCATTTAATAACAGGACAGCTGAAGATATGGAAAGGGGGAGAAGTAGTGTGTTTTGGGAGGGGGTGACATGCAGCAAAGAGCCAAAGGGACTTACAGTTTCGGTATATGGGGCGAATGGTTCTATGTAGTTGTTCTTAATGCCTGCCACCGGATTAGATCCTCCTTGAAATCAGATTAAACTAGCCATTTTTCTAGCCAAGGTTAAAGTGAGTAGTATGATTGCTAATTACAAGGAAGCAGATGGAGATTTTTATTTACGTAATTTGAAGTATGGTAGTTCACAATGAGTGTGCTGCTGGACCTGACAGGAAATGACGTGATTCACTTGTGTTTAGACAAAGACTGTGATTAAGCTAATTGATGTCCTTTTTTCTCTACTGTTTAAACCTGGGAATAAAAATGTGTCTTGTTTGATAAATAAATGACATATTAAATAATGTATTTGAAGTGTTTCAAATACAAGCTCTTAAAATATTTTATTACAAATTGCATTTTATTTTTTTTACCCAGCAAAATGTAATTTTCAAGAGGCTCAAAAGTAATCAGATATGTATTTTAAATACACCTAAAGGATAAATCTGTAACATATTAATTGTAATTTAATATATATTATATAATGTAATATCAGTGATTTTGCTCCTCCTTTGTTTTAGTTTGCCAGTTTCACGAGTTAAAATTAATGGCTAACACTCACAGAAAGAGTTAGTGTCTGTATGAGTTGTAAGAAATCATAAATAATCTTTTAGAAGAAGGAGATGTTCATAATGGTTACATTGAACAATATGTTAATGGAGTCTGTCAGGCAGTAAGACAACGTGTTACCGCCTGTCAGACTGTCTGTTTGAAACGGTGGGCTTTTGTTTTCAGGATAATGGGCTTCGCTTTACATTGACAGACAACTGACAGTCATAAACAGCTGATCCACTTACAGTGTAGGACTCATCGCCACTTGTTATCGTCATATCATAGTGTTGCACTTGTCTTGCACTCCTGCAGTGTTCCTGCAGCCTGCCTGAGCTTCTTTGCATCTGGAGAAGAAAGGAGCAGGGGGAAAGAACTCACTTCAGCCATAAACAGTATATTAAATAGGATTTCAACCTATTTAATACACTATCAATGGCTCTAACTTGCTATTTGGACTGCAGTACTTATTTCAGAACGAGTAACAGCTATATCCTGCTCTTTTAATTGAAATAAAGCCCTTAACACTGAATCGTATATTTTACCACTCATTCACTGTTTTAATCTCTTTGAGAGGCTGCCTTGTTGAATAAGATGATCTCGTTTTGAAAATATTCTGACAAATAATCTCAACATGCTGTTTATTATCCAGAGTTTTTGGGGCTGCCATCGTGCTGACATCAACCCTGAACATGTTCATCCCATCTGCTGCCCGGGTGCACTATGGATGTGTCATCTTTGTGAGGATATTACAAGGGCTGGTGGAGGTACTGATGCACAGTTTGCACATCACATCCTGACCTTTAAAACGCTCAAAAATGATGCCTCATTATCAAGCTGAGAGCTAAACTCGACCCCTAATGAAATTGTCCTGACATTCTGTGTCTGACAACGTTTTACAGAAATCCTCCATTCATACTGGACTCCCTCGCTTTTTTATTTGCACTTGCACTGGAAAATGAATCCTATTATGCACAAGTTCCATTCACAATACTGTATACAATTGTCAGATTAGTCCACAAACAGCATAAAACCCTGAATAGCTGGGCTTACGTATGTTGGTTTAGCTGGCTAAAAGAGCTCCATGTTCACATAGAAACACATAGAACAAAAGAGATAAAAAACACTTGATGCAGGCGGCGCCCACAGCTCCACAGAAAGAAAAAGATTTCAGAGAGAGATGCTATTATCAGACTCAAGGTCATCCTCTTTTGTTATTTTGTTTTGCTGCATGCTGCCGTTTCAATAGCAGCTCACGACCATGAGAGAGGGAGCCGCCTGTGTGCAGCGCCCATCGACTTATTACTGCAAATTAAACATTAGCATTTCAGGGTGTCTCCCACTGCAAGCCCCAGCAATTTGTGTCTATCAATAGTTGATTGTATGCCACTTAGTGTGTAATGAAGATTTAATGGGAGCAATTCAGTTTTTTTCTCATGAAGTGGGAAGTCAGCCTGAATTTGCACCGACTCACACCTAACCCATTAGTCTCTATTAGAAAGGTCAGCTACAATGCACGTCAGTTTGTTTGTTATTAACTCCAATTTGTCTTGCACGTCTTTGGCAAATGAGATCAGACCATGTCAATCAAGCAGGATACCTTCACCTGTAAATCCTGTTGAGTGAAAGCAGGGAAAGAAATGTAAAATTTATTGAATTTAACAAACCAAACAGTTTACAAGAAGATTATTCGCATCAAATTGAGAAAAACAGATTACATTTATTGAAAAATGATGCTAATATGCTCCTAATATGTGACTCTAATGTCATTTGTCACCGTGCAGGGAGTGACTTATCCAGCCTGCCATGGGATCTGGAGTAAATGGGCTCCACCGCTGGAAAGAAGTCGTCTCGCAACCATCTCCTTCTGTGGTACAAACCTACACACACACAGTCCTATTTCTGAGAACTGCACTGAAATGCAGGTTTAGAATGACAAAATATTGCTCCTAAAATGTATGTAAACGTGTACTGAACACACTTGTCGCTAAACACTGGGACAGCCCTGCAGCCAGGATCAAATTCTGCTCCATCATGTTGTTTCATCTTGTTTCAGGATCCTACGCTGGTGCAGTGATAGCCATGCCTCTGGCTGGGATCCTGGTTCAGTACACAGGGTGGTCCTCTGTCTTCTATGTGTATGGTGAGTCTCACTGTCATGGACTGATTTAATTTTAGCATCTTAGAGACCTGCAGGGATTTATTGGCAGTTTGTGGCAAACATGGAATATATTTTGAATGTTTTTATTAGTGTATAATAACCTGACAATAAGAATCGTTGTGTTTTCAATACCTTCAATACGAAACTTTAATATCACCTCATCCATGAACATGATTTCTGCCCGAGACCTGTCAGATTTTCATCCGCAATTATCAGTGACAATTTAACAATGAAGACAACAACTCCAATGATCCTATCCTACTTCACAATGCTAGCAAACTACATGTTTTAGATATGTGAAGATGTTTTAAGGTTGGAAAAAATCATCTTATTCCTCAGTCTCAGTATCACATACTGTATATTCTGCTTGATCCAGGTCATTATTGATATCTTGTGCATCATTTTATACACATTTCCCCAAATTTCAGTCTGACATTTCTGGTATCTTTAGAAACTTTGGGATCTCCACTAGAAATTAACACAAACTTCTGAGGGTCCGTGCAACATTTGGCTGCACAGCTTGAGATTGTGATGACTGAAGTGTTTGATCCCTCTCTTGATCTCTTCAGGTTGCTTCGGGATTTTTTGGTACTTGTTCTGGATCTTTGTGTCCTACGAGAGCCCAGCGGAGCACCCGACCATCACTGACGAGGAGCGTCGTTACATCGAGGAGAGCATTGGTGAAAGCGCCCAGCTGATGGGTGCAATGGAGGTGAGTTCTCAGTCTGTACCTATCCCTTGATTTGTAACATTACAACAAGTGTTTTACATCCACTGATTGTCTGTTTGATTTAACAGAAATTCAAGACCCCCTGGAGGAAATTCTTCTCCTCCATGCCCGTCTATGCAATCATCGTGGCCAACTTCTGCAGGAGTTGGACCTTTTATCTGCTCCTCATCAGCCAGCCAGCATACTTTGAAGAGGTGTTTGGGTTTGAAATCAGCAAGGTAAATAAATACCTTATAATACCCTAAATTATCATTCAACATCACTTGATATTAGATTACAAACTCAGCTTGTAGTGATTAAAAACAGAGAATTATCACCTGTATTTGTGGTTCCCCTTGGCTTTACAGAACTTTATCACAAGTTTCAACTCATTGCAACTTCACGGTTTTGCTTCACTATCACTGCTCTCATAGTGTTGCTTTTGCCCCATTAGGCAGTTGTTTTCAGTGGAAAAGCTCTAAAAACACCTGCACACCACCAAAAGACTGATAGAAAAAGTTAGTGACAAGATGGTGAACACAGTTGAGCATTTAGCAACTATAAAGCCATATATTTCTCTTGTGAGATGGTGGAGACCAAAAACAGAGCTAAAAGAAAGTGAATATTAGACTTTTATTTGCCAGGACACCTTAAACATGTCTCCAAATGAAGCTATGTAACTGCTGGATATATATAAGACAACAACAAGTTAGCATAGATCATTTTCAAAGTTTATGAAATATCAGTGTCACTGTTGACGTCACAACTTCCAGTGACCATAACTGGGGTAAAAAAGAAGTTGTTGTAGGATTGTTTTACTGGAGTCAACATAACAGAATGTATGAGTTTAGTAGTATGATGGAAACTGTTCAGCATGCACAGATTCATCGACACAAATCTCATTATATCTGTGTTCCTGTTTTGTAGCAGGTGTTATAGTGTTTTACTTTGTGTTCCACAAAGACTCAGCTGATTCCACAATTCTGTTGCTGTTATTGTTTGTTATTAAGAACAAAATGTAGTCTGTCAGTGTGACTGTGTGCACAGCTGGTGACAAGCTCCTCAATACAAGTACATCTGTAGAGTGAAGTGGCTGCCTTTTTAAGCTGGAATTATACTTTCCACATCTGTGAGCGCAGGAGAGTCCGTGAGGGTCCGTGTGATGTAACAACTACAGCGTTAAATCACCTCAATACTGTATTTCCTGTCATCAAACTGGCCTCCATTGGTCTCAGAGGCTGTGTTCCAGTCTAATAGGTCTGCAAATTGATCTGAGTAGCTAACAGCAGCTACAGCACACTTAGCGGGCAATGCAACAGTGACATCAGTTTTACAAGAGAATAGGTCCATGTAGCAGCAATCCCCTGCTCTGAAATGGGTGGCTTGAAGTGTTTTTTTTTTTTTTTTTTGGCTTTCTTTTTTGTGACTAACGAATAAATGAAAACTGGGACATCCACGAGTGTGGACATCCACGTACCACCAGTTTGGGTCTCTATGCCAATCCCACAGATGACCATCTAGTACATATGTGGAACGCGTCCTGCAGGTGTACTCCAGAAAGCAGAATAAACAGAACTACTACGTGTCTGTGGTGTCTGCAGCCATAAGCTGGGCTTTGGAGAGAAATGGTTTTCCTTGACTTAAAAATCAGTTTCAGCCAGATGAATGAAACGATATCGATCCAAACTGAAAATATTTCATGACATCATTACTTTTTTTTTTTTTTTTACAGTATTTTGATGTGAAACAGTAGAGTAAACATAGCTGCTACCAGTGATACTAATTAAGGTTCTGTTCCATTCAGGTCAGACACAGTCAGGGTGCCGCTATTGTGCATGTGAGCTCACTGGAAAGTCTCTGCTACACTAAATAAAACACTAATTAGTATTATTCACAGCTGTGTTTACCTTAATGTTTCATATCAATATGGCTGCTATGAAAAAGGTCTGTCCCTCACTTTGTAATAATCTTACTCCTTTGACATAATCTTTAACTTGTTTTAGATAATAGCTTTGAACACTGACTTACGAAGAAAAATGCCTTCTTATTGTTTTGGTCATTTTTTGTTCCCGCTGTCAGTGAGTTAATGCGTCAGACAAAGCAACAGATTCCATCTAATCTTAAAATGTCATAATCTTTGCCCTCCATGGAGAGTGTGAAGCATGAATCAAGCTGGTTTGGCAGGTGTAATTCAGCTGCTGTGATTACTGCAGCTGAATTATTGCTCAGATGTGATGCTGGAGACAGAGGTTGAGACAGACACAATCTCTTCTGTTATGACAGTTTCTTTGTAGTTGTCACATTTGCTTCAGACAAGTGTTTGATGCTTTCTCAGGTTGGAATACTGTCAGCACTCCCTCACTTGGTCATGACCATCATCGTGCCCTTAGGAGGCCAGTTAGCCGACTACCTGCGGACTCACAACATCATGTCCACCACTATGGTCCGGAAAATCATGAACTGTGGAGGTGAGGCTTTGATGGTCAGGTCTCAGTCTGTTAAGTTCTTCTCATCAGTCCATCAGTTAACTCATGTCTTGCTGTTTTCAGGGTTCGGTATGGAGGCCACTCTCTTATTAGTGGTTGGTTACTCTCACAGTAAGGGCGTGGCCATCTCTTTCTTAGTTCTTGCGGTGGGTTTTAGTGGATTTGCAATATCAGGTGAGTCTGAAAACAATGGATTCTAGTTCAATTTATGAGTTTTATGGCGTCCAAAGGAGCACAAAACTCAGAAAATTTACTCTTTGTTGCTGCAGGTTTCAATGTCAACCATCTAGACATCGCCCCTCGCTATGCTAGCATCCTCATGGGTATATCCAACGGTGTGGGTACCCTGTCAGGGATGGTCTGCCCTCTAATAGTGGGAGCCATGACCAAAAACAAGGTGAGTCAATTCTATGCATACAGTGAATGTTAATGCAGATAGGAATTTTTAAAGCCCCTGAAAAAGAAATTTTGAATCTCGAGTATTTCTCTGTAACATTAAATATTCAAAACAAAATGTGCAACAATTAAAGGTGAAGTTTGGTAAAAAAAAAAAAATAAATAAATAAATAAATAAATAAATAAATAAATTGTGAGGTAGGCCTATTTTGGATCGTTCAAAAGTGGTCATGGCTTCATGAACACAGTGCAATACAGTGTTGTGGAATGAATCTACACTTCCCTCACCCATGTTGTTAGATCAGGAAGTAGAAAATGGTTAAATGAATAATTTAGATCTCATCTGCATTATCTGGAACTGCAAACAAACACATGCATCACTCTGCTAGCTACTTACAAGCTAATGGTCAAGTGGGGTTTATATGGGTGAGATGTCACTGTTCCAACATTGGGTTGTAAGCCCATTTGTGTAACAGCCCGTTATCCTGACAGCCATTGCCCATTGCTTTGAAAATACACACTCTTCCTGAACTTTTAGTTTAATGGCTGCTGCCTGTCTCCATGGTGCTTAATCAGTGAGGATTTTACCCTTAATAGGGTATCTATCTGACCATACACCAAACAATTGAGCTTACTGTCACAGACAAATTTTCAATGTCAGAATAACTCTAACTGCAGGGAGACTACATTTTCGGAACAGTGGGTCTTTGGAGCAGTGGGAAATTTGTTTTTGAAATGGGACGTTTTTCAGTCCATTGGAGTTTTGGAATAATAAGCTAAATTTATGTAAACACCTCCAAGTTCATCAAAAACATGTTCATGTTTTTGGCATTGTGATATAAAAATACTCAAAATACTTTGTGGACATGTATTTGACACATAACAAGAGACAAATTCTTTTCATTTCACTGTGTCTCCCACACTCAAAAGCTCCATCGGGATGGAGTGGGTGTAGTTTGACCTGGCCTGTCAACACAAGTGCAACTATCATGAGATTCTGACTCAAATGTTGATTGTGACTCAAATGTTGCTAAATCAGTACACAGAGATGCATCGACTCAACTTTTCCCCACCAAAACCACAAATACAGAAATCACTCATGTAAAATAATCAAAACTGTTCAAGCTTTGGCAGAACCTTTAGGAACTCAACGCTCATGGTAAGAAGTCAGTTGAGAAAATATATTGATCAGAGTGTCTATTTGCCTCCAGGTGAGACTAGTCACCTGGCAGCTACCCAACTATTAACACCCCTAATTGAAATAGAGAATCTGGGACACCTGTACTTGGTTAGGTTTAGGAAAAATCATGGTTTATCTCTGACATGCAGCCCCAGGGACAAACAGTGTTGTTGGCTCCGGACATCTGGGTCCATGTCTCTGCCATGCTAGACTATATACACTCAGGTGTAAACAGCCACATTGGTTATTTTGGTACTAAAAGCATCTGCCAATATTACTCCATCATCAGGGCCTTTAAGAAGTGACTCAGTCTGACTGTTTTCTGCCTCTAGACCCGGGAAGAGTGGCAGTACGTCTTCCTCATTGCCTCCCTCGTGCATTACGGGGGTGTGGTGTTTTATGGACTCTTTGCATCTGGGGAGAAACAGCCATGGGCCGACCCTGAAGACACCAGCGAGGAGAAGTGCGGCTTCATCGATGAGGATGAGCTGGCTGAGGAGACGGGCGACATCACGCAGGGTTACGGCGCGATGGGCGGTCCAGCTAAAAGCTACGGGGCCACTGCGCAGCTGAACGGAGGCTGGGTGCAGGACTGGGATAAAACGGAGGAGTATGTGCAGGAACCGGCGGGAAAGATGTATTCTGAGCGTGGCTACTCTTAAACCAGACAGCTGTGGTGAGTCTGAAAAACAGACTCTCCGTCACGGATTGCACAAATAAAAGCATTATCTTAGATATTTAAATCCATTCTGTGTATTCAAGTAAAACGGTTAATAGTTTCAAAAAGCCAGTGTAAAGAATTAGTTCATTGCAATGCAGAACAATCCTCATTAGATCCTCACGTTTCTCATCACATCTACCTACTGTAGGGCTTCACTATACAGAGAGCGGCCTGTGTTGTACTTCTTATCCCAAACCTCATCACTCTACTTGAACAACATGAGCCAGATGACACTGCAGTTGACCATCACGTAGGGTCTTTCTCTGAAATACCACTCTGATTGCACTGAAACTAAGTATTCAAAAACAAAATTCTATTCTGTTTCTTAAATGTGTTTTATGTACTGTATATACCTGTATACTGTTTCTGTGAGACTATTGTGGATTTTGGGTCGTTGATCTGTGTTAACATTACTATAAAAGGCCATATTTTTCATGGACAGTACCTTTTCAGGGAGATGTCTGCTTGCAAAAAAGGTCTTCTTCTTCTCAAGCAAGGCCTATAATACACTATGACAAAAATAGCGTGAGTGAACCGTAGAGTTTTAGTGTGTGTTTGTTTGCATGAATTTGCTCAGATCAATGTTTCAGATGCAGCCGCCTCACAGTCATCGGTAGTCCTCATTCAGCCTGCCTACCGCTTTGTTCTTAGATTAAGTGTCTTCTGCCATGATGATAAATAATAAAATGAACTTTTCATAATCAGGTTCCAGTCGTGATGTGAGACAAATCAAAAAAGTTTCGAAGGCGGTTGCTCAGAAGACATTGTTTATTGATGTTTGGTGTGCACTGCAATAAATTCTGTGTACCAGCCGCCACCCATCACATTCTGTTTTGTAATGTAACGCTGGCTTGCTGTATCTAACTGTAATTGTTTTGGAGTCATGTGATGATCAACATTAAGGTGTGTGTTTTAACAAATTACTAGTGTCTGGAGAATCCAGCTTTAGTGCTCATGACGCAGCGAGGAATGCAGTACTGTATATGAACAACCAGGTTTTTGTGCTCTCTTGGTGTTTTCTTGGTTGTTCTCATCGTCACCAAAAGTACTTTATTGACACTTTGATATTGTCAAGTTTGAGTGGACCACATGAATTAATAGATGGCTCTTCCACCTGACTTTATTTGCTATTTGAACACTTTATTCTTTTTGCTGTATGAAATCTGCAAGGATGTTTAAAAATATATGAATATATAAGAATGTTTAAGATGACCAAAAGATGCTATTGCGGCTTTGTGCCTGAAGTTTATGTAAAACAGATAAATGTGATTTTATGGCTTCTAATATTGTGTTTAATGAAGAGGTATGTTGATGTCAAAAAGTGTTATAAAATACTCATATCATTTTATATAAAAAAACAACCAAAAGTCACGATTTTGTCATTCTTAGTCATCTTTTTTGAGATGTTCTGATACCATTTTTTCGTTCGTGATACTTTTTTCTTTTTAAGGGAATAATCTTGAATTGCAATGATCCTGTGCTCATGTTTCTTGAAGTGTTACTCTTATACACATGTATTAATATTCTGATACATTCTAATTATATTATAGGAATAAAATTAAGGACTTGTGTAAGAATGTACTTAGATAAAAGTAAACTTTACCTTACTACGTTACATTTAGTTTTTCATGAATAATAATTATTTTTTTTAAACAGCTGTATACTACTGTATTTCAGACATAACTGTGTGGCCTGACTCAGGTTAAAAAACTTTTTCAAATGTGATGCTGCTTGGAAGTAGCAGGGACCGGTTTAGGGGCTAATAAACTACATAATACAGCGATGGTGCATATAGACTTGTGTACTCACAAGTCTCTAAACACTTGGCTCAACAAAGACTGAGGACAATCTCTCAGCTTTCATTGCTAAAACCGGGTGGAAATATTTCTTTTATAAAAAAAATAATTGTTCAACCAATCCAAAGTCTTTAGGGCAGCCCTTCATTTCGGCGTGGTGACATCATGTGCTTTCTAACGAGGAGTACAGGGGGAGGGAATTGTTTCTGGTTAGGCAAGATGTAAGGGATGTAGGTTTGTTCGTGGTCACTCCTGCTCCCGTTCAAGCAGCTACCTTGCATTTAGAAATCCCCAGGCGGTCAATCAGTGGTGGGATATTGCAAGACTATGGTTTTCAGTATCCAGTAAGACCAACCCTACATCTTTTCATCTTGTGTGTTGATGTAATATACTGTAGTACAGTCAGCTGTTTATTTGCAGGTTAGTGGTCCTTGGAGACTGGAGTCAGACAACCTAACCAGTTAACCACCTTCTACCATCAGCATCATGCATCTCCTGTTCTCTCCACGTTCCTCATTAGTAAATCAATGACTGAGGTCTCTTGAGTCCAAGGGATGACTATTGGAACTGGTGGCCTGGTAATTGGTAAAAGGAGAGAGAGCAGCAATGTTAATGCTCTTACTGAAGTTTACATCCCTACAAACCAGGATCATTGTCTGTCTTCCCAAAGAGTCCTGACTTTAATATGCAGCGTTAAATCTGCAGCTGTCGAGGTGTCATATAGGTGCATAAATGCGTGATAAACCTATTAAATCTCGCTGCAGCATCTCACACTTTTCTGAATTGTGCCAGAAAAAGAAAGCTCAGAGGCATGACTGAAAAGGAAATACATTGTGAGAATGCATGATGTGTAATGTGGAATATCATACTTGCAGCAAACCTTGATTTCTCTTACTGTGTCCTCTACACCACTGAGCTCAACATGCTACATGCAAACACATTCAACTATTGACCCAGTTCCTGCATTAAATCTAATTGCATGACAAATCAATACTGTTTAAGTCTGGAGTGTGTTGGAGTTTTAAGGTTTGGATTCAGAATAAATGTTGGTGACAAGAAAGGTCATGCTACCGCATAGTTGTCACTGTATTTCCTGGTAATTAGTATTCCCATGTTTGCTAAAAAAAAAAAAAAAACAATGAACAAAACACATTAAAACATTTTAATCAGCCATTGTTGGCAGGGTCAGGCTTGTGAGCAGTGGTACTAACCAAGGATGATAGTTAGCCAAACCCCAGGAAGCTGGTACTGTATTGGGAGTGCGAGCAGGTGACACTAAGCATCAGGTCACTGTTTATATTTTTATGTTTGCTGTGCACTTCATTGGTTACTACAGTGTTGCTCACTACTCGATTTAGAGTACCTTTCACCACAAGTAAATTATCCAATTCCCCTCATCCTTTTCACGTTCTGAATTACATATGCGCAGAAGAAATTGTGTGTGTGTTGGTTGACAAACAAGCGTGTGCAGAATGTGCTAAATTGTACATACAGTTCCAAATGGAAAAAAATCACCAATAATTCCTTTGCTGTTGAACCCCATATTAGAGAACGAGAGAACGAATGACCAGTCAATTAAATCTGAAGTCAGAGGTGCGCAGAGTGAACATGAAAGGTGATCTAACCTTCTGTGGTGCCTCAGTGCTGCTCTGCAGTTTGTCCAACACACCGATCTGTAGGCCAACAAACTGCAGCCCATCAGTGAGGTGGTAAATAATTCAGGGAATCATGGCGTCCATCCATTTATATGCATCACTCTGAGCTTCTCCCTGCAGCAGAACGGCTCGATGGTGCGTTAGACTCCGGACATATCAAAGACCAGGATTTCTGACTGTGCCTGTCAGCCTCAGTAGGTGGGAATGAGTCATATGGTGCAGATATAGAAAATAAGAGCAACATCCTCTGATGTGTGAGTCTGATCATCAGAGGTCTGACCAGCTTCTTGAAGGTGTTCACTGTTGTGAGTTTTTCCACCTTCGTCTGACTGTAGGACAAGATGAATATGTGCAGAAAAAAATCTTGCAAATGACGTCTTCGCAACTCCCTTCTCACCTAAGAAGAAATGATAGACAGGCGTGGAGTTTGTTGAGGTGGGAGTTAAGGTGTTGACCGTCGGTCTTATGCACATGATGGACAGTCTGAATCAATTTAATGCGCAGCAGCAGTGTGAGTCTACAGTGTCAACTGATGCTTCGATCACAGGAAGCAGCTCCATGTCTGAAACACTTCCAGGAGCAGCACTGGCAGCAATTACAATAACTCTCAGTTTCTCCTCCGATTATCTGCCTGGCTGAGGAGGGAAACCATTAACGCTCACCACCACCTGATCCATGGTGCACATGTTAATTTGACAGAAAACACAATTGTGTCACCAGCCACGTGGAACATGTTTTCTCATGCCTAACCAGCCGGAGTGGTCATGGCTGTTGAACCGGTGACGTGCCTGTTGGGGTGCGCGGTAATTGGACAAAATCTGCTGTCGACATTTCATTCACAAGTGGAAATTCTCCCAGCATTCACCTGCCTCTAGCCTCATTTTTCCGTGTTTTTTGCAGCACCTCAGACTTAGTCATTGTGATGCTGTTGGTGCTGTTTGTGTAATCGTGAAGGGGATTGAGTAGTTGTCAGTATGTGGGGCAGGTGCAGTTTGGCTCCAGGGGGACTGTAATGGGATGAGGCCCAGCCAGAATGAGTGTTTGATGACGGGGTTGCACTCCTCCCCTGGGACTCAGCCTGCATGCAATTATCCTCCTGATCCCCTCTCTCTTCTGCAGCCTAAATTGTACACAGCAATCTCTCCACTCTGCTGCCTGAATATCCTTTAATTTACAATCTAAAATTCAACTTCCCTCATATGCCAAAGGATCAAGTCATTATAACCCAAAATTTCAAAGCAGAATCGGAATAATTACTGTTTTATGACACCCTCCAGCATGAGATTACAATACCTCCGGTCAATTGAATTTACACACTCCTCCTTCTCCTCCCTTGCTAATTGCTTTATTAATGGAGAGCTTGGCACCTCGAATCCGTCTGTCTCATCAGTAATGACATTATATGTCTGTGCTCCTCAGTCACTAACATGCGTATGTAAACTGAAACCAATGTATATTTTTTTCAGTATTTTATCACTAGAGAAAGGTACAAATACAGTCTCCAAAGCTAGCAAATATCTCCATTTTTTATTTTTTGAGTAAAACAAAACAAAACAAAGAAAACACACAGAACACACTTCCAAACTTAAGAGTATTACAAAATGAAAATGTAATACAGTGTCTCTTGTTAGTGGATTTCTGGATTGACATTAAACACATAGGCAAGAGCCTTAGCCAGTGAAACATAAAATAATAAGGAAAAATACAAAGTCTCAGTCTCATCTGCTGAAAATTAAAAATGAAACGTGCAAACATGTAAAAGGTAAGCAGGCCAGCCAAAACCACAAGGATATACATAATAGAATAATGACAAATTTAGCATAATTAGAGCTACATTAGGGCACATCTTTCAACACCATCAGGTCCTGGTTACAAAAACAAGAAGGGAAATGCTGCCACTTTGAAATTGAAAATATTCTTTTAATTAGCTCACATACATTTAATGTTTTCTGAGGTTAAATAGATATTAATTATATCTTTTAACCACTCATAATGTGATGTGATGAGGGAGATTTTCTTCAGTACAGTGTAGGCAGTAACATCATTTTGTTTAGTATTCAAGGCTAATAACAAATTAATGATACTCTCTGAATTAAAAAAATACTCAGGACTTTTAAAGAAGCTCTGAAACTCGTATTTCTAAAAAAAAGACTGCAATGTTTCCAAAACTGTTTCCGAATCTCTCCGGCATGTTCTTATTTTGGCAACTAGCTTCTGCTTCAGATGCTCAGTTTAGACAGAAAAAAAACCCTCCCTCCCTTTTGTGATATGCAAATGGCGTCCACTGTAAAACATCTCCATCTTGTTTAGCTCCCAAAAGCAAGAGCTGTGTGCTGCCATCACTATTTTCATCTGTGCATACTGAAACATTTATCAGCTCCAAACTATATTTAATTTCACCCATAGTAATGAGGCAGGGAAACAGTGATGCTATGTTTTCAGACCCGCCATATGTTGAGTGAGAAGTGCATCGTCCACCATCAGAGGACGAGGAGGAAGAAAGCTACATCCAATTGTTTTTTCCTCCACAGAACTGGTTTCCTACAGTTGCATGTGAGGTAATCTATCACAGGTCCTTCCACTTCCCCTCCCCCATATCACATTGCGTTGACAGCTTCATACCCTCCTCTCTACAGCATGCTCATATCATGCTCGTATCACACACACAGACAAAGAGCGAGAGGCTGATAAGATTTTACACGATATGCTCATTTCTGACGCTGCTTTGCTTTCAAATGTCGATAAAATGAAGACAGAATTTGAAGATACAAAGTGAAAATATGTGACAGCTCGCAGTAATTTGATCCTTTGCACATATTTCTATTTCACATGATAAAAGAGACCATAAAATAGATACAAATTACACTGACACTTCTTATTGGGCAACAACAGGGTGATTCTCCATTTTTGATAGCATCACCTTTGATAATTGTATTTCTGATCACTACATGTCATCACCATTAGGATTAGTTATTTTGATAATCAATTATTCTGCAGTTTTGGGGTGAATCAATTCATCATTTGGCCTATGTCACATCATAGTTGCTGATTGATTTTCTGTTTTTGTTGTGAGTACGTCTCATTTAGCTTTCTGTTTTAGTGATGTCATTCTACTTTTGTGGATTATAACAACTTTATATTACACCCCGTTCGCTCAATATGATTGTTTCAGTGTTTCAGTTAGGTTTCTCCTAGTATTGTGCATCTGACGTCCACATCTTTTCCAACATTTTTCCCACTACCGCAAGACAAAATTATATATAAAATAACCCACTTGAACTGTTTTGTGTTGTTTAAGTTTTTGTAAACTCACTGCAGTTGAAACTGCTAACTGTTGAAAGCAAACACAATGAGAGTAATTATACAGAAATAGCCGATCATCTTGTTGATGGTCTAGTTTGTAGGACATATAGAAGCATCAGTATTAAACAGAGACAGTTTCATACAAGTTCAAAACTCCTCTACATTTAACTTCCCCTTATAGCATGCAAGTTTCTGTGACTGCACCAACATGCTGGCACAGAGACAGGATCACATCCTACAACAAACCCTTTAGTCTTGTCACGTATTAGGAGTTCAGGAAAATTGAAAATTGAATTGTCAAATCAAATCGTGGATTCAGGGAATTGTGACACTCCTGTTCTTTTTAGTTTACCACTATGTACAGCAGTCACTGGCTTTTTTTTTCCATAAATCAACCCCCTCCCACTGTCCCCTCGTGTGCCAAAAAAACAGCAGTGTTTCTGCAACCGCAGCAGCTCGCTGGTGTGTCTGACAGTGCAGTTTTTATGGGATGTCCTGAAGAGGACGATGTGAATTTCTATCATCTTGTTCTTCACAAGCTGCACCGACATTTCAAATGAAAGATAACGCCTCTCCTATCACAATAAAGCTTCCATCTTTCCCTCACAGCTTCAAATTAAAGCATCCGTCCCTCTTCCTCCTCCGTTCATGCCTGATGATGGAGGCCGCTGATCATCAGCATCTCTCTGAGTGGGACACAGGTGTGCTGAGGGGCCCTCCTGCCTCTGTGATCTGTCACCAGGGCCAGACAAGGGCCAGCAGGCTGGAGCGGCTTAGGCACGTGCCGAGGGAGGGCTCTACCCCCCCCCCCCCCGCCCCTAAGAGGACTCCCTATTCACACCACCAGATGGGGGCTGGAGCTGAGTTTTAATGAATGCTATCCTTCACGACCCCTCGAGAAGCTGCAGAACAACAGTCGCCCTCAGCACGTCTCACTGCAGTTTGTCACCCCACGCTGACACACAACAATAACACACTGGAGAGAATAAAAAAAAAATGATGTAAGAAGAGGAAATACTGTACGCTGTCCAAATATGAGATTTCCTCACAAATACTAAATTTAGTGTTCAGCAGGTCAGCTGCCACTTCAGTTAACAGACTTAAGAGACGTCTGTAAGCAAACGCCACACATTTAAAGTGGGCTGGTGGTGGATATTATCTCGCTGTGTCGACCTCCTGCTGCTTGAAGTGATACAATAAGACAACCCTGTAATTTTATTTCGTAGGTCAAGAACAGAGAGCAATTCGTGTCAAAATAACTGTTTGGTAAATTACTGCTTTATATTAGAGAGGTAGTCTAAATACCTAACAAGTGGGAAGTGAAAATAGGTATTTATATTCAAGTAACACAGCTCCCTGTTAAAGGAAAATAAAGGATCTTTGGCAGTAAAAAGACTGACAACAATGGGCTTTTCTTTTTTATTAGCAGTTGTCAGACAAGTGGGTGTTTATCCTCAGTGGGGAAGAAGTACTCAGATTTTTTTGCACTTAGAATACATGAAAAAATTATGATATTCTAAATCAAACGTTTGAGAAAGAGAAAACCCTGGTAGCCTCCTCAGTAGCTCTATCAGCAGTGGAAAAAATACTCAGGACTTTTACTGAAGCTAAAGTAGTAATATCACATTGTAAAAAATATGCTGGTAAAGGTGGAGATAAATTCAGCTATTGTACATACTGCTGGGGAGATTAATCTATAATAATACGTTTTATTAGTAAAATCACAGTTTGTATTATAACACGGTTAAATACTTGATTCTGATTGGTCAATTACAGCATTCTGACATCTTTTATTTCTGAGTAGCAGACCACTGACCATTACTGTGAATGTGACTGTTGCTATGGCTGCAGTTCTGAGCATAGGCTCTGCAAGAGCAATAAAATAATTTTTAAATCCTTAAACTCATTCTTAAATTAACATTGTATGTCAAATTATTGATTTTTTCATAATGATTTAATTTTATTTTTTTCATTTAGGTAGATGCGCAGGTTACTATCGCTACATAAACCCCTTAAGTCAAGTAAAGTACAATGTAATGTACTTAGTTACTTTTAATCACTATTTATCATGTATAAATAATGGGTAAAATATGTTTTTCTTCAGTGCAGACAGACACAGGCAGAGGACTGGATTGCAGTTTTCTTATTGGACTCAGACAGTCACACATCTGATCATCACCATGGCTGCTTATACACTCTGCCAGTTATGTGTAAGGCTGTGAAGAGCAAGCAACACAAAATCTAAAAATGAAAAATATTATCAGTGTAATCCCAGAGAGGCTCAATGATAACGTGCTGCTCTGTAACACGTGGAGGATGGAAATTACCATTAACAACACTGGAACAAAATTCAACCTGTACTGAAATTGGACATGTAAGTGGTCCTGATTTACTTTCGACCTTTTCAACATTTTATTGTTGGAATATATCTTTCTTTTCTGACATGTCTGCTAGTTATGTTTTGTTTGACTTTTTCATCATTTTATTGTTTTTATTGTGGTTGCTTGGATATATCGTATATCCTTTTAGCCCATATGAATGTGAACTCAGGGCACTGCTGTAAAAAAGGTAAGTGCTCAGTCAGATTTCCCTGAATAAACAATGGTTGGTGATCATTAATTTGGTGAATAAACTCCAAAAATGTCTTTTCTTTGTCCCTAATTCATTTTTCTGAGTTTCTGAGAAAATTCTTCTATACCCAACTGGCTACAATCTGATCTACATCAACATGATGAAAATCTAAATTTTGCATGTATTTCTTACATGGAAGCAGGTGCAATTGGTTCATTCACGGCTGGTTTCCATCCAGCCACATGCATATGTTCTTTATTGGTTGGAAATAAATTGGTTGTGTACTTGCTGCCCCTGACTCAGTGACCCTTGTCTGTCTCTACGTGAATTGCTTTCACGGTGTGTTAAATGAGCCGTGGTCGTGTTGGTGTTTCCCTCCGCACGCTCTCTAATCCGCTGTCCGCCACAGTTATGTCACACACCAGCCATTGTGGAGGGTTTGATTGAAGACGCCTGATCTGACTAACTGATCCCTCGCCACAGAGGTGCTCTGACACATGGGCCATGTCTGAGATACGTGAATTGGCAGTCGAGTCACATGACTGGCAGTAAGCCAATCAAAATCTTTAGATTCAGACCCGAGTACAGCTTTGTGGCGAAAAGGCAATGCTGACAGATGGTGTGTGAGAAAGTGCCAATTATTTAAGGTGTGCACAGTTAGTAAAGGATAAATTGGATCATTACACATTGTTTTCACTTTCTTTGCTTGTTTCATTTTCTTTACAGCTTCTTGTCCTTTAAACCAATTTGTTATCAAACCCATCTGCACAATGTGGAAATAATGTTCAGAATTGTTTTTTTCAGGACCTCATAAATCAACAGCTATAGAATGATTTTAAAAACAGCACATCCAGAATTATTTGGTTGTAAGGTGGGATTTATGATGTTAAATGGAGCCTTAAATCTCCAGAGCCCAATTTATAAAGTGTAAACTATTCACTGTCTGACAATTACTTTCAATTGAATTCAGTCAGGTCACGTGCTGCGACCATCTGTCCACACCCTGGAAGCTGTGCATTTTTAACAAATATCCAATTATACTAACATCAAAAAAGAAAAAAAAATCATTATTACAGGGTGAATTGATAAATTTAACATAAGTGTTTGTAGTGTGAAAGAAACAGGCTTGTGCAAAACTTTTAGGATAAAAAAAAAAAATCCAATTAAGTTCTAAGAACACTGTCATCAATTAGAGCTGTAACTAACAAAACTTCTGTGAATGACTGTGAATTCTGTGTTTTTTGCACTGAAGAAGGCTATTTTTCTATTAATAATAAAAATGATACCTTCCCCTGTTGAAACCAAGGGTTCTTAAATGTTGTCTAAACCAAAGCAGTTTACAACTTTGTAAGAACTTTTCCTACATAAAATATAGATATAGATAAAAAAAAATCTATATAGATAAAATATAGATGTCAAAATTATGATTGAAACTGGCTCATCAGAAGAAATCTTGAAGTCAGCCTTCAGTTATTGATAGCAGGGCTCAAATGAACATTTTTCCTTCTGCAACTATCCCAAATTCTACTTTCAACCATCCAAGGCTTAACAGCCATTGTCCCAAGTAGACACTTCTTTCATTCCACCATGAAGTCCCCGCACTTTGATCTGAATAAAAACTGCAAACTCAGTGTAAATGCAAATCTTTTTCTGATCGGTATACTGTGGTGAAAATTTATATATACACACTTTCAATTTATTTTGAAATTTGAACACCTGACAGTTAAAATGATATGTACTCCATTATGCATAAAGAAAACAATTTCATTTTAACAATATGTTCCTCTGTTGTCCCAGAATAGTTCCAGATGCTGAATCTTTGTGTTCCAGGTGCTATTTTTATTGATGACAACAGGACATTCTCAGTTTTGAGCACTACAGCTTCCAATAATTGGTGCTGTGGACATATATTGTTTGGTATAAAAAAAATGTTTTGACATTGAATACACAGCCTCAGTCAAACATTGCATAAATATATAAACAGACATACAAATTTAGCTGTGTTTTGTTGATCTCCTGCAGCTCCAAAGAAACCCCAGGACTGACAGTCACCTGTTCAATGCTGACAGGAGGTCTCCCCATACACTCAGACCTCTTACATCAAAATCTCCATCAGAAATTTTCAAAGCATTTAGCTCTTTTTCTACATCCTCCCTGAGAGAGGGGCAGGCCTCAAACAAGGCCAGAAAGTGCTCAGTCAGTCTCTGGAATGACACTGTTCTGTTTGTGCTGGTTTGAACCCATTCACCTTCATTTACACTGTAATCCATATCGGAGGCCCACTTCTTCAGCACATCATGGTATGCATCTCTGAACTTCCTATGTTCTTTGGCCAGGTCTATAAGAAGTGCATTAGGCAGTGTAGAACACATGTGCTGCAGCACACTGTGTTTTTTCTGCAGCCAGTCCAGGAGAAAATCCTGCGAAGCAGTTTGTGATTCTGAGTTCTTCATTGTCAGCAGAGCTGCAGCCATGACCAGACAGAAATGTCCTGTATCTCCTTCACATCCCTGGAGGATGGAGTCTAAAAAGTGCTCTGCCCGGCAGTCTTGGCTCAGCAGTGCACCCAGCCTCTCCATCAGCATCACCCCCTGAACTTCAGCATCAGCACCACCAACTGACAGGTCTGTGAGAGGACTCAGGACTTTACAGGCAGATCTGCACTGAATGATGCGGCTGCAGAGGCCAGAGACATTCTCATACTCTCCCTGCTGCGTGTTTACAGGACTTGTAGTGTCAAAGAGTATCTTCATGATTGAGACAGGCAGCTCAGGGTTGTTCAGCAGCCCAACAAGCAGCAAGTGTTGACACCGGGAGAGGTCAGAGAAGCAGACTTCTGTGTATCCAGGGAAAGCAGCGCGCAGATTTTCATTTGTGAGCTGCAGCTGCTTCTCAACAATCCTCCTCATGGCGGGGTTACTGTGAAACCTGTTACAGACGTGTTCACAGTACTGAGCCCAGTGAAAAGCTCTTGACAGAGTCTGTTCATCCCACTGCTGCACCACACCGCTCTGCGCTGCCACTGCCAGCAGCTCCGCCGTACTCGACAGGTTCTTCAGCACCGCCTCCATGTGGCGCTCTTTGCGTTCACAGCTCAGCCTGTGAGCCGCTGGAGGACACTCACTGTGGAGGACAGACACAACATTCACCCAAACTGTCCTCCGCTAACGAAAAACTGGCTGCTAAAACATTGCTAGCTAAGCTAGCTAGCAGATTAGCCATAAGTTAGCTGTGTTCAAACAACTTCAAGTCAACAAACTATAACGTTCCGGTGGCAAGTTTCGAAACAAAGTCCTTTCTAACAAATGTCGTAGTAAGTCACACCAAAAGCTATGCACCAAAGCGATTATGGCACTGTTGTAAAAGAATACTTAGTGGAAATACACATAGCTTGTTGAACTCACTTGTCTTTTCCTTTAATGCGCCCCAGCTGCCTGTTTGTACCGCGTCGCCACTGCGCATGCGTTTTTTGTATGAAGTTTGGTCGTGTCTTGAATGGAACCTTTGATTTGTTAAACTCTCGCGAGATTATTACTCATCATTTCTTCATCGGGCACTTTATACAATTTCAGTGTGAGAATGCTGTTATTAAGATATGGCTAGGTTTAGGGGCAAAAACCAAACACACAAAAACCCCAATCAAACAAAAATCTATGGTCAGGGAAAGATCATGTTTGAGGTCCAAATGACAACTCTCGCGAGATCTTTCACAGATCTGGGGTTCCTTTCAAGACACGGCCCTGACAATTGCAAATGTATTTTCCTTCAAAATAAAAGCCAGCAAAATATTGCCACAAAATAAATAAATATGTAGGTAAGTAAACAAACAATGAAACAAACAAACAAATGAATATGCCTCATTTCTCAGTTTTCTTAATGCTTATTTGCTGGTTAACATGTTGTAAAAACAAAGTCTCACTAACTTGTAGGATGGGATAAGAAAACTTCCAGTCATGCATTTCTAACAACAGGGCTATTTATAATCTATATATTTGGATTATTTCTGCTACATAGTAATTGTCATGAATTTGTTTTAAACTGCTAAAGTGTGTCATTCCAATTTAGTAGGCTACTTACAGCAAACATAAATGTAGATTTGACATAGTCAGAGTCTATCAGATGGATCAGATTACGTGGGCAGACGCAGAAGAAAAAGAAATCCATTAAATCAAAGTGTATCGAAGGATTGAATTTCTCGGGCTGACCTGCTGAATTGAGTCCAGAAATGTCATATTTAGGCAACACAAAGAGGAGAGGAGGGAGGCAGTGCCAGCGGGATCAAACTTCCCTCCCATCAGCAGCAGCAGCAGCAGGCAGCGTGCTGTGAGTGTAAATGTGTGTGTGCATGTGTGTGTGCAGTCAGATCCCTGTGCAAATGCGCAGTGAGAAAGACCTCCCCAGTCCACATTGGTTCAGTGTTTTTGGAGTCTAACCTGTGGGTCGGTGCACCGCTGTGAAAAGCATGAAAAAAGGGATCCAGCAGCAGCTCACAGGACGAGTGAGAGGAAGGTGCGCACCAGCGAGCTGAACCCTCAGGGTGAGAGCACAGAGCTTTTTTAGACTCTTGCAAGAAACTGCTGCTTTTCTGTTGTCAAATTAATGTAAGATATTTGAATGTTTTCATGCTTATTCTATTTTAGGCCGGGGGTGTAACTTGTACCCTACAGCCCCTTTGAAGAATAATGTCATCCTCTGTAGCTGATTTAAAAGTTTTAGCTCAGTTAAGTCTCAATCCTTGTCTGTTAAGTTTTGCTTTTTTTTTTCATTTCTCTTAAATTCTGTTCAAAGCATCTTTAATTACACAGAATCTGACATATTTTCTTCAGTTGCAGCTCTCAGTCATTTCATTGGTTTTAATTAGTGGCTGCTCAGCTGGATCTCAGTCATAACTCATCAGGCGTCCTCCCTTGATCCAGTTTGCAGACAGAGTGGTGAAATGTCTGTTGTGGCTGTTTTTATTTGTGACAGTTGTAAAGGAGGAGACAGCTTTAAAATCTTATTACACTTGTAAATGAAATGTGCTGCTGCCAAGTGTTTTAAGTGGCCAATGCATCTCGGTCCAAAACCAATTTAGTGCATTAAATTCAAAAATAGCACCACAAGATCCCTGTGGTGCTGGAAAAAGTGTGTCTATCTGTCAATATCCTGGCACATTCTCTGTTTATTGATGGTGAAGATGTTTACAATGCAGAGGTCTTTTAATGAGGGCCTGGGGCAGCCTCATAGATTTTGAAATTTTTAAAGCTCAGGATTTATGACACGCCATGTGCTGCACTAATAAACACAATGTGTATATTTGATATTGTGGCTATATAAACAAGCTTTGTGCTGTAGGCTTTTTAAATATTTTGTATTATATCATATAGAAGAATAATCTGCTTTTGATGATATTTTCTGCTGCAGACTTTCTACTTTCCTGACCACAGCTGATGATGCGATTGATACCTGAATACAACACTCAGTCACAACACAAACAGCTCTTATCTGCAGTAGAAACATGCTGAGTTCCCTTGTTGAAATGGACAAATCAGCCTCTAGATCAGTTTACTGTTGTGGGAGAGAAAGGCATGAAGGTTGGCGGGGGTTAGCAGGACAGAGCCACTCTTGTTTTTTCTAATTGATGTGATTCAGCAGTCGAAATTCCCATCCATATGCCTTTCCTGGAGCAATATGTAGCTAACCGTGGCAGTTTATGACGACTTCACTGAAGTCATGAGGCCTTTCAGACTGAGAAAATGTATATTTGGATGTCTAAATATTTGAATATCTCGGAACAATGAAGTTTATGTTTTTCTGATTCATTCCCTGACTCTATACTGTCAGATTTTGAAAATATCATCACTAGATGAAGCACATGCTGCATAAAGTCTGACTGAGTGGTGGTGCTGGCTGTGTTTTTGGCCTGCAGCTGGAGAGGTCAGGCCGCAGTGTGGTGAGAGGAACCAGGTATGTTTAACAACAGCTGGTTGTTTCTCTTGGACTCTTTCCTGGGAAAAAGAGGTAGAAACCCAGTATGATGTCAGTTCATGATCCTGCTGAGAAGAATACAGCCTTTGAACTAAGATTTACATCAAGATAAATGATCAGTTCCCTGAAAAGAGCAATAGAGTCTGTTGTCCATAGACAGATGTTTTTCCATAAAGCTTTGTGACAATGCATTTTTCATCTAATCCAAAGGGGTTTTAAATTATGTATTCAGGTTAAGATGTAGGAGAACTGTCATTCAGTTAATCTGAAAAACTCAAAATCACAAAATTTGGAGACAAAGGTTCTTCATTGGACAGCTATAATGTGTAAAATATAAAGTATATTAAAATAGAGCTGGAATTAATCATTATTTTCAATGCTGATTAATCTGCCGATTATATTTGTGATTAATTAATATGTTATTTGGTATATTAAATGACATAAAATGGTGAAAAATGTCAATCAGTGTTTC
Source organism: Lutjanus erythropterus (assembly GCF_056507025.1). Taxonomy (NCBI): domain Eukaryota; kingdom Metazoa; phylum Chordata; class Actinopteri; order Lutjaniformes; family Lutjanidae; genus Lutjanus; species Lutjanus erythropterus. The sequence continues at coordinate 23,292,367 of NC_139329.1, read as the reverse complement.
TCAAAGCTCAAAATGACATCCACAAATGTCTTGTTTTGTCCCCAAACCAAAGATATTAAGTCAACAGTCATAGAGGGCTAAGGGTCTTGTCCTGTGAGACATGAAAAGTTGTCCCAGTGCCCTTGTTCTGTCCGTCAGCCTGCACCACAGTGGACATGTGAATGTAGCACCTGTGTGTGAGTGCCGAGCTCCGGAGTTTAGTGTGTGTGCACATCGAGGAGCTCTTGTCTTCACAAAGATAAGACGACTTTGGTTGAACATCAAGGTCCTGATGTCCAGTGTTGCATCTCAGTGTGATTTGGTTACGGCCAACTCCAGGAGGACCTTGAAATGTTACACAGCTTTAAAGGTCAGATTCCTCACATTGTGTTACACTCCCTCGGTATTCGGAGGACATTTTCAGCCATCACAGACTATGAACTAATTGTTCGTGGTAGTTTTGCTTCCTTGTTTGGCTAAGCCCGTCTTATAATTTGCATCAAATATCCTGTTGCTATTTGCGTACCACAGGGAATGTCAGATGTTCCCGCTTGTGTCCTGGCTGGAGGGAAAACTATTTCATGTGCAACAAAATGATTTCATTGTTTCATCATGTGCATTGAATTCTGTCCACTCAAGTTTATTTAATACACCCCGAACAAAGAATTTAGCAAAGAAAGAAACAGACAGGACACAGTAGAACATAAGTTCAAATCAATCATATCACAGATCTGTGTCACCCCACAGTTCCACTCAAAAGTGCATTGCTTTCTTTTGTCGCCTGTTTACTTTATGGATCATTTTACAATACAGGCTTACAAAATACAAAACATACACAAAAAACTATGTACAGCCATCAGATAAATGTGTGAGAAATAAATCATATAATAAAGCTTTTTTCAAGGAGTCTCATAGCCTGAGGATAGAGATAGAAAGCTTAGCTCTGCAAAAGTTCTGCAAAGCTTTGCTTTAGAACTTAAAGAATAAAGTATCAAAGCTTTATATTATATTTGTATAGTGCCACTCTGTTGTGATTAGTAGGACTTTTTATCTTTTACATACAAACGTTTAACACAGGAATGTAAAAAGCTCATATTGTTAGTAATTCAAGTGTATAACAGAAATTAAAATTAGTGTCATTAATGCTATTTATGCTAAATGAATGTTATTCTGATGTGTGTCTGTGCATGTGTGTGCATGCAGGTGTGTGCATGTACTTCATGGCACCCCTGCATAAGTTAGTGCCCCACTTGGGCCACCTTAGTCAAAAACTCTGGACATGCCCCTTTGCCTGTATTTTTAAATTCTTCCCTTATTATTCTGCTGTTCTTGGGATGTTTCACCAACCCAGAAAGGTTGGTATTTGACGTCCTAATATGTTTATGAACAGCACGCACAAATCCTCAAGCTTTAAGTTTTGCCTTCGTGAACACAAACCAGACCAGTTGGAAACCTGAAAAAAAAAGTATCATCCTTGCATGATTTAGGAACTGTACCTTTGGGTTTGAACCTGCCCTCGTTCCCAGGTCATCAAATACTGACATCTGTGATTGGCCAAAGTCTCTCACCGCCGACTATGTTCCAATCAGAAGAGACTTCATTCTGAGTGTACAAAATATATTTATTTGACATGTGCACAATCTGGATGAGAAATGTGGAAAGTCTTTGACGATTAGACCCCATTGTGACGCCATCATGCATAATGGGGTAGAGAAGCTGTGATCAATGTAGTAAACCCCCCTGATGGAGTCTATGGTGGTGAAGGGATGGCTGAAGATCAGGATATGATGAGTGGAGTGGACTTCTGATGAGCTCAACCTGGACACTGGATATGAAGAACTGGAGGTGAATGGGGTGGACGAGGTTCACAACCATTCTGCACTGAAATGACAACTGACAACAGTAACATCTGGTTGGTTAACTGACAAGTGAACACCCATGATCAGCTGAGTCAGAATAAACAGGAGAGAGTTGTGAATGAATGAGGCATAAAGATAGTTTTCCTGATTGAACTTATGCTGAGCTTGATTTTCTTAAGTCTGAAAACAAAGCCAAAAGCAGGAGCAGAAGTCTAGTTTTCTCTCAGACCACAGTATGCTTAAAAGTTATAATGGATCTTTTGTCCACTGATACCAAAAATAAACTGTCTTCCCCCTTACAAACTACTTTTTAAAACAACTTTTGAACAACTCTGAATGAGTCAGCCTATTTGTATTCTATTTCCGTCTCCTCCGTATTCTATTTTCTTAAAATGAAGTCCCTCAGTAAACATCCCTTGGAGTCCTCAGTATCCTTGTGATGCCACCATGTCTATGTTTTGAAGTTGTGTTTTGTATGGCCACATGACATAACCTCTTTCCATGTCAGCGTGTCGAGTGTGAGTTAATCGCAGCGCCCGTCCTTTTAAACTGTGAATATTAGCTGCAGAGCTGTTCACGTGTGTCGTTACTCTGCTCAGGTCTCACATCTGGTGCCCAGTTGTTTTGTCAATTACTCACTTGTCTCAGCAGCAAATCCATTAATGGAGTGACACTGGACTGAAATGTGAAAGATTTTCACGTTATAGATTGTTACAGTGAACGCTTTGGCACAGCTACTGTAGCACATTATTGGAAAAGACTTGTGAGAAATGTCTCATTTACTAAGTAGCTGTTGAATATTGCTCTGAATATTGATGTGAGATCAGGCTGTAACGTGAGGCCTGCTGCAGTGCTGACTGGATTGATTTGTATCATGACGGACTGTATCATGGATTGCAGGGTAATCTCTGAAGGAACTCTTTGTTTGTCTGCTGTTTGTTGAATAGAAGTTCCACTGTATGAGTCTGGCAAGTATAAAAGTGTCCCTTGTCCAGCGAAGAGACACACAGGAACTGTGCTGTCAGGGTTCATGAGAATGTCTCATGTCATCAGGTGAACTGTAAACTAAACCAGGATTTGGCCAGGAGGACAAAAACGCTCAGATCTCCTCTATTCATTTGATCCTCCTCAACCCCTGGTTGAGCCTGAATGTCAGCCGTTATTAGAGAATATTAATTTATATCATAAATGTAAAACACAAATGTTCAAAAGGTCTTTATTTTCATGAGTGATTCCTAATGTTATCATAATATACTATAACCTTTAAAACTTCTTATTCAGTAGTATTGGAGCTGAAATGATTGATTAACCCGTTGTTTTATATCACCGTCAACTATTTTTAGGTTTTAGACTGTGGTTGGTAAGAAAATAAGACATTAAAAACACCATCCTCTGGGAAATTATAATGGGAACTTTTCAACATTCACAACATTTTCCACATTTTGTAGACTGGTTGAATAATGGATTAATTAAGAAACTAAGTGGCAGATTATTAGATAATGAGAATAATCATTATTTGCAGCCCTGATGTAGACCTGGAAATACAAGGACAAAATAAGGAGACCACACATGACTCTTTAAAGTAAAATAAGTTTATTCAAGACCACTAAATTAAGTATGTAGGTCAGTTCATCAGTAATGTTTTTATTGTGTGAGTGTGTTCAGGTGAGACAATGAAAAACAAAGCAACCAAAGCTCAAACAAACCAGATAGGAAAAAGAGTCAGCCATGTCAGCCATCACTCCCAATAAGCCACTCCCCAGATCCCAGCAACCAAACAGGAAATATAAATAACTTTAACCAACACAAAAAGTCTCCATGCATGTTGCATCACAGTTACAACATTACAAAACTTCAGATCTGTTATATTGTTTTACACTGATGTTGCATTTATTGTGTCATATTTTTTACATATAGACATGTCTGAGGTTCCCTTTGCAAACTCACATTGAAGGCTGACATTGTCTCACTGTCTGTGTTCTTTCCTCCTCCTCCTCCTCCTCCTCTTCCTCAGGCCATCAGTAGGGAACCATGTGCAGCTCCCTGAGCCCCAAACAGCCCAGTGGCCCCGGCCTCACAGACATGCAGCAGTATCACCAGTGGCTGGCCAGTCGACATGAAGCCAGCCTGCTGCCCATGAAGGAGGACCTTGCCTTGTGGCTCACTAATATTCTCGGTAAACGACACATAAATGCATGACACATCTGACTCCAGCACATACTGGTGATCCTGCCCTCCTAAATATCTTTGATTATTCCACTGTATATTGTAAATTACTTCAACTGAGTCCAGTTTGCAGTATTGATTTACACAGATTAAGTGGGCCTATGTATTTTTGATTTTTTTTTTAACTATGTATTTGCTAGAGTCATAAGCAGGTTGTTTTTATCTTGCTGTACCATAGTGCATCATTTTGTGGTAAATTATTAATTTCCCATAAATTTTGCTAACTTTTCTAACAAATACAACATGCTGTTGCTGATTCATTCGAAACTCTGTCTTTGAAAAATGTCCTGATCCTCAACATTAATTGAAGTGGTATTGCTGATGTAAACACCTCTGCAGGGGACTGGAATCAATCTGAACCTCATTACAAACTATTTTAAATTCACTAGAATGTGTGAACTCATTTCTATCTTCACACGCTCTCACATAGATTCGCCTTAATTGAATAATGGATGTCGTTAAGAGTTCTCAAGTAATGTGCAGCCGGTGGTGGATTTAAAGCAGCAGAGGGAACATCAGCAGGAGCTTTGCGCAAGGTTGCTACTGTATAATAAATCACCCTGTGTGCTGGACTTCTTCAGCAGAGTAGACAAAACAAATGCATGAAGCACTCTGAGGATCTGATTTGAAAATAGTGACTCATATTCAATTGGATGTGTATGAATAAAGTTAAATTTCAGCTTATTACTTGATAGACACAGTGTGGTTTATTTGAGCATGGGAAAAATGTATATTTGACAGCTAAGACAGTTATCATCAGTAAAAAAAGAGACAAAGCTGAAGACTTACTTCAATCTATTCCTCTAAAACATAAGTTATCAAAGTTTTGGTGACTGGGTGTCAATTTTGGCCACATTCAGAAAGATTCAGGTGTGCCTGAAAATAGCATTTTATTTCTTTGAGTCATTGGCTTTCTCATTACCACCGCTCTCTCTGCCCACTCAGCCTGTACTTTGATTCACCACAGCTGCACGCTCTCTCTCAAACACAGCAAAAGAAGCGTCTTGATGTCACTATTTTGCAGTATAACTGCAGCCAGACCAAAACTGTGAAACTGCGTACACAAAATAAACCACTGCTACATGACATCGGGTTGCGTTTCCCCAAAAATCGACTCTATTTCAACTCTCTCTTCCCCACAACCTAAACGAGCAGACTAGCATTTTTGCCATAGTGCCTGATTCTGTCAGAGAGTGAGCATATGATTGAGGGCCACACAGGAAAACCCATGAACTTGTTGTTGGATTTAGGATGGTTTTCATAATGACATATAACATTAAATTGCTTGAGCAACAAACTTACTTATTTGAAGAAAAGATTAGTTTATTGGTCCTGATACAGTAATAGTTGATCCTTTCTTCCTAAAACTTCCTTTTTTCCTTCTACAAACGTGTATTTTTTCTGTGGTGGCTTTTCCACTCCACTTCCACATGTAAGTGCAGAGTCGTCAGCTGAAACTGGTAACTTGAAATTGAAACTAACAGCACTAGCCCTGATGACAGAGCGCCACTTGTGAGGTGCTGCTAATTACTACACAACTGGGAACTTTCTGCAAGTTGTCATTAATCTGACAGATGTTTGGTAGGGGGGACAGCTTGATGCAGTTGCTGAGTAGTGCATTAAACAGACTAGTGAAAGCGTTCCTGAGGGCTGCCCTTTGCCTGCGGGCCACACTTTGGCAAACTGAAAGATGCAAATTGGCAGGTTTAACTGTGGCACTACTGACCAACCAGTATCAACTCAAAAATGTACCTGTTAGCAAAACACAAATTCTTACAATTCCTCCATCAGATCAGGTTACAATGTAAGAATTAAGCAACTGAATTTCTATAGAGTAGTTCCAGTATTTTATCATCAATTTAATATTTGTTAAAGACTGTGTGACCATTAAGAAGAAAGGCCGGTGTACTTTAATATTTGACACGGTTGCAGTTAATATGGTAAAAATTGTTCATCTAATGGCTGGGAGTTACTCTACAGAACAGGAGGCAGACCGGATAGAGTGCAACTATCATGTCTAAATCAACTCGAAGCAAATTAAGTTCCTGAAACTGACTCCCGTTTGTGTGTGAACAACTTAAAACAACTTCAGTATCTTCCCTGTCATCTCTGGCACTCTGTGTGTTTGTAGTGGAACCAGCTGAGCTAGAAACCTCTGGTCTGCTGTGGTGAGGGATCAATGCCAGAAAAAAAGGACTTTAGATGCACATGTGTTTCCAGGAAATACACAGTATCTGACCAGTGTGTTGATTTAAGCCATGTTCTGTGTGTCTAACATGCTCAGCGGGGTTCACAGTTGCAGGTAGGAGGAGCGGAGCTGTGTAACGATGAGTCCATTGATTGAGTGGGAGGTGGATGCTTGGTTATACCGATGAGTCATATTGTTGTTGTGATGGGAAGCTGGAGTGACTGAGCAATTTATAGGACTGAGTATTTGAGTTTAAACGTTTCTCTGAGAGCCCTCTGGAATATATTTTCCTCACACGGCGAGGAGCGAGAGAAGGTTTGAGCATATAAGACGGGAGCTCACTGAGTATTTCTCAAGATTTCAATCTCTCTTTTCTGGGCTGAATTACAACATTTGGAACTCATTAAATGTCGAACCCCAAGACCCCTCCTCCTATAAGCAACAGAAAGGGGATTAAAAAAAAAAAATCTCTCCGGTTTCTTTCCACAGACACCCCCCTGCCACCACCTCCTATTTCACAATGATCTAACTAAGAAGGAATGGTCCTCTGGAAGTCAGTCAACTGGACACCACATGTTGATCACCTATCTATCTCTGCAACTGTGCAGCATAATGAGGCACAATCAGATGCCCCCTTTTCATGTGACCTTGTCTTTGCCAACCTATGGTGTAGTTACTACCAGAAAATCCCCCAAGATCCCTTCAAGTCATGTTGTAATATTTGAACATTTGGCTTCTGCGGAGCCGCCTAAACCTGGCAGCACAAGCCAAGCTCAATCAGCCAAGCAGTTTCTGAGAGTCAATAACACTGCAGCTTCAACCAGGAAAGGACTGGAGATTAAATTTTATTTCCTTATGCTGTATATATAGTCCAAAATGAGTGTTTTAATGTTGAATTTATAGCTGGATTCTCTGCTTTCTTTATGTGTCCCCTGGTCAGGTCTGGAAATCACCGCCGAGAGCTTCATGGATCGCTTAGACAATGGCTTCCTGTTGTGCCAGCTGGCTGAGACACTACAGGAGAAGTTCAGGCAAAGTAATGGAGGCCTGTCTGCCCATGGCAACAGCAAGGTACAGAGAAAACCTAGGATTACAGTAGTCTAGTATGATAACACTTACAGTGAAAGCACTAATCTGGGAGCCAAATCTCAGCTGAAAGTGTTCCTGGACTCACTTTAGTTTGAATGATTCGACAGACAATTAATTCTGAGAGGGGAACCACCGTTCAGACAGTAACTTATTAGATCTTTTTGTCACTATTTTAACAATTGTCCTGTTTGATGAGAATGAATGTGAAATACAGACATCCATGTTTAATCCATCAGTTTTCTCCATTGCCACCAGAAGTGGCAAAATACAGACATTCTTTCCTGAAGCAGAAGTACAGATACTTATATAAAAAATAACCTGGTAAAAAAAGTATTACTGATTCAACTTCTTCATCACACTTATTGTTAATCAAATTGCAACTGCAATATCTGCAAAATAATCACTTTTTTGCATATTATTCAGCCCTAGTGCAAAGCTAACTGAACTTCACCTTTTCGCTGCAGTAAAGCCTCCCTCTTGTCTGTTTCGTCTCCTTACATGTTTTTGTTGTTTTTCATCTTCTTATGTCTGCCATGCTGTCATATGCACTGTTTCCATCCATTTAGGCTGAATTTAGTCTTGATGTTAGGAAGATGGTGTGCAATGATGAAAAAAAAAAACAATAATTCCCTTCAAATGCATTAAAACTAAAGTACCAAGCCTATTTTGAAAATATAAGGAGTAGAAAGTACATATAGTTATCTTAAAATGTAGGGAGTTAAAGAAAAAAGTCAAAATTAAATACTCAATAAGTACAGATACCTGAAAACTCCTCTTAAGTACAGTGACAAAGTATTTGTACTTCATTGCCATGGCCTCAAATATTTTAACAATTGCTCTTTTTGGTTGGAAAAAATGTTTTCTGTTTTGCTACATAAGTGATCCCTTGAAATCCTGTTTTTCTGAATAATTAATTGGAACCAGACTGCTATATTGACTTTATTGACTCTTACTGAGCCAGGAAACAGCTATACCCTGATATTAGGTTTCATTCAATAACATAAAAAATCTATATGTGTGGAGTTCCTCCCATCGCTAAGATATGTAAGATCCCTAAGTGTTCCTATCATAATCTTTGCAGAGTAATAGAGAAACACTAAATAGCATTAAATTTGATGTCCACCCTTGCTGATTGGTTTTGTCAGCTCAGTAGTGACAATGAATCCCAACTATGCACGGAGCTCCACAATGTCAGACAGCAGTGCACAAAGACTGGGATGGGGGATGGGGCCTGCAGCCTTCAGCAGGGCAAAAAAAAAAAAAAAAAACTTGGCAAAAAAGAAAAAATAAGGCTGGCAAGGACACATTAACTGATGGGGCCCCATATCCCCTGTAAGAATTGGCAGAACTACATTAAATGTTCATTTCTTGTGAGCCTTGAGAAAAGGTTTAATGAATTTTATAAGATTAAAGGCTAACTTTGCATGTTGCTGTAATTTGACCGAAGCAATCTGTGGAACCGTACAAAGTATGTTTTACTGGGTCAAGGCTAAAGAAAACAAACCCACTGGGTGTCAAATCCTGAGATTATATCAGCTTCAGAGCTGCTGCAAGAGGGTTTGATGTCTTCAGTAAAAATAAAAAACATTTTTATTGTATTTCCACTTGTGTCCAGTTTATAAAAGTCCACAGAAAAATCCCACAGTATGTAGCTGATTTGTATCTGACCGCACTGTAATCACCAATTTTATCAAAGACACAGAAGTTGTGTAGATTTTATACAAATGTTCAGGACTGTCAAAATAACATGAACTCTTAATGCTCACTTGACACAAACATTCATCCCTTGTAAGATTTTGATTTTTTTTGTGCTATATCAGCACGTTTTGATTTTTGAGTTTATTTTACTAAAATGTATAAAGCCATGTAGCATCATTAGTGAAAGACCAATTACAAAAGTATGCGTTGTGCATATATCTTGATCGTTGAATGGACTTAAAATTTGGTTGTAAAAATCTGTATACGTTTTTACGTTTATATGATGTGATTTTCTTGTTGAACAAAAAGAATCATTTGTGTTCACTTAAGATAACAAAAACATATTATTACAACAAAAGTTTTAACAACTTATGCTGAACACATACATGGTTTGCTTTCTTTACCATAAGCCAGCCATTTCCTGCATTTTTACCAACTTATTATTTTCTTGTACACTCAATTTATTTGAAATGAGTCACAGCGTTTACTTTTAGAGAGCAGGAGCAGCATATTGACAGACTTCCCAGCACTTTTGAGAGTAAAAACTCTCCTGAAATCCTTCTTTTTTTATAGTTCGAAGAAAACATATGTGATAGCTAACCTTGCTGTGTATCTATGCATTTTAAAATAAGTCATTTTTTTTGTTTTCGAAATAATGAAAACACTACAAACCATAATGAAGGTTAGTATTGAATTCAGTCTCTATTCCCTTACACTTAAGATTTAATACTCTCATGGGGAGCAGTTTCACATATTGTCTTTGTGCCAACGCTGAAACAGTGTAGCTCCAACAGGAGCAGCTGCAGCTGTAAATTCTTTCGGTGAAATGAAGAACTGACTCTTCAAACTGAGAAAATGTGAAAAGAAATTTAATTTGTTTGTGATGTTCGTCAGCGTGACTGAAAAGTTCTTGGTTCAACTTAATAGCTTAAGCTTGTTTGTTATGTTTTCTCAAGTTCTGTTAACTTAACTCAACTGGTTAAAAAACTCAAATCAGACTTATTGGCTCAAAAACGTCTACTGTACACAAATTTTGTGTGTAAGCTGTTTACAATAAACTTTTAAGTTAAGTTGGTGAACTGGTGTTTATAGCGTGTCCTTTAAACTAAAATCTGGCTTCATAAACGTTTTAAAATTAAACAGAATTGTGTCAGTTTTTTGTGCTGAATGTATGTGCATATGTTTAATACTTTCTGACACATCGCACTGACGTCTGGTGCTCAGTGGGATTACGTGGTTCTGACAGAGGGAAACGGTGATTTAGTGCATGTTTCTGTCCAGAGGAAAGGAAGCAAAAGACTCCTTTGTTGGCTCTTTAGTGAGAGTTGTTGATGTTTGCACTGAGGCATCGCTGCACTGATGACGGTGGGTCTCCTGATCTCAGTGTGAGTGTAGCAGCACAGATGTGTGGAAATACTTGAGGTCAGTGACCGTGGGACGGCAAAGGAGGGACTGAAATAGAGGACCCTATTGATTATGGAGGCCAACACAGAGACACAGCAGAGGAGGCCTGAGACAGATACCCTGATCAACTCAGGCAAACAAAGTTGGATTATGATGTTTTATAGCAAACATGATTTATTGTTGTTTGTTCTAGTTGTAGCTCCTCGTCGCTGGCATTAAGCGCTCTCAGTTTAATAAGCCATGAAAGATTAATCATGTTATGCATGTCTGATACACTGTACCTCATCTTGTGTCATTTTAAGTTTATAATTCATGTCAAACAATTGTTGCTTTATCAGCTTATCACGGCATTTTATAATCTGTGGTTGTTTACAATCACATTTTACCACTTTAAAGAGAACTTCCATCTGTTTTGAAGCCTCATTATAAGTTGGTGCGCGGAGTTGGACTAAGTGATTCCAGCAGAGAGAGACGATAAATCCCTGTGTAGATGCTGTATTCCCACGTGTTTACATCAATCAATATCAACTCCAGATGAGTGGAGACAATATTTCTTTCTTGTCATATCACTTCCATATGCTAAGTTCAATACTGCCTACTCATTATCTGTTAAATATGCAGCCATACCATGGAAATGTTAAGTAAAAGTTTGACATTTTAGGAGATATGCTTATTTGTTTTCCGATATAAGACTGACACAATACAATTCCCATATTTTTATTTTGAATTGGAAGCTACAGCCAGCATCTGCTTAGCTTAGCTTAGCACAAAAACTGGAAATGGGGAAACAGCCTGCCTGGCTCTGTTGAAAGGTATAAAATCTCCCCCCTAATTAAGTACAGGCTCTCTGCAGGATTCAACAAGTGAAATTCAAGACTTTTAAGGACTTTTTTAGGTCCACCATGATTGAAGTTTAATTCCTATTTAATATTCATATGGGCAAAAAAGTACAAAGGATCTAAAGTAAAACTTGAGTCCAGGCTTATTTGTTCCATGCTGGTTTTTGTTTTGTATTTGTTACAGTTGATCAGTTCAAAATTTTCCCAGGAACATATTTAAAAGCACACTCTGAGGCCTGAAATCCAGATTATTATAGCACTTTTAATGCACTTTATCTTGTTTGTTTAATCCGTTCCAAAAATGACAACTAGTTTAGTGGGACTAGTTGCCAGGCAAGCAGCCAGACTGCATCAGAAATAGTTTGGCACATAACCCCCCCAAGCTTTAGAGATGCTGGTATGTGGATCTATAACCACTGGACTCAGCCAGGCTAGCTGTTTCCCCTTGTTTCTAGTCTTTTTTTAGTCTAACTGGCTGCTGGCTGTAGCTTCATGTTTAGCAGACAGGTGTGACTGTGGTGTCATCTTCTCATTCAACTTTCAGCCAGAAAGCACAAATAAGTAAAGCCTATTTCCAAAATGTTGAACTATTCCTTTAAAGTTTACAGATGTGAAGGTAGAGATGTTGAGAATATGCTGCAGGTCAACATAAATGATGAAGTATGTAATATTCCTGAGTAAAACAAAATGACAGAAAGTACTTCCTTATCCTGATTATTAGTTCCCATCCTTTCATGCTTAACGTCTTCCAAATGTAAAGGTGCAGATAATTCAGCCGCCACCACAGAAATAATAACAGAACTATCATTCCGATTGTTAGATCAAACAATGCTGGCAATGTGGTCAACATTATTTCTCCAGGAATGCAAAGTAATTCAGCAACAGAAAGGATCCCAGAAAAAGTCAAAAGGCGAGCCTGGAAAGAAAAGAAAAATACCCACAAAAAGCCTGCATAGTTCCAGCATGAGCTCATCGCACCTTTCTCATAGCACAGACACACATATCCTGTATAAAACCACAGCAAGGCACATAAATCTCCCCGAACAGACCGTGTGGGGGCTGAAACCCATAAGCATGTCATTTGATCCCAAATCATAGAAGGCCTGGTAAAGTAGCCCTGGTTTTCTGTCCCGCCATCTCCTATATTGATCTGTATGGAAAAGGTCCTTGATTCTGAGCTGAAACCAGAGCCTCAGCAGATGGAGAAGAAATCAGTGTAGATAAAGAGTGTGTGGCTCTGTGTTTTGATGGAAATTCGGGGGGTTGGGCTGCACAAGTCACTCTAGTGGATGTTTGTTTTCTAATTGTCAAACACAAAGTTAAAGTTCATGTTCAGTTAGAGGGAAAATACGGCACTTTGCGTGTGGATGTCCTGTCAGTGTCGATGGTAAATGTGATCAGTTGATGCAATACATTTCTCAGTGTGTGCAATATTGACTAAGAAAGCTGAGTTCTCCACTGAGCCATGCCGGCTCACATATACCACGATATATTGTGTGCAGACTTCTGACACCCACTCCCATGTTGCTGTGTATCACTACACTGGCCTATGGCTATTACTTTGTTGGCCAAAACATAGTGTTAGGTGACAAATATACTCATCTAGCATGTCACCTGGCAGCTGCAGCAGTTTGGGTCTGTGTCACTTGGTTGAGTTAGCTTAGCTGAAGATGATAACCAAACACTCAGCCACACTGGTGCGAAGGTTTCTACAATAATTGTCGTTTATTATCATGAGCTACACATCAACCTTACCAAAACCTGGTTATAAAGCTACTGTCTTATCATTAAATGAGCAAAATACAGGCTACGTGTAACCTGAACATCACACATGAGTTGAGAGGCAAAAGTAAACAGGAGCTCAGAATCATTGCAACAGTCACATGAACACCACCCAACTAACTCCCGAAAAACAGCACCGTCAGATGTACATGTCACAGTTTCAGCTGTTACACTACCTAGAGATGGAGACAAGGGCCCAATTCCAGTCTGGCCCCCATAACCTCCCCCTATCTATACACTCCTTTTATACATTCTGTATTGAAGTCCGCCATGTTGAAGACAGACAGTAGTCTGCATTGATGCAGACTCACAAACCACACTCTTCGCAAGTGCAGCACCACTTTTGTGGTGGAGGAAACAGCATATCAGTACAAATATTAGTTGTGTGTTGCCTTATGTCAAACAGACTATTTTTGTGCATACATGATTGAAAAAATGCAACCAAAGTAGCAATGAGTTTTGATTTATTCAACTAAAAAATGTACCATTCAAAAGCTTACTATGTCATGAATGTAATGACATAGACATATTTGTCAATGGTGTGTTTAAGATTATGTTTTAGATAAATATTTATTTAATTACAATATCTATCATGATGCAAGTTCCCGACTCACCTCAGAGAAAGGTGAGGGCGCCCCATAGCTGAATTCATACACTACCCCGTCTGTGTTGACAATTGTGAGTCCACACAGTTATATTCAGTTACACAGTGGGAGTGTGAAGGGATCAGATTGAAATTGGGTGTAGAAATCCAAGCTGAAGTAGTCAGAACTTCTTCCTTGATGCCAACTACATCACTGTCACATCATTGTGACATCACCAGATGCAGGAAAAACACAGCAGGAGAACTCTGCCAATATAGTATGTACTGAGGAATTTATTGCTTCATTTACCATCAATGCTGACTGGACATCCACATGAAAAGCACCAGATTTTCCTTTTAACTACTTTTCATGCATGGAAGTCAGGGGATTTTCTTAATCTAAGGTTCATTTTTAACTTTTTTATGTCTCCAGCAGAATATTCCCTCTCTGAGGATACCGTGTCGGCAGAGCGCTCCCTCCGGTTCCTTTTTTGCACGGGACAACACAGCCAACTTCCTGGCCTGGTGTCGTAAGGTTGGAGTTGGAGAAACATGTCTGTTTGAGTCAGAGGATTTAGGTGAGTGCATAACAGCAAAGTGCCAGAAACAGGCTGGTCTGTAAACAGGCATCAGTTTCCTCACAGTGATACAGCACAGTCAAGCTTTGGCTGTCACTTGCACTGCCAGGGACTCAGATTTCTATCTTCTGTGAATGGCGTGATTGTGCAGGTTGAGTATCATGCAGGTTGGACTGCTTCCCTCTGCTTCCCCTCTGAGGCTCACGTGTCCAGGCTCCTTTGACATCCACACAAAGCTCGCAAGGGCAGCAGTCAGTCAGCTGGGAGCGCTGCGATGGCAGCAGCTCTACCTGACCACATCTTGAATACATACACAAAATGTCTGGTGCAAAACAAAGGGAGCACAGACAGAAGGGTGTGAGTTGGTGAGAAAGTAGGCCAACGCTATGCAAATGTTTTCCTCAGCCTGGACTAGGGACATTTTGCGCTCTTCCTCATTCTCACTCAGTGTTTTATCTACAGTGTGTCTCTCTATTTATTGCAAGGATTTTTTGCATGTTATGTCACTGGAATATGCTCGCAGTTAAGATGCTTGGACTGAAATCTTGTGTACAGTATGTGACCCTGTTGATGACAGAAATATCTGGAATATTCACACATTCCTGTAATATCTGACTAATGGCTGGGGGACCATCACTAAGCAATTTTAACTATGCAAATCATTTCTGAAGGCCAAGTTACACACACACAGTCATCTATCAACGCTGCACTGTCACATGTAGTGGACACGTAATTGTGATATACAATGTTGTGAAAATACTTGAAGGGATAGTTGGGATTATTTGATGTTGGGTTGTATGAGGTACTTACTGAGAGTGTATTAGCTACAGTAGATGTTGGTCTTCATGCCACCGGTTAGGAGGAGCAGAGAGGAGCACCAGCACAGAAGCTGAGCAATGAACTGCTGAGGATGGAGTCAGCAACAAAATGTATTATAGCCCCTTTAAAAAAGGTCCACCTAAAAAAATTCATATCAGTTTAAGTGAATGCTGTATCTAGAATATTTTCAGTGCTTAATTTTTCTGTCAGACAGCAGGAAACCAATGTTGGGAGGCTTAATTTTAAAATGTATTCCACTACAGATTGCTGAATACATGCCCTGAAATGTAATTTGTAACATATTCCAATAGATTACTGAAGTCAAATTGCATATTTTAAATACTTTGGAGCTTTGTAATGCTCCAAAATTGTCTCACTGAGCCCCTTTGTCTGAGATACTCTGAATGTAGGTAAAACCTGCTTTATGTGACAGTTTGTGACAGCTGCACTACATGCACACAGTTTCACTTCATATGAATTTCAGAGCAAATAACACAAAAACAAATAAAGCAATCCTTTCAAGTAAACAATTTTTGAAGACAATAACTGTATTCAGAACACACTTGTCAACTGTGAGATCTCAAATATAGAAAGGTTTTTGAAACCAAAAATTTTAACAAAATTTCCCATACAATTTTGCTAAAGAGATGGGAATTTCTCCTCCCAGGAAGTCTGGTTTGGTGTGGAGACAGAGTACTAGAGTACACTAGAGTACTGAAGTTGTAGGGCTCATACATGTTGTACAGTGCCAGAAACAGGTTGTGACTATGAAAAGGAAAAAAGTGTGAACATTTGTCCAAAATAGAGAGAAATACAGGAGAATTGTGAAGAGAGAGGGCAATGAAAAACAAGAGTTTCCTGGGGAAATCTGTAGGGTTGGCAAGAATCATTCAGAACATCACCATTTTGGTTGTGTTATGAGTAATTGTAATAGAATACAGTTACTTGTATTTTGTATTTTAAATACGGATTTTAAATACTTTATTCCAAATACTCCTCAACCTTGTGGTGAACTGCTGTTATATAAGCAAAGTATCGCTCTACCAAAACGACAAAACTCAACAGGCAAAATCAGTAATTTTACCTCGCAGACCACAGGAATAGCTGGTTTACTGTTTCCTCGATCTATTAGTTTGTCTGTGTTACTGTGTGACTTTGGTGAATCTGAACTATCCTTTAAAGACACTGAAATTGCACCATAAACACAAACAACCTAACAGATGGAGGCAGCTGTAGACAACAACTCCCATGTTCTGCGAGGTAAAAGTATTCATTTTACAAATGGAGTTTGGTTGGTTTGGAGAGACCTTGGCTTATTTAACAGTGGTTTCCCCACTGAAAAGGATGTCTGACAGCAAAGTAAAGCAGTGAAAATTTTCTAAATATATAGCTCACTTAAGCTGATATTGATTTTATAAGGTGGACCTTTTTTTAATTGGCTAAAATGCCTTTTGCTGCTGTCCTCGCCCACAGCAGTACATTGATTGCGTTCTGTCTCCAAACTAGGGGCGACATCTACAGGCAATAACTATCCATTTAAAAAGCAGTAACACTTGTCTTCTGTCCTTATTTCTTTTCTTTTCTTTCTCTCTTTCATTCTCTGGATGGATTTATCAGTTCAGCAGTAGATGTAACAACACCAGGTTTGCTATCATGCAGTGGATGTTTATTGTCTATAATGCATGGTGTGGTGTGTCACATGTAGCCTACATCTTGCATCCAATCTCACTATGATCATACGTTCAGTGAGGTTAAAATAAACACCTCAAGACTTTATATACATCACAAGTCTGAATGGTACTCATTGTCATTTGTGTGCCTCTCACCATCACACTGCCACTCATCACCACTCATTGCTTTTACCACACACCATGTCTATATACTGTAATTACCCAATGCTAAAGCCTGATCTCTTCTTGCAGTTCTTCATAAGCAGCCACGAGAAGTGTGCCTTTGTCTTTTAGAGTTGGGAAGGATAGCATCACGGTATGGGCTTGCTTTTTCTATTTTCTCTTTCTTCATTTTAGTTCATCCGTGACTATTTTCCCACACTTTAAAAATTGGGTTAGGGTGTAAAATTTTGCACTAATGGAAGGACATTTCTCATTGTTTCCTTGGTCAAGGTACAACGTGGAGCCTCCTGGCCTTATAAAATTGGAGAAAGAGATTGAACAAGAAGAGAAAGCACCTCTACCACCTCCGTCACCTGTATCACCAGCTCAGCCCCTGCCTCCATCTCCTTCTGTATCTCCTACCCCGTCTCCTTCCCCTTCTCCTACTCCAACCAAAGTTACTTCCAGCAAGAAAAGTACAGGGAAGCTGTTGGATGACGCTGTAAGTTCGCAGTAGTTTCCCTCTGGTTTTGCTTCTACTTTCGATCAGGGTGGAAACATCTGTAATGTGTTTATCTGTGTGTGTTACAGGTCAGACACATCGCCGATGACCCCCCCTGCAGATGTCCAAATAAATTCTGTGTAGAGAGACAGTCACAGGGCCGATACCGTGTTGGGGAGAAGATGCTTTTTATCCGGGTGAGTTTGATGTATGCAGAATCTGGTGTTAGAAAATTTGAATAGTGATGGGAAGTGGTGAGGCTTCTGTTACCCATTGACTCAGCTTACCCTGTTGTCCAGTAAATGTTGTTGAGTAAGAAGTAGAATATGTCCCTCTGACAGAAAAGTGCAAACTGGATAATAATTAGGCAAAGCACCAGTATCTACAAACTGAACTGCTGGTGAAAATATATCTGGGTTAAATGTGTTTTCTTACTCTTCATGTTTTGCTGGGTTGATATATTTTATAACACAAGGACAGAGAAAACCCTCACAAAAATGACACAAGTTCATATTTTTCCTGATCCAATGCCATCCTTTCTATTAATTTTAAAATCGGTTTGGGGTTGACAACAATAAGGTCTCACATTGCAGTGGAGACCCTCTCCATTCACACAGCATATGGCAGTGTGTTGATACTTGAGGCTGGCTTTGGGATGAAAGTAGCCCATTGTGTGTGGAGAGACCGCCTTTGCTTTTCTGTGAGGTCTCATTTACTGGTAATGGTATTCCGACAATGTCCATCTTGAGCCAAACATAATGTGGCTCACTGGCTGTAAAAAGAAAATAACATCCACACATTCCCATATGAGCTGATGACAAAGTTATTACTCTGAAAATATTTTACTAACCTACATCACCCAGTGCTGGCTGCAGCATTAATTACATCTTATGATCACGTTGAATCCATCAGCCCAGGAAGTGTTACTCGACTTTTTCTGAGTGGAGGGATAAAGGCTATTGGAGAAAGATAAATGGAGTCTAACAGAGATTAGAGAAGTAGCATTGGTCCCCTTGAGATGCTGGTTACTTGGCAACCCACAACCAGGATTCACACCTCTAAGAATGTGATTCGTGCCGACTGTCTGTACGTTTAGGATGCGAGGACGTTCAAAAGACAGTTTACTCTTGGGTGTCCTCTGCTGTCAGCACATTATATTACAACTACTAATGTCAAATCTCAACCAAATCAAATCAAATTCACTTACTGTAAGGTCTGGATAAAAAAAGCTGCTGTTTTTATTTTAAAATATTAATGAAGACAATAAGACTCTAACTCCCTGCAGGAACAACAGCAAAACAATTTAAATCTGAATTTATCATCATTTGATGCCTTTTTCATGACTGAATGCTTCAGTCTTCTTTGTGTTGCTGAGCAACCAAGGCCAAATGGTGAGAAGTGCAATCTGCTGTACAGCAGTCTGTAGTGTGTAGTTTTTCCTCAGCCAGGGACGAGGTAGAAAATACAGCAGAGATCCCATTAGAGTGAGATTCAACATGTATTAAAAAAGATTTGCACCATGTCAACACCCAAATTAACATACATGTACATAACATACACATTCTGGCCTCCTGTCCATATTAATGAAGCTATGTTGAGAATGCCCCCTATTATATTTCCTTAGCTTTTTTTTCATCACCGTCATTTGTTACTGATCTCTGACCGACTGCCTTGACACCAGAGCCTTGTAGAGAGAACCGTCTCCAGCCTTAATAGGTGATCAGTGGGTGATACCAGCTTTGTTTTTCCCACGAGGGAGAAGTTGTGACATTGCACATTTTTAGAGTGGCCTTCTATTATGACGAGTCCAAGGTACACCTGTACAATAATCCTTCTGTTTAATCAGCATCTCTATGTGCCACACTTGTCAGCTAATTAGAATCTCTTGGTGAAGGAGAAGTGCTCTCTGATACAGATTTTTAACAAATTTGTGAACAAAAATTGAGAAAAATGAGCCTTTCATGTGCACAGACGAAGTCTTCAACTCATGAAAAACGGGAGCAAAAACAAAAGTGTTGTGTTTATATTTTTGTTGAGTATATATTTATTCAGTGGTATAGATTGTTAGATTAGAACATAATATATTACCTATTTTTGATTTAAAAAATAAATACGTAAATAAATTGGGAAAAAATACTGATATTTTCAGGGAATTAATAAGAAAACTTTTCACGGATCCCCTGTCAGTGTGACCTCCATTTGAGAACCACTAGTCTACACTACCTTTAATGTCAAGTCCATTTTATTTATATATACCCAGAACACAAATTTGCATTGAAAGGCTTTACGATCAGGGCTGCTCCAGGTTTAAACAAGACCTATTTCACAACCATATTGGCAAAAAACACGGCAATCTCTTATTAATTAACTAATAATCATGTAATGTAACCTCTTGTCCTGTCCACACTTGAAGGTGGAGCATGAAGCCAGCTGGATGGGCTCAGAAATTCTGATCAGGCTGCATATTTGCATTAATAGTTAAAGTCAAAATCTGTCAGAATCGCATGTAAGTCATTATGCAATATTTTAAACAACATTTTAAGGCCTAAAATTCAGATTATGGGATTTGAGACTTTTCAGGACCCACGGAAAACATTTTTATTGCAAACAACTCCCTCTACGCTTAGATTATTGATTTAGATAAGAAAAAAATCCCCCCCAAAAACCCTTAAATTGAGAAAAAGGGAGAAAACCAGACATGCAACAGACATGTGCAAGCCGTTGTATGCACACTGAATAAAGAAAAGTAAAATTTCACAAAATTACACATGTACTAGTGCTAGTCACAGAGTATGTGAGATACATCATTTAAACAGGCCAAAGCAAATGTTAAGCCTCTGTTCTTCTGCTTCTCAGCCAGAACTATTCACAGCAAAGATGCTTTAATTAAAATTCCTCAGATGGTTTCACCCCCAACAGCTGCTTTCAGTAAAAAGGTATGAATACAGTAAGGCCGAGTCACAGCCGCCATGGATCGAGGACAACAGAGGCATGCAGCACATACGAGACTCCACAATTATCTGTACATGTCTGAGAGAGTGACCTTCTCAGCTCCTGGAATAAATGAGGTGCTTGTAGCCTCAACAAAGGGGCAGAGTGACATCACAGTGTTTGTGAGAAGTGCCGCCCGAGCTCAGCCGCCGGCCTCTGTCCTTCTCTGGGCTGCTGACGAGGGAATGGGCTCCAACAAGGGTCTGGTCCCAAAGCAGCGTGATTGAAACCCTTCTGCACCACACAGGTCCATTAAATCCACAGTCACAAAGCCTGAAGGCCTGGCGCTGGTGATTGGAAGCAGTGCCCCGCCACTGCCCTCCTGATTGATTCTTTTAAGAGGCTTATAAATGTTGAATGGTGCTGAATGTTGCTGGAGGGCAGGAAGCTTCATATCTGACCAGTCTGAGGTGACAATCTCATGAGGTACTTTACCCTTTTTATCAAACCATTTAGTTTGGCATTTGTGTGAATCATTCTCCTAATGCTTGTGTTTTCAAAAGTGAATATAGCCTCTTAATGGTATTAATAGTAACGTGTTTATTCAGTATTTCTTCTGAGAAGGGCATTCGGTAAACAAGCTTGTTTTAGTTGAGGTGTAATGACATGTTAATGAGGTGGGGGGATGATATCCACAGCCTCTGGGGAATGTGAGTGTCTGAACATCCAATATATCAGAGCCTTTTATTTCTTCTTCTCTTTATTATAATGGCCAATGTTGCCATGGTACCTAACCTTGAGAATGTGCCCTGATGTGGCAGGTGGCATTATTTTGAAGCAAATGAATGATTAAGCTGAGCATATACAGTCATTTTTAATTATTTATAAAATTGCCATTTTCTGTATATTTTTTTTGGCCATGCTAACAGGCTGGCTTTAGGGATGCCAGCAGCAGCCTGTCTGTCAGTCAGTTTGTCAACCTCCTCAGTTCAGAGTGATAAATATCTCAGCTATTCAGATGAAATTTTGTACACACATTCATGGTCTCCAGAGGATGAATCCTACTGACTTTGATAGCATAATATGCATAATAAGTGAATTTCTACTTGTTACTCCTTTAAAAAGTAATAATATTACTTGTCTTATAATTTGGTACCAAAAGTAGTTATCTTACTTATTGTATTACTATACTACCTTCGTACCTTGTTTGTGGCCTTGTTGTGCTCTTACTGTTGATCCAGACAACTCTTGACACCCAGAAACCTTTTGTTGTTAGCTGTCCAGTTTCCGGCTGTGGTGGAAACAACCTCTCAGTGACACACGGACTGCAATTACAACCCTGGACACTGCGGATAATATGTGGGGTGGGCAGATGGGTCATAACATTCTGTTTAATAGTGGATGGTTCGCAGGGGGTAAAGTCAGTCCTCCGTCTCCCCAGGAAAAGAGACGCTGTGTATGCATTTATGCACAGCGATACAGCAGCATAACTTCTGTGATTATTTAACTAACTGTCCAACGCTGCTTATGACTCTACTTGCAAAACTGATGACATTCCCATCAGCTTCAGCTGTGTTTAATGCTATTTAGCAACTGTTAGCATGCTATCATACTAAACTAAGATGGTTAACATGGTAAACATTATACCTGCTCAGCATTAGCTTGTGAGCATTGTCATTTTGAGCACATTATTACACTGATATTAGCATTTAGCTCAATCACTGCTGTGCCAAGGTACAGTCTCGCAGAAAGGAAAACTCAGGCAGAAAAGAGAGGATAATATTTTTCTTTTTTTTTTAATTAACAACCTGCACATTGTTCTGGTGCAGAAAAAATTAACTAAAGGAACACTGATTCTGGTTTTGCTGCATGTCAGATTTCAGGCAGGACAGTATGGACTGAAATAAAGTCTTGAATGAGGACTTGGAATTTTCTTATAGCCTCAGTACTTACAATATTAATTGGCTATTGCATCATTTTAAACACATGGTATTGAGTATTAATACTTTTTATAGCCTTAGTCTTGTTTATTATGTAATTCCAGACATAAAACAGTGAGATGAATCAATCATTCTGCTTGGCCATGGCCTGCTCAACATGGCATTAGCCCTATGAGAGACAGAGAGAGCGTCCCTCCAGGGATATCAACCAGTCTGAGGCCTCCAACATCAATCAACAACCTCATACATCAAAGCCACACTTAACTGTTCATTCAACCTCTGCCTGAGAACCAAAGCCTTAATCAGTGAAATGACATTAGTCCTATAGAAGAAAGGGCTCAGCTTTGACACACCAACATCACAAGTGACACTGTAATCCGATTTCTTTATCTCTGCAGATGCTGCACAACAAGCATGTGATGGTGCGTGTTGGTGGAGGCTGGGAGACCTTTGAGAGCTACCTCCTGAAACACGATCCATGCCGGATGCTCCAAATCTCGCGGGTGGAGGGCAAGACGTCCCCTGTCAGCAGCAGCAAGTCCCCCACCATCAAGGATCTCACCCCTGACAGCTACCTGGTGGTGGCAGCCCACTACCGCAGCAAAAAGTGAAGACATGAGACTGTAAATTGACATTAATAAAAGACACAGAGGAGACTTCTTGCCATAGGTTACTGCCTGATGGATGTGGCCATGTAACATATCACTCTTTTTATACATATGATGCTACATACATAGACAGCACACTTGTGAAAGTGATGCTTCGGTTTTGTTCTCTCTGTCAAAGAGAATTAAAAGTCAAGTTGATGTTTGTGAGCAGATGAAGACTGGAATCACACTAATGGGCCCTTAACAATGCATTTTATTCAGTTTACCTATAAACAACTTTGAAAAACATGTCCTGCATTGCAATATAATGAGTTAACTGTGTTAACTGGGTTTTGTAAAGTTGTATTTTAAGCAATATATCAGTTAGAGTAGATAGAATTTTTCAGGTTTTAGCACACCTGCTCCTTTATATAGTCAATCAGGCCTGTGGTACCTGGCTATGTTTGTTATACATGCTAAAAAAAAAGAACTTTTTCTGAATTAAATTAAATCAGTGGTGGAGGTTTCAAGACATTTAAGATGCTAATAATTGAAGGAAAGTAGACATTACCCCCCTTGTTTTAACTTGCCATTTAGCTGACATTGTCACCCTAAATGCCTGTCAGTACACTGAATACAGGCTGGCTCTAGAGGACACCTCACTGAAGTTGTAAATTGAATTTTAACTATAACAATGGATGAAAAAGCGGAAGCCGACCTTACTGTCCAAAGAAATGTAATTTACCAAATCTTTTAACTGTTCACCATATGGTATTCTTATAAAAACTGCCAGATCTCTCCAAGAAACCAAATATTGGTCATAAAATGTTATGGCTTTTTCTTTATTGTTTTATTTGGCTGAAAAAATAAAGCAATGCTTAGATTGTCTACAGGTTGAATAACTATTCTATGCAATGCATTTTCATATTATATCATTTATAATAATTATTATTATGATAGCTCCTGTTGTGTATAATTGTATTGTAAGAACATGGACAATCACTTGAACAAGATGAAGCATGAAATTAAATAGAACCTTGTTGATTTATGACTGATAATAATACAGTAGATTTACTCATTTGATGTTCCTCAATTTGTTGTGTGTTACTGACCTCTAGAGGTAGTGCAGTCTTTGAAACTTGATGAATAATTTCTAGATTCTTTTAATTAATAGATGTAATTCACAACATCATATACTGTTTCAATTTTTACAACTTTTTTCCCTGGAAAATTAATATGTGGATTTGGTATGAGACGATTAGCTATGCAAATTAACCCCCACAGGCTTGTATGTGAAGTACATAGGTCCATTTTATGTTTTTAGATGTAAATTTTAAATAAAGTCTCAAAACTTTGAACATCTCAGTTTGAAATATCTGCTTTCTCTGTAAATATTTTAAGGGCTGCATGTGTTTTCTGACCAAAAACACAAACCTTAAATGTGCTGTAGATAACATTTTCATATAAACAAATAACAGCAAAAAAAAACCTCATAAAGGTGTTGAAAGAGTATCACGTTCCTAAAAAACTTATTTTTACATTGTGAATTTATTATTTTAAAAATGTTGATGGGTCCAAAGATAATGGGGCAAAGATATGTGTTTGGTTCCTGAAATGACATGGAAGAAGGCAGGGGGAGTGCGACCTCTAGTGGCTGAATGTTAAATGTTATAAAAACACCTCTAAATAATAGTCTGCTTTGGAATAAAAACTTTGAAAAATATTGGTAAATTTTCAATAGATCAACTGTAGACATACTGACCCCAAAACTAAGTGTGTTTTTTTTTAAATACCAAGAATATGTCTCGTCTGCAGTATGTTGAAAATTCTGTCACAGATCATTTAACCAAATCTAAACCTTCTCTGAACTTGAATCATGTAAAACTGCTATTCTACTCATTAAATCCACACAAGAGTAGCAGAAATGTGATTTATTGTAGCAAATAACATTGGCTGGATTTCCTCTTCTACAAAATGTCAAGAGCACCGGAAGCATTTAAGGATCGGTGAAGGCTGTAGTAAGAAATGCACTCAATTAAGCAAGTCAGGGTAATAAATACTTCACTACTGTACACACTTCACTTATTCTTTTCCTTCAGTTCCTATTGTAGTTGAGTTGATACCATTCTCTCCCAACAGACTGTGTGCAAGTGTATCTGCTGTTCACCAAATATTGACAAACTGTGTGCAAATAGATGTCTAACAAAAGCTTCTGTTTGTCGTATGGCAACTCACAAAAACATTTTATATCTTGTTTAAATTAGCAAGCATCAAAATAGTGTTCTGCATACATTATAATTCAATGCAATAAACTCAAATTTGTGCAGAGGAAAAAAAACACAAAAAGGGCTCTATTAAAGGAGCAGTGGCAGAGACCAGTGCAAAGTGCTACAGTCCTTATTTTACTGGTTGGATAATGTTTTAGCATTGTTTTAAATTATCAAGCAGTATTCTGTCAAGTATTTATTTTGTGCTTCCCGGCTAAATCACCAAATTAGCAACTATGACACTGCACCGAGCACAGTGCCATAGAACCAGTTTTCATCAAAACATCAACACCTTGCATTGCCTTCCACATGAAACCACCCCAGGGACAGGCAGAGTGCATTACCAGTTCAGTATATACACGGCACAGTTTGCACTGGTCTTTGTGTTGCTGACAGAGCCTTAAACACGGTGAAATAAGTGAATTCTAATCCTACAATAAGCACACTTAAATTGCTTTGTAAACATAAACTGTGGTTGACTTGTCAAGTGTATCATCTGAATAACAGATTTTTGGAGAAGTCATACAAAAAGTAAGGTGGATTTACAGTGAATATTGATCCTAGACTATGAAAACCAAAAACAGTGTAGTGAAAAACGTTTGGTGTTGAGGAGAACTTTGTCTCAATACGACAACAGTCACCAGAGATATCGCTGAACTTTGTAGTCACATTCTTACTGTTAGCTAATGTCAGTCACTGTAAGACTGTCTAATCATTTCTAAAACTGATACAGTAGGACGTGTATTTGCTCGCATATTTCTGCGTCATCCCTGACTTGTCCAAAGGTCCAATCCGGCTTGCAGAACTTGGCAACAAAGGGGCAACAAGCCCTGCTGTTCTGGCTATGACCACTTCTGCATGACAACTGTGACCGTTTGTCTTGTAAAATCATAAAAGAAGCAAAGAAATTCATTTTAAAAAATGGACAGCAGTTCAAACATCTTCCACATAATCTCGCAGCAATCCTTCATGTTGTTTTGGACTTCAGAGTCAAGACTTCAGGTTTTACCATCTAGATTTTCAGCCCACCTGCCACTGGACAACAAAGAGGAAAAATCAACATAAAAATCTGAAATGTCCATGTTTTTTCATGTGTTAAGAGACATATCAGGAGAGAAATAAGCAGTAAACACCATGTCTCAGCATTGCTTGCCTTGAAATTGCAGTGAGAAAGGGCTGTCAAAAAAAAAAAAAAAAAAAAAAAAAAAATAGATTCTGAAAGTTGAATATTTCACGAATTTCATCCAAACAGCGATACTGCATTTTTAGTGACCCAAATATAAGCTTATGTGATGTGGTATTTACTGAAGGAGTTTCTGGTTCTTCGGGGTTCAGGATTCTAGTTCATGTTATCAGTTTGATGAACCCATACCTCAGTAGTGAAGGAATCTGGATCCTTGTGCTTGCAGTACCGCGATAAAACTTAGTGGCCACAATGGTAGCCAAGAATCCAATATAAACACCATCACATTTAAATTAGTACCTGCTTTAATGAGCTTTATGGTTCAGCATCACTTAAGAGTGTATAGAGATATTCATTTGCACTGGACCTCAGGAATGACATTAAGCCTAGAGACCACACAGTTTGAGGATAAGCACAAAACTAACCTTCAACCCACCACCACCACCAGATATAGAGGTGGTCATCGCCTGTTTTTCAATTTCCTCCTGTTTTTTCCTTTTCCTTTCGACTGCTTCTGGGTTTTTAACGCCCCTGTATGTTGTCTGAAAAACAGAGAAGAATATGATCAAGCACTGATGGACAACAACTTCATAAAATGTGTTTTTTATCTTTTTTGTATGTTAAAAATATATACAAGCATGCATTATTATTGAACAAAAGCACAAGGCATGTTCAATCCCAGCTAGCAAAAGGGCATTCAACTGCCAAATAAGGGGATTCAGATAAAGGATGGAGCAGCTAACTGACATGTGACTGTGGGTTAGGGCTTAATGCTTTCATCTGCGGTAGTAAAGGTGTGAATTGTCAGGGTGTCAGGAGGGGATTTAAAGAGTGACTTGGAGCAGAAACATGTGGGGGTTGAGATTTCAGCAAATCCAACAGATTCATCTGGCCAAGAAGAGTTTTTATTCTGGTCCATGTGTACTTACCTTGATACAACTTTAGCATGGCTTTTGCGGGGTTTCAAGTGGCTTTTCTGTACGATAAAAAAATCACTCACCAAACTAAGTGCATCTACTTTGACTGGGGTGTAAATATTTAATAAAAGGCTACAAAGTTATCAGATTATTCGGTACATGTAACTACAATGCTGTGCAGAATGCAGTCTGAACTCGGGCTGACTGAAATTGCAGTTGATGTATGGGACACCATTAGTGGGAATTATTTTTGCATTACAGTTTTATAGTATTATCATTCTTACTGAAAAAGAAAAACATTAAAATCGTGATGATGTGATATTTGTTTGGCTCTGTACCAAACAAACATGTTTTCTTTCATCTGGAGAAGATTTTAATCCACGCCATCTCCGTAGCACTACAGTACCTCATTATAATGTTGTTTTCTCTCACATTAAAAAAAACCCAAACAAACCTGTGTTTGGTTCTCGTTCTGCAATTTGGATACTGGACTTGGCCATATTGAGATTTTGATACTATTGCAATTAATTGTGCAGCCCTTGTCTGAACTACCTCGCAGTAAATCCTTTCTTTGTTGCAGTGGTACATTTGTGATGAAACTGTTTTAGACAACTGTTGAGCTTTTTGGCAATTTTGGAGGCTTTAGTTCATTTTGCTGTTGAACTGTATTGTGTTATACTAAGGGGTGTTTTTTTCACCTCTCAATACACAATACAATTCAACAACAATACAGACAATAAATCTTATGATGCACTGCAATGGCTGTTGTATTAGAGTATATTATAGCTAGATGTACCAGATAATCTGGTAACCAAATGTATTAACACAAGGTCTTAGCACTTGACACACAAACAAGCCACTAGGGTAGAATTTTTTAATAAGGGTACAAATCATATACTTGAGTCTCAGGTTTTCAAAGTGAGACTGCAGGATTCTCTGCATCTCTGAACTATCTCTAAAATCAAATCACACATATTTTGATAACTGATTATTAATGTATATTTTTTTCCACTTCCATTCAGTGAATCCTTCCCAAAACTGTTTTGAAATCCTCTGGGGAGACCCGTCTCCCACTTTGAAAACCTCAGTCTTAATAATACATGACTTATGATGATTAATATATGAATTCATTCAAGATGTATCATAAATTTCTGTTGCTCACCACTAACAAATGATCATATTACTGTGACTTTATTTGATTAGGTCACCCTTGGTAGATCATCAGTAACAGAATGTTGATTCCTTCATTACTTTATTCATACATACATGACAAAATTACATGGATTCCAGTTGCATAAAACTTTATTTCAGACCCATGTATTTGCTCAGCCTCTCTGAAGTCAGAAGAGAGGCTGTTCTCCTTGAAATCAAACAGGTCATCAGACATTTCACATTACATAATAAACATAAAAGCGGTTACATAAATAAACTTTTATGTAGCTGCAAACTTGATCAAATAAATAAAAATAAATTAATTCATAAAATAACTAGAGACATAATATTCCTAAGTGTTAACTGAAGACCTGTTAAAGGGACAGTTCACCCCAAAATGAAGAATACATGTTTTTCTCTAGTCTGTTGTGCTATTTTCCCATTTAGTTTGTTTTGGTATGAGTTGCCGAGCAGTTTTATGTAGGAGTGACTTACTACAATTAGTGGATATTGTATCCTTTTAAACATGAGGTAGTGAAAAATTATAGAGGAATCAATACTTCTGACAACATTACAATCTAGAGCAAAGGTTTTCAAAATGGAGGCTCAGTGAATGTGAAAAAATTGTGCTGTTGTTATCAAAGGGAGATCACATAGAATAGCCTAAACGAGTGTGATTTGGTTAAAGGGATAGTTCAGAGGAATAGCACTGGGGACATTTACTGTCTTTCAAAGATTCAGAAACTAATAAATGCCTCTAGACAAACCCCTTTAGTGTGTATTTAGTGCAACATAAAGCTATTTTGGCTCAATTGTTGAGTTTCTATTTGATCAAATAACATAATCATGATCTCACAGGCATCCAGGAATTGAACGAAACAAAGCAAGAAAAACAGCAGCAGTTGGGTGTTTTTTTCAAGCTTTATCTGATGGCAGGCCCATATCCTCAGACTTTAAAAACCCCTGATCTAAATGAATAAACACCTCTACAGACCAGAAGAACATATATATTTTGATTTAGGGGGTGAACAGTCCCTTTACTTGTGAGCTCATCACACAAAGTCACAGTGACATGATAATTTGTTAGTAATAAGCAACAGGAATTCATGATAAATATCCTCTATTAATTTATTAATTAAATCATCATAAGTCATACACTGGTTAAGCATTACTTGAGTATGTGCCCTTCTTATAACATAAATAGGTTAAATAAATAACCTACCTCTTTTTGTCTCTTTTCAGCAGCCTCAGCTAATTGTCGTCTTCTTGTCTCCTGTAGAAACACACAGAAAACTTTAAGGTCTAACTGACAGCCAACTGTCCTCACTTACTAACTGTACTGGGCCTGGAGCATACTTACCATACCAGTGTTAACAGGGGCTAAACACAGTCAACGCTTCCTGAACATTACCTAGTAGGGCCTTTCGGTGTCCCACGTATCATTAATCACATTAACTCAGCGTTAGTTTCAATTAATTCGCATTAATTCATACTTCATATTAGAATACAAGTGTGACAGCCTGACATATCTAGTGACAGAGGATACAATAAAACGGTAAAATAACTTACTGGATCTGGAGTGACAACCACGTCGTCCGCTGCTCCACCAAGGCACGGTAAACACATCCCCATACTGGAGTTGTTATTCCAAGCAGAAAAGCAACGTAAAAAAAACAACGTATCAGTGTCTAGTCTTACCGTAACTAGCTACCTACCCACCTAAGCTAGGTAGTAAGCCAGTTACTCACTACTGGGCTGATAGTTAAGGCAACAACAGCAGCAGCTTCCACTCCCAAAGGCTGTTGACGGGTCGTCTGACATTACGTTACCGTTAGCTAACGGCTCATGTTAGCTACGGTAACGTTAGCATTCTAGGTAGCAGCTAGCGTAAGCTACCACTACAAGCCCAATTACTTATCCAAGCCGGCTAATAAATTATTCCTCCTATTCACACCTCTTGTTTAATCGCCTCGCCATCTGGTAAATATCTGTTTGAAAGTCAGATGTCTAAGCCAAATGTTTTCGCTCTGAGTTTGTTTTGGTCAGAGTTCAGCTGACTGCTCTGGTCTGACAGGGTGTGTTCAATAACGTTAACGTTAGCTAAGTTACAGTTGTCTGCTAGCGTGCAATCAGTACAAAAGTAGCCAAACTTCCATGCCAACAAACAAATAATACGAGACTATTACTGTTTTTTCAAGGCTAATTAATCGTGGGCACTACTGGTCTTAACGCCACTGTATTAAATGTGTTAATTATAGAAGTTTGTGTAGCAGGATTTTTTGAACGTAGCACGGTGTCACAAGGGGTGGGTGGGTATTATACGGGTCGTGCCGAGGGCTGTATAATATGAGAGTTGCGACACTCCCATAGGCTTCTGTAGAAACCGGAGAATGCGGAAGTCACAAGGTTCATACTGTATACTTCATAATGTACTTATTAAAAAAGCGTCAAGGTTTTCAGAACCTCATAACCCTCATTCTGACGATATATTTAACATAAAGGGACTTCTGACTGGAGACCCCATTAGTTGTGTAATTAATGCCATCTAAAGAAAAAAAAACATTAGTATTATTTTGGGAAAGTTACAATTAATTTGAATGCTGTGTGAAACAAAAATAGACAAACCATATGGAGATATCTGAGCGTGTCTCCTTTAAAATGATCAACAGTGTCCCTACGCCCATGATAGTGTATGATACTTTAAATTAGGATACATAGCAGACATGAAGTCATATAATAAATTATTCCATCTATTTTTACTGCACAGGTAAAAGTGCCTTTGACTGGGTTCCCCTAGGACCCCAGTGTATTTGTAATTTAAAAAACATTAATTAAAACAGAAACATAAAACTACAATATTAAAGGAGGAACAAACTGATTGACACAATAATGTACAACTGGAATGACAGACTGAGGAACCTTCGAGGTATATGCAAAAGTGCACCTCTGCTGTAGCCCAGTCTGATAGCTGCCTTGTAGTCAACACTCGGGGGAAAAACTTCCCAATTTCACTCCCACAACTGCGCGAGGCGTTTGATGGTTGCCTTGGTAACGTGTAAAACTACAACAAGAGATCTCCAATAGTAATTAAAGCTACTGGCAACTGCAAGCTACTGCTGGTACCGTTTCAAATGGCGACAGGTTAACCAGAAAGTAATTGAGTTAAAGTTTTTAGGTCTTCTAATGCAAGCGTATAGTGGGTATGCTAATTGACAAATATGGTCCACGACGATTTACGGGTGGAGTGGATCCGACAGCGAGTATCTGCCGGTTTTAATTTACCGGACGGTCCCAACAGTTTCGACGAACTTCTTGGTCGCGGAGATGGAGAAGAAGAAGATAAAATTATCCGTTATTTGAACGTAGTTTCTAAGCAGGACACGCCATCATGTCTTATGTTTTTCAAAACTATCAGAGAGGAAGAAGTTGAAGTTGAAATTCCAGTCGGTAAGTTGGTAAAGGTGAAGATAGTGGTGGAAGAAGTAAATTGAAATACTCAATTGGAGTAAAAGTGCCTTGAATTTGTAGGCTACTTCAGTTCTTAGTTATATTCCAAAACTAGTAGAAAGTGAGCAGTGAGCTATGTGCTGATCTAATTTCAATGTTTATAGACTCAGAAAGGAGGAAAGATGGAGACTCTGCAGATCCTGACCAGAAGTCTTGGTCCCAAAGTGAGACTGAGATATTCTCAGGGCCAGAGGAGACTAATGAGACTGAGACTGAGACTGGACTAAGTCCCAGCGATGTGAGATCAAACTTGGTGTTTGAAGTCATGTATCAGTGTATAATTGAGAGGATATAGATAATACATGTCTGATGTTGTGTTTTCAGAGGATTGAGATTCAAATTGTCCATCACATTGAGCTCTATGTGTCAGTGGACGAATACCCAGAGAGATTTTTGAAATGCCAGGTCTTCTACTTTATCAGAAGCACAAAGGGTGAGATGGCCAATCAGTATCATTACAATGAAGAATTTTCAAGCCTCTACTGCACATAATCAAAATAGCCAAGAGCTAATTGCTTGTGTTGTGAAACAGACATAATTGTTCAACCACTGGACATGACGGAGGCCAGGGACCTGATGCCCATGCTATTTGATTTTGGCTGGCGATGTGGAGACCCCCTTCTTATCTTGCAGAGCAAGCTTGCCAATGTAAGTAAAATGAATTCACAATCAATCACCAATCTTAAAGTACTGTAACAGCAGCAAAAAAAACTGTTGACATCAAACTCACAATTTCAAGTCAACTGCCTTCACTATTTTTTAATCAAACACAAACTCTTAAGTTTTGATAACGTTTTATTGAGATAGTTTACTTTTCTTCCTTGGATAAACTTGAATATTTGAGTTTTAGAAACCCAAACAAATTTATATTTAAAAAATTGCTCATAGTGAGCTGTGAACTTGATTTCTCACCATTTCGGTGCTTGAAATTTAAATGATTTCAATTGGAAATATTGAATTATTAAACATTTTTCACTTCAGTGAGTTTAAACAACAATTGTTGAAACTGATTTTTGGGCGTTTCTAAATCTCGAGATTCAAGTTTATCTAAAGAAGTCGAATTTAAAGAGTAACTTATCTCAACAAATCATTATTGGTTGGTAAAACTTTGCCAAAACTCAAAAATCTATTGAAATAAGTTGCTGTGAAATTTTCAGTTTTCTCAACTCTTCTTTTTACAGTGTACAGGATGTATATTTTCACCTTCTCTGTTGACAGATGTACACTGTGCTTATGGCCCACGAAGTGGAGGTGACTTGTGCTGGTGAGAGTGGACCATTCCCTGGTCGTGATGAGATGCTCAACAGGATGTACAGTTATTTGGAAATGCTCAACGCAACTATTCAACAGCTTCAGATTGAAGGTTTGTGTTATTAGATATACCAAGGGCTCATTGTTTTTAATTTGAGAAAATTATCACTATTCTCTCTCTTCTAGTTCAACATGTAATCTGAAATTCAGTTAACTCAACTGGTTTTACAAAATTCAAATACGATTTTAAACTAATTATTCAACCCAAGTTAAGTTCACTTACATTTTTAAGTTGGCGCAGCTCAAAATTATTTCTGTGGGCTTTACAAGGTCTGTGTGCCAGCTGTTTACAGTTAACTTCAAAGCTGAGTGAGCAAATTGTGATTTACAGTGTGCCAGGACTTTGTGTATTATAAACTGTTGTGAAGGGTGTCCTCTTAGCAAGAATGCAGTTTCTGCTAAGGATATTAAATATAAGCACTGCTTCTGTTTATATTTCTTTTTAAACAGTACAATCTAAAGATCAGTCTCTTTGTTGCAGATGAGATTACACTGCACATTCCTGAGCTAGATCTGGAGCCGGAGGTGGATGTACTTCTTTCTAATTCAGAGATGTTAGAGAAGATGGAGCAGTGTGTGATGAACTGGCAGACTCAGATTACCATTGTTATTGAGGAACAGCAAAAGCAAAAGCCACAGGTTTGTGATATTCTGAATTGAAAAAGCAGATTTGATGGTATCATAGTTAAAGAACTTAAAGGGACCATTCACCCTAAAAATCCAAAATACACATTTTTCCTCTTACCTGTAGTGCTATTTATCCACCCAGAGTGTTTTGGTGTGATTTGCCGAGTAATGTTGCCCCCCCTTTGCTCATAGATGTATTTTTTTGCACTTTGAGCACCACGAGCCAAGTTCCATCTAGTTCCATTTGATCTGTATATCTGAAATTGGGTTGAAGTGTCCCTTTAAACTTCAGCTGAAGGTCTTGCTATCAAGCCCAGCATTTATAGTGGCTGTTCAAATATTACCAAGAAGTGAATTCCCTGTCAGTGCAAAATGAAATGATTGGGCAGAAGAAAGCATAAAACACACGCACTAATATCCACAAAGTGATGTGATATATTCACTTTCCATTTTTCTCCAGGGACCTGGCCCTTTGCCTGAGATAGCTTTTTGGCAGGAGCGTGCATCTCTCCTGGGTGCTATGAGAGCGCAGCTTGAACAGCCTGTGGTAAAGAAGATCTTGGAGGTGATGACCAAAGCAAATGCAGGCATTGTTGAGACGCTGCAAGGAACGGTTGTTGAACTTAGCGAATACTGTAAGGAGTCCGATGACAATTATCGCTTCCTCAGGACACTGCAAAGGCACTTCATGGTAAACTTTTTGTAAATTTAACTGGCTAATGTACTACTCAATCTAACTCTGCCTGGGAAAGTGTGAACAGACTCGTTTCATCTGATTTCATGGAGATTTTAGGTGACATGCATTAAGAATAATTATATAGAAATATGCTTGCCCATCTTCTCACTGATGGTCTTGTTTAACTTGTAGGTCAGAGAGAGCCGTCAGTATTATATTGAGACTGTTTCATAACCAGTTAAAAAGTCCTTGTACTAGCTTTAACTACATGTATCCTCCCCTTCAATTATTAAGTTACCATTGTCTGTTTTAGAATCTGGCAACTGGATCAAATTTTGGTCTGATCATGGAGACCATCCCTGATATGTTGGACACCCTGCAGCTTGTGTGGATGATCTCTTCCCACTATAACACCAACGAGCGTATGGTCCCTCTAATGGAGCGAATTGCCTGGCAGCTGTGTGATCGTGTGAATTCAGCGATTGATATCCACAAGATATTCACGTATGTGTGGATAGATTTAAAATCCTCCTTTGGAGGTTCAGATTTTAGATAGAGTTCTGTCAGAATTCTTTGTTCAGATTGGTTCTTTTGTGGTTGTGTGCTGTTTCTTGGACAGAGATAAGAGGGAAGTGGCCAAATCCAAGGTGCATGAGGCTAAGCAGGTTCTGGACCTGTGGAAATCATCCTACTTTGAGATGCGTGCTGGCCTTGAAAAAACAGGAAGGAATCCACGCTGGGAATTTGACCGTAAGCGACTGTTTGAGAGGACTGATTACATGGCTTCTGTCTGCCAGGACCTGTGCAATGTTTTACAGGTCAGTGTTCATACGTGTCATAAAAACCGCCCTCTTACTCAATAGCTGAACATGTGAATGCATAAAAAGAAACTCAGATTTTTAAAAGATATCTCTTGGATTTGTGTTGTGCAGATTTTAGAGGAGTTCCATAACATCCTTGGCCCAGAACTGAAAGGTGTGACTGGTGACCCAAAATGCATTGATGAAGTGCTGTGCAGAGTGGATTGTCTGGTTTTGCCTATTGAAGGCGTCACTTTTGATCCTTTCAGCATCTGTAATATGAGCAGCTGGAAAATGATCATACAAGACTTCAGCACTACAGTTCAGGTGAGTTTAGGACAATTAATGCAGAAAATGTGAGTTCTGGACCAACGTAATAATTTAATTACACATGACAGAATCAATAGGCCTCATGCAAGAACCACTCGTATGAACGGATTTGTTCTTCTTGTACATGTAATCTAGGAGTGTTTGCTGTATTCACCAATTTTCTTGTATTTTGAATTTTCTCTTAGGTACAAACACAGTTTATAAGGGTCCAGACCTGTCGCAGGAGTCATGCTAGTGTGTCGTAATTCAAACCTCAATTTTTCACAAGTGAATTGAATTTCTTTTCTTTGATGCAATTCTGAGTTTGAAAATCCTTTGTAAATTACACTTCATAATTATGTTAACATGGTCCTGTTTGACGCTGCAATTAGAGTTATAAATTTATTCATATAGCCCAACAATATCATCATTAATTTGAATTGGCTATTACCATTACTGTCAGGCCTATTCAGGTTTATGTAAGTCGCTGTCCAGTAGAACATCCTCAGTTGCTTGACAGCATGACCTGTTATGGAACATATTCTGTCATTTATCTCCATGATGGGACACTTCTGCTTCACCTCCTTGGCCTCTCCCAATCCTTGGCTGGGTCCCTTAATTCCACTGCTGACGATGATACAATTACTGACTTTCTTTTATGGACCTCTGAAGACAGGACTTCAGTCTCCAAACTTGTGAAGTTCTGTTTTTTGTTTTTTTTTTAACTCTTCAGTGCTATTTCGTACACCTCCTGACATATGGGGCAGGACCTGTACCCTTATATAGTATTTTTAGGGTGTTAATTATGCAAATTTACAGTTTCCATTTTACAGTTCAGAGACAGGTCATTTACACAGTTATCTGAAGTCAGGAACATTTGCTGAATCTGACGTTACACATTTGGATGAGCCCACTGTACAAAAAAAGTGGAAAGAAATTCAAGTATACAAAAAATGTTCTTGCATGAGGCCCAGTGTATTTGTCAGCTTGGACTGATAAAATTGCATGGTTTTCAGTAATTTGCTGTACTTCAGTTATAAAGTTGATTCACTTCTTACATATGTCTCAGGCTCTTGAGGGAGAGGCCATCAACTTAATAGATCAGTCTTTTAAGACACTGCGCTCTTCAGCTGCTGCAGTTGAATTGCTCCTGAAATTCCAACACATTCGCTCCAGAGAGGCCATCAACAATCATTTGAGGAGAAAGTTTAGTGACCTCCTTTCTCACTATTGCAAAGAGGTACAGTATTACAATGTGAAATCAAGAAAAAGTGCTGGTTCATATTTGACTTTAATGTAGGATTTAGCTGAAAAAATAATCAAAATAAAGTCTTTCATTTCAGTTGGTCGTGATAATTATTCATAATTTCTACTGGCCTATTTTCAATAAAGACCAGGAGAAAAAGGCTGAATTTAGCCATCTTACTTTGAATTTAAAAACTTTATTTATCCAGACATACAGGCAATAGGCTTAAAAGACAAACAAACAAAAGAAATGCCATACTGGTGTGCTGACATGTCCTTTTTCATTAACAGTTTCCTTGTTACCTGTACTCATTTTCTCACTCCACACTTTTTTTGTTGTTGTGTTGTTGTCATGTTGATGGTGCACCTGGACAACACAAGTGTCAGATGGTTGGTTGTTTGTGTGTCACTTGCAGCACAATCCATTATCAAGAGATATGATAGGCAGTGTATGAGGCAGGAGGGATTCGTTATGTGCTATCATGGCGGTTTGCAGTTATTGCATTTAAGTGAAACTATTGAACAATTTTATGACTAAAATTAATGAAGTCTTTGTTGCCATCATATGTTATATCTGTGATAATATATATGTGATAATATCAGATCAGTACAAAGCTTCAGTTGAAAAATAGTGAGTCCATAAAGGTGTTTGGCAATGTGATGATGTGTTACACTGGACTATACATAAGGGTACGATAGGGTATCTATTTGAACAACTTAATGACACTGCATTGCGTTAGTTATTACACTTGTTCCATAGACCTTTGATGCATCAAGGTTCAGTTTGTTATATATAAATACCAGTTTATTACATAGAAAACATGGAAGTTATATTGCATACAGCCTCATCATTCAACACTGTTGTATATTATAAAATATATAACTAAGCAATATCTCATGTTGTACTGCTGTACCAGTTTATCATTAGGATTTGAATAGAGGTAACATGGCCTGTCACAAGCACTTTTACAGAATGCCTGAGTCTTTTTGTCGTTGTTTTAGGTGGACAGCATAAGTGAAATCTTTGAGGCACAAAAAGACAAACCACCACTGGACAGGGGTGAGCCTCCTGTGGCAGGAGCCATCAGATGGGTTCGATTTCTTCTCTGCCGCATCAAAGACACCATCCGTCCCTTCCTGAAAGAATCTGAGATGGTGGAGAGTGAGCAAAGACATGTGGTGAGTCATTTCACAGGTCCACAGCTGTATAAATCATCAAAAATGTGAATGAAAGTCTTTAGTGACTTTTGCTGCATTCTGCTCAGGCCAAGACCAAATATACTGAAATGGCTACACACTTCAGGAACTATGAGGTGAAGAAGTATAAATGCTGGATGGCTGAGACAGAACGCAACTTGCCATTGTTAATGAAACAACCCCTGTTGATCATGGTTAACAGTGAAAAGCAAATGCAGGCAGAATCGGTATGTATCGTTCTAGTTACTTACTTATAATTGTTACTCCATATTGTGCAAAATAAAGATACAATAACTATTTTCATTCTCGTAGACTCCCTGTTTGTGTTTGACTTTTCTTTTCTCTTCAAGGGTGTCCCGCATACTAAAGGCAGCCCACAGGGGAATGTGCGATACATTGTGAACTTTGCTCCAGAGCTCGAGGAAATAATTTCCGAGACAAACTATCTTATGTTACTGGATCACTCTGTGCCTGATCTGGCTCTAACTGTCGCTCTACAGAGGGACAAATTCGCCAGGTAATAATACTTACAGAGTTTATAACAAACCAAAAAAACACTCATTGATGTCATCTGTGGCCTGACCTGTTTCAACCTTGGTTTTTAGGTATGTTTATGATCTGCGCAAGCTTGTCCGCCGCTACCACTCTGTAATGGACAGTCTGAGTGAGGCAAAGTGCATTATGCTGGATCAACATATCAAAGCGGTCAGAAAAGAGTTACATGTTGGATGCAAAAGACTCAGCTGGAATTCTTTGGGTATGGTTCTCACAGAGTCTGAAATGCCTATGTAATCTGTAACAGAGTCTGTAAAATTGAACTCAGAGATCATATCAGTATGCTTTTGGTTTTTAGGCATCACTGACTTCATCAAACAAGGCGTTGAGACTGTCTCTAAGTTTGAGACAGTCGTCAATCAGATTCAGAAGAATGAGAGCGATATTAACTCCAGGTTGCAATCCATGGTGATGGCCAACTTACTGAAATTTCCAGTCCCAGATAATTCAGACAACTTACCAGGTAGAACTAATAGACGGATATTATTTAACATATATGATAATTATTCTGTAGTAATTCAAGCTTATTTTCATTTATTTAATTCCATGTTTTTTCAAGGTGTCAAGGAGTTCTGTGGGTATATTGAGCATGAGCGGGCCAAGACCGTGAATTTGCTGAGTAGAATGTATGCAGAGATTGGACCCCTCATCACTAAGACAGAACATTTGATCATGGAAACCAGCACTGGCAAGGCCAAAAGTATGGCAGATTATTATGTGTACTGGGAACACAAGGTGCTAGATGCCATCGTGAAGATGGTGCTGAGGTAATTACATGATGTTAAAGTTATAGTCTGGATTATTTGAAGTGGACTTGTATGAGGTACTTGTTGATAGTCAGTGTATTAACCACAGTAGATAGTGGTTGGCACGTCCCCAGTTTGGAGCAGCGGGAGTACTAGTGTAGGAAGTTTACCAATGTAGTGCTGTGGACAAGGCAGTAAAACGAAGTTCAGTGACAAAAAACCCCACCTAATAAAATCAGTATCAGTTCAAGTATACACTATATTTGGAATATTGTCACTACTTTACTTTGCTGTCAGACAGCTGTTTCTGACAGGAAAACGCCATTTCGCAAGCCAAGTATCGCTCTCTCCAAAGTCAACAGGCTCCTTTGTAAAAAACAGGAATTTTACCTTGCAGAGTACACAAGTTGCTGGTCTACAGCTGCCCCTGTTTGGTCAGTCCAAACTAACCTTAACCACACAATAAAAGTAACCAACAAACCAACTGAGGCAGTGGAAGACCAGCAACTACTCCTACAACCATACTCCATTGCAAAATCACAGTAATTCTACCTCGTAGAATAGCCTTTTTTTTAAGTAGCAAAAACACGTTTTATTGTTGACCTTGTCCACAGCAGTACATTGCTTAGCTTATAGCTTCAAACTGGTGGCATGCTGACCAGCATCTACTGTATGTAATACACTGACTATGGATAAGTACCTTATACAGCCCGATTTCAAATAATCCAAACAATCCCTTTAATGTTTTTGAAATCACTTACTTTGTGAGCAGCATCACTGCTACTTTCTCATCCATTGTAACATCCTTCTTGTTGACTGTCACATTCAGGAGTATTCAGGCCTTCAACACAGCGCTGATGGGAAATACTGCTCTTTTCAAAATTCATGCTATCCTGTCTGCTCCAAAGATTGTGTTGCAGCCCCGAAGACAAGAGATCCACTGGCTGATCATGCAGTGTATCAGAGACTGTGTATTGAGCAGCAAGGTGGGATTATCACAATCGCCATCACATCACAAAGTATCACAGAATTTGAAAAATCGAATTTGTAATCTAATAGAGACCGTGTGACTTGATTCTGCCCATATATTTGTGTGTCAGCAATTTGTGCGTTGGATGCGTGGAACCTGCATTGAGTGCCCACCACAACGGGTGGATGGTGAAGAGGAGTTGGTGACATTTACCTTCTGCAGTGACGTGTGGCAGCATCCTCAGATAAATGAGAGCGCCATGACAGTGTCCCAGAACGTCCAGCGGCTCCTTTTCTCTGTGGATCCTCACCTTAACCACTGGAAACGCTATCGGGTGCTTTGGGAGAGGAACAAAACCATCTATGAAAAGTTTGCTGCAAGACAACCAACCTGTTTCATGTATGATAGTAAGCTGCACTTCCTGTCTGGTATCAAACAGGAGGTAATGCTGGAGCCTCTGTTTAAAAACGAGCACATCATCCATCTAAACCTGGAGCCTCTGGCTCAAACACTGCAGGAGATCACTGAGTCTTTGATCAGCTCACTGGGTAGCCTGCTCCACAAGCCTACCAAAGAGGATCTCTTCAGTCTAAGAGAGGAACTCACGGTATTGAATCATGCTACGCTGTTTGTATCATACATTTATGTAGAAAACAGTCTTTGATTTTTATATGTGATTTATCTTTATGGCTATTTTATACAACAGCAACTTTCTAAGTCACTGAAACAGACCCCTGACTCATTTGAAGACCTGAAGTCTGTCCTCAGCACCATCTCAGACATCAGAGACATGTCTCTAGATGTGGAGCTGAGATTCACTTATATCCAGGAAAGTTACAGAACACTGGCTATCTACAAAATAGAGGTACTGTGTGTTTAATGTAAAATTATTGTTCCTTAATATGTTTAGATTGTGTCTCTTGTTGAACTTTTTGTGCCATATTTTCTGTGTGTAGGTTGGAGAGGATGAACTGGAGCTTGTGGGCAAGATTGGCCAGATATGGAGTGACTTGTTCACAGAATCCAGAGAAGTGGATCGAAGTCTGACAGACGTTAAGAAATCATTTACTGTGGTAAGAAATCAAACCCATATAACAGAAAATTACAATTTTCTTACAGTAACAGTAACATTCTCCATTCATTACGTTCAAAGACTACAAAGGAGAAGATTGAAGAGTTTAAGCAGGAGTTGTCCATCTTTTCTGAAAGCTTCAACATGCATGGTCCAGGAGCTGTGGGAGATGATTTGGAGAAAGGTACTTGCCAGGAGGGTTTTTTTGCTTCCTCTTCTCCATTTCTGATTGAATTCTGATTCTGACTGATTTGACTTATACTTTTTCTTTACTCCCCTGTTGCTATTTCACTCACACACGCACACACACACACACACACACACACACACACACACACACACACACACACACACACACACACACACACACACACAAATTCATCCATCTCCCATTGTTGGTGTCTATACCCAATACCTGTCTGTACAATCCATGCTTATCCTGTCATGTCTCCTAATGTTTAAAAAGTCAGTCTTGCTTTTTCTCGCCTGTTATGTCTAGTTTCACAAAATTAAGGGAAAAAAATAAAGTTAACTGCAAAGGTACTTGTTCAGCTGAGCCCTATGGTTGGGTGTATACCCAGAACAATAATATATGGTGTTAAATCTTGAAATGCATTGGAGGAACAAGTCTCCCTCTTATACTCTTTGCAGGACTGACCATAATGGGAATGTATGAAGCAGACCTTGCCAAGTTAGTGGCAAGACAGCAGGAGCAAGCTAATGCTGAGAAGCTGTTGGACCTACAAGTCACTGTGTACCCAGAGGTTATCAGCATTCAGAAGGACATGAATGGGTTGAGACAGATATATGATATCTATAAAGCTCAGAAGGTCAGATATTGTGGCTTAAAATCGCATTTTGGGACACATTAAGCAATTCTGATCAACATGGTTTTACAAGTATTTTGTGTGTTTGTCCTTTACATCGTTTAGGATGCAAAGACAGAGTGGTCTCAGACCTTGTGGGTGGATTTAAACATCCAGCTGCTACAGCAGGGTGTTGAGGGTTTCATCAAAAGTGTTAGGCAGCTGCCCAAAGATGTGCGGGCGTTACCTGTGGCCCTCTTCCTTGAAGGACGCATGAAGGAGTTCAGAGAGTCTCTGCCTCTTCTTCTGGAACTGAAGGATGAGGCCCTCAGAGACAGGTCAGTCTGGAGATCAACCTCAGAACAAAACTGGAATAAATTTGACACCTGAAACAGGATGCCATTTAATAATATAGTTTGAAGATCAGAGCAGGAAGCACCTTTACAAAAGTGATCAAACACTTCTGTTTTCCTGTCAAATTTTTCGTCACATAAGAACCTTTTGATGTAATGTTTAATGCTAATATTTACATTTTCTGCATTTTTCTATCCTGACAAATACTGTACATCCATGAAGGAGTGTGAATATGGTCTCATAGTATTCAGCAGTGGACCTGTGTCGTTATGTTAAAGCAAATATATATTTTGAAGATCAAATTAACACTCTAAATGAATAACATTGAGTGTTCTTATGTTTTTGGCCACAGGCATTGGAAGGAACTGATGGAAAGGACCAACACTAGTTTTGAGATGAATCCTGACAGCTTCACTCTGGAGAACATGTTTGCTATGGAGTTGCATAAATATGCAAATGTTATAGGTGACATTGTCACCTCTGCTATGAAAGAGCTCAGTATTGAGAAGGCAAGCTTCCACATTTATAATCAAAAGGAGGGTCAAGTGGCCTTATTACAGAAAGTGAACCCCTTCTTATCTTAGTAATAAAACAGAAACATGTTTCCTAACTGAATTCAGAAAAAAATCCTATTTTAAAATAGAATGAGAATTTAACTAAAGGAATTCTGAGTTAGGATGGCATAGACCTTGTTATAAATTGGAAATAATTGTCCAAATTGACAGCACCACTGTTGTTAGGTTTGTATGATAATGGAAACGAAGATGGTGAACAACATCAACACTGAAATATTATGATTGAAAGGCTGTTCAAGTTTTAAATTTTACAGAAAATGTATATACTGACTGCCAAGATGATTACTTTTACCAATGCGCTACCAATTAAAGTTTTTAGTTTACTGTTCTACTGTAATTAGGATTTCTTGAATTAGGATAAGATATGAGGTCTTACACAGGATAGGCCACATCCTTGAGTTTAGGAATTACTTTTGTAATAGGAAGATGGGATTTTTCCTATCTTTGAAACTTAAGGTAGGACAAGAAGTTTGCATTTTTTCTGTAGTAAGGCCTCAGTTGTGTCAATGTAATAGTGAGATCATAAATACTTGTAAAACATATTATCTGTGTCTCTGCATTTGTGTGCTTCCAGGGAGTGAAGGAGGTGGCGGAGACCTGGGAGAATATGAAATTCAATGTGGTGGTCTATTTTAAAAGCACCCAGGAACGTGTTTCTATTCTGGGTGCAGTGGATGAAATCGTGCTGAACGTGGACAATGATGCCATGAACTTACAGAGCATGGCTGGCAGCCGTTTTGTTGGGCCTTTTCTTGGTACCATACAACAATGGGAAAAAGACCTGTCCCTCATCAGTGAAACCATAGAGGTCAGTGATAGCACCCAAATCTCCCATCGCTCTTAAAAGGGTAG
This sequence comes from Lutjanus erythropterus, assembly GCF_056507025.1. Lineage (NCBI taxonomy): Eukaryota > Metazoa > Chordata > Actinopteri > Lutjaniformes > Lutjanidae > Lutjanus > Lutjanus erythropterus. The sequence continues at coordinate 23,248,410 of NC_139329.1, read as the reverse complement.
TTCAGATTTTTTGAATAAGAGTTATATGAGCCACTTTTCCATAGTCACTGTATTAACAACAGTAGATGGTTGTCAGCATGACCCCAGTTTGTAGAAGTAGCAGGAGTACTGGTGCTGGAAGCTAAGCAATGTACTACTATGGACATCTTCAGCAGCAAAGTGTATTTTTGCTACCTAAAAAAAGGCCCACCTACAGAAATCATTATGATTTTAAGTGCACACTATATTTACAATATTTTTACCCCTTTACCTTGCCATCAGACAGCTTTTTCTAATGAGAAACCACTGTTATATTTATGTTTATGTTTTGTCACTGACATTGTCCACAGCAGTCCATTGCTTAGCTTCCAACAATGCTACTCCATGCCCATCTACTGTTGTTAATACACTGACTATGTATAAGTACCTCATACAACCCCACTTCAATACATCCTAAGTATTCCTTTAAGGTTTTTTTCTGAAAAAAATATTAATTTTACAGGTATGGTTGCTGGTACAACGAAAATGGATGTACCTGGAGAGCATATTCATTAGCGGAGACATTCGCACGCAGTTACCTGAGGAAGCCAAGAAATTTGATAACATCGACAAAAAGTTTAAAGAAGTGAGTGTTGCCGTAATATTCACCAAATGACAGCATAGTACAGTGTTACTGGACACCTCAAAATAATACTGTTTTCTTTTTTATGTAGATAATGAGTGACACAGTGAAAGGTCCAAACATCAAGCGGTGTTGCCTGGTTCCCAACAGGCTGATAGACCTCCAGGCCCTGAGTGATGGCCTAGAGAGGTGCCAGAAGAGTCTCAATGACTACCTGGACTCCAAGCGGAACGAGTTTCCTCGCTTCTTCTTCATCTCTGATGATGAACTGCTCAGCATTCTGGGGAGTAGTGACCCCACCTGTGTCCAGGAGCACATGATCAAGGTCTCAGGGATGAGGAGGCTCACTGCTTGCCATGTGTGTGAAATATTTTACTAAATATTTTTTTCTTTTCTTTGTCCCACAAGATGTATGATAACATAGCATCTCTGAGGTTTGACGTGGAAAGCAATGGGGAGACAGTAGCTGGAGCCATGGTGTCTGCTGAGGGTGAGGTGATGGAGCTCAAGAAGCCCATCCCAGTGGAGGGCCGGGTGGAGGAGTGGATGACAGGAATACTACAGGAGATGAGGAGGACTAATAGACTCATCACTAAGGAAGCAATCTTCCGCTACTGTGAGGACAGGAGCAGGTATGTGTTAAGATTATCATAGTTAACTAAAACAAACTACAAACTAAAAGCAGACACAAGGAGTAATTGTTGCATGTGTATTAATACTGGAATGTTTGGAATGACTGAGTGAATTGTCCTCACTATTATAAACTATTATGAACTTCTTAAATCTCGCCACTGACAAACACTCCTCATAATATAATGAAAAAATCTAAAACTAATGTTGAATAAAAACATTTTTAAACAGTAACAACTAAACTGAAACTAGTAAACCCACTCCAAAAACTAAACTGAAAATAAATCTAAATGAAAACAATTAAAATGAAATAATAAATACATAAATTTAATAAAAATACAAACTGTGATAACTATGACACTACATGTATGTGAGCAACTTTGCCCGTGTCTGTATGTGTGAAAATGCCACAGTAAATGTGTCTTTCTCATGGTACTCAGGGTGGACTGGATGTTGCTGTACCAGGGCATGGTGGTGCTGGCTGCAAATCAAGTGTGGTGGACCTGGGAGGTAGAGGATGTGTTTAATGAAGTGAAGAAAGGAGAGAAGCATGCACTGAGGAACTTCGCTAAGAAAATGCACCGGCAGATTGATGAGCTGGTAACACGCATAACACAACCTATGAAGAAAAATGACAGACGAAAGATAAACACCGTTCTTATCATTGATGTCCATGCAAGAGACATTGTAGACAGCTTTGTGCAAAACAGGTAAACTTAACCTTTGCTAGTTTTAATTTTTTTTTCATTGCACATGACAGTAAAACTCGTTTGTCTGAAGGTGGATGTCAATAACAAAAATGTAACTGTCCTCCCAGTATAATGGATGCACGAGAGTTTGAGTGGGAAAGCCAACTAAGATTCTACTGGGTCAAACAACAAGACGGCCTATTTGTGCATCAGTGCAGTGCTTCATTCTCTTACGGCTATGAATACATGGGGCTGAATGGTCGGTTGGTTATAACCCCACTGACAGACCGCATCTACCTCACCATCACACAGGTCTGAGAAGCTTTGCGAATTTCAAATCATCAACCAAACCAATTAATAACACACCCAAGCAGACAGTAAATTACTCTATCAGCTCACAGGATGTCGTTATGTGGGTGTGTGTTTGTGATGCAGGCCCTTTCCATGTACCTGGGGGGTGCTCCTGCTGGACCAGCTGGTACAGGAAAGACAGAGTCCACCAAAGATTTGGCCAAGGCCTTAGGCTTGCTCTGTGTGGTTACAAACTGTGGTGAAGGCATGGACAACATGGTAAGAAGCCTACATGTAAAGAGCAAAGTGCTACTGAGAAATATCTTAAACCTGTTCTGTAACATTTCTTGAGTAAGGACATCAATTAATTCATATCATAATTCACATTTAAAACATTACTGTGTGTTGCTTTTGCCCCAATGATAAATAGCTGTCATATGCTGAATTATATTTAGCGCAAATTTTAGCACTGAGTCGCAGGTTCATGAAAAGAATAAAGTTTTTAAACTTGACTAAAAAATTGCTCCAGATTTTCTTCCGATTTCTGATATTTCTTGCATGTTTGAAAGCATCTTGCCACTTTTAAACACAATAGTACCAGAAGTGTTTCAATTACAGCAGGTATCCTCTTCATTGTCCATTTTGAGTTTATGTTGGCAGTCAACTGTTAAGCTTGGTCAGCTGTTATGTTTGGATTTTTTTGATCAGTGTGTCATGGGCAGTTAAAACACAGATATGTGCCAGCATTAGAATGGTCCCTGTTCTTGTAGAGTGTTTAATTGGTGTGCCACGGCCTTACATGTCACATATAAAAAAATGCAACCACACCTATTAATAATAGAGGGTGTCTATAACCAAACAGACATGTATACTTATGGTATGTTCATGCATTTAATGTTTACTTGCTGGCACTGTGCTCATTTGCATATGTCTCAGAGGTGATGCCAAAACTTTACTCGATTGCACTCAAGGAGTATCCACTCTCATTTTTTTTTTTTAAATGTTACTAGACTTTTTTCCTTGATTTCCTTTCCTCTTTGTGTGTAGGCTGTGGGTAAGATCTTGTCTGGCCTTGCTCAGTGTGGAGCTTGGGGCTGCTTTGATGAGTTCAATCGTATTGATGCATCAGTGTTGTCAGTCATCTCCTCCCAAATCCAGACTATCCGCAATGCTCTCATTTTGCACTGCAAAAAGTTTCACGTAAGTCTGTTGTAGAAATGCATACACTGAAGTAATGAATACATCAAAAATAATTCCAGTTTTCATATAAATTCAAGGACATTTTGCAAAGATTGAAGGTTATTTCACTTGATGGCTTGTCTTTTTTAACCTACATGTAGAGGAGTTGTTGACCTTTATTCACCTTAAACCACCTTCTTTTCACTATGCACATCAGTTTGAAGGGCAAGAGATCACCCTGGATGATCGCATGGGTATTTTCATCACCATGAACCCAGGCTATGCAGGACGTACTGAGCTGCCAGAGTCAGTCAAAGCCCTCTTCAGACCTGTGGTGGTCATTGTGCCTGACCTGCAGCAGATTTGTGAGATCATGCTCTTCTCTGAGGGCTTCCTTATGGCCAAGGTGAGGGACACTGAACACAAACGATATTGTTACTATTCAGATCTCATCCTGAGCAATGTATAGTGAATATTGTATATGCAATATCATTAATGTACAAGATTTATATTAGTGTTCTCAGTAATGTGAAATGCAAGTATAAATTAGAATGAATAATTTAGAAAAAAAAAATTGAGGATTTTATCTCTCCACTTTTGCTTAATCCAGGTGCTGGCAAGGAAGATGACAGTACTGTATAAGCTGGGTCGTGAGCAGCTGTCCAAGCAGTCTCATTATGACTTTGGCCTGCGAGCTCTGAAGTCTGTCTTAGTGATGGCAGGAGAGCTGAAGAGAGGTTCACCAGACTTACGTGAGGTAGAGACCAGAGAAGATTTGTTTCATTTTCATATTGTGAACTTCTTTTTGCTTACATTCAATATGGAACGACAGTGGTATTATTCATGATCCTTCAGGTATATAGACTGAACCTTGATTGCTGTTAGGAAACTGTTGGGAATTTGTTTAGATCTTCCAATGCAAGATTTATTTATTCTGATTCAGGCAGTGTCTATCTAGCATCCTGCAGCAAGAAATGTTGCAGATACCACACTTTCTTATCAATGCGGTACTTTATATCAGGTTTTGCTGCTCCTTGTCAGTATGACTTAAAAACTGTCTCAGTCACATTCACTCTGCTCCATAGTGACATTCAATACGCTTTTTGTGCCAGGCTACCTGAGAACCTGTTTTTCTCAAAAGAACTGTAGGTTTAAAGGTTAAGGTTTACATTGATCTGTTGGCAGAGTATTTCAGAAATGGATTATAATATTCACAAGTATGTTTTCATTAGTGTATAATAATCTGAATGTTGTGTTTTCATTACCTTAGAATGAGCTGTTTATATCAGCAGAGGGCACTGATCTTCTTCTACGGAGTCCTCCATTTTGCACTGCCATGTTTTTACACTTGTCTAGAATGGACAAACTAAACTCTGGCTCTAGATCTGGCCTTTCGTGTTTTCCATGTGCTTTGCAGCTATCGTAGTTTCTCCTACACACTTGTAGAGTGAGTGTTTGCAATCTGCAAGCTCCCTGTTAGATGCCACTAAATCCTACACACCGAAACTTTGAACACTGAAAGAGAAAAACTAGAGGGAGGTCGCACAGATATAAAATTTAAATTGGGTGAGATTAATTTGATATGAAATTTTCAATCGTGAAAACATTTTCCACTTAAATCCTTGTGAACATGTTATTCTGGTGTTTTCTGTCTACAGGATGTGGTGTTAATGCGTGCTCTCAGGGACATGAACCTGCCAAAGTTTGTGTTTGAGGATGTGCCTCTGTTCCTCGGGCTGATCTCTGACTTGTTCCCTGGGTTGGACTGCCCTCGTGTTCGCTACCCCAACTTCAATGATGCAGTGGAACAGATCCTGGAGGAGAACAAATACATCCTGCTGCCTAACCAGGTGTCTAATGTGGTCTGTGGACAGATTTAGTTTTACCATGTGAATGTTTAGATGCTGAAACACCATATTCTTTATACTCTGTGGTTTCAGGTGGATAAAGTGGTGCAGATGTATGAGACAATGATGACCAGACACACTACTATGATTGTGGGCCCAACAGGTGGTGGAAAATCAGTTGTGATCAGCACATTATGTCAAGCTCAGACCAAGTCAGTGTCAGTTTAAACCACCTAGTTATACACCATCTTCCTGATCTTTTGTGGCCATAGTAGTAACCTTTTTATTTCATCATTAGATTGGGAATGCAGACCAAGATGTATCCCCTGAACCCTAAAGCCATGAGTGTCATTGAACTTTATGGTGTTCTGGACCCTGACACTCGAGACTGGACTGATGGGATCTTATCCAACATCTTCCGTGACATCAACAAGCCTACTGAGAAAAAAGAGCGGAGGTAAACAGGAGAGTGATTAAAAGATCACTGATTCATTCACATATTCATTCATAAATTGAGGAGATGAAGAAGGAAGAATTTCTGTGGAATAGTACACAAAGACTTGAACTTTGACTCACAGGTACATCCTGTTTGATGGCGATGTGGACGCTCTGTGGGTGGAGAATATGAACTCAGTGATGGATGACAACAAGCTCCTTACTCTAGCCAATGGAGAACGGATACGTTTACAGAGTCACTGTGCCCTGCTGTTTGAGGTTTGTCTGAATGTCCCTACACTTTTCTGCAACTCAACTTTCAGATCATAATATAATGAAACTTCACTGTTACAGGTTGGAGATCTTCAGTATGCTTCCCCTGCTACTGTTTCCCGCTGTGGGATGGTTTTTGTCGACCCCAAAAACCTAAAATACACTCCATACTGGCAGAGATGGGTAGCCAACAGACCTGGCAAGGTATTAGAAAAAAAACATAACCACTATGTAAAAATTGTATTTGCTCATAATTTGATAACAACTCAACGTCTTTGGCTTTTTTTCTAGGAACAAGAAGTGCTTAACAAACTGTTTGAGAAATATGTCCCCAGCTGCATTGACATGATTGTGGATGGTATTGTTGATGGCAAACAGGGCCAGAAACTGAAGACTGTCGTCCCTCAGACAGATCTGAACATGGTAAATTAATGTCATCCATCTCAAATATACTTCAGTTCTGGTGTTGTTGTATTTATACTTGAAGAATTGAGGAAGAATTAGTACGGTCCCATATTTTAGGTTGCTTGTATGAATTGTGCATGTGTTGGCTGTGTGTTCAGGTGACTCAGCTTTGCTTGACACTGGATGCATTACTTGAGGGTGAGAACAGCAGTGCTGAAGTCCTGGAGTGTTACTTCCTGGAAGCTCTGTACTGCTCACTAGGAGCCACATTGCTGGAGAGTGGCAGGACCAGGTTTGATGAGTTCATCAAAAGACTTTCCTGCTTAAACACAGTGCATGATGAGAAAGCCCTGGCTGGACCTAGTGAGATCCCAGGTAAGAAAGTATTAGTGCTTGATGATTATGAAATGAGTGTGCATTCTCATAATTGTGCATAATATACCTTTGTACATATAGTTTGATTGTTGGTGAAATTTAATTTGTATACTAGATTACTGTTTCTCAACCTGGGGTCCCACCCCCCCACAAGGTTGTCATCAAAGCTTCATGGGGAGTTGTGAGTCCTTTTTTTTAGAAATGCACAATAGGCCTGAATCTCAGCATTTCTGTGGAGAAAACTGAAAGCTGAACCGGACACTGAAAGAAGCCTATTAAGTATCTCAGACTGTTTTTACAACCTGCTCAAAATTCACCCAAATCACCTGTAGTTATTGCATTCACTATTTGTGTTATTTGTACAGTTGTTCTTTACTGTTATTATGAAACATCAAATATAATATGAAATATCCGTACAATATGTCAATTAGTAAGGGGTCATCAGTTCATTCAATGATAGAAAAGGGGTCCCTTCAGGAAAAGGGTTGGGAACCACCGTATTATACAACATGGTTGAGAGATATGACGATATATGAGATTTTAAAAAATGGTAGGTGGCCATTTAGCTCAGTTGCCGTGTACTGGGGCTGTGAGTCCTCTGCAGCAGCTGTGGGTTTGACTGTCACCTAAAGTCCTTTGCTGTGTGTCATTCTTCCACTCTGTTCCCCCCTTTCCTGTCCTGATTTCAGTTGTCCTATAACCTAAAAAAGCCCCCCCCCCCCCCCCAAAAAAAAAAAACATATATCTATCGAAAAAAGAAAAAACTGGTCGACCATCATTTCAGATACTGTTGAAAATTTCTGAACAGGATTGCTTGGTGGTTTTAGGTCGAATGTATAAATATAGTGAAAACAAGCCTAGCTTTACGTTTTAACAAGTTTATTCTCCACATGAATATGTGCAGGTGAATTTTATTATGTAATTTTTCAACATTATTATGTCTGTATCCATACAGGATACCTCCCAACTCTGTATGACTTCCATTTTGATGGAACCCAGGAGAAGTGGGTTCCCTGGAGTTCCCTGGTCACCAAATACATCCACAGTCCTGACATGAAGTTTGCTGATATTCTAGGTAAAGTTCAAGTCTGTGAGCTGTAAGACAAGAACAAATCCAGTGTCCTCAGAAAATAAAAACAAATATGCATACATACTTGCACTTTAAACTTTTTGGCCCTCCCTCCCTCCTTTTTCCACTTTGATTCATCCGTCCTCCATCTTTGCCATAGTGCCAACTATTGATACCACGAGGGCCAGCTGGATCCTGGAACAGATGGTGAAAATTAAAAGGCCAGTGCTTCTGGTTGGAGAGTCTGGAACCTCCAAGACTGCCACGATTCATAACTTCCTAAAGAACCTCAGTGCTGATACAAGAGTGAGTTTATCTAAACATGCATGTGTGTATTTTTTATGTCACTTGAGATTATATTTCTTCTTCTTCTCTCTCTAGATTACTCTGATCATCAACTTCTCATCCAGAACGACTTCAGTGGACCTGCAGAGGAACCTGGAGGCCAATGTGGAGAAAAGAACCAAAGAGATCTATGGGCCTCCTATGGGGAAGAGACTGCTGGTCTTTATGGATGACATGAATATGCCAAAGGTACGAGCTATGAGCTCCCAACTATGTCTCTTATCTCCTTTATTGTGATAAGTGACTAAGGTTGTATGTTTGCTATTCTTTTAATATCCTGTATGCTCATCTAGGTGGATAGTTACGGCACACAGCAGCCTATCGCACTTCTGAAGTTGTTATTGGACCGAGGAGGCATATATGACAGAGGGAAGGAGCTTAACTACAAAATCCTCAAGGACCTCGGCTTCATTGCTGCCATGGGAAAGGCTGGAGGTGGGAGAAATGAGGTAGATCCCCGCTTTGTCTCGCTCTTCAGTGTCTTCAGCATTTCTTTCCCTTCGGTGGAGTCCCTCCACCTCATCTATGCTTCTATCATCAAAGGCCACACCAGAGTGAGTATCTATGTCTCTCTCCACATAACTCAATACATATCAGAATTTCAATCATCCGCATCACCTGGATATAATAAACTTGATTAAATGTTTTAGACATTTGAGGATGTCATACAGAAGGCTTGTGATAAAGTCACCATCTGCACACTGGAGCTGTACAACAACATCATCAAAGATCTGCCACCAACTCCCTCCAAGTTCCATTACATTTTCAATCTGAGGGACCTGTCAAGAGTCTACAATGGACTGACCCTCACCAAACCTGACAGGTCTGATGAAGTGCATTCACTCTATTAAGAGAGACTTTGCAGTTATAGGTCTGTCTTTCTTAAACCTGGCATTTACATGCTTCCCGGGTAATCTGATTACAGTTGGACAGGTCTAAGTTCACACATATTATAGTGCGTTTCCAGATGCATCCTGACCACATGTGATTGGATAACACTTCCTTGCCCTATATGCAAACACACACTGAGGGTATTTTGTCATTTGAGTGTCCATTACTGTCTATTTGGCTGTTCAATACCAAGGTTCAATTATTGGTTCCTTTTTTTGTTCAGTGCCACACTAAACTACTAAATCAGTTTACAGATTTTACCTGCACTGTCAGCGCAGAACTCAGAATGTGGTCTGAGTGATCAGATCTCAAATTTGTCCTCCATACATCTTGGGTGCATTCACAGCTTTACCTAGAGCTGTTCACTTCTGATCAGATCACCCTTGACGCATGTTGATACCAGGTCTTAACAGCCCCTTAATGTCTTTGTTTTCCCTGATTTCTCTAACAGGTTTTTGACTGTTACTCAGTTTGTGCGTGTTTGGAGAAATGAGTGCCTGAGAATCTTCCATGACAGGCTCATTGATGAAACTGACAAAACCTTGGTAACTGTTAATAATGGTTTTAGATATTTACTGTTTTGACTTGAGGGACAAACACAATATGCGTAATTGTTCCTCCAACTGTACAAAAGCAAATGTAGGCTTGTATTCAGTGTGATTTTTTGCCACCAGGTTCAAGGCCACATAAAGAACCTGATTGAGGAGCATTTCAAGTCAGACATGGAGACAGTCATGAGGGACCCGATTCTTTTTGGAGACTACAGGACAGCTCTCAGTGAGAGCGAACCAAGGGTGTACGAGGACATACAGGATTATGATGCTTCAAAAGCCATGTTTCAGGTATTGTCAAGTTATTAACTGTTGTTAACTGTGATGAGTGGCCTCAATCTAATGCTTGTTTTGGAATACAGTAGTATAATAAAGCAACTGTAGTTTTGTTACAGTAATTTACTGCCACATTCTGTTTTTAGATATACTGAAAGACTACTCTGTTTTGCATTGTGCAGGAAATTCTAGAAGAATACAATGAGAACAAGTCTAGGATGAATTTAGTACTGTTTGATGACGCTCTGGAGCATCTGACCCGAGTGCATCGCATCATCCGCATTGATCGTGGCCATGCGCTACTCGTCGGTGTGGGGGGCTCTGGCAAGCAGTCCCTCACCAAGCTTGCTGCTTTCACTGCTGGCTGTGAGGTTGTTAAACTCAAAAACCAGCACTTAAGTATAGCTCCATATAGCTCCTGATTTCTGTGTTGTTAAAAATCACTTACAGAGGAATATTTGCAAATCAATGTTCAGCAAATAGTAATGGATTCTGCTTTTCTCAGGTGTTTGAGATAACACTATGCAGAGGATACAGTGAGTTAAACTTCCATGAAGACCTGAAAACACTGTACTTGAAGCTTGGCATTGAAAATAAGAAGACACTGTTCCTCTTTACTGATGCACATGTTGCTGAAGAAGGCTTCCTGGAACTCATTAACAACATGCTCACCTCAGGTTTGATATCACACAAACCTCCTGGCTCACACTGTCTGTCTTTAAAGCTACAGCTGTTGTACCCTGATCATGCTCTCATTATAGGCATTGTTCCTGCTTTGTTCCCTGATGATGAGAAGGAGTCAGTTCTCAACCAGCTTCGTGAAGAGGCTCTTAAGATGGGAGTAGGTCCATCCAAAGAGAGTGTGTGGCAATACTTTGTCAACAAGAGCGCCAACAATCTACACATTGTTTTAGGCATGTCTCCAGTGGGAGACACCTTGAGGACACGCTGCAGAAACTTCCCAGGTGACATAAAGAGTCACGCTTTTCATGATTTTAATAGAATTTCTGATTTTATTTCACTAACCCTGTGTATTTCTTTATCAGGGCTGATGAACAACACTGTGATAGACTGGTTCCGGCCATGGCCTCCACAAGCATTACTTGCAGTTGCTCAGTCTTTCCTCGGTATGTAATTAGACACTTTTATATCTTTTTTAAAAGCATCTTTTATGGAAAAGTTTGTTTCCAGAAAGCCATTTAAGGGCTGCCTTTTCTTAATTTAGCTGTGATGAGACCTATATCTGGAAATTTATCCCAAAATCTCAACAATTATTTTGGAGGAATTCACAGTTTTGTCTTTGCTACAGGTGAAAGTCCAATGATTCCTGAGGCGCACTCTGCAGCAGTAATAGATCATGTATGCATGGTCCATAGCTCTGTGGGTGAATACAGCAAGCTCTTCCAGCAGAAACTCAGGCGGTGCAACTATGTTACTCCAAAAAACTACTTGGACTTCATTAACACTTATTCCAACCTCCTGGAGGAAAAGGACCAACATATCCTGGGTGAGGATATGGAGCATGTTAAAAAAAAAGAGAATGATGATGCACGCAAATGTGAATATATTATTCAGGAAAGCACAAATAATGCAATGAAAAGTGATGTTTCTTTTTTTTCAAAGTTGCTTATAATTATTCAGAAAAAGTCAGTCCATTATTACATCTTCATAGAAGGAAGAAAAGGTTGCGTCTAACTCAATCAATCACTGATTAAATGCACCAATGCTAACCTACGCTGCTGTCTTTAAAAGTATACTATCGGTACTGTATGAACAATGTGGAGCATTATAAGATTTGGATGGAGTTCATGGCTGAAATCATGAATGAGCAGCAAACAGGTGAAAAGAGTTGACAACGCAGAGTTGAAGAAGTGGGAAAGGGAAGTAGGATACAAAATACAGTTTGGCTGGGAGCTAAACTGCATAGCTGCCTTAACTTTGTTTGAAGATGCAGCTGAAAGAGTAGGCATACTTGTGAAAAGTAATGGAAACTTGTTTAATTAAGATGAATTGTATTTAAAAGTTGAAGAAAACTCACAAATGATATTGAACATTTTAAGGTTTGAATGTAGTCCCTAGCCAAGTATGAAAGTATGAAAATGTAGACAAAGGGATATAAATTGATGGAAATTTGGAAAGGGTCTAATTAACTCATGCCAGTCAGCTTTGAATGAGTTCGCTGAGGTTGAGGATAAGTGTTTTTTATGTTTTTGTTGAATAAGTTGAATTTATGAAATGATTTGAATGGAGCTTCTAGCTGTGCCTCTTTGGGATCACATGTTCTCTCCTGTTCCAGCTCAGTGCAAACATTTAGAGGGAGGTTTGGATAAACTGAAGGAGGCCAGTGAGCAGCTGGCTGAGCTGAATGTCAAGCTAGCAGAGCAGAAGGTGGTCCTCGCTGAAAAGTCCACCGCTTGTGAGGCCCTGCTGGATGAGATCACAGCAAATACGACTGTAGGTCAGTGAGTACCTGCATCTCTTAACTGCGGGTTGTACTAAACGCAGTGTCCTTGCAGCTTCTGAAACTAAACATGGCTGTTACAAACCACTTATCAATAACCTTTCCCTCTAGCTGAGGAAAAAAAGACTCTGGCAGAAGACAAGGCCAAAGAGATTGAGGAGCAGAACAAAGTGATAGCCGTTGAGAAGAAAGAAGCTGAAAGTTCCCTTGCTGAAGCTTTGCCGGCATTAGAGGCAGCCCGCGAAGCCTTGCAAGACCTTGAAAAATCAGATGTCACAGAAATTCGGTAAACTTCTGCTTACTCAGAGGACCATTGCGTTCTGTTGTTGAAAAAGCTGTATGTATGTATGTAAGAAAAGACAAAAACATCATGCCTAATCAATAATACTCCCCTCTTTATTGTGAAATAAACCCCAACATGGTGATGCCTTCAATCATCCTGTACTGTACATTATCCTTTACATATCAGTCATGAAAAAACAGGACTTAAAATGACCTGAACAAAAAAGCAGACTTCCACCATCTGTTAATCTGCTGCTAATCTATCTGCCTTTTCCTGCTGGTCCATTATGCAGATCCTTTGCCAAGCCGCCCAAACAGGTGCAGGTGGTTTGTGAGTGCATCCTGGTGTTGCGTGGCTACAAGGATATCAGCTGGCAGTCAGCCAAGGGGATGATGTCAGAAGCCAACTTCCTGCGCTCGCTGATGGAGATGGACTGTGATTCCATAAATAACAACCAGGTCAGGACTGTCAAAGGTAAGTCAGCTTCATGATAAATGGAATATGTAAATAATAATATCCATGCACTGTATATAGATAGTTTGCCACAGTTGTTTTCCTTGCAATTTCCCTGGCTAGGCTTCCTAAAGAACCTCCAGACAAGTTTTAAGGAGATGCAAGCCATCAGTAAGGCTGGCTCAGGAATGCTCAAGTTTGTTGAGGCTATCATGGGTTACTGTGACGTTGCCAGAGAGATAAAACCCAAGAGAGAGAAGGTAATACAAGGTCTGAAAATTCTTATAGATCATGTTCTCTAAGAAGAAACACAGACATAACAGCTATTTCCAATATTTTCTTAGGTGGCAATCCTAGAGAAGAACTTCTTTCAGAGTAAGCGGGAGCTGGAGCACATTCAGACCGAGCTGAGTGATATTCAGAAGGAGCTGGAGGCTCTTAGAGAGAAGTACGATGATGCTACCATTGAGAAAATGCAGCTACAAGAGGAGGCTGAGCTCATGGAGCGGAGGCTGATAGCTGCTGACAAACTCATCTCTGGCCTGAGCTCTGAGAATGAACGGTTAGACTTAAAAAGACACAACACATGAAACTATGAGTCAAATAATACTGCTAATAGTTGTTTCTTTGTTTCTTTTTAATCTTCTTTTATTCATCTCTTTGTGTCTCCACCTATTTCTCCTTACTGCTGTCTTTTTTTAACCTTTAACTTCTTATATACATATGGTTTGTATATTCATTAGTGCAAGGAAGAAAAAAAGAAATCAAATAGACAAAAAAAACAAACAAACCAAAATTAAAGGGGGTGTCATAGATATCACTGTAAATAATACCAGTATCAGTTACCATTCATGGGGTTATCTTTTTGAAATAAATGAATGTAAAAGGTTACCATATCAGATAGAGCATATTAAAATTTCCTTTCAGTGAAAAAAATATTTTATTCTAAGTACTGCATTACATCCTTCAGCAAGGATAAGTGAGCTACTGGGTTTGTCTATTTTTAGTTAAACAAAATCAATCTTTGTGCTAACAATGTCTTTAACAATGCTACAATGCAACAATACTTCTTCCCCTTCTACACTGTCCCCGCCCAGATGGACACAAGATTTGGAGGAGTTGAAGCAGCGGCGTGTGCGTCTCCTGGGTGACTGTCTGATCTCTGCTGCTTTCCTGAGCTACGAAGGGGCCTTCAGCTGGGACTTCAGGAATGAAATGGTCTACCAAGTATGGGTCAAGGATGTGCAGGTGAAAGGCATCCCCCTGAGTCAGCCTTTCAAAATCGAAAACCTTCTGACTGATGAAGTAGAAATCAGTAGGTGAGAAGAAACACAAGTTGACAATTTGCAGTATGAGTATGTCCTGTCAAGTCATATGAATAAGATGTTGTGGTTGCAGAGCAGGTGCTTGTTGTATATGGACTTGTCTTTATTTTGGCTGTGCTAAACAGTGACTGTAGGGCTAACTATGTGTCAAATAAACCCTGTGTGACAGATGGGGTTCAGAGGGCTTGCCTCCAGATGAGCTGTCAGTGCAGAATGGAATCCTCACAACCAAAGGGAGCCGATTTTCCCTGTGTATTGACCCTCAACAGCAAGCTCTCAACTGGATTAAGAAAAAGGAAGAAAACAATAATCTCAAGGTACAAAAAGTTTCATATTGATAGTTATGCATCATTACTGCACACAAATCCCAGAATGACTGCTTTAGACAGCTTCCCACTGCTAACAGCCCCACAATTTTCTCTGAGTTATCTGTCTGCTAGAGAGCAAAGAGTGTTTTTGAACGGTAGCTTCTCAGACAGCAAAGATGTATCCTGTGGAGCCCCACATAGCAGTTGTCTTGGCCCACTTCTGTTTCCCATTTCCATCAATTATTGTCTGTCCTGGAGCAAGCAAATATGTAAATATATACAGATGACTCAACTCTGTTCAGGATTGCAGCTATGTGTAGAGATCTAAATGAAATGCTCTGCAATGAATTACTCCTCACTGCTCTTTTAAGACTGCGGCCACAAAGATGCATTGTGGACTGTCATGGTTGACCTTTGAAGAGGAATTAACACCCACTCTTCTCATATTTGCCAGAATTGCAATGGTATATGGTAAACCAGACTACTTCATAGAACAACTTGTCCAGCCAGGTCTATCACGTAATCATCATACCAGATAGGTCACCATGGGTCAGCTGGAACTTCCTAAACCAAGAACAATTCAACTTAAAAACTGAGTAATTTATGGAGTGTCCAGCCAGAGGAATACATTATTTAAAAAGATGAAGAAAAATCAGAAGAAAATATTTATTCATAAAAACACTTAAACAATGACTAAATAATAAGTGATTGTTTAAGTTATCTGATATTTGTAATGTTTCAACTTTTAATATGTAATTTTGGGCTGCATTGACTGGAGTTGGTCACTGCTGTCTGTGTGCTGCCAGTGTTTGTTTAATGTTTTATGTTTTTAATTGGACCCCAGGAAGATAAGTAACCACCGCTGCAGAAGCTAATGGGGATCCAAATAAAGAATAAAGAATAAGCACTTTGTAGACAGTCAGAATGTGTGGTCCTGATAGTGTGATCATCCTTTTTTCCCCAGATCTCATCTTTCAATGATCCAGACTTCCTGAAGCAGTTAGAAATGTCCATCAAATATGGCTTCCCATTCCTTTTCCAAGATGTGGATGAGTACATCGACCCCGTGATTGACAATGTCCTGGAAAAGAATGTAAAAGGAGCAGAGGGCAGACAAGTCGTCATGCTGGGTGACAAGGAGGTCGACTATGATCCCAACTTTAGACTGTACCTCAACACCAAACTGGCTAATCCCAAATATTCTCCATCAGTGTTTGGAAAAGCCATGGTCATTAACTACACTGGTAAGATCTTTTAGCATGGCAGCCAAAGTTTTTATTTGTAACATTTGACCAGCATGTACTAAAAGCTTTGCCTGTCTCTGTCCGTGGATTTATTGTATCTATGTTCCATGTAGTGACCCTTAAAGGTCTGGAGGACCAGCTGCTGAGTGTTATCATGGGCTTTGAGAAGAAGGAGCTGGAGGAGCAGCGTGAGTATTTGATCCAAGAGACAAGTGACAGTAAGATGCTGCTGAAGAAACTTGGGGACTCACTGCTCAGAGAGCTGGCCACGTCTACAGGCAACATGTTAGATAACACAGAGCTCATTTTCACACTGGAGGAAACAAAGTCAAAAGCCAGTGAGGTCAGTTTGGCTGTATCAAGTATCAGTGAACTCATGGAGGAATATAAATTTCACTCAAATCACCGATCATGTCTTTTTCATTGTTTGTTGTTGTGATCATCAGGTATTTGAGAAACTGGAGCTGGCTGAGAAGACGGCCGTGGACATTGATAAACTTAGAGACGGCTACCGACCTGCTGCCAAGCGCGGTGCTATCCTGTTCTTCGCCCTGACAGAAATGGCTCTTGTGAACAGCATGTACCAGTACTCTCTAGCCTCTTACCTGGAGGTGTTTGACTTTTCACTGCGCAGATCTCTGCCTGACTCTTCCCTACGCCAAAGACTGATGAACATCATAAACACTCTGACATACAGTGTTTTTAACTATGGCTGCACAGGTAAAATAAAAAGATTGGTTAATACATTGGATGAAAAAAGATCAATTTCTTAAGACAGTATTTATCATCTTTATTATCTTGTAAATTTCATAACCTGATCTCACTGCATATCCTCAGGTTTGTTTGAGAAACACAAGCTGCTCTTTTCCTTTAACATGACCATCAAGATTGAACAGGCAGAAGGGAGGGCACCTCAGGAGGAGCTGGAGTTTTTTATCAAGGGTGAGATATCCAAAGATTTTGGACTCTAAAATATTTAAAGGACCAGCGTGTGAGCCATCTGAAATCAGAATGAGAAATACTTTGTTGATCCCCAGGGGGAAATATATCTAAGCGTAGAGAATTCTAAGAAAAATAGAAACTATAAAAAAGAAGTGTGTAAAAAATATGTACATTATACTACAATATCTAACAAACATATAAGCCATAAGTAGTGCCAGTGCTTAGTTTGTCTGCTCTGGGCCGCTGTAGAAACATGGTGGTGCAACATGGTGGCCTCCCTGAAAGCGGTCCCACAGTCTCTGTAGATATAAAGGGCTCATTCTAAGGTAACAAAAAACTTAGGGATTCTTATTTTCAGTTGATTATGCACTAATGAAAACATACTCATGAATATCATATTCCATTTCTGCCATATTCTACCAATAGATCCATGTCAGTCTTACACACTGGACCTTTAAGTAGGCTACAGTTAAGCATACACAAATGCATGTATGCACACAATGTTCAAAGCAAATCTTCCTTTTTTCCGCCTCATATGTAAAGGTAATCTCTCCTTGGAAAAGAGCAAGCGCAAAAAGCCTTGTGACTGGCTTCCAGACCAAGGATGGGAGGACATAGTGAAACTTGCAGAACTCTTTCCTGAGCAGTTTGGCTCTCTGCCTGATGATGTGGAGAAAAATTCTCCTGGATGGGAGTCCGTAAGTGATCACAGTGACAAAATCATCACAGGCATTTCACGTAATTGGTTGAGAGTTTAACGCCCTTATTTTTTCCTCCTCAGTGGTATGACTTAGATACCCCAGAACAAGCTCCGTTCCCCATGAAATATGAGGAAAACCTGTCAGCCTTTCAGAAGCTGCTGCTGCTGCGCTGCTTCCGTGTTGATAGAGTCTACAGAGCTGTGACTGACTATGTCACTGTCACCATGGGCGAGAAGTGAGAGCGTTTCTATTGAGATAATGCAGTTTAAGATATACTCAGTATATGTACATGTATAATGTATACTGTCACTGTATATACAGAATATAAAGTGTATACAGTGTCTGTCCTGTATATAGACCCCTGTGGTGCAAGTTAAGTTGAAATAAAAACAATAATTAATAAATAAATAAAAATAAATACAATTATTTGACAAAGTTTACAGATGATATACTTACTTAAACAGAAAAGAAATCAAGACCTGAGTTTTAATGTGTTTTCTTGTATTTCTGCTCAGATATGTTCAGCCCCCTGTGATCAACTTTGATGCTATTTACAAGCAGAGTACACCATCCTCCCCCATTGTCTTCATCCTGAGCCCTGGATCAGATCCAGGCAGTGACCTCACGAAACTAGCAGAGAGGTCAGGCTTTGGAGACAAATTCAAGTTCCTTGCTATGGGTCAAGGCCAAGAGAAGGTACTGAAGACTGTTTTTTTTTTTCCATATCACAGTTATGAAGCATCTGGATCTCTAAGTAAATACACTAAGTAATGCTTAAAAGTAGTGAAGCTAATGGTGACTGTCTTCTGTGATAAAGGTGGCACTGCAGTTGTTGGAGAAAGCTGTGTCCCGTGGTCACTGGTTGATGCTACAGAACTGCCACCTGCTGGTAAAGTGGTTAAAGGAACTGGAGAAGTCCTTAGAGAGGATCACCAAGCCCAACCCAAATTTTCGCTTGTGGATCACCACCAACCCCACTAAGGATTTCCCCCTTGGCATCCTGCAGAAGTCTCTGAAGGTGAAATACATTTTGTCTTTACCTTCAGTAGTGTTTGCTTTAGATTTGTAGACGGTAGGGTAGATTTTCTAAGATCCAGTAGTGGGAACAAGAATTTCGTTTTACAAAGCAAGCTGATATGGTGGCTAACCACATTCAATTTAACTTTTAATACATATCAAAAGTATTTAATTTAATTTATAAGTGTTTAATTTTGTTTACAAAGTTCTCAAATCTTTTCTTGTTCTTTTGTAGCATTAAGTAAATATCTTAATGTAATAAATAACTGTCAAATGTGTAAAACATATGTGTAATGTTACAATGTACTCTTGTTTGGTGTAACTTGAGCTGTGGCATAAATCAGTCAATTGTCAGGAAGAAAAACAGTGTTTAAAGTGTTTCAGACCTTACTACTAAGAAACTAACTTTTGCTTGTAACCTCAGGATGGGCAAGTGTTGTTTTAGTCCGAAGTGGCAGCTATTCCTAGCAATATTGAAGAAATTACATGCAAGTATTATAATAAAATTGTTATTTAATTTAAGTACATGGTAAATAATTCTTGTCTAGGGCTTAAAATCCATACTGAATTTCTATCATACCCTTCATACGGCACTTTTGCCAGTATAGACGTAAAGTTGGCATTAAATTTCCTTCTAAGTGGTGCAAAAACGGTATTTAAAAGTCTTGAAATTAATTTGGAGAACCCTGGGGGTTCCCTGAATAGGTTAAAATTGTCACTGTCACTTTAATATTGTGTGCAGGTAGTGACGGAGCCTCCCAATGGTCTCAAGCTGAACATGAGAGCCACATACTCTAAAATCTCCCAGGAGTCCTTGACTGCATGCCCACACCCTGCCTTCAGCAGCCTGGTGTATGTGCTGGCCTTTTTCCATGCTGTGGTGCAAGAGAGACGCAAGTACGGCAAGATTGGCTGGAATGTCTCCTGTGACTTCAGCGAGTCTGATTTCTTTGTAAGTTGCAACAAGAGTCATTTACACTTTTTTTGAGGGGTTTATATTCAAGTGGTATAGTGTCAGTTATGTTTCACTTTTCAGTGGTTTAAATAATGTGACTGTGCTCACCAGGTGTGTATGAAGATCCTGGACACTTACCTGACCCAAGCTCACAACCAAGGAGACGGCAGTATTCCCTGGGAAAGTCTTAAATATCTTATTGGGGAGGTTAGGCTAAATTTATTGTATTTTAACAAACTTTATGTCTGTTATCTTGCTAGCTGATGCTGTAAGTGTAGTCTGTGTGGCTATTTTTCTGTAGGTGATGTATGGTGGGCGAGCCATCGATAGCTTTGACCGCAGGATCCTGACTGTCTACATGGATGAGTATCTTGGATACTTCCTCTTCCAGACCTTCCGGCGCTTCTACTTCTTCAGGAACAAGGATGTAGCTTATAAGATCCCTCCAAATGGGCCCAAGAAATCATATGTTGGTCAGTTGTTATTTTCATTACTTTACATTCTCTTACTTGTATTGTTTATATATTTTACTTCTGTTTTGTGTTATTTTCTCACAGCTTTAGTGTGTTCTCTGTTACAGATGAGATTGAGACCCTACCACTGGTAAACACGCCAGAGGTATTGGGTCTTCACTCCAGTGCAGAGATAGGATACTACACACAGGCAGCTAAAGACATGTGGACTCACCTCATAGACCTGCAGCCTCAGACAGGTATCATGTAGCATCTTTTGTCTCTCGTCAAAGACAGAAATGCAGGGTGAAGACTATAAGTTCAGGTATAATAATACCTTATAAGTATTTTGGCTAGGATCATAGTGTATTATAATTATTATGTAATACATTATGCTTATTTTATAATGCATTATAATCACTGTTATCATGTATTATAATTTGATTTGATGATTATAATTTGAAGTTACTCTGAGTGGTCATTTTGGCTTTAAGTAAAGAAATTCTTGAGTTATAGGCAGATATAATACATAACCAGTATTGTTTACTTTTAGTAAAGTGAAAAAATAAATCTATGCAAGACTAACACACAAAACATTATTTAACTGCAGGTCATAACTGAGTAATTGAATAGGCCCACTCCAATTTGACACAACTTTTTGATGATGAACAACTAAATGATAGAAATGTACATAAATATACTAAAGTAATGTTTGCTCCCAGAAAAAACAGTTATGTAGTTACATTATCATCATTTCACAATGCATAATAATCACATTATAAGGCATTATATCAGTGATTATAATGAATTATAGAATGTTTATTATGTATCACAACTATTATTTTTAATAATTAATCAGTTATTCATTATAATATACTATGATTCTTGCCAGTGAGACACAGTTGTAAAATATACTATGACACTTGACTTTATAAGTCTTAAAGATATAAAATAATTATAAAATACTTTATGTATTTTGATTATTGTTAGAAAGCATTTGGAATATTTCTGAGTGCTTAAAAGTGTAATTATGCATTGCTGTAAGCACAGTATATCACATTCTAAGTTTGTTTATGATGCGTTATAGACATGGGTGTAATAGAAAGTGTTATTGTAATAATAATAATTTCCTTAGCCATCATTGTGCCATGTACTTCCTCTCTTTTGGTCTTCTCACACTCTCTTCTGCCTCAGGTGAATCTGGTGGAAGTATCAGCAGAGATGAGTACATCAGCCAGGCGGCTCAGGACATTCAGAACAAGCTGCCCAAAATTTTCGACATGGACGTGATCCGTAAAAAGTTTGGCACTAACATTTCCCCGACCTCAGTTGTGCTGCTTCAGGAACTAGAGCGCTTCAACAAACTTGTGGTCCGCATGCAGCGCTCTCTGGCTGAGCTGCAAAGGGTGAGAGGGACGGGCAGAGGGCAACAAGAGACAGGTGTTGCATTTGCTTTGTGCTTCACACAGGACCAGATTTGTTCTGATTCTGTCATGTCCCATAGGCCTTGGCTGGTGAGGTGGGTATGAGCAGTGAGTTGGATGAGGTAGCTCAAGCCCTTTTTAATGGTCACATCCCTGCCATTTGGAAGAAGCTGGCACCTGACACTCTGAAGTCCCTCGGCAACTGGATGAGCCATTTCAGGAGGCGTTATGAACAGTATAGTTACTGGGTGAGGACGCACGAAAAATTACATACCCATTTAAAAAATCAGTACTGGTAAAATTGTGACAAAAAGTATTCTATCGTATTAAATTAAAAAATATTTGGTGTCACTGATCCCTATTTTTGTTTATCTTATGCCCACCAGGTGGATGAAGGAGAGCCAAAGGTTATGTGGCTATCAGGACTCCATATCCCAGAGTCCTACCTGACAGCCCTGATCCAAGCCGCATGCAGGAAGAACGGCTGGCCTCTGGATCTTTCCACAATGTACACACAGGTCACCCAGTACCGCAGTGAGGATGAAGTCAGTGACAGACCTGGACAGGGTAATGAACGACACTCAGTGTTTGCAGCATGCAGCGTTAGTGAGGAGTTACAAAGAGTGACGGCCTTTTTCCCTGCAGGTTGCTTTGTGTCTGGCCTATATCTGGAGGGAGCAGACTGGGACATGGAGAACAGCTGCCTTGTGATGAGTAAACCAAAAACTCTGGTTGTTGAACTGCCCATTCTCAAAGTCATCCCCATAGAGGCACGTCGCCTCAGGTTACAGGTGTGGACCACAGACTATACAGGCCTCCATACAAAACTTCAGGTCACCGTTTTGATGGTTTTATCAACTGTTGTGTGTGTTTTTGTGTGTTTTATGCCATAGAACACGCTGCGAACACCGGTGTACACCACGTCCTTGAGGAGGAATGCAATGGGTGTGGGACTGGTTTTTGAGGCAGACCTGTTCACCACCATGCACATCTCCCACTGGGTGCTCCGGGGAGTCTGTTTGTGCCTCAACGCTGACTAAAGACAACCATCTGCCACACTGAGCTGGTTAGCTGTCTCACAATCTAGTCCAACATGTTAATTTAGTGATTTAAAAACTACTTAGATTATTTTTAAGATACAGATACAGATACAGATACAGATCTAATGCAGTACTGAGTAATCAAGGCTGCTGAGGTCAGCATGCCGAAGCAGGTGAAGCTTACTCTAAAAATCAGACAGCAACAAGTGGCCTCTGAAACAGAAAACTCTGACACATCATCTTCAAGACCTCCCCCAACCCTTCCCCACTCCCAAACAGTTTCCGTTTGTTGTGATTGAGAGCAGACTGGGCTTACTCAGTCAGTCCCACTCAAGTGCAAGTGTTTGCCTTCTCCCTGTAGTATAGAGGTATCTCAAAATCCAATATTTTCATTTTCATAATGTCAAGTTACGGGGTCATTACTTTAGAAAGTTTCTCATTATTTCAAGATACAAAGTCTTTGATAATGTTTAATACTAACGGTGTATTGCTAAGTCGAGTCTTTCCCATTACAAGTAAAGAATTTAATTTTGTAACAACTATTCCTGTTGGCCTAAGCCTTCTCATGAAAAATCATCTTCAGTTTCAAGAAGCACTTGGAGTAGAACCTCCTCTGATGATAAATGGTATTGATATCATGGGCTCAAAATGCAGAAACAAACATATATGTTAACACACTTTATGAAAGGAGGTAAATATCTCCAAGAGGGAAAGCCTTCTGGGACAACATCTTTACAGACACCGACTGGCAGAGATCCTGGTTATTACCACACAAGTAAGATTAAAGAAGCACACATCAAAATTCTACACAAATGTACATTTATCAAAGTTTTCCCCCAACTTTCTAGGTGTCTTCATACGAATTTAAGGACTATATAAAAACTGGCAGTTATTGATCATTTTAAAAAAGTAAGAAAATCATTTAGCTGTACAAAGATCTCCTTAAAGAGGAATGATGAGTTGTTGATGATGATAAGTTGCTCTTTATTCCATTATTCTTTTTCTTTCTTTCTTTATCTATGTATTTACTTATTTATTATTAATTTGTTTTATTATCATCTTTCTTCTTCTTTACAGCCACAAACAACTCTAGTTTGCAGGCATTTGTAATGTTTTGTTTTTCTATTCCACTGTGTTGAGTACATGTCTGTTCTGTTTGTATATATGAATATTGTTCAATACAGTTCACTTAAAAAAACAAAAAACAGACCTACTACACGCCAGTCTCCTGACAGCTGGTCCAACAGCACCGCTTTGTGGTGAAGGGCAGAACAAATGCAATAATCACCATGGTAACGATAACAATGTCATATAATGCATGAATACCTCATTCTGATGGTTTGATTGCATGTCAGTCTCACATTAAACTCAGAGTGGATCAAGATGCAGCCGACTGCAGAGATGTCTACGGTTCATTTCCCCATAAATAATATAATTACTATGCGCAACAGTTCAACTGTGCAAAAGGCCACAGCATTATTACTGACACAGTTATAAATTGTAGCTTGATACTCATCTTTGTACACTTACATCTCTTGTTTTGTTTATTTTCTATTACTTCTGGGTTTTTTTCTATAGGCCTATATGTATATTGCTTTTTGATTTGAACAAAATGAAACAAAATTAATTTGCGACAGACTTTTAACAGACAAGATGAATAAACATTTTACGGAAAATGAAGAGGCAACATACTTGTCAGGTCCTACCTCTCTTCTATACTAATCCATCAATAATAAATCAATCTTTTTTACATGATGGTCTTACATATTGCAGAATAATACAGGCATTTGTACTAAAATGCACTTTTTTTTTTAACATACTTCTTACTTACTATTTTATTGTAATTTTTCTGTGCTTATATATCAATATGATATATGTCTCGATAAAAGGTAAACGACTGAGCGGAACTCAATAGGGGACTTCCAGCCAATAATATTACATGACAAAAATACCTTAATTCTCTGGACCATATGTCACAAATTTAATTAACCTACATTTAGAGATTTCGCCAATGAAAGCCATCAGAATCAAATCAAACCTTTAAGGGAGAGCTCAGGCTCTCTGCCCTCCTTATAATTTGTTGTCAGTCACTAATGAGAAAGCTTCGCGTGAAATGACTGATGAAGCGCCACGCAGCAGTTCCGTCCAATCAATATCCTACGATCGATTGTCTGAGAGTTTGTTGTACCCAGCTTCACCCGACAACATTTTAAACTCCACCCATCCGTCTCGCACGGCTGCACAGCCCGGGCTGCTTCACGCACAGCTCAACGTGCTGCATTGTGGGAATGACTGGTTGATGAGATGCACAGCTGATGTAGTTCTACAGGTTGTCACTCAGAAACTTACCGATGGGGGATTCGCACTGAAAGCGCAGCAACTGAACATGCAATGGAAGTGAAGGTGTCACAGACTCTGGGCAGCTCTTCAGGTAGGTTCAACTCACCTCTGAAAGAATCACCCTGAATTATAGTTTGAAATGGTTTGGTTGTTGTTATTAAGTGTCTTTTTATGTAAAAGATAAATGGCAATTTTAACAAGCTGTTCCTGTGACATGCTGCACAATGTTTACCAAACATTTTGTCACTCTGATACAGTTTCTGTCCTGCAACTTAAATTACACCACCTTTCCTCTCTAACTGTGTACTTAACAGACATTACTGGAGTAAGAGTACACTTCTGGTGAACAACTGTCTATTGTGATGCTGACTGTGTGCAAAAGCTCCATGTGCAAGAAATGAGAAAAGCTGAAAATGATCCTTTAAGACTGATTTATTTATGAAGTGAGACATTGAATGAATGAACAGGCAGCTTAATGAGACCACATTAGTCAATAATAGTTTTTTGCAGAAGTATACACATGGTTGATGAATGAAACTGTAAATTGTAATAGGATAAAAAAAAAAATCACACGAGTCACTACATGTGTCTTTTTCATGTGTGGCGTTCAGTTTGTCACTGACATGTTTGTGCAGCTCTCGGTGTAATCCTGTGCTGACATGGGTGGTCAGACACAAACTGGAGAAAGGAGAGCATGACAGTTTTCTAGGGAAATCCAGCAAACATGTCCAGCATCATTCAGTTTAATGAGCTCTCTAATGCATGAACACTGTGGCTTTTATTAGCTGTTCTAAATCATCACGGCCCCAGGCAAAGATGAAAATGGCAAAAACTGTGGTTATGTCCTGATAGCTAATAGGACAGTGTTTTCATCTGTGTGGAGCCATGTGGATAATGTTCAGTGGTGTGCAGAGACTCTTGAGAGGGACGCGGGGGCAAACTGTGACGTGGTGGCTCTGCTGGAAGCTGGGTGAAGTGTTTACCATTGTACAAATCATCAAGCGTATGAATCCGGCTTAGATCCTTCGGTGCGTGCCCCCTCGCCCCATGTTTTTGGTCACTGCTCACAATGACTTTAAAGCATAGATGTCAAAGAAATTGTCTAGAGTGCTTCCTCATGGAGCAGTTGTGTGCAGGAAGCTCAATTTTAAAGGGACAGTTCATCCCCCAGATCAAAAAATACATATTTTTCCTCTTACTGTAGTGCTTTTGATCCATCTAGATTGTTTTGGTGTGAGTTTTGGTGATATTGCCTGCCCTCTCTTGAATATAGTAGGACTAGATGCCAAACAATGCATTTGAAAGATTCAATACTTGTGTCTTTTTTTTTTTTTTGAGAAATCATGACATGGTTACTCAAGATGATCCACAGACCTTATTTTGTGAGCAGTTTCACGTAAAGAAAGTAGTTATGGTAGATTCTACTGTAGAGAGAAAATGGTTCCTACATGCATCTGCTCACAACAATCTCTGAATTATCCTGAGTGACCACCACCTTCACCGTACGTGGGAAACCAGTTTCCATATCGAATGACAGATCCAGACATGGATTTCTGGTTGAAACATAGCGGCAATACAGCTGAAAAAATAGATGAAGTGAAAAAGAAAGCAAAAAATAGAGCCAAAAAACACTGTCAGTATCAGGAAAAATATGTTTTTAATTGTGTTTACCTCAGTGAGTTTACTGTTATGGCACAGTGCTTTGTTGTCCCTCTTTTTATAGGGATTAATGTTTAGTGCTGGTCAGGGGGTGCTTGTCAGAAAAAAGTATTTCAAAGAGAGTACATAATTGAAAAAAGTTTGAGAACCAATCAGTGAAATCTTTACTAACAAGATGAAGTTGTGCATGTGTTTTTTTTGGTGTGTGTGTTTTTGTTTTGTTTTTTACAAAACTGGTAGAGGAAGCCCCCCCCCCCCCCCCCCCCCCCAAGGTCTTGGGTCCCCCACTTTGCATTTTGTATATTAAAGACCTTCCAGAAATATTCCCTGGTATAGGTCTTCAATGTACTCTGACTGATGACTGATGAAGTATTTAGGGATGATTTTAGACTCTTAAATTTTGAAAGTTGTGCTGCAAAAGATTTGTAAACCATTTAAAGCTAACCTTAGCTGTTTAACTGTAAGATGATAAGTTTTCAATGATATTCTCACATTTATCTTATGATTTTAGTACCTCGTCCCGGTCTGTAATTAGACCCCTTAAATATCTTTACAATCTGCCTTGAAAATCTTTAATAAAAAACAAATACCACCACCACAAGTACCACTGTCAGTGCTGAATTCTGAAGGTGAAATGTGCAGATTTATTGCAAACCACCAACTACTCAGCAAACAAGAGTCCTGGTTAATTCAGCAACAAACCTACACTCGGTCTAGTTTTTAAATGTAGTGTCTTTAAATGTGTCTTATTTCGATATACACAGTTTACTTTCTTTTTGCTTCACTGTTTCAGTCTCTTAATTTCACAAAAACCCTTCAGCATCAGATAGCTGTTTTCAGTTTGTATTGCTCTATCTGTTGTAATCAAATAAACCATTGATTAATAAATAATTACATCACTGACTTCTTTAGGAAAACAATATTCACTTGCATTTTTTAGCCACAGAAGATACAGTCTTTGTGGTTGTACTAAGCAGCTTCCAGTTTCACTTTTCTGTCAGTGACATTTGAAGCTCTCAGCAGATTTCCACTCTGCTGGAAGTAAAGATCCTTTGTTTGAGAGTTTGCATGCTGTTTTACAGTGATAGTCATTGTTTACAATTAGCAACAATTGCTTCGTAATTCAGTTTCTCATATTTCAACCTTGTTTTTGTCTGATAGAACTCAACTCAATCTGCACACGTTCGATTAGAGAAGGAGGTAAGAGTGTTATGATGTTATGGCAACATTTGCGTGGCCTTAAGTGATGTCTGCTGACTGATGTAAGTTGTTTAAGAGATATAAGCCACACAGACCAGGTTGGAGTAGCCATCATGGAAATGCTGCGGTATAAATGCACTTGATCTACACTCCTTTTAGCTTACATGTATTAAAGTGATAAGCACTGATGCCCCTTTTATTCAATTAACAAGTGCTGGTGATGATGTTCACCTCGCTGCACTCAAACAAAATTAAATTTACTTTATCAGTTGCTGACATTTCCATATTGCTAAGTGTTTGTCAACATACACTGATTTTATTATGCAATCCTCTAAGCTTAACAACAAGCCTAAGACATTGTTGTGACATTTATTGTAGTTATTGTATTTGCAGTTGCAAATGTAGTCATAGACATGGTGATAGTATTTGGCAGACAGCCTGGCTGTAATGCTCACTCTATATGTTTGCATAAATGATACCTTTACGTGGTAAATGGAGTCAAGTCAAATAAAACTCCAATTTATTTCTATAGCACATTTAAAACAACATGAGCTGACCAATGTATTTAACAAACATAGGCAGAGCACGATAGGTCAACAGAGCAGACAACAAAATCATGCATATACCCAGGAAGTGATCAAGATAAAATCAGTGAGTAATATCAAAAATTACAAACCCCATTTCCAGAAGCAGGGACACTTTGTAAAGCATGTAAAACAGAATGCAGTGACTTGTAAGTACTTTTTGAGTTATATTCAATTGCATACAGTACAAATGATATTTATGTTAAAACATATTACTATTTTTTTGCAAACACATTCATTCTGAATTTGATGCCTGCAACAGATATCAAAAATATTGGGACACAAAAGGCTGGGAAAGTTGTGGAAACGTCAAAAAACACCAGTTTGAAACAGTCCACAGGTGAACAGGGTAATTGATAATTGATCATGACTGAGTTTTCTTTGAAAAACTCACAATCAAGGATGGGGCGAGATTCACAATTTTGCAAAAAATCTGATTGACAAATAGTCGAGCTGTTGGACTGGACTCACATCTGTAAAGGCCCCACTAATGCTGATCGGCGAGGTTTTGGAGCAACATATGCTGCCATCCAGACGACGTGTCTTTCAGGGATGTCCCTGCTTACTTCACCACGGCACAACAGTGTCTTTTAGTAAAAGAGTGCAGGTACTAGACTGGCTTGTCTTTTACCTTGTCTCCCATTGAAGACATGTCATGCATTATGAAGGGCAAACCGCAACAGAGACCGCTGTATTTTAAACAAGTTTGGGAAAGAATTCAACTTTCAAAACATCCAAGATTAGTGTCCTTAGTTCTCAAACACTCGCTCAATTATGTTAAAATAAAAGGTGATTTAACACAGAATGTGTTGCAAGCATCAAATTCAGAATGAGTGTATGCTTACAAAAAACAATGAAGTAATCAGTTTGGACATTAATTATCTTGTCCTTAGGTTTGGGTGATGTTTACTAAATTAGTATATGACATGTCCACAATAAAACAATAAAACATCGTGATGAACGATGATGTGGTTTCTTGGTCTAAAAGGGTCTTTGTCTGTCTGTAACTTAGTTGTGTTTAATAAGAAAATAATAAACATGTCGATGAACTGGCAACTTGTCCAGCACGCCTCTCACCCAATGTCATCTGGAATAGGCTCCAGCCCCCTGTGACAAGTGGTTACGGAGAATGAATGAATTAATGAGTAAACATGTCATGGAGACATAGTGCAATGAACAGCAGCAACAGCTTGTTTTTATTCTGAGGGGGCCTGAGGGGACACACACTACCCCCAAATACTCACTCAGACTCAGTGGTTGATGACTCCCCATCCTGATGCCATCTTCCAAAAGGCCCAACCCTATTGTACTGTATTCAATCGAATATTGGTCAAAAAGGATCCCAACTTTTTTGAGTGGGGGTTTGTAATAAAACATCCATCACAACAGGTCACTTAGTAACAATTTAAGTATGCTCAAAAACAAAACAAAGTGGTGGGTCACACATTCCTCAGCATCTCATTATAGATCCACAGTCACTTGAGAGGGGAATTTAGTGACCCGGGCCTTTAAAACGTATTTGTTTAAATAAATTATCAATTTGCCAGGAAGTTCTTGCAGAAAGTACCTGCTCATCAATCGATTTACCAAGTGTCTCTACAGATTGGACATCTCCAGGACAGTATATTGCTGCACTTAGACTACACAGCTGTAATGGACACAGCACATTTCAGGTTAAGTGATTTTTGTCTGACCAGCTGTCCAGAGCTCTGGTGACTTACATGCAGCAGTTTCCATGTTGTGTCTTTGACCTTCACTTACAATAAGATGTCTGTTAATGGTGTTTGTCCGTGGAGCAGTGAACAAACACTGAACTGAACATTTTGCGCTATTATTCAGTTGAATTACAAAACCCTCCATTGTTCCATGCTGTGGTTACACAGCCCTCTGGCAGCAATTCTCTTGCTGTCATGAACTAAACTGTGCATATTTAAAATTTAGCATTTCAATAACGTATTGTACGCACCAGCATGTCTGGCAGCCATGTGTTGTTTTCTTGGGGACTCTGGAGGAGAGCTGCTGATGGGAGATGTTGCAGCTGAACCTGTGGAGAATCATTTCTGAGATGTAAAGTACCTTTGAATGTTTGTGAGTCATCATGTTGTTTGGACTCTGAGTGCCGCCCTGCGGCTCTTCCTGTTGGTCTTAATGAAGCCGAATGCAAACATGAGGCAGGGAGCGCACATCAGCACATACTGAATCAAAATCTCTGACTGTAGATGGTTATTTCTCCATCGTAAACAAATTGAACTGCATTATTGTATGCTAACTTCGTTAACCTGGGCAGTGACCTCTTTAGGATTCAGAATGGTCGCATCTACATTATGTAATAAAGCCATTACAACAATGTAATGGCTCTGTGGCTATATGCAAAAAGAGCAAAGATGAATTTATAATGGGCATTAAGCTGTTTTTTCTTCTTATTGGGTGGATTATTACCCTCTAAACAGTAATAATACTGTGTTGACTGACAGTTTGCTGTATATGAAAACTAGCTCATTCATTTTGAAAATCCACATTAATTCATATTGTCTATATGCCAACTTTTATTATTTTACTTTTGAAAATCACCAGAAATTATTCAAAATGTATTCCTCAACAGTTTGATTTAGTAAGATAATTTTGTTTGTTACTACACATTTCTCTCCATTTAAAGCCCAACTATGCAGGATTTTCTGCCAAAACAATATTCATTCAAAAATAATGCCTCTCTTATCATCACCCACAACCCACCAGAGGTGAGTGGTGGCACCTGCATCCTCAGAGACCTTACACTCTGTCTCTGTTGTCGTATTTTCTCATTATTTTGCTGTGCTCAACCCAAAATGTTGATATTTGACATTCTGGGAATGAGACTCAACAATCAACTGTCTTTCTGGTGTTCTTACAAACAGTAACTGACAAATCCTATTGTTCCTTTAACTATAAACTGGTTTTAATCAAAAATCTAACCTGGTCAGACGAGTTTTGGAAAGCAAGGGGCCTCATTGTTCTCCATTAGTGTCAAGTATCAGAAGGTAAAAAGGAATTTTAAAGGTGTGTTAAAAATGTATGAGGGCAGTAACATGAGAGAGATAAGTAGGGAGCTGGGCCGCAGTGATCACCTGCAAATTTTACTGATCTGAACTTACAGGCTTGTACGTTTGATAAGCAACTGGTATCATGGTTTGAGTGGGCGACAGATAAAAGAAGCAATAAAGCAACTTAAATAAAATGATATGAGTTACAGGTGGGAGAAAAACTGATACAGCATAGTATCATGATATTTTTCACTGCAATATTTTATTGATATACAGATGATAAGTGATCTATCAACCAGTTAGTCTTACATTACATATACTGCTAATATTGCAAATAGAAAATGAACTTTTTGTTATTAGAATAATAAAATTAATTACTTTTACAGCCCACTAGATGGTGCAGGCCAGCAGCAAACACATCACAATTTATTCACTGTAATTTCATTTTAATTTAACGGTAATTTACTTTTGAATTCCCCAGCTGCTGAAGGGGCAGAATATCTTTTTTTTTTTTGTACAAGTTGCAATATTCAAAATACCTGTAACAGTACAGTAGTCCACAGACACTTGCATTCAGTTAAGATGGGTTATGTAGACTTTAATACAAACAGTTAAGTTTGTCAGATGCATGCAACATTTATGACAGGTTTTTATGATAGTCAGTCTGGTCAGTTTGGCTGCTTGACCCATTTTCCTGTAACAAAAATGACTGAAGGGTGATGAACAGACTGAAAACTGTTTTTTAGTTGATAAAACAGACAAAGTTTTCTTCTAGGGACATAATTTGCAGTTAAAGTAAAATATAACACATTTCAATATAATACAATGAGCTTTATTGTAATACTTAGCATAATGCAAAACATTTAAAATAAATGTAATATTACATTGTCACTCAAGTGTCATCATATTATTGTATTGTAGGCCTGGTCACACCTGGTTCATGTTTGTGTTTTCAGGATCGTGTCATCAGGGCAGCAGTATGTTCGTGCCCCTGCTGGAGAGTCGGGCCTCCAGCTCCAGAGGCGATGTTCCGATCAATCCCACCATCAGCCACTCGGCGTCCTGGAGCTCCTCATTTGCTAACAGTTTCCACTCTGGAGACACAGACAGCGACCGACACTCCGGTGAGTCTGCCAGTAGCAGCTGTGGGTCAAGTTTTGTTTTTTTTTACATGCATCACATCCATCTAACATCTAGCCATGCTTGTTGGACATATTGCAGCACACCGTATGTGTATATGAAGTATAAGCTTAAGGGTACAATTCACCCTAAAATCAAAATGACATTTTTTTTTCCTAAGGCCTTGGCTGTAGAGATGTCTACCTTCTCTCCAATATAACAGAACTGCATGGCACTCGGCTTGTGGTGCTCAAAGCATTTAAACTCAACAGCAGTGTCGCTTTCCAGAAATCATGACCTGGTTACCCAATTTAATCCACAGAACTTGTTCTGAGCAGTTTCATGTAGGATCTGTTTTCTTTCTATGGTACAAAGAAAGCCCAGTTGTACTTTCTGGAAAGAGACACAGTTATTTTGTTTTTCAAGGGTATTTTTTTGTTCTTTGAGCATCACAAACCAAGTGCTGTCTAGTTCTATTATATCTGAGGGAAGGCAGACATGACTGATCTTTCCAACACTCAGCATCTCACACTAAAACTATCTAGACTGAAAAATAACACTACAGGTAAGAGAAAAGTATGCATTTTTGTTTTTGGGGTGATCCGTCCCTGACCCTAACCCTAACCCATTAATATTGAGAATTTAAACAAATTCCTTAAGGAATATGGACCATACGACTCTGCTATTGTGAGTGTTGATGAGGCAGTTGAGCACAGTGGATGAAGCGATTAGTCAATTAATTGATAGACAGAAAATTAATTGGCATAAATTGTGTTCATTGATTTATCATTAAAGTCTAAAAACAAAAAGCAAAAACAACAAAAATTCTCTCCCAAATGTGGAGACTTTTATGACAAAAGCAGTTTAAACACTTTAGCTCAGACTACGGGAAAATGTGATGGACATTTTTAAACTATTTTCTGAAATGGTACAAACATTTACTCAGGGTGTTCCAAAATTACTTGTG
This sequence comes from Lutjanus erythropterus, assembly GCF_056507025.1. Taxonomy (NCBI): domain Eukaryota; kingdom Metazoa; phylum Chordata; class Actinopteri; order Lutjaniformes; family Lutjanidae; genus Lutjanus; species Lutjanus erythropterus. The sequence continues at coordinate 23,215,059 of NC_139329.1, read as the reverse complement.
TGCAAGGAAAAGTGTAATGGTGGTGTAATTTTGGTTGTAACCACGGGGTTACTGGGCCTGCTCATGTATCTCTGATGTGTGTCAGCCTGGTCGGGATGTAACGGGGTGCATGCCTTAAAAAGTTTGAGAACCGCTGCTAATGATTCATAAAGTTTAGAGCCTCAGTTGAACTGTTTGCTCCGACCTTTTAAAATAACCTCTTCAGCAGGTCAGACCCCTCGACTGCCAGGCCTTATAGAGCCAGTAAATGAGCTGCATGTGTTGACGGTGGAGGTCTTTGTCATTCGGGAGCCACTTATGAAAGTGGAGAGTTCTTTGATTCATTCAAAAGAGTGCAAACGCAGAACTAGTTTAAGCAATGAGAGATGTGTTGAAAATTAGGGAGTGTTTGATTTCCTCTGAATGCAATTAAACATCTCTCCCTGCACCTGCTTGTGTACTTTGACTGCTAATTTTAGTGTTATTTTGTAAATAGCTTATTACCATTATAATCCACCTGCAGTTATATAATTTTGTCTGCTTATTGTTGACATCCAAAGTATGTTGCAGCGAAGATGTTGAGGATTTAACATGTTTTAACTGTGAAAATTATTGTTTTAATTTGAAGTATTGTCTGAATGTTAACAGCCCTAGTTAGTCCTCTTTTGAACCACAAGGTGGCAGTATTTTATTTACCTAAAACCCTGCTCCCTCTGCAGCGCTATCATCTGACCTACATCTCTAAACTAACAGGCAGGAACGGAGGAGATGAAATTTTAAGTGGGACTGACCATATAAGAGCTGTTTACTTATTTATCCATCGGCCTGGTGGAAGAAATGCATTTGCCTGATTGCTTGATGACATGTTATAGGTGTTGGCACACACAGCCCTGCCACCAGTCCTCAGTAAACATCAGAACAGTGGGAGGAGGAGAGGCGTGCTGAGCCGCAAGAAAGCAGATGGTATTTGCATCTATGACAGATGCCAGACTACTCCCCAGAATACCAGCACAGACAGAGATTGATACACAAAAGTGGGAGCACAGACCAAACTGCAACCTGTGTTACTGTGACCTGGTGAAGTCGGTTTAGTGTCTGCTCACAGAGGAACAACATGAACAACACTGGGCTTCCCCTCTCATCGGTTTCAGATCCTGACTGGAGGTCTGCTGCTCTGTAACTCGCTGTGGTTGACATTGAGATAAGACCAGTGACCTTGCAGATAAACCATGATAATATCTCTGGTTCGGATTGAAGACCCGAGGCTAAGTGATAAGGAGACAATGTTGTTTGTGTTGCCAACATACTCTCGTTAAGGGGCAGGTGTAGCTGCCACATAAATTGACTGTGTGACTGACTAAAAAAAACACTTCCTATACAGTTTTTTCTATGCCACATATGAATGTTAAAAGCTGCAAAAACAACAATAAAATGTGCAAGCAGAATAGAATAGAATATATCTTCAGTGCACATGTGCAACAAGATTATGTTTGCAGCTTCCTTGCTCAATGCTATGAAAATAAAAAGGGTAGTGAAACAATAGATAAAATAAATTAATGAGCAGTATCAACAGTGTCCGGCAGGTGATAAGAGAGGCACATCAAGACAGTAGTTTATATCAATGAAATTGAAAAAAGAAACTGTAAAGACAAGGCAGAGTAAAGCTGAAATATTTCTTCTATATCTAATAAAGTTGCCAGATTTAATATTTGGTTATCAAATTATACTGCAGCCATTTTTAACACCCTGCTCAGTTTTCATGACTGATAAAACATTTGCTCTTAAAGAGGGATCCCCCTGCCACTCCAGCAGTGTGTAAGCACAGCCCTGAGCTGAGCTGTAAGCCCACTGTAGTAGTGAGCTATAGTATTGATTGTTTTGACTTTTTCCTTGCAGGCTTTCAGTCTTAGCGACATTCCTGCCAAAGCAAATGGTTCAGCCAGAAAAAAAGTCAAACAGTCCCTATATTGATGTTTTGGTCTATATTAATTTATTAATTTATTATTTATTTGTTGCATAAAGTTACAGTTAAGCCTGATTTTGGCTGTCGGCCAACAAACTGGTGGCTTCTGTCAACAACAATGACACTGATAATGTCATCTGTGTTTTATGTCAAAGGTCACATGTTGTCAAATAGATTTTGAAAATCTGTTGGCCCATCTGTATGTGAAATCCGTTCTGAATTTTCTGGACTAACACACAGTAGTCTTGATGACTTGTCAAAGTCTGATATACATTTTTCACAGCAGCCACACTGATATGAAGTAGTAGGTTAAACACAGGTGTTAGTGATGACACTGATTAAGGTCTTGTTCCATTTAGTGTTGCAGAATCTTTCTAGTGAGCCAAAACAGTGGAAGCACCCTGACTGTTTGACCTGAACTGAACAAAACCTTAATTGACACTTCCAAAGCCCCGCCTCTTTTTGCTCTATGCTCCAGTAACAATTGAGCAAACTTGGTTCATTGGTCAACTTTCTCTTTTTTTCCCGTAAAAGCGACACATGGGGTCACATCTTAAGTTAGCGAATTTTACCAATTTTACCTAGCTATTTTACTAGCTAGGTTGTAGTTGATGTAGATTTGCTCACTAATATTATCCAATTTAAGATGTAAATATATGTTGCTTTTCCAGGTCCCCCAGCAACATTTTTCAACCATCCTCAAAATGTGTGTTTCTTTTCAAAATAGACGAGCCTAGCAAATATTTTATAAAAGTACAGGAAACAGGAAAGGAGAAAATTGACTAGGGCTGCATTCAGCCCTGACAAAACATAGCAAAACCTTTATTGAGAAAACGTGTCGTTCAAGTCGTAACCCGTAGCGAAACAGCTGCACACACCTGTTTTTCAACTGAATGTGCCCAGGGTACCATGCTTGATCAGCTATAATTGGAATCAGGGCGGGACGTTGGATGGGTCAATTAGTATAATTGGTAACACCTGGGGCGCTCAATCAGAAACACTGTGCACCATTTTTCTACAGACTGAATCACATGTTTCTTCAAAACGGTGTGCAACACCATGCAACAGGCTTTGAGATACAATTTCTCTATTTAAACACCTCTGTAGTAAAAAGGGAAACAAGTGTAGTGCACTTGTGTATACGACAGTGTTCAATGCAGCACAGTTTCTGTTTAAATAAATGTTTTGCTACATTTTGTCAGGGCTGAATGTGGTCCTTTGTTTATCCAACTATTTCATGTCATAATGGCTGCTTTGAAAAAGGTCTACTTGGAAGTTTTAGTTTTTACTTCATGGCAGCAAAATGGCCTGATAAAAACATGATAAAGGGGCTTATAGTGTCCTAAATGTGAAATGATGTTGACCAAAAACAAAATGAAATTAAAAATTAAATAATCCTTATTGGAGATGCTATTACATAATGTTTGGAGGTCCATTTATTGAACCTACATTATACTTGAGTTGTAGTTCATCAGCCTGTGAGATGCCTTCAGGGTAGCAGCGGCTTTCAGCAGAGGGTAACAGAGGATGATAGATGACCGAATCAATACATGCCCTTGTCGGTCCATTTGAGCTCTGCTGCCCCTGGTAATTTCCCGCAGCTTATTTTTGAGTCAGTAAATCAGGACGGAGGGGGACGTCCGTGTCCATCTCAGGACCTCCCCTACCGCCCGTCACCATGACAACAGTCGTGGATGGTGGTGGTGGATAGGGAGCGGAGGGAGGAGGGGGGGAGCATGCGGAGCTGAGACAGGTGTTGCTGGGGTTTGCGCATCGCCCGTGAGATCGTTTGGCAGGATGGGAGCTGCGAGAACACCCACGCAAGCCCACCATACTTTCCCATGTTTTCTGCAATTCTGCTTTTTGACATAAGGAATTCAATTAACGCTGGAGACCTACTGAACGTCGCAATGGTGCACCACTCGGGCTCCATCCAGTCCTTCAAGCAGCAGAAAGGTTGGTCGCTGAGGCGCGGATGTTTTCTGGTTTTTGAGCTGTGAGCGATGTGTGGAGACTTTTCCTCGGTAGTTAAATAGTTTGCGGTGTGAAACGGTACTCAGACGTGTCGGACTCTTTACTTGCTGTAAGTGTGACGCAGAGTTGGAGGTCTTGCAGCCTCCTCCTCCTCCTCCACACGGGATGAAGCCTGTTTGTGAACCCTGTGTGCGCTCTGATATTTTATCCACTAGTTCATGTTACATTGACTGTGCAAGTCATTATTGTTAAGCATTTGGCATCAAGGATATAATTAAAGCAGGTATTTACAAGTGACACCTCAAATGTAATTACATTAATCAGGAATAGTTCAAATTTAGAAACATCAAAAGTAGGACTGGACAATATATCGATATCTAAGATTTTGGATACAGTCATATTGTGAAATGGCATAAATGTTGTCTTTTCCTGATTTTAAAGGCTGCATTACACTAAAATGATGTAATTCTCTGAACTTCACAGACTGCTCTAGGTGTTCTGTTATTTTGCTTTTATCCACTTAGTCATTATATCCACATTAACGATGATTTTTTTTAATCAAAAATTGATAATGATAGAGGTATTTAGTCAAAAATATTGTTGATTTTGTTGCTATTATCATATGTTTGCACTATCTGAGTATTTGCAGTATGGTATTTTATAGACAATGTGTGTGTCTAGTAGGGATGTTAACGATTTATCATTAAATGCACCACCTTATTTGATTCAACTATATAAATCATGAATTAATCAATAGTTTAGAAATGACACTAACTGTGCGTAATTTGACTTTCTGGCAAAGGCATCTGTTAAGTAGGGAAACTTAAATGCGAAAAAAGAAAAGACAAAAGAGAAATTTCATCTTATTAATCATAGATAATTGATTGATAGCATTGATTGTTAGCATTTCCAACTATTGGTCATGGAAAATGCACAAAATTTGTAACCCTGATATTGAGATATTTATCATATATCATGGAAATGTCAAAAAATCTAGAGATATTTCTTATAAGTCACATTGCCCAGCCTTAATCTCAAGCTATTTAAACCACATACAAACATCCACCATACAGTGGTTTCTTTCTTCTTTCTTCTCTTCACATTTTTCATTTATTGTATTGTTATTAAACAGGATCATTTTTAAAGTGGCATTACAGATGTTAAAATCTGATATAATTAACCTGGTCTGACTCAGTTAAACTAGTTTACAGCAGGTTCCTGTTCTGCAGTGCATTAAGACAAAATCACATAACATACAAAACACAAACAGCAGAAACAAAACCTACAAGATATAAACGGCTACAGAGACACTCAGAGAGGAGAGGAATTAAAGGCATAATCTGCAATCTTCATAAAAAAAAAACAATGTATAAACTGTATAATCTCTTGTGATCCACTAGAAGTGTGTGGTGTCTGTATCTGCAGACACCAGAGACCTCATCTGCTCCTTTTTATTTTCTCATTATTGTCCTGTACTTGGGACACTTTGCCAACCCAAAACATCAGTATTTGATCTCCTGGAAATGAGACTCAGCCGTCAACTATCTACCTGATGCGTTTACGAACAGCTCAGATAAATCCAACTGATTCTTCCCTTAACTGAAGAGATAATGGGTTAAATCAGTGGCTGCATGTGTGTCCTTCCATCAGATGTTACAGAACAACCTCTATAACAGATTGTTCCTCTAATGTAATATGGGATCTCATTCCAGATTTTGGTGTACATGTGAAAAAAATGATCTCTGATCTGTTTTTGTAAGGTGATACTGGGATGACTGCATGTGAGACTGATCTAGTGAAATGTTCCTGTCATGTGTTGTGTCTTGGAACTAGAACACTACGTGTCGGAGCCATGCTAGCTTGATTATTTGTGTAATTCTGGAAAAAAGTCACGATTCAGGCAATGCAGGTGTTGAAAAGACTGTTTTTAGAAATGTTTGAATTTGCAGTGATTTGAAGTGAAGTCACAGACATGTCCATAAGCATCATCTTTCAGGGATCTGCTTAAACTCACAGCAGTACAAGTAGGCTAGGATAGTCTAATAATAGATCCATATCATGCATGTGCTTTGAGGAAAGAAACAAAATGTTCCATACAGTGTGTTCAGAAAAAGGATGATGTAGATTATCTGCATGTGCTCTGCACCTGTCTGGAATAGCTGCACTCTTTGAGCTTTTGACAGTAATAAAAAAATGATTGTAGGATGTTAAAAATTTCTGCCATGGAGTAAGATAGAAAGTGCATCTCCACTCAGCAAGTAACTGAAAAAGCATTATGAGACTGGGGCTGGGAGATATGGCTTCTAAAAAATATCTAGACACGTTGACGAGTTTCCACAACATATATCTTTATATACATATTTTCTCTAAAACACTCTGTCATTTGTGAATATGATGCGTTGCTGTTAAACTACACCTATACAATGATATACTATACTATGATATAGACTGATATAGGAGTGACAGGCCAATATTGGTCAACTGATATATCAGTCAGGCTCTACTTCACTGTAATGCAGCCTTTAACACCAAGAAAAGACAACACCTCTGCCATATCACAATATAACGGTAACCATAATCTAAGAGGATAGTCTCATATCACAATATTGATATATTATTGATATATTGTCAGCCCTATATGAGACATCAGACTCTATGATTTTCATGTTCATTTGGTATATTTGTGTTACGCAAAGGCAACAGCAAACTCTAAAATGAAAGGAAGACAATTAGCCTTCACACACTGGGACAAATTTCTTCAAATCTGTCAGTAAATACTTCACAAGTTGTCAGTCTGTGTCTTACATTCCAGTTAGGTTACACTGCTGCTGTGTTAGTATTGATTTTAGACCATAAGTAGGGCTCTTAAGAGGACATTAGTGATTCTTTAATACTTCGTGTTAATTATTAATGTGCTGGGTGTCTAAAATTAGAAAAATGGTGAAGAAACATCTTGTTTTCATGCTGATGCAGACTCATAAACGTGGGAGAAATGGCCTCTTTCTGTTTATGTACCTGGTTAAGGAGGATGAAAGGGTCTCTCCCCTGGCTTCTGATGAGAGGATGCTGAGCAGCAGAAATCCCACGGCTGAGGGATGCCCTGCTGAAGAGGCTGTTAGCTTATCTGCTCGTTTCTCTCTGCTGGTGTGAAAACAAGAGGAGGGAGACAAGAAACTTCTTTTTTTCCTTCTGCCATGACCTACATGCACAGTATGGACTGTACCACATTTTATTTGCTTGGTTTGGAACTGTCATGATCATCCAAACAGACTTTTATTTCAAATGTTTTTATAAATTATTTTCCAGCAGCAATTATATCTTCCTCTGCTGCTGTTTCAGAGGAAGTGAAACACTCCATGGCTTTTGTCCAGCTAACAGGAAAGACGTAGCACGACATGGTATCAGATTTATCTAAAAATCTGACTACAGGGCCGAGGGCCCACTCAATATTTCAGTGACTGCTAAGTGCACCATTAAACCACAAAGTCCTGCTAAAGCAGAAAAATTCAGAAATTATACTGCACTTCCTCAAACACAATCAACAACACCCTATGAGAGCAGTAAAAGACTTGGAGCTGAAAATGCTTGTTCGCCATTTGAAAGCTGGATGGAGCTTCTGGACGCAGGGGGTGTAAAGCTTTGGTGCTAAAGCCAAGCCATTATTACTTTATAGATTATCAGTAAAATCTGAAAATATCAACTGGGAGCCAATATAAGATGTTTTTTATGGGAGTTACATCTCTCTCAAGTTTATCTTAAAAGCCACTGAGCTGTAGATTAGAAAACATTTTTTATTTAAAGACAGAACACAGAGCTATAAATGGTACTGATTATGAAAATAAAGATATGGGTATATAAATAAGACATGAGTATCGATGGCTTTTTCTTCCTGATAAAATAAATCACTCAGTTGTTGAAAACTAGCAAACACCACATTTGGACTTCAAGACAAACATGACTCACAACCATCTGATATTACTTCCCAGGATTTCAATGAATCTCAAATGTTCTTTGGCAGACGACTCATGAGCTCAGATTTATCGGCAGCATGTCGATGAGAGTTGTTGAAAGTCACTGACACACTGAACACTCAGTATCTGCCAGAAAATAGATGCTTTAAGATTTAGGTTTTTAAGTAAAGCTTTGTTCATGTCTGTATTTGTTATTCTGCAGATGTAATAATCAGTCAGTCGAAACTGAAAAAATATTCTGCAACAACTTTTATAATCAATTAATCTTTTAAAGCTGTAATATGTAAAATTTCCACATTCATTTTTTGTCTAAATCCACTAGACACATGCTAGATTTTTTTTTGAGTCATGTGGCTACATTATCCCAAATGTTGCCAGAAATGTTCAAACAGAAATCTATGATTTGTTAAAGATGATGATGCATTTCCTGCTGGCTGGTTAGTTACTCGCTAGTTGCTAAAACCTCTGGGAAAGAGTCAGAGAGTTAGGAAGGTGAGACATAAAAGCAATGTGAATAAAACTTTAATAAGTCACATCAGACAGATTTTCATCTTCTTTTTTTTTTATCTACATCTTTTATTGCTGTTTAGTTCCACAGCGGCAGAATTTAGCCCATAAATTGTGCATTTAAGTAAATTTTCAAGCGAAATTTCTACACATTTAATGGTTCCAGTTTCTCAAATTTGACGATTGGAAATTTTTTTTCTTTTTTTTTCTTTTGTAGTGTTATGACATTGTGAAGTAGCGCACAAGTTGTTGTCTTCACTTCTAAACAACCACTGATAAAAAAAATTATCTGACATAATATCCAAAATAATGAAATAATAATGTCTATGAACAAGGTAATTTAAAGTTGTATTCACGTTATATTTACTGTCATTCGCTGACTTCCTTCCTCACTCTCTGACACAGCCTGTGTTTTCCTGGAAGCTATAGCAACAAGTTAGCAACAGCTAACTATGGATTTCTCTGAGTTTTTCCATTGTTGACAACATCTGGGACAATCTAAGTACACAACTGAACAAAATATATCACATAGGTCTGGCATTTTTAGACATGTTTATGAGGAAATGTTCTAGCTTCAGTGACATCAACTTGTGGTGTTGGAAATTGTAATGAGCATTGTTCACAGTTTTCTGGTGTTTAATAGACCAAATGATTAAATGATAATAAAAATGATTGTTAATTGCAGTCTTATATTATCCTGCGCTTTACTAACAACCAACTTCTCTCATAGTTTCTATATTGATATTGCATTTCAGGCAAGTAATATCCTTCTCATCATCTTCATGGAAATAGTTTATTGATTAATGATTTATTTGTTTTGTTTTGTTTTTAAAGAAAAGATTGTGTATGTGTGCGTTCTGTTCGTTGGTGTGTAGGTTAAGTTGCTGCTGAAGGACTGAGAGTCATGTCCTCTGTTAGACTACACTTTTTAACTTTCTGTGTGTGCATACACAGTCAGTGTGTGTTAGCTCTGTGTGTGTGTGTTCATGTGTAAACCCTTGGTTGCACAGTACTAAGCAGGCCACCTGTCCTGTTATGCAAGCAGGCAGATGGTTTTATAGATACAGACATTAATTTCAGGGCAGATTTGGGGAGAGCACATATAGGCTACAGTATCATCTGTGATTTGAACAGGCTACTGTCAAATATTAACAGTTTTATGTACAGCATGCCAGGTCTAAAGAGTTTACAAAATGACAAAACTAAGAGGCTGTTTTGTTTTGTATAGTCTGGCAGGAACACGTTCACAGTCTTTAAATAGTCCGCGGTTGTTTTGTTGCTAGGTTATAAGAGGAAAACAGCAGAAGTTCTGCTGGAGCCCAAAGTTATTCTACAGTTTAATCACGTCTGCAAAACACGCAGATTTTGGTGTTTGGTGGCATGATGAAACTAAAATGTTGTGAACTCTTGATACTGTTTACTGAAGATATTGTAATTCACTCCCTGGTGAGGTGTATATACATGGTCACAGTGGAGGCTTTGCAGAAAATCCCATGACGTAGTAGAAATCACAAGCAATCAGGGGGCATAAGAAGATAGTGTGACGTTAAAGGAGTGGATGGGGTGGGGGGGGGGGTAAACAGAGGGGGAAGGAAGATGTTTAATCTGCTCAAATGATGCAACCCAGAGGTTGTGCCAGGATTGTATAATGAGATCCTGAACCGTTTAAACCGTGGGTAAAAAATGCCATCTGCTCTGAGGTGTGTTCATGGTCAGGCTGCTGGGCTCGGCTGGCTGCACGTGACAGACAGACCAAAACTGCCAACACTGTCTGTGGAAACGATTAGCTATTTTGGACTGTTTTTACTTTGATATTAAAGTAATTTAAAGTTGATTACTGTCTAAATATCTGAATTACATACGTGCACTGCGGGTCAGTGTTGTAAAAAAATAATAAAAAAAACATGCAAAGGTTCAAGCGGTAGGATGCTTTTTATGGTCATAAAACAGGGTTGTGTTTTTCTGCAGTTAAATGCTTCATGTTTTAATCACACATCTGTTAGTTTCAGGTTAAGTCAATAAGCTGTTTTCTGATATTAACTGAGTATTCATTAGCTAGACTGTATTGCATATCATTAAAGTCACTTAAGCCACTAGCTTGTGTCATTAATATATACAGTTTACAGGTCAGATGTTAATAGTCAACCATAATTCATCATAATTAAATGAATGAATGACCAAGCAGACATTACTTAAATGTATTTAAGTGGATTAATTGCTGTTGCTGTTTACATGGGAGAACACACATTTATGAGGCCTTTTATGTCAAACACCGGAAACAGAGAAGAATTAACATTTTAAAGCAAATATATGTAGAAAAGGTGTGCATTTGTGGAGTTTTATGTCAAATTTGATTTGATTTCTTGATTCTTATTTAATTTTTTCATATATCTGTAATATTGAACATGTTTTAGTTTAACAAAAATATTTAGTTTAGTTTCTTAGTTTATTTGTAAGGGACAAATACAGAAAACACTGACAGTTGCACAAACAGCGTCTGATGTACTGTACACGAGTGTATAGCTGATGGGCAATTGTTAAAATTATGTGTTGCTGTGTATTGTGTTGTGTTTTCCTGTTTGTGGGTCATTTCAGAAAGTCCTGGTACCTGAGTTCTCCTTTATAAACAGAAAATCCAATTATACATAATATTCTCCATGAAATCTCATTACAAACTTGCAGTCACAGTATTAGTAGCTATTCTTTTGATAATGTGATATTTGTCGACTGTAGTTTTTAAAATGCTTTTAAAATAATTCTGAGTACATTGTTATGATGCAGAAAATATATTTAGCTCACCATCTGTCTCAGCCAATCTGACACCTGGTATTAAAATGTGATCTGTGTCCAGACACGTTATCCAGATAAGGAAAATCGGATATTAATGAGAGGTGTAAATGCATCGTGATCAGAATGTCTGACCACATCTGGAGGTAGTTTGGTTGTTTCACCTTGCAAATGCAATCTGAACAATGGCACTGATACAGATATTTGTTTTTATCTAACATTGAATCTGGGTTGTTGCCAAAAGATGAATTATTCAGCAGCATATATTGGAGTAGGAACAAAATACAGAAAGAAATAACTGCGATGGTGTTTTCTGCATTCATCTGTGTGCAGCTGATCTGCTATTAACAATGCATAATTAATCAAGTCACAGAGTAGACATGCCATATCAGTACTGCCACATATCAGGACAAACTGATGCAGAATTTTTTTTTATACAAAGCAAATAATGCATTACAGATGCCAAGAGGTCACAAATGATTATGAATATGTCGTAGACAGTGTTTCACAAAGTTATAAAGTTCCCCTTAACTCACCAACTCACAAAACTGCATGTTTTTTTAAAAGTGTCTGCCACCACAAATTATAGACCCGTAGGTTTTGCTGTGGAGGACACAGATCTGAACTTAATGAGGGTAACGAGAATGCATTAAAAATACCAGGTGTAAGCGCAAAAGCAAGATTGGATTGTTTTTAATCCAGATTTTAAAGGGACAGTTCAAATTATTTTAAGAGGAGTTGTATGAGGCACTTATCCATAGTGTATGAGATAACGGTTGACATGCCACCAGTTTAAAGAAGCAAAGAGGAGCAGCAAACAGTATTTCAGCCACTCAAAAAAAAAATCAATATCAGTTTTAGTGGAAACTATAATGTAGAATATTTATTGCATTTCCTTGCTCTCCGACAGCCTTTTCCAACAGGAAACCGGATATCTAAATATCATTCTGTTAGTTTGTTTGCGTTATTGTGTGAGCAGACTGTGAACAGAGTGAGGCAGTGACACAAGAGCAACTCCCACGTTCTGCAAGGTAAAATTAAATTATCCTGTGGAGTTTTGTTGGTTTGAGGAGAGCAGTATTTGTCTTATTTAATGGCATTTCCCATCAGAAAACGCTGTTTGATGGCAAGGTTAAGCAGGAAAAATATAAAATACCTCTTGTTGCTTATCCTGTCACAGTGTGTTTTTTGGTCAGCAAAAAGCAAGTTGGTCAGCAAGTTAGATATTGGCGAACATGTCCTAGAACAGTGCTAGAATTCACAACATCCTGTGATTCAGATCTCTAGCCTGGATTCAATTGAAATTCCCTGAGTGAAGCTCTCATGCGACACACACTGAGATCATTCGTCATTTGTTATTCAAACACGATCAGCAAGAATTATTGGTGTGCCTCAAGTGCTAACCATGTAGCATAAGATATGAGCTGAATATTCAGTGACTCCTAATGATACACTTCTAAATGCTCCCTGTGAACTTGAAGCTCTGGCTGCGTCTTCTTTGATATGGTGCCAGGCGAGGATGAAACACACTCTAATTGCTTGGAGAACGTTTCTACAGGAGAGGCTCCTGGCCTCGCCTCGGTCCTGCCTCCACGTGATAATTTTTATAAACGCGCCACAGCAGTGTTTTGGACCCGCTTGTCTGAGTGCATGTGTGTTACTTTTCTTTTCTTTTTCTTCTTACCCCACGGTTGTGTAGCAGGAATACCCTGAAATGCACTCTGCAGGGGGAAGGTTATAATGAGTGTGTGTTGCGCTTAAAAAGGTTCTGATGGAGAATGTTCCTCAGTTGAAAGCTATGACACTGAAAGTGCTATGGGCTGAACATGGATGAATAATTGAAGGTATAGAATGAGAAAACATAGAGGCATGATGGGAAACAGCCCACTGACCTGAATTCTCTGTTTGCTACTTTGTGCAACATCCTTGCAGTTAATATCTCGATGCTTTCGTCTCCGCTCAGGTTTCTCACAGTGATCTCAGACAAATGTGACTAAAAGCAAAAGTAATGTTTGTTTTTCCTGTTTTTTGACAGTTTTACCTTATTTTCACAGCATTGTTTTGCTTCCTCAGATATTTGACAGCTTGTAATTGATCATAAAATCCTTGACGTTTTTTCAAAATAAATGTTTGTTCTTCCAGCTGGCTCAGAGTAGATTGGCAACAGTCAGACACAGACACATAGAGGAATAGTGCTGTGACTCTGCCAGGGATGTGCACACTTTTTATGAATAATCAAGAGGAGCATGACGAACGAAAATCGAATTAATGCAACCTCCGATTTTAAATTTCATGCTTGTGGAAACATTTCTAGATAAATATACAGTACATATAATGGTATATATACACTACACATACCATATCAAACCCAAACATGCACAGAACCAAAACAAAATCCTTTTAATCTCGCATCACAAGACCGTCATGGGCAAGCTGCACAGGAGAGATCCAAATCCCGGATCACGACCTTCGCTTAAGCTCGTCCAGCTCCCCCTCGGATGAGCCTGCGTGGGTGTTTGTGAGAGCGCACACTGTATTGTCGTCGAGGCCCTGCGTCCAGCTGATGTAGAGAAAATTTTGAGGTGTTTTTCCCGCACAGTCTCACAGCGAGCGTCCACTCCCCGGGCCTCTTGATCTATTTTGCTTTTTTATTCGACACTCTTGTGTCCCTCCTCCCTCTCCCTGTGCAGGACTCACACATACAGACAGCCCACAGTCATCCATACCAACTGGTACACACACACACACACATACACACACACACATGCACATACAGTCCTTGCACACACACACAGAGGATTAACTTTCTCCTGATAAACCAGTTTTAGCCAGCGCACAGCGAGATTAAACACAGGATTTCACATTAGATGAGCCCTTTATATATTTATATAGCCTTGCACAATGCACTGTCTTCAGAATGTTCTGCACGATTGCCCTGACGACGGGGACAGAGTTCACCGAGTCCGCCTGCATGTGAGAATGAAGCTAAAGCTCCGAAACGGGGCACTGATTGTCAGATCACCATTATTATATCCTTCATATCCAAACAGAGAGATTTGACCAGTCAGGTTTTTTTTTTTTTGCACGTGCTCTGAAATTTCCATGGAAGCAATTTCACACAACACCAACCCCGTCCAATTTGTGGGTCTATTTTAAACTTTCAGAGTCCTTTGGGACCGCTGAGCTTCGCCCCTGTACGCCCATTAACTTGCTCAGCTCTGATGTATCATCTCAGACATGTTGAGCCTTGCCGTCGTCTGTTGGGATTATCTAGAACACCTGGAGTCCAGTTAATGTACCTTTTTGAGTAAACATATTAGGGCCTGACAGATACTGGATTTTTGGGCCTGATGCCAATAATGATACTAGGGGGTAATAAAATTCAGATACCAATATATCAACCAATATTACAATTTTGTTCCATATCCTCAAGATACTTCAGTAAATTCAGGACAATCATTTCATGGTTTTGATCATTTATTGTAACAATAATACAATTTTTTACTACTACTTTTTACTACTTAATTTTCTATACTCCATACTGTACGCTACTCTACATATTTACTTTGTATGTTGGTCCATATGGTTACTTTACCATGTATGTACATTTTTTTGTCCGTACGTTTCTCTCATTCAGTCTGTTGGTTATGTTGCTCTGTATGTACATTTTTCTATCCATATGTTTTCCTCCGTTACTCTGTACTGTTAGTTCATACATTACTCTATTACTGTGTATTTTTACTCCGTATGTTTCAGTTACATTACTTTGTATGTCAATTTCTGTGTCTGTACTTTTCTCAGTCACTCTCTGTACATTACTTGTTACATTACTCTGTATGTCAACCTGTATGGTTATTCTGTGTGGTTACTCCAGCCACATTTACTCCCTACGTTTACTCTGTAAGTTTACTTTGTATGTCTACTTTGTGCATTTACTCTGTATGTTACTCTGTAGGAACTGTCTGTCTGTCTGTCTGTCTGTCTGTCTGTCTACATTACTCTGTCTCCATACATTCAATGTACATTTCTCATCTACACGTTTTTCTCCATTACTCTGTAAGTTACTCTGTACGTTATTCTGTACATTTACTGTACTTGAATAAAGAAAAATGATCAAATTATACATGAAGTACTGCCTATAAAACTTAAAAAAACAATCAGTATAAGGTTGTCAAAAAAAGTTTTCATGTCAGCACATATTGGACAAAATATACACCAAAACCAATGTAGACTGATTATAACTTAGATAGGCCAATATCAGCCAATCAATTTATCTGTCTCGCTCTAATGCACATTAACCTATGCAGTAGAAGCTACTCTCTATCTATTGATCACCATAATGGAGAGAAAATGGGCAGGGTCTTCCAACTGGAAAAACGTATTAAATGAGAAACCATCCACTCTTCAGACCAATCCACAGAGACTCTGAAATTCTTGCACTTTAGGCTTCGGGCCCTTTGAGTGGAAGCTCGCAGCTCACACTGATTTACCAGCCAGCCATAAAGCATGTTGTTGCTGAGAGAAATAAACCTTATTGCTCACTGGACCATAAAGCCTCTGGTTTCTGAAATGTCATACAGATGTAATTGGCACTATGTGACTTTTTACAGGATAATAGCTCAACAGCCTGCCACTTAGTATTGATTGGACATACTGGAATTAATGGAATAGATTGAAATGTGAAAAACAATGAAGAGGAACTGTATGCTTGTGTACACTGTAGACATAATTAAAGTGATGGGAAAGCTTTGTTGTTAGCTTGAAGACAAATTAACTTACTGACATGGACAAATAGATCTATTTAAAGTTTACTCGTGTTGTATTTTGTGCTGAGTAATCGAAAAGATTTCAAACTATTTTTAACAATCTGTCCCTTGAGTGTGTGAAATCCAGCTGCAAGCAGTTTCAATCCGCATTTCAATGCATCATTTTCTATGGTTTCCACTTTCTCAATTATTCATCGTATAGCTTTTAGCTGGAGCTCACAACTTAAATTCATTTCATATCTGGGGGGGGTTCACAGGAAATAAACAGCATGATTACTGGTTCCCCTGAGCCCAGGAGCTCACTTCGCTCTATTCTCACCGAGCAGCACAGGGAAATCCCGTTGAGATCGGTGTCGGGAGAATGAATTATTGTGCAGCTCGCAGCAAGGACCCCCTGGATGTAGAGAGCGAATTATCAATGCAGCTGAATGTTTCAGGAAGGTCACTGAGAGAATTCCTCACATGGAGGTGAAAAGAAGTCACGTTCCAATTTGAAAGGGAGCGCCTTTATGTCATGAATAAATATGTGAGGAGCTGCAGAGCTGGAGCTGCTGCATGCTGTGAAGGTCGCATGCAGCGTCCTGCTACCATAGCTGGACATTCATTATCATTATTAACCTCTGAGCTTCTCTTTACAGTTCATGCTTACAGTATCGTTGAATCAATCCTGTCAGCTGCACTATCACCACATTGCTCTTTTATTGCTGAAATCACCTTGAGAATGACCTTTGCTGGTATTAATAAAACAATATTATGCTAATGAGGAAGTTATGTAACAGCACAAGTGACTGCTGTTGTTACATGTATCTATGTGAAGTTGGTTTCAGCACTAACAGGCGTGTTGATGTAGTTAAATTTTGTGGTGCACCGTCATGCTGCTGTGTGTGATTTGATGGAAGAGGAGTGCTGGTGGTTTTAATGCACTCTGCTATGAAGGACACACATTATCACAGCTGCCACTGTAGCCCATAAAATGATGGACCAGTTGATGAGTGAAGTGGTTTCTCCCTCCCTCCCTTTTTTTAAACTCACTCCCTTGTTTTCAGTTTATGCACCTCATCTACACTATTGTAAATACATTTTCTTGAATTTTACTTAGCTTTTTTGCTGAATTTTGTTTATTTTGTTTGGTCATTTATGCATTTTTTTTAAAATTGAGAGTCACTTTTTAAAAAGTGCATAAATGTCCAATGTTGTTATGGGATAAATCACCCCAAAATGAAAATTTAGTCATTATCTACTCATCCTCATGTCGATGGAGGGTTGGGTTTATTTTGTTAGTCCACAAAACACTGCTGGAGTTTCACAGGAAAACAGCACTGCAGAATCTCCCAAACAGTGGAAGTGAATGGTGATCAGTTTTCATAAATAAAAAACAACTTGAAAGAAACTAAAATATTTCCATACTGCTTGTCTGGCATAATCCAAATCTCCCGACATGCCGTCTGCATACCATCACACCACACACTCCCAGTTCAGACGGTGTGTATGTGAACGTGGCTCCAAGATGAGGATCTACAGTGAAGATTAAGGCTAAAAACATGGTGTAGGTGACATTATTTTACTCACCTTGGCATGTCAGGGCTTTAGGAGACTTGGAGTACACCAGATGAGCAGCATGGAGGCAATTCATGTTTTTATTCTGTTGTTTTTTTAACATTTGAAAGCCACCATTGATGGCAACTGAAAATGTTATTTTTGTTTCATTTTGCTGAAATCTTTATTCCTGGTTGTGATGCAGTTGTGCTGACAAAATCTGTCCAGATATTTAAACACTTGGCAAAATACTCAAAACTGCCTCTGTGGTAGTTCCCACTACAGTGAAGGTGAAATCCAGCCATGACCAGCCAGATTCTGTTGTGGCATTTATGTACACATGCATTTGAGGTTGGGTTTGATGAGGTTCCTCTGAATTTCTTAGTAAGAAAGCCAACTATTGGGAAGCTGAAAATGCTTCCTAGTTCAAGTGGAACACACCGTTACATTCTGAATTTACTGCTGTAATATGCATTTACTGAATATGCAACATATTGTGTAGCCTTAAATAAACGTTGGTGAATGGAGTGTTACATTTAGTGCTGAAGTGGCAATTGCATTAACTTACTGGCATGAGCTACTCCATCCAAGGGGTACTCCAGTGCTTTAGTATTTCACTTTCATAAAGTTGGAGTGCCTCTTACATGATTCCCTGTCACTGGGGCTCATTAATCAGCTGTTTGGATAACATCTGACCAGAAACATCCAATTATACTCATGCAGATGTACAGTGCGGCCATAATGACCTGATACTTCTCCCTGACTACTCTGCCAATACCTTCATGCTTCATTTGCCACCCCAACCTCCCCCTTATGTAATACTTTTCTTTAATATTGTAGACTTCAGTAAGATTTAACATCATGTATGTGTTGGGGAAATTAGTTCTTGCCGCAGTGTTTCATCAAAGAGCCTAATCCCATACATCCCTTAATGTAAATGTCTTTGAATAAAATGCATTTTTATTCATCAGTGTAAGCATGCATACATGATGCAAACATGATCTAAATGTATAAATATGTCAACGTATATATGTATATTCTCTCATTTCAGAGTTTTATTTTCCTTTTTTCTTTCTGTGTTTAAACTGACAGGCGACTAAGACCTCCACTCTTCATGTCTGTCCCTCTCGTCCTCAGGCATGCACACCAGCATCAGCGAGATCCTGAAGGAGAAGAGCCTAAAGCCGTCTCGCCGCAGCCTGCCCTGCCTGGCCCAGAGTCAGACTCATCCAATCAACCTCAACCACTTCCTGTCTGTGCCTCTGAGCCCGGAGCCCAAACCAGAAGTCGAAGGTCTGAGTCAGAGCATCAGCACCTCCTGCAGCCTCCTCCCCCCGCAGACAGGTCAGTCCACTGAGAGGACAGCACTTACAGCCATTAGAGGTTGAGATGCTTCAGTGATGACAGAGTGTCTGCATCAGTGTGCATCACTGATATACTCTATGTTGATTTTACATTTACTTTGGATGTGTCTGCAGTGGTTTGTCAAAGTAACAACAACTTAATGAAAGTTAAAGAATTTTAACTGAATTAAACTACTTATTATTCTGTGTCAAAGGAGGCGCCTGCCTGTCCACAGATTTTCAACCTCCTATAACCTTTTTCACTGCCCAGTCAGGCAGGTGGGTTAGATATCTACTTGCCTGAAATAAATTTTACTTACCCCTAAAAATTGTTTTGGCATTAGGGATCTGACTTACCCCGATGTTCAATGTACCTCAATGACTTACGTCAAAAACCAATGTTTTTTGGAAAATTGGCCTTGAAATTGGTCTTTGATGCCCCGTTTTATCCGCCTTGCTCTTAAATTTGTATCAAATTCTCCAGTACATAGTTTGAGTTTCACCCACATCCTCTGATGCCACCCAACTGAACTCCTGTTTCCAGGATAATTGAAATGCTTGCTTGCACTTAACTTAGCTCATAAACTTTGTCTTTACCGGCTGCTATTTTCTTGCAAGTGTCCAATCAGTACTGCACATATGTAATTCTCAAAAGAGTTGGCAAGGGGGCAAGATAGCTCGTTCCTTTATTGCATCCATTATCAGCTGTGCAAAAAACGACGCCTGATTGGGCAAATAAGTTAGTAGCCCGGTGTGGCATTTTACTAGCCCCAGACAATTGGATGTCCTTGTTGTTGAGCCCTGCTATATGCTGCTCATATACATGTTAATTAGTTGGTTAGTTTTAAGTTATGACTGCTACTATTCTTTGTTGATGCAGAGATGACTTTTTTTTTTTTTATTATTTCCCTTGACAAATATAAAGACATTGCAAAGATATTACTGATGCACCTGCAAGTTATGCACATTATTTGGTCTATATGTCGTCTTAGGACTGGCTGCTATTCACATTTGAGCCAATATGGCAGCAAAGCTGGTATCTGGAATTTGGTACTGGTACCCAGTGGTACCTTTTATCATGACTTTACTCTCTCTGTAATAACACAAATGTGTAATTTCTGTTGAAAAAATAAGTCCAAACCTCTGACTTTGTGTTGGCTAAAGCTAGTAAACATGCTAAGCCAGTATCAACCAAGACAGTGAAAAAAAAGCCAACGGGCTAATTAATCACCTGAAGATTTCCATGGCTTGACTCTCAGGCTATCAAACACAGTAAACTGGTTAGTTGTGTTGCCCTCGCCAGCTTTACATTTCACATTACAGATATTGCAACGCGCTTGCCTTCAGCTCACTAATGAACTGACTCACTGTGACTTGAACAATCTGACTGGTAACTGCAGGGGTAACTCCCACTCTCTCCATTGACTTTACTCTCAATTACTGTCTCACCCAGATAGTACTTGTACTTGGTAACATGAATCGGTACTTGCTAATACCAACATAATTTGATATGTTTGGTACCTAACTCTACCTCTTGCGTCTGGTAAGTGCTGAATGCTAAATAGCATTCACTAGCAGTCATGTTGCTTTTTCAAAATTGGCGTTCTTTTTATCATGATGTGATTAAGTTATTTTTCAATTCTAATTAGTGTCATTCTCTCAAGTTATTTCATTATAATTAGATTTATTTCTGTGTATCTTATTACTTGTGACAGACATTTTTTTTTGTCTGTATGGTGTGTATAATTATTCTCCTCATACCCTGTATCAAGTGTAGATGGAGTTGATTTTTCTAAAGTGACATCTGAGGTGTGATATTGATCGAGTAGATTGTGTTAATGCTGCAGGGATTCAGAAAACACGGTCACATGTGTCTGGTGCACTTTCAGAGGTAGTGAGATGTTGTGAGGGAAATGTTGTTGCAGGGAAAATAATACATCTGTGCATGAAGATGCCTGTTGGAGAGGGGAAATTATTCACTCTTATTAACATCTACAAGACTATTCAGAGGCCGTTGACACTGAGGGCTCTATTTTTGCCACAGCACAAACACCAGCAGCAACAACAAGTTGGCATTTCCTTGACCTTGAAAACACCCTTTGCCTGACCCTTTGGCATTTCAGTGCTGAGTGCAGTGTGCAAAAGTGGGAAGAGAGATGCAGTTTCATGCAGATGAGGCAGCAGAAGGTGGGGCGTTGCTATTTTGGTGAAAAGTGGCTTTTTGACTTTGTGCTGAAAATAGACGTCTGAGGAAGAGGTGTGTATTGAGGAGGGTGTAGACAGAAACAGAGTGTAGATAGACAAACTAATGTGGGGTTGCTAGACAAGGACATGATTCTTCACCAGCTGCCCACCTGTATACACTGACAGATGTGTTTGACTGGCAGCTGGATGTGCTTCTGCTGGAGATGGAATATGTTTAACTTTACTGTTATTCCATCAATTTCACACAGACTTTACAATGATAGGTCCCACATACCAAAAGTCGACCACTAAAGTGATGCATCATCTTTAAGAGAGGAAGAGTCACTTTCATCAGGTCAGAATGAGTGCTGTAGTTCTGTCAGAAAGTCAGAAAAGAGCCATAGTGATGGTGTAACTGAAGTGCTTTCTATGAAAAAATATGTCTTTACCATTAAACACCTGTTTTTAGAATGGTGTTCGGTTTTACAGTCTGTCTACTTGAAAGAGAGGGTATCCTGATTAATTCACTTAAATTGAGCTGACCTGCCTTCTAAGAATGAATCTTGTAAAAAGCATAAAGTAGCGTAGTAAGTGGAGTTATTTCTTTAGGCTTGTAGTTAAAGTTCACATCATAAGCACAAACCATAATCAGAATAGAAACAGTTGCTCTGCTCTTTTACTACTGTCTCCCTCTGAATTGAATTGTGATCTGTGCCCTTGCGTAGGTGAAACACTGATTATCAATAAGTATGTCGTACGACCCCACTTCAAATAATCTGAACTATCCCTTTAAATTGGAAACACTTCAGTCGATTCACGTCACTCCCTCTTGATGTGTGAAAACACAGCATGATCCAGTAGTGTAAATTCAGACTGCTCTTGGACTCTTTTCAGCAGCCCATGTTTGTTGCCCGAAGGTCTGAGTCATTTTTCAGCACAGTTTGTTGACACTTTTATCTCCACATCCAAATGGACTGTGTTGGCTTTCAGTGTGTGGAGGAAATTCACATTGATGTCTGTGAAGAAGACACATAACCGCAATCAATTTTCTACAACTTTCTACACTACATCTGTGCGCTTTTGATATTAGCTGTATATACAGGAGGAAATTGTTGTACGTCATCCATTCTGATGTTTTAACTCGTTTTAACTTTTCACCGTTCTGTAGAGATGTAGTGATTCTGAAGCTTAGCACATTCAGTCATGATCTTAAAATAGCGAGAAGACAGACGGACAGTTTTCTCTACAATCCCGGCCTGGATCAGGGAAGAGGCTGATTAAAATAAAACTAAAGAGAGTTGAAGCCTGTCACAGTGAGTGATTTTGCATTAAAACTGAATTCACTCTGTCCACGACCCAGTATTGTGCACTAAAACACATTGTTAGCCGGAGACTCTAATTTATCTTCACTTAATGAAACTGCTAAATCTTGATGGTTCGGTGATTTAAATGAACTGCCTAGAAAAAACAAAGATGAACTAGTGCAACTTTTTCACCTCAATTTACTCCATATGAATTTATAAGAAAAAAAAAAAGTCATTGATACTGTTGGAATAATTTATATTTTTTTACACTTTGTTTCAGCAGAGGAGTATAAAAAGGTTCTGACTGTAGTCACACAGAGCTGCTCTGGTGGTGGTGAAGTTGACACATTTGACAGGAGAAGAAGAAGCCAAGCTGTCACACATCTGTCGGAGAAGACACATCTTGTGCTGTACTGTGCAATGATAGATCTCTCTAGAGCTATGTTGTGGAGTGCATATATTACTGGACTTGGATTATTAGTCATGATCAGTGTTGGGAAGATTACATTTGATTCATAATAGGTTACAGATTACTAGTTACCTTGTTAAAAATGTAATAAGTAATGTAGCTACTTCGTTTTCTTAATCAAAGTAATGTAAGTTATTACATGTGATTGCTTTTCTGACGAATGTTTTAGACTGGCAACAAAGCTGTCAAACAAAAACATACATTTAAACGAGGCAATTTAACTTTATTGTGGTGACATGACACCCAGGGCGCACCACCTGCACGTACCTGTACATGATGGCTAGTTTGTTGATCTGCTGCATCTGACACACATGTGGAGTCCACACGAGCGGCATTGCTGCTGCAGCGTTGTTACTGCCAGCCATATCTTTCTACATTGAATTTGCAGAAGAGTTTTGAAGAGAAGACAAGAGCTATAACCAGAGAGCACAGAGAGAGGGAGAAAGAAAGACAAGAGAGAGAGAGAGAGAAAAAGCACACTTGAAAAGTTCTGCTATCCACCTGTTTTTTCATGTCTGTGATATATTCTACAGATAGACATTAAAACTGTCGTGAGAGGTGTCATGTTGCTGATGCGATATCACTATCAGCAGATCATTTTCACTGTCTGTCTCTGCAGAGAACCACATACATAATGCAGAAAAAAGACGAGATGCCAGATCAGTAGATGAAGCTTGACTGCAGCTGCATTGCTCACACAACTGTGTGGCTGTGAGGTTTGACAATGAGTATTTCAAACAAACACAACTTTTACATTGTACAGTAATGCCAGAGACCTTTTCTGATTTCATAAAGAACTGTTGAATTTCCAGTAAGGCTGACAGGTATTCTTGTCTGATGACAAGGCCACCTGCCTTGACGTGGTCAGCTGGTCGCAGACAGTCTTTTGCCTAGAACAGCGTGCATTGATTTGACTGGAAGAGGAGATGCGGTGCAACTCAAACAAGAGAACCAATGAAAAACAAGTTTCGAAATTTGAGCTCATATTGTCCAATGAATGCAGCCTGTCTATACATAAAGACAGCTCCATGTGAGCTATACTACCCTTCATCAAATTTGTTGCAGTGGCTTTGTTGACGCTCGTCAAAATATACCAAAATTAACATGCCAAAAGAGGGCATTCATGCATAACAAAAATATTCAAAGCAAGAAAAGCCGAAAAAAATGTCTTTAGATGTGATTTGTAATCACCAACATTTTAATTTGTAACTGTAATTTAATAGCATTTTATTTTTCTTAATAACTGTAACAGAATAGACTTTCATTTACTTCAAAATTTTATTGCTCGTCCATGAATCACTAAACAGTTCAGGTCCAAGGTACTTATCAGATCTCCTGACCCAGTATGAGCCTTGCAGACCTTTCAGGCTGACTGGTTCTGGATTACTGTCTGCTCCAAGAGTCAAAACTAAACACAGCAAAGCTTCCTTTAGTTTCCTGCTGACATGTGGAACAAACTGCCAGAGGAGCTAAGACTTTGATCAGCTAAACCCAAGCAAAAGACCTACCTGTTTACCATTGTTTTTAATTATATTTTTTATATCAAATATATTTTAGCTTGTTTTATTGCTTTCCTCCCATGTGCTTGTGATTGTGTTTTTTTATAGTTTTTATCCTGCCTGTCTGCTTTTATTGTTTTTATTGTAGAGGCTTCTGCTCGCTTGCTTTCATTGTTTTTATCACTTGTTTTTAAGGGCTTTTTCCTGTGTACTCTGCAAAGCACCCTGGGTTGCCTTTGTGTATGTAATGTGCTATATAAATAAACTTGCCTCGCTCTGTCTTATTTTGTGATTTGATGAACTAGTTTTGTGCAACTAGTTATTCTTCAAAACTGGTCGTGATGAACCCTAGTTTTAGCCTGAAAGATGTTTTTTTATACCCAATAAATCTACTTTGGCCTCATAAAAGCAATATGTACCACATACTATTAAAAAGGGAAAAGCTTGTATTGTAATGTTGTATCGCAAAAGAGCTACTTTTATTGTTATTTTATTGTTTGTTTTACACAGACTTCTTCTTGTTTGTGCCAGAAAGTAATCTGGTGAGGTTTAAACCCTTGAGCTTGTAGGGCAGCTAGAAAATGAATTCTTGGTACAATCTGGATTGTGTGTCTTGCCTCACAGTGTGGGTTTACTTCAGTTTGTTTGTGCACACCAGTGGGATGCAGAAAGATTCAGGGAGGAAGGAAACGCGACTGGCCCTCTGTCAACATTGGTGTGTGGATCTGTTAAATTGCATCAAGTTGTTGCTCTCAAGCAGGCGCCCACTTTTAAATAACTTGGATTTAGCTCAGATCTAATTTCAATGTTGGCCACTGAATTAAAAAAAAAATATTGAACGACAACAAAAGATTTAGTGGAGATAGGATACTTTGTGCACAGGTCAATATCTGTTTCACTGTGTCTGTGTGCAGCAGAGGATGGCAAGGATCACTATGTGGAGGAATCTGAGGCGACTACGTGTGAAACAAGGGCAGACGAGTCTTTCCTGCTACAGAAGCCTGTCACCCGTGCTAAATTAGAGGCCCGCACAGATTCACTTCAGGTACCATGCTTCCACTAAGTTACCACCACCAATTTTCACAATGTTACACTGTTACACTTATTTTGTCACTAAGAAGCTTCAAGCCTTAGCAATCCTCTGTCAAACATCTAAAATTCAGCGGTGAAACATTGTCGCTACAGGGAAAGAATCCGGCTGGTTCCTCTGGGCTGTTTTTTCGCGATGGGAAAAAGCGCATTGACTACATCCTGGTTTACAAGAAGTCCAGTCCACAGGTGGAAAAGAGGTGCACCTTCGAGAAGAATTTACGGGCTGAGGGTCTGATGCTCGAGAAGGAGGTAAAAAATTTTTGTTTGGTTTTAGAAGACTTGAACTTGACTCCTCGATTCATTCTCAAACTCCTGTTTCCTTTTTTTATACTTGAAAGCCCTCGTTGACAAACAACGACATCATGTTCGTGAAGGTCCATGCTCCTTGGGATACACTTTGCAAATATGCAGAGCAGATGAACATCCGAATGCCTTTCAGGTGACCATGACAGAAAAAAAGATTGGACCTTTAAAGATGCAATGTGTAAGATATGGCCAAAATTTTAATTTAAATTTCAGATTTTTAACTTTAATTTAGGTGTTCAAAAATAGAAGAGAGATGTATAATAAAATAAACCCTTAATCAGCACATTAGATGTGAATATATTGTGGCTTCCCACTGTCTTTCTGATGCCTGACCTCCCTGCTTCTCCTCTCCGCCTCACGTCTCTCCTTTCCTCACCTGCTGTCTCCATCGTACCTGGAGTCAGAGTCCTGGTCGGAGCTGTAAATCACTCCAGTACAGTATTCCCTGTTGTAAAGCAGACGTCCAGCGGTCATTGAGACTGTGTTCACTAAGAGTCTGCTGGGGGTTCGGCTTTGATCCGGCCAGACTCGAGTCAGCTAAAGGCCACTAGCCACAGAGCTAACTGAGCCATTGACAGCTAGTAGGCTAGCTACAACTAAAGATAGCAAAAGTGAGTTTGGAGTTACCTTCGACATGTGGCCATATTTTACACATTGCTCCTTTAACTTTGGAAAGTGTTTATGTCAGCTTTTTCAGTGGCCGGCAGCTTCATCCAGTCGCTCTAACTTGTCTTTATTTCTCATTCTTTAAGGAAAAAATGTTACTTTACAGACTGGAAGAGCAAAACCCTGGGCAGGTAAGTTGATTTAAGGTATAGAATTATTTTTCTCTGTTGCTCTCCAGAGGCAGGACGCTGGATGCTTCAGTGTATCTAATGAAATTCATGAGCGGCGCAGCTGCGAGGCCCCGGCACTAATGTGAGCTGTGGAGGGGGTTTCAAGATTGAAGCTATCAGTCACCTCAGCAGGGAATACAAACAGAGAAAGTTTGAGGCAAACCATTATCGTCCTTTTGAACTTAGACACTGCGAGAACATCAATTACTCCAGAATTAATCAACCCTTTACACAGACCACGAGTAAATATATGGTATTTACAAAGTCTGGGATCAATTGGTTGGAAATTCATTTAAAAATCCGTGATTAAGTGCAGTTCATTTTGCCAGAGTTTACCGGCATGTTTGTTTAAATGAATGTCATTAATTAAACATCAACACAAACATCATCCTACAAGTCATTGTTAAGAACACAATGCTTTACCTCGCCCACACTGACAGCTCTTTTCTATAAAATACTTGTAATCTTTCAGTCAAATACACAGAGCTGCACGGGCTTATTTGCATACTATTTTTAGACAGACGCTCTTGCGCTTTGATGTGATGTTCAAGTGTTGTCCGAGCTCTGCACAGGACTCAAAATTTCCATCTCTTCATCTCGCTGGGATGCAGACAGAATCAACAAATCACTGAAAGAAATTTACTGCAGCATCTTAAATTTTCCACAGCTTCGGTTAACATACTGCATGTACATTTTAATTCTGTGAAGTGTAATCCTGTTTTCTAAATTAAGATCTTACTATAAATGATGCGGATCCTACATGAAGTCAGTTTTCTGTCACACAGTTTTGAATATTTCACATGAGAAATTTGCTGATTTTTTTTGTTGTTTTTTTTGCTTTGCTTGTTTGTTTTGTCAAAACAAATGCAAGATTCGTTTAATCAATAAAGTTGGAGGAGAAAAGTGTCACCTAAACACACAATATTCAAACAACTGAGGTCAAACTGCAGTGCCGATCAAATATAGATCAAGATTCTGACACTACGTTGCCTTTTTCTCACTTAAAATGTTTTCAGAAACATATTTACTGTATTGTTTAACTGTAATACAAGAAATACAGTTCGTTGCCATTTTGACTCTAGTTTTCAATGGAAACTCAAATCAAAGATCAAACTGTCAAACAAGGCAGTATTGATCTCTATCTGACTAAAAATTCTGTTACTGAATTGCAAATTTCTTGCTAAAAAAGTTTTCAGAAACATATTTTAATGAACTCTAGAAAGTTACTCACCAGACCGCCATGTTGAAAACAGATGCAGGGAAGACAGAGAGGCAGCAAGTCAGCAAGTGAGACTTCATTATCTGCTCAGTCTATCTTTACAGAGCAAATGGTTGTTTTCTGACATCCACTGAGTCTGGATGTTGTATTTTGCACTATTAAAGTAAGAATTTTTTAAAGAGGTTTAGTTCATTGGTTATTTAGTCATAAATTTTTAATGTTATAGAGAAACATAAGCTTCAAAACCGCACTTTCAGGGGTTTTAAACCTTAAGTTCGTACATCTCTTGGTAATGCTGTTCACTCCACTCCGCCCGAACTGAGCATTCATGATGGCAGATGTTTATGTGTGAGATTAAATCAGCCCCTGTAAAGCTTTGGATAGGTAAAAGATAGTGAAGTGTGATATTACTGGTCTTGAAGGAGTGCCCGTTTTTATCCATTAAACTGCCAACATGGTGTGACTCATTTCTTGCGCCCCTTGGCTCTGTTTGAAACAGAGCTTATTGACATTGTTAATCGGGAAAGCTGTGACCTGACAAACTAACAGCAGTAAATGTGCCTGTTTTAGTTTTATGATACCTGAGCATGCTGTGAGTATTACAGCCACATTAAGGACTTTTTTTTTATTTTGGAAATGATTTTTTACCTTTTGAGAATAAAGTCAAAATGTCAAGAGTAAAGTCAAACTTTATTAGTCCCAGGAAAGGAAAAATAAATCAGAGGAAGCTTTTTATTTTGCATTATGAGAATAAAGTGAAAACGGTATTTAAACTTTATTCTCAACATTTTGACTTTATTTTTTATACTATGACAATATGGATAATACTGATAGTGATGAATTTGCTATTTGACTTACATACTATGTACATTTAATGGTTCTGCTTCTAGAACATGCTCGTACACACACCCACACACACACACACACACACACACACAGCAGACGAAAATCACACAGACAAGTATCACTCGCCCACCTGTCCAACTGAGAACAAAGCACTTTTAATCTTGTGTGTGAGAGCGATCTTTGTCACCGTGAACAATGAGGAACATTATGTTTCCCTCAGAGCTCCTGCAGTCTTTCACCAAAAACTGCACAGAAAAGAAAAATCTTTTATTTACCAGAGTAGTAAATAGGCTCTATGTGTTTACTAATGGTCTGTCACTAACTCAACGTCCCCGTAAAGTTGAATAAATGGGCTGTGTGGAGCTGGTGACAGCCTTTTGGGTTGATATCATTACTTTCTGTGCAGTACCTGTCCCCTTCACAGCAGCATTTATAACATGCTCTCTGGCAACCTCCCATTTGTATTCATTTAATCCATATCGGAGCAGAGCATCACCAATTAGACAGAGACCTCCCCGGCAAATCTGGAGAGACAGCGGGCAAACATTAAAGATTTAAATGATTTTTAGCCATGTTAGAGATGCGGCTCAATCTATGTCGATATTGATCTGTTGGTCGGTCCACTACTTTGTTTCAGGCTGAAAAATCTCCACGACTATTACATGGATTGCCATGGTAAACATGGTTCCCAGAGAATGAATGAATCCCCTCATATTTCATCTAGCACAATCAAAGATTTTACTTGTTGGCATTGCAGTAGAAATATCCCAGAAGTATTGTGATTCCCTGACTGGGTTTCCAAGCAGCAGTGGATGCAGTAGATGATTTTTTTTTAAACTTCTTTTGTGGGAAAATCATGTCAAATAAGATATTAATCATAGGAGAACAGAGTGCCTGAAGGAAAACTACATTTTCATGAAGCACCATCATCAGGTGAAGATTTTTGTCTAATACTTTTGTTTATGACCAAATAACTGCAAAACTAACGACGTTCACATCAGCCTCATCTGTATTCTGTGTTGACTGGTAATTAGAAAACAGAATGCTAATATGCTAAACTAAGATGATGAACATGGTAGACATCACGTCAATAAAGGTGCGTCTTATTTTACCTACACCTGACATTAGCATTTAGCTCAAAACATTGCTGTGCCTGAGACCAATATGAGCGAGATATCGAGGCAGAGTCTGTGCAGCAGTAATCAGGCAAGCAGAGCTCAGCTGTCAATCATTATGTATTATATAGCATCAATTAAATCAACTAATTAAAACCAAACTTATCATAAAAATGATCACTTGAACAAACATCAGTGTGATAAGAAGTACATAAATGACAGAAATCATGTATAAGACAAAAAAAATGTTAGTTTTAATGATGTTAAAGTTTGGCCCCTGTCCTATCTGCTAAAATGGAGGGGACGGTATTTATGACCTGTACTGCAGCCAGCCAGCAGGGGGTGATCCAGATGTTGGCTTCACTTTTGGGTAGCTGTCTGTATATTTTCTGTATATTTCAATGACGCAGCCTCACAGCTGCTAGCATGGCTGAAGACATCAGTCTCCATTTATTAAGTAAATTTAACATTAAAAGGAGGTACAGTTTAGGAAATCAATGCATGTCCTCAGACTCTGGTTCTTAACTCATAACTGTAATATGAAAAAGCAGAATTATCTTTTGAGTTGGGTTTAGTGAGCTGTGTCCTGGATCAGTGAGCCTCATGAGTCACAAGCAGCAGGAACATGACAAAACAATAGTCAGCAGGGTGAGGTGTGTATACTGTATGTGTGTGTGAGGGAGTGTTTTCAGGGGGTGTGAGGTGCTGCAAGCTTGTGTGTTTGTGCGAGGGGAAAAGGTCAGGAGCCACACAAAGAAAACAATCTTCATGTTAATCTGCGACATTAATCCCGTTCCGCTGTGCGTCTGTGCAGCAGGTTTCATCTGAGATGTCGTCAGATAAAGAGCTGGCTTCCCAGAAATCCCATGAAGCTGGACAAAGAGGCCTTGCCTGACCTGGAGGAGACCGACTGCTACACGGCCCCCTTCAGCAGAGCACGCATGCATCAGTAAGGAGGACATATATACACATGCATGCTCGCTCACATGATCTGAGTGTAACATAATGGCAGTGTGTTAGATGATATTGATGATATCCGTATCCCTAGTTTGCCTCCTGTTCATCACATGAATTCACGTCCTGTGCTCTGAATATGGAGAAACCAGCAGATAAAATTTGCACTATGAAGTCTTGTATATTTTATATCTAAGAGCCAGAACTCAGAACGATAAAGACAAGTTGATCATGAATAAGATATAGAAATACAGCAGCAGATGTCCATGAAGTGATTAGATTCCTCCCCCATTCCTTCCTGTTTTTTTTCCATTTTCAGAGCGTCTTTTTGATGAAAGACATCTAATCTTATCTGTCACTGAATCGTTTCCTCTTTTCCTTTGCTTGTCAGCAGTCAGACGTATTTTTGGAAGTAATGACGCTGGAGTGAACATAAACTTTACAATATGAATTGATTTTTAATGAACATCCATCGTTACTGGCTCAGCTCTCATGAAGGGGATGATATTGATTATACTGTTACTGGATGAATATCTTAAAGAATGTGCTGTTATTTTCCTCCCAGCTTCACTATCAACAATAGAGAGACCTTCTTTTCCAATTCCACCAGAAGCAGAATAGTTCATCATGTCCTGCAGCGTACCAAGTATGAGGATGGAAAATCAAAGATGGGTAAGACACCGCCCTCACTTCTTCTTCTCTCCAGGCTCCTCACATACTAAACAATATTTATAATAATGTCATGTTAGTGGCAGGGAATTCCCATGCTCATTTATAGTGTACATGCATCCATCATGATGACCTATTTATTTATTTGACTTGTACTGACAGAGTTGTTTTTACTAGGGATGTAATGATATCAGAAACAAAAAAAACAGAATGAGCCCTAAATAATAAATGCCAGTTAGTGGCGATGAAATGAAATACACACACAAACAGAAAATTCAATAAAACACACAAAAATGCTAATAGTATTAGCTGCGTTAGCCTCACTATCTGCACTTTCACCGGTGGTTTCTGAGGTGGAGGGATGCCAGAGGCTCTCATGCATGAAGTTACAAAACAATCCATTGTTTGTTTGTTTATGCAAGGATAAACGGGTATTTAAAGTTTGAAATCTAAAGTAGTTCATAGATTTCGTTCTAATCAAACGGTCTATAACTCTCAATGAATATATATAAACCTTCCTCCGGCCAGTCGAGCACTGGTCGCCCATTAATGGTGGTTTTCAAAGGACACACAGGAGGAAGTCCCTCTCAGTTGTATTTTCTGTCATGTAAGGGGTCCTTCGCTGAGAGAAAATTGAGAACCTCTGCCTTACAAGTTGTTAAACCCCTTTCTGTTCATTTTCTAGCTGTATTCACTAACAACTTTAGTACTGGATTCCACAGAATGAGCCCTAAATAATTAATGGCAGTTACTTGCAACGAAACAAAAGAGACAGAGTAAAATCAATAAAACACAATAATTCTGTACTTATTTCTATCATTATGTTTATTATGTCTACTACAACCTTCAGGGGCACCAGTGAAAGAGACTAGACTTGCTGTTGATTTGACTTTAGAGAGTGATAGTAGGGTAGCGAGGGGGAACCCTTGCCCTGTGCCTTTGTTTGTTGTTTTGCTGTGGGTGATTAAAACGTTGGCTGCTGCTGAGCCGCTGTCTGATCCCTCCTCTCCTTCAGGCTGTTTTTTTTTTTTTTTTTTGTGGTATCAGCTGTTACCAAACTGTCCGTCCACTCCCACCCCACTATCTTGTCTGACTGCTGCCGACATGTTTTGCTGATTAAAGTTTGGCCTTGAAGGGCTGGAACGGATTTCACATTAATATTTTAATGCTGTTGACCACTCCACTCTCCAACAAATAAGATCAGCTCCGCCACAAGAGTGGAAAATCCTTTTCAAATCCACCCTGCCCTGCTTCTGCTCCCAATATCTGCAGTTTCAGTCAGGGGATGACAATGCAAATGAATGAATGCACTGTTGTCTATTGTGGAAAAATAACCTATATGATTCATACAGTACAGGTACTTGCTGCCAATTCACTAGGTTTATTGTGATTACCAAGTTACTATGGTCCAGTAAAAGTGAAAAATGTTAGGCTATTATCAAGTGCTTGCAGCTATTTGAAATTCTAACCTGAGTGTTTTAAGCCTCTAATGTGCTTGTCTAATGCAGCTTGTCGTTACATAATGCAGCAAATTGTTATGACTGTGGACAAGTGGCTTTAAATGAGTCTCTCACTGGACCGCTCTCTCTATTATGATTGGTACTGATTTTTTAATACGCTGTCCTTGTGCCCTTCCTGCTGGTATATTGGCGTCCTTTGACATGACTCGATTTCTTCTGCTGCAGGTATCAACCGGTTATTGGGCAACAACACATATGAGGCTGCCTTTCCTCCTCATGAGGTGAGAAGATTTTTTTTTTATTTGTGCTGAAACGCTGAAGAGATTCACAGCAAAATTCCTCCTTTTACAAAGATTGTCCTCCTCTTTGTCTCATCAGGGTGGTTACAAGAGCAGACATCCAATTAAGACGCACGGTGCCCAGAACCACAGGCATCTCCTGTATGAGCGCTGGGCCCGCTGGGGAATCTGGTATAAATACCAGCCTCTGGACCTCATCAGGTAATCAGATTTTGAAACTGGAGACACAGCATTATGAGCTGTTTATGAGCCTCGTTCTTTCGTTGGTTATATTCAAGATGTGTTTTTAGATTAGATATCCTTTATTATCCACAAAGGGAAAACAATTTTGCTCATGTCCCTACCATACAGACAGACAAAACAATAAACAATTAAAATTAGGGCTGTGCAATTAATTGTGGTATTATTGAAATCACAAAATGGCCAAGTGCATTGTCCAAATCACAGAACCAGATACAAATCACAGTTTTTTGAAAAACAAAAAATGTGTGAGAAAACAGAATTGTAATGAAGTATTGCCTAAAAATCTTGTTCTTCAGATGAAAGAAAACATTTGTTTGGAACAGATGTGAAGAAATATCACATAATCTCAATTTTAATTCTTTTTTCAGTAAAATGAAAACTGTAATGCAAAAGTGATCATTCCCACTTATCGAATGAGAAAACACAATTTTAGTCAACCATATCATGCAGCCCTTGTTAACATAAACACCACAGGGAAAAAAAAACAGGATTTTAAAGGACAAGATGTTTTTTTTAAAGAAGAGCAATGCCTTCTGGTTATTCTCTTAGTGTGTGTTACTGAAGGCCAAGAGAGAGGATGTGCAGTTTTTAAATCCTTTATGAAGTAGAAAATGTTCATAAAAATACATTTATTGAGTCTTTTAATCTATCATTTATCAAATGAAAATGAAAATGTATTGAAGGTATTCAGGTAGTTTAAGAATTATTAGACATCACAACCTGGATAACTGTCCGTACCTTATGGGGAAATGCAAAACAGCCACAGAAAGTGTTAAAAATCAAATAAACCCTAAAATCTCTGCCACAGGCTTTATTGTATGAGTTTTTACCACAATATATTAAATATTTACAAAAAAATATGACCAGCTGATTGTTATGCTTTGGAGCATTCTGTCCCAAAAAACCAACCATCCAGCAAATGTCATTCAGGATAACAAGTAGTCTTGAGCAATTTCATTAGGCATTTTATTTTTACACGTTTTAACAAACAGAATGTTAAACATTCAAAAAACACCCTGTAGTACCCCTAAACAATAGTGAAAGATTAGTGATTTTCTCTTAAAATAGCTTTAATTTACCGCTTTTGCTCACTGTTACACTATGTTGTAAAATCCTGCATCGTTTGAGATAACACTAAAAAAACACAAATGGTTCTGACTTTATGCATTTTAGGTGTTAACTGAATATGAATTTATGGACTTGTAAGTTGAAGATCAAGGTTGCAAATATCTATAGGTATCCAAAACAACTGCCTGATTGAGGTTCAAACTGAGTTTTGTCTAAACAGATAACAGTTCGGTCACACAGGATAACAGTAACAATTTTCCCTTACCCTACCCTATTCATCGCCCCATACAAAGTGTGGGGTTATAAAGATATTCAGGCTTATGATCACAGTCTGCTGTCTTGAAATGTCTCCCTGATGTCCCAGTATAGTGAGTTATTTCTCAACTGAAATAACTTTTAACAGTTGAGGACGATCCCATTTTAGCTTATTGCTGCCTTGGTGCTCCTGTGCCTCTTCCATCTTATCACTGCAGAAGGAAGAGAAGACAGTGACAAGGAATAATTTGACATTTTGTGAATTACACTTATTCATTTAACTAGCAAAGAGTTGGATGAGATCAATACCACTCGCAAGTGTGAAGTACAGAACTGGAGCCAGGGGCGATGAGCTTAGCTCTGCCTTAAGACCGGAAATGGGGAAATACACTATGTAACTCCCTCTAAAATCTTCTTTTATATTCTTGATTGTGTACAGATTAAACAAACAAGATGTAACATGTTATTTATTGAGCTTTAGAGGTTCAGATTTTTAAACTTTGGACAGAGCCAGGCCAGCTGTTTCCCCTTGTTTTTAGTTTTTATGCTAAGTTAGACCGTCTCAGATGATATAAATTTGTCAACAGAGATTTTGATGAACTGTTATTGGAATAACTATCCCGTAAACCAACTAACCAACCAGAATTGTCGCCTGAATCTGCACATCCCCACTGCTTCACACAGCGTCATAGTGAGTTTCAGCTCATTGTTTAGCTGCTCGGATCGTTTTCAGCTGCAGGAGGCAGCTGATTTTAGAGGAAAAAAATAAAAACCGACTGTACGCTGTCTGCTCAGCACCAGATGATAAACAGACACAGTTAGTGACCAGCTGGTGAACAAAGTTGAGCATTTAGCAGCTAAAGAACCAGAAATTTCCCTCTGGAGTTGACAAAGACCTAAAACAGATAAAAGAGAGAGAATATTGGACTTACAGTACATTCATCAGGTGGAAAGAAAGATGACTCAGAATGAATGTTAAATGAAGCATCGCATTAGTTCATGTGGGACACAGAAGTCATACACCCCAGCTGTTGCCAGCTGCCAGCTCGCTAATTGAATCATCATTTCTAATCAGTCAGACACCTTGTTGTGAGAATCTCAGCCCATTCTCACAACTTGGCAGTCCATTTCAATA
This sequence comes from Lutjanus erythropterus, assembly GCF_056507025.1. Lineage (NCBI taxonomy): Eukaryota > Metazoa > Chordata > Actinopteri > Lutjaniformes > Lutjanidae > Lutjanus > Lutjanus erythropterus. The sequence continues at coordinate 23,179,280 of NC_139329.1, read as the reverse complement.
TGCCGTTCAATAACGCTGCCACACTCACTGCTGCTGCCGGCAAAGCTTTGCCTCCACCACTCCTGCCTCCACCTTTATCGTTGAGAATCCCAACATGGAGGTTAACTAACTCAAAGGTTGTCTTGGCCCACTCTTGTAAACCCATGGTTGGTTTTGCAATGCACTCCCTATTTTGGCTCAGCATGCTGTTTTGCTAATCCAGGGAAAATTAATTTATCTGCTCCGCATTCCTAACCCCTATGTGTTGGTTACAGAAACTTCATCATCAGCCCTTATCCTGAATCTAGGAACCATTACTTGGACACTAGTGTGCATACTACTGACATTTTGTTATGTGTTTCTTTCCCTCAGCCATTTCTCACTGTAATACAGTGTTGCACACACAATTGGGAGTATCCTATTCTCACATAGCCAGACCTATCTCCTCACTTCATTTTGGCACTGTGTCAGTGCAGGAGTTGCCTGATACAGCAAATTACCACGGAGCTGCTTCGCTGGTGCAGTTGTGAAATAAGTGTCTTGCTCAAGGGCACCTTGACATCTGTGGTTTAGGAAGCAGGTTCAGTTATTGATTCATTTCCCACCACAAGATTATACTGTGTGACCTTTCAGTCCTGCAGCCTCCCTATCCATTAAGCTACCACCTCTACCACACGGTACACTAATTACACCCACAGCTTCACTGCAAGTGAAGGTGGACATGTTTAATTCAGCAGTCATCACTGTTTATTGGTGAATTTTGACCACTCTGTTTCTCTGTATGTCTCCCAGGAGGTACTTTGGTGAGAAAATCGGTCTTTACTTCGCATGGTTGGGCTGGTACACTGGCATGTTGATCCCTGCCGCCCTGGTTGGCGTTTTTGTCTTCCTCTATGGCCTCTTCACGATGGACTCCAGCCAAGTCAGGTCGGTTCACACAGCTCCTTTGTATTGCTGTTAACGTGGAATGTGTAACTTAAAACATGATGAGTGATTGATTCAATGTCTCATCAGTAAAGAGATTTGTGAGGCCAACACAACCATCATGTGTCCTATGTGTGAGGAGACATGTGAGCCGTGGACGCTGAGTGACAGTTGTGTCTACGCAAAGGTCAGTGCTGTTTTGAAAGTCACCAGCATGTCAACACGTTAGAGTTTCTCATCCTTGACTTTATATTCACCAGACAGACATGAGAGTGGCATCAGTACACCTTTTTCACAGCAGCCATATTGATACGAAATAGCAGCGTTACCAATGACAAACTAATTAAGTTCTTGTTCCCTCTAGTTTATCAGAGCCTTTTCAGTGAGCCAACATGCACAATCACAGCACACTGACTCTGTTTGACCTGGATGGAACGAAACCTTGGTTACACCTGTGTTTACTCTACTATTTCATGTCAAAATGGCTCATCGAACAATAAGCAATAAAGTGAAGAAGCTTATTTAACAAAATGTTGAGTAATGCTGAGAAATCTCTCATGTGAGGCTCCAAACTCAAGAATGAGAAACTCTGAAGTGCAGCTGTTGAAATTGAAAAAGTCATAATTGGTAAAGCCACTATTTCAGGACGCACTCATTCAGAGCAGCCCGTCATGTGCTTGTATTTCTAGGTGACCCATCTGTTTGATAATGGCGGCACTGTGTTCTTTGCCATCTTCATGGCTATTTGGGGTAGGTGGAGGCTGTTTTTGTTTGTCCCTTTTCCTGTTTCTTTGTGTTGCATTACACCAACTATAACTATCCTCACTTGATACAAACCCTGCTGGAATTCAGATCTATTTATACAATAGTGTGTCAGTGCTCATGATTTTCCACTCTCCACTCGACTCCTCCAAAAACGTTAAGCTGTTCAGCTGATAATTCAACACAGTAAACGCTCTGCAAAGCAAATACAAGGGATCTTCACTTTGTAATACATTTGTCAGTGAATAAATCATGGTCAGGTTTCTCTGACTGAGCGTCTGCTCTTACGCTTCCCACTGCTGTTCTTATGTAATTAGTCGGATAATTAAACATTTCTCCAGAGGGAGTCTCTATCATTGCAGCATGATAGGCCTATATTGCAGCTATGGTTCCCACAACTATAATATGTTTCGTGATGTAGAGAGTGAGCGTTACCGTGCAGCGTCTGGCCCACATCCATATATCTGCCAGCGTGGTAAATAATCACCTGTGCCCAGAGGGAACACTTGGCACATTGTGTTCAGAGTTTGGGCTAAATGAAGGCCAACAAGACCTGGAGAGCCGAGGGAGGTCCAGTCAGCCAGCCTCACAGACTGAGGTCTGTGGCTCTGAATCCTCCATAACGGCTTTTGGCAATGTGGACCAAAGTAGCAGCAGTACTGCGCCACTGAGCGAGTGCACTCCAGGTCTGCTGTGTGTGTGCGAGATAGAGATGAAAAATTGGTTAGCCCAAGGGACCGAATGTAGGCATCTGAGAAGGCAGCTTTTTCTTTCTCTTTAAACAAAAGTGGGTCAAGCTATAATAAACTTCAACATCTTTTAACAGCAGTGAAAGTTGTTCTGACTGAAGTTTCACATTCTGGTGCTTTTTAAGGCAACTCCTTTGTGTGTCCCAAATTTATCTTCATCACTGGAATCATTAAGTTTTACTGTAAATAGATTTAAAAATAACACGCAGGGCTGCAGCTAACAGTTATTGTCAGCATCCTATTAATCTGCTGACTTTTCTCAATCGCTTAGTATAAAAAATGGCACAAAATACTAAAAAGCAAAGTTTTGTGAAGGAATTGCTAGTTTTGCCTGACCAAGAGAATAAGACCTTAAAATATTCACTTTACCATGAAATATGAAAAGAAATGCACATAGTTTTCAGAATTGAATAGCTGGAACTGAGGAACGTTTACCTTAACTTTTACAAAAACTTTTTTTCTGTTGATCGGATAATTGATGAATCAATTAATAGTTGTTTCAGCTATAACCACATGTAATATGTTGAGATGTATGAAACGTTCATAATGTAAACAAGAGCTGTGTTAAAGGGATTTTTGTGGGTAAAAAATAAGTGGGGTAAAATGAAGTTGTTCTCCAATCTTTTGCCTACAGTAGATGACTGACACCCTCAGTTTGGAGAAGTAGTACAAAGCTACATACAGTAATGTACTACTGTGGACAGGGTCAGCAGCAAAACGTACTTTAGCAACCTAATTAAATTGTCCTAAAAAAAATCAATTTCAGTTTAAGTGTACAGCTTCCTGTTGGAAAGGGCCGTCTGACAGCAAGGTAAACCGGTATAAATATTTTAAATATAGCATAGATGGACCTTTTATTCCATTTTGTTGCTGACCCTATCCATTACTTAGCTTCTCACACTGGTACTCCTGCTGCTTCTCCAAACTGGGGGTGTGCTGACCGCCACCTACTGCAGGCAATACACTGACGATGAGTACCTCATACAATTCCAAAAAATCCAAACTATCCCTTTAAGGCTGCATGGCACTGATCGAATACTCATGTCAGTTTTTATCAGACGTTCCTGCTTCTCCTACCAAATCCCGCATGTGTATAACATGTATGTCTGATGAATACTGACAAAAGAGCTGAATCAGTCGTATCGTGTTACAGTGTGCTGCCCATCATATATCATACATGATTGCACTGTTCTTTTCCACTCATCCATCACTGCATTTGCACTAATGCTACTGAGACACTTTTTCCACATATATTGAACCACATCAGTGTTGATTCTGAAGTGTACGGGTCATGCAGCCTTTATAAAAGCCTTTTTTTGTGGTGTTATGTATCTGTAATAAACCAGAATTCTTGAAAAGTCTTAACAGAAAGATTATGGACATGAATTTCGGGTGTTGTGTGCAGCTCGAGTCACAATAGAGTCGAACACAAAGGAAACAATTCCTCCAGACTGAATTCTGCCCACAGAAAGCTTTACTTTTGAAGTCTCTCAACATAAAATGGATCTCGACTGACAAAGACACGATTTGGGGGGTGAAACATTGGACAAGGAAAGCCTATTTGCTGTAACCACTTTTCCTTAACTTCGCCACAGACACGAAGCAGTCTGCGAGCTGATGGCTGTAATCAGTTTCCATAATGGACCGCGTACGTCACCGCGGCCTGTGTTTCACTCAAGATATCTGACAATGATGTGGCGTTAATGGCCCTCTGCAGTCACATTATTATCAATCATGCTGTGTGTTACATATCAAAGCTGATCAATAATGTGATTGATTCCTAATTCCCCCTCTGCAGCCACAGTATTCCTGGAGTTCTGGAAAAGGAGGAGGGCAGAGCTGACTTACGACTGGGATCTCATTGATTGGGAGGAGGAAGAGGTACATTATCAATATCTTCAAATAGATCGGACATTAGTTGATTAGCTCGCAATTTTTGTCTGCGTTCATGCAGCTTGTCTCGTTCTAAATTTGACATAGATTATATAACAAGAAAGAGTTATTATTATTATTATTAAAGTTAAACATTTATCAATAGTTAAACAATGAAATGATAATTATGTTTACTAATTATTGGTAATGCTATAATTTATGTTATTTCATTAGTTTGGGTAATATAAAATAATTAGTTTATAAATTATATATTGTATCATAGCTAATAAGAGAAAATCACAGATACACTGATTAAAGTAATAAACAGTTTATTGTTGCACACATCGTAAAATTTTAGATACTATATTCGGTATTTGTTAATGATTACCACATGATGTGTAAACCACTACATAGAAGAATGTACCAGATATTTATTACACTTTGTTAACGGTTATTAATTAGTTAGTAAACAGCCAATAAACATTATTTTGATGGCTGTTATAAATTTGCAAGTGACAATTATAATGCCCTATGCACTTATGTATCAAACTTCTGTATGTTATGTACATGAACTTTTTTAAGTAATATATTAATTTGAATCTAAAGCATGGTCTTTTCCTAAATATACCCAGGTACACTATACAGGTGCTAACTAGAACTGTAAAGGGTTCTTTGGCTCGTTCCCATAGGAGAACCCTTTATTTGGTCCCTGAACTTTTTATACAGGTCCCACCTGGAACCTTTTTGAGAGCTCTACCCAACAGAAAGGGTTACACCTAGAGCCCCCTATGACAGATTCTACAGAGAACTCCTCTATGGTTTAATGTTTCTACCCAGAACCCTCTCTGGGGGTTCTATCCAGAATTTTTCCACATTCTAAGGGCGGTACAGTACCAAGAACCCATCAAGGGTTTTATCTATAACCCACCCACCATATATTATGGTACAAAGAACCCTTAACAAAAGCGTTCCTCAAGGAATTCAACAATCCTTGAAGAACAGTTTCGTCCAAAAAGCTTGACAAACCTTTTCTACAAAAGGGAAAGCTTTAAAGGGAGGGCCATTCAGAAAGACCCCTTTTTCTTTTTTATATACATATATTTTGGGGGTCTTCTAAGCCTTAATCGACAGGACTATTGAGGAAATGGAGAGAGAGAGAGTGGGGGAATGACATGCAGCAAAGGGCCAAAGGTGAGAGTCGAACCCACAGCCACTGCAGTGGACTCACAGCCTCAGTACATGGGGTGAAAGCTCTACTAACTAAGCTACCAGACCACGAGAACCCTTATTTGTATTTGAGTATAGTTTTTGTGTCTGTATTTTAAAAGTCTACCCAGACATTGCATATTTATTATTGATAACTTGCCCAAGGAGTGCTGCACATGCAAAACTGATGCTAGAGGGGTACCTAACTACTCATCGAAGAAGTGAAACATTATCTGCATTGGTATTGTAAAGTTGCAAATTATGCTTCTAATACTGGAAACTGTCTCTTTATATTATCATATAGAAGCATTAGCTGAATGTTTCATAACCAGTTAAAACTCCTTGTAGTAGCTCTAATGTCTGTTATTATGAAGTATTATCAAAGAATGATTTATTGCTTCACTGAGCAGATTGACCTTCAATAGTTCATACTGGGATGTGTGTATTGTGTGAATCAGGAGGAGCTGAGGCCTCAGTTTGAAGCCAAGTACTCCCGGTTGGAGAGAGTCAACCCCATCTCCGGCAAGCCCGAGCCTTTCCAGCCCTTCTCAGACAAACTCAGCCGGCTCATGGTGTCTGTGTCCGGAATATTCTTCATGGTAAACCCTCTGATCTTTGAATAATCTGCCCTTTTGGGATTCACGCTCAGAGAGCGATCACCTTCATTTTGTGTGCCACCTTTGGAGCAATTAATGATGGCACAACATCTCCCCCTGCTGGATGAAAACTGGAACGAAATAGCGTGCTCTCTGATGGCCTAATTTCTCCTGTTTACTGATTACATTTAAATGAGTCTTGTGCTTTTCTGAATATTTAATAGTTTCTTAATTAATAGGTTTTCCTTTTTATGCACGTTATAAGATAAGATAAAACCTCTTCAACTTAAATTTTTCATCTCAGATTATAAACACATAAATCATCCCCTCCTCTGTCCTTTCTTCTCTGTATCTCTCTGCTTAGATTTCCCTCGTCCTGACAGCTGTGTTTGCTGTGGTGGTTTTCCGTCTCATTGCGATGGAGAAGTTTGCTTCCCTCAACTTGTATTTTGTGAAGAAGAACTGGCAGTTTGCCACCTCTGGCACGGGTGTCTGCATCAACTTTATGATCATCATGTCTCTCAATGTGGTGGGTGTCTGGACAAGCATCATCTGGCACGTTTACATACACTGTCCAACAAATGTTTCATGAAACATTTATTTAGAACTTCGTTCCAGGAACTGTCACATGTGCAGCCAGAAAGACTTTTTTTCTTGCTGAGATTCCTGTTTGCCTCTCTTTCTCATGGTCATGACCCGGTTCAACCTTTTCCCTGTTGATGCTCATGAGTTACATCATTCTGCCAGGTGTATGAAAAGGTGGCCTATCTGCTGACAAATTTAGGTGAGCAGTGTCCACATGCTGCATGCATTTATACCTTCATTATCTCACACTTCCCAGATGGTTGGCATGCATTTATTTTCTCCTTCGTCCATCCCACAACCCCTTGTTTCTTCCTCCCCCCTCAGAGCATCCGCGGACAGAGTCTGAGTGGGAGAACAGCTTTGCCCTGAAGATGTTCCTCTTCCAGTTTGTCAATTTGAACAGCTCCACATTTTACATCGCTTTCTTTCTCGGAAGGTAGGCTGACTGCCATGAACTCTGCAGTTCCTGTTTACAGTGACTGTAATGAGAGATTGTAGAAAGATGTTTTGTCTCAAAACCCTCACGTAATGACTGCCAAGACTCCCCTTCCCTTTTCCTTCTCACTGTAGAGTTCATTTTGGTCCAAAATACTGTGCTGACAAGAAAAAAAACAGATAAACGGCATTCTCTTAAGGAAATATCTCTAATATATTTGCAATAAATCATAAAGTGATTTGTTACAATAGATTAACAAAAATGCTAAGCTGAAATATCTGCCACCCCGACAGCAGTGCTACAGTTGAGGAGTCCTGCTTTGATACTTACATGCCAGGCGGGGATAACTGTTTTTGTTTGCCCATTTTAACATTAAAGTTTAAATTGATGCCAAGTGTTTGCAAAATGAGTAAGTGTCTGCTATTATAATGTCTGAGTCTGCATCTCTATTTGCAGACACAGGCTTCACAAATACTGTTCAGAGAGTCTGTCACTGGTCTGCAGCTACTCAGGAATATATATGAAGCTGATTTGTGTTTGTTTGAAGTCTTTGAGCTTTAGGATTGAATATCTGAAAGCAAGAGTGCACAATAAAAAAATAGATTTATGAAAATAAAAATAAAATGAGATACCTTGTCAAAAATTACCTAACACCAGTTTGATTGATAGAGGACATGAAACTGGTATCCGTTTTTGCAATTGAACCTGTCAAATGTAACCAAGCTGTGGGGTTTATCTGACATAATTAGCACCTTTAAGTGTCTCTTTTTTCCTGCTCAGAGTTTATTAGTTTTCCTCTGATTGAATTTTGCACCTAATGTTGCCCATCTCAATCTGTTCAGGTTTGCTGGCAGGCCGGGAAAATACAATAAACTCTTTAATCGATGGAGGCTGGAGGAGGTGAGTGCAATTAGACGTCTCCATAAGTGAGCTGATCATTGCCTTCTGGTTGAGGATATATTTAGAATTTTCAAGTAATTCATCTCTCTAATGATCCGTCTGCATGTTACTATGAGAACCATTAATCTCACACATAATTACTCGGATTTTAAATGTCTAATGATCAAAAAACAGAAAGGGATGAAGTCTGTCCCAGGCTTTGAATTATCAGGCATGAAATATGGATGTCACAGTTTTTTTTCTTTTTTTGATTTAAATGTATTTTTCTTCTCAGTGTCACCCGAGCGGCTGTTTGATTGATCTCTGCCTGCAAATGGGAGTCATCATGTTCTTCAAACAAATCTGGAACAACTTCATGGAGCTTGGTTATCCGTAAGTAATGTGTTATTATAATCACATGTTGCTGTCTCTATGAGCCATTAGAAATGCCATATTTAATCAAAACTGCTTTAAATTCAAGTGATTGGCATTTTACAGACCTCGTGTAATATTCAGTTTAGTTTTTTTTGTCCTTTAGCTCATTAGCATATGAAAAGGATTTTCTCCTGCAGAAACACATCACATCCTCTTGTGTGCGGCTTAGTAAAATGGTTCCTGCAGTGTTCAGTGTATTGTCAGAAATAATTGCTTTGAGTTGACAGTTAGTTACTTGCTACGTTTTTCAGGCTGTTGCAGAACTGGTGGTCTCGCAGGAAGATGAAGAAAGGGGGTGGTGGAGGGCAGAATGTAGAGAATAAAGCCCAGCTTCCACAGTGGGACAAAGACTGGAATCTGCAGCCGATGAACGCCCATGGATTGGTGGACGAATACCTTGAAATGGGTAAAACAGGACACCCTTTTGAAGTGTTATATTTGTCCGAAGAGGGAAGGAAAAAAATATGCCTCTTAACATGATGTATGCCAGAGCTGAGACGGACATCCTCTGAAGTTCATCCAACTGCTTCTTTCCTCTGCAGTTCTCCAGTTTGGCTTCACCACCATCTTCGTAGCGGCGTTCCCGCTGGCTCCTCTCCTGGCTCTGCTCAACAACATTATTGAGATTCGTCTCGACGCCTACAAGTTTGTCACTCAGTGGAGGAGACCCATGCCTGCCCGAGCCACTGACATAGGTCAGCGCGATCTCTGACTGCCCCCGCACCTCCTCGGAGTCTCTCTCACCGTGTCTGTTTTTTTTTTAGATCAGAGCCAACTGTGGGAATCAAACACTTTCCCTCCTATGTAGATAGATATGTTCCCATATCCTTTGTTGCTGTACTGCCATATGCTGCACCTCTCCTCCCACCAGCCTTCTTGTGGCATGTTGCCCTGTAATTAAAGGAAGAATCCACCCTGAAACATTTAGAAAGCTGTAATGAACACATTATGTTTGATTCACGCAGAATCAAAGAACAAAGCCTCCCTGTAGGTTTAAGCTGACATTTACCAAATATACAGATCAATCTTATGCAGAAAAGACACAGAGATTCCTCTCCACTAACATAGGAGCCTCAATATTATTTATTTATTGTAGTGCAGCTGAAAAAGATGATGTACTTTGCATAACACAGTTCACGGTTCAATTTGTTTACATATTGTAACAGATAAAACAGTATGAAAATTTCATGTCACGATTATAATGACCAAAATGATAATGGTTAACAGTATTGCGGTATTAAAAAAATTGTGCGCAAATGTTCAAAAATACCTAAAGTGAACATATGAAAACCTTCTGTGTCTATGCAATGACCTCATGCACAATTCACTTACATACAAACGAGTCTTAAGAAGACTGATTGCACTACAATTGGAATGAGCCCAACAACTGACTTAAATACAGAGGAGTCTTGTGTAGGAGTCAGTAGTGTTTCACTGTTGGAACACTTACAATTAGACGGCTGGATTTTAAATGAACAAAATATGTCGGTTGGGTGACTAAGCTATGTAACGTGTTATTGTGTTCAGCGGATGAATAGAGTCTGCAGACACATGACTCATACAGCAGCAGAACATCGTGTAAGAGTAGTAGTTTACTGTGCCTGCTTGTCGGCGTCTTGGAGACTGTTGCTGGCTCTGGTTGATGCTGGACAGTAGTTACCATGGTGCAGTAATCAAACAGTTGTAATGACAATTAAAATTTGAAAGGATAATACTAACCAAGAGGAATTTTACTGTGGTTAAATCAGTAGCTTTCTCATCCCTAATATGAACAATATGTCCTTGCACCATTTCTGGAGGCTGTTAAAACTCATTCTGGTAAATTATCAACTGAAGAGAAGTGAATGAAGGATAATGTCTGGATAAATGTCTCAAATGAGTGATTTAATGACAGTATAGGGTATACGGTTGAATTTTCCTTTTCAGTTGTTCTGTCATTATCTTTTCCCATGGTTGGAAAGTAATAGATTACATGTAATCTGGATTACATAATCAGTCAACAAAAAATAAATAACTATGATCAGTCTAGATTATATTTGAAAAATATGAAATTATATTATAGTTACCATATCAAGGATTATTAAACTTTAATGATAACCAGTGCTCTATTAACTCATACAAAGGGCATCTGATATAATAAACCAGGTTTCTTAAATTTGTGCTCCACAAAAAAAGAAAGGAAAAATCATGTAATGTAATGCAATGTAAAAAATGCATTTTATTTGCAGTGAAAATGTTTTAATATGTTTTAAAAGAAAACAAATATTTGTGGGGGTTTTTAATATAAGGTGCAACATTTTCAATGTTTGATTTTGATGTAATACAAATATATTCAGGTTAGATTCCAGTTTTCCTTGTAATTCAATGGATTACATTAATTTTTAAATCTGATTCAACTCTGTTTTCTGCTTGATGCACTCTAATGTTTCACCAATAAAAGACTTAAAACTGTAAGTCACACAGAACTGAACAGGTCACCCCAAAATCAAAAAATACATATCCATCTAGGTTGTTTTAGTTTGAGTTGCCAAGTTTTGGAGGTATCGGCCATAGACATTTCTGCCTTCTCTTGCATAGAAGGCAACAAGGTCTGTATGATATACAGACTTCTTTCTTTCTGTGAAGAAGTCCCTCATGAAACTGCTTCCTTGAAATAAAGTAGTTCCTACATGAAAATGCTCACAACAAGGTCTGTGGATTATCTTGAGTAACCAGGTCATAATTTCTAAAGAGACAATGCTGTTGAGTTTTTGAAACTTTTTTTTTCTTTTTGAGCACCACAAGGCAAGTGTCCATCTAGTCCATCTAGTTCCATTATATCTGAGAGAAGGCCGACATCCCTACGGGCAGTATTTCCAAAATTCAGCAACTCACACCAACACAAACTAGATGGATAAACAGCACTATAGGGCAGAGGAAAATGTTTTTTGTATTTTGGAGCGAACTGTCCCTTTAGGTTACTGTGTGTTGTAGAAGGAGGCATGTAGGTTTATAAACCATCATACTTAACATTCAAACTGTCCTTTAAACTTTATAAAGTATATTCTCTTCTGGCTTGGCTGTCAGGTATCTGGCACGGGATTCTCGAAGGTATCGGCGTGCTGGCAGTCATCACCAACGCCTTCGTCATTGCCATCACCTCAGACTACATCCCCCGCTTTGTTTACGCCTTCAAATATGGCCCGTGTATGCACAAGGGAAGCCACCATGGCAATGAGTAAGCATCATATATAATGTGTATGCTTTACAGAGGCCATATTAGGCTTTTTGGGTTTGTCCTTTTCCTTTAGTGTGTTATACAGCTTTTTATACGTTATATTTATATTTATATGTTTTTATACCCAGTTTAGTGGCTCATATTGTGGTCTGATAGCCTCTCCTCTCGCCCTCAGGTGTTTGCAAGGCTACATGAACAGCAGCCTGTCTGTGTTTGAAATGAAGGAGGCAAACAGCAGTCAGACCAGATATTGCAGGTACAGAGACTACAGAGCACCGCCCTGGAGCGCAGTGCCGTACGAATTCACCCTGCAGTTTTGGCACGTCTTGGCTGCCAGACTGGCCTTCATCATCGTCTTTGAGGTCTGTCGGCACTCCTCCTTCCTCTTCTTTTTTGTGTGTTTACCAGCAAGACAAGCTGCTAAAAACCAAATCCCCTTATGTCTCCTCGAGTCTGTGAAAATACAGAATTCTTCTAGTTTTATCACCTCTTTTACTTTTATTAATTTATGTGCTGTCATTGTTAAATGAAAACCCCGAAAGCACAATTAGGTTCTTATGCTTTCATTTAATCTTGCTGTTACAGTAGGCTTAGAAATTTTACTCAGAACCCACAAAAAGCCACAGAAAAATTCCAAATTACATGGTGGTCCAACTTAAAAAAAGGCACCATGATTCTTCTTTCCTTGAAAATGCTTCTCTGACAACGCTGCCTTTGTGTATTGGTTTGTAGAGTGAGGAAAAACTGGCATAAGATGCAGCTATAAAACATTATAGAGCATATAAAGTTCTTTAATGTGGTGCACACAGTGTTAACCTTTGCATGTTTATTGACTTATTCAGCAAATACTGGCAACTAATAACATGTATGAGGGTAACACTGTACTTGAAGGAGGGTGTTTAAGACTGTCATTACACTGTCATAACCATGTTGTGACGCCTATCATGACAGGACACTTTATGAATGTTTATGACTGTTGTCATTTAGTGTCATTCAATCAATTTTAATGCAAAGGTGACATTGTTTGGGATGTCTTTGTTATGACAACTTCATATTAATCAAAGAAAAAGTGTCTTTGTTATGACAACTTGACATTAACCAAGACAAAATACCTTTTTTTCTGGCAACTTGACATTATCAGACTTAAACTGTTTAGCTTTGTGTTTGAACATCACATTAAACTGTCAGAAGTGGTTGGGTTTGACATTGGCTGTCATGAGGCCACTATAAGTGTGTCACAAATATTTTCCTTGACCTCAAGAAAAGTGGTACATTTTGAACTTGTCATAAAGATGACATTAAGTTTTAGTACACCATCAAATGCTTTTGTAACAGTGTCATGAATAATTTCCTGGACTTGAACTATAGTGGTACCGTTTGAACATGCCATAAAGATGTCATTAAATGTTATAAGATCAGACCATCTGACAGCCAGAGTAGAGTGCTTGGTGATTTTGAAGCTGATTTTTTTATTTCAAAAATGCCATAATTAACCAAATGACACTTCAGAATGGTCACAAAGATTCCATGTCCATTGCAGACTTCATGATGTGGTTATGACAGTGTAAAGACAGTCTTATGCACACTCCTTCAAATATGGTGTTACCATGCGTGAGTTATGTGGAAGCTAACGAATGATTGATGCCTCCCTCAGCACCTGGTGTTTGGGATCAAGTCCTTCATAGCGTACCTCATTCCGGACATGCCGAAGGACCTCTGTGATCGCATGAGGAGGGAAAAGTACCTGATGCAGGAAATGATGTACGAGGCAGAACTGGAGCACCTGCAGAAGGAGAGGAAGAAGAACGGACGGCGTTATCACCACGAGTGGCCTTAGCCTCACCCCCCCGCATCTCTCCGCTACATGCCGCACAGCCCTCAACACACAGGCACGACCTCCCCCGACCTGCCTGCTTATTTTACATATTTTAGCTTTGAGAGTCTAGCTTCACTCGGCTGATTCTGTACACCAAAGATTCAGTGACCAGATCCTCCCCCAAACCTGTCTGACTCCGGGCTCTGATCCTGGACACTCCCTCGCCATCTGTTCTTGTTTTCTGGCTCCAACCCTTTCCGCCCCACCCCGCCTCCAATCCGTCACCTGGCTTCATCCAGCAGGTTGCCCTTGTCTGTGCCACGTCATGGCTTCACTGGAAAAAACCTGTGCAATTGTAATGTCTACTATGCAGATCAAGGGCTGCTGATCACCACTGTTCACTTTTCGGCGCCCGTCCTGCACTCTTTCTCTGTGTGTGGCAGCTAGCACCCCCGCTTTGACTCTGCAGCTCACAGCATGGCCGTGTTTTCTTCTCCGCGAGCATCGGCGGAGCCACCGCTGGTAGAGCTGCTGTGGCACTTAGCGTTTTCTTGTTGCAAAAGTGATTCTGGTGATGTGGCTACCAAATACAAATAGACACTGTTGTTGCAAAGCGACCGTATATCGCCCTCGAAGCATGCTGATTAATATTTGCGGCCATTTCGTGAACTGCAAAGGAAAAATAACAAAAATAGAGCACTCATCGTGGAGGCATCTATTCAGTACATTTGACAAAGAATTCTCTATGAGATCATATAAAGTGCATGGTAATATTGTTTTGTACCTTTTGATAGACAAAGTCCCCGTCTTGATGCCTGGTTCACGTGTGTCTGTACTCAGTGCGAGCTGTGTGTTAATCTCCGTCTGCGCTACTGCTGAGCTTGACTGTCCTGAGTTGAGGAAATGTGAACTTCGTGCGATTTGATTGTGCCTACAGTTGTGTGCTCACCACAATTGTGTCACCGACATCACGTGTGCCTGTTTGTGCTGCACGTGCTTTTTTCAAAGTGCAAGAAATATTCTCTCTCCTTGTCCTGTCGTCTGATCTTCTGTAAACCCTCTGAACTCTCCTGTAAGGATTTGTTTTGGATGTGAGTCACACCGCAGCACCTACTCGGGTCTCAGCTAATGGCTGTGAAACATGCCGACGGTATACGTTGTAATGTGACTCCCTCCCATCATGAACAATGTATACACTCGCGTGCAGGAGCTGCAGATCCGCTCTTCTGTTCTGCGCTCGCAGCCTGTTTTTCATTTGCTGTTGGAAACCCTAAAGCGTGGTTGAAAGTTGGATCACTTAGACATACCTGTGGCTTGGATGTTCAGTTTGCAAAGAAGAACATCCATCCTCTGTTCTTTACTTACAGAGTACACCAACATTTTTAGTTCTAGTCCTTTTAGTCCTAAGCAGATGCGGTTTTGGCTACTTTCTGACCTTTATTGATTTGAAACTTAGAAATTAGTTTTAGTTAAATGCAGAGTCATGGCATTGCCTTGTGTTGTGGTTGGTTCTGATGTCATGGATTAGAGAACTCAGGAAAACAGGCAGCATGAGCGACACATCCATCTGTGTGGCTGAGTCAGAATCATAATGATTTCCTCTTTCATTCATGTTGAGATGGAAAATTATGTTGACTGTGTGGATTAAATTGTATTAATGAGGGGGTTTTGTATTTTGTAAGTGATGAAAACTTTAAAGGGATAGTTCAGATTTTTTTAAAGTGGGTTTGTATTGGGTACTTTTCCTTAGATACCAGCCTACAGTAGTTGGCAGTCAGCACGCCTCCAGTTTGGTGAAGCAGCAGGAGTCCAGGTGTATGACCTGTCTACAGCAGTACACTGCGTACTGCTGTAGACAGGGTCAGCAGCAAAACATATTTAGTAGTTTAAGTGTGCAGTATATTTAGAGTATTTTCACAGCTTTATTTTGCCATCAGACAACCTTTTCCAACAGGAAAAATATCACTCTTTGCAGACCAATCAAACTCCATAGGTGAAATTTGTAATTCTACCTTGCAGAACATAGTTTGTGGCTTTGGAGAGAACAATATTTGGCTTCTGTAACAGTGGCTTCCCAAGGGAAAAGACATATTGTGTACAATTAAAATGATACTGGGTATGGCTATTGCTGGCGCCAAGGCAATATTTTTCCATCTCATTTTTGTGAACACAATATCTTAAGAAAATCTTGAGGATTTTTTAGTTAATTATAGTTTTAAGTGGATCTTTATCTAAGTAGCTAAAATAGATTTTGCTGCTGATCCTGTGCTGGTGCCCCTCTCACCTTCTCCAAAATCAGGTACTGATCGCCATCTACTGTAGGTAATACACTGTCTATTGATAAGTACGTCATACAACCCCACTTGAATAAATCAAGACTATCCCTTTAACGTTTGCTTAAGACGTTCAGTGCAGGTCATGTTGATCATATGATGGTAAATAAGGTTTAGAGTTAAGCACATTATGCACATTAAACGTGAACGAAAAGATAAAGAAAATCACTACCCTGAATGCACTGCACAACACTGTAAAATTAATTTATCATTTTAAAAGTGTGTATTAGTTTATTAATTTCTTTTGCTGATCTCTGTATATACATGTTATGATGTATGTAATGTTTTTATACTTTTTATTTCGTGCTATCAGTATGAGTTCACCTGTTTTCACCCTCAGATAGACAAAGTAACGTCCACATTTCTCAGGTGTCCTCTGAATGTTTGCAGATGATCAACTTTTTATCATATTTTCTAAGATACAGTCAAAGGTATCCTGCTTTTTTAGATATATATTTTTGCACTGCAGTGCATTTGCATGACTATGATGCACACTCACAGTTAAAAGCATGTTTGATTTTTTTGCATAAGCACAATAGGTATATTCAAGCATATTGGAAATAATTGGATACATGACATATGGTGCAGGTTGTTTGGTAAGAAGTGATGTTTTCGGGTCATAATGTTCAATCCAATGATCATAATCGTTTCATTCACGAGAGAGAGGTATTTGTTTTTAAATCTTGATCCAAAACCTAGGAAACTAGTCCAGGTTTTCAGATTATCTTCCCTGCTATGTGAACATTGAAAATCTATGCATGTTGTTATCTTTGAGTACTACATTTATTTTGAACAAGATGCAGATGTAAATGTACTGGTACATTTGTACTGTAGAGTATGCATGACCTAACTTCTGTAAAGTTGTTAACAGCGTCTTAAACATATCACCTCCCTTTTTCCGTGTTGATCGTTTTTGGAGGAGCGGACGAGACATTACGTTTCTCGATGTGGCAGAATTTTATACAGTAAGAGTATTTTCTAAATAAACAATAGCTTCGACTCCAGACTGATTTATATAATCTGGCCTGGACTGAATTTCAAGGAGAGTCTGATGAAACTAAACTCAGACTTGTTCCATTCAAACAGTTAACTGGGAATTAGAAGTATGGGTACCACTTTACAAAAAGACCACCCTTATAAATGGTTTATAATGTGGTTATTAATTAGGATGAAAACACTTCATTGATCATTAATAAGCAGTTATAACACATTAGATAAAGGGCAACTAGTGAGCCCAGTTATTTGTTCTGTTTAGCCTCAGATCTCATTGCGTATTGAGCTAACTTTGTCTTCATCAGTTAGCATTCATTTTAAACCTGATAAAACCCTGCTGAAGTTTAAATTACATTGCGCCAGACTTTTAAATTTAAACCTCTCTATAAACCTCAGTTTAGTTTTTTCAGTAAACCTTGTTTAAATGTACTTCTCTTGCACCAAAACTGTAAACTCAATCCGGTTTAAACTGTAATTCAGAATTACCTTTAAACTTACACTTGAGGAGTTTTAACTTTTGAAATAGTTGCATTTCTAAAATGAATTGAGCAAAATAACTCTCCAGCTAACTGGGCTAAACTTTTTATTTTTTGTTTTAAACTGGCTTGCAAAAAACAATAGTTTTTTTTGTTTGTTTTTTGTTTTTTTTTTACTTTTTAGATAGATAGCAAACATTGCAACGTTTTATTAAGCAATATGATGAATTTTATTTACTTATTTTAATTTGGGTAAAAAAGCATATCCATATTGATTAAATTAGGCCTATTTGTTTACATCAGTAAACTTGGATTTACTAAACTGAGATTACTTTTGAATCGTGCAAAAGAGCTCTGCTTAATTTTAAATCTTGATTTTCTAATTTTAAACCAAGTGCTTAATTAATCTCAGATTTAAGTAATCTTTCTTGGTGCCATTCAGTAGAAGTAAGCAGTAACTGGATCTTTCCAAATAGTGAGCCCACATCGATGTATGAAAACTGTCATAACTTTTTGATTTATAAAGTGTTTACAACCTAATTCATAACAATAAGCAAAGCATAATGACACTTGTAAAATGGTACCTAATTAAGTTTACCACCTACCAGCTGACATGTCTAAGCTAGTGGGAATGGGGGTAATCTTCTGAATGAATAACTTCATGGCCTTGGATGTTTGACTTGCCCGGCTACTAATGATACTCGGTTGGATCTTTTCCCTGCTATCTTCTCCTCCCTAAGAGCATCAGTTCACCTTCTCACTAATACAAATGCTGCACAGTGGTGGAAAGGTGTTTCTAATGCCTTCCACTGTTGGCAATAGCACAATATGGGTATTGCATAATAAGTAATAATGGCATGACCTTGCACATCTCTGAAAACATAGCCGTCTAAGGGGGGAATTAGGCTTTGTGTTCTATGCTATGCCTCCTAATAGGATTGTGCTTGAGCAAGTGATGAAGCACAGTGATGTTAGACCATAGATTTAACTGTACAATAGGATGGTATCAGTTGTGACATGAGGTGTATCAATGACATTGTTTACTTCGTTCCTGTTTACATGTAAAAACATATTGAAATGTATAAAAATAATGTAACATAAAATAATTTGGATATCACTCTTTTTCTGTAATAAATCATGGATTGTATCTTTTAAATCAAATCTGCTCTCTGTTTTTTATTATGGTATAAAACAACAGAGAAAAAGCCTCTAGCTGATTTTCGTGACTATCCGAGTTTGAATAAATCTGCTTATGGAACAACCCAGAGCACAGCGGACTGCAGAGATTGTTTTCTCTTTTTTATCCCTGCTATTATCACAAACCACAAATCTTCTTGCCAA
This sequence comes from Lutjanus erythropterus, assembly GCF_056507025.1. Lineage (NCBI taxonomy): Eukaryota > Metazoa > Chordata > Actinopteri > Lutjaniformes > Lutjanidae > Lutjanus > Lutjanus erythropterus. Next base: position 23,160,681 of record NC_139329.1, on the reverse strand, counting down.
AGAGCGTTCATATAACATATCGTTAAAAAGATTGTGTTTCTATCACAAACCCACTATTTGAGCTTTTTTCCCACTACATTATGACGTTAAGACTGCCACTGCTGTTCAGCCTTCACTTCTAACTGCTTTTCCGTTCATGTCAAGTCGGTTAACGCTGGACGTCATTTTTTACAGCAAAATCTAAACACTCCAGAAGAAAGACGCAAAGGTTTGGTTTACTTTGGGCTCCGATGACAGATGTGTAATACTTTTATTATTTCCTGTGGGCTGTCTTACTGCAGGATGCCCACAAGATATTTCCTTTCACCTCTTTGACCAGCAGACGTTACATACTGGCATAAAAAGCTGGTGGTTTCAGAAATGGATTCATGCATTTCTACCTTGTAGTGCCATATAAAGGGCAGTAGATGTTATGTGGCACTGGAAAACTTAAAGGGGGATACTGAAGAAGGATATCTGTAGGCAAAGTCGATGCCAAAAGATGGAGTTTGTCTACAAAAATAATTAAATGGAGGCAAAATACAACAAAATTTAGTTGCTTATTTTGCATTGATGGTCCCACTTTTCTTGTGATTGGCCCCTCCATGATTCTTGCTGAAAGCACAATGTTTTGGAAAAGCACTTTAACAGTAAAGCTTGTTGTTATTATATTATTATTAAAATTCAAGCAAATGGAAATTAAAATAAAGAAAAATTGGGGGAAACAACAATAGTTAAATCAATCTTACTGCAAGGTCACAGTAAGCTGTTGTCTCTCTTACAGTGACGGGAAAAGTCCTTTAACACGTTCCTCAAATAAAAGTAGCAATACAGCAATGTAAAACTATTCACTTACAAGTAGAAGTCTTCCTTTCAAAATCCAACTTAATGTAAAATATAGAAGTTTAACAGCAAAATGTACTTTAAATGTCAAAAGTATAAATACTTAATCTGCAAGAGAGGGCCACTGTGACTGGTGTTTTGTTATATCACTTCTCTTTTTTGTGTCATGTTGGATAATCTCACCTGTGTGAGAGGAATTTAGAGGGAAAACCATTCTGTCTTTTTGACTAATGGTCACTAGCCAAAAAGTTTGGGAAGTGCTGGTTCAGTCTTTAACAATGCATTGAATTTTAAGACCATTTTATACTGTTTGTTGTTTGTTTGTTTTTTACAGAATCTGTACAGTAACAGCTGTTAAATAAAAGTAGTGGGGGAAGGATGAAAAGTACAATAATTCTCTCTGAAATGTAGTGAAGTAGAAGGGTAAAGTTGCATAAAATGAAAAGACTGAAATTCAGTAAAAGTACTTTGATACTGAACTACAGGTCTTGAATAAATGCGCTTAGTTTCTTCCCACCACCTGCTCTGTTATCACTTTAGACCAGTGGTTCTTAACATTTTTAAGCCACGACCCCTCAGAATAATCCAGTAGGTGTTTGTCACCCCAGCAAAAAAAAGAAAAGAAAAAGAAAAAGAAAAAATCATGTTGTAGAGAGGCAGGCTGATGTTTCTGAGAGCTTGGTGGGAGCTTTGTTGGAAAAGCTGGCAGCTCGCGTTTCTCAGTTGATGGAGCTGCTGTCAGACTTTGAGATGAGCCACTTTGAGGCATTTCCTGTCCTGTCTCCTTTTAGCCTGAGTCTTGAGCTGGAATACTTTTTCTGAGACGCCATCATTCCATAGTAGCAGTTCCATGTGACAACTAACAACCTCGAAAATGCTGACTAAAGTTTTATGTCAGAAATATAAAGTATGGGTCTCCAGTATTCTGAAACTGCCATATGCAAACTACATGTCCTGCATCATCTGGCTGACTGTGTTCATAAATGTCCTACAATTTATAACTGAGATGTAGTTTTTCATTATTTCAATACGTTTTCTGTGCAATCCAATCCACTCAGTGTCTGAAATCTATTTAAAATCGTCCCACTGGAAGTTTAAATATGGCCCCTTCCTCTTTAGCCAGCTATTTTGAATTTTGAAAATGACAGAAATTAATTCAGCATTCTCCCCAAACAGCTTCAATATTGTTCACATCAGCCAAGAAGTTGCTGAAATATTGTCCATATAGGTGATTATGCTAACTAATGCCAATTATGCTTATTATCCAAACAGCCTAACATATGCAAGTTAACATCTGGCAGTCTCATAATGCTAGGGACCCATACTTTACATTTCTAACATAAAACATTGGCAAACTCAACCTTTCTGGGTTTATATTGCTGGCAAGTAGATGATATGCATGAGTGTCAGTTCATGTCTATATACACATTAACATTCCCACAAACACACTCAATAAAATCTATTCTAAGGCAAAATATATAACTGGTACATGTAATGTAAAAACCATTTCCCAGTCTAAAATGCGGCCTCATTTCCCATCATGCTGTATTTTACATATTTTTGTCCTTCATGTTGAATGTCTGAGGCTGAGAGCTGCTGCCTGGCTCACATTCTGTGCTGCTTGCTACAATATGTTATTTTAATGTCAACAGCCACCCAGAGACCCCCAGAAAATATCTTCAGACCACCCCCCCCCCACCCCAAAAGTTGAGAACCACTGCTCTACAGACCTTTTCCCTTCACACTGCATCTAACTGGAATCTACTATCTGCTAAGGTTGTCATGAGGTGAACTACAGCTACAGTACACATCTTTGTGTTCTGTTGTTTATATGAGTATGAATGATAAATTAACAGACTCGTTTGAAACACTGGACTGAAATTAAAGAGATCCTGTGGATTTTCCGTGTAAACAAAATGAGTTTCTGTTGACATTCAGTGTCACTCAACAAAACACATCATAATGCGAGATCAAACAAATGTGTTCAATCTATTTATCATAAAACATCTGTGGAGAAGAACTCGACCTGTTTATTTCCGCTGTTGCATGCTAGCAGCAGTCCGCTTCATTGCTTTTGCTGGAGTACTGTTGCGTTTTTTGCTGTAGATCAGTGGATTAGTGTGAATTTTGCCGTGATGTTTTGCACTGTGTGTGCGCTGACCAAACTTAAAATCTTTCAGCTCTCAATAGAGCTGCAAGTGGTCAAAACTTCCACAGGGCACCTTTAATAATTTAGCACAAAAAACTGTTGATGTTAGGAAGCAGGCTGTAGTGAAAGCGCATACAGAATCTGCTCTTTGTAAAAAGAAAGATGCTCTGGTTCAACACAAATTTATTCTCCAGCTCAGCTGCACATAACTGCAGCAGTAGGGGGTTTTCTGCAGGGCACCAAGCTTAAACCTGTGGGTCTGTCTAACCATAAAACAGAAGCAGCGTTATTCACATTCTGAGCAGAGCAGTTTTCCAGACTCCGACCACAGCCTCATATATCACTTATGTTAACCGCTCTCCCCCTTGTACAGACTGCAGACATTAGCTCTCGGCCTGGACCGGCACCTCCAGCTGACTGATGTTATTCACACAGCAGAGATTTACAGTGCAGGTTAGGAAGGTAATCAGAGGTCCCATCGAGACTGCGCCCATAAATCCGACAACACCGAGGTGTAAATAGGACGGGGAGCCAAGGATGACCAGCAGGGGACGAAGGAGTCGCAACACTGAAGTCCACAAATCATCAGAGAAACAGTTTCCGGCACTATAGAAGGAGGAATTCACTGCTCCATAACCTGTACTGAATGGGATCTGTTGATCTGTCTACAAAAGATCTGTTTTCACAAACATGACAAGATATGTTTAATGAAAATAATAACAACTGATTTGAGTTTGAATAGTTCATTTTTAGCAGCATGGCTCTAGTCCTGCATGTTGGTTGATCCACCACTGTGGTCCAGACCGAAATATTTCAGCATCTATACGATCACTTTAAAAAATGTTTTCTGATATAGTTCCTAGGTGCAGCAGCTGCGACCCTGTGACCCCTGTGTTTTGTAATCTGTAACCGTAATTGTTTTGTGATCTGATTTTCAATCTTGCGCCACCATCAGGTCAAAATTTTCACTAATCCACTATCTACTTTGGTTTATGATCAACACCTGGAAACATGACATTCCCGTTTCATTGTATTTTATGTTTTGTGCTAATTATGAAGTGTTTGCATGCTAACATGCTAAACTGAGATGGTGAACATAAACATAATACCTGCTGTGACGACTCTGTCAGGGCTCATCCTGCTGTGTTGTGCTTCTTTCTTTGCACACTGCTTGCAGGTAAAGAGGAATGAAGCCATCTAACTTGATGTCTTGCATCTGTGTTGGCTGGGTCGACAGGTATACATAGACGCCGCATCATCCTTTGGATTGTCCATCAGTGTCACTTTCATATTGGACAGAACACGACTGGCATGTAAACAACAAGTAAACAGAGAGCTGCATTTTTTTCTGTATAAAAAGCACTGAAATGTTTATTTCTCAACCAATTTCAATGAAGTGCTTTATATTCAAATGTTCAGGATCTACATGAGGTAATGTAAAAAAGGGTTTGGTTATGTTTTTCTAATTTACTCCATATAGATCTTGAACCCTTGAAAATATAAAAGACTCATTGAAATTTATGGAGAAAAAGTATTTGTTCACAGGTCAGTCTTGCTCTGTCCAATTTGGTTGTAATGTTGACGTAAGGCAGCAACAAGCCGAGGCTGTCAATGGAGCGTCTACATATAAAACGCCTATGGGCTGGGCAGAGGTTATTTAGGCTGGTTCGTCATTCTGCCTGCCTTTCACCATCACCATCTACTTCTTGCTTTGATTTTGCCTCCAAAACACTCACATTCACCCCTGCCACCAACACAGACTTACAGACTACAGGCTCATCTACTATGTTGCTTTTGTCTTTTTTTAAAATAAAATATTGCTGAAATTACTTTTAATCTTGTGTGGCCTCCCTCTGTCTGGGCCGTGACACCACTTAATGTCAGCATGTTAGAACTGTCATTCCATGTTAGCATGATGATTTTAGCATTTAGCTCTAAGCATCGCTGTGCCTGAGCAAAGCTTCACAAAGACACTGGTATTGACTGCTGTCAAGTCTTGTTAAGTTACTACGCTTTAAAAATGCCTCCCTGTTCACAGGCTGTCAGCATGTTTCTGATAGTTCATTGGATTTGAGTCTTTACTGCCTCCTCTAAGTGCTGAGGTCCATTCAAGATAAGTTTTAAGCATTTGAACTGACAGCACATGTGGAAAAGCCTTGTTTAAAATCTGACACTTGTTTCTTAAATCATAAATTCTTGATGGAGATAACTCAAGTTATCTCAAGATCGATACATTTTTGAGAATGCAACTGACCCATTTCCTGCAGTAAAATGTATTAAAATTCATTCAAACATTTTTATATAATACACTTTGCACGGCAGCTGGTGAGGATAACAGTACAGCAGGCATGTTGGTAAAATGCCTGGCTGGGTGACAGAGGGGTGAGATTACGCTATGAGGCGCGACTTACAACAGTGACAGATGAGTTGACCTGAGTGAAGCACTGAGAAGCAGCAGCCTTGAATTACTCTATAGAGCTGGATGGATGAAGGAACTGACACCTGTACAGAGGGTCAAGGCAAACACCTGCTGCAAACCTCCTGCAGCAGCAGGAAAGAACAGAGCAGAGTCACTTCAGTCTAAACAAACTAGACACGACCTGCTTATAAACCTCTAATTATTATCACTATCATTATTATTTTTTTTAACTCTAATAATGCAATGACTAATATTTGTGTGGTGGACTTAAGGTATGTCCGCTTTAAGAGTTGCTTGTCTGTTTAACTCCTATCAAACAGCAACCCACCTTCACCAACACATTTAGTAATTTTTAATCCTTAAATTGGTTATTTAACTTTTCAGTTAGTTTAGTACATATTGTATTTATTGTTTGGTTTGTTTGGAGGATGAACCAGTCAAGTCCTGGAGCTTATCAAGTCAGAAAAGAGTGAGAAATGAGAACGTCTCACTCTCTGCTGACGGGGAAAAGATCTTGCTGTTGGTAGAGGACTAGGGTTATCCCATCTACACAGCGTACCTTCAAAAGAGAAGGCAAACTGGAACACCACCCAATTTAAAGGCATCGCGCTACGAAAAATGAAAGGGAAGATCTTCTTCACGGTGCTGGCGAGATGCATAACTAGCTACTTCCTGTCTCACAGCTATACTGAAACCAGCTGCCAGTCGGCGGGAGTACCAGGGTTCTCTGTCTGTGTCGAAAACTCTGCCATGACCCAGGAGCAAATCAAGGCAGCCAAATGCTGGCGGTGGACAGACTACTTAAAAAAATTACTCCAGTGCAAGTACTGTTATATTACTAAAATACAATTACAAGTAAAAGCACTGGTGTACTTTATCTGTGCATTTTACTTGTGTATTTATTCTTTTTAATAGTAACTGCCTCTCTGTTTCTTCAAATCTTCAGTCTAAATGACTCCCTGTAAGGAAAAGGGGAGTTTTTCTTCTAAACACATTATACATGTTCGAACATAGCACTGAAAACAACAGGATTTTTTTGGGTGGACCTGAAGCATGGCTTTGTGACGAAGCCCAACAAACTGACACACGAACAACACCGTCTCCCTCCTCCTCTCCCTCTCTGTACCTTTAGCAACTCTGTCAGTCCAAATCAGCCCAGCACCTCACTTCAGTTCTAACAACTAACAACTCAATACAGAAGAAAAAAAAAACCTGTCACCATCCTCTGACTCTGCTGGCTCAAAGATCTCTGGACATGTCCAGTGAGGTTGCTTAATGCAGGCTATGTTTGTTTGGTTGATACCAGCAGAAAATTACTAATTTTTTCATAACTTTGAGATAATACGTTTCTGTGATGCGACAAACAGATGTGGAGCTTGTAAAACAGGCATACGTCACACACTGTACAAGTAGAGAATTGACCTAATTAAACAATTACTTATTGCGTATTGCTTAATTTATATCTGTATGTGACTTTGGCATATTTTATAATTTCTCTTTCCATGTAGGATGCAATCAGTGCCACTAAACTGCAGCCCTCCTCAGAGTAAACACCTGCAAGTCAATCCACCATCCTGTCCTCAGATGTAAAAATGTGAGATGTTGCATTTATTTGGTGTCTTGCTGGTTTTTGTTTGCACTCTGCAGTGCAGATTCATCTGTAAATAGCATTAAGCAGGTTTTGTGTTTACACATATCATATGATGTTTGTTAGTCTGGCAGTGCTGCATATAATTACACACCATGAAGTGTGTCCCCGTTGTTAGGACACTGATCCTAACAGTCACAGTGCTGAGATGCTTCATCAGTAACATCCTCTGTTTAAATATACAAATCATGTAGAAATCAACTGAAACTTACAAACAATCCTGGAAAACTGGAAATTCAATGACAAGCTACAGCTGGTGAGAGACAGAACTTGAAATCATTAGTTAAACAGCAGCAGATTGACAACTAAAGAGCAAAGAACAGTTCACAAAACAGTCTGAAACGCAGAGTGAGGAGGCTGTGGGACATGTTCCTGAGAAATGATCCTCTTCAGCTATTCACAATCACATTTTAGACATTTCTAACTTAATTTAAGGATGATAGACAAAGGCAGTTCTGCACACGTTTATTGCCAGTTGAAGAGCAGAGGCAGGATAAGCGTGGTACTCTGGATCTCTGGATTATGAGCTGATTTAAAAAAAAAAAATGTAGCCGTGCCTCCAGGTGTCATCTCTCACAGCTGGTGTTAAGAGCAGATGTTTTATTTATCATCAACAATGTTCCATTTACAGTATTAACATGATGAAAACATCTGCTCTCTTCTGAACTCTTGAATATACATTTGTAACCTTCAGTGGGTTCATTTCCAGTGGATCCATTTAAGCGCTCCCACTTTCCAGAAGGTCGGTGACCTCATTGCTTTTAAACAATGGTGAGTGTGTGGGCTTGTGAAAGTGTCATCATTCAACTGTGGTTTATATGAGTAGGAAGAAGAAGGCAAAAAATACTACAGTGGCAGTGATTATGATACTATAGTAGGTGAAATATAGCACAGAATGATGTGTCTTGAGGCTGTATTGCATTGTAGTCTGGCAGCACAGAAATAACTTCCTCTGCTTCAGTGGATTTTCTCCTGTGAACAACTGGTGCAGAATAGAAATCTTGACAAAATCCTCCTTGTTGCTTTAAAAAAAAACACTTACACTTGCAGTTGTTGCTTTTGATAGCAGAACCCTTTTGTTTTTGTTCCCATTTTCATGGGTTTTCTTGCACACAAAGGTTTATTAGTCTCAAATTTTGTCCACAAATATGTTAAAATCTGTGTCAGTGACCACTTCACCTTTGCCAAAATAATCCGTCCAGCTAACAGGTGTGGCATTTAGAGATGCTGATTAAACAGCATGATTATTGCACTGGTGTGCCTTGGACTGGTCACAACAAAAGGCCACTCTAAAATGTGCATGAAAAAACACATTTATTGGGTACTCTGTTCCACTATGGCTGTTTCACCTAAAGCTAGTGCAGGGGTCTGTAACCTGCAGCCACATGTGGCTCTGTTTCCCTTCTCCAGTGGCTCCCTGTGACAAAAAAATTGAATGGAAATGAATAATGTTTCTTGTTAACATCTCAGTTTTCATGTATCATTGCTGAAAGTCTAAAGTGAGATTCTCCAATTGTAAAAATGCGTAGCCTACATACTATATAAAGATTACAATAGAAAAGAGACATTTACCACAGGCAAAGAAGAATCTAAGAATGAAAACGACTGATGTTCATTTTTGATGATAGAACTTTTCTCTATTTCTACCAGTGTCATTGTCAATCTGGGCTGAAGAGGAAGAGGAGAGCCCAGCAGTGTCTTCATCTTTCTGTGCGACCTGCAGTGTTAGTTAATGGTGAGGAAGCATAAATTCATCCTAGAGGGAAGACTTTATGATTGTTGCTCAGCATTAAATATTGTAGGTATTCACATGTTTGCTCTGTCCCTGTTGGGATCAGGGTTTAGTGTGGATTTCTCTCTTTGGTTTATTCATCCCTCATGCAGTGATTTAGTCCAATTTGGGTAGGGCCTGGAGCAATATATAAAGCCACTTGGGCATTGATTGTGGTAGACTTGTTGGTAGCAGCTTGCTGTGAGGCTGTTATTTATGTGTTCTTTGTTATTTTGGACTCTTGTTTTTCCTCTCAGTTTCATTTAAATTTTTGGTGAATAAAACCACAGCCTTTTTGTGTGGACTTTTGCCTCCTGAGCCATTCTTCAATTCAGCATCTTTTTACTCGCCCACACAACAGAATTACTACCAGCAATGCTGCAGTTTTCCCATTTAACCTTTATTAGAGTTCAAATTAACACTGAATGGTCGCAAAATGAGTTAGTGTCTGTTTATGAGTCACAACAAATCATTAATAATCTTTTAGAAGGAGAAGATTGAGCAATATGTTAATGAGTTTGGCAGGCAGTAAGACAGTCACCAAACTCAAACTCCAGAGTGTGTATTTTCAAAGCAGTTGGCTTTAGTTTTCAGGATAACAAGCTTAACATTACAGCGACAACTGCCAGTTATAAACAAGCTGATGAAGCTCACCATGCTATTGCTGAAGTATAATGCTGCGCTGTTCTGTCACTCGTGAAGGTTCAGTGTCCGCGCAGCCTGCAGGCAACCAGCATGAGCTTCAAGTTTGGATAGGAGGGGGGAAACAATTCGCTTCAACCATTAGACATTAGAGATTCAACCAATTTAAACTACTGCCTATGGCTCCAGTTTGCTATCTGTAAAGAACTGATTTTTGAATGCTAGACTGCTGTCTTGCATAGGTGGTCCTTTAATGTTTTAGTGCTTTACACCTCGGCCATAACACAAAAATCAAGTTTCTTTTTGCCTTGGCTTTGTTATTCTACGCATCTGTTTCCAACAAAACAGATTCCTTCATTTCAACTTGAGATGTTTACTTTTTTCCTAGAAATTCTATTCTCATCCAGCAACACAATCATCTGGTGGTAATGAGTTCACTCAATATTTCCAAACAGGATTTACAGTAAAAAAAAAAAAAAAAACTATCAAAACATGGTAAATTATTAAAATGACAACAGATTGAGATGATTATGCAGACGTCTATGACCTCTAGCTGAGTTTTTTCTTTCAAATTTGATTGCTGATTAGTAAGAGGTGGGTGTTGACATTTCTCTGAGACTTTGTTTTAATGAAGGGCTGCAAAAATAAACCTTGCTTCACTGCTAATAACTGACTGAAAATACAAAACTCAAATGACTTATCAAATCTAAATATTTCTCCTTTTTTGACATCGTGATGATCATGAGGTCATTAAGCTTCACTGTGAGACTGTGAGTCAGCTGCCCGTGTCTGCAGCCTCCTACACACACACACACACACACACACACACACACACACACACACACACACACACACACAGCCTGCAGGCCATCGCACTGAGAGAAAACCCATCACCACCATCTGAGAGGCATCTGTCCAAACTGCAGCCTTACACTCATACACACACACCCACACACACACACGATACAGAAGAGGATCAACAAGAACATCCCTCCCAACTCCACTAAATTATATTTGTTGTTACATCTGTTGCTACATCTGCTTTCAGGCAGCTTGGCCCTGCAGAACCCTGCTCGCTCTGCTTTGGCACGTTGGTCAATTTACTCTATCAGTGTTTATGTTGAGTGACGCTGTATTTATACAGGTGTTTGACTTTAGAAGAAACAGAGAAAGCCTGCATGTCGAGAAGCCTCAAGCTGTCTTTGCTTGTATCCTTCATTCAACAGTGTGTTCAACAGTACAGCAGTGATTTTCAAACAAACAAAAAGCTCCACTCTGGTGACCCAAAGTTAAAGCAATACAAAACATGAGCATTTATAAGGTTTTCCACACTTGTTCTAAAGTGTGTCTGCAAAGTATCTCCACAACTTTATACTGAATGTTATGACTGCACTGTTGTGGTGCAGCAGAGACACGGCCTCTACAGATCTACAGGGCTACTGTTAGGTCATGACTCAGACTTTAAAAATAAATGTAACAGAAGATGCAAACTGTCTGTGTCAAAAATAGAGTCTTGACTGTTTAAATCTGTCAGCAGAGAGATCAGCTTCAGTTTAACGACCACAGTAATGGAAAATTCAGAGCGACATAATAGTAACTACAAGAATACAAATATTTTAGTTGCAATAATCAATATTTTAACTTTAAATTGTAATAATAAACCTGGGGCCTCATTACAGAAAAAAATCTTGAGTGCTTGTGCTATCCTAAGTTTCCAAGATAGGAAAAAATCCTACAGAAGCGATTCCTAAACTCATCTCTGTGTCCTATCCCATCTCAGACCTCATATCTTATCTTAACTTGGGAAATCCTAACTAAACTTGATTCTTCATTCGGCACTCGGTCTGTCATGCCTGTATCTGTGTTTAAAATGTACAAAAAGTATCCAGGACAGCAGATGTCTCATTTCACTTGTTACTCATGCCGTCCGATTTTAGCTTTGAATCAGAGGAATCGATTGAGTGTCGGAGGAGAGGAAACAACAACTTTTTGGGAAGTTTTAGGAAGTTTTCCTGCCCATGATTAGGATTTGAGCTGACGGAGCAAGTTGATCAAATTCAAAATTAATCATCATGTCAGTCGATATATACCCATTAATATGTGGTCTGGGAAATTTAAAGCATCCTCATAGGGTTTGAGTTGCCTTTCAATCATCATATTTTGTGTTTATCATCACTGTCATTTCTGTACAAAACTTTCAACAGCTGTGCTGGCATTTTTTTATTTATTTTTTAATTTAGGACAGGGTCTGTGCCAATCCACCTTATGACTCCTAACTAATGAAATTCTTAATTTAGGATGCTTAAATTCCTAAGATAATTTAGATGCAGGTAGGAAACAGGCTCCTAACAACAAAATGTTAAAAAAAAAAAAGTCATCCTAAACCGAGATAAGGTCGTGAAGAGGTGAAACTGGATGTGTCATAGTTTTCCCTGCACTGTCCCTCCCCCCATATCTATCTCTTCATGTGTTTGTGTTGTGGGTGTGGCATCTCCCTCACTCTCCTGGGATCCTGATTACAGTTCATTCAACTCACCTGCTCCCTGCTGCACACCTGACAACCATCCAGTAATCAACCCTGCAGTATAAAACACCAGCTCACCGCTCTGGTCCTCACCAGTTAGTTGCGTCAGTCACTATGGTGCAGTCACGCTTCAGGCCAGCTTGAATTGTGTATTCAAGCAGAACTTTTTGCTCTCACTGCCTGCCTGTTTGCCTTTCTGCCACGCTTGCTGCCTGTCATACCTCCTAAACCCTGCTGTCAGCCCACTCCCCTCAGCCTCTATCACCTGCCCCCCCTTCTTCATTCACACTCTTCATTCTGGCATTAAAAACCCTTTTTTACCTCTCCTATGCTGAGTCTGTCCACCTCGTTGATTGCAACAGGCTGCAATGTAATCCTTGGGGGCGATTGCACCCTGTCAAATTAAATCCACTAAAAGAGCTTGTTTTTACCACTGACAGGCTCAGATTATTATTCATCTATCTAAAAACATTATAAAATGGATCCCTATAGAGATTCACCTTTTTGCTAAAGAGTAATATCCTTTTTGTTTGACCAGAAGCACCACAGTCACATAATAATACAAACAAACTAACCTCTCAAAGCAACTGTAGATCTTAAACTCCTGTGTTCTGCAAGGTTAAATTATTGTTTTTTTCAATGGAGTTGGTGGGTTTTGATGAGGGTGATTTACTGGCTGTTTCTGGTTAAACAAAGAGGATGTAAAAAATAGGGCCCAGGTCTAAAAATACTAGAATTATGCTGCAACAAATGTTCAAATGCTGTGTGTGTGAAGTTAAAGAGGTTGTTTTTAGTGACAAACCCACAGAAATTTATCACTTTGGACTTGACTGTGCAGTTCCCCTCAGTTCAATGGAGCATTTCAACATCTTTCAGCTCATTGTTTTGGTTTTCACGGGCCGCAGCTTTGGTTCAGTCCTGCTGCTGTAATCAGAGACATTTCCAGCTGCAGTAGACCGCTGTTTTCAGTGAAAAAGCTCCAAAAACCCATCATGCACTACCTTCCCAACGCCAAACAACAGACAAACAAAGTTAGCGAGTAACTAGTGAACACAATGGAGCATTTAGCAGCTTAAGAGCCTTTTCCCTCAGGAGGTGGTAGAGTCCAAAAACAGAGCTGAAGGGAGAGTAAATATCTTTATCATCTCCAGGTGGCTGAAAAACATCATCATTTGATCGCTAATGTTGCTCTGCATCTGCTGGATGTTTAAGCAACTGTTTGCAAACAAGTTCCCCATCATAACTGTTTTCTCCAGCAGCCAGAAAATCAGTTATTAGTAAATACAGCACAGAGTGTACAAATGACTTTAGGACCCGAAACTCAAGTTTTAGAGACTTGGGACTTTTGACTTGAATGCAAAGACTTAATCTTAGCTGTGATTTGAAAATAATGACTTGGTCCAGAGGTGGGAAGTAACTAAGTACAAATACTAAGTGACCATTCTTAAGTAGATTTTTCAGGTATCTGTACTTTACTTGAGTATTTATTTTTCTGAGGACTTTTTACTTTTACTCCCTAGATCTGTACTTTCTACTCCTCACATTTTCAAAACAGGCTTTAAACCTAAATGGATGGGACAGTAACCCATAGAAAAGATGATTCCTTGGTGTATCCATCAGTGCATTTCCCAAACGACATCATTTATCAGGATCTTTTTTAAAAAAACAAGTATCTGTACTTGTACTCGAGTAAATACTGTGTACTTTTGCTACCTCTGACTTGGTCCCACCGCTAATGTTTACCACTAACTACTAAACTCTCCTGTCAGTCCAAAACCTGCCCTGTAGGCCTTTTGTGTGTCAGACATTTTGAGACAGTGAAATTAATCATATCAATAAGGGCGACACTCCATTTAGCTGTATTAGTTTCAGGCCCTGCCACTCTGTATGCTGTCTCACTGATGTAGTTTACTGTTCGATCAAACCTTGTTAATGGGATTAATTACACCTCTACTGTTCCTGCTCAGACAAGTCGAAACATCTGCTACAAAAAAGGCCTGTTTTGGCTTGTCCAAAACTGTGCCCAAAACTCACCTGACCTCTTCACCCTCCTGAACTCCTGCTCCTAAATCCCTCATCAGCTCCCAGTATATCCGCACTATATCTGCCCTTTAGCTCTTTCCTGACAGATTTCCTGTTTTGCCTCCAAGCTCTAGTGTTCCAGCTTTGTTGTCTTATATCTGCCTTCCTGGTTTTTTGTTTCTTTGATCCAGTTTTTGGACTTTTGCCTTCCTGCATGATCTCTTGGTTTTGTTTGCTGCTGTCTGCCTACCTGATGTTGGAGTTACCGACCTGTATCCTGCCTATTGACAGACTAAATCATGCTTTTATCCTCCTGCTGCTGTCTGACTGTGCAGTCTGCTCATGTCCAGAATTGTTAGAGGGAAGAAAAATACACTCAAAATAAAATTCAATATGGTTGCAATATGATCAAATATATTAAATTTTCCATTCTGCTATATTTAGCTTATGATTAAGTCAGATCCTTTATATGATTTCCAAAACATCTGTGTTTCTTTATACCATCTTTTCCACAACACAACCAAATACTCCACGTACTATATGGAACATGACCATATGGATCAATCAGAGGGCAGAACGGCCATTTCCAGCTCCGTGTTTACTGCTCGCCATATGTTTCCAGTTTGTGTGATTTTTTTTTGCTGACATGCTGACAGCCGTATCGGAGACCACCCCGTGATGATGTAATTATCCAAGACAGGATGTGCAGTAGAGGGGATCATAGCCCAGGGGACTCTCCCTCCTCCGTGCAGTAATGTAATCACCTGACTGAAGTCATCAGAGTGAGCTCTAACCACGTCCTCACAGTCTGGGAATCCAGTAGAGAAGCATCAGCTGAGAAGAGCTGCAGTCTGATGAAATTCACTACATGTATTGTAAAAGTATGCGACAAAGAAACAAAAGACCATTTGTTCTTTTCTTACAAAATTTGTCAGAAATTTATGTTCCTCTTTTGATAATATGAATTCATTTTAATGGCAGCATTCTTTAAAATGTGATCACTTTTATGAACTATATTAACTATATTAATTTAGTTAGTTTGTTAGTTACAGTATTATAGTTAGAGCTAATAAGTTGAGGCAGTTATATAACAAAAATGAGGCTTGGACTTGACTTCTGTGTGCAGCAGACTGGATTGTAATCAGGCAGAACTTCAATATTAGTAGCATTGGAAGAATGTGGTGTGTTATGTAAAAAATAAATTAAAAAAACAAAAAGAAAAAAGACAATATGTAAAGGAAATATTCAAATACATTGTCAACATTCAGTCCTCTTAAAAAATCTACAACACAACTTTCAATTTCATTTATGAAGAAAACCTATAAATCTATAATGTTTGTGTGCACTGAGGTTTTAAAGAAGCTTGGAGAAGGTTTCTGGTCATTCAAACTGAAAAAAGAGAAAATGCCAGCTGAGCACCTGATTATATGCTCTAGACACAAGTGATATGTGATATCCTTCAGTTGTTTTAATAAGGACTATAACCTTAAGGTGAGAATTCACCATGAAATCAAAAATACATATTTTTCCTCTTACTTGTGCTACGTTTCGGTGTGAGTTAGAGAGTTTTAGAGATACTGGCTGTGGAGATGTCTGCTTTGTCTTGAATATAATGAAACCAGATGGCACAATAAGTGCCAAAAAAATACTTTTGAACTCAGCAGCAGTGTCTCTTTCCAGAAATCATGACCCGGTTACTGAAGATGATCCACAGTTCTTGTTGTGAGCAGTTTCACGTAGGAACTATTTTCTGTCTACCGATCTCTATCTGCCTGGTTCTATTACATCTGAGAGAAGGCAGACCTGTTTACAGCTGATAAAAACTTGCCAACTCACACCAAATCAGTCTACAAGTCAGAGAAAAAATATGTACACTCTACAAAAATATACTTTTGTTTTTGCTCCCGTTCCTCCCAAGACTTTTTCTGTGCAAACAAAAGGTTTATTTCTCTCAAATATTCACAAATGTGTTCAAATCTGTGTTAGTGAGCACCTTTGTCAAGATAATCCATCCATGCAGTATAGATATGCTGATTAAACAGCATGATTACTGCACAAGTGTGCCTTGGTGACAATACGTGAAAAAATGGTATCTGTGATCCTGCATGAAGTAACCACAGTTCGCTGTCTAAATGTCTTTTTTTTAAAGACAAAACTGCACATTTTAGAGCAGCCATTTACTGTGGCCAGTCCAAGAAATACCTGTGCACTAATCCTGCTGTTTAATCAGCATCTCTATACGCCACACCTGTCAGGCGGATGGAGTATCATGGAAAAGGTGAAGTGCTCACGTTTCAATTTTGTGAACAAAATTTGAGACAAATGAATCTTTTTTGTGCATAGAAAAATCTCAGATGTTTTACTGCAAATCATGACAAATGGGAGCCGAAAGTGTCTTCAAATTTTTGTTGAGTAGACTTTTGATTTTGGTATGAACTGTCCCTTTAAATACTGTGGTGTAAAACATGTTGGAATACAAATTGTTTTTCAAATGTGACTGAATGAGAAAGACATAATACTCATTTTGCATTTGTGAGCCAAACATAAATTCATATTGTGAATCATGCTTCAAAAAATTTCGGCTTAAAACAAATTCTATTCTTACATAGTAATGCAGTCTAAAACAGTGTAAACTAAGTTGTAACGTTGCATGTGACTTTAGCTGGAAAGCAGCCTGTGACTCTGCGCTGACACTGTGTGGTTGTGGTAACCAGGGGCCACCAGGGGCCCTCCTGACTCACACAGGCAGTCTGTTCCTTTTAGGTGACGGGGGACTGTGTAACATGAGCCGGGGTGAAAACTGCGCGCTGGATCGGGCTGCCAGTGCAGATGCTGTTCGCCAAACAGAGAGAGAGGAGGTGCATGATGGATCCCGTCCCCCTGCTGCTCCTCTTCGTCACATCTCTGCCTCTCTGCCCGGCGGTGTACACCGGGCCCCTCCAGCCGGAGATCTCCAACGGCACCTTCCATCACTTCTTCGTGCCGGACGGGGACTACGATGAGACTGAGGACCCGGAGGAGTGCCAGATGCTGTTTAAGTTCTCGGACGTGTATCCATGCGGGGCCAATGAGGAGCGGGACTCCGTGGTGCGGGACGACTTCATCATCACCAAGCTGCAGGCGGAGGACGCGGCGCGGCTGCTGGAGGGCATCGGCCGCACCGTGGCGCACGACCTAGACGGAGAGGACAGCTACGGAAAGTTCCTCCAACGAGAGATCTCCCAGATCGGAGAGGCTTTCTCCAACGTGGACAAGTCCCTGCTGGAGCTGGAGGTGAAGTTCAAACAGAGTCAGGAGACTGAGCTGAGAGAGGAGCAGCAGCTGAACGGATACGTGATGAAGCAAGTGAGCGACATCAGGGACGCGCTGAGGGGAACCACGGACATCTCTGTGGGACTGAAGGATAAACACGAGCTGCTGTCTCTCATCATCCGCAGCCATGGGACCAGACTGAGCCGCCTGAAGACAGAGTACCTCAATGTGGGCTCTTAGTGCAGCTTAGTGTGTGTGTATGAGTGTGTGTTTCTGAGTGTGTGTGTGTGTGAGAGAGAGAGAGAGAGAGAGTGAGAGAGAGAGGGGACCCTCCAGTTCAACAAACAACTGGAAAGTTTATTGTGGCTTAAGAATAAGTATATCTTAATATCTCTGACCCTCGGTTACCCCCATCCCTTGGATGTTTGTCATTATGGAGCAGGAACAAAAACATCTGAGTCAGGAGGGAAAAAAGGAAATGTGGACATAAATTATGTCTCCATGGAGCCCTCTGTGCCACCTCTGAAGAAGAGCCCTCCAAGTGGATTTATTGGCCTTTTTAATCAATAAAATATTGTCATTTTGTCTGTATGGTTTAAATTATGTTGTTTATACAATCTTAGTTTATTGCTGGTCAAATAAATGCCCTGTAAAAAAATAAACGATTTGTTTTAACTTAAAAAAGTTGGTGTCTGGGCTGCTTTAAAGTTTGAAGTTGACTGAACCTGAAGAGACAAGTTGAGGTAATGGATTTATCTGCCTTTTCATCAATTAAATATCAGCTTTTTTGTCTGTTTGATTTAAATTATATTGTTTATACAATTTTAGATAATTACTGGTCAAATAAATGTTTAATGCACTGTAAAAAATAAATAAATATTAGTAGTTGAGTTGTACTTGAGAAAACATGTTCAATAATCTTAAAATATTAAGCTGAAACAACGAGTCTTCAGTCATACTGACGAACACTGTGTACATGAACTGTTTGTTTCTCCCAGCTGCATTAAAATTTTAGGTTGACTGAATTTGAAAAGTCTTGTAGTTGAGCAAACTTTTCTAGTCAAATAGACTTGGCACTAGTTCAGTTGTACCCAGAGAGAGAAAACGCATTCAGTAACCTTAAGTTATTAAGTTGAACCACCAGCTGCTTAGTCGTATTGACAAAGATTAAAAACAAGTGATGTTCTGAAAGTAGAAATTTTAAGTTGAATATGTTAATGAGAAAAGATTAGTTAATTCCTGTGTGACCTTCAGTTACCCTCATTCCTTGGACATGTGTCATTAAAAGAAGCTGAAACAAAAACATCTACACATTCCTGTGAGTCAGGAGGGAAAAAGGAAATGTGGAGGTAAATAATGTCTGCCTCTGTGCCACCTCAAAGGTTAGAGTTTCATTCAGAAGAGAGTGTGAGAATGGATTTATGTGGATTTATCAACACATAACTGGTCAAATTAATGCTGAATACACTCTAAAAATAAATAATTTGTTTGTCCGCGCTGTCATAAAATTTTAAGTTTACTGAATTTGAAAAGACGAGTTGAGGAAATTTTAAAACTTTTCTGCTCAAATAGACTTGATTCTGGTTCAGATGTGTTTGAGAAAAACTCAAAATGTTCAACTAACAACTCTTGAACTGCACTGATGCACATTACAAACTAAAATAAAATACTAAAACTTAAAAGCGGAATTCACTTGATTGAATAGAACTAGTATGTTAGGATAATGAAAAAAAATGATTCCACTGAATTCCTGTTTGATTATTTTATATATATCCTCCCTAATTCTCTTGAATATCTCTGACCTTTGGTTCTCCTCATTCCTTGGACATGTGTCATTAAATGGGGCTGGAACAGAAACATCTTCCTCTGAGTCAGGAGGGAAAAAGCAAATGTGAGCATAAAATTTGTCTGCGTGGAGCTCTGTGCCACCTCAGAGGAACAGTTTGTATTCAGAAGAGTTAATAAAAGCCCTACAGGTGGATTTGTCAGCCTTTTCATCAATAAAATATCAGAATTTCTGTTTGTATGGTTAAAATGATGTTGTTTACACCATTATAAGTTATTACTGGTCAAATTAATACTTAGTACACTTCAAATATACAATATTTATTTGTTTGTTTGGGCTGCCTTAAAATTTGAAGTTGACTAAATTTGAAAAGAGTTCAGAACAAATAAAGTTGTCATACACACCTGAGTTCAATTGAAAAAAAAAACATGTTTAATGGTCTTAAGATATTAAGCTGAACCAACAACTCTTTAGCTGCTCTGGTGAACATTACATAGGAATTTATAAATAATTAAGTTTAATTAACTTGAATAAATAAAACTTTAATATGTATGTTAAATTAATAAGAAAAGATTAGATGATTCCACTAAATTCTTGCACAGTCTGCAGTCATTCCCATTTCTTGGTTGTGTGTCATTAAAGGGAGCTGGAGTAAAAACATCACATTCCTCTGAGTTGGGAGGGGAAAAGGAAATGTGGACATAAAATATGTCTGCATGGAGCTCTGTGCCACCTCAGAGGAACAGTTTCATTCAAAAGACAGCGTGAAAATAAAAGCCCTCCAAGTGGATTTATCAGCCTTTTAATCAATACAACAAAAGTATTTCTGACTGTATGGTTTAAATTATGTTGTTTCTACTGTTTAAGTGCTTAATACACTGTAAAAAAAAAAAAAAAAAAAAAAAAAAAAGTTGACTGAATCTGCAAAAACAAGTTGAGCTTATTTTCAAATAAACTTGATACTAGTTCAATTGTACTTATGACCTTACAGTATTAAGTTGAGCCAGCAACTCTTAAATCACACTGATAGACATTACAAACAAGTAGTGATCATAAATACAAGAAATATTAAGTTTAACTAACTTGAATAAATAGAACTATTTACATTTCTTTTCATGTCATAATCATGTCCTCATTTGTCCTGAACCAGGTTATGTACGGGGACATAGGAGTGCCATAAAAAAAAAAAAAAAATCTGTAAAAGAGCAAAAAATAAATGTGGAGAGAGAAATAAATAAAATAATAAATAAGTGTGGATAAATTACTCAAACTTTCTGTATATTTCTAACCCTAACCCTAACCCTTGAAAAACAAACACAATACAGAAAAAATGAAGAGGATACAATAAATAAATGACAATAAATCTATAAAAGAACAAAAGAAATAAAGGCAGAAAATTGAGATGCAAAGATGCATAGCCTGAATAATAGTAAATAAATATAAAAAGAAATAAATAATAGAATAAATACATGTAGATAAATTACTATTTTTTGAATATTTTAATTTTCTTTACTTAATTGTTTTATATATTGCCATTTATTTATTCTTATCTCTTATTCCATTATTTCTCCCAATTTATTTTGATTGAATAGTTAAAAAGCAAATGCTATAGGGGAAAGAATAAGGGAAAATAAAGGGATAAAAATAAAGACAATCACATTATATATATTTTTAATATAGAGAAAAAATATGTACTACATGTATTTTTAAAAGGTATAAATAAATCTTTTTTTTTTTTAAATACAAAAACAAATGTCAAAATATATTTTATAAATGCTTGGCAATATTATTGTTATTGTCTTAATATGTCCACATTTATTTTCTTATTCTTTTTTAATGGCACTTCTTTGACTCTATATGATGCCATACAGTGGTCTATTGTGACAACTGTCTCTGTGCTTTGAAGCTTGACGCTGCCATAAACAGAGAAAACCTTTGAAATCTGAACTTTTGATCTTCCTCCTCTGTTCTGACACATCTTGACGTCACCATGTTTGTTGTTGGCAGTGCGAGTGGCAGGCTCGGCTGTCCCATCAAGTGGCCCTGGTTAATTGGCGTCTGAAGTCTGTCACTGCCTCCCACTTCCATCTGGAAACCATCTTCTCCAGTATGAAATATGTTTGTCCGGAGACAGCCACTCTCACCATTATCTCCAGCTTTGTCTGTCACCATCTACAAAATTTGCGGTTGATATGAAATGATTTTGTGTAGTTTGTTTCAGATGATGTCACTTTTACTAAAAATAGACGGCACTGTTTAAATCTAAACAAAACTTCTCTTTTGCTCCTCTGCTGTGTCAACATAAGACATCTTATTTCAGACACTCTGTTTATGGGAGGAAAGTTGTTTTGAATTCCTGAAAGACATTAACTCTACAAACTACTGCCGGGCTGTTTTAATTTGCAGCGCCTTGAATTTAATATTTGGAATGCCTTTGGTAGCAATCTGTGTATTTTCTATCTTTAACTACCATCTAAAACGCTCTTTTTCCAGCCAGCGTCTGCAACAACCACAAAGTAGCTGCCATGAGCGTGCCCTCTTTTTTTACACAGATAATGTCTCTGCAGATGTGAGGGAGCCAGATGGGCTGCCATGGGCGCAACTGGGTGTGATTTCCTCTGTCTGGTTTTCCTCACAGTCCGGCTTCCCCTGAGGGACCCCTTTTTAAAAACAGCTCTGTGCAGCACAGCGCAGAGTGGGCCAATCCCGTCAAAAACCCTGAGCTGCAGGAGCTCCCTGAGCAGAGAAACCCTATACGTCTGTCTCTTAATTTCCAGGGGCACTGCACAGGGCTCACGAGATTTGATTAAAAGATTTAGTTAGAATTTCCACTGTGTAAGTGAAGGTAGAGCGAGTCACGAAACCTCTCCTAAGCAGCCCACTCATCCTACTTAATGTGTCTTTTTTGGCTCCAGTCATTAATTCCACCTATAGAATAAATATTGTTTCTGTAGACTGGTTTCAGGTTCCTGATGCTCAGAAGAAGGAGGCCCTGAGTGTCGAGCGTGCTGTTAGGAGAATGTATTCTCCTTCTCCTTCTCACTGACTTAAGGACAAACAAAGAAAGGTCAGGAATGCAGAGCAGAGTTGACCTGAGAACACACTGATCCCTCTTTGAGCAGAGCACAAAGCCCCAAAACCACAGGCCTCGTAGTGCTATTATTAAAGATGAGAGATATCTGAATACTACAACTGCTGCAAGGCTGTTACCAAGTCTCAGCTACATCTGCCATGAAATGTTTTTGTCCTTGTTTGAAGAAAGGATTCAAGCTGGCCACTGATCACACAGTGATTTTGACCAAAAAATTATAACTTGAAGCTACTTGAAGAACTTTTTAATTGGTTATGAAACGATCTCTGATGCCTCTATGTGACCTACTTCAGCAAACAAGATCATCAGCAAGAAGACTGGTTATTTATAATTACTGTTAAAGCCTGACACCAGGTCAGATTCTTCTTGAAATTAAAATACACAAGCCTGTGTCTTCCATGCAAAGTTACAGCAAGTACGTTAACCAGTTAAAAAGAAGCAGAAAGATTTCTATTTCGATAATTTAGAAACATTACAACTTTTGTCCACAGGGGCTTCCAAAATCAACAAGATGTGAAAGTTCCTTGTAGTAGTTTTAACGCCCACTTACTAGCTATTCCAGAAGATTTTTAACCACATCTAAAGGCAACTGAGCCTTTGCAGGACCTTTAAAACATATCTCAGTGGACCAACTCCGGAACATCTGAGAAAGCTCCTAGTAAAATCCATCCTCTCATGACAGCCATGAGATGTGGTTGAAAGCCAAAAAAAAAAAAAAAAAACTGGCAAATTGGCCTTGACTTGAGATTATTTTGTCAAATTGCTCTTTTGAAGGCCAGTGCCAAACTTTCATGCTCAAATTAGAATTACCTCTTTTTGCAAATATTAAAACATACAGCTACAGTCCAATATTTACTCAGACACAGCGGCAGAGAAGTACTCCAATATTTTACTTAAAGGACCTGTGTGTAAGATTTAGTGGCATCTAATGGTGAGGTTTCTCAGATTGTAACCAACATGTCTCACCCTCCCCTTCCAAGCGTGTAGGAGGGTCGAAAAAAAGTAAAAAAAAAAGGACACCAGCTGTGCATGGTGGGGCGCCAGTGCAGCAAAAATGCATTCAGGTGAAAAGTTCCAATTCCTTGTTTATATTAAATGTGTTTTATTGTAGAGGGCACTTTACCACATTTTGCCCACTGAAAGGGCACTTCAGAGGGCACTTTATTACATTTTATTGACCATAGGTGCATCCAGGACGGTACTTTGCATTGTTTTGTCAAACATGCGGACACAAGGTGGGTGAGTGCCTCCTTTGCTTCTTTTGACCTTATGTTTCTAGTAATCCAAGAACATCCTCTGATGAAGACCATGAGATGTGGTTGAAAGCTGTGAGGGAATTTTCCTCCTTTAGGCTAAAGGTAAAATGACCAGGTCATGTTTAGGGTCAGTTAGAGACCCTAAAAGCATGTTTCAGCTATCTCTGCCTCCGATCTGTCTCTGGGCCGGCCGGTGCAGTGATAACACTGTCTCCATCTCCCAGAGACCAAGGCTGTAGGAGGATGTGTTTGTGCTTTACCTGAGAGGAAATTATCAAAGTCTGAGTCTGTGGATCTGGAAAAAAGTGTCACTTCTAAATTCATTTATTTAGTTTTGCTCAATTCTTGGTTTTCTCTAGGATCATGATTATTTTATTTCATCCCATAGACACTCAATAATTGAGCCAAGTTCGCCTAATATTGCTGTCTGACACAAATTCAGATTTCACCAAATACATAAAAAGATCTGTCCGAGGCCATTTATTACTTTCTGAGGCTGATAAAATTCCTCAATGCTGTATCCCTGAACTGTCTCTTTAATCAAATCAAACAAATTTAGGCTATTCTGTGTGCTCTTCTTTTGATAACTAATGTAATATTTTTTCACTTCCATTCAGTCAGGCTCCCCTGACACTGTCTGGAGCTCGACCGGGGAGGCCCACCTTCCCACTTTGAACACCAAATAGTCTGACGCAGAATTGGAGTAGAAAGTGCTGCATGTGACAATATACAAACATGACTTAGATCAACTCTGGAAAAGCATAGTGTACAACAGCAAGGTCAAAAACTCCTCAGCAGGAGGACATCTTTAGAACTGGGTGGCAGTTACTCAGTGATTCACTTTGTGTTGCTCCTCCATTCTCCTCGATCGAGCTTTAATTAACACTTCTGCATAATACATCAAGGTCTCCTGAAACTTCTTCAATCATGAGTTAACCAGTTCATGAGAGTTCCTTCACAAAAGCTTCTAGGAAAAACTGCCAAGTGGCAAGAGTTTTTTTCTGTCAGACTGCTGTATCTAAGGCCAAGAACAAACACCCAAGTGTTGAATGAATTTACATTTTTTACTTCCATAAACTTAACAACTAAACTTTGTAGATATATTCCTTTACGAGTAAAAGTCCTGCATTCCAAATTTAACTTAAATAAATAAAGTAAGTATCCGCATCAAAATATAGTCAAAGTATTCAGAGAAAAGGTGCTTCATCCAAGAGGCTTCTTTAGTTCTGAGGAAACTTTGTGGATGAGAGGAGAAATGTCTCCCAATTACCTACGACAGCCTTTTCTAATACCATGACCTGGATGACTGAGAATCTTCACAAACATATAGTCAAAGTACTAAAAGCAAAAGTAGTCATAAAGCAGAATGGCACATTTCACAGTCAGATGTATTATAGTATTGGATTGTAATCATAGATGTATTTATGTGTAAGTATCACTGTTACAGCTAGTAAAAATGGAGATTGTTGTGACTGCTTTACATAACGCCAGGTATCTTAATCTGAAATAACATATCACAATTTATTAGTTCAGTGTTTTCCAAACGTTTTAGAGTCCTGCACCCCTTCAGATGTTCAACATCCAGCTACACATCCCCCATGCACCCACACTTAAATTATATTTTTCATGTTCTTAAGCCCACTCCACACACACACAGCCTATATATAAAATCCACTTGAAACTGTGAAATACTCATGAGAAGGATGTGCTTAAGAGGACGCCCATAACTCTGCAGTGTTTGGCTGAATTTGAGAAAGTCTGACTCTTAAATGGTTTTCCACATACAGTCTGTACCTGTATTACGTTTTTGCCCTATAACTCTTTATGTACTTCCAGAGGTACATGTACCCCAGACTGGGAATAGGGGTATTATTCTGCAAAGGAACAAGTATCTTAAGTTATCAGATAAGTGTTGTAAAGTGAAAAGTACGGTATTTGCCTTGTAAAGGTATAAAGTGTTAGAACATGGAGTCACTCAAGTTAAGTGCAAATACCTCAAAAATGTACAATAATTGAGTAAATGTAATTACTGTAGGTCACTGCTCAGACAGCCTACATTTACAAAGACGTGACACTCATGTCCATTATTTAAGCACTGACCATTTTTACTGACCTACATTTCAGGAGTAAATCTGTGTTTTTTAGTCTACTACATTCATCTGACAGCTCTGGTTAGACGTCACTTTATAGAGATTTTACGAGTGAAATATTGACTGAGCTCATTGTTGACTGTTCCATTTTAAACTAGACAGGAGTAATGTGGAGTTATGAGACCACCTGTGATGTTAAATTACTTTTTAATGCTGAGGGAAAATGCAGGACATGTAGGATTTTCTCCTCCTTGTTAGACACACAGTGCTGCAGGTGTTTTCTATCACTCTTACCACAGAGACAAATACAACAACAATGGCTAAACCAAAATTCTATTCAATGAGTTTTACAAGCAAATACATTTTACTGCAAGTACTTACTTTTTTTATATACAATCCTGGTTACAAAAAAGTTGGGATGTAGTGTAAAACGTGTTTAAAAACAGAATGCAATGATTTATAAATCTATTTTGACCTATATTCATCTGAATACAGTACAAAGGCAAGATATTAAATGTTCAAACTGATAAACTTTGTAAATATACACTTAAAATATCCACTAAATTGGATGCATTGTGCTTTTATTTACATTTGCAAGCTTACATCTGTCCCAGCTTTTTTGTGGTTGTATAAAATACAAAAATCCTAGATTAATGGATTATTCTAGAAGTACTTATTCCTCTTCTGCAGTTTATAAAGTCATTCAGGAGCAGTAAGCAGTAGATTACTGCTGCACTATGCTAAAACCACAATATAATTGTTTAATTTCAAGTGTTCGTCCTTCAGCTTTTCAGAAAGTGCAGATGATTTTAATCGGCCTCACAGATTTTCATTCCGTGTTTACAATATACAGTGTATCATTTATTACATAATGTACTCATAATTACTTATGAAAACACAGTCTCTAGTGGCCGATGTGGTTTCTCTCAAGGCTGCAGCCCCAAATAGTAACTCAATGCAGATAATAAATATAATTTGAGCAATACAATAGTAGTGACGAGGAGATGCTGAGGAGCAGAAAAACCTCAGGAAATGAGTGAAGCCATCAATCAAACTGGTTGTCAGAAAGATTTAATTTCTCAGAAAAGATGAGGGAAAGTAATTACAGCTCACAGTGGCTGGTATGCATGTTGTCAATACGAAAAAAAAAAACACTTGACAGTTATCAATCATGATACATGTATAGATTTGTCCAACTGTGACCGGAGAGCTTTGGATTTAGTTATCTGGACTTCATTTCTTTTTTATGGATCATTGATGTTTATTAAAAGAGGTTTTATTTAATTGTTAATGCACAGCAGACGGTTACTTCATTTTTTCTGGTCTTTTTTTATTTGGGTTATTTCGTCACCCAGTTTTGGTCACTGACAGTCTTCAGACGTGGTTGAATAAAACAGACTCTCAGAAATATAAACAGCTGCTCTTTAAAAGTAAAGGCTGTAAAAGTTTGGACCATTTACAGAGCTCTCTGCCTGCTGACGGACACACCAGTGAACTCATGAGAGAAGACGACCACAAAGACGTTTACCACAGGGTTTCTGCAGGTTTTAATAAGTTTCAACAATTTCACGTCAGTTCTGATCTTTATAATCCAATCAATCCAGTCCAATCCCATTTTGATAATCGATTCACTGCAATTTCTTTAAGAAAAAAAGGTAAAATTCTTGGATTTCCGCTTCTTAACTGCGAATATTTTCTGGGTTGTTAATATATTTGGTTTGAGGACAAAACAAGATATTTGAGGACATGATCTGAAGCCTTGGGGAACAGTGAACAACATTTTTTGCTGTTTTCTGACATTTTATAGACCAAACAATTTATCGACTAATCATGAAATAATCGACATTAAAACTACTACAAGGAACTTTTAAACACAGCAGTGTTTCCACAGTAATGAGTGAATATGACATAAAAAAATAAAATGTTCTAAATAAAAATCTCCTTGTGCTTCATTTTAACTGGCTAACAAACTGCTTACTGTAACTTGAGAGGAAAATGTAAACACAGGCTCATTTCATCTGATTTCACAGAGAATCCGACCCAGTGGCAGGAGTTAAGAATAACCATACAGAAATAGCCAAGCCTCTCACTGATGGGTAACTTATGTGGATCACATACAGCCATCAGTGATAAACTGAAACTGGTTCATAACCAGTTTAAAACTCCTTGTAGTGGTTTTAAACAATGATGAAAATAATCTTTAGCTGCAGCCCTGACAAGAACCTATGGAGACCCTGTAATATCACATCAGCTCAGTGGTACACAGGCAAAAAAAAAAAGTTTTGCATTGCTGTTTTATTTTTCAAAAATATTTTGATGGGGTAAGACCTCAAGAACAACAAAACATTTCCCTCAAACACAGTTTGGTCTTAATGCTCATATTTTTCGTTGAATAAACACAAATGCATCTGCATACATACAATTCAAAAAGTACATGTACATATTTTGTTTTGAATGGGTACATAGTGATACACAGTTGCCCTTTGAAATGTGATGATACACATCCATAGTTTGATCTTCAATACAGATTTCAAAGTTGTGCTATTGATCTTCTGCCAGTGTTTCTTTTTCTCTTTTTTTCTTCTTCTCAAACTAGCAGATTTTACAGGAAGAAAATTTGTATAACTATTCTCCTCTCGAAGAGCAAGCAATAACACTGAACAGTTCATTCATAAAGAGGGACAGAAAAAAGCACCAGAGGAACTGAAATCGTCTTCAGTCAAATGCCACCTCTTTTTCATGTTCATGTGAGCAGGAGCCAGTGTCCTGTCCTGTGCTTCCTCTGTGCCAAGCTGCATGAAGGCTCTCTGTCTCTGCTCTGAGTCCCTGCAGGTGAAACTGTCTGTGGGACAGGGCTCGTCACTATTTCAGGATGAGACAGGTGTCTGTTAGATGTGTGGCGGTCTGTCACACGCAGCCGTTCTCCTGCCGGGGCTTGTGCACCACAGGGGTGTGTGGAGGGTACAGGGAAGGAGCGAGTGTGCACAGGAAACCAGCCAGCAACGTGAGGCCCAGTCCGCCCCACGCACAGAACATGGACCAGCCGTAACCGTGACTGATGTCCTCTGGGATCCCAAACATGTAGCGAGGGTAGCGGGACAGTTCAAAGTTGATCCCAGCCACACATGTGCAGAGTGAGATGATGCAACATGTCCCTGCCAGAGAGAAAAAACAAAAAAATCTCTTACAGGAGATATATGTAAAGAAACAATGTGGATTTTTCAGCAATTTGCATTGAAGAGTTATGGACTTCAAAAGTTTGGTAACCTATTACAGACAAACGCTAATTGATCCCCAAAAAACAAACTCGTAAGTGTTGTTCTGGATCATCTGAAAATGGTAGGTACCAAGTTTGGTGACAATTAGCCCTGCATTAACCCTAACCCAAATTGCATTCTTTTTCTTTTTCTTTTTAGTATGTTCATACTACATACTACATACTACTTCCTCCTAACTTTGCATCTTGAACTTTGAGTATCTTGCTTCAGATGCCCATCACAAAGGACTGTGGTTCAGAATAGCCAGAAAAACATGTTGGCTTGCATAATGCAAAATGCAACGGGGTGGAGTAAGACATCCTGGTGTTTTAAATTGATCAAGCATTTCTGTGCATTTAGTGAGCAACATTTGTGTAGAGAATACTTGGCAACGATAATGATGTTGTTAATTAGTACTTCAGTGTTTTTATTGTTCTAAATTACTCCTATCTGGATATTTTGGAAAGAAAACAAATCTATGTTTGTGGATTTGGATCTTAAGTAATCATACAAAGATCTCCATAAGCCTTGGATGATTTCACATGTATAAGATAGGTGTTCTGTTGTTTCTACATTTCTCTTACACAGGTGGCAATTATCTACATCAAACACGCCTGCGTTAAAGTTATTGCCAGGAAGATTCATTTTGTGTTGATTTTAGAGGCCCCTGCGGACAAAGGTGGAAGTGTTTCCACTGTAATAACCAGACCTTTATTAATGCTGAAGGAAATTATTTTGCCTTGTTGCTCCAAAATTACAGTATCATAACAATAACAATAGAACATCAAATATAAGTGAAATATAAAGTAAGTAAAGTGCCTAATTGAATAACAAAAGAAGTAAGATAACTTAAGCACAAACATAAGCTGAATAAAGTAAGTAGTCATGGTAATTACATTTAAAGTAATGCTGACAGTGACAATGAGAGGTAATAAGTTATATTGCACCAACTAATCAGCATCAAAATACCACCTGATACACAGCTCCAGTGGTTAATTGAATAATTGATCTTAACTGATCGACTAATCGACAAATGGAGAGATTAATCAATTATGAAAATAATCATTAGTTGCAGTGCTAACCTAATATAAAATAATATTGCACATGATAGTGATGGAATCAAAATATTACATTGAACGTCATAGAAAAATAATATAGCGCATGAAATAAACATAATATAGGCATTATATAGCCAATATAGCCAGCTATCAAGAGGAATGTGCATATTGCCTTTTTTGTTTTTTAAACATATATTCATACGTTCTTTGTTAATTTACGATGTATGTTTAAATACTGGAAAAGCAATAAAAAGTTTGATCGAAGAAAGAAAAGTAATAGCACCCTTGAGACAAATATGCTTCATATGAGAAATTTTGAATTATGTCTCTCTGCAAACCTGTGAGTAGCAGCACTACAAAAAAAGTACGTAAAATAATGAGAATAAATCAGGAAAATTGAGATAACAATGTATGATTGCTGCAATTGCTGCAGTAATCGCACAAAAACACATTTCCATCTCCTGCGATGCATCGTTTCAGCAGCCTCTGATTAACAAAGAGCCTACTGCCCCTGTGTGGTGATGCAGGGTACTGCTGCTCTTTATGTAAAGTACATCTTACCTCCCATGAGGAATAGAAGTCCAGCGACATACTGCATCAGATCATGCTCCTTACAGCAGCCCAGCACGCCTATGATCCAGCCGAACAGGATGATGGAGATGGCCATGCCTATGAAGCTGGCGGTCATCCTCTGGAGGTCTGCGGGGCGCACAGGAGAGCAGTGACAGAAGTTTCTCCACATTAATTCATCAGATTATGAAAGGAAAAACATGAATACTCACGTAGTGCGTGCCACTCATCCTGCCGTATTGTCTTCGTCAGATTGATTGGCATATTTCTGGGCAGCACTGACGATGAGTAGTAGTATTTTATTGGCGTGCAGCGCGGAACCAATCCTGTGGATGTAAACAACACAAAGAGGGTGTCACATAGAGATCAGATGAAGAGGATATCACAACCCCCCTTCTCCTCTTTCCTCCTCCTCCCCCCCAAAAAGCACCCAACCCCCCCTCCTCCATCACCCACCCACCCATCCATCCACCCACACCATTGTGGAGTAGCTTATTGTACGCATCTCGAGGCTTCTGTTACTACAGCTTGCCCTTTTGTGCTGGAAAATAACACAGCACGTCGATTGCGTTGTAACTGTACTCCGCGGTGTTGCTGCGTAGGCCTGGAGGGGCTGTGTGTGCGCAGGCAGCATCAGCACCTTGGATAGCGCATTCGTGCACCAACACAACAAATATCCAAAACAAACACATGATATGACCCCCCAGAACAAACCTTTAAAGATCAAATCCTCCGTCTCCAGGTCGAAGCCCTCCCGGTGGCACTTTCTCCACAGTCCCGTGATGGTGGAGTTGTACTGCCGACTGCAGAGGGACTCCATGGCCGGGGCAGGAGGCAAGAAGTGCCGCTTAGCCCGCAGCAGCATCTCGCCCCTCCTCTCCACATTTCTCTCCTTTGGCAACATGCGGAGCGGGAGGTTGTTGTTGGAGATGTAGATGTAGCCGGGGTCGTTCCTTTTGTTGGAGTAATTCTTGCAGCGCTCCCGGTGCCTCCTCGCATCAGTCTCGTACCAGTTGTCAGTGCTGATCGCTATTGCAATCAGTCCCAGAGCGCAAAACGCCAAAAAGAGCCCCGCCACGGTTAAAGTCCTCATCGCAGCCATGTCCCATGCGTCTCTCGGTGCCTCGGTGCCGTGATGATTGCACGGGACAGCAGGACTCCGCTCCTGGCTGCTGCTGCTGCTGCTTCTGCTGCTGCTGTCAGTGTCTGAGCTGGGGAGGAAATTCAGCGATACGAGGAAACGTGAAGCGCAGATGAAACCCCAAAGCCCTCATTTCTTTGATTTGTCAACCACACAGCCGAAAAGAGCCAAAATCCGAGGCAGGAGGGTAAATAAATTTGGGCCTCGATGAGCTATTTTGGTTGTCTCCCCTCTGCCTCTGAACTCAGTCTAGCCTAGATACTGGCCAGTCCCACATTTCTTTCCAGTAGATGGAGACAGAGCAAATATTTGAGAGCACAACAAGCCCTGGGCCTGCACTCACGCATGATCTGGATGAGAAGATGGCCAAAGTTTGATACTAGTGGAGATTCCCTCCACCCCCGCGTTTTCATAGGCTGCTATCACCTCAGATGCTCTTGTCTCGAGTGTTCAGTTGTGAAATACAGACTATTCTAAACTCCGCAGAGGGCCCCATTTTCTCTATTTGGTTCACAGGAAACAGTTTCATCACATCTGGTAACTTTCCATCCACAAGGGGACAAACATGAAAAAACATAGTGGAATGCACAATGGCAAAATTACACAATTAGAGGTTCACAAAAAGCATCATGGATGATTCAAGTATTAGTTTTTAGCCAATAATGTCTAATGTCCAGCAGGACTTGGTCATGACAGATGTATTTACATGCCTCTGGGTTTTCTGGGTGAAATATTGGTAACACTTTCTATGACCCCCATGTCCATAATGCATTATAAACTTACTAATACAGAGCTATAAGCAGATTCTCTTATATGAGCCAGGGCTGCACGACTGACTGAAATATTGGCCAATATGGCCAAGGGCTATATCCAAATCACAGAAGTTGCAATTTTTTGATAAAGGAAAAATATGTGACAAAACAGCATTATAATGACATACTGTAGTGCTGCAGTAATGCCCAGTACTACAGATCTTGTTCTCCATCTGTAAGAAAATATAATTATTTGGAACAGACTCAAACAAAAGTCAGTTATCCAGTGAAAATAAGAATAATCACATTTTTTTTTACCATGTTGACAGCCCTATTATAAATACATGAATATTCATAAGGCTTTTAACAACAATAATAATACATTCTAAAGCATTTTATAATGAATTACATGGTTAAGTATTATAATACTTCATAAATTGCTGGTCACTCACTGATATTTTTTGCAAGGATCATGGTGTATTATATTTATCCATTATAATAACTTTATAATGCATTATAATAACTGTTGAACTGAGTGACTTATAATGTGACTATAAATTAGTCTAAGAGCTAATTGGGAACATTAAGTGAGGTAATGAAATTTGCTGCCTACGCTGCCTCTGGTGTTTCTCACTGAAGGAAAATGTCATTGCTAAATCAAACAAGTTATGCATTTAGAAATGATATATGATCAGTTCGTAAATGTACTCCAGTTATTACAACCAGTCTTAACATTCTCTAAACTGTGAGCGCAGTTTTCACAACTGTTTCATGAGACATCAAAACTCTTTTGCATGTTAGCAAAATGCAAAACTCACCACAAATATTTCCTTCAACCTTCAGAACCAAGTTATTCTGTCAGTACACTGGCCAAAGCCACCAAAATGAAAAATTCTTTTGTCATCGTGTGAGTCGGATTAACTGTTTAAATGTTTTTCATCGCTTTGATGTTTTTTTTTTCATCATGGCAGTCAATTCTGGAAATGTTGTTTATATGCTGATCTCTGTTTCTACTTTTTTGTTGACATGTGACACTGCATTACACAAGAATGTTTGTTTTGTCTGGCTGAGTGTTACTTTATTGTGTAGCATACTGAGCTTTTTAGATTCAGACTTCAACAGCAGATCAAATTTTACTGGGAAAAAAACATACTCTAGAATACTATAGTACACAGAAAGATAGCACATATTATTACATAAGAATTTTTTAAGCAACATGTTATTTGTACTGTTAACAGAAAATTCACAATTTGATCATTTATGTAAAGTCATATGCAAATAAATAGTGAAATGGATCATTTTGCATGCAATGGCTTAAATGATGAAAAAATGTTTTACAAGTTGTTGTACAAAGTGTAGAATAAGTATTTCTCCCCTTGTCATTTCTTCTAAAAAAAATATGATAAAGTAAAAATACTGTATTCCTTCTTTTGCTGGAGATATCCTGCATCCCACTCAAGGACCGCTTGAGGACCCATTATGTTATAATACACTAAAATCCATGTTTTAAAAAAGTCAGTGAGTCACCAGTAATTTTAAAATTTACTTCATAAGATCCTTGACACTGAGATACTTGACCTTATGTCATCATGAAATGCTTCATAATGTCTAATGATAACTGTTGTTTACAACTATAATTATACAGTGCTATACAATGCATTACAAGTATGTTTGTAATGCATTATAGACATGGGCGTCATAGAAAATGTTACTAACATCTTACAACACAGACAAGTTACAGGGATGCAGCAGCTCCGGACATTTCAGTCATGTTTGTTTTCACTGGTTTCATTCTCTTGGTCAATACTTCCTCAAATTAAACCATAATGCCAAACTAAAAGAGGAACATGCCTGATTCCAAACTTCACTTTTGGTTTCAGCTCCTGTGTTCAGTAACTCTTCAAAAAATTCCTGCATGAATAAATCTCACTGGTCACTTGTTGAGACCGACAGCGAGAAAATTGTATTTTCCTGCACAGCGTGTGTAGAAAGTCTGAATTTTCTACTTGATTATGAAGAGTTAAATCAAAAAACTTTTTTTTCTTTTAGGTTTTATTTTGTGTTAGGAGTGAGTGCAGGATTCAGGTCCCATCACTGCAGCACTTGATCTGATGAGGGGGAGGGGGGGTTGAATGTGCGATAGCAAATAATGCCTGTTTTATCAACTTTATACATTCCTTTAAATCACCCAAAGCAGGCACTGATTCAAAAGACATATTTTTTGTGTGATTTAGGGGAAATTAACTTTAAAAACGTACAGTGCCGGCTGGACCATAATGCACATATTTGAATATTTAAACATAAGACGCAATTGCTATAATCTGCTCACAAAAATGATGAATCACTCTGAAATATTATATGCAGGAAATGCATGTAAATATGATTGGCTCATACTGTACATTACACTCGGCCATCAGGAACTAGCTGATCACTTCAATTTGACAACTGGATCAGATTGTAAAGTAAAGGGTCCAGCTTATTTCTCACTTTCAGTTCCCATTTGTCTGGTGAAGTCAGTGCTCAGCGACATTGCGTCTTTCTCTGTGAAGCAATAAGAAAAAGTTCATCACAAGCTTCAAGAGCCGCGGTTCTCATGCTGCCTGGCTTGTTTACATGATGGACGGATATGTCATATCACCTGTAAGTGTTACTGCTTTATTGTTTGATCTTCTACAAAATAGATGAGAGGATGAGTCTGTGATGACTGAGAGGATATTTTACTGTTTGTTCTACAGTTTATTCCATGCTTTTCAAATTTTCTTAGAATTGAATGTATTGATCGGCATGTATATTTGAGAAGAGGAAGCAAGATTTTATTTTTTTTTAAGTTTTGTTTGTGTTTGAGAAAGAAATGTGTTTGAGTAGCCTTTAACATTCAGTACATATATGTATGAACTAAGGTTTTGTTTCTTCTGTTACTTTATTCTACTCATTTCCTGTTTTTAAATTTGGATAAGTATAAAAAGAGTAAAAGAGGGAGACAACAGGACATGTAAATGGCCATCGATCCCTCTTTTATAGGAGCACAGCCAGTTTGAAAGAGACACAGTGTCTCTTTGTAGCCATTTTATTTCTTTCGTGATACTTTTTTGCCTCCTTGTTGTAGTTTTTTGCATCCTTGTTGTATATTTTGTCTCTTTGCAGTACTCTTTGTCTCTGTCTGTTACTTCATTCTCTCCTTTTTCCCATCTTTATACATGGATGGATTATGAGACAATGTGCCCTTCGATACAGGCATGTAAAAAAAGATCCCCAAACCCATCTTTATAGGAGCACAGCCAGACTAAAAGACACTCTTTGTGTTACATTTGTGTCTCCTTGTAGTCATTTTTTGTTTCCTTGTGGTAGTTTTATGTCTCTCTATAGTACTTAGGCGTCTCTGTATTCATTTTGTGGCTTTTCATAGTAATTTGTGTCTCTTTGTGGTATTTTATGGTACTTTTGTCTCTGGTCAGTTCATGTCTCCTTCTGAAAGTTTTATGTCACGATTTTGATGGTGTGTGTGTGTGTGTGTGCGGTATTTTTTGTACCTATGTGTCATTTTGTGTCTCTTTGTGTACATTTGGTTTCTTTTTGTGGTACTTTTTGTCCTTTTATGGTACTTTCGTTTCTTTGTAGCCATTTTCTCTTTATTTTGGTACTTTTGTGTCTCTGTAGTCATTTTGTGTTTCTGTGTATAGTTTGTGTCTTTTTGTGGTACTTTTTATTTCCTTGTATTTTTGTGCCTTCGTAGGCATTTTGTGTCTCTGAACATTTTGTGATACTTTTTGTCTCTATTTTGGTCATTTTGCATCTCTTTGTATACATTTTATGGTACTTTTTGTCCCTTTATATTACTTTTGTGACTTTGTAGTCATTACATGTTGTCTTGTGGTAGTTTAATGTCTCTATATGGGTACTTTTGTTAATCTTTGTGGTCATTTCATATATCTTTGAGGTAGTTTTGTTTCTCTTTGTGGTCATTTCATATATCTTTATGGTAGTTTTGTTTCTCTTTGTGGTTTCTCTCACTGGTTCTGGGGGCCCCTGACACACACTAATCCATCCAAGAAGTGAAGTAAACGTAATTCTAGTGTAACAGCTAATGGTCATATTCGACTTCATTTTAGGAAAACAAACAGACTCATTTACTTTCCCAGTGACAAAATCTATTTTTCTCATCCAAAGGCTTCAGAGGAAAGCATCCCAAATGAACCTGAGGATTATCGCCCACCTGCAGAACTGTACCCCTACCTGGCTAATGTGGGGGAGATTTATGAAGGTGAGAACACTGGATTT
Organism: Lutjanus erythropterus; assembly: GCF_056507025.1. Lineage (NCBI taxonomy): Eukaryota > Metazoa > Chordata > Actinopteri > Lutjaniformes > Lutjanidae > Lutjanus > Lutjanus erythropterus. Next base: position 23,124,153 of record NC_139329.1, on the reverse strand, counting down.
AACTGTTTAAAAAAGAGCATGAATCACTACATGACTGACTGAGAGAGTGCCTCATACCTTCTACCACTTCTCAGACCATAGATGGACCTTCCACTCTGAGCGCGTCCAGCCACCGGACTTTGATAATTCTCCAGTGAATCACCTAACAGAGCTTCAGTCTGTGCCTTCTCAACAGCTGATACAACCTTACCGCTACAGCGCCACAGAGCCGCTGTCCCTTCACCTGGACCCACCGCTTGGACCTCTTTCTGTGTCGCCACAAGTAAGTTCAATGTAGAAATGAATGATGGTACTAGTGTGAAAAGACAGAATCTCTTTATCTTTATATTTTGGGGCGAACACAAGCTGTGCCCTCCACATCCCTTTCTTTCCGCCTTTTTCAATCCTTGAATAAATAATGTGGAGTGCAGTGGATGAATTGAGGAGTCTCACAGTCCCAAGAAAGCAGCTGTTCTGTAGTTTGGTGGTATGGTAGTGGATATTCTTGTATCTCTTGCCAGACAGCAACAGCAGGGTGAACTGTGGCTGGGGTAGGTTTTGTCTTTTAGTATCCTCCCACTTCTTATCTTTTTATGTATTGCTGGGGCTGATTTGCTTCATTATTCAACACTCTGTACACTGCAAAGAGCAGTTTGTTTACACAGTTTAGCTACTGTTGTCCTGAATCACTCCTGCAGATATACACTAAGATCACAGAATAATCAAAGTCAGTGGGAAGGTTTTAAATAGCTTGAGGCCTGAGGTTATTGTCGAACTTTGCCTAATGGTAAGACCCAACGCGAGCATATTTATAAGAACACACTCATTATGACTATACACACATACTCAATCAAAACCACCATCCTAAAGCAGGGGAAAACTCTGTAAATGTAGCACAAGGACAGTTTTGAATATCATCTTGCATCAGTAATGTTTTGCTCAGAGGAAAAAAGTTCCATTATGTGATTTACATGAGTCATGTTACTCTATATTTCCCCTTAGTGAAGAACAGGAGGACACACACACAAACAACGAGTTGTATTAATTTGTCTTTTTTTTTTTTTTTGTTAGATTTGGTAATAATTTAACACAGTCCTTTCCCCCTTTTAAAAGAAAATGACGATGAATGGCACTCACTAGGGCTCCCACTGATAATTATTCACTAATCATTATGGATTCATCTGTTGATTACTTTCTTATTAATTGTTTAGTCCATAAAGTGTCAGAGAAGTGTGACAAAGGCCCATCATAAATTTTGAGTCCAAGTTGACTCATTCAAATTGCACAATTTGTCCTTCAATTGGTAAAAACCCAAAGATATTCAGTTTACTTTCATAATTTAAGTTTATCAAGAAAATCGGCATCACAATGAAGCCGCTGGAATAAATTAACACCATTGCTGCTGATTAATATTCTGTTAATTGACTGTTATCTGTAGATATACATGCTTTAGAAATGAAGACTAGATCAAACAAAAAGAGTTCTTCAGACTTCAGACTGCCACCATAACAACTAACAACTAAATATATTTTCAGGAATTACTCTTAATAAACTTTAGATTATTTAAAATGCAGTTTCATCAAATACAGTACATTATGTGGACAGTCGGGGATATTTTTTGCTGAAATACCATCTACACCACGTGATTATGCTGAGCACTGAATTCTATTTTGGCAGAGTTACTTCCTCTTTCAGTACAATAACAGTGTTTGAACAAAATGTCAAGCAAGTGAATCATTGCAAAACAAAAAAAACCACACACTGCCGCTCTATCACTCCTTTGTGCAAACTTAACTATGGCATTTCTCCTAAAGATCCCATATTACACCCCATCCCTGTGCTACCAGTACCAACCCTCTGCTTCACCGGGCCATTACTACTCAGAGGAGGAACAAAGAGGAGTGAGTCCTCCGCTTGAGGTATCAGATGGGGAGGACGAGTTTGAGGAACACAGCCACTCCTCCTTCAGGAAAGACACTAGTGAGTATTTCCGATGCAAATTTTCTACTGACATCAAATCCTAATGAACTGACACATTAAAGCCTGTAAAACCCGACAAATATACTTGAACAGGTCTCATATTTTCCAATCCAGACAACAAGAAAAAAATCCGCCTGTACCAGTTCCTCCTGGACTTGCTAAGAAACGGTGACATGAGCGAGAGTATCTGGTGGGTGGACCAGGAAAAGGGCATCTTCCAGTTCTCCACAAAACACAAAGAAGTTCTGGCCAGCCACTGGGGTAATCAGAAAGGAAACCGCAAAAAAATGACCTACCAAAAGATGGCGCGAGCTCTGAGGAACTATGGTAAAACTGGAGAGATTATAAAGGTGAAGAAGAAGCTAACCTACCAGTTCAGTGAGGCTGTGCTGAGGAACATCTACTTACGTCAGTATCCTCACTGAAGAGAGAGCAAAAGGCTGTGCTTTATCATGCTGAAATAAACTAGTCAAGATTGTTTTTCGCCTGTTTGCAGTTTCACTTAGTTTTCTACCAAGTTTTCTTACTTAGCTTATTTATTTGTAATGTACATCCTCTACAGCATTTGCTTCCACATAAACTAGTTAATTTCAGACTCACATGAAGTTTGAGTGTTTGTACAAAGATTAAAGGATGATTAAACTTAAGGGACACAAACAAAAATCCAACCTTGTGTCATGAATGTTTGTAAATAAATATTATGTTATATTCCTTTTGTTAAATGTCTCACATGAACAGAGGCCATCTTTAAACAAGCACGTTCTACCCCACAGTGTGTTTTCTCTTTCTAATTCATTACATCAGGGCAACATGTCAACAAAACTCATTGCTCGTTTATTTGTTTTTAATAAATCAAAGAATCTAAAGAATAGAAAGTACAGCAAAATATAAGCAACTAGAAGAGTGACCCCAGTAGAGTGCAGATCCCCATCAGGCAACAATAGGTGAAGCACCTACTGCAATGCCTCCACAACTGCCAGATGCAGCCAGCAGAGATTTATTTTTCTGACAAAATGAAAGATATCACTATACATGTGTGATTTGAGTGAATCATTTCCAGTGAGAAAAATGTTGTTTTCACTTGGAGACTATTAGGAGTACAGAGGACTAATAGAGAACTGAACATTTTGATGTCAGAGTGAAGTTAACCTTTGACCTTTTGACATAAAATGTCACAAAATTATATAAATGTCTCCTCATCATTTTATCCTATTAAATATTTCTGTGTATGTTTGTCATAATGAGTGTATGAATTCTTGAGTTATGGCTAAATATGTTTTAGTGAGGTCACAGTGACCTTAGTCTGACTCACTGGATGCTCACTGCTGGTTTACATCCTGAAATTTGTTTGCTTGCTTCAAGTGGCACTGCAGCATCTGCTATCTACATTTTCAAAGGCCCTAGGAAACAAGAACAAGTTGCAACTCCTAGTTGCAACATACACGCTGAAAATGGCAAATTAGTGCTTGGGATACTAATGGTATGAACATAAAAAAGCTAACAGCTGTACTCTTCTTTTGCAGTCATGTAGTCATTTTAACACCAGATCTCGCCTCCCAGTGTACAAATGTTCCGCCAAAACAAGTTCCCCCTCAATATTATTTTGCAGCGGCACCATCACTGCCTCCTGGGCTTAGCACCACCCAAGATGTTTGTGATTAGTTTTAAGAAATGCAAACAAGGCAGAGCATTTTTCCCCACAGAAAAATGTATGTGTGGAGCCACACTTTTCTTCAGTGCTGAGTGCTGTGGAGAGAGGTCTGGCTATGCAAGACTACGGTGATCTTGACCTTTGACCACCAAAATCTAACCAGTCCATCCAGTGGCTCCAAGCACTCCTGATGTATCACCTGCACAAGAAGGGGAAAGACATGAGGTCACAGTTACCATGAAACTTTGATCACCAAAATCTAATCAGTTCATCTTTGAGTCCAAGTGGTCATTTATGCAAAGTTTAAAGAAATTCCCTCAAGGTGGTCTTGAGATATCACATTCACAAAAATGGGATGACCTGAAAACATCATGCCTGTGGCCACAGCTGCTGTCGGTGTGGAGCCATAAAAAAAGGTTTTTTCAATATTTTTAATAATTTGTGAATCACAGATGTCCTTCAGCATACAGTCATGAAAGTGCACAAAAAATTAGGCTGATTGGTCCAGTAGTATTCAAGATTAGCTCCGGACAAGAGGCAGGTCTGTTGATCACACATGTATTCACACACACATTGCAAGATTCCCTGGCAAAGATAATAATAACAATACTGTCCCACGCACAAAACAGACAGTATACATCTGTAGTAAGTAGAGACAATTACAGCATATAACCAAGAATAGGGTGCATGTGCCAGATCAATGGAGTTAAAAGTAGAATCAGTATGATTTATTGAAGCAGTTCATAAATGCACCACAAAGATATGTGGTGGTTGATTGTTGAATCTCACTGCCATTGGTAAAGCTTCCTAAGCACAGCAAAATAATGAGAAAATAAGAAAATACAGGAAGAGGGCACGGTCTCTGCACATACAAACACCACCACACACTTCTATTGGGTCAGAAGAAAGAAATTACAGCAAGAATTAAGATATCAGATAGATAGATAGATAGATAGATAGATAGATAGATAGATAGATAGATAGATAGATAGATACATACATACATACATACATACATACATACATACATACATACATACATAATTTTGAAGCACAGTTGTTGATATACACATGTGATCTCTTATTTAACTTATATATTTTATATTTATTTAACATGTCAGCTTAATTAGTATTAATTACCCTTTCTTTTTTAGGATTTACTGCCTGTAATTTTCCTAACCGGCGATTGGGCAGTACCACCCACTGACGGTAGTTGGTACCACCCAAAAACAGGTCATGTCTAATAGGGAACTCTGCATCTGCCAAACTCTCGCGAGGTTTGCACAACTGTTTCTTCATTGTACACGTTGTACAAACTTATTATGTTTTATAATGTGATAACGCTGTGGTTACGATATGATATGGGACAAAAAAAAAGATTTGGTTTGGGAAAGTTCATGGTTTGGACTAAAATGAGCACTCTCGCGAGATCTTTCTGCGGGTAGCCACCCAGAACGGCTTCCACTGACGTCAATGTGATTAGCCAATCAGAGCCCAGATGTTGTTTCGGTGCGAATTTCAAACACCGTCGAGTCGACCAACGAACCGGCAGACGGAAACTTGGTCAAGCCGATGTTAATTGGTTTAAGATCATTTTGAGTTAAGGAGGGTTGTTTTTCAGATTTTTTTTTGCTGTCTGCGGTGGCATCATGAGAGTGAGGTTAGTAACTTAGTATTTTTTATTGATTGTATCCTGAAATGTTTACGATACCAATTGTCTGTCCAGTTAATAAACTGTACGACTTCCTGATTAGCCAGCTGATTTGTGATAAAGCTAACGTTAGCTTCACTGTGAGCAGAGGTACACAGCTCTTGTATCACGCTGGGACGAAGTAGCCGTCGGTGTGTGCTGCAATGAGTAATTTTGAATGGTAACTTAATGTTTTCAGTTAACCTCATGTCACTTATTTTTTCTCATAGCTGCCTAACGTCACAACTAATGCTACAATACAGCGTCAGGAAGCTAGCTGACGTTAGCTTGCTTAGTGGATGAAAGGGCTGTGGCATCTCACGTTAGCTCTCTGCTACTAAGAGAGTCTGTTACCTGATTTTAAATTGCTCACTGGCGCTAATGTTTAGTGTTTAGCGCTAATGCTGGACCGGTTTGACTGGTAACAGGTGATTAAACACCAGAAAAATGACCCACTGATTTCTTTACAGTGAAGTCCACGCAGCAGAGTCTGTTGCCTACCTCAACAGAGCCCTTGTTAGGCTGCAGGATATTTGGGAAGAAATCGGGATTCCAGAGGAGCAGCGCTTACAAAGAACCAATGACGTTCACAAACACATTAAAGTAAGTCCCACATCATTTTAAAGTAATTGAAGTCTGGTTGTTGACCTGAGGGAGGCAGAGCTACAAACTGACACATCCTTTTGTTTCCCTTGTCCTGCAGGGTTTGCTGGACCTAATGATTACAGAAGAAGAGGAGCTCAAGAAGAGAGTACTGAAAAGCATAGAGGCCCATCAGAAAGAACTCAGTGATTTGTGCAGTGAACTTAACATGCCCCTTTTTGAGGTACAGTCTCTTAGAATAGAGTTGTCATGATTCCAGTGTTTTAAACTTTGATACAGTACTAGTATAAAAATATATATGCTCAATAACATGGTAAAAGAGAAAGAAAGTCCTAGGCACACAATTTTTTTTTCTTTTTTATTAAATCAACAATCTGCATGCAGTGTTGGTACAATGAAAGATACTGAACGCTTTCTGGTTCAAATTCAACCAATATTATTGACCTATGAAAGCTACATCACCATGCACCATTTTTTAACAATCTGATATAATTTTGGACAAAGTTTCTTGAGAAACTGCAAAATATCCTGCCTCAATTATATATCTTTATCTCAAGTGTTAGTCTGTATATATTCTGTATGATACATTCTGTATAAAGAATATTGACTGATATATTGGTATTGGGATTTTCTTTAGACCCTAATATCTGTATCAGCCCCCAAATCTTTTAATAGCTTTGGTACTTTCAATACTATAATTAATAGATATTGTATCATTTTTAACTTATGCTATCAAAAATATCAATAGTTCCTTTTAGCTAGCCTTAGTAATATGTATTAATTTCCTTAAACCTTGTGGAGTTTGTGAAAACTGCCAACATGTTTGGACTAATTTCTGAGTTTCTGTGAAGGAGGAGGACGGCTGCACCATGTTGCAGATGGAGAAGAATAGCCGCACCCGTCTAGAGGCGTTGAGGGAGCAGAAGAAGCAAAGAATGGAAGAGCTTAATGGCCTCATTGGCAAAGACCGCGAGCTGTGTGATATTATGTGTACTACCCCATTTTGCATTGACCAGAAGTCCGTCCCATCACTGCAGCAGCTGGAGACATATCGTACCTACCTGGATGATTTAACCAAAGAGAAGGTGTTCTGCTTTTGCATTTTTCAGCCTTTTTTCAAATTGAAAGACAAAATGACAGAACAGCATGGACAAAACAAAATAGTCAATACAGGGCTGGGCAATTAAGACTCTGGCCAGGAGTCACAAGAGGAAATTGTCATTAATTTGTAGTGTTGGCTGTGTATGTCTGTTTGTCTATGCCCCACATTTTTTCAGACCGGAAAGAACAAAAATTACATAAGGATTAAAAAAAAAAAAAATAAATTTAGTTTTTTTTTTTTTTTTTTTACATTAAAAAAACGTATGTGCATTTTCTTATCATATTAGTAACCTGTCTCGTCTCTGCAGGAGCGTCGGCATGATGAATTTGTGAGTGTCAAAAAGGAGATTGTCGTTTGCATGGATGATCTGGAGCAGCACCCAGAGACCAGTTTTGAGGTGGATGTGATGTGCGAGGATGAGGAGGCATTTTGTCTGTCTGATGACAACATTTCTGCTCTTAAACAACTACTCAGTCAGGTGATTAGGTGATATTTGCATCTAGATGTTGATCTGATGTTATAATTTAACGGCCTACAATATCATGTATTATTTAATATTCTAATGGATGTGTGATTTTTTTCCCCAATGCCTCCTTTTAGTTACAAGAACGCAAGGCTGAGAATGAGCTCCACTGTTCAGCTTTCCGCACTAAGATTCAGGAGCTGTGGGAAAGACTTCAGATTCCCCAGGAGGAGAGGGAAGCCCTCTCTGAGCACATGGTCAAGTCAAAGAAGAGAAACATGGAGGCAGTAAGAAATTTAACTTATGTAGTCATTTACATCAATAAGTGATTTCAGACAGTTCAGTAGTGGGTTGTTTCACCAAGCATCTTTGACACCTCCATAGCAAGTTTTAATAATGTGCATTCTGTTTTTGCAGCTCCAGGCTGAGGCCGATCGTCTAGAGGTGCTGAAATTGCAGAGCATGAAAAGTTTCATTGAGTCCATCAGAGCTGAGATTGCCCTTTTCTGGGAGAGATGCTTCTACAGCCAAGAACAGCAGCAAGCTTTTGTTCCGTATTATGCTGGTAAATGTCTGTTATATAATGACAAAGCCTGTACACAGAATATATGCGGTCAATCATCATGAAGGGAGTGTGGCTCTCACTGCAAGTCTTCTTTCCTCAGATGATTTCACTGAAGAGCTTCTCAGCTTGCACGAGGCTGAGGTCAGCTCCCTGAAGAAGTATTATGAGGACCACAGAGAACTCTTTGAGGGAGTCACAAAATGGCAGGAGAACTGGACACTGTACTTGGAACTTGACGTAAGTACTATCCTCTAGGGCTGTAAACAACTCAGAGTTTTGTCAGTTAACGAGTCAGATTTGGTTGTCCAATACTAAGATTCAATGATCTGCTCCTGTTTTTTTTTTTTTTTTTCAGTTCTGCACCACACTAACCTCCTATATCAGCTACGGCTAGAGGAATACACTTATCTCTCGTTTTGATACTAACACAATACTTGGGTGCTAATTTGATATGTATTGCGATTATATTATGATTTATTGTACTATTTATTTGTCATACACTTCTGCTGACTACATATCATAATTCATATTTCCAAAAAACAATTCAATTTACATGTCAGTCTTTGAGTTTTATTTCAGCAGCATCTTTGCTTAACTGCATATAAAAGTAGTAAAAAAAAATTTTTTAAGTGAACTATTTTTCACTGTTCATGTTCATCAGAATAGTGCCATACAAAAATAGTATGTAGCCGGTCAGTGTGGAGCTGTGGGGAGGTCTGCCTATGTAAAATTAGTGTGGAGTGTTGAAACCAAAGTAGGAGGTTGAGTTAGCAATGTGAAGCAAGCAGCTTTAGTTTGTTTCTTCAGATCAGAGGAAATATGTCTGAAAATTAGAGTGCACAGATCTCATTTCATGTTAAGCATGTCAAGTAAAATGGATCCATTTAAGATATTATTGCAATGGTGTAATATCTGTTAGCGTGTCAGTGGTGTTGCTGTTGCATTGCTTAGCGTACAATGGCACAGCTAAAAAACAAGAACTGAAACTTGTTTACCAACCACTCATTTCACCTTCTCTCACCAATTAATTACCAGCACATGTTGTCACATGGATTTTTTAAATAACTGCACCAGCTAATCTAAAAATATTTCTGGTTCCCCATATTTATAATTCCCCATTGAAACGTTATCCCTGTGCATTTTTGTTTACTTCTGTCTGTTTTATCCTGTTATTGCGATGCACACTGACAAAAACAACTGCTCAGCTTGAAGACCTTCAATCTGAGCGGGTTCTCTGACCGATGATCTGAATCTTCAACTTTCAGGCGACAGCTCTTTTATCCTCATGAATTTAGTGGGGAAAGATTTAAAACAGACTTGTAGTTGTATAGTAATGTGTGTGTATGTGTGTGCTCTCTATCTCAGAAAAAGGCCAATGACCCTTCAAGGTTCAACAACAGAGGTGGGAACCTTCTGAAAGAAGAGAAGCAGAGAACTGACTTGCAGAAAAGCTTGCCCAAGGTAAGAAAATGTTTTAAATTGATGTTTGCTGAGGTGTCCTGTCTGTGCAGTATGGACTGCTGTTTAAGTGGATGTCTGCTTGTAAGAGAAGCTGTTAGTGGGGATTCAAAAGGGGAAGATTAGATTAAATAGCAATAAAACAACCAAGCTCAAGTGAACCATGTGTGAAGAGAGTGAAAACCACTGAGAGGTAGATGGTGCAATACCAAGTTTGGCCAACAGATGGGGATATTAAACATTGATAATCTCAGTCTGTAGTTCCTATGTAATCAATAGTTCAGCACCAGTTTGTGACAAAGGAGGGGCACTTTGGAAATTGGATTGTTATTTATGTAAATGTAGCCTGCCAGTCAACTATCAATGCTAAATCTGTTATCATAGCAACATGGTAATATAAGTGTTTCCTGTTTCCAGCTGGAGAAGAGTCTGAAGGCCCAAATTGATATTTGGGAGCAGGAGACAGGCAGGGAATTCCTGGTCAATGGACAGAAATTTCTTGAGTATGTGCAGCAGCAGTGGCAACACCACCACACTGAAAAGGAGAGGGAGAAAATGGAAAGGGTATGTTTTTAATTTGATTTAAAAACTACACCAAGTCTTAAATTTCCCTGCCACAAAAGTGTTGTTGGTATGACTACATTCTTTTGTGTCTGTGTGTGTGAAATAGCAACTGAAGAAGACTAAACAGACACAGGAGGACATGTTGTATGGTACTTCAATGAGAACACCATCCAAAAGACGGCTAGCAGGGACCCCCACACCTGGAAAAGTCAGAAAGGTAAGATTGTGCAGCAGTTTTAATATGCCTTGGTCACTGTGGCTGTGTTTCAATAGTCATTCAACATGCCCTTGTTCACTTGCCTTGAAGGGGGGATCCCATTCAATTTGTCTGAAAAACTGAAGTGGTGAGACTTGGTGAGATCAACCCTCAGAGGGGCTGAGGGGGCAAGTCAACAATTCTGAGCTGTATATCATCCGCAGTGCATTGTAGTCATGCATTTGGTGCAAAAATATATATTTATTTACTAGTGACAATATGTATTAACACTTCACACATAGAAAAAAAAATGCAATTTTGCAAGATATTGTGAACCTGAAACAGTAATAGTTCTAATAATCATGATACAGATCACAAACGGACATTTCTAAATAAAAAAAAAAAAAGTATAATGCTAAGCTACAGCTGGTGGGCTCAAAATGACCAAAGGTGAGTGTTTCTTTAAGATCCCTCCCTCTACTCTCCAAGTGGCCTCTATGCAATGTGCGTCATACCAAAGGCTGAGGGGAAGTGGAACTACCAGTGAAACGGGGATGAAGTTGTGATTTGGGCATTATATGACCGATGTCTCACTTGACAAATCCCCTAAGAGTCTGCCTGCTCGCCAAACTATGTTTTGTCATGATGATACACACTACAAGTGACATTAGGTTATTAATACTGAAGCATCAGTATGCAGCACGTTACTGCTGTGTTCACACAGTCAGACCTATATGACCAGGATTTAAAGCATTCATAGCAGAGGATGAAGTTTCTAAGTGAAAACAGAGTCCCTTTGCTATCCCTTTATATGCTTTACTCACAGGTGTGTTAATTAGCCAGGAAGTAAAATAATGCAGTGCAAAATATATTGGTTTCTAAAGAGATGAGACTCAGTCCTTTCTTTTCCTCTCCTATCAAAAAACATCTTTTTTTTTAACTGTGGTGTGCCGCTGCTTCTAAATGCATATGGGGGAAGCTGTGTTTTGTCATTAAACCCATGCAGAAGTGAGATTAGATTATTAATATTTAACCGTCAGTGTGTAGCTGCAGCATGTGTTCACCCAGACCTGTCACTCCATAGAGATGCATCAGCGCTGCTGGAGGTGGAGCTGGTTTGAGCTACTTTATAGTCACTGCTGCTTTACACTTACATTTTGCTCATTTTTAGATATAAATATATAATGTATAAAAGCTGTAGTGGTTCTATATTTGGGTTTTTCTGTCTGATGCTCTGGTGCTCTTCCATCTCCTTCTCTCCCTCTCGACTCCTCTCCTCCTTACTCAGCCCCTTTCTGCTCTCACTGGTCCTCAAGTTGTCCCAGACGCACCCAGATGTGAGACCTGCCTGATATTTGTCTGGGCGTCTGGGGCACTAGTGAGCTTGCCCCAACCTCTGGGTCGTCTGTTAGAACAGTTCATACATCTGTTTTCTTGTTGGTGATATTCAGAATCTTTTGGCGCTAAAATTGAATAGTGTGGCCATGGTTTTAGATGTATTGCATGTTCAGTGACGGTACCTGGGTGAATAGTAAAAGCTGACCCACTTTTTTTTCCCCCCTCTGTCCACTTAGCTCAATGGCACCTCAACCATCTCCACTCCATCCAGCTTCCTCAGTTCAGGCCTCGGTGGAACCATGTGCCAGTCCTCCATCCAGAAACCACCTCTGTCTGCCAGCAAGGTATGCTCACTGTCATCCTCTGAACTCATCTCGCTGACAAAATTCGCATCATATCTATCCAAAATTCTGCAACTCGCACCAAAACAACCTAGAGGGATGTGTACTGAGAATGAGTGATGCTGTTGAGTTTTTCATTATATTGGGAAAGTATTTTTTCCACTCTCATTATGGTCCTATAATCTGAAATGGTATCAAAAAACACAAGCTCATTTTAGTTGGTTTTATTGTAGGGTCTTGGCCTGCGAACCCCTGGACATGGAAAGACGCCCCGTGTACTGGACCGAAACAAGGAGAACATCTCCCATCTTAACAGAAATACTCCAAATGCTGCACTAAGGTCTCAAGATATTCAAGATCACAACTGCACCTTTAACTCTCTTGCTGGCTCCTATTCGGACTTTACGGTAAATGCAGTTTAAATCAATTTCGTCCCCAAGTACAAAAAGTGAACAAAAGTACAAACTAAGAGGGGAAATGCTAAAATTTTCTTCAATACTGCAGTACCATGAAGTATTACCAGGGGCAATGTTCTCTTCAAGTGTATAGTTAACACATTAAATGTATGGCTTACCATGCAGCCACCATTTGGCATCAGTTTGGCTTGAACAGAATTTGTTTGACCTTGATTTGGACATCCCAGAAATTGCATCTTGTAAATCAGAAGGAAGATTTTCCCGTCTGAAAATGTGTGCTTTGTTGCTGCAGACACTTTCTTGATTATGTAAAAAAGTTTTTAAACAAGGTAGAAGATAGACCTGTAAAATTTAGAAAAAAGGGTTGTTTAGAATGCTGACAGAACTTGATTTTAAAAAGCATCATGTGGTTGGTTTTGTTGGCTGTACAGGAACAATTTAGGTAATTATCCAAGTGACCAACTAAAAAGCAACAATGCACACATGTGCCAAGACTGCATAGTGAACTGAATTTATTTTGATAATTAAAAATACATTTTTAAAAACTGATAATCTGCATCAAAATTCATAGTGACAATACAGAAATACACAATGAACACACAGTTTCTTTAAGTCAGTAGGTCATGAGAAAGTAGTGAAAAAGTTCTTATGTAAAAGCTGACAAAGTAAAGTCAATCAAGACTCAATGACATAGTTCACAGGTTACAGTTTAACTTTCCAGCACATTACTTTGAAATCTGGATATCATTGACTAAAATGTTCCAAAATGAATATATACATCAACATTTCATATTACCATATCACATGTTAATACAGAGTGAATCCACACACACTGACTTGTATAGTCAATCATTGGACTTCAACATTTTGAGACCTTAGATATGAACAGAGATACTGACGGGTGATTTTTTTCTTTTTCTTTTTTCTTTACAGAGAGAGCTGTCGAAGGCTTCTAAATCGAATGTAAAGTCAGGACTGCTGAACTCCACCGTCAGTCATCAGTGATGAGTCGAAGCAGCTGCTGCAACACTGGAGGACCTGCAGCTCAGTGGTAGAGGGAACTTTTAGTGTAAATTTGTTTTAAAAAAAATGTAAATATTTCAATCTTATTTCACTGTCTTCATCAAACCTGTTTTTCTTAAGACTTTCTTTCAGGGTTACTGCTGGAGCAGTTTTCTCTGCTGTGTGTGTTTTGTGGCAGGTTAATGATATTTCTACCAAGGCTGCTGTGGCTTTGTTTGATATTTTTCTTTTGAGTGGGGGGGGGGGGGGTACAGTCTTTTTAAATGTTATTATCCATATCTAGAGCACTACATTGTTTAGTACTGTAGCAATTAGGCAGTGCATCACAATTTTCTTCCTCCAGCTGGAATGACAGCTAAATATGCTCCTCCAAATCTAAATATTTTTTGGTGCTTTTTTTAAAATCACACTGTAAATAAACGTTTTAAAAAAACGTTCATCCTAACTAAGTGTCCCTATTCATTGTCTTGTGTCATTTTGAATTTTACCTGAATGTTTCATTCTAGCCCCTACGGTTGAGTTGCACAGGTTTTTGTTAGTTTGGATGTTTTGAATTGGGATTGTATGAGGTACTTGTCCATAGTCAGTGTAAGGTAGATGGTGTTCAACATGACCTCAAGAAGCAGTGTGTTTAGCCACCTAAAAAAACTATCAGTCTTAGTGTACAGTATACTTAGAATATTTTTACAGCATTCCTTTGCCATATAACAGCAGTTTCCCCAATGAAAAGGCTGTCTGATAAGCCAAATATCGCTCTCTCCAAAGTGGCAATAGGAACAATAATTAGAAATTTTACTTTGCACAACACAGGAGTTGCTGGTCCACTGCTGCTTTAGTATGTGTTACTGACCTCAGCGTTTTAAATGGTTAGTTTGGATTTACCACAAGAACATAAACCAGTTGATTGAGGCAGTGGTGGACGAGCAATTCATGTGTTCTGTGAGGTAAAATTTCTGTTTTTATCAACAGAATGGTGGATTGGGAGAGAATGAAATTTGGCTTATTGAATAGTACTTGTGTGTTGGAAATGACTGCCTGACAGAAAGGTGAAGCCATGAAAATATTCTAAATATAGCGAACACTTAAACTGATATTTCTTTCTTTGAGTTGGTTAACATGCCTTTTGTTGTATGGATAAATACTTCAACAACCCCAATCCAAATTATCCAAACTATCCCTTTAACTCTGTCAGAAGGCAGTGTCTGTTAAGTATTCAGTTTTTACCACATGGTGTCTTCAGTACATATCACATACTGTAGATGTGAAAATAATCCTTTTCTCCATGCAGACTAGAAATAGAAAGATGTTCTGCTTAAGCCATGCGTGTCATGAGTTCTTCAAGAGCCCTCTCACGGTGATTTTCATGAACAAGCAGCACTTCTTTGATTGCACTTTGCTGGAAGCCCATCTCATTAAACTGAGTCAAAAGGCGCAGGAACTCAGCAGCCTGAAACAGATTTTTTAAAAAGTAATTAATAACACAAATTAAGTTATAATAGGTACATCTGTACTGTTTTTTCATTCATTTGGAAAAGTGGCAGTCACCTTGCTCTCACAGTTCTGAAACATCTCCAAGGCTTCCTCCACCTGTGCTTCATCATAACCCAGCTCACACAGACGGTCGCTGGCCCCCAGGTACTTTAGGATCTGTCAATAACAGGACAGAGAATCATGAGAATGACATGTTGTGTCTCAACACAGTACAAACAACAAAAGTTAGATATCTACCTAAATACCCAGAAATGGTTTAATACCACTTAAGTATTTGTTCACAGGGTTCTTAATTGATTATGCTGAAATATTGGTGCTTAACAAATCATTAAAAAGTTCAAATTACATTTTACAAAAGACTAAGTACAGATCTATGTTGTTGGAATACTTCTGCTGTCTTTTTAGTCAATGAAGAACGACCCCTCCCACTGATAATTTGACCTGAAGCATTTATTTATCAATGCAGATTTGATGATTTATTATATTGTGTGACTTTTCAGTTTGTAACTGGCTATCAAGCTAAACCGCTAAAAATTATGCCTGTGTATTGGCAAGAAAATATATTGCAGGGTTTTTTAAATCTAAATATAGAAAAACTCAGAAGAACACATCACTGTATGCATAAAATCTAAGATCAAAGATGTGTGGTTACTTTTTCCTGTCTCAGAAGAGTCCAATAGCTGAAGATCGATTACAATACTACCATGAATCTCTGCATGTTAACTACTCATTGTATTGTGATAAAGTGTTTTTGACAACCAATACAGTATTACAAAATTTAATAATGTGCTACTCAGATGCATCGATATTTTCTTTCTATTAAAGATGCATTGACTTCTAAACCCAAAGTGGTGCCTACCTTCTCTGGGCTGTGGTAGCCTGTCTTCTGCAGAGCCAGAATAGCTGTGCGTAAAGGGTATCCCCTCTCTGTGATGGTTTCAAGTAGCTCCCTTTCTTCCTGGCTGAGTGCCGACAACAACTCTGCTGCTGAATCGAAGAAAACCCCACGAGAGCCGCTGGTCCTCAGAACCTGATGACAAGAGAAGAACAGACAAAAATAGAGGGCTATGAAAGACGTGAGTGGAAAAGAGATGAAGGTTTGATGATTTTTTTTTCACAGAGACACTGAAAGAAAAAAAGATTACCTTCTGTCTGCGGTTTTTGACAACAGGTCCTGCAGAGGAGGGTCGTTGCTGCTGTAGCCTGCACAGAGCCGGACCCACAGGTGGTGTGTTCTGGGAGAACTTCCTGCTCACAGCGCCCAGTGAACGCTGTCTCTTCTTGCTGTTCTTCTGTCCTAAGAGGAGAGGGCTGGCCTGCTGTGAGCGGTGCTGCTCCAGCGCTCGCAGAGGTTGTCTGTGATCTTGGAGAGACGGTAAAGACCCCCTGTGTCCTCTGAGGCTCTGAGGTGAGTCAGGCTTACAGTGCTGAGTGGCAGGGACAAGGTGCATGTCTTTGACTCTGGTTAGAGGGTCTTTGGGTGCAGCACTCCGGGGACGCTCTCTGCTCTTGACGGGTTGACGTGCATCTTCGGTGGAGGAGCATTCGTTATCTTCACAGTAACCGTCCTCATCCTCAGAGTCAGATATGTGAAACTTGACAGTGCGATGCTGCAGCCAGCGAGCGTCTGCAGAGTTCAGGCTGTGACTGCGGGGCCGAGGTTCCGGGGCCTCGCCGCTCCTGCGACCGGCCCTGCGAGTCCCTTGAGGGCTGCTGAACATCAGCCAGTAGGGAGGACAGGAAGGGGTCTGACGGACCAGCTGCTGCCTGGATAAAAGCAGTTTCTCCAGGTTGAATCCATACTGCAGGAAAAGGAAAAAAAGATTTTCAGTAACAGACTTTTTACACAGCGGACATTTTAAGTTGTCATAGTAGAAGCACAGAAGCCAGCAAAACCTACTCCCCAGTTCTGGAACCACTACATTAAAGGGATAGTTTGCTTCTTTTTTTTTTTTTAATTGAGGTACTTAAGTGTATACTGATCCCAGAAAGACATTTAACCTAAAAAATGTTAATGTTTAGTTGAATGTGTGACCTCAGTGTCCTGAAGTATCTGCTGGCAGTCTGGTACAGTGATGTCTGGAGCCGTCACGAGCTGTACTTCCTCCTCCAGTGGACCCAACACGGTCTGAAACGGGACGTCCTCCAGAGTGTTCATTCTCACCAAAATACACCAACAAATAACCTGCATCAGAAAAATTACAGAATTTCTGAGTTTAAAGTTACACCACCAAACCTTGATTGCAATTGTATCAATACTCACCTTTCTCAGGTGTTCTGTCTGAAGCACACACAGCTCTCTGAAGCACAGACAGGTGTGTGGAGTGAATGACTAATACAGAGACATCATTGTTCGTGATAAACCTCTTCAGCACTAAGCCCTTGACATCATCTGAGGAGCTGTTTACCAATAATACCCCAGACACCTGTTGTAATCCTACCTGCATCAGTACAGCACAAACAACTAGAGTATTTACAATAAATAAATATATATCAGAGTAATACTAAAATAATTAAAAAACAGCACAAATAATTAATATATTTCTAATTATTTTATGTTTTACTTGTACATAAACAATGTATCATTTTTTCCCAATTTCCTGTTTTGTTTTGTTATTTTAGCTTTTTCATCTATTTTCAAAACCACACTTTAGAACATGTGACTTTCAATGTGGGGTGTAAGGTGGATCAGGGAAATGCTGAGGTACCTGGAAACAAAGAACTGCATGATACTTTCCAGAGATTAACAGATTACATAAAGGCGACAACGTAGCCATGTGGAACAACATTGTGACGTCTGTCACATTCATTTCCTGTTTGAGTGATGTTATTTGTTGACAAACATTTCATCACACTGACTTAAGCAACCTTATTAGGGTTACAACTAAAGATTATTTTCATTATTAAGTTTATCAATTAACTGAGTAGTTGTTTGGCCCAGAAAATTGTGAAAAATGTTTCCCAAAGACATCTGATGTCCTCAAATGTCTTGTTTTGCTCACAACCCAAATATAATCATTTTACTGTCACAGAGGGTAAAGAAACCAGAAAATATTCACATTTGAGAAGCTTAAGTCAGAGATTTTGGATATTTCTTAAGGAAATGACTCAAAATGATTAATCTCTTTTCAAAATTGTCAACAACTAATTAAATCATTTTTTTTTTGTTGCAGCTCTGAGCCTAATTAAGTGCACATTACAACTTTAAAAGTAAAGAACAATTAAAATTCTGTACAGATATACATTTTATTTATATATTTTAAACAATCACAATAAATTTAAGATTCACAAACTTGGAGGGTTTACATGTTCTGTAACAGACCTCAGAAAACAGAAAAGCGTTTTTTAAAGTGAAAGAAAAGGAAACTTAAAGCAAAAAGGAGAACAGATCTAGTTTAATCTCATTTTATAGCACAAATAGCATCTTGAAGAGTACAGCAGCGTGGTTCAGTTCAGTCAGAGAGCGTTTTTAGGTGGAGGCTTGATTACAGACGTGTGTATTGAGGTACCATTTAGTAACAGGATATTACATCACTAAAGGTGAGGTGAATTTCCAACGCTGGGGTAATAAAAATGCCTGTGCTGCCCAGAGGGAAATCTGACAGAGCAGGTTTACAGAGGATCTGTCAGAAGATTATTTGAATCTGGACGATGAAGCTTGAGTGTCAGGTTTAAGAGTCAGATTCAGTCATGTAATATACATGATGGCTACTCCGAAACACTTGCTGGCTAACCTGTTTATCCTGCTCTGTGAGACGGCCCTCTGATCCAATTACACAGGAGGTCTGTAAGTAAACACATATACATTCCCTAAAGAGTGGGCTAGAAGAGGAAGCAAAACACTGAAAAATAACCATTCTGGCTGTTTACAAAGGTCACCGTTATTCTTCACCTGCTCCGTTTAGTGTGCTGGTGCTTTATACACGTCACAATGTGTTCTCCTAATCAGAGGTCATGTCGTACAAACTGTACACAAATGCTACAGAAGCAGTGTAGCTCAACATTTACAGCCTGATTTTTTACTGTGAACACCATTATTACAATGGTGGTAAAGAAGAAAACATCAAAATATTGATGTGCTCATGGAATATTATGCCCTTTTGATATAAGGCATTAAACTTGACATGGTAACATCACATCTACACTTTCTCAGCGTTTCCCCCACGTTTTCAAGTGTACAGTATGATCCCACAACTTCCATTTGCTTCCCTCGCCATGACAGCCCATCACCACAAAAAGAGAAAACAAATTTACTAGCTACAAAACCTTTCATGAATAAAATTGCATTATCTGTATATAGATAAAATGTTAACAATCCCCAGAGATTGAAATATTTTTATAAAGGTCCAACCTGTGAGTGCACCACTAGAGAATTAACATTAGATGCACAGGACCAAAGGTTGATACACTCTTAACTTGTTCATGATGAAAACTCTCCTCAGTGAGAACCAGCAGCCTTCATTACCTCTAATACGATGTCCACTGCTTGTTTTTCAAGGGCTGTCATAAAACCCAGAGTTGGTATCCAAAGGTTCAGAGTAATCTAATGATTCAGAGACTGTCTTTAGGTGAAATGACTGACATGTGGTTCAGTTGTTAGCAGCGTCTGCCTGCCGAGGCCAGTTCTCTTCTTCAATGCCCGAGTCATATTCCTCCTCCGCAGTCTCCTTGGCTGGAGCTCTGAAATTCAAACAGAAAGTCTGGTGTCAGGTTTCGAACCAGGACAGGGACGGGGCTACATGTGTGTGTGATAGTAGGAGATCAGATTCCTTAGGTCCAGCGCACTGTTAGCAGAGAGATACTGACCTGATGTATCTGGGTTGTGATTTTCCCTGGACAACATCTTTGTCCAGCTCAACAGCCATGATGTCAGAGTGGGGCACCTCAAACATGGGCTCTAGAAGGAGCTTTTCCTGTTAAAAAAAAAAAGAGGACATGAATCATTAGGGCTGGGAGATGCAGCTGACTAATTTATCACAATAAAATGTATCATTTCAGGCAATACTAATCATTTTATGGACTTATTTATACTTAAGACCAGGAGAAAAAAAGGTTAGATTAAGTCAAGTCACCTTGATTGTCAGTTCTATCATATGTGGATATGAGAATTGAAATCCTGTTTCTCTCAGATCCCCAGTGTAAACACACAAGTAACAATGGTTAAATATACTAGGATTAAAAACAAAATACTAAGAAAGTAACAAAATACAATGAATATTGTATAAAAAGTACTAAGAAATTAAATATTTATAAATTAAGCAGGGGAGTCAAAGGGGACAACAGCAAAGCACAGCTAAAAAACACAAATGTGAGGCAGTTAAGTGCCTTATTGTGACAGTTTTTGTTAAGTGCAACTATTGTACATTTTACTGAACAATTTTCTGGTTGCTGTTGCCGATACATATCACTATTGTTCATTTACTCAGGCCCATGTGTAACTGTTGTGTTAAATCCAAAAACAAGTCTAATACCCTTAACAAAATGACATACCATGATGGATCTGAGCCCACGAGCTCCAGTCTTCCTCTCCAGAGCCATCCTGGCTATGGCCCTCAAGGCATCTTGATTCACATTGAGTTCACACTGAAACAAAAAACAGAGCAGATTAATTTCAAGTCTAAAAATGCAGTCGTTCAGGTACAAATAGGCACCTGCAGATACAGGTCTCACAAACAAGTTATTCTGAGATGTGAGAGACTTGTTTCAGGTACCAGTGAGAAGTGTATGTTATGTAAGGAAAGTTTGAGTAGCAGAGTTGTAGAGAGTCTGGAGGCTCATTAGACACCAAAACATTAATATTCTCTTTTCTTTTTGTCATTGCTCTGAATGCTTAGAAATGATCTCAGTAACTGTGTCATTTCAATTGCATATTCTGTTTTTTGGGTGACTTTCTTAAACTGTCCAGGGACTACATATGAAAAATAGTTTGTTGGTCAACTCTGGTGAATTTACAGCAATGTTTATTAATGTGCACTGTCCCTCTTAAATAAACCAACAAATAAAGAAATAAATCTGATAAGTTGTTAATAATACTATGAGACAGAATTTTACAGTTCTGGAAAGTTATCACAGGAGCAAGTATTTCTTCTTTAACCATAGCAATCGCAAGGTAAACAATAGAAATACATACTTCACATTACAGAGTTATCTAACAGGAATGTGCTCTTTCAGGTGACTAGGCTACACTGTTGTGGAAACAACTGAGACACGACTGACTTTCTGTCCCCCTCGTTGGAACTCCCACTGAGCAAACACAGCGGTCCCACTCAAATGAATGAGGGGGCTGCGATTTTCTTTTTTAAACTCGGTGCTGCTGTCTGTCTGAACACTGCTCAACACTGTACTGTAGTACCCACTACATCAGAGCCCTTACTTTGTCCATGCTGAACAGAGCCTGGTACTGGGGCACCACAGCGTTACGTGGTTCTGTCAAGATTCGGACTAGCGTGTCTTCATCCAGGCTGTGCAGAGGAACGACCACAGGGAGGCGGCCAACAAACTCTGGGATCATTCCAAACTCAATCAGGTCCCTGGCCTCGACGTGCCTCAGCAGCCTGTCCTTCTCCTCAATCTCTGCCACTGTGTCTGTCTCACCGCTGCTGTTGGCCAAGTCTGCAGCTGCCGCAGCACGGCGCCCTTTCCCCAAGTTGGAGGGAGTTCCAAAACCCAAATACTGAAGAGTCATGAAACATGAGGATCAAGTTAGAGGCAGGAATGACAACAAACAGGAACCTTGGCTGAATGTGTGCTGAGAGTTGTAAAATATGGGTGGTGTTGAGTTTACCTTTTCATTCTTTCTTCTACTAATGATTCTGTCGAGTCCATTGAAGGCACCAGAGGCAACAAACAGGATGTTTGTTGTGTCGACCTGCACAGTTTCTCCTCTCAGTTTCCTGGAGTTTTTCTCAGGAACATTGACGATTGTGCCCTCCAAGAGTTTCAACAACCCCTGACAGAGTGGAAAAAGAAAACAGTAACACAAGTGTGGGTCAACCAATGTAGGTCAAAGGGGAAAAAAACATGAAACCAGTTACAGTTAAGTGAAAAATGCTGCTATTTTGCAACCGTGTCACAAAATATACGGCTGGGAGGTTCATTACGAGTCCAAAGTCTATAAACACAGTTTTATTTAGTATAACTCTGAATACTGACCTGCTGGACTCCCTCTCCTCCTACATCTCTCAGCTGATGGATTCCAGGCACGCTGCCAATCTTATCAACCTCGTCCAGAAACACAATACCTGCACGTGAAACACAACAACAAGATTAAGAGGTTTGCTTCTTATAATTATCTAACACAGTTTGCACAGTACATTTCAAACCATAAAAAAATAACTACACACTATTTACTTTTAGTCACGTTAAAAGGGTTTAAATGTGATGAAAACTCTATGAGACTCTACAGTTGCAGGGAAATGCTAAGTCACCCATTTATACTGATGTTTACTTTTGTAAGTCCCAGTTTGATCACATGTTTTTGTAAATTCTTCCTGCTTCCTTCCTGTTCCTGCTTGCATGCCTGCTCAGATCAAGCTAATAACACATTCTTTACCATGTAAGGAATGGAAATGTGATATAAATGCCCACATTTAAACAGGTAAAATAAACCTACTTAAGCTTTACAAGAGTAAAGTCTCGATGAGTGTTTTTCCAATTTTTTTTCAACAAGATTGATATGGGACTGTTTTTTTTAAATTCATATTTAATATATAAATAATAAAGAGGATTCTGACTGTGTAATAAAATTTGGGTTTTTCTTTTGGCAAGATTAAATATTAGAGAGCACCCTGTAGAATAAAGACTGAACCCTGAAGAATGAAAAGGTCTTCCAGTAACAAAACAGGACTAGAGCAACAACTATGAAATGGATTATGAACCGACTATTGCATGAATCAATTATTCTCATAATTGATTTGAGTAATTTTTTAAGAAAAAATGTCAAGTCACTCTGACTCTAGCTTCTTAAATGTGAATATTTTGGAGTTTCTTTACTCCTTTATGACAGTAAACTGAAAATCTTGGGTTGTGGACAAAACAAGATATTTGAGGATGTCATCTTAGGGTTAGGGAAACACTTGTCAACATTTTTCACAATTTTGTGACATTTTATAGCCCAAACAACTAATAAATTAATTACAAAAATAATTAACAGATTAATCGACAAAGAAAATAATCATTAGTTCCAGCCCAAATCAGGACTCCTGCTGCAGCCCAACAGGTATTTCTACTGTCCTACAATGTATGTTGGCCAATGGGCGAAAGAAGCCTTGTCACCTTTGTCATGATGTCTTGAATGAGTTTGTGGCTGGTCACAAATTCTGGATTGTGCCTAGCATTTACAACTGCTTTATTTGTGTTATCTGTCAGCTCTATTCTTTTAAATACTTCCAACAAAATTGCACATCAATTTGTATTTTAATCATCAGCACTGTGTGCGCACCAAATTTCAGAATGCCCACATCAAATGCAAGACAGAACTTATAACATGCGAGGACTCCAATCGGGCATGATGGTATGATTATATAATAATTTAAATAATACAAAGACTTAGAACAGAATGGATATTTTGTGTGACATGTGTTTCTTGCAGTTTGTTTTGATTCTTGTATTAAAATAACACATATGGTATGATTTAAACATGGAAAACTCCACTGCTGTTAAAGTTGGTCCCTCTGCCCACCTTGCTGTGCTTTGTCCACTGAGTAGTTGGCATCTTGCAGCAGTTTGGCAATAACTGACTCGATGTCTTCTCCCACATATCCAGCTTGAGTTAGTGTAGTGCAATCACAAATTGCAAAGGGGACATCCAGGCAACGTGCCAGTGTCTGCGCCAACAGTGTTTTTCCTATGAAAAATTAGAGAAATTATGATAAACAGATTGTTTTGGCAAGACAGGTCCATATTTACAAATAAGCTGCATATCTGGCTACGTAAATCTTCTTGAACTGAGTGTCACTGAGCAATATGACAATTTAGGACAATCATGACACAACACTAACCTGAGCCAGTTGGACCTAGAAGGATAATGTTGCTCTTCTCCAGTTTAATGTCGGTGTGTGTGGAGTCCAGGACCTCCCCGCCCCTCCTCTCCTGAGGAGCCTGCTGACTCGCCTGCTGCTGCATGGACGCGCCCAGAGCATTTCCATGAGGACTGATTCCTGCGATCTGCAGCAGCTCTGCAACAACAGGTGCAGCCAGAGGGTTAACTTTCTGACTGACAGGAAAGAACTTCTTTAAGAACTGTATTTCATAGATGACTATAAAGATGTAACTGAACACCTTCTATATGAACTGCTGTGCACTTTAAACCAGCCATTCATTGATGGTGTGTGTGTGTCAAATTGTGCATAGTAACAGTTACCATGTACAGGCTATATTTATGCATGCCCTAGTCTGTGCCAGTGTGGCGTTACTTAGTGATAAAAGCCAGCCTGAAAATAGCAAAGTACAGATGTGAATGTAGGTCACTGGGCTACCTTATCGTATTGTCTGGTCAGTCAAAGATTAACACACATCATTTTATTGCTTCAGCTTCTGTAGCTTAATTCTTCATGTGTAAATAAACACACAGTAATCAGTCACTGCTCCAGAACTGGAGCTGCATTTCATCAGATAATACATATACTGCATCATCTAGTGTCAATGTAATGCCTGTGAGGGCTTTAAATGACTCATCATAACAATTCTTTAGGTTGAGCATGACTGTAAATATGTTACAATGAATATCTATCTAAGAAAAGTGGCACAAAGCTCTCACTAAGGAGCCACAGAGGTCTGTACATTTTGGCATTTGTACAACTCAAGACTGATTAAGTGTGACTTTTAAAGTGGCCACAGATAAAGACAACACTAAGGAGGACCAATCACTTACTTGTGAATCTGTACTCATCCTCTCGTCTTCTCATCTCTAGCTCTACAGGGAGTATGAAAGTACTCAAATCAATATTATCATTATCATTACCATTATCACATTATAAATACAGTCAAAAACTATTGTACAGCTGTGTGCAAGAATTATTGAACAAATGCCAAATAATACAGATTATGATTCAAAACAATTAATAATAATTTCTGATTATATATGTTGATGTGTGCAAACTTGAGCAAATGAAAGCATATTTATTTCAGCACTTGCATGTCAACAAATCTTTGTATCTCCTGTATAATTACTGTAACAGAAGTTTAATTAGAACAGCATTGTTTATACTAAGAAATTAAGAAATACTATAGTTTAATTTTCAAATTTAGTATAGTATAGCATATTATTTTAAATTACAGGCCCTGGCAAATATCATTCTCCCTCACTCTTTCCCCATATTTTCCATCTGTCTCTGCTGTCTAGTATTGAATAAAGACAAAAATGCCACCCAAAATTAGGTCAGAGCTCAGCACTACAACTTTAAGTAAAACAGATTTTGTCCAAACACAGCAGATGCAGATTATGTGATTGTGATTAATGCGAGTGATCAGGGGGAACCAATTTAATACATGTGCATGATTATTTTACATAATATTAGATTACAACTGGTGTTTTCTAATGCAAAACTGGAGAGAAGTTACACCAACAAGCAGCAGAATAAAGTCACATTTATAGACAAAAGAAATACTGACCACGAGGTGTTAGAGAGGGCTGCTTTTCCACCTCCACCTGCTGTCGACTTCCAGCAGGGATGTTGTTGTAGATTCGCTTGTAGTGATTGTACACTGCAACCGCCAACACCTTTTTTGCATAGGACTGGCCAACAACATACTTGTCAAGGTAAGCATATATCTGGAAAAAAAAACAAACAAACAGTAGATTATACTTCAGTAGTAATATAATAAACTCATCATTACAACAGAATGTGTAACACTTCAATGAAAGTCATTTAAAAGCATATTTTAATAACTTCGGTTCCTGAATCATTTTCTCACCTTCTTAGGAGGAGGTGGTGGTTTCTGTGCAAATGCCAGTTTCACAGCCTCCGCAGCAGATTCTGGCTCTTTGTTTAGCCCCTTCTTAGAGTCCGTTTCAGACAGAACCACGAAAAAGTGATGGCATTTCTCACATTTGACAAATCGTGTTGATGCTACAAAAGAACACACAACACATTTAATTACAAAACATTTCACAGCCTCTTAAGACTTTAGCAGTCAAACAATTTTACAAGATCCTTTAAGCTGACTAACACTCAAACCAAAAACAACTGTTTAGTGTGCAATAGCTGTTAAATGCTGAAATGGAGAAACTGACACAAATTGTCATGACCTACAGGTAACCTTGCTGGTATACTTGCATGATGCAATGCCAGGATGTATTTTGTTTTAAACTGGTTTAGTTTAAACTAGTTTTAAGGAATGAAAACTGAATTAAAAGTTTAGAATCAAATTGTAACATTTCAACAACATGATGACGGTACCATCTATTGAATTGTATTCATTCAGTATTCAAAGCTAGGCTGTACAACAACATAATAAGTTTAACTGTGGAACACTTGATTCCACATTGGTATGCAAGAGGCTAAATTTGAAAAAAATGCTGGTATGCTAGCATTACCCATTTAATTTTCACATATCTGATGCACTCCAATGTGACACCAAGTGGTCTGTGACTAAGCTAAACTGTCACTGCTAGAGAATTCTTCATTGGTTATGAGACCACATTACTGCAATGCATCATGGAGGTCTGTTCATTAGCAGACTATGAATTGTAGCCACCCCCAACTAATAACGTTCAGCTTAGGCTGTCAGCTTTCTGTATAAAACTTACAATTTTCCTGACATTTTTCTGTGTAAAAAAATACTTTTCACATTAAAGTAATAAATCAAATTTCACCTGGGCTGTGTGGGCTTCAAGAGAACCGGACTGATATTACTATGAATGGGTTGTGCATGGTACACCACAAATTTCCTCTTAACTTGGAATGTTTTTTTTCCAGACACTTTCAAAGTGACAAAAATATGCCTAGGTGGTAGCAGGTGCAGTAAGTAATAAGAAAAGTCACTAATTGTATATGTCTCAACATAATGAAAATGTGCAATTAAACATAATCAAAATGAGTTTGTTTTTTGTTTTTTGCAAATGAGGGTGGACAACTTTTCCATGAAGTTATTCAATCATTACTCATAGAAAATGGTTAAGCAGTTACATACATAGTGGTAGATGCAACCCTGGCTCAAAGTTTGCAATGTCAGTTTCAGAAGGTTACAAAAACAAATTGGTGGAAAAATCCCTCACCTGATTGTTTGTGTCACACCATCTAACAATCCAAAGCACACTGCTTAGTTTGCAGCAGCAGCAGCTTATAAACTCACAGTTTTACAACACAAAGCGGAAATTACTCATTGGACAACAATGAAACCAACTCCTCGATGCTTACTTGGATATTACATATGATAGTTGTTTGTGGTATACTATATTTGTGCTGTGTGTTTGGAGTACTGTGTTTATAGCTCAGTCCACCACCACAATTTGTACCACAGAAAAATGTGAAAGTTAGTTTGTTGAAAAAAAGTTTCCTTACTCTGCCAATGCACAACCCACAACAAGTTTTCTTCCTCCTCATCCATCTTGCATTGTAGGACAGCATGTTTACATATTCTGGTGACAGTCTTGTCTTGTCCTCCTCATTTTCTGTTTTAGTACTTGGCAAACAACTGACAGTTACCAGGGATGTGCAAACTCAACAAAACATCTGTGACAGACGTGTTCCCCCAATTACCTCTATGCCGTATTCCTTTTCACACCTTCGCCTCTTGAATCAAAATGTCTATGTGCACCTCGCACCCTAAATCCATGTCAGATCATTTGTTTTGATGAATATCAATGAATTCACTCACATACAAAGGTCTCTACATGTGTGCAGGGATCTCCACATTTAGGGCAGCGTAGCTGGCTTCCCCCCTTGCCTGATCCCCCAGAGCCAGATAGTCTCTTCCCCTCGCTGATGCTTTTCTGTGAAAACACAACTACGTCAGCACATATTAAATTACAATAATACCATCTCTTCCATGTACAAAGTGGTGTGTTATACTACCATGGAGGGCACTATGGAGAGGTACAAATTAGATTAATTCTCTAAGACAGGGGTCCCTAACAGGCGGTCCGAGTCCGGACCCACACGCCATCCTATACGGACCCAGACCTATAACCAATAAATTAAGAGATTTTAAATTTTGACGGGACGCTTCTATTTTAACTGGTGCAACTTTTCAAGTCTTTCTGCCGCTGGTTTAGCTGATCAGGAAATGCACAGACCAACTGCAGAGAAGCTGCGTGTGGAGGAGACTGTTGTCAATGAGTAATGAATAATGAGTTTATTACAACAGTTGAAACTAACGTGATGGTTAATGACATCGACATCAACCAGATGCTCTTATAAAATTAAACAATTGTCTATACGTAAAACAGGAGCATCTGTGTTTCTCTGTGATAAACTTTCAGACCTTCTCACAGCAGAGTGAACAGGTGAGGGAGGAGAGGAGGGCAGACTGATCACTAATCAATCACTGATACCTTCATCCTCTCAGACTGATTAAAAAAATAAAAATGCCAAAGTTGGTGACAAACCAAACCTGGGTGTCCAAACAAATGAAGTCTTTGTGTGAAACACTGCAGAGTGTAACATCGTGCTGTTTACAGACAGTCTGCCATCAGTAGTTTGACAGAGAGACAGAGAGGGTCGTGTCTAGAAGGGAATCATAGATCTGCGAAAGATTGCGCGAGTTTGGTTATTTTAGTAGAAATAACGGACACAAATCTCGCGAGAGTTGTGCAAATAAAGAGTTACCTTCTAGACACGACCGAAAAAGGTACGCAGCTCCAAAAATAGAAAATCATGTCGTGGTGTCAATGTTTTTAATGTGGAAGTCGCCATAAATAAAACATTATTCACTGATCCACAGAGAGTCACTCAAACACTGATCACTGACCTGCTGTGATGGAAAAATACTCACATTCTTTACTTAGGTATTTTTACATTGTGGTATTAGTGTTTTTACTTAATTACAATTTAAATACTTTGCATGTTATTGTTTCCCTTTTTGAAAAATCAACATTTTTATTGCTGTTGTTGTACTTTAATGGTATTCATAGTTATTTTTTATTACTAAATATAGACCTGCAAACTCAAAAAAAAAGGTGGCATGTTGGTAAACCAGTCCCCTGTCCCCTGGGGGTCTGGGAGCGTCTGTCCTGCTCCAGAAGAAAAATGTTGTGATTTTAACATGTTAACAAAATATTCTGGTGACTGTTTAATTTAAAAGAGTTAGTTTACTCTGCTGTTTGTGGTTTCTGCAGACATTACTACCTTTACTTTTACCTTTGTACTTGAAAAGAAAAGTAAAAAGTAAAGTGAAAACAGTAAAAGTAAATCTACAGTAAAAGTAAATCTACAGTAAAAGTAAATTTACTTTACTGAGTATTTTTACTTTAGCAATTTATAGTTGTTCATTTAATAGACCTGTCTTATCTTCTCTTTTGTATATTACCATTGTTCTTAAATAAAGCAAAAGTAATAAAAGAAAAAAATGGAGAACACGCAATATTTCTTATCTGATCACTCGATTAATTGCCAGAATAATCGATAGATTATGCTTTAATTTTACTGGTTTGACCCACTTGAGATCAAATTGGGCTGTATGTGGCCCCTGAACCAAAATGAGTTTGACACCCCTGATGTAGATGTTGATACAACTACTACACTACTTCAGTATATATCACTCTAAATCATAACACAAGTTAGACATTATGATGTTCCGGACCTTTGCTTTAGGAAATTTTCTCTAACTGGACCTCTTTGAAGTTTTGTTAAATACGCCTGCTCTAAGAGATTACCTTTCCTCCATCACCACTGTCCTTTGTTGTCCCATCTTTAGAGGCGTAGCAGACTGCAGTCTCTGAAAACGACCTCACCCGTACCCGGGGAGGTAGATGAGTCTCCCGAGACCCTTGACGACTCAGAGAATACAACTGGATCCGGGAGCAGGACAGTCCTATAACAACAGCAACATTCCTTTTCACTCCTAAAAACACTGACATTTCATATTAATGACTATGCACCCATTTTTGTTCACTTATACAACACATATTACCCTGAAAAATAACTAGGCAACAAGCAAATAGCAAAATAATGCAAATTTCACAACTGCTCCAATTCGTCATGTAGCTAGACCTGAAATGAGTAGCTATGCATGTATTTTAGTAATTGATTAACCATTTCACTCAACAAAAACAGCAATCATTTTCTGGTCCCAGCTACTCAAATATGATATTTAACAATTTTCTTTGACATATATCATAGTGAACAGAGAATCTTTGACGTTTGGACTGTTGACTGGACATAAAACAAGACCTCTGAAAATGAGAACCACTGAGAGACTGAGGGCCTCTTTTGTTACAGTTACAAAGATTAATCAATCAATCTGTAAATTGAAAAAAAATAATCCTCAAATGAACTGCGACTGAAAATAGTTTTTAGTTGCAGCCCTACACATGTCACTGGGGAAGTGACCTTAATTAGTTAAGAACACATCAGATGATTCAAAAAAGCTTTGTTGCATCAGCTGACCATAGTCCAAATTATGGCAGAGCTATAAAATAAAATTATATTCATATGGTGATATTAGACTAGATTTCGCCTTAGATTTTATTTCTAATATCATTATATGGTGATATAGCATTAGTGTTGTCTTTTCTTGGTTTTAAAGCTGCATTACAGTAATGTGATGTAATTTTTTGTACTTACCAGACCACTGTATTATTTGCTTTCACAAGCTTAGTTATTATAACCACATTACTTATGATTATTTATCAAAAATCTTATTGTGTTAATATTTTATGAGAGCACCAACTGCCATCTCTACAATACTGTAACAATATTAATATTAAGGTATTTGGTCAAAAATATTGTGATATTTGATTGTGTCCTTATCGCCTAGTCCTGTCTGTTGGGTAATTTAATCAACAACGATGCATCATATTCCATAAGATCATCATATGTTTGCACTTTTTAGAATTCACGATGTATTATTTTTAGTAAAAATGTGTACATCAGGGTATATAAATATCATATCAGGAAGTGTATTTTATACATATAGATATAGATATAGATATAGATAAAGTATTTATATGTAATGTTGTGATTGCACGTTTTGTATTTTGTATTTTGTACACGCATTACGTGTGTCATCATTATACAAGCGTGACAGTCTCTGGCAGGCTAGTGTATTGGAACAAGTTAGCTTAGCTACTGCTATATAACACTACGTTGTGTTTTAGTGACGAGTTCTTCTATGTGCTGTTGCTGTTATAGCTAATTCACAGCTGTACTATTATGAAGGGCTGAGTTATGCAACAACGTTAGTTTCGCCACAGCTACTTAACATCGTAAATGACTTTTCCACCTGCTGCTGATATTAGATGACTGTCATAACAAACAGCTATCTGGGCTAGCTGGACGAGACCTACTTTGCAGGCTATAGCAAATACCACAATGTCATGCAGCTTTTGCCAGCTGGCAGGGTGGTGCATTCCCTTTCTTACCTCTGTGGGCAGTGTTTAGGAACAACCTGGCAGCCGAAGTGCACGGACAGGACATAACTCTTCTCTTGGCTCAAACTCCTGTAAATAAACCCAAAGTTAACACGGTGTACTAACGCCAAGGGGGCAGGAGGGGTTGGCTAAATTAGCGGCTAACAGACAGTAGTGGCAAACAGGAGAGGCCGGTTACGTCACTGTTAGCATTAGCTAAGCAGGTCATTTACTGGTGAAGGTGGTCACTAAGGCTGCTTATCAGTCTTTTACAAAACCACTGAAACGTATTGATTGATTGGGCTATCATGGCTAACTTCCCCATGATATCCAGCGGCAGTAATCAATGGCAAAATAAACAATGTAGCTAGCTAACTGGGTTAAATAAACGATCGTGCTTAGAAAGGAACCCGGGACCCGCTACAGATCTCGCGAGAGTGATCATATTAACCCAAAATATGACCCTTCCGTAAGCTTAACCAGGTGCCTTTTAAACCATCAGCCTATACAGATATTAACCACAGCGATGTCGTATTATAAAACAATATTAGTATGTATAACGTTCAAACTAAAAAAAAAATAACGGGTACAAATCTCGTGAGAGTTTCACAAATCAAGGGTTCCCTTTTAGGCACAACCTAAATAAACAGGTAGCTACTTAAGCTAGGCCCTAGGCAGAGCTGCCAGTGGAAATGACAAACGGACATCCAGTGTTGCACAGTCTTAAAGCTGGCTGGCTTTACCCTACGGTGTGGACACATATAAATAAGCAGCTAGCTTAACTAACGGGCAGGCACGCAAGCTAACGTGACTAGCCAAGAGCTTTCTATCATTATAACAGCAAAAGAGGAGTTAACATGTAATAAGCTTGCTGGTTTTACTCACAGGACACGATGAAATCAGTCGGGTCTGACAGCCCCTCCGAAATAACAGATTTGCTAAGTCACTGCAGCTTTTGCCCTCTTGTTTTAGTTTGACAGATCAGTGTGTCATACTAATGTCACAGTGCCTATACTGGGAAACGTTGGCTCCTTTACGCAGTTTTTTCCCAGGTGGTACAGCCAAAGTGATGTAACGCTTGCTGTTATGAACTAGGTCGGTTACCCGCTAGCTAGCTAGCCTTCCCTCTGGGTACAGTAGTTAGCAGATGAGGTTTAATCTGTGTAAACGGTGTAAGTAATATGGCGTCTGGCTTTATGTCAATGCAGTAGGAACCCATCCAGATAGTTAGAGATCTACTAATCCACAGGAGGCGTTAACGCGGACGACTGCTGATGCATTCAAATGATCCTCGTAATGTGCAGATTTCAGAGGGTTACTTATGTTGCGTTTGTGTGATCCATGTAAATAGTGGTGGAAAAGTACTAAGTTTTTTTACTCAAGTAAAATTTGTTAGAGACGGGCAGTGTTTCATTTCAAGGTATTTAAAAATATGTATTTGATCACTTTTGAGTAGTTTGTAATTTATATATTGCTGGACAGAAAAAAAAAAGTTGTCATTTGTTGTAAAATACTTAATGAGTTTGTACAGTTGATACAGTTTGTACCAATGGAGGCCAGTTTGACAACATGATTAGATAGACATAGACAGATATTTTTCACACAGTAGTGATCATTTTAGTTAAGTTTTAAATGTTTTAAACTAAATTTCTTACATATTGCTCCCCTAAGTTCACATCTATATTTAGGATACTAATGCCTAAAACAGTAGTACCCAAACTTTTTTGGACATGCACTTCTTCAGAAGCTAAAAAGAGTTCACAGCGCACAT
The DNA here is from genome assembly GCF_056507025.1 of Lutjanus erythropterus. Taxonomy (NCBI): domain Eukaryota; kingdom Metazoa; phylum Chordata; class Actinopteri; order Lutjaniformes; family Lutjanidae; genus Lutjanus; species Lutjanus erythropterus. The sequence goes on along the minus strand of NC_139329.1, from coordinate 23,091,012 downwards.
TCCACAGTTATTATCAATGATTAATTATAATTGGGGAAACAACGGATAAAAACAGAAAATAAGTTGAATTTTAGTGGTAAAATCTTAACTATGCTTTCTTTGTAGCAGAGGAACAGACAGATGATGGAGGATGGAGCTCCTCTGCATGTATTATAACAGTGAGAGTTAGGGACTGCAAAACAATCCACATAGATATACATTTCAAGTCTGGTCTCAGTGTAATTGAAGGCATTTTCTGTCCACGAAAAAAAACATCAAGGTTGTCAAGCAAACTAATGTCTATTCTTCAAGGCTAATTAAGTCTGTCTCAGAGGAAAGAAAGACACATACAACCTGGATGACACTTGTTTGCACAGTCATAGTGACTGGCTAGTTTTGTGCTAGCTAGCCCTCATTCTATTTAGAGTGCAGTAAAATAAAATAACATTTATACAAAGGGGTGGTCACTTACAAACACACATTGTTAATGGGACCCTTCAGTTAAATACTGTCAGTGACATACCGTACAATAGTTAAAAAAATGTTATTTCAACCAGAATTATAATGAAATAATATTGCAACTTTATGACTGATTCTGATTCTGAAGATAAGATAAAAAAGTAGAGTCTTATTTGTTATTTAAATTGCCAAATAAATTACCAAAAAACATCTGCTATACAGTGAAACCTGGGGCATTTGAGCCCACTGGGAGTCTGGGGCCCCAACACAGTGGCCTGTTTTGCCCAGTTGGTAATCCAGCCTTTAGGAGGCATGCTGCTTTTCTGCTGCATGTTGACAGCTGTGACTGTGAGGCCTCGTGGTCAGGTTGCTCTGCTGAGCTGCACAGCACTCAGTGGGTGTTCGTGTCCGTCTGTTCTGTGCCCAAAATGTTAGACAGCAGGAACTCACCCATGATGATGTGAAGCCTTCAGCTGAAAGCCTTTCTCATTCTTCTCTGTGTTTCTTACACCACATATCTTAAGTGTATTTCACCACACCTCACCCATCTGTATATAGAATTATTTTGACCATGAACAAGAAAAATGTATTTGAAGGATGAACACTGAGACAAATTTGGGTAAAAGATTTTGTCACGTAACACTCTCATGTGAACAGTTTTGGACTTGTCCTCTGGAAGGCGCTATAGGAGCATCAAAACAGGGACCACCAGACCAAAGAACAGTTTCTTTCACAATAAACCCCAGTAACCAGTGAATGACCTCTAACACACTATATCGTCTAACTAGGGCAGACACTTGACTTGTGCAATATACATCCACAGTAGTGCAATAGTACATTTATTACAGTGCAGTAATTACAGTTACTCTTGTGCAATAATGACATCCATACTACTGCAATAATACATATTTTCTAGTCCAAATTTCATTGTAATTATAAAATCATTTACTTATAATTCTAATATTCAAGCTTACTTTATTTACATTATTTGGCTGTGGATGTTTGCTCACTGAAGTTTTTGTTCCTCATTTATCCTCGTACATAATTATATCAAATTACACTGAAATGAAAGACCTCTCTTTTTAACTTGGCCTTTAATTTGGGGTAAGTCTGCCAGGTATCATTACTGTTTTTTTTATTGTAATCTAACTATTTCTGGTTGTTTCCTATTGACTATTTATTATTGATATTTTTACCTATTGTTATTGTTTTTTTTAAATAATTTTTAATCTGATCTTGTTTTGTTAAGTTCCTTTGTGTGTCTTTGTGTCTTCTTTTATTGGACCAACAAGGAGTAGTGTTCCTAAATGTGTTGTATTATGTACAATGACAAGAAAGACTTTATATTTTATTCTGTTTTCTATATTTTAGCGAAACCTAAAAGCTTTGTGACTGTTGCAGCTCTGTGAATCTCAACAAAGCTGTTTTTCTTCATGAAACAATGTCCACATTTCCTGCAACCATTTATCACACCTTGTTGCGTAAATCCACCATTGTGGTCTCTTGGAATTAACATGTGTATCAGTAGTCTCTTATATCAACTTGACAAAGGAGTCACATGTTTATTGCAAACAAAATCCAGTGTGATCTGTGAAATCTTTAACAGCAGTTTTCTCCTGTGTCAAAATCAGGTCACAAGAAATTTACATAAAACAAGAGAGATAAGAAAAAAAAATCCTTTATTACTCATTTTTTACCAGGTTTGCTGTTATGTTTGTCTGAGTTTAACTTTGCAGGTTCTCACACTGCTGCTGTCCCACAGATACAAAAGCTTTTTGTTGGGATAATATGACAGCATAGCCAAGATGCCGTTAGCTGGCCTTAAATCAAAACTTGCATCCCGAGGACTCTCTGTCTTTAAATCAAAGGCAAATGTGACTCTTCCGTCTTTGTCATCTGTGAAATATACCATCCCGCACACAATGAAAGCATTTCCTGCTTTAGTTGTGGGGTAGTGAGTGTTGATGAGTGACTCCACAGAGAACGTGTCGGGGTTGAGCTTCGCCACCATCGTGTGATCATTGGTATCTGCTGCAAAGATGACCCACAGTCCCGTTTCATCCACAGCAAACTTGAAATACGTTTTGGAGTTGGGGAAAAGGTAAGTCAGGTTGTGATATCTGCTGTTTTCCATGGTCAGGGTGCTTATTCTCCTGGTGTTCAGGTCAAATCTGTAAAATATTCATCAGGCATGGGAAAGTCAAGAAGGTGAGTACAAAAGTCACATCTTACATGACACAGACATGAAAAATATAAGTATGTCAGCAGTCTTGTACCTGTTTAACACAAATACTTACTTTATGAGTCTATTTTTTCCTGCGTGGTGATAGTACATTGACTTCTTGTAAACAACATGACCACAGCCCTGGTAGAATCTCCTGATGTCTATAATTTTGCTTTTATTCTGAAACGTCGAAATGTTCCTGTGCTCCGCCAAAAGTCGACCTGGGGAGGAAATGTTTCTGTGTTAAATTCACAATAACTTACAAATATCTCTGATGTATAGTAGACTTTATGGTTGATGTTTAAATCACCTGAGAAGTGGTCGGCGATCCAGTATCGACCGTCATCCAGCTGGGATGCATCAGACATCCAGGCTCCAAAAGTGCTCTGCATTTTGGTGGCTCTCTCTGAGCATCTAATAGTTTTCATACTGCACTCTAAAGGAAAGAAGATACGTACTTCGGTATTTGGAAAAAGTTGTTATCCAATAAATAGGTAATAAATCTATCTAAGCCTTACTAATAAAGGCTTTTTAACTATATCCTTGGTTTGGTGCAGGTCTGCTTGAAGTAAGCCCCGTGGCTTCCCCTTTTCTCTAGATAGATAGATAAATAGACATACAGAAATTTTGAAGGGTAATTTAACAAAATGTTCTAACCTGTTCTTGTCCAGCTCTCATCGGTTGTCACGCTGATCTTGTTGTTGGTTTTGAGTGAATCTGAAGAGTCTAAAGAAAGAGGAAATCAAAGAAAACTGTTGACTGCCAGAAAAATGACTTTTCTGGACCTTTTAACAAAATCATCATTTGAATCATATCATCAACAGCTTGGTCAATGTAAAGTGAACTGGTCAATATAACACACAATTATAATAGCCCAGCGATTGTTTCAGGGAAAGTCAATTATAGAGTCAATTATTAGCAAGTGTTCACTTTCTCATAACTGTTTGCAACACAAAGAAATGTTGCAACAACTGGAATGTTTGTGTTTGTTTAACTTTGCCCAAAAACATAAAGTTAAAAAAACAACAACACAGAAACGTGATAAACAAGGCAGTTTCTCACCATTTTTCAGGGGTGTAATGATACTGTTTCCACTGTTATTGAAGGCATCGCTCTTTTGAGCCTGGTCAACAGAGAGTGATGCTGTAAAATGAAAGGAGACATCCATAGATAAATACAGACAAAAGTGAATGTTTTTTTTATGCCATTGTTACTTGTTCATGTAATTCAAAACAGTGTGTTTCCTACCTGTTAATAATTTAACTGGTGCCTCTGTAGCATTTTCTCTTTTGGTATCTTTCAAGGTGTCATGGCTGTTGTCTGGATGAGACGATGCTGACTCTGAAAAATAAAAAAGTTTTTTTTTCCATATCTTAAAACTAGATATTGGTCAAACACTGCAGTCTCATTCCAAACTAATATTAATATAAACAAATTAATGGTGCAGCATGAGATTATCCTGAAACATCTGTAGAATAAATGAAAATGGTTGTAAACTAGATGTTATATTTGTGCCTTGACTTAACCAAACATATGTTTGCATTTCAGGGTATTAACTCACTTTATGTGTTAGTATCAGTCAGATTTTTTACAAGTCCTCTCTAATATCAAGAAATCTATGGGATTTGAAAGGGTACTGAAATTGTTGCTCACCAGATTTCTTCTCTGTGTTTTGAACTTCCTCAGAGACGGTCACATAAAAACCATCTCTGTCTTCATGAGCTGAATGTGGTGTTGTTGGTAACGCTGAGAAAGAAATGTGAGATTTAAAAGATGAGTGATGAGAAGTTAAGATCAAATCTGTGTGTAAGAACGTTTCATAAATGAGTCCTACATGATAATAATTTAACTGGCGTCTCCGTAACACCCTCTGTGCTGGTTTCAATCCACGTGTTAGGTCTGTAGTCTGGACGAGGCGAAACTGACTCTGTAGAAAACACATCAGAATTTCTGATAAACTGATCCAGGCAGCATGTGGTGATACAGCCTCATTTCATGCTTTTATTGTATGATATATGACCATTTACCACTTTTAACGGGTGTATCGTTGTTGTTTCTGCTGCCATGTTTCCGGTCACTGTTGTGAATCTGATCTGGAGGAAGTAGAGCTGTAGAATGAAACGAAACAAATATTAATGTTGTTGCAGGGCAGCACCTTTAATCAATGTACAAGAGACTTTTACTCATCATTACAAACACAGTTAATACCTGTTAATATTTGAACTGGTGCCTCTGTAATATTCTCAGTGTCGGTATCATTCAGTGTGTCCTCTGAATGAACTGACGCTAAAAGATAAAAGGAAAACAGGAACCGGGGTAAACATGTTTTTAACCAGATTAGGTCTGTCAGTAATGTCTTCCCAACACTCAGAACAGCTTCTTACCAGATTCTGTACGTGTTTCTGGATGTTTTTTAGACTCAGTAACTTTCGGTACATTTCTGCTATCATAGGCTGAATCTGGTGTTGGTGATTCTGTGGAAAGAAAAATGACATGTGATGCTGATATTAAATGTTGTCCAAACCTGAAGTCTTAAATTATAAACAGTATCATAAAAATCAGTAGCTCATATAATGTATTCCGTATATTACTTTACTTTGAAGCTTAAGATCACAAAGTTAACTCAACAGTTTTTCTCCAGTTTCCGTTTGTTGTCAAATTTAGCTTATTGTTGTTCTGGGATGAATACGAGGAGTGTTATAAATTAAAAACAAAAAAGAAAAAAATTAATTAAAGGGATTCTGAAATTGTTGCTCACCAGATTTCTTCTTTGTATTTTGACTTTTCTCAGAGTTGGTCACATGAAAAACATCTGCGGCTTCATGTGGTGGATGTGATGTTGGAGATGCTGTGAGAAAGAAAGGCGAGACTCAAAGAGCATGAAGTTCAGATCTGAAGATCAGATTTTATTCAATCAATTCTTGGGCTATTAATCGGCCCCACCAGGAACTTGCGATGTTGCAATCACATCATTTTACGCAAATTTAACCAATACCTGTGAATTCTGCACAACCTTGCAATTTTGACCAAAACTAATCATTGTAGTTCCACCAGTCATAGCAGTCTCCCATGCAAACATCATACATGTACATCTCAATGAACTCAATGCTTTATTACTTGGTATTTTTTGTATTTATATTTTTTTATTTTGTTATCGGTACTGAAAAGAACACAAACTTTTTAACTGTTATTGGTATTTATTAATGCTCTGTGCACTTGTATTATATCATTTTGTGCTTGCTGTTTTGACTGAGTTTGAGTTCCAAAAATATTTCTCTTTTCTGTGTAATTCCCCAGGTTCACGTCTTCATTTACAAAGAACAAGTATTTTGTTAGAATTTTTGTAATGCTAAGCCTTTTTGGTGAAGTTACTCAATTCTCGCTTGGTCTAATAGTTTCATTGCAAAAAATGCCTAGAAACATTGCAACATGTATCTAAATTTTTTAGAAAAGCTGTTGTGAAATTGGGCATTTTAGGCTGCAACAGTCCTAAAAAAAAGCCTCTGAAATCCAGGAAGGACTGATTTTCTCACTTTATGAGTTAATGTAGGTCATATTTTTACATTGCTTTCTATACTAGGAAGGTCTGTGGGATGTAAAAGGGTACTGAAACTGTTGCTCACCGGATTTCTTCTCTGCGTTTTGAACTTCCTCAGAGACGGTCGCATGAAAAACATCTGTGGCTTCAAGAGGTGGATGCGGTGTTGGTGACACTGTGGAAAGAAAGGTGAGATTTAAAAAGATGGGAACAGTATGAAGTTGAGATCAAATGTGTGTGGCGTCCCAGTGGCGCAGTTACAAGCTGTCCTGTCCAATAAAGGCTCAAATCCCAAAAATAAAATATGTGTGTGCATACATTTAAGGTATTTCCTACCTGTTAATATTTCTGTTGGTCCCTCTGTTGAGTCATAGTTGAAGTCTTTATGAAATGACTCTAAAACATAAAAGGTACTGAGTTTAACATGTTGCTGCATGTAATGAAAATATACTTTATTCTACATATCCTGCGTTCTGCAGAACACCAGCTGAATAAGTGCCTAAGGATGAATTTAGGAATCTCACCCCACCTTGAGTATATCTATTTTATCCTACTCTATGTTTCTACTTGACTACATTTAAGAGGAATATACTGCACTTTTAATTTTCACTACATCTATATAACAGCTACAGTGGCTACTTTTCAAATTAAGAGCTCATATGAAAACATAAATGAATGCACTTTCCCTCTAGACTTCTGACATGGTTTCATTTCAGTTAATTAAAAAAATACAAAGATTACAGAAAAAGTCCAAAAATGGAAACAGATCTATCAGAACTTTGTTTTCTCTTCTTTGCTCCCATATCAATTATTTCACAGCTCCTCAGAGGAGCCTGAACCCTGAATTGGGAACCACTGGACTTTACTGAACTACCAAAAAGTTCCAGTAGTTAAAACCAGCAACAATAAAATGCTGCTTACACATTCATGCATCAGTAATAATGATGTAATAATGTCACATACTGGGTAATACTAATGAGTAACAGGGGGCATTTTTCTGCAGTACTTTTTCCTTTTGATATTTTAAGTACATTTCACACATAATATTTCAGTACTTCAACTTCATTTAATTATGAATGCAGGACTTTTACTTGTAATGGAGTATTTTTACATAGTTGTTATTAGTACTTTTACTTAAGTAAAGGATTTGAATACTTTTTCCACCACTGATTGTTTCAAAGTCTTAATATGAAACTCTTCTCTGCTAGATTGCAAGAGATTACATAAATTTGATTGGCTACACATGATTTAATTTCCTTGTACTTGACCATGCCAAAACCTAACTCTCTGCAAACACAATTCTGTTATTGAATTTTCATGTCAGTGTTTCAGGGTATTAACTCGCTTTATGAGCTACACTTTCTAATATTATGAAAGTCTATGAGATTAAAAGGGCAGTGAAATTGTTGCTCAGCAGATTCCTTACCTATGTTCTGAACTATCTCAGAGGTGGTCACATGAAAAACATCTGCGGTTTCATAAGCTGGATGTGGTGTTGGTAACACTGTGAGAAAGAAAGGTGAGATTTAAAAAGATCAAATCTGTGCATACAAACATTTCATGAATGAGATCCACTATTTCCTACTTGATAATAATTTTATTTAGCCTGGGTTCAGACCTTTGATTCTGCCCACTCCACTGAGCAGGCTCTTTCTCTGAATGTGGACATGAAACGTATTTAATGAACAATTCAGTCTGACATCAGGCCAAATTTTTATTGGTGGACTCAGGGTGTTGTGGCTGAAATTCTTCATGAACTGACAATAAAAACTAAAAGAAAAAAAAGTACTTCTTGTGACTGTTGTGACCTGCAGAATGAACTGTTGAGGAATCTTGGGTCAGTTGCACCATACTGAGAACCACTGAAAAACATTTTTTCTTGAGGTGTGTCTTGAATGTTTTTCTGACTTTGTATCATGACACAAGAACATGTTACTTTACATCACAAATAGAGAGAAAAAAAAATGTATATTAGACGTTTATTGTTTCCAGCAGTGAAAAGTAACTAAATACATATACTCAAGTACTGTACTTAAGCACAACAGTGATGTCCATTTGATGCCACTTTATAGTCCTACTTTACTACATTTAAGAGGGATAGATTGCAGATAGTTACTGTTTATGTGGTAATACTAGTCATATTTTACATGGATTTCTAATATTAACAAATTATGTGGGATTAAAAGGGGACTGAAATGGTTTCTTACCAGACTTTTCAGAGTCGGTCACATCAAAAACATCTGTGGCTTCATGAGCTGTATGTAGTGTTGGTAACACTGTGGGAAAGAAAGGTGAGATATACAAAGATGAGCAATGAGAAGTTAAAATCAAATCTGTGCTTACAAACATTTCACGAATGAGTACCAATATCTTCTACCTGGTAATAATTTAACTGGTGTCTCTGTAACGTCCTCTGTGCTGGTTTCCATCCATGTGTCAGGTCTGTAGACTGGACGAGGCGAAACTGAGTCTGTCGGAAACAAAAGAGAACTTAGATAAACATTTATTTATAAACACTGAACCAGGCAAGGTGTGGTGAAACAGTCTCATTCATTGTCCTGAAACAACTGTAGAATTAATTAAAAATACTCTTCCTGCCACTAAAACTAGATTTACTAGATAACTAGATTCATGCCTTGCATAATAAGACCTGCATAAGCAGACAAAAAAATCAGTGAGAAGGTAAGCTACTTTTATATAGTTATTCTTAATGTCTGCCACCAGGTCGGATTCTCCTTGAAGTCGCACGAAACAAGTCCGTGTTTACATTTTTTCAGGCAAAGTTACAGTGAGTTATTTTTGTCTGCAGGGGCCTGAAAAATCAACAAAATATAAAAATTCCTTGTGGCAGCTTTAACTAAACATGCATATGAATTTTACAATACTGATACCAAATGTAGTATGTACCGCTGACCATTTCTTACCACTTTTCATGGGTGTATCATTAATATTGCTGCTGCCATTGAAGGCGTCACTGTTGTGAATCGGGTCTGCAGAAAATAGAGCTGTAGAACGAAACCAGACAAATACTGATGTTGAAGGGCGACACCTCTGATTATGATACAAGAGATTTTTACTTATGATTTAAACACAGTTAATACCTGTAAAAAAATTATACAGTGGCTCTATAAAACTCCCTGTCTTGGTATCGTTCTGGGTGTCCTCGCTGTACTCCGGAGGAACAGATACCAACTCTAGAAAGTAAAGGAAAAAGTACTGAGTTAAGAATGTTTTTATGTAATCAGAACAAGGTCTGTCAATGGTGTCAAAACGGTTCATTACCAGAGTCCACACTAGTTTCTTGAAGTTTTTTAGAGTCGGTAACTTTCAGTATATCACTGTTATCATCCTGATCTGGTGTTGGTGATTCTGAAAGAAAGAAACATGACATGATACAGACTGAAGTCTTCAGTTACAAACAGCTTGCCATAAAAGTAACTGACTCATTTAATTTATTGGCATGTATTTTTATTTTGAAAGTTTACTCACCAGTTTTTCTCAATTTTTCATTGCTAGTTAAATTTAGCTTGCTGTTATTCTGGAGTGAGTGTGAAGAGTCTAAAGAAATAATAATAAAAGAAGACTTAAATCAAATCTCCACACTTCTCCCATCATATAATCACATTTAGTTCTAACAGTGTCATTGATTACCAGATTCCAAACTTGGGTTCCACAGTTTATCAGACTCAGTAACATTCAGTACTTTTCTGTTGTCATTGACCGTATTTGATGTTGATGATTCTGTGGAAATGAAGATGTGATTCAAGTTGAGGAGTCAATACAGACATCATGTTATAACATTAATTAGAAACCTGAAGACAAAAGTCACAAACAGTCTGTAATCTAAATTATTAACTTATTATTAAGATTTATAAACATTGCAAATTCTGAATTTCTTCCTACCAGGCTTTTTAATTGCGGAGCTGCTGATGTTTTCTGTGTCTGTTTCACTGAGGGCCTCCTTGTTCAGAACAGGAGATGAATCTGAATATGAAGAATAAGAGTAGAAATGGAGGGTTAACTTGTTCTAACTTTAAATCTATAACTACTAATCACAGTGCACAGGAAAAGTCAATTATTAAACCAAAAGAAAAAAAAAACTTGACCATTAAAATGTTTATAGCAAGGTCTGAAACCTTCATGGTGAGGAATAAAATTCACAGGCAATTTAAATGAAAACTAACTGAATAACATGTTATGTAACAAATACTAGTAGTTGTCTGATATGGGTTTTTCATTAACCAGTGCCAATGTCGATATTTAGAGAGCACAGCAGCCGATGGTTGATATATAATGTAGACACTGAAAGAAGGAAAAGTTGTGTATGATGCCTTTATTCCCTGCACATTACAGTGTAATACCTTGATTCTGAAACTATGGTATCACTGCTGGTACTTGAGCTCCCTCTAGTGGTACACTGAGGAATCTCCTATAATCTTAAAAATGAAGTAAATTAATTTATGAACAAATAATCAAAATGCTATAAAATGTCAAATGAAAATACTTCAGCTATGAGATTGCTGAGATGCAATTTAAACAAGGTTTTGTCTTTCTTTTGGTATTTTTGTTTTAGTATCGGCCTGCTATGTAGCAGACATTTTTGTTTATCAGCACTGTGAGCAGCCAATATTGATTATCTCAAAGTGCCAGATAATCTGCCTGATTAATCGATCACTAAACACAACCATGTCACAGTAAAAATGACTGTTTGTAGATGATGATTCTGTAGAGATGTACTCACCCATCAGCAGGTTGGTTTGATGGATGTGTTCGCTGACAGTCGAGTTTCTCACTTCATTAACGAGAAAACAAGCGGGACAGGGTGGACCACGTGGGCCTGGTGGACCTGGTGGACCCCTCGGACCCGGAGGACCTTCAGATATACATATACAGTAGACACAAGTCAGACATGTCAAACTGACAGAACAAACAACACTGCTGGTCAGTGATATACGCTGTTTACAAAAACAACAATTTCATCATTACTGCATGTATCATGTGTGACATTTTGTTTTAAATTAGGCAAATGACATGACCTCATATGTTTTCTTTTTGTTTTTTGTCCTTAATCTGTTTTCTTGTTTACTATCCCTACAATGTGAAAAATAGATAAATAAAAAAATAAATTTGCTGCGTGTCATTGCCCCTCTCTCTACCATCTTTCCTGTCATATGTTCAGCTGTCCTATCCAAATAAAAGCAAAAGCCCAAAAAATAATCTTAAAAAAATACAAAAACTTTTTTTTTTTCATCTAAAGTTTGAGAAAATAATAGATTTCAACAAAAAATAACAGGGGAATAGTTCACAAAAGTTGTGGTTCAGTTTGTTTATTACATCCCACAACAGCATAATATGTTGAACAAAACATAGTGGACATATGGATAGTCTTGAAGGGACAGTTCACCCCAAAATCAGTCTTTGAGATGTCTGCCTTCTCTTTGATATATTTCATTTCTATTAGAAACAAAGTGGTTCTGGTAGATTGTACTACAGTAAGAAAGTAGTTCCTACATGACACTGCTCACAACATGGTCTGTGGATTATCTTGAGTAACCGGGACATGATTTTTGGAAAGAGACAGTTGTGTTTTCTGGTACTTGGAGCAACACAGGACTTGTGCTTTTTAGTGTCATTATATTTGAGAGAAAGCAGAAATCTGTACGACTGATTTCACCAGCAGGTTAAATGAGTTTGTCAACTAAGAAAAATAAAAACATATTTTGTTAAATCGAATTCTCAGATGCAAACTCGAATAAATATTGCATGCAGTCTGAGTGACTTTGTGTGACGTAATGGTTCTTCTCTGTTAATCACATTAAACAGATCAGGTTTTAGGATGTTGTCGTCTCTCACCCTCAATGAGAATGTCATTGTAGGTTTCGCCTTTCAGTCGCAGAGGCCCAGGGTCTCCTTTAGGTCCTGGTTCTCCTTTTTCACCAGGGGGTCCTAGTCAGTGACAGATGTCATCATTAGTTTAACCCACTGAGTCAAAAAACAAAAATCCAAGCTAAAACAGAATAGATCATGTGTTAAAGGATCAGTGTGAAGGATTTAGTGTCATCTGGTGGTGAGCATTCAGACTGCAAACACCTCACTTGACCCTCCTCTTCCAAACGCGGAGGGGAACTTTTTGTGGGCATGAAATGAAAAATGTGAAAAGTTGTATCTAGAGCCGGTGTTTGTTTTGGCGAATGGCGAACAACAGGAATGTCAGCAAGTCAGAATTTGGTCTTAACTAAAAATACAGTTACTGCATTTTGTCTTTGTGAAGGCAGTACACACCTGAAGTATCATGACTGCATCTTAAAGGGTAATGTTATTATTGTTAGGCAAAATCTGTCAACAGACATATAAACACTTGGCAAAGTACTCGAAACCACTCCTGTGGAAGTTCCTGCCACAGTAGTCAACATGTCTCCAGGATCACATTTTGCCATTACGACACACACACACACACACACACACACACAACTCACAAGGTGAAAACAGTCAACACCAGCTCACATGCTGTCGGGGTTAGTAACCACCAAGATTCAGTCCAGTAAACATTTTCCAGCTGAATCAATCTTCTCCTATTCATTTTTAATGCGACAGCTACACACAAAGTCTCTTGTAGATGAGTGGGCTTCTCATGTTATGTAACGACGGCTGAACAATGGAAGACTGTTTGAAACTTGTGAATGACTTCTGTCTCTGCGTGTATTTGTCCGATCTGGTACACGTTTCATCTCTGGAGTTAGTCAGCAGGGAGGGGTTCACGGATTTATAAGGCACAACAAATCTCTCACCTCTTCTCCCTCGTCTCCCCTCCGGCCCCGGCGCACCCTTTGGTCCCGGTGAACCAGCTCTACCAGGTAAACCTAAAATGCAAAAGTACCATGACTGTAGCAACAAAGTCAGCTCAGTTAAAGTAATTAATGCAGCTAATCAAAGTGCCTGTTTTTACCTGGTGGTCCAGGTGGACCTGTGGAAAATAAATGGAACATTTAACACAAATCAAATACAGAAGAAGGAGCAGAAACCAAAAAGTGCTGTTACGGAGAATATTTATGAAGTGCACCTGTTAAACAAATTCCTTTGGAGCTGTTACAGAGATCTGTGAAGGCTTTGACCTGAAATAAAGAAAAACAGAAAGAAACACAGGTGAAGACAGTGTTGATAGGAACTACACCTGGAACATCTGGAAGCTTTCTGAAGTTACAGTTCGGTGTTTAAATCACTTGGACAAAAACATTTTCCTTTCCTGTGAGACGTCATGTCATATGTGATTTAAGAGATGATTACAGCTCTTTTAACTTCACATTATTCCCATTAATATGATCATGTGACTGCTTCAGAGTGCACGTACATGCATGTGAGTGTGCGTGTGTGATCAAAGGATGTGCATCTTGTCCACAGCTGATCTCTAATATTACTGAACCAATCAGTCTATTTTTTTGTGCACTTTCATGACTGTTTGCTAAATGGCTTCTGTGATTCTGACTTCTTGAAAACCTTTTTTTGTTGTTTTTTTGATGGCTTCACACTGGCACCAGCCGTGCCCACAGGCATTGAACGTGATATCTCAAGAAAGCCTGGAAGGAATTTCTTCAAACTTGGCACAAATGGACTATAGGATGGACTGATTAGATCTAGATGGTTAAAGGTCAAAGGTGAAGGTTACCATGACCTCACTAAACACCTTTTGGCCATAACTCAAGAATTTATAGACTATTTATATCAAAAGGTCAAAGGTCAACTTCACATTGACATCATAATGTTCAGCTCTTCATCAGTCCTCTGTGCTCCTCTGTAAAAATAGCCTATACATGTTTCTCACACAAAATTACTCACTGGAATCTGTACAGCGATAATTTCTATTTTGCCAAAATTACACTTGAAACCTTTTATTACTTTACTAAAGACTTGATTACATACATTATTTGAGTCTGGACAGATGTGGATGTAAGCTGCAACTTGACCAGTTGGTGGAGACAAACAACTGCAACGCAGTAATTCTATTTTTTGACTGTTTTATACGACCATTGACAGCTGATTTTTCAGTCTTCTTAACCGGCTCCTAGGGGCCACAAGTGATCAACAACTGCTTCAGTTTGAAGCCTTGTTTCAGTTAGGGACAACATAGGTGGAGGTCACATTATTGATGGCAGAACTTTGCAAATTTCTGCTGGTTGTATCGGGCAGGTGTGGTGGCACTGCAGTAGGTGCTTCAACATCTGATCTGCACTCTACTGAGTGCACTCCTCTAGTTTAGGAAGAGATAAATTGAATAAGGTGGCTGTCAACAATTTTGATAATGCTGGTTTTGTCAGTGTTCTTAATAAATTGAATTAGGGCTGCAAACATAATTGAAATCTGCAATATCCAAATCTCAGAAGCTGCAATTTTTTTGATAAAGGAAAAATGTGTGACAAAACAGCATTATAATGAAGTAGTGTAGTGCTACAAAGATGATCTAGCCAACAAATTTTGTTCTCCGCGTTTAAGAAAACCTGTTTGTTTGGCACAGACCTCAACGAATGTTACATCATCATAATTTTTTTTTTCTGTGGAAATGAAAATTATAATGCAAACATGTTCATTCCAACTAATCGTGAATCATATTGCAATTGCAATATTGTGCGGCCCTAAATGGACTATTTTCAGGTTTGTGACTGTTCATTTGACAGATGAGTGTATTCTGGGAGCTTGTGTTTATTTTGGTAAAGTACTTGTGTATCACTGGCAATTGTGTTGTCAAGAAATACAGTAGCACCCTCAGGAGAAATGCCAGTTCCCAGCAGATGTGATTACAGTTGAGGGAGGAGCAGTCACAGTCACGCTCCACTGCTGACTGATCCAGGAAACATTGAGTGGAAAACCAAACTTCTCCTCAATCTCTGCAGCAGACTCTTGGATTCTTTGCATGCTTCATATCCCAGAAGGGGACAAGAGGAGGAAATGTTTCTATTAAACGTGACAGAGTTGCTGATTGCTCCCCTGTTCTCAGTAATCATAACATAATGAGAAATTTATAAATCTTTTCATACATTTGTTTTTCATAGAAGTGCAACAAGCAGTCATAAAAGTGGTGTCTTACAGGAACCATGGAGTAAGTCATGAGCATCAGCGTGTCCCTATCCTCTTGGATTTGTGTTGGAGCCTCCTCCTGATGTCTTCTGCTGCGGTGGAGCTTCTTCAGCGTTCCAGCCTCTGCAGGGTCCACCGTCAGGATCTTTGCCTGCAGCCTGTAGCTCTGTGAGAGCTCCTGCATCTGGGCATCCAACCTGAGCAGCTCTTCTGTCAGCTCTCTCTGTCGTACCAGCAGGAACACCAAACCTGCTGAGCTGAGGAGCAGCAGCGCACACATCCCCACCAGCAGCAGAATAACTCCACTCCTCTCCTGCATGTTTGTATCCTGCTCCTCCGCTGCAGACGAATGATCTGCGCTCTGAAATTCACAAGCATATACAGCAGCAGCGCATAACTGAACACCTGCCAGCAGATGAGACGTCAGAGGGGAACTACGCCGTGAGCTGTTAGAGAGGAATAAACATGTCAAAATCTGTCTGTAAGTACAGCAGGGACCACGTGATGCATTGCACAACAACATGCATCTGGGAAACAGTTAAGATGTAATAGGCCTTACTTGATTTAGCCGCTAATGGACATATTTCCAGAGTGACATGTCCTGCAGACAGTGTAGTGCTTCTCATCAGTCTGCTGCTTTTCGTCTCAATATTGTCACCAATCATCCTACACAAAATTACATGGAAGTGGAATAAACAAGTTGTGAACAAGGGGAACATTATTTGGATCCACAAAAGAGCTCTCAGAGCGCTTTCAGTAAAAGCCTGTGGGTGTGTAGATGTGCGTGTGAGTGCTGAAATCTCCTTTTAATAAATGGCTTTTTATATTTCTTTATTTATTGCATTATGCATTTCCAAATATAGTATAATGGTTATTTCTCCACTTGCATTGGTGGATAAGTAACATTTCCATGTCTACATTTTCCAAGAAGTTCTAATTATCCAGTTTAATCTCTGCTACAACAAGGAAAAGCATGTTTTTCAGCCAACTTGGGATAAAAGCTCCAACCTAAACCCTGAAATGTGAGGCCAGCATCTCAATCAACAGCATACCAGCCATTCATGGGTGCTGAGCTTGAAGGACAGCTCATTATAAACATTTTAATGTTGCATCCATGCCCTTTCCCCCCCTGTATAGATTGACAATTTCAAGACTTTTAATTATAAAGATGACATTCTCTTTTTTCCCTCTCCTGCCTTTCTTTAACTGCTGGGTAAATCCCTGCTCCCTTTGACACAGGTCAGTCTGACCCAGCAGACTAATTTCCCGTTGAAAAGCCTCCTTTCTTCATGAATCAGACAGCATGGTTTCTTTCTTTTGAACAAAGCTAAATGTGAAGTGAGCCAGTCTAAAAAAAATAATACAGAATGCAACTGAAGAAAGACCTGCAGGTTTTGCAAAAAACACTTTTGTTCTGTTTTGTGTTTTAGATGAGCACTGTTATGGGGCTGATCATATAATGGTACTTGTAAACCCAAAGTGGCAGTGTTCCTAAGCAACCGGTGTAGTGAAGGTTCAGCCGAAGAGGATTTATAAACACTCGAATCGCTGTGATTCATTTGGTCGGTGAATGGTTCTCATCTTTAAAACCAGCGGAGGAAGCTCCGCATCTCTTCAAACTGCACTCTAACTTATCAGGAGGAGGACAGAACGAGACAAGCAGGTACAACTCTTTGATGATTTGTTAATGAAGAATTTAAAAATGCTTGAAATTCAGAAATTCTGCTTTAATGTTTTAAATGTGTAAAAATATCTAAATATATATATATATATATATATATATATATATATATATTTATATATATATATATATACATATATATAATAAGCATGCATCATGTTGAAAAATCATTAACCTGCTTCCTGCATTGAGAGACTGTGTTAGCTGTTAAACTGTGGTCAAACAAAAATCTGAGTTATGAAATTTAATTGAAACTTCAACTCTAAGTCTCATGAATCTCTATCCATGGTCTTTATCTGTCGCAATTATTTCTTTACAGTTAAATCAGAAAAAATAAGCCTTTACACTTTACAACTCATTGGTAATTTAATTAATTAATTAAAGTAAGTGGATCATACAAAATAGTGAGTCCTCTTCAATGTATGAAAAAGTGTTATACCTTGTTCATAAATGTTTACTGATGAAGAGTCTACAACCTACTTATACAAAATGTATAAATCATTTATAAGGGCAGTCCTATTGTGTAGCTAATATCTACTGTATGGAGTATGATGAACTTATTACACAAAGAAGTGAATAATCTGTCCCCCACCTTTAACACTGACTGTAGTGAGATATTATATGTGGAATCCTGTGACACTACGATGATACAAACAGTTCATCATAAAGCTTTATAGAGGTGTATTTTGGTTTAATGAGTCCCAGAGTTACATCTGAGCACTGAAGGACCAGAGAATTAAAGGGATGAAAATGAACACCGCCCACTGATGTTCATGATGTTCAGATGTGTCAAAGTTCATCTGTTTCATTGTAATAAATGGATGAATTTGTCTTTTTAAAGGAGACAGGAGTTTTTGGAGCACAGGTGTGCAGGTGTTGTAGTTATGAATGAGATGCTGCCGCTGGAGACGCTCACCGTCGGCTCCATGGTGGTTGATACAGCGTCTGAAATCACCGTCCCTCTGCTTCTGCTGCTGCTGCTGCTGCTGCTGCTCCTCACAGCCTGGAGCCAAACACACCGGCCACATATACCAGGTCAGAGACTTCAGCCACACTCATAAAACATAGATTTGACTTATAATGAATTATAACCTCAAGAGTCTTATGGATGCTCTTGACTAGTTATAAATAGAGTGACCAGGTCGCAACAAACCAAATGTGGGACAAAGAATATGTGAATATGGAATACATATTACAATTCACAGGAAATAATCAGCTCCAAAAATGTGACTTAAGGAAAAAGGTTGGGAACCACTGCCAGAAATCATAACCTTTTTCTTTCTACCAGGTCCTTCCTTCTTAGCAGGACTCGGCCCGATCCTGTCCTACAGCAGATTCATCTGGATGGGGATTGGAACAGCGAGCAACTACTACAACAACAAATATGGCAGCATTGTGCGGGTCTGGATTAATGGAGAGGAGACCCTCATTCTGAGCCGGCAAGTCTTATGAGATAAAACTCTTTACACTCATAATTTATCCAATGATTCTTTGTTAAGTCAAATCTACTCCTGCTCTTGCAGGTCGTCAGCAGTGTATCACGTTCTGCGGAGCGCCCACTACACAGCCAGATTTGGGAGCAAAATAGGGCTGGAGTGTATCGGCATGGAAGGGAAGGGGATCATTTTCAATAGTGATATTTCACTCTGGAAAAAAGTGAGGATGTATTTTTCTAAAGGTGAGAAATTACGGTCACAGAGAGTATATAAATAAAATAAATAATAAAGCCAATACATATATATATATATATATATATATATATATATATATAATATACAACAATTTGAGAACATATTCCACTACAGCAGACTTAAACATCAATATACCTTTGAAATTCCCCACAGGGAACTTCAGATTTTCAAGTTGGCAGTGTTAGCATCATTAACTCTTTCAGGAGTGAACAACATTCATGTTAGTTTGGTAACAAGCTGATTCATTCACTTCACCATTCACCAAAAACATGAACATGTTCAATAATCTTTAATCTGTTGCACAGCACTGGCAGTAGAGATGTCTACCTTTTCTAAAATAGAGCTAGATGGCACCCGGGTTGTGGTCCTTGAAGCACCAAAACATACATTTGAAAAACTAAACAGCAGTAACTATTTCCAGAAATCATCACATCGTTGCTCAAGATAATCCAATGCCCTACCACTTTCTTTCTGTGATGTAAAGAAAACAGTTAAATAGTTTCCCACATACATTTCTCACAGCAACCTTTGTAGATTATCTTGACTAATCGGGTTATGATCTCTGGAAAGCAACATTGCTGTTGAGTTGTATTTTTAGCACTGTAAAGCCAAGAGCCATCTAGGTCCATTATTTTGGAGAGAAGGCAGAAATCTCTACTTCAAAACACTGCACCTCACACCAAAACAAGATGGATAAATAGCACTGCAGGCCAGAGGAAAAAATATATTTTTGATTTTGGGGCGAACTATCTCTTTAACAAGCTAACAAAAATAAGTTGCACTTCTGTGAATGGAAGTCTTGCAATAACTGAAACACTGCATCATCACATTTGAATTACTGTAGAGTTTCATGGTTGTTTTACAGCTCTGACGGGCCCTGGTCTCCAGAGGACGGTGGGAATCTGTGTGAGCTCCACAGCCAAACACCTGGACCGCCTGCATGAGATGACGGACTCCTCCGGACATGTGGACTCTCTCAATCTGCTGAGAGCCGTCGTGGTTGACATCTCCAACAGACTTTTCCTCAGGGTGCCGCTCGATGGTCAGCTGCATTTTCACTAAATCATATCTGCAGTGTTTGCACAGACGCCCACAGCTCATAATTCTGTTTTTCTGCTCCTCGTAACTCAGAAAAAGACTTGCTGATGAAAATCCAAAACTACTTTGAGACTTGGCAAACTGTTCTAATAAAGCCTGATATATTCTTCAAGATTGGATGGCTGTACAACAAGCATAAGAGAGCAGCGTAAGATTCTCACATGTCACAGTATTTCGATATTTGGATTGTGATTTCTGCAGGCTAATCTTTATGTTGCTTTTTGCCCCAACAGCCAAGAGCTGCAAGATGTGATGGAGAGCCTTCTTGAGATTAAAAGAAAGATTATAAATGAGTCAGAGAAGCTGGATGATGATCTTGACTTTGCAACAGAGCTCATCTTTGCTCAGGTTTGTCTCTTCTGATAAATATACTCCTGTGTCACAGAGCAGATGTTATAGTTGGGTCATCTCAAGCAATTCTGTGACTGGAAAGTGGAGGTTTGTTTCTCTGCGGATTTGTCATCTATGAAGCTTAAAAAACAAATTTAGCCCTCATGTCTTAACAAAAATGCAGACTCATTTTGTGAGAAATAATGTGAAAAATAATCATTTCTTATTATTGATTGTAGTTTTTCATGATTTAACCTATTTCCAAGATCCACCCATTTTTTAGATCCAGAAGGATCAAGTCAGTGGCCATTTGGATTTTTTTTTGCTGTGTTCTGCATACCTTATTTTTTCTCTTGAACAGAACCATGGAGAGCTGTCAGCAGATAACGTCCGGCAGTGCGTGCTGGAGATGGTGATTGCAGCTCCTGACACACTTTCCATCAGCCTCTTCTTCATGCTGATGCTGCTGAAGCAGAACCCAGACGTAGAACTGAAGATAGTGGAGGAGATGAACACGGTCTTGAGTAAGTACGTTTTAATTTCAGTTTCACTCTATGACAGCTGGAAATTAAAGTATTCTAAACAATCCATGAAAGCTGCATTTTACTTTTTAGGTGATAAACGGCCTGAAAACATTGATTATCAGAGCTTGAAAGTGCTGGAGAGTTTCATCAACGAGTCTTTAAGGTTTCATCCTGTGGTTGATTTCACGATGAGAAAAGCTCTGGAGGATGACACCATTGAAGGAACTAAAATTACAAAAGGAACCAACATCATTCTCAACATCGGTCTCATGCATAAGACTGAATTCTTCCCTAAACCCAAAGAGTTCAGCCTGAGTAACTTTGACAAAACAGTAAGTTGTGCAACTACAGAAGGGTCCTGCTGCCACACCAGAAAAAACATTAATAGTATCATATTACAATGTGAAAAGTATACTTTTAGAATGAGGTATTTTCATATTATTATGGCATAAAAACTTATCATGTTATAAGAAGAACGTTTCCATTATAAAAATATGCTATTTATCTTGTTATGACGTGAAAAGTCTGTCATAACAAGATGTTTTCCTGTTATGACAAGATAATTTCACAAGAAAATGTTCTTAATATAATAATTATCTTGTCATAAATGAATGAAAAGTTTTTTTATTATAACAAGGTGTTTTTCAGATCATAAGATATTTTCCTGTTACAAGATATTTACATGTTACTTCAACATAAAAAGTTAATGTGTTCTAACAAGAAACTTTTATAACTAAACTAAAACATTATATGTTTTATCATGATCCATATCTTATTTTTATTTGACATTAAATAATAAAAAGTTCCAATGTGGTTAGTTTGTATATTGACTTGTAATAGTGTTACAACATGAAAGATGTTAATAATATTGCCAATATTACTTGCAATGTCTTGCCATTACTTCTTTTTCTATTTCAGTTTACTTTATTTATTTTTATTTTATTGCTATTTTATTAGGCACAGGGTTTTGCATTTACTCCTTATACACTTTAAATTTTATATTTAACTTTACATTTAATACTCTTTTGTTATTATTCTTATATTACTGTAATTTTGGAGAAATCTCTGGTATGAATTTCGATTGGGATCAATAAAAGCTCTATCTTATCTCATCAATAAACTTTTCACATTATAGTGTGACACTGATCCACTTTTCTTTATGCAACAATATGTGGCTGTAGAAACACAAACCAACAGTTGAGTCTTTACCTCCTGTGTTTGCCAGGTGCCCAGTCGTTTCTTCCAGCCCTTCGGCTGCGGGCCTCGCTCCTGCGTGGGCAAGCACATCGCCATGGTGATGATGAAGGCCATCCTGGTCACTCTGTTGTCTCGTTACACTGTGTGTCCTCGTCAAGGCTGCACCCTCAACAGCATCAGACAGACCAACGACCTGTCGCAGCAGCCTGTGGAGGACGAGCACAGCCTGGCCATGCGCTTCATCCCTCGAACAACAACAACACAACCTCCACACAGACAGCAGCACAGTCAGCACTGAGACACAGTGGTTACACTTTGGTGGAAACTATTTAGTTTAACTATGTAGCTGATAGAGTGAAGAAGACAGGCCTGCTGCGCTGCTGATGTTGGCTGACCGAGTCGCACAAATGTGAAAAACACCCACTGAACTCTGATGCTCTGGATTCTCATACTTCTATATTTCTGGGTTTGCTTCAAAGAGCAATTAAACACTAAATTAATGGCATGACAGCGGATGTCTCTGCTACTTTAACAACACTGTCCTTTAAGCAAATACAGTTGACAGTTATCTTACAGAGTTGTTCCATGATGATTTTCTGGCCCATGGGAAGCATTATGGAAAACTAGGGTGGAAATGGATTAGAAAAAAGTTTATTGTCTTGAGAAGTGAAGCCACAAAATAATTATTAAGGTCTAAAATTATCTTAAGAAGTTGTCCCTAAGTGGTGCCAATTTGTTTAAGACCTGAACTGACACAAATGACAAGTTACATGTTACAGTTTTTGTAAATTTCTAACAAGCATTAGACAATACTGAATCCACATTTTCAAAACTCTTCATTCAGTCTGCATTACCGACATGCTCCTCAGCCAAACAGTTAATCTCACCTCCAAAACTTCATACAAAATTAGTGTGTTTGACAAAAGAACTGATAAAAAGTTACACGAATAATTAACCTTTATGTTTTGGTATCTTTTCCTCCGTTTGGTAACAAGACTACAGTAAAAACAGGACACCTAGGGGAATTGCAATTAGCTGGATTAGCTTTGGACTGAATTATTTTATCTAATTGTAAATATTCTGCTGAGGTTCTATACATTATATTTTTCAATATTGTTACTGCAGAAATGCACAAGATTTGTTTTTCATCTCGTGAGCTGCAAATACAGTGTGTAGTGCTTTTGCAGGTGGCGGAGTATGAATGAGAAAAGAGTTTGTGGATTTTGGAAAATGTGGTAATTGAATGCATTTTCTTTTAAGGCAATGACAAATTATTTATACTTTAGTCCAAACAGGCTTCTGTTTCATTCAGTGTGTGAAGAGTTTTGACAATGTGACAACAGTTTTGACCCGTGCATGTTAACAATGAAAAGTAACTATAAATCCTGTTAATCACATGTACATTATATATTTTACATACTTTAAGTGTTTCCTCTAGCAGTTTAGGGGTTACTGTATCAAAGTAGTGTTAGTAAAACATCATGTTAGTAAACATCATGTTCATCACACTGGAATGTGTAAAATATCATGAAGTTTTACTATCTTACCATCTCATATTGTTTTCTCATATTGAATCTATATAAAACATGTTATGTTGATAAGAGACATTTATTTCTTTTTAAGGTCTCATATTTCTTACGGTTGGTGTTTGCGTAATCTAAACGATGCTCATTCAATAAATATGTTGAATATTTTTTTTTTTCCACGTAGCAGATATCACATGAGAGGAAAGAAGATCAGAAAAGATTTCTTTACTGAGTTAATGTCGCTCTTTGCTTCTGGTCCAACACATCTGTGCAAACTAGAGCTGTAACTAATGATTATTTTCACTGATGATTGGTCTGTCAGTTATGTCCTCGATTAATTGATTAGTTGTTTGGTCTATGGTCAGAAGATGGTGAAAAGTGTGGATCAGTGTTTCCCAAAACTCAAGATGACACCCTCAAACGTCTTGTTTTGCCCACAACCCAAATATATTCAGTTTACTGCCAGGAATAAGGAAATTAGAAAATATTCACATTTAAGAGGCTGAAATCAGAGAATTTTGACTTTTTTTCTTTAAAAATTACTCAATCTGAATAAGTGATTATCAAAATAGTTGGCACTCAATTTCATAATCGATTAACCAAATAATCATTACAGCTCTACAACATACATCACAGCATCTATTTCATGAATAATCATTGAGTCAGAATCGAGTGAATTTACACGTGTTGAATTTATTCATAAGTTAGCAGAATGTAGTGACAGGCACTCTAAGAAACAATGATCTCTGTACCACAGGCACAAATCAAACACGCCACCTTGGCATTAGAACATAAGGCGTTGGGTTAAAGTTGAGATTTAGACACATTGTTAGTTTCACGCTGTGCTTCAAATCAGGACACAGGAAAAAAAAAAAGAACAAGAGTAAACTTTATCTGCCAGCTTAATTAAATAAAACAGACTGAGCCAGGTCAAACTTGGCAAAGTACAATCAAACTGTACACGAAGCACGATGTTTTTTTCCTTTCAGAGAAATTAATATAAAATACTTTCTGTAAGAATATAAATCCAATAAATATGTTTTTAATACTGCATTGATACAAAAATATAATAATCAAAGACCACGAAAATCCACCTCTCACCAAAACTGACAAACCAGAAACATGAGTGCATAGATAATCATATTATCACACAGAAGGCATCTGCAAAAAACTGAAATGCTCCTCATCATAATGACAAACGGACGACGTGGACATCGCAGAGTGAGATTACTTCAGTGCTACATTTAAGACAAAAGCCGTAAGAAATATGTGAAACTGCTGCAGATGCAGGTTAATGTCAGCGTAATGTCACTGTTTAGACAAACAGGGGTGTAAACGTCTTTTTACATCAGCAGTGAGGACGAGCAGGTTCTTCAAGAAAAGCAGCTCTCTGTGTCAAATATTAGTTTTAGAGTTTACAGTTCAAGTATGGAAGATAAGACTGGCCGTGCTTGCAATATTTTTGTTAATGCCATTATTGTGATATCACGACTTAACTATATTGGTCTCAACATAACAAAGCTCAATTTCTCGTGATAACGAGAAAATAGGGTGTCACATTTTCACTATTAAATTGAAAATTGTTTGAAATTAGCTCTCAATTTCAATATGCTTTTTTCAGCAGGCCTGTGTGTGCACTGCATGCAAAGAGTGGAGGAGTAGATTGATATGTGGCCTAATGGGCAAAAATGAGTCAAACTAACTGACTGACAGCAACTGACATTAGTTGGTTAACATCTTTTTCTCCTATAAGTTTGGACAATTTCTGGTTTGGTAACAGCAGTCTTGTCCTTTCACCAGCTCAAACTCCTCTTAAAGGCCGCAGCTGTCGGGCTGCCTTTCACTCTCATGGCGTGTTCAGACCACCGGCGACAAAGCATCAGGCTACAAGAATTCCAAAAAATGAGAGATCATCATTAATTTGATCATTTTTTTCAGTGAGAATGAAAGTTGTGATGCAAAAATGATCATTCCCCCTAATCACGAATCATATCATGATCACAATGTCTGTCAAAATAATTGTAATCAGAGTTTTTTCCATTTTGTGCAGCAAAAGGTAATGAGAGGAAAGAACCTTTGGTTTTCTCATGATAACAAATTCATTATTTTGTTGTCTTATCAGCATAGTGGCTTTTAAAAAAATAATGGCAAGCACAGCCGTTCTTAGTTTCTGTAGTCCAACTCCACAGCAGAAATAATCATTTTGCAACCCCTATAAGATATCAATATCTTCCATGTGCTTCTCCCAAAACACCTAATGAATAAAATCAAACAATTCAAAGCAATTTTAATCAGTACTGCTTCAACCAGTATTGATGAACTGAAATGCTCTCAGATGTTAACTGAAGAATTGAAATGAACCTTAATGTCTCTGTCTGACTAAAACCCAAATGAGCTTCACTGTCATGATCATTCAAATCTCAAAAATGGAGCTGAATCACATCAAAAACTAGAAAACAGCGCTTAATCTCTCTTACTATTTATCATGCAGACCTTGGGCGTAAAAAACAACTGTAGACGTTTATTAGTTTCCCCTTACAACAAGAATATCATACTCATTATTATTATTATTAATTTCACTCGCAAATAATTCAACCATTGAAGTTTTCAAGTCAGTATAGAGCCCTGTCATCATTTTAAGACATAAGTGTTATTCTAAAACATCACGCACCCACAGAAGATTTAAAACAATCGTTTGGCCCTGAGGTTAATACCAGTCATGATCCTGTGAATTATTCCATCGATCCAACTGTAAAAAATTAAGCCTACTGTGTAACTTGAGGTGGAAAAGATTAAAAAAAAGGGGGTAAACAACTTAATATAAAGATGAGAATGCGCACCATCAGATGTTCTGCACTGTCTCTTGTTCTGTTCTGCACTACTGCTCTGTGTACCTTCCTCTTCAGGTGGACGCGTTGCTCAGTCGGTGGAGGTGTTGCAGTCGTGGCTCAGTGCTCCTGTAAAGCTCGCTGACAGCAGTAGATTAGACAGTCGGGTAGGTCGGGGACTGGAGATCGCAGCCACACAGCCAGCGTTCCCGCATGCACACGACAGTGCATCAGACATGGCTGATCCTGGAGGAGCTGGCAAGCTACAATTCCTTCCATACCTGCAGTGAAAATTAATAAAGGTTCACTCACTAATAGTGCAAAACACATGGAAAGTGTAGGATGCATTTAACAACTCAGTCTTTGTACCACTGCACCTTCACATATGTATGCTTGTCCATTTTAAAATATGCATACATCACGCTATGAGTTTCCCTAAAATAATAATAAAAAACTAAGTGGGCACTGAGTTGAGATCGATTGGCTGCACTGAAAACACGTTAAGCCAGACTGGCTCTTATATACATCAAGCATCAATTCATACACTCAGTATTACTGGTAAAAGTCTAAAAGCTCAACTCTGACTTCTATTCACCTATGATTTCCACAACATGGAGCTGAAGTTTCTTCTTCAGCACATTCAAAGTGGCTCTGAGAGACTCCGGGCCGTCACTTATCAACGCCAGGTTCTGCTTTGTATCGTGAGAGAAGGCCAGCCACATCGTCCCGTACTCCTCTGTGGACACAGTCAGCGGTCTGAAGGAAACGTGTGAAACTACAGTGAGCAGTTGTCTCTGAGCAGACACACTTACTAAAAAGAAGAAAATATTTCACCTGATGAAGCTGGTCAAAGGCAGTTTGTACGAGAACGGCACTGACTGAGGCGTCCCAGCAGGCAACTGGTAAGACACCACCCCAACCAGTTCAACCTGGACTGAAGGCCTCTTCACAGTCAGAGAGTACTGACACACTGCTACACTGTGACCTCTCACCTCCTGCACTGGACTGTCACACACACACAATACCTGAAACAAACATCATAAGAAAATTTAAGATTATGAGTTGGGACAATATAAGCTCTCACTAATCAGTCCCTTTGGGATTTGACAGGCTTTTTTGGGATAGTTGCAGCCTAAAATGAAATTGCAGGAGCCAGTGGGAAAAAAAAGTGATTTTTTTGTATAATTCATTATCATATCATCATATAAAAGTGCACATGGCATTAATAAATGTCAACAGCAATGAGAAACCTTGTTTGCTTTCCAGTACCTATAACAAAATAAACCAACAAACAAAAAAAAGTATTTATAAAATACTGAATTCATTGAGACTACTGTGCATGGTGGAACTTATAGGAGGCCGTAACGATTGTTTAAATTTGCAGAAAAGCTGCAGTGATCGGACAAAATTGCAAGAATTTGCATTAATTGTTGCGATTGCAACATCACAACCTCCTGGAGGGACGGACTAATAGTTTCCTGCTCAATAATTACTGTACCTCCAGTTCATCAGAGTCGACCTCTAGTAGCATCTGTTGAATGTCAGCGTCAGAGGAGTTGTAAATGAAGACCACTAGCACTAACAGATCCTCTTTCTGTACATGACAGGCTGAAACATCCAAGCTCTGGTTGGAGCACACAGGAGAGATTTCTGAGTGGGAGAGTCCAGAGAGTTCTGCAGGAATATGAGCACTGAGACACAAGTCTTTAGGTCCGTCTGGGTCCTCATGTGAAGCAGGATCAGCAGCTACAGACACACTATCATCCCTAATGAGAGAAGGGTTACTCCCCTTCACGTCACTGTCAGTTAACTCTAAATCACAGGTGCCGTTTGCAGTCGTGAGGTCCTGAGAGAGCTGTGGTTTCTGTGTGGGTGAAGACACGGCCAGCTCTGAGGTGATGTTGGAGTCCAGGAGGTTGTCACACAGCAGGTTGTCCACTGTGCTCGGAGGAGAGACGAAGGAGTTTGACATTTGCTCACTGCCACTCGAGGATGAGCCTGGACCTTTGGCTTTTCTTCTGAATCGCTGAGGTGCTGGCTCAGATTTACCCATCTGTTGAAAGGAAAAGTTAAATCTGTAGACAGCAGAAAAAGAAGACAACAACCACTAACATCTCACCCTACTGCACAATGTTATCAAACTACATTGATCAGGCATAACATTATGACCACTGACAGTTGAGGTGAATAACACTGATTATCTCTTCATCATGGCACCTGTCAGTGGGTGGGATATATTAGACAGCAAGTGAACATTTTGTCCTCAAAGGATGCACTATGGGAAGATGTTCTGCTGGGAAACCTTGGGTCCTGCCATCCATGTTGATGTTACTTGGACACGCACCACCTACCTAAGCATTGTTGCAGACCATGTGCACCCTTTCATGGAAACGGTATTCCCTGATGGCTGTGGCCTCTTTCAGCAGGATAATGCACTGAGCCACAAAGCAAAAATGATTCAGGAATGGTTTGAGGAGCACAACAATGAGTTTGAGGTGCTGACTTGGCCTCCCCCCGGATCTCAATCCAATCAAGCATCTGTGGGATGTGCCGGACAAACAAATCTGATCCATGGAGGCCCCATCTTGCAACTTACAGGACTTGAAGGATCTGCTGCAAACATCTTGGTGCCAGATACCACAGCACACCTTCAGGGGTCTAGTGGAGTCCACATCTCGACAGGTCAGGGCTGTTTTGGCAGGTGGTCATAATGTTATGCCTGATCGGTGTACTTCTTTTGTTATCATATTAATGTGAGAGAGACCCCTAGTGGCAAAACTTACATATTGTGCATTTAAATCTCTATTTATTATTAAGGCTGGTTATCAGTATTCAATACAGTAGCACTGAAACTTCTCCAGTCAAATGACACCTGCAACCCAAATCTAGAAAAAAATGCTTAATGTATATGGTTTTGCTCACAGCCAATAACTGCAATTGTTCTTCATAAAGAAGAAACTTCAAAAAAGGGTATCTAATGAAGTACTCTACTGGTATCACTTTAAGGGTACTGGTATTGGTACTGTGAGTTCTTAAATAATACCCAACCCTATTTATTACATATTATTATATTGCAATATCAATATCAGACAAATGCATCACACCTTGCAGTTTTACTTCATATTGTTTAGTTGTATCTCATACAAATTAAGAAGAAGGAAAAAATCCCACCAGACACACAGAGCTTTGGGAGCTGAGGCCGACAAACAGTGAAGAGGCCAGCTGCTGTTTCTCTTGTTCAGGCTCAGGGGTCGGGATCGGAGTGGGAGTCTGGCTGTGTGAGCTGTCAGCCCCTCCCTGCTGGCTGGGTGACCGCAGGGGACTTGGGACCTCCACATGGGCAGCTTCCTCCACAGGTTCCCTCTGCGCCAGGTAGCCTTCTTTCCCCCACACCCTCTTCACGCCGTCCAGCTTCAGAGTCATAGAGCTGGGACAAAAATCAAGACGCATGAGTGATAAACCAGCTAAACCAGACGACAATAAGTACGCGCATTGTGTCTACGTACCCTCCTTTGTGTGAGAGGTCGGTGCTATCACCTGACAGACCAGAGCTCATGGACAACAGCGTAGGAGACTGTCTGTCGGCGATGCTGCAGGAGGACATGCTGATGGGCAGCGACAGGCCGTACGGCTCCAGGCTCAATGCTGAGGAAAACAACACAGTTAAGCACAAAACAAAACAAGGCACTGCTGCCAAATTTGCCACAGTCTGAACATTTCACTGAAATTTACCTTTTGCCTGAGCTAGTTCCTCTTGCCGCTGATGCGGAGGCTTGTACGGAGCAGCGCCAGCAGCCAATGCCTCAGACACAAATCCATCAAGAAATGACAGCGAGGAATCCACCTGAAAACAACAGTAATACAGCTGCAAGTTTAAACTTCTCCTTTAATGGAGGCAAGAAGATCATTTGGAAAAGTTCTGCAGGACTTTCAAACTAAAGATGTCATATTTGAGAGCTTGAAAAAATATGTCTTGTACAGTATATATCCTGTTTAACATCTGTTTCACCACAAAGACAATACAATTACCATATTTAGTTTAGTTAATTGATTTTTCAGCATTATTACATAAAGACAATTCTCATTAAAAAGAGTAAGAATTGAAATGGTTAGAAATAGCTAGAGGGGACATTTGTGTATTTAGGATGTTATTCTTGTAAAAAAAAAAAACGAAGGAAACTAAAACAGAAGAAATGGTCATTACATCACTATTGAACATGCTATGCTGCAGACACGGGCATTCTATTAAGTTCTGTTAAAGCTTATGGGAGGTACAATGTCGATCACGCTATTTAGAGACTAATTCAGTCAGTATGACATTCTCTGATATATGTCCTTTAATTTCAGAGGCATTTCTCCTTCAAAGGTCATACCACATAGATATCTTGGGTTTTAGTGTCGATGCATCTCCCATAGGCTTCACTGAACAGGCTTCACTGAACTGGCATCAAAGTTTGACACCAAGCAGAGTAGAAGAGTGTTTGTTAGTGAAGTAATGAGCCTTTGGTCTTTTTTTAGTTTCCCTGACCGAAACTGCATCCGATACTGAATGGTGTTCTGTAGTAAACCTAACCCTACTCTAGACATGCTAGAACAGCTACTGCAGTTACAACTGAAATGATCCCCATTATTTGGATAAATATGGTCCTTAATTTAATCAACTGTATGCCACGGAGGGCAAGTGTGTGCACGTTTTGCTTTCAACCATGACATGATGAGCACTTAAATCTGCCAGAGAGGAGGAACCACAGAGTGACTTCATCCGCTGTGATTCAAAGAGCTAAATTGTTTTACGTTTTAAAGTTTTTGGCATCTTACGCCAAGTTTCAACAAGTTTCAACAGCAGTGGGCATTTAGAGTCAAACTAAATCTTTTCATGTTTTCAATATACAATAGCAAAATTACAATAGCATAATAGTGTAACATCTTTAACATCATTACTGTAACTCTGCAGCCCTGCATGTTTAGACTGTACATTACCTCCAGAGGTTCCAGGCTGGTGTCTCGAGGCAGCACCCTGGCTCGTAGTTCAGAGTCTTGGCTGAGGTGCTGCAGCTCCTGAGCTCTCTGCCTCAGCACTGTGTCCAGGGAGCTGCTGTATGTTTCAGAAACCTCTTGAGCCACAGAAACGCCCACCCCTCCCTCGCACAGCTTGGTCATAGCCATGAGGACCCAGCTCTTGGTCTCACTGCTGGTGTTTTTCATGTCCAACAGTTTGTTCAGCAGCCCCAGGACGGTGGCTGGTTCGAGATCCTCCCTCAGATAGGAGTATTCACCGAGGACCTGGACATGGCAGAGAAGAGGATTAACTGTGAAGGTTACAGCACAGTATGTTGTGTAATATGTAAGTCACATTTTTAAGGACAGATACAGTGGAGTAGTGCCAGTAAATCATTCTATCTGTAAAAGATGCACTCTTTTTCTTTTAACTACTTAAACAGTCTAGTGCACAGGTGTCAAACATATGTCCCCTGAGCCAAAACCAGCCCACCAATGAATACTTATTGTGGTCATATTTAAAGATATTCAACATGTGCAAAATATTGTCAATCAGGACCTTCACTACAAAATAATCTGTATCAGACTTCTGTCTTTAGAATTTTTTTTCTGAAACCCTGGTGCTGAAATGATTAGTAAGGCATGGGGTGATTTAACCTTCTTCACATTAGCTTTCATTTCAGTTGGTGTCATGTGGTGATGCAACATTACTACACAAGAGTGGAGATGTTTACAAAATTAAAAGAATTTCTAGATCTCGTCAAGTTGTTTGAATCATATAGAAATAAAACACTAAATTTCTGCTCAGTTCCAAAATACATAAATGTTTTGAGCATTTGAGGATTCATTGTGACCTGTATTTTAATGCACATGTAAGACATGAGATATATTTTTCTTAAGACATATCAAACTGTTCATCATATGTTGAAATGATATGAACGTTTTCAGAATGCACTTGTGCTTTTTTTCACTATAAAAAAGAAAAAAACTGAGGTGTTTACTGGCTGTTATTCAACGGTTTTACTGGTCCAGCCCACTTTAGATCAAACAGGTTTGTATTTGGCCGACGAACTTAAATGATTTTGACACCCCTGGTCTAGAGTCTCCATCTAGGATTTTTAGGTCAGCAGCCACACCAACATGTAACCCGTTTCTGCTTAATGACAAAAGCTATGCAAGTGTGGGCTTGGCTAGTGCCTGGATAGGAAAACTCCTGGGAAAAACAAGGTTTGGCATGAGGTGATGATGAAGTGCCAGTAGAGGGCAGCCTTCCCTCTGGGCCTAATAAAAATATCCTAAAGCCTCAGTGCAGTGATGGATACTCTGTAGGAGCCGTCATCCTTTCGATGAGACGTTAAATCAAGGTCCTGACTCACTGTGGTCAGATCCCATCACACTTATCACAATGACTAGGGGGGGTCCCTGGTGTCCTGGCAAAATTCCCAATGTGTCTCTCTCCATCTGGCTACATAATCATCCTCCTGTGTAATTGTTTCTCTCTCTCTAGCTGATGGGTGGCGAGCGTTCTGGCACATTCTGGCTGCCGAGCATCACTGGGGTGCTACACATTTTAGTTTGCTTCACTCTGACACATTTTGAGTATTCATGATAAAGCACTTTCTGATATTTTTTCTTTATGGGATTTGCTCTATTTTCCTTTAGTTATTCACTGCATTGAAATGCATTTTGTATTTTAATTCCCTCTTATACTTGACTGTTGTTTTTATGCCTGCAAATTGTATAATAATTGGTAAAGTAATCTGTAAAACCAACCTTTGTATTCCTTTTCCTTCTTCTGCTTCTTGTTCTCATCACCATTACATATATTAAACAAACAGCTCATAGTGTTCACTTTGCAAACAGGACTCACCCAGCTGATGACTTGGAGGAAGCGCTGTGGCAGTTTACTGGGCTCTCCTTGCAGCAGAGAAACATATGAATCCACAGCAAACAGCCTCAACTTCCTGTCCTCCTCCACGCTGTCGAACCCTAGGCCATTGAAGAGAAATAATCCATTACATTACAATACTCTAAATAATTTCTGTGTCAAATTATTGAATTGAAATATCACACACTGAAACACTAGAGAATAAGTTGAGTGTGTGGTCATCTCACCCTCAGATAGCAGTTTAAGGAAACTGTTTGGGATGTCAGGCTGCATCATGTCTCCACCCAATGAAAACACTGTGTTCATGGTCTCAATGAACCATTCATTGTCTGGGGCATATGTATAAAAGTTTATAGGAAAAAATAACACAATAAATAGGAACAGACAAGGTATAAAAAATACAACAACATGTTATTAAAGGATTGGGTTTCTGTTTTTCAAATCAAAACTAATCTAAATATTATGTTTAGCACAACTTAACCAGTAGCTTTTGTATTGACAACGTGAAAGACTGAGCTGCAGCTCAGCATGCAGTCGTGCCAATAAAGACAACTGAAATTAACTGAACTGAAAAGTTCATAAATATAACGATGAATACTGTCTCTTGCTCATAGTACAATCAACATACTTGAAAGGATATTTTTCTGCCAGTTCTGCCACCTTCCCCACCAGGTCAATGGTAGTGTAGTCGTCTTTACTGACATGTAGAAACTCCAGCATCTTCTCGACGATGACTGTAACATTTTGGGCGTTAGTGATCCTAAAGAGCAACTCCAGTGTCTAAAAGAAAACAGAAAAAAATGTCCCATGATGCTGTACAACTATATTTCTATGACACCAAACTTCAGCATACTCCAGTGTCTGTCTCACCTCGCGCTTGATGATGAGGTCAGGGTGATCGAGACACTCTATGATGGTCATCTGATGCTGCAGGGCCAGTTTAGGATCCTGCTGGACCACATAGGTGAGGGCCTTCAAACCTTAAGTAACACAGAATTAACCAATTTACTATGATGAATGTTTGTCAAAGAAAAAATATTTAAATCAAAGGGGTTTTTGATTCTTACCAAGATATTTGAGATTTATCTTTGGTGAGAGAACAAAGTTGCCGATGCACTTTGCAGCCTTTTCCAGGAGATCCGATTTGGGGTGAATTGTGTAAATACATTTTACACACTCATATAATATTGCTGGAAATAAAGAGAGAGTTTAATAAGTGGTTGAAGAAAGTGTTTAAATGATTTCCAACAACCAAATATACAAAAAAAACAGTACTTTAGATCTGACATACCATAGGTGATGTTATGATTCATCTCTGCTCGTCGTAAAGACTCGTCAAGGACTTCATACATGATATCACTTGTACTGCCAAACAAAGAAAAGACTCACAACTTGCAAGGATTCAAGTACAGGAAACAACCACATGACAGCATAAACATCCAGTTCACAGAGGAACAAAATAAGTAATAATTACCTCTGGTCATTTTTCCCAAGCAGGGACAGTATTCTGAGAAGCTGGATTTGCAGCCATGGAGCAGGAACACTGTGATAGTTGAAATCCATGGGCAGTTTTCCTCCCACCACCTGCTTCAATATGGTTACAAAACTGGCTGCCAGGTCCTTGTAACCTTCTGGATTCTCCTGTAACAAAAGAAAAATGTGTGACATGACCAGATTACACCATGGTAAATCAAACCAAGAAGTGCATATATTCTCAATAACAGTAGTTAATGTTGTGTTGAAGACATAACCTGAGGACTGGGTATTGAACTTTGATAGTTTTATGGTACAGACCAAATTGTTATTGAGTTTTGAAAAACCAAGGTGGTTTTCTCAAAGTTTATATGGTGTTGGATGGTTGTCAGCCCCGCTAGCTGCTCTTTAGACCAGACTTCCTGTTTTTAATAAGTACTATTCTTATCTTCATGCTTTATTTAATTACAAAGTCATTGCTTTGGGTGTGTGTGTGGAGATTATTGTTTTATTGTATGAAGCAAAGCACTTTGTGTTACATTTTGTTTGTATAAAAAGTGCAATGAAAATTAAGTCTGAATGATTCACAGAAAATAAGAGGGCTCACTCTGCCACTCTTTCCGAGAACCATAAACGCTGCCCACACAATCATTCCTTCTTTGGCTTTGGCAAACCAGACACTACAATGGCATGTTGCTGCCATGCTGTCATTAATATTCCTTCTGACAGTCATTTACATTTTTAAATAGTCCAATACTGTGCAGATATTCCATTAGTTTCTTCATTTTACCTCAGTTATCCAGCTGAATAAAGTGTGCAGAGTTAAAATCAGTTTATCCATCTGCTCCAAGGTCTTCATCCTTTGACGTGAGTAACTGTACCGTTATCTGCAATTATCCTGTGCAATCTATTGTTTATTTATTTTTTACTGTTAAATCATCTTCTGTGCAATAATATCTTGACACTGTGAATCATCCCGTAAATCTTTGCTGCTTGTACTCTCTGCGGTCCAAATCTCTGTCTCTGTGAAATTATCCATATATCTGTACAAGTATATAGTGTGTGTGTGTGTGTGTGTGTGTGTGTGTGTGTGTGTGTGTGTGTGTGTGTGTGTATAGTTTTTCTAATCTATATTTTGTATATCTTTATTCTATTATATTTTTAACAATCATGATTTGTTTAATTGTACTTTTTGAGCTGCTGTAATGTAATTTTCCTTTTTTTAGTCGCTTCTATAAAGTTGGTATTAAAAACTATCATTCAGGAACTTGTATCCAAGTCAAGGTATTGGTGTCAGTACTGGTATCAGAAAGTTTTGAGTAATACCCAGCCCTGCTGTACAGTCTTACAAAGTCCATAAAAACAAATTACCTGGATCATTTGTAGGTAGATGTGAAGTGAAGCTGTCATGACACCAGGATCCTTGTCACACAGAGCTTTGCGAAACTTGTTGTGGATGTGTTGAACTTGATTCGGTGCTATTAGGTAGAATTTATACAGAGCCAGGACTGCTTTCCGTCTAATGATTTCTCTACAAATATGTAAAAAAAAAAAAACCCTCATGAATCATAACATTCAAGCAGATTTTTGATGCTCCAGTTTATCATATGAATAAATACACTTCACAAGCATAGAGGCAACAAACGTGACTGGAAAGGTGAAAAACATTTCTTACTTTGGGTGATTAAGTTTCTCCTCGACCAGAGGAAGGATTGCAGGAATCATATCTTTGGGGAACATTTGGCTGACAACAGTTAGAGCCATGCACACTTCAATAAGGTTTGTGCTCTGAAGATCCTGAAAACAAAACAAAAAATACATCAACATCCCATCTTCAGACACCAGATGACAAATGCTGTAAAAACTGAACACCCACCTTTAATACAGTGTTCACAAGGAGAAGCAGCAGCTCGTGACTCTCGTTCAGAAACAAAGACACAGCAAGATAACCTGCAAAACACAGAAAGAATTGTTTTTTAGCTAAAGCAGTGTAGGGAGATGTTTCATAGTTAGGTCAATAATGTTGTTGTGATGACAAATGATAAAGGTACTGAAAGTATTACAAAACCAGGGATTGGGTAAAAGCACTGAGGAATTTCAACTAATTACAAAAGAACTTACCAACTCTTTTCTCAAGAGCAGTTCCTTGTTGAGCCAGTTTGATGGCATGAATGTAGCTGAATGAAGCCTCATACCCAAGCATTTCACAGTAGATCGCTCTCACCATGAGCTCCTTCATTTGCCTCTGAAGGAAAAAAGTAAACAGATGCAATAATTTCAGAAATAGTTGGACATATTTGAATGCTCTGGTTTCTTTATGCAGCAACAAATTAGAAAATGAGAAGAATCATACCATGGAGGTGTTGGGGGAGGACACCTGTTCTTTGATGGATACCAGTTCACGCTGAATAAGTTTTTCCTCCTCCTGAACAGGGGGAACACATTTAAGAATAAGAAAGTAAAACACTGAGCTTGTTAATAACAGAACATAACACACCAGAATCTTAAAGAGAAGTGCTTCCAGGTACTTATTTCACCAATAATTTCAAGAAAGTGTTGGATGAGAATTATTACATTTTGCACTATGCTGAAGTTAATTAACTTTAATTAAGGAGGTGTCAAACCCTCCAACCTTTAATTCAAATATTTAACAGTATAATAAAATTAGATACACTTATTTACTTACTAATCTAAACCACTGCCTGAAGTATACCATTCAAGGGCACAAAGTAAATGAAACTGCAGAGGCTTTCTTTAGATAGGTAATGCAGGAAAGAAGATGATGAGAGAAGAGAAGACACCTGGTAATATGTAGCACAAAGCTATTCAAAGAGTTTATTCATCCTCTATTTGTCTCAGATACATTTGTTGTTTAATTTAAGATAGTACACTGTCTCCACTGGTGCAAAGTCAGATTAGCTGAAGTTAACAGTGAGCTTGATCCTACATGTGATCTGTGTAAACAGTATTCAACCACTTTGTGCCATATGTTTTGGTCATGTCCAAAATTCTTACCTTTCTGGGGCTTAATGTTCAAACATTTTTCAAACATTTCGGACAGTCTATTGCTCCAACTATGTCCATGGTGATATATAGAGTAACTCCCCGGCATTTTACCCTAAGTAGAACTCATGCTGATATTGTTGCTTACAGCTCATTTCTAGCCAGAAAGCTCATCTTATGTAATCTCTAACCTATAGACCCTTGTTAAAGATGGTATGTCCTACTTACAATTGGAGAAGATCAGCTGCTTCATCGAGGAATCAGCTATGTGCTTCTTTGCCAGCTCGCAACCATTTTTAACATTTGTGGCAAATACGGAAGCTGAAGAATTGTAGTGAAGTACACTAAGCTCCCCTTCATATACTCACATTGTACATCAATTATTTTTTAAATGCATTAATTTATATATTTGTTTTTTAATGGACTAGTCTAGGGTTCAACATTAATATTTTTTTCTATCTCCCAGTCAGGTAAATGGGTCAGAAATCTACTTGCAATAAATCAATTTGCTTCTGTACAAGCAGTTTTATTTTGTTTTATTTGCAGTTATTAAGAAACATAAAGACTAAAGTTAAGTGTCAGGTCTGCATTTGAAATTTCAGCATCGACGATTTGAGAATTTGCTGAAAAGAGCAGAAACTAATTTGTCACAACAATCTAAAATGCCTAGCCGGCTGAACTTCCCTGCATTACAGTTTGTGAATGCAAAGCATATTGCCAGCTGACTCTTAACAACTCAAATGTCTGAGGTTATCACAGGCACCTGAAAGCACCAACAAGGACAAGTTTTTAAAATGATCACAGCTCTAATTTGACCTGTAATTACCTCATGATAACTACATAACAGAAACAACAGAGTGTTTGCAAGTCAGTCCAAAACTTTACTGTACAGACTTATTAGCATTGCAGCAAGTGGGTTAAAGCATGCATACAGTGTTTTCTTGAGTTAACAGCTAGCATAGGTAGCTTAGCAAGCTAACGGCCAATAAATGACTCATCTTATTTCCCCTGATGTTAGGGTTAGGGTTTTTAAGCAAAGACTTACATGTTTGGACGTGAGCTCAGTGATTCCTCTGATGAGGTTTCCAAGTTTGGAGGTGGAGGACAGTTTAGCAGCTCCAGGCTGAGAGTCTAAAGACAGGAGGCTCGGCAGAGCTGTCAGTGTCTTCTCCACAACATCGCTCATTTTGGCAGCGAAAAGCGGGGCCTGGCAGGTACCGTTTAACCTTCAAAATATACTTATTAAATCATCTATCCATCCCAGTGAGCGTTCCTTACACAGAGTCCGTGAAAGTCATCTGTTAAATACTTCAAAAGATCACAAGAGGTGAAATGCTAGCTACCCAGTCGGCCATTGTTTTGATTCAGCAGACTTACCAAGGCTTGTTGATGGCCGTGTCTAAATGGGAACCCTTGATTTGCGAAACTCTCGCGAGATTTTAAGACGTTAATTGTATAGTGTGTGAATTGTACACATTATTTATATGGTATAATGTCATAAGATTTTGGTTAAGGTTTGAAAATATTAGGGACAAAGAAGACTTGGTTTAAGTTAGGGAACGATCATGGTTTGAGTTACAATGATTACTCTCGCGAGATCTTTCGCGGGTTTTCGGTTCGTTTCTACGTTATGTCACTTCCGTTTGTTTTTGGGAAACTTTATTACAAACCTTAAATCAAAACATTGGCTGACATTAGCTCAGTAGATTGACAAAAAAAAATTGTTAATAATAATAATAATAATAATAATAATAATAATAATAATAATAATGTGAAAATAACAACAACGACAGAGTGATGATATTCAAAACTCAGTTTATTATGTTTGTAATACTTTGATAAACAGTCCCTTGTATAACTGTACACTAAACTACAGTAAAATAATTACAGTAAATAAGAAATTACAGCCATTGGACAACTGCATGGAAAGGAGTACATTCTATGAATTTAAACATGTTTTTATATATTGGTATTTAGATATCTAGTGGGGGACCATGGGTTCAGGGTGTCTTCAGTGACTGGATGTGCACATAGAGCAGTAAGTGATGAGAGGTAAACCATATTTAAAAATCATAGGGATGGGAAATCAACATCATGTAATTTAGGTTTACCTGTAAATGTGCTTCAGTTACAATAAGATAATATTGGCAGGTGAGTTGCAGTTAGGTGGGGTGCACAGCATGTGGAATGAAAAATAAACAAATTTGCTGTCTATTTCCATCTTGGATAAACTACAAATTTGTACTGTTGTTCATAATATTTTATGGCAATGCTCCTTCATATCCAATATTATTTTTAATTGGCTTCGGATAAACTGATATTGATTATTTTCTACAAGCCAATCTAACCATCCTCACTCTCCCTTATAGTCTTATATTACCCATCATTTATCATTTACAAAGAAGCCACAAATCTCCATGCTCCCTTTTCTCTTGTCTTAGTCTGTGGCATGAGTACATCTAGACCTTCATGTAAACCTTACTGTTTCACCAGCAAATGTATTTTGTTTCCTTAAATGCCATTTTCTTCCACAGGCTGTATTTCTCCATCATTTTTTGTGCAAATAAATACAAATAAATAAACAAGTAATATCCTTTATGTGGGCACATACAATACATCAATTTATTGTGTCACTTCTATCCTAGACTACCAATGTTATTTTCTGCAATATGGTACATTTTACATCTTACGTTGTAACCATAAGTACTTCTGTGCAATTTTCTCTCAATCATACTGGAATACAAGCGTGCCTTTTGGTTTAAGTATTCTCTGGAATATGTAAATCTACCCTGGCCATGAGACTGGCGTATATACAATGCTATTGATATGCTCTATGTACAACCAAAACTGAGTCTCTATGTCTGTGATTGTACTCTAGCAAACAGAAACAGCGGTGTGTCTTCAGTAAGTCTGTCTACCATTTAAATACCGTGTCTTCATCCTTAAGCCCAGATCTGGAAAAAAAAGAAACAGCAGATATTACAAGACATCCTCAGAAAGGTCAATGTAGACTGCAAAGTTGTCGGATCAGACTAAAATGACAGACATCTCATCTCGTACCCGAAGAGTGTGGTCCCAGGAACCTGTGCTGAAGGCCGTCCCATCTGGGGAAACGCGCAGCGTGCTGACACGATTCTCATGTCCAAACAGAATAGAGACCCGTGTTCCTTTGAGAACATCCCAAACATTTATGGTGTAGTCATTGTAGCCGCCAAACAGTAGCCGTCCTGAAAGATTACCAAAAAAACAGTTTTTAACAGGGTAACGAATATACAAACTAAACAATTTTAAGCTCTGACTGATTATTAACTGTAATGATAAATATAGTGAACTGCTAACGTGTATATTTCTTACCACTGAGAGAGAAATCAACACTGGAGACCCCAAATATGATGCTCTCTTTGGAATAAATGGCCACTTCTCTGTCCGCCCTTAGGTCATACAGGCGGCACTGAAACAAAGGTCAGAGTTTGAAATTTAAAGAGAATTTTCAACATGTTTTCAGTTAAACTTTGTGAGGTAAATATGTTGTGACTTACTGTAGCATCATCAGAGCCAGATGCAAATGCATCTCCACTGGGATAGTATCTATTAAAACAAGAAAAAGACGACCACAGTTATGAACAAATTGCTCCCTTAAAGCCCCACTACAGTGTATTTTGGCATATTTTTTTGAGACTTTTCGTGACAATGTCAAGACCAGACCACAAAAAAAAAGCTTTTTTTTTCATATCCAGACACTGAATGTGATCATTTACAAGACTAGAGAGTCAAATGTGGGGCTGCCAGTGTGCCAGTGTTGCTTCATCCCAGGATAAAATCTCTTTGGACACCTGCTCTAATATTATATGAGACATGGCCAAACAGATCCTGTTGTTTGTAGAAATCTCACTGTGCTCAAGTGAACCAGCATTTGTGAAAACCTGGTCAAACCAGCTGCTGCTGTGTCTGGAGAGGCCAAAGAGGATGAAAGACTCGCATAATAGAAATAATTTCTCACATTATATTACACATCATGATTCAATGATGTCTTGTTGAATGTGGCATCATCAAATGCATCATCAAAAAGGTAAAGTCAGCTCAAATTACATTATACCCTTCATAGTTTCCTTTGAACTGTCATATTATTTAGTTATTTTACTGTTCAGTTTTTGGGAAAAATATAAATGCTATAAAATTATTTGAGCTGACTTTCCCTTTGATATTCTTAATAAGCTAAACAGTAAAATAATGACTACTACATTTTTGTTACATATGTAATCGAAACCTGTTAATCAAACCATTTTTAAAATCCCTTTTTCATGATGAAAAGGAAAAAACACCTTGTATTTCAGTTTTAATTCTTATGTTTAAAAATTAAAATCAAATAAGCACTTGTTTTTTCTATTTTAATACCTCTTAATGAGAGGAAAATTAACCAAATGATACACTGACCCTGCACATATCTGAAACATCTGAATATATTTGACTTTTAGCGACTCCTAGTGGTAATATGAAAACAGACACTGTGGCTGAGAATGATGAGTTAAAAGCAAAACATACTGTAGACTGCACCGATTCTCACCTGGATCGTCTCAATATTCTACAAGCAAAAACAGAATAACTTGAAAGATGTTAATCTACATACTAACACACAGAGGATTTGCTTTCCCTCAAAGGAGGTGACTCTAAACCATTTATGGTTCAAACTATACAACAAATGAATTACAAAAAAAAAAAAAAAATTCGATGAATTGGACTGAGGATAAGCCACCTGCCACACTGTGGTACAGGGAGACATTCAGGGTCCACCTTCATGAAAGACTCTGCTACCTTGTTGCTTAAAACCCTCTATGTTTCAGTGTTTTCACTGAGCTTAATTTTACTTCACGTATCACTATTTATTATTATGAAATGTTTAAGATGATGTACAGCTACACTACGGAGAAAAACCTACATGTGTCAAGTGTCAAGGTGAGGAATGACAGCAGTCAGCTGGGAGACTGCACATTTGAGAATGGATGGATGGCACTGTTTTATTTATTTTTATTGTCTTCATTTCTATCTGTGTACTATTGATATGATGATTAAATGTTTAACTCTTGTTTCTGCTGAAAACTTGAAAAAAATCAGTTGAAAAAAATAGATAGAGGGTTTAATTTTCCTCACTGAATGATGTCTACACACTGTCACACTCAAAGCTGACAGAAATCACTTACCGCACACTATTAATGTCCGATTCGTGAGTTTCAAAGGACTGAATACACTGTCCTGAACGCATGTCCCACACATTGGCCTTCTTATCGCAGCCCTGCAATGATACAGAATAATGCAGAATATTTGAAATTATTCAGTTTAAACACTCATGAGCTGTGAAAGCGGAGGAGGAGGAGGAGGAAGAGGAGGAGGAGGAGGAGGGGGTGTTGTCCTCACCCCTGAAACAAACGTGTTTCCAGTCTCGGAGGGGGCCAGGTCCAGACAGAGCACGTCCGCTGCGTGTCCATGGAAACTCTGCAACAGCTGCCCGCTCTCAACATCCCATAATGCGCATGTCCCGTCGCCGCTGGACGTCAGGATCTTTAAACGCAAGCAGACAACGAGGAGGAAGAATAACAACGGCTGCTCTGAAGTTCAGTAAAAATGGGCTAACGCACAGCTATAAATGGATTGTCTTTGCTGCGTGAAACATCATGTGACCAGGATATCAAACCAGGAGCGACGGGCTGCTGTGAATTATTAACAAAGCTCCTTCCACCGCAATATGGAAGGCACTGATTTCTGATTAATAATGAGACAGAAATAGCAAAGAAATAGAAAAAAAATCATAGCAGTAAAATAATGGGAAAACATGAAGCGTATGACGATTGTCTCTATAAACATTTTACTCAGTTGTTTTTGGTGTTCTGTGAATTTTTTCTTGCATGTGTTGGATATCCTCACCTGCATATCCGAGTTGGTGAAGCTACAGGCAGACAGGTAGTTTGTGTGCATGGCCACTGACTTCTTCTTGGCAGCCAAGTTCTCATTCTTGTCCAGAGACAGAGGATACACCGAGCATTTGTTGTCCAGGCCACTGTGCGAGAAAAAACACAGCATAAACAAACACAACAGATGAAACACCACATTCAGATCATGACAGATATTACAGCACAGAAACTCACCCACAAGCCACAGCACAGCCGGAGGGGGCGTAGGCGCAGGCCATCACCCAGGTGCAGGGCATTGTCACAGCATGCTCCTAATAAATATCAAAGGACAAAGCTGCATGAGTCGCACCGGGACAGCGAGATGAATTAAATTCATTAGGCATAATTAGAGCAGAACAGG
Organism: Lutjanus erythropterus; assembly: GCF_056507025.1. NCBI lineage: Eukaryota > Metazoa > Chordata > Actinopteri > Lutjaniformes > Lutjanidae > Lutjanus > Lutjanus erythropterus. The sequence goes on along the minus strand of NC_139329.1, from coordinate 23,047,200 downwards.
AAGCTTCAGGCTGTTAGACATTAGCACTGTTACAGTTTGTTAAAGTCAAACACTTTGAAAGACATTTTTAGACATTCTGGTGGTCACTTTTCAACTCAGATAGAAGTTTTATGGTGTCCCATCCCCTCTATCCTCATTTATCCTCAAGCATATGAAAGGAGAGTTAGCATATTTTGCATCACAGCACACTGCAGATATCCTGTTGATGTGGAAAACCTTTATTTAATTTACATAATACTGGGGAAGCAAACTTCTCATTTAGAGGCATAACAGATGATTCTTCAGTAGCACTTTACATTAGAGCTCAGTAATATCAAAATAATAGCAGAGTAATAGCCTCTAATAAGTAATAACATGTAATTACCAAAGTAATAACCAGGTAATAGACTGGTATCAACAGTGAAGGTATATGTGTAGTAATTAACAATGGGAAATATTGGACTGAAATTTATCTATCAGGGTAATAAGGGACCAAAACAATATGTAACAATATGGTATCCTGCTATCAATAAAATGGTTATATCAGCACAATATTTGGATTTAGAAAACTGGCAATGTGGCATTGACATCAATAGGTTAATAACCTGATAATAATGAGGTAATATAGTAGGATGGCTTTACAATATTATAAGCTAGTGTTAATGAAATACCTTCAAAATCACATGAAAATTCTTTGAGGTCAGATTTTTTAATCACCATATTATAATGCTGAAATTCATGCTCCCTTAGGTTCTTAACATTTTCTTTTGTTTCAGGCTAATACTCTGCAAATTATTTATTTAACACGGTAAATTGTTACCTGGAAATGTCGTACCTTCTGTCCTAGAACCATGAATCACGGCCGCAAAGTGCTAAATTTGTGATTTGTGACATTGGGCTATGTAATTATGTGCAATATATGTGCCATTTCTGCTGTCTTTCATGTTTTAAATTGCTGATTACATGAACACTAACATTTCTTTTCTGTTATTTTGCATCCGTTTACACTCATTCCCAGTCTGAATGTGGGGACCCCCCAAAAAAATCCTGATATAGTTCTAACAAAATTATTGTTTTCAAGAAATGTTTCTGTTACACAAAATTTTGTTTCTTTTTTCTCTCTTTTTCGTTTTTGCTTTTGTTTTGAGAAATACTAAAAGCAAATTATGATCCTTTCTGACCTAATAAAATCCTTCAAAGAAAACAATCTGAGAAGGAAAATCCTCCGTGTCCACACCCGGACTACAACCTCTGATGAGAGGTCAAAAGTAGCTATTAGTAGCTTGTGACCCTTAATTTTGAAAGGTCACAAGCCAAAGCGGTTGGAGACCACTGATACAGACTAGTTAAGGATTTTTGGAAGGTTAGGGTTAGTTTAAGGGAGCATAAGTGAAAACAGTATGCATGTTTTAAAATATCTCAGCATTTTATTTAAATGGTCTTTCATTCTGTAATAAAAAATGTGTTTGTTAAAAAACAAGAGTTACCTTGTTGGTGGTGAAAGCATCCCATACGATCACTTTTCCATCCTGTATCAAGAGAGCAGAAATTAGTACAATATAAAACACATGCATCCAGTTACAATGGAAACATTCAATGCATTTTATTCTGATCTTTATGTTATTTTTAGTATTATTATCCCATGGGTTTTATTTTCCATCTCATTTTGCATTAATTAAAGCATTTTATCCCAGTTTCCATATTTGTGCTTTTTTATTTGAAGTGCTGAATGCATTTTTGTTGTTGTTGTTGTAAAGCACTTTGGGCGGTTCTTCCTGCATGTAATGTCCTATACAAATATGTTTATTATTATTAATACAAACTGGCTCTGCAAGATGGGAAATGAGAGGAAAGAGTGTGTGACCTGTGAGGAGCTGACGATCCTCCTCTTGTCCTTACACCAGTCCATACACAGAACTTTGTTGCCATGTCCCTTCAGAGTTCTCCGGGTCTTCATGACAAACTGACCCAGGCCCTCCACCTTCTCTGCCACCTGATGTACTGCAAACACACACACACACACACACACACACACACACATGCACACAATCAGTGGTGAAAGAAGTATTCAGATGCTTTACTGAAGAGCGGACGGTCTTTTTTCTCCAATCAGAAACATGCTATAGTGATGAAACAATGTATTTTTCAACATATACAAGTCATTGTTGGGTATATAGTTCACCTAATTACTAATATACATGTTTAATAAAAGTTTGTTTCTCTGCAAATTGTTCCATTCTCCCCGTCTCACACTGAAATATAGAGAGAATGAAAAGCATCTGTATCTGCACATTAGCTAGACCTAATGTAGGTCTATGTTCTACCCATAAACAAACAAAACTCAACAACTGCTATTTAATAAATATTACCAAATAAATAATACTATAATATTGTTGTAAAACGATGCACATTTTCAGAATCAGATGCTTATTGAAACAAAACGTTACTTAGTGAAATTTACTGTATTTTAACATGTTACAACCGCCCCCTGATCTTGGTACAACTGTCCCCAGGTCACTCAGTCAACAACATCTGCCTCCTTTCTTTCAAATAAATATTGTTAACAATACATCATATGCAATCATTTTGCAGGAAGACAACATCAATGTACCACACTGTTGTTAACTAGTTAACTAAAGTATCTTTGTCTTGTCTTTGCACTGCTAAAGTTGATTGAGAGGTGGGTGCCATGATATTATTGTTTGAAATTCATTGGTTCTAGCTCACGTAAGCAGACGTCATATTTTGTTTTTCAGGAAGAAAAACTGTTTTGTTTTGTTTTTTGCATATTGTTAAAATAAGTGCACATTTAAACAATGATGTAAATTGGTTAAAAAAGGGATTTTTCATTTCATCAGGTAATTCAGGTACAGGTAATTAGCAGACAGATGTATGTTAGTTTATGAGATCTGAAAAAATATGTAACAATTGCCCCGAGTCTCCCCTACATTAAACCCGCTGCTGTACATCCCAGGTTAAAATTCCAAGCTGCAGCAATAAGGATTAAACTACAGTAGACCTACATTACATGGAGGAATATATTGAATTAATCTTTGATTAATCTGTCATGTCCCCCATTAGCTCATGTGTCCATCTCATAAAATATTACAAATAGCCTGTTTGTCACATTTTTTATTTTTAACATCTCTACTGTTTATTTCCATAACGCCGAGACATGATTGGACAAAACCAGTAGGCTACATGGAAGGAATTCGGCTGGAAGCACTGGTCTGTAAAATGGGGAGGCAAACAAACAGCCTGCTTAAGTCGCCTGTCAAATCAAAGAGGTAACGTCAGGTCAAATCATCACTTTCGACAAATTAACACCGCCTGCATCACCTGATCCCTCTGTGAAACACAATCGGCTGTGATAAAGAGACATATTTGCGGGTTATTTGTCCCGCACAGTGTATAAGCGCAGAGGTGAACCGAGGCCTCTCCATTTTCAGCAGGACTCACGCTCGACATCGTGCAGCTTGGCTCTCTCCTCCTCCAGCTTCGACTTCAGCGTCTCCGACTCCGTTTTCAGATGGGCCAGAGTCTCGTTCAGCTGTACCTCCTGTGTCGCCATTTCAGGGATTAGAGGGGATCTCATATATTTCTCCTTTGTGCGGGCAGCGATCGGCAGCGAAAAGGCTTAAAGCGGAGCTAACAGCTGATGCTGCTGCTGTCATGACGTCAGAGGGAGAAGATGCTCCTCCAGTTTCCACAGGGGGAGGAGGAGGAGGAGGAGGAGGGTCCTGCATCCTGGCGATGCTGCCGCTGCTCCACACAGGGCTGCATCCTCAGTCAGTAACAAGGCCTCAGTACTACACAGCTGCATAATGCATTCAAATACTGAGCCGACATGGAAAACACAATACTGTTTGTCTGGTAATGCACAGACAGGGGAGAGTGGGGCATCTTGGCACACTTTTTACTTTCACTTCAATTTCTCAGTACATCAGTCACCCATTTTTCATACTAAATAAAGATAGATAGATAGACAGATAAATAAATAAATGAATGAATATTATTAATAGTAATAATATATTATTATTATTATTATTATTATTATTATTATTATTATTGGTTGCTTGTTTGCTCACTTTTCTGTTCATGGGGAAGTACATGTCTTTTGTGTATAATGCTTATTGAGGTGGGCTTCCTTCTATAAGCCTCTAGGGGTGATAGGGCTTCTTTTATTTCTCTTGTTAATGTATTTCTTCTGTTTTTGTGCAAATAATTACATAAAACAAAACAACAACAACAATAATAATAATAAATAATAACAACAACAACAACAATAACAGTAATAATATTTATTATTGTTGCACACAATTAAAAGACACAAAAGAAATTTGAAAAACAAGTGTAACAATTAAATAGATTTTAAATCGATTTAAAATCAGTTAGTTGCATAAATTGAGCTGTGCACAAATACGACTAGTTGTCACGTGAAAAGGCAAGTCTATAAAAATGAGTCTTAAAGGGATAGTTCACAAAAAAATTAAAATCCAGTCATTACGTACTCACCCTCATGCCGATTGGTCCAAAGGTCAGATTTAGCTTTTTGGTCCAAAAAACTCTGCTGGAGTTTCACTGGAAAACAGAAGATACAACCCGGAAATACTGCTCTATCCAAGACTGCTAAAGCCCCGACATGCCAAATTGACATGCACGCACACATCCAGTTCAGACGGTGCACACGCACACATTTTTGTGGCTCTAAGCTAAAGATCTACAGTGAAGACATGGTGTAAATGACATCTCTCATGTCATCTTGGCATGTCTGGGATTTAAGAGACTTGGATTACACCAGAAGAGCACTATGGAGGCATTTTATATTTTTATTTTTATTATTATTATTATTTATGGCTGTTTTTATTGTTAAAAAATGGTATTTGCTCATATTTCTGTATTTTTAGACTCACTTGCCTATATTTATATTTGACCAAACAAGCACAATAAAAAAAAAAAATAAATAAAAAAAACCCAAAAAAACAAACAAAGAAATGATGCACAAACACATCACACAAATGTGGCATTTCAATATAAGATACTATTTATTTCAGTACAATCACTTATTAAGCACAGATATATTAAATAGCTGTTACAAGAAGTACAATTTCAAAGAAATATATTAAATTTGTATACAATCATTTGTTTTGAGCGACTGGTTCAAAATACTGTTGAGTTTTATTGATTCCACATTCACATTTTAATACTGAGGTCATGTCCTTGTTTTTGAATTTGGGAGTTAAAAGAGAGAAAAGCAGCAAACCTTCACAGTGGAGAAGCTGAATTTTCTGTGAATCAAAAAAATTACCAAAACTATTTGGAGAAATATGAAAATCCAAGCTATTATGAACATTTTTGAGACTTTGTTTTTGGTGGTGGTGTGTTGAAGGGACATTACCTCTGTACAGTGTTTCAAAAATATGAATTTTGAAGGCATGGTGTACATTGTTTATTAAAAGTGTTTACATATGTATTTATACAATAAGAAACAGCCAGAGGCCACAGGACTATGAATCAGTCATGAGGAGTGAGAGATTAAAGGCCGGCTGTGTCAGATCCTGGTTAGGAAATCAAGATGAAGGCTGTTGGGGACCTGCAGCAGCTCCAGAGCCTGTGAGGACGGGCAGAAAGGAAACGTGACCTGGAAACGATAGTCTGAGTCGAGCATCAGCTGCGAGGAGCTGTCACGATCTTGTAGCAACGACTGCAACGAGAAGCAAATTGGCATGTTGAGTAAAGTTCAATTACAGCAAGTGAACAAGGATTTAATCACAGTAAAATCAGAAAATGATCAATACAGCTCACCTGAACTTTGCGGACAAATGACGACGACACCCTTTTCTCAAAATCGTCAATGGGTGTGTAGGAGTTCAAAATCTTGACAATCTACAAATAAGAGTCAGAGTTTTGTTTCACATCAGTGTGAAGCTGGATTTGTTGACTCATGTCTTTAATGCTTGCTTAAACACTGTGCTTATAGCTATGTAGAGTTAGAATTATAAAGACTCATAAATATGCAAAGTTATTTATAACACATTAACACATTAAAAAGGATTTTATAATGATTCAAAAGGTCAAGCATCATAATACTTTATTAGTCACTGACATTTTGTGCATAATTCTCATAGCTGAAATACATTTATAAATAAATTATTATAATGTATCACTGCTATGTTTTTCTGGGAAAACTTAACATTAGTGAATGTAAATGTCCATTATTCAGCTGTTCATCAAAAAGTTGTCAGAAGTCAATTTCTGTTATGACCTGTTAAACAAAAGGAATGATTTTACAGTTTTTGTGAGATGTTCTTGCATAGATTTAAGTGGGGTTTTTTTTCGTTTTATTTAAAGCAAACAATGACTACTAATTGTAACTAATAAACAGCTAGTAATGTATTATTCCTGCCTAGACCCAAGGAATTTCATTAATTTACTTAAAGCACCGACAATCAAATTATAATGCATAATAAAATGTTTACAATATATTACTACAATGAAAATTATAGGTTTTACTGATTTTTAAGTAAAAAATATACAGCATGTGTAGCATGAATAAAGTACCTGAACAGAGTTGAGTTCGGTGCATTTTTCAGAGATCTCTTTAGCGTCATCATCAGTGGATTTGTTAACTTGTAGCAGCCAGGCAGCCTGAGACAGCGGCCTCAAAGTGTCGATAGCATTAGAGCTCTGCAGCTCCTTCTCCTTCAGCCACTCCTCCAGGTAACTGATGTTGCACCTAAAATGTTCATATGGTTATTATCAAAATTCTAGGCAATGATATACCTCGGTCATGTATACTCTTGTAATATGACAGCGAATATTGTGTTAAGAGACAACAGACATTTGCAGAAAGTCTTGTTGGCAGCCTGTAAAAAGGAGAAACTGTACAAAGCAGAACCACCAACACAAGATGAATGGCTGAAATGATGTCGAGAAATGGATGATGTTTACATGTGAATGACAGGATAAGGACTGAAGCACTGAATATGTCACAAGAAACGGGTTTTGTATGTACAGGGCAATACAGATCTTTTCATGCATTATTTCTTCCTGATAAAAGATGGCCACAGACCTGATTTGCATCCCTTTCCTGCAGGAACACATATCTTTCCGAAGCATGATGTTGTTGAGGGTGGTGGCACCAATGAGGAAGAAGAGTTGTTTGACGGCCTGTTTGATGAGGCCCTGCTCCATACAGTGCTGGCTCATGGTGGAGTGGAAGACACTGAGCTGCTGAATGATGGAGGAGATGGTGAAAGTCTCTGAGTCCTCATAGATGCTGCTGGACCGCTTCCTGAAGCCCGTCGGCTTCATACTGGAAATCCCCTGTAAACTCTCGTGCTCCAACATACCAGGAACTGACAGACAAGAGAGTGAAGCAGCGCATTTTAGGTTGTTTACAAAGGTTAAACACGAGGGATGCACTGATTGTGAAATTCTGGGCCAATACAGATGTAAGAAAATAATAATTTTGACAATGCCGATCCGAATGTTTTTTTGTGGTTGTTTATTTTGTTTTGTTGTGATTCATTCCCTGTTTTGTGAAAAACACAGCACCCACTGTCCTCCTACATCAAACCAGAGTTGTGTCCACGGGCTTCTTCTCCAAACAGAAGCTGATATGATAGCTACTGTTGTCTAAATATACAACACAGCTTTAAGGAAGTGCAAAATTGATACAATACAACAGAAAAAACTGGCCATTGCCATCTGTGAATGTCATCTTGGGTTGACTGCTGACAACAAGGTGAATATCGGCTTGTGATACTCAGTCAATAAATAGGTGCATCCCTGTATAAAACTATAAAAATGTGATCATGATGAAGTTTGTGAAATACCGATCGCAGGAGTGAGGCTCTTTTCCATGACCGAGATAAACTGATGGTAGATGTGGATGGCCAGGTCGCTGATAATCTGTCTGTGTTCGGACAAATCGAAATTCTTCAAGCAGTTCTTCTTCTGGCGAGGAGTATTTTGTTTCATGAACTCCTTTTGTGAGCAGACAACAAAACAAGACAATGTCAAAATACGCCTGCTGTTGTATATGAAGTTATAGAAAGACAAGAAACATGATAAATACGGTAAATACAGACCTCCTCCCCGCTGTACTGCTTCAGACAGTTCAGCAGCTGATACGTGTTTGAGAGCCAGAATGACAGCAGTTCAAAGTCTTTGTGGTGACTCTGAAACAAAAAAAGCATCAGTTGCATTTTGCTTTCATTTATTTTCAGTAATTCAATGATATATTTTTTATGCTTCAACATATGTCATTTTATTTTATTTATGCAGCTTACTATTTATCCTTTTCAGATAAGTAGAAGCAGAGTATGGGGTTATTGGCACAACTTCATCTACTCCCAAAGTGCATGAAGAAGGAAAAAGCCCACTAGATATTTACACGTCTCAGCTACATTAATATCAACTCATTTTACATCAGTGGGCTTGGTGGTGACGTCCTAAAATCAATTATCGTGTCTTTCATTTTAGACACATTTAGATGGAGGGAAGCCCACACCAAGCACTACTTAATGACATTAACTCTGTTATCAAGGCTATCAAGAATCCAGCTCCCGCTTCACACAACGGTGCCTGAACATTTACCTGCAGATCAATGTAACAAAGACAAAGGAACTGTGAATTAACACTTCCAGCAGACACAGGACAGCCCACAACTCCACCTACAACCCCCCTGCATCAATAATAACACTGCTGAAACGGTGGGATGCTTTAAATATCTCACCCTGGACAATAAAATGAGCTTTGAACAACTGTACTGACATCCATAAACCTGTCAACAAAGACTCCCTGCCATCTGCAAACTCAAAGCCCCCAACTTCTGTTGCTGCTCTGTAAATGCATAATTCAACCCATTCTCTTCTTTTGTTGCTTCACCATGTTGACCACCTCTAATAGGAACTAACTCACACACAATGCCTCTAAAATTACTGCCCTCCTCAACCAAACCTCTCAGATCCCTGGCCTGGAATTGGTGATGCTATGGCAGGAGGTGTGTCCTCTCCACCATAGCATCATATAACAAAATAAACCATTAACAGTCAAGTGTGTAGGTGCTATGTGTAGATGTGTGTATAAATGTGGATGTATGTGATGTCTTTCATGCAGTTATGCTGTGTCATACAATGTGTTTATATGCCTAAAAAAAAGAATAATATCTATTCTGCTTGAGCACTTAAATTTTGTGTTTGAGTTGTTCTTGTTGAATTGAGTCTTCACTCAGAGAACAGGGTGTAGACTTTGATTTATTTACATCCTTTGTGTGGTTTGATTTAAACTGAAAAACAAAGAAAGTACAAACTAAAAGAAAACCCAACTGACTGATGTTAAATGCCAGGAGAGAGACCTGGCTGGCACTGCTACCAAAAATGATAACTAAATTTAAAGAAAAAGAACACCAAAAGTCAAACTGCACCATCAGAAAGTGGCAGAATCTGTCAATATCAGAAGGTGAAACGTTGAAAGTAAACTAAACCGCTGTCACCACCCAGTGACCTTATCTGAATAACAACTTTTGGATTGTATTCATTATTTATTTAGCAAATGTACAGGAGAGATAAAGGCTAACAGACTGAGAATTAACCTCACCGTGATTACTTTTTTGACACCGCTGATGGTCGCATTCATGAGAGACTTGAGTTTGACTTCATCGTTCAGGTAGTCAGCGTGGCGGATGCACATGAAGAGGATGTAAGCTGGCAAAACGGGGATTATATTGACCGCCACACCTTTGGTCTTCAGGTCTGTGAGAAGAAAGTAGAGACATCTACCTGCTCAAACACTGATATTCAGACAAACCTACAAAACTATGTGGTTAACTTGACTATATCAGACTAATAGAAATAATACAGAGAACAAATACCCAGAATGATGTTTTGAATGAGTCTGAGTTCATCCTCTCTCTTGTACTCCAGCATGCCAAGATAATCTTTGGGAATGGCAGGCGCAGATGTTTGCTTTGCTGTGTGAGAAACATTAAAGGTGACATAAAGGTTTGTCTGTGTAGCAAATGTCAGCTTTTAGTGTGTGTAGCTGACGTCAGCAGTTGGTCTGTGGCATCTAAATGGTAGTGAATGTCATATAGAACCTGCGATGTGATGAATGTGTAGAAGTTTTCAGAACATTTATTTTACACTGCATATGTACAATCCACAGCTCTACCTTTCTGCGATGTTTCAAGGCTCTTTATCTGATTCTGGAGCTTCTTTATTAATCTGTTTTTTTGGTCGAGCAGCTCTTCAAAGTCCTGAAAGAAAAGGAGAATTTGTTACCGTCTCTCTTGCAGACGAGACATGCATTCACACACTCACACTTGATCCACACACACACCATATTCTCAGCAATTAGCAGTGAAATCTCCTGTCTCAGTTTGATCTTGGCCTCGCTCTCCATCAGCTGCTGTCTCTTCAAGTGCTCGTTCTCCTCTTCCAGCTCCTCTACTTGGCTTTGAAGGTCCCTCTTCAGCTCCTCCAGCTCCTCGGCTTTCTCCTCAAAGTGCCTAAAAAAACAATGAAAATCAGGACGACTCAGAAATGTCCAACACTTGTTTAATCAAGAAAGAGACTCCAATCTGAGTATTCTACCTGCGTTGTGAGCTCTCTTCTTCAATCTTCCTTTGAAGGACGTTAGTGATCTCCTCAGTTTTTTCTTTTGGATGACATGGATAAATGGTAAAATACTAATCTGCAAAAGAGATTCACAGTGAAATACTTGGAAAAACACAGAGATCTACCTGCTAGTTCTCTGCTCTGCTCTTCCACATGAGCCTCCAATTCTTGTTTTTGTCTCTGGAGCTCTGAAACCTGCAGTTTCAGCTCTGGTATAACCTGTAGATCACATTACATAAGAGAAATCACAGTATGTTCTGCATATAATCTAGCCCAAGAGGTGAAATATAGATTCAAGAAAGTAATAACACACTGAGTTCTCACTGCTGAGCCTGGACACCTCTTGGCGAATGTTCTCATTGATGTTACTTTTCTCCTGGAAGAGGTTTTGAAGCTTGTTGTTCTCATTTTGAAGGTGGTCCGCTTTTAGTTTCAAGCCCTCCACTTGAGTCTCGTAGCTCTCCTTCTGCTCCCTCTGGTGGTTTTCAAGTATTCTGCCGTCAAAGGTGGAAACATGTTAAACAAAGGTTTGTCACACAGGTACAAAACTGGACTAATATTAAAGGGATAGCTTGGGTTTTGTGCTTGGACTTGCACCCATAGTCAGTGTATTGACAACAGTAGATGGTGGTCACTACCTCATACAACCCAACTTCAAAAAACTGGACTTGAATTGATTTCTATAGTTGGCAGTAAAAATACACCTGGTAGCTTTATGTAGGCCATCAAAGGCTTCCAGCACATCTTCAATTTCATAAATCTTCTCAGAGTTGTCTGAAGTTAACCTTCAGAGAAACAATGTGTGAGATTAAATAAATACATGAGATATAGAACAACGACATGAGCGAAAGGTAAAACCTAAAATATTTAAATAAATATTATTTAAAATATATACCCCGAAAGAACCTCCTCCTCAACAACACCACCAAGAAGTTGTCTTGTAATATCGTTCATTTTAGCTGCAGAAAAATATTCAGGGATTATCATCAAAAACATTGTCCTTTTTTAATCTCAGATGATTTTTGTGTGTATCAAAGTAATTTGTCTGTACCTCTAGCTTGTTCTGACTGTTGTTTAATTTTTCGGTCCATGTTATTTCTCTGATTTTGCAGGTTGCTGAGATCTCTGCGTAGCTCTGGAATAGACTTGACATGTTTGGTGAGCTGGATGACCTGTTCCTGCAGGTCAGAGTTCACCTGCTCCTCCTCCTCTATCTTCCTCTGCAGACCGACTTTCTCTTCTTTCAGTCTCTTTATCTCCTCTTTCAGAGTCTCCACCTCCTTCTCATGATCCTGCCTCTGGATCTCAGTGTTGTTCTCTGCAATCCTGACAGAAGGTAAACTCATCAACTGAACTGAATTAATTGAACAAGCTGAGCCAAAGTTTTCTTTTTCTGAATTGGATGAGGAGGATTGCACATTTTCATTACTCACTTTCTCAGCCTTGCTTCATATTCTTTCTCTTCCAGTAGATCCCTCTTTATTTGATCAAAGCTCTCTGGAAAAGTTTATAACCAGTAAGTGAGAGCACAGTAAGAATAGCATACATACAGGGAAACATGTTAAGAAAACTGAAATGGAAAGTTCTGAAATAAGCCAAAAAGTTTTGCTGACCTATAAAAAGCAAAAAGCTGCCTTGAAATTACACGTACCATTTGCCTGCTTGGTGGAAGCTTCAAACTTTATCTCCAAGTTCTGCTTTTCAAGGTTTAATGCATCTTTTTCCTTTTGAAGCTGGGAAATCGTCTGGAAAGACAATAAAAATGTATTTTTTAAAGTTTTCTTCATGAGGAAATAAGACACAAGTAACTGTATTCAATTTTAAGCATTATCTGTGATACTGACCAGACAAGCATCTTCTTTCGCTTTCTTCTCTCTTGCCTCCAAAGATGCCTTCTGGTTGGTTGATTTTTCCAGCTGTGCCTCCAGATGCTGAAGCCTGTCCACGGTGTGAGAGTGGGAGTTGGCCATGCTTGTCAGTCTTTCCACCAATCCACGATTCTCTTTGTTCTGTGAGGACACTGGGGTTCAGTTACATCCTCTACATAAAAGCTGCAGCTGAAGTAACTTTGAAAGCGCCTTACCTGCTCCTCGAGCTTCTTCCTGAGCTGCTGCACCCTGTAGGAGAGCTGAACGTTAAGCACCAGCCGACGCATGGTTTGAAATCGCCGCCGTGCCAGCCATGCTCTGGCATACTTCTGTAGAATCAGGGCTTTTTGCTCCTCCATCATCTGAGAATTAATAAAGAGACAACAGGCCATGGATTACATGTGGTTACATTTTGTATTCTCATCATATTAAATGATTCTTTAATTAACCGTCAGATACAGACCTTCTTGTAGCGTTTACGGGCCATCCAACCTCGTGTGAAGGCCTGGATGGTGACAGAGGCCAGACGGACCACCTGATAGATTTGTCTCGTGCGATAACCCCTCCAGTGTCTCTGGATCACCACTGATGCCCAGCCCTGCTTCAGTGTTGCAGCACTCACTGTTTTACTGCAGGTTACCAAACACAACAAGTAAACATGTCAGAACCAAGACAAATACAAAAGAGGACAACCCACTGTAAGTAAACACCTCTGACCGGATTGTCCTTCTTCCACGGATGTACTCTTGGATGATGATGGCTGCCTCTCTCATGCGCAGGTACTTCCTCCTCTGGCTCCACCCACGGACATGTTTCTGGATGGTGACGCAGGCTCCTCTCAGCCGGTCCAGCCGCAGCTTCTCCAGATAAGCTACCTGACCGGCTCGGAAGAAGATCTTTGTCCGACCAAACTTGTACTGATTGGGGTCCTAGAGGTCAAACCATGAGGCCAAAGAGATACACAAACATGTAGTGCACATATTGCACACATACTGTGGGGATAGTTCAGATTATTTGACTTGGGGTTGAATCAGATTCTTGTCCACAGTCAGTGTATTACCTACAGTAGTGAGCACATCCCAATTCGGAGAAGCAGCAAAAAAAAACTGGTGCAGGAAGCTCAGTAATGAACTGTTGTGGACAGCGTCAGCAGGAAAACATATTTTAATCACCTAAAAAAAGGCTGGCCTAAAAAAAAATCATCATTAGTTTAAATGTACACTATATTTACATATTTTCACTTCTTTATCTTGCAATCAAGACAACTTTTTTCCGGAAAAAACAGCCAAATTTCACTCTCTCCAAGGCAACCAAACTCCTTTGGAAACTGGTCATTTTACCTCACATAACACAGGAGTTGCTGGTCCTCCATTGCCCACATTGTTTAGTTTTAGTTATTGTGTGACTTTTGTGTTTTAAAATTATAGTTTAGATTCACCAAAGTCACACAATAATACAAACTAACCAATCAAGGCAACAGTGGATCAGTAACTTCTGTGTCTTGCAAGGTAAAATAACTGATTTTGCCAAAGGAGTCTGCGGGCTTTGTAGAGAACAATACTTGACTTATATAAAAATGATGTTCTCCTGTTGGAAAAAGGCTGTCTGATAGAGAAGTAAAGCAGAAAAAATATTCTTAATATAGCATACAATTAAAGTAATGTTGATTTCTTTTTTTTTTAAATCTATTTCTATTTATAAGATATAGTTTAAAGCTATTTCGCATCTGTAGACCCTTGGCAGGTCAGTACAAAGAAACGTCACAATAATATAATATAAAGTTACACAGAGAAGAACACACAAGACAATACAAAGCTACACATAAAAGCACATCACAAGTGTTTGCTTGTTAAATTAAAACAAGTCATAAAGACCAGAGTTCAAAGTCAGTGAATGCAGAACTGAGCAGCTTTTAACAGGATTTAAATTACTTTTGAAAGTGCTGATAGAACTGCAGGTCCTCAAATCATCAGGCAGGGTGTTCGACTGATCTGGGGCAATTTTTGTAGGTGAGCCTTTTTTATCTGGCTAAAATAAATTCTGCTGCTGAACCCGTCCACAGCAGTGCACTGTTTATCTTTCTACACCAGTGCTCCTACCTCTTCTCCAAACTGGAGTGTGGCTGACTGCCATCTACTGCAGGGAATACAGTGACTATGGATAAGTACCTCAAACAACACCACTTCGGAGATTCAGACCTATCCCATTTAAAGGCACTAAAAGAAGCGGCTAACCTGAATCAACCTCTGCAGCACGTTCTTGCAGGTCTGTTTCTTGTCACTGAGGTCGGCTTCCTGATGTGACATTAGGATGCTGTATCGGCTGTAAAACTCAATGTATGTCCACCTGCAAACAACATTATTTGTCATTACAACATGAGCATATGGAGATGACAATTTTGCAATGTGGCGCTGATAAAATCCAGTAATAGAGGATAACCTGGACGGATAGCTCTGTGCACTGATACGGATCGTTTCAAGGACTCCACAGGCTCGCAGCTGCTGCACCACCCTCCTGGAGTCGTATCTCAAAAAAACAAACAAACCTCCACTTAAACCAAAAACCAGGTGAACTCAGAGTGGATCATGTCAAACACAGTCTCATTAGTACTCACTCAAAGGGGAGCTTTTCATCATTGGGCTTAATGCAGCGCACATAGTGAGGGGTGGTAGCATTCAGTGTTTCCATCAGTAGAGAGAGGGAGCTGCAGAACTGCATGACAAAAGATAAAAATACAAGATACATGTTCAGCTCAACTGTATATCAGGGTTTTTTCAGCTTGACACCCACAAGATAAAATTTGGTGTGTCCCCAAGATCCAGACTTACAAAAAACTTAAAAAAAAAAAAATTACTATTAATTATAACAGCACATCACAGCAATAATCAGATTTGTTAGTGAGGTAGCTGTTTATGTCTGCATTTCTTGACCCCAGCTGTATTTTGTTCCTGTGTTTTAAAGCTGCTGTTTCCTGTCTGTTGATGTCACTGACAGCTGCTTCCTGTCTGTTTTTCCACAGCGCCCGTCACTATTTGAGAAAATGCATTATTTATTTTACTCTGCCAGTTTGGGACTGGTTCCGCAACCAATTTTAGGTCTTGACCTTAAGTTTGTATTATGCACACTGGTAAATACAGTGGTATATCGTGGAAACTTCAAGGAGAGAGTTCAAATCTCAAGTGTGCTGCGACAGTGAGTAAACATGTCCACCTTATCTCCCACTGAGGTTCTCAGCTGTTTATTGGCTGGTTTCACTCCAGGTCTGGCGGGCCTCACTTTAACACCTTTACTGTTCACAGCACTTCGGTCCTCCTCTTGGAAAAAGTTTGCCAGAAATGGAAACTGATGACAGTGGGATAAAAGTGTTAAAATTAGATGAATAATACTGCATTGGTCAGCTTTATTGATGCAGAAGCTTTTATTTGTTAACTCTGATTTTAAGCCACTGTGATATTTACCTTACTGCCTCTCATAATGTCGACTAGTTCATCATACAGAGTGTCTCTGTTCTTTTCAAGAAAACCTCTGCATTGATATTCCACCTGTTAACAGAAAAAAATTAATAAAAGAAGGTACCTGTCTTGGATGCAAAAGCATTAGAGAATTTTTTCTGCAGCATCATGTAGGAAATGTGTTTCAAAGGGTCACCAGACTGCACCTTGTCTGCAAAGTGTTGAATCACAAATGCCTCATTTGATAACCTGGGCTTCTCAAACAGAGGATTGGCCTCCAGGTAGTTGAACAGCTTTTGCAGCCAGCTTTGATCAGTGCCCTGAGGAAACTGTAAAGTAATACAGATGTATGTATACTGCAGGAGGTACAGCAATCAGAAAAATGCAATCAGGGAAAAATAACTGAAAAATAGGGTAAAAGTTCAAATCATCCCATTCAATTACCAAACATTCTTCGTCAAGCAAGTCGAGGATCCCCATCTTTGCTTCAATCAGGTCAATGACTGGCTGATTGTCATAGAAATCTATCAACGTCCAGGGGATGTCCTCCTTCATGTACTCCTCCTGCTCCAGCTTGAACACATGCTGATTGGAGAAGGACAAGAGAAAAACCCTCTAAGTTGATAAAGGGCTGCATGCAGTATTCTGTAATGATTTGAGATGACGGTGATGCATACCAAGTTAAACTGCTGCTGAAGCTTTTCGTTTGCATAGTTGATACAAAACTGTTCAAAGCTGTTGATGTCAAACGTTTCAAAGCTGAGGATAAAGGACATCGAGATCACATCAAAACAATGCCAGTTATAGAGAGCAGAGTTATCAAGCAGCTGAAGAAGACATTGTTAGGCAACACATTATTTGAAAGGAGTGCATAAGACTGTCATGACACTGACATCTGTCATGAACATAAAGTAGACTTTATTAGTCTTTATGACTGTCTATTGGTTAGTTTAGTCATTTTTAATGCAAAGTTGCCATTGTTTAAGGTGTTTTTGTTAGGATGACTTGACAATCAAGCTCCTAGACTGATGGTCTCTATAGCTAGTATAGATAGCTAGTCACTATCTGCTAAAGTTGTTAGCTAGCTAGCTTTGTCAGTCATGGAGCTAATTACCTATCTGTTCACCAGCTATAGTTCAACAAATAGCGGTTAGCCTACTTTACCAACAAGTAAACCTGTCCTTTAGGTGTCTCTGTAAATCACCTTGGTACTGTGTTCTGTTGTCAAACTGGCCTCAAAACAATTAATGACATATTTATGACGAGTCCAAATGGTACCACTTTAGTTGAGGTCAAGATAATTATTCATGACACAAAATCATTTGACAGCGTAATAAAACTTTATGACATTTTTATGATACGTCCAAAATGTACCACTGACATGAGGTCAAGGAAAATATTCATGACACACTTATAATGGTCTCATGGCAGCCAGAGTCAAAACCAACCACATATGACAGCTTAATGTTGAATCCTCAAAAAGACTCCTTCATCTTCATGACAGATATCATGACATTGGTGTGACAGTGTCATGGCAGTCACACTCCTTCAAATAAAGTGTTACCGAGTGTTGTATCTGCATTACCCATAAATGTCCAGAACACCTATGAAAGCGTGTTGCTTCCCTGGAACCTGCAGCGCTGTATTTATCCTGTTAATAATACAGTCAAACAGATGGGCGTAGATCTGCTTGGCGAGGGCGTCTCTGGTATTTACTGCCCGCTCCTTTGGCATCGGCTTCACCACCGTCTCAGCCACCAGAACGATCCTCCGATGGCAGAGCCAACGCACCAGCTCCTCTGAGCTCACGCCCAGCAACTCACAGAAGACAACCAGGTGTGGATCCCGGAGCTGGAAGATACGAAAATCAAGTTTTGCATTACAGCAGGTAATTTTTTTTTTTAGATGTAACAAATCCGCAGATTTTGCACACAAAAAGCAATTTAAGACTCGGACAGCTGAGACTTACAGAAACTGATGATTTGTCACCTCCAGAGTTACTGATTTCTACATTTCCTAAATGAAGAACAGCTGCCAAAGCCTTGAACACATCTGACTGGAAGTCCTCCTTCAACCCTGGAGGAGCAAGAGAGAAGAAAGTTAAGATGACATAAATGCACTTAGTTGAAGGGAACACTATTTTATTGTATTTAGCAATACAGTAAGATTAGAGCTTTTTGGGACAAGGTTAAATAAATAATCTCAAAAGACATCATGATTATCCCTAGGTTTTTTATTTGAGGACTACATCCCAAAAAAAAAACACAAGTTTGCAAAAAGAGAACAAATAATGACAGATATCCTAAAAGCCAAAAGATTGATTGCATTATTTTGAAAAAGAACTAACAGAATATGTGCTACACATTCAATTAGGCAAATGCAAATAACTTAACCTTTATAAAGAGTGACATATGAAAAGTTTGAAAGGTCTGGGGACCACTTACTGCTTTTGTGAACTGTACTGCATCAGATGATTAAGCAGCAGAATAAAGAATCACTGATGGCAATAAAGTGCTGAGCTCAATTTTGTGACGATAAAATACTTTTGTGTTTGTACGACAGATGACTTTATGTCTGACTTTGGTTGACAAGGTTCCCATTTGTTTGTTTGTTTGTTGCTGTACACATACTGTATGTACACACGTCTTAGGACAAATTTCAAACACTAAAAGCAGGTTACAGCCTGAGGCGTCTTTTACCCAGCAGCGTGAAGGTCCGTTGAGTCTCTTCCATGTCTTTCTTGTCATCTATGCCTTCGATGGTGATCTCACCACCCATGCAGGTGTACTGGAACTTGTCTGCACTCACTACACAGGAAAGGAAAATGTAATTACACTTCCAATAAAATAATCTCACAATAAATACATTTATGATTGTAAGACGTTTGTGTTAATGAGATCAAACTTAATCCCGCAGAATGAACCCTCGGTACAAAAACTCACACAGTCTTAGATTCTTGAACTCTGGCAGGTCGGCACAGGAACACAGCTGGTAGAATATGTGATAGTTTCGCTCGTTGTCTGCCTGAATAAAACAACAGTTTCATTTTTATGGAGCAGAAATAATAATGAATCTTAGATATCTCAGATATTTTTGTGTCATGTGCTACCTGAAAAACGACTCTGGATTTCTCTAAGAGGTAGGTCCTCATGTTTGCGCCGATGATCCGGTACTTCTTGTCAAAGCTGATCTCTGTGTATTTTCCAAAACGGCTGCTGTTGTCATTCCTGGTGGTCTTTGCATTTCCTATTGCCTGAGAGAAAATCACCTCAGGTCAACAGGTCTCTTTTCAAGTTATCACAATAATATGAGATGTCTTAATAAATGTATTTGATGCATAAAAATGGCAACTAGTAATTAGTTTAATGTTGTCAGTGCTGAAGTGAGTAAGTTTCAAGTCTTCAGTCTCCAGTCATTTTTAATATAGCATCAAATCATAACAGAAGTCATCTCTGTTCTTTGTGCAACCTCAAATGTTGGATGGAGTTTTATAATTACCTGTTTTACATACGGCAATTCATTTTTTGTTGACCACCATGTGGTGTTTGTACACAAATTAAATTATCTTTGATATTATTTTCTCCAATCAGTGCTCAGTAAGGTAACGTTAGTTCTTCACGGTTCTTTCCTGAAACTTAACTGGATGCTGTCAGATTGGTTCAAACAAAGCAGATCTGAATTAAGTGTCAAGTATTTTCAAGTCAATAGGCTCAAGTCAAAGTGAAGTCACAAGTCACTGGTGTTAAGTCGACACCTCTGGACAGTACTGACAGTTGCATTGTGAGTAGGGGTCCTGGTCTAGTGGAATCATACCTCTGTTATTGGGTTGGACGCCAGGACTTTGTCCTCAACTCGTGTCTTACTTCCAGACTTGCTTACAACTGCAAAGTACCTCATAGCGTATCGAGCAGACACCGTTTTACCTGCTCCAGATTCACCACTGACGATTATAGACTGGTTCTTGTGGTTTCTGGGAGAAAAAGGGTATGTGTGTCAGTAAATTGTTAGAATGAGACTGTATATTTTACTTTCTGTGATTGTTTATTTACCTGGCCATCTGTTTGTAAGCCTCCTCTGCCACTGCAAATATGTGCGGGTCCATGTCGCCCATGTTCTGGCCTGAGTAGGCATGAATGATTGCGTCTCCATAGATATGAAGCTGTTTGTATGGATTCACAGCCACCAGTATGATACCTGAAAATGGTTGAGGGAAACAGCACAAGCTCAGCCAACGAGCGATTTGTTCCCAGTTCTTTTTGTTGATGAGGCCCCCATTTGTTTGTTGTTGTTTACATACACGTAATGTACAACAGCCTCAACAGCCTGAGGCAGTTTTAACCCAGCAGCGTTCACGTGCGACTAGCAAACTGAACACTTAATGACTCTGTTGGTTTTGTATTTTCCACCCAACCAACAACAATGACTGGTGATACTAACAGGGCTTGGGAGAAAGAAACAAGTTAATATTTGGACCCATTTTCAAAAGAAAGAACTAATGCATTGCTTTATAAGAAGGGAAGCAATGTACCTGTAAAATAGAACATATACCACAAACCTGAAGAGACATATTAAGGCTCATCATGCAGAATTTTAGGTGGGTTAACGAAATGTTAGGTTGTTTTTTAAAAAACCTGTATTGAGCTAACTAGTAAGGTGGTGACGTTACTTTACAGGCTGTGTTCTGGATCATTCAACCTGTGCTCTTCATCAAATTATGACTAAAATGACCAACAATTATTGGTTTTAGCTAGACTAGATAGAAATGTTCAATATAATCTTATGACTAAAAAAGGGTTAGGGTTAGGTTTTTATCGACTAAAGACTGAAATAGTTACAGTTAAGATTAGACTAAAAATTGACTAAAAAAACAACATGAGGTTAATTTAATATGATAAATAAAAACATGGAAATTTTACACAGGACTAAGTCTAAGACAACATTTAAAAAAAGGGGTGGTGGCATCCTCCTTCAAATCCCCCCACCCACTGCTCAATGTTTAAACATAGATTGACAGTCAAAGATTTGTTTCAACGGTACCACAGTAGGTGTAGATGATTCTGGACTCCACAAATCGAACTTTGAGGTTATGCAGGACTGCAGGTTCATGCAGGTAGCTGAGAGCAGTGAGGTCATTCTCCCCCACCAAGATGTCCGGGTTGCGAAGAGGAGGCAGTTGTGGTTTTCCTGGGTCAACAGGGTAGTAGTGTTCCTGTACAGTGGCACGTTATGTAAATGAGTCAGCCGCTGCTTCTCACCATCATAAATCCACTGCGAGGTTTTATTAGTCACATTTTACTTACAGTGCCATCTTCAAGAAGCAGTTCAAGAACATTATCCCCGAGAAGGAAATCTCTCATAATCTCTGCTGATTTCCACACATATTCTGCATCTGGGATCCACACTCTGTTGAACTAAAGAAGAAGAGTTCAATGGTGACAAGTTAACAATATATCAACAGTAACTATAGAGCCATTAAACTATGGAAGACTATAAATGTAATGCTATATTCTGTGTGAACATTTACTTCATAAAGTAATATTTTATTCTGCATTTAACCCCAAGTCATTATAGTTCATATCTATATTAACAAGTCATGAAAATTTACATATAAACCTTTGTTCATACAATAGCATGCCTGTAATAAGCTAATTAATAGGTAATAAGGCATTTAAGATGTTATTAACATTAATATGTATTAAAAAGGCTACATATAATGTTAATGATAACATAATAAACATGTGTATTGTTAGATTAGACATTAACACACACCTATGAGAAAATTGTTAAAAGTGTAGAGACTGCTTAAGAATAATAAGCCTTATGAGTTTCTTATAGATGTAGATAATAGCATTATAAAGACATTTATTAAATTTCAGTAACTTACCTATTAACAGGTTTTCGTTGTTGCTTTATTGAGATTTCTACAGACTTAATTATGCATTTATTAATAGTTAAATATGCATTTATTAAAAATGAACAATGCAATTTGTGGCTAACAGATCTAAAGTGTTAGCAATGCTTATTAGGGTTAATAAATCCTTTATTTATCCTTTATCTGTTAATAAATGAAGAGTCAACTGCTAATAAATGTATAATAAAGTATGCAGAAATCGCAATAAAGCAACAACAAAAGCTTAAGATTTAATAATGACATTTTAAAAGTTAGTTAACCTCAATAAATGTGTTTGCAATGCTTTTATACACAATTATAAGGCAGTCATAAGGTTTGTATTGACATTTATAAACTGTGAGCAAGAGCTCACAAATGTCTTACAATCTAACAATAAATGTATTTATTATGATGTAATTATTAACACGTGTAAGTCACGCGTGTAATGACCATTTTATAATGACCTTATTACCTATTAATTAACACGCACGACATCTTAAAGTGTTACGAACTAGTTTAGTAAGAGGAAATAGTCTGGCATTTATGCATTAAATTCCTTTGGGTCGAGCCTCCTCTACATCTGTGTCACCTCCCTGAGTCCTGACAAAGTTTCCATATGCCTCACTAAAACAACATGACATTTTATTATCTGTATTTAAATAAAGGCAGGGAGTTTTTCTCTTACCTCGGTGTACAGCTCCAATAAAGCCATGTTTATGCATTATGCATAAGTTTTGAACTTGTCCTGTCACTGTGTTTGTTGATCACCTGTTGTATCACTCTTTTCAGGTTACCAACGAATTTCCTCCCTGCGCCTCATAACTAAGGCAGAGTCAGCAGAGTTAAGATTGACAGATTTAAATCGGTTTTCCGTTGATGATTTTCAAAATAATACTCTTCTTAGATACACTTAAACCGACGTTGGACTACATACATTACCTTAAGTACATTACAAGTACATTACATTAAGTAGGTTATTTACCCAAGTGTCTAGGTTAATTTAAGCTTGCTAATAGATGCATTACTGACATTATATTGTATACCTGTACTTATTTTCTGCCCTGACTCACACATCTGACAGTCTAAAGCTCTTCTTTGATTTTTATTTAGATATATTTATTTACATTTATCAGTTCTGATCTATAAAGCATGGGGTCTATAATGGGAGGGGTCCCAGCACATGAGGTAAACTAATTTCAGCTATACCGATTTATAACAACAGCAACAACAATAACAGTAATAATCATGATTTTTAATCATATATTATATCAATCTATATCAACTCATCATAATCAATAAATCTCTCAATATTAACTCTGCTAATTATTATTCATGGGGGAACCACCGGTTGCAGACCAGTGCTGTGGAGGTACATCCTATTACACGACGCTTTTATTGTGAAAGTCCCACCTCTCATATCCCCGGTTGGCCTCGTGTCTTCCACGTTGACTTGTCGCTCACCTGCTGCGGACCTTGGCTGTGAGACTCCGCCCCCCCGTCTTGTGACAGCGGCTTGTCGGAGTCAGTGGGTGTGCTCGTTTAATCAAGGATTGTGACAACAAAAGAAACCGGATCCAGACCTCAGTCACTTTACCATATGGGAACACACTGCAACCACTGCTCCGCCACAAGAAGAGAAAATTACTTAAAATAAAGTTAATATGTCACCAACTTGAACCACAGTGTCAAAGCACTTGTAAAACTTTGAAGGCAGTCAGGAAACAACATTCCTGCTGTGCACAGCTGAGGTGGTTTCAACCCAGAGATTAATCATTAATGATTTTTTCTTGTATTTTCATATGTGAAGCATGAACAGACAGATAAAAGATAACAACATTAAAGCAGTGTAGGGCTGGAGTGGTGAGCATGTAAGGTCAAGGTCATCTGTCAGTTAGTGACATCAGTCCAGTAAATATACATTTCTAAATTCTAAATAATTCAGAGATCCCCAGACTTTTCAAAGACCCAAACAGATCTGTTTTTGTAGGTAGTCTGTTGGATCAGGTCCATGTGGAAGCCCACCTCCACTGGCATGAAAAGAAGAAAGATCCATTGAGTCATTATAGTGAGAAAGTGTCTCAAAGTAATGACTTACTATCTCAGTATAATTAGTTTGTCTTAGTTTCTCTTTACTTTGAGAAGCTAACTAAATATTTTCACAAAGATTTTGAGAAATATTCTCAACATTTTGAGATACTAACTCAATATTTTGAAAAACTGAGTAATTATTTTAAGTTTTTTTTTGGATATTAGCTATTTTGAGACTTTTTTCTTTAGAACATTTCTCATTATTTTGAGATCAAAAGTCATTATTTTGAGACACGTACAAACTACTTTGAGAAGATTTTGTATTATGTTGAGATACTAACTAATTCCTTTTACAAAGAAGTTTCTCATGTGAGAAAAAGCTTTTTTTCATCATATTGGTGGGAATGGGCTTCCCTAAATCCATATCAAGTCTTAAGCCCACAGTTCTTCTCCCAAATAGCTATGTATTATAACAGTGAGCATCAGTGTCAAGAAAGAAAGTACTCAACAATTTTTAAAATATTCTGCATTTTCTTGGGAACTCCCTGGTTGTTGAAAGAAATTTAAAAAAAAAAGCTAGAGATACAAGTGTGAGAACAGCCGATGAGGTAGTGACAATCTGGGCAGTACTTTTAAACACTTCAAACCATCTTATTGAAAAGCCAGCCTTTAATATGACTGAAACTGAAGACTGCTTATAGGTTAAATAGATTTGCGAGTCATTTTCTGCTCCTTCACCTTGTCCTGACATAAATAACCATCACCTGATATTAGTAGTTGAAGAAATATAAAGTTACAGAAATAAAACAGTGCTACTGAATTTCATCTTGATACATTTAAATAAGTAAACATTTAAATAAGATACACGTTAATATATTAACGTTGCTCATGGTTATTCTTTTTTGTTTAAAGTTTGTCCATGAAAACACAATTAACAGTTACCAGGATACGCTTGTCTACCCCCATACTCTTGCAGATGTTATGAGTCAAATTTCCTAACTTGAGTGTAAACATTGTATTAGGAAAAATCATACCCATGAATGCATTATGAACCCATGAATTCAAAAACTACTATCAACACCTGTATCAGCAATACATTAGGTGTGGCAAGACATGACCATATTTGTAGATTCACCGTTCATACAGAACATACAGTGCGGGGAAGCTAATAAGCATGTAAACAACTTAATTAGCTGCAGTACTGCAAAAATGATGATACAAAAAACTGAAAACTGATACAAACTTTGGTAAAAAACAGTCTTGGGTGTTTTTACTCTGGTAAACAGAATTAAGAGTGTCAGATGTCACGGGTCTAGATGCGGGTGAGGAAGCCCAGATTGAGGCTGGCAGGGACCTGGATGGTCTCCAGAGGCACAGAAGAGGGTGTGAAGTGGAGGGTGACAGAAAAGATCTTCTTGGTGTCCATCATCAAGGTGGATGACTCAACTCTGTCTTTCAAAATGTTCTAAAATATAATAAAAAAAAGGTAAATACAGTAAATAGTATTATTAAACATAAGACTGTGCATAAAAGAGCGCAGATACTCACCTTAATAGTTGTGATGAAAGTGGTTGACACTCGCTCTTCAAACTCAATCACAGGGGTGTATAAGGTCAAGACTTTTACAATCTGTGAAGACAAACAAACAAACTGTTCAAACCCAAAGCAACATGTCATGTCTACAGATTAAGAAGGCTGAACAAGTACTGATGATGGACCTGTGCTGTGGTGAGGGCGGTGCACATGCTGCAAATAGCTTGGGCGTCTCCGTCAGTCTTCTTGTTGATCTGCAGAAGCTGTGCGGCCTGAACGAGAGGCTCCAGAGTCTCCTTGGCACCGCAGTCTGTCAGCTCCCTCTCTGTCAGCCACTCCACCAGCTGCCACACGTTGTACCTGAAGCCAGAGACAACAAACAGTTCAGACTGGACAAAGGTACTGTCCAGCAAGGTCCAACCTGACATGTGCTCCATGAAATCAGAGTAAAGGGCTGTCTACACCAAGAACTATAACTATAAAAAACACAGCACACATTGGCCTTTAACTATCACAGGCATGGTCCTGCTTGATTGTTGTGATTAAGAATGGATGAGTATGTTGCAGTGTGTGTTGCTAATGAATAAATAAAAATAAAAACCCTATAAAAAATGCAGTCCTAAAATTGTTCTGACACAAGTGGATGGTGGAGTCCACGCCACAAATATAAAGATGCAGTCAGTACACCACCATCCATGTGAGTTAGAACAATTTTAGAACTATATTATTATAGTTATGGTTACAGTTCTTGGCGTGGACGCCCCTTAAGGCTGATGTTGAATGAAAACATTGCTGCATGTATGAAAAAGAAAAGTATTTACTACAATTGTATGGTTAATAAAATACAAATATATAATATGTTCTTCACTATCCAAGAACAGGTTGTACTATCACAGTGTGAGTTATGTCTGTGAAACCCTGCATGCTGTAAATATGTCCATGCATTATTACAACCAAATCAAATTCCTAATCTGGTTGCAGACCTTAAAACTACCTTGAAATCAAATATTCAATATATGAGACAGAATTATCAAGCAACTGAGTGATTCAAATTATGAATTCACACAACACTAAACATATCAAACTGGAAGTTAACAGCCCCTCTTACAGCATGAGTTTGGTATTTTTCAACTTGGACCCTGTGGTCCTATGTTTTTGTGTCAAAGTGACTAATAAGGACAACAGTTTTTGAAACTGATCCAGTCTTAAGCGAGACCGTCGATGTACGTTTACCAAAAGTGTCTTCTGCTTGTGAAGGGATTTATTTATTTACTTAATTGTGACCTGTCAGTACTAACAGACAGCAGTGTATCTGGAGGGTGGGAGAGAGAGCTTCATTAGTTTAAAGTATTATGTTTCTCTTCCAGTGTATAATTTTCATTATTGTCTACAGGTTGTCTAACAATCACATGAGTGGGTGTCGAGCCTCGAGTGAGATATTGCCCTAGAAAGCGTGTTTCATATAGGCAAGAAGTACCACACCTCAACCTACATTCTTCTGCCCCTCTAATTTCATTCTATAAAGTATAATAACACCTGTCTGATGACTGTTCTACACTGTACCTGATCTGCAGGCCTTTACTCCAGGAACACATGTCCTTCCGCAGCAGCAGGTTGTTGAGTGTGACTGCACTGATGATGTAAAACTGCTGCCTGACCACCTGTTTGATGAGCTCTAGGTCCATCCCATGCTGACACATGATGGTGTGGAACTGGGTGAGACGCTGTAGGAGAACATCCATTGTAATGGCCCCCTCCTCTGCGAAAATGCTTCTCTTCCGCAGGCCTGTCGGTTTGGAGCCCAAAACACCCTGGATATTCTCGTGCTCCAGCATGCTCGCCACTACATAGAAGACACACACACACACAAAAAGAGATATCATTTGATTCCATTATGGTTATGTTGTTTATCATATTTTAGTCAGATTACGTCTCCTCACCAATCAGAGACTGCAGAATGTCCTCTGTGCATTTGATGAGCTGGCGGTAAATTTGGATGGCTAGATCACCAAAGACCTGCTGGTACTCTGACAGCTCAAAGTTGGTCAGACAATGCTCATTCTGCTTGGCAGTGTTGTCCAGCATGATGTCCTACAGTGTAGGGAGGTTGCACAGCCAATTAATTAAAGGACATGTACAACAGTGAGCAAACTCTTGAAACAGCCTTCTCAGGCTTACCTTGTCTCCACTATACTGCTTGAGACAGTGCATCAATCTGCATGTGTTGGCCAGCCAGAACGACACCACTTCAAAATCATTTCCTCGCTTCTGTGGAAACAGAAATTACAAAAGATAAATCGAAATTTGAAATATGAGGAGAAATATTACAAGCCTTGAGTGAATTGAAAAATGTGACCTATGTACTTAAACCTGGTTTGAGCTTTTGTGTATTTTTAGTGTCAGGTGGAATTATTGTCCACATGTTCTACATTCTAACTATTTAGTGGTCAAAATCTAAAATATAGTTTTTTCATTCAAAAGTTGGTGAAGGATGAAAGTCGGTAATACTTGATAAAGAGGTTATATATAAGGGTTGTATGTGATATACTGTATGTTTATTTACATTTAACATATTTTGTTTAAGTTGATCAGATATGAAGATAGAGATGTTGAGCTTGTGTGTTTATGTGGGGTAGATGTGTGTTGTTGTATGTCTTGTATTGTTTTGTTGTTAAGATTGTTGGTCTGTTTTGTTAATATATAGTAAATACTGAGAAATGTAATGAATCGTAACAAAGTGTGAAAGTCAATTCAAAATAAATGCACACATTCTTCACACAGATTAGAGTTATACACTGCACCTTTATGACTCTTTTGATGCTACTGATGGTGGAGTTGAGCAGAGCGCTGACTCTCTGATCATCGTTCACTCTGTCAGCATATCGTAGGCACATGAAGATGATGTAAGCCGGAAGTCCGGGAACAAAGCTGACGGCTACCCCACGAGGCTTCAAGTCTGAGAAGATTACAACATGTCAAAGCAAAATCCTCAAATACTGTGTCCTCTATCTATGAGAAACTTTTGCATGTAATTATAAAAACAATTTGAACATACCTATGACCACATTTTTAAGCAAGCGGCTCACGTCACTTTCCCTGTACTCCAACATGCCCTGGTACTCCTTCTCCTTGCGGGTGATGTTTACCGCTCTGACAGGAGCATTCATCCCTGAGGCATTATTCTTTTGCTGCACAAATGCTAAAAACAACACAACATAGGAAATTACAGGATTAACACTGTGCTGATGTCATCTAGAAAATATACTATGTGCACACAGTCAGTGTCATGTGATTACCTTCATAGTCTTCAACTTTTTTAATGTAAAATTTAAGTTGTTTTTTCAACTTGCGCAAGGTTTTGTCTTGTTTATCTTGGTTCTCCATGAGGTCCTAAAGTTATATAAACATAATAGATTAGAGAGGGCAAACTTTCATACACAGCAAAGAGGTGTTAATTTTTTTAAACATCTGTAAATAGCAACATGGTGAGAACCCTTTTTGCACAGTAGAAACTCTCACACATCATAAAACCACTTTTAGACTTCTTAGTTCTTTATATTACTATATACATGTTTATATGCTATTCTTTGCTGATGTAACATCACAATGTTTTCTCAAAGAACAATACATTTAAAGTGCAACTCAATCTCCATTCTTGTCTGGGTTTTTTAAATATACACTCCCACTCAGCCATAGGACAAAAAACGGTGCACTCCCCTGCCTCAACCTCAGGGCTTTATATGTAACAATGTCATCACGCAGAATCCTACGTCAGGTCACGTGGAAAAACATTTTTAGAAAAGCTTGGGGAAATAGCACTTTAATGCTAAAACATATGTACTTCAAACAAAATTTGAATGTTCATATTTATATACATAAGGAACATTACTGGGAAGCTATTGAATGAAAACCTTGAAAAAAAACTAAACAAAAAATGGAGTAGCCCTATAATCTCTACAGATCCAACATTAGATAGAGATGTCTCCTTGTTTATTTTGAAGGAACTCTGCATTGTGAAAATAATTACACACTACATCTCATATTAACTGACAAAATTGATTGATTAAAATGGCAGACTCACCAGGTTCTCTTTAGTGAGCCGCGTAATCTCATGATTCAGGCTCGCCTCAATGCGGGCATCTTCAGGCAAGAGGAGGCTCTGGGCCAGCAGTTTCTGCTGTTGCTCCTTTTCATTCTTCACCTTGTTCACCTCCTCCAGCAGCTTGTTATACCTTTCATTGTGAAAACGCTCCTGCTCTTGCATCTGGCTCTCCAGAACTCTGAAGGATGAAGGGATGGTTTTACAATTCAATACGGCATGAACGGCTTGCATGTACCAACCAACTGCAGAATATTATCTCTTTACCTGTTGGTCTCTTTCAGTCCTTCATAAGCCAGCCACAGCTCTCCATCTTCATTCAGTGTATGGATGTCAGTGGATCTGAGGAGCAGAATCAGAGAATTTAAGTAATTAACTGTACCACCTAATGGATTTCAACTGGAGTGGAGCCACATCATCTTACCTGTCAACATCTTGAAATGAGGGAATTTCAAGATCTAATTTCACACCTTCTCCAAGTGCAGAGTCCTAGGGGACAGTTCATATGGCATAAATTACATTACAGGTATTGTCACGTCTATATTGAATAAAATATATGAATATGAATAAATATAATATTGCCATTTATTTTCTCACCTTGTGTTTAAGAGCTTCTTGGCGGACCATATGTGACCGGAGCAGCAGCACTTCCTCTTTCCGCATCTCCAGCTCCTCATTAGAAGAGCTAAGTTGCTCCAGCAGTATGTTGTAGGGCATAGAGCCGGGGGCAGGCGGCATCACTTCACTGTCCTCATTGGACAGAGACTTCCGCAGCTCATCTAGATCCTGCTTTAACTTCCTGTTCTCAGACTCCAGCTCCTGCCGCTGCATTAAAACATTTAGAGAAACATGAAAATATCATACATCTAGAAATGAATGATGGGATGATTCTTTGCAGACTTTTTCCTTTTGGTGTTGTTGTAAGACATCACCTGACCAAGTCTTACCTTCAGTGTTTCCAAGTCCAGTTCTGCTCTACGAACACTTCTCTGCTCCTCCACCTCCTTTTGAAAAATATGAACATAATATAAATATCAACCACAAAATAACTAACAGCTTAATGCTGCAAAATTCTTCTGTCTGTTTAGTAATTTTTCATTTCACCATTAAGAAACAAGTCTGGTGTTTCAGTCCATACTTTTGCCTTTTCTTGTTGGGTCTCTTCTTTTTTATCCAGCTTTTCCCATAGTGTCTGTTTCTCCTGCTCCAGGTCCTTCACTCTCCTCTGGAGCTTCAGAAGGACTGGCAGATCCACTGTCGCCTGGGTCTCATCCTAACAAAACATAGCAAGCATTAGTTGATGAATCTCTTCACAAACTAACTAGAATGCTGCACTAATAGGATTATAACAGAGACAAGGCTAGAAAAAAGTCTTCCCACAGCTGTTGATGAAGAAATCAGTGTTCAGTTCCCTGCAGGTGTGCTATAAATTGATTAGCACAAATACCATGACACACCCAAATCATCAACTAAAAGATGATGATCTCTTTTTACATGCATTTATTGCACACAACTACACAAAAACAATGGCCATTTTAAATTCCCATCCTTAGCATAAATGCTCAATAAAGCCCGGACTTTGGCGTCAACCCATCTGTCATGCTTTCGTCAATGTATGGAAGCACAATGAAAAAAAAACAACCTGGTTTGCAGGTGCAGATTTGAAATCTGAAATAAAATGCTCCGAGTACTTCACCAATCAGAAATCAGTTCAGTCCTGCAAGCCCCATAACTGAAGTTCCTCTACTTCTGGAATATGCTACCTAATGAGCAGGGAGTTGGGGGGTAAAATAAAGTCCCCGGAATTTAGTTCCTGTAGTGGAAATGCACTAAGTGTGTCCAAAGGTTCCTGATCCCTAGGGATAGTTCCTGTGGTAGAAACACAGCTAATATAAAAAGTCCAAATGTATCATAGCCACCCCTAAAAATCTGTGTAGGATTTAGTGGTATCTCGTGTGCAGCAGTGAGCTTGCAGACTGCAACAAACTTGTTTCACACTCCCCTTCCAAGTGTATAGGAGAACCTACAGTGGCCACAACGGCAACAAAACTCAGGTAAATCGTAAATTGTGAAGCAACTCCATGAAGGAGGACCCACGCCCTTTGTGTATATAAACGGCTCATTCTAAGGTAATGAAAAGACAATGATTCTAATTTTTAGGTGATTATGCTCTGATGAAAATATACTTATGAATATTATATTCCATTTCTGACATATTCTGCCAATAAATCCCAATAAAGCTCACACACTGGTCCTTTAAGCATACATGGGGTGTGTACATTGAGGCAATTCTAAATTTCACCATGATATTGTGTAGTTTCTTTTATATTACCTCTGCTTGTACAGAGCCGTCTTCTCCCTCAGTCGAGCCTAAGCTCTGACTAAACTCAGATGAGTTACTGCTGTAACTGGAGTCTGTCCTCTTGTGACCAGCTTTGCTTGAACTCTGGTTAGATGTGAGAAAAAATATGTCATAGAAAGAATAAGAAACCAGAGCTAAGCTTGTTCCATTAAACCATTATCACGTTTCAATCGTTTTACACAACTACTGAACTTCATAATATTAATGATTCTGGTTTGTTAAACCATCTTGAAGTTGCCATGTTAATAAAATCCATCGACCAAGATGAATGAAATGACAATTATGTCAACACTGAGAGTGTTCCTCACAATGCTGAGATTCTTCTCTTCCTTCAGGTCGCTGTGCTGCTCCTCCAGACGCAGGTGTTCACTCAGCAGACTTTGGTAGCGAGAGCGTTCTTCAGATAAGTCCTTCTCCATCCGTTTTGTATTCTCAATGTTGGTTTTAATATCTGAAACAATACAGGTTTGTTTTATTTATTCATCCTAAATGAAGGCATTACTGAATTACTCTGGAGGTTTAAGGAGAACTGCTCAGTACCTGATAACTGTTGAACTTGTTCCAGGATCAGTTTGTTCAGTTCATCTTTCTCACTGTTCAACAAGCTGTTCTTCATATTAAGCTCCTCAATCACCTGATTGTGAGAGGGAGAAAAACTGTGCTGTTAGTCTTTATCCCTATTCATTGTGGCTTTTGAGGTTCTAGAAACTGACGTAAGAGAAGCAAAAAAAAACCATCCAGTTCATTAAGTTTTTTTGCATTTCATTCTGTTCTTTTGTAGATCGCATGTTTCCCTGTAAATTCCATCATTATACTCCATGGGCCTTCACAGCTGATTTGTGTAAATCTAAAACCTAAATGGAAAATCGCTCCACTCTTTCCTGAACATTCTGGACAAGAAAAATTTATCTACCACAAGTGTGTATCCCATGAAAACATACACACTTAAAATAAAAAAAAACCACATAGTCTTGAAAACAAAATTTAAGCCATGAAAGACAAACTAATGGCTGACAAACACTAAAGGAAAATGAATAAACCTCTGCTGTATGGCTTAGTGTGGAAAAATAAAAGTTTAGCGTTAGGTAATTTGACTTAGATAAATGTCACTGAGTGTCACTAATCCCACTCTTACCATTTTAGACAGTTAAAGAAAGAGTGCAGTGTTGTATATTCTACTGAAGCTTCCAGGCAATCAAGTTGATAGATTTACTAGGTACATTTGGATAGATGATGTGTAATAGGCCTACCTGTTGTGTCTGCACCTTGTAGACCTTCGTCTGCTCTTCTAGGTTGTCTTTCTCCTTGCGGGTGTTTTCCAGCTCGTGCTGAAGGAAGGTGAGCTGCTCTAGCAGCGAGGGAAGTTTCTCTGCGTTGGTTCTGGCCTCATGCTCTGATTTATGAAGGTTTTTGATCTCTCTGTTCTGTTTCTCTCTTTCCACAGAATGGGTCTTCTCCAAAACATTCAGCCTCTCACTGAGCTCTCTGTTTTCTTTATGCTGCAGGGGGGGAAACACACACATGCTGTGCATGTGATACGACAACTCCCAATGACCCAATGTTTTTCCTGCAATGGTTATTAGGTTAGATTCCAGTGTAAATGACTTTCTCACACAGACAAAACTATATTCATCTATTCATCCATACTCACACAATGCTCACCTGCTCATTTATCTTGTGCTGCAACTGCATTATCTTGTTCTCCATGCCAACGTTGAGCTTCTTGAAGTGCTCCACAGAGCGTGCCTCCAGTTTCAGTTTCTTAAATTCCTTCTTGGCCCTCATGCGACGTACGCAGCTTTGCAGCAGGATGATGGCTGCCAGGGTGCGTCTGTAATGCTGTCGAGCCCACCAGCCCCTCACCCATTTCTGGATGACCACAGCTTTCTTCTCAAACATCAACTGTGTGAAAGGAAAGACCAATATCCAGTATAATATTATGTTTATATGTGAAATGGTAATGACAAGACTTACAATAAGTGTTAAGAAACACTGTGTGTTTCAGTTTTTCAGTTTTTGTTGGCGTTTTTCAAAACATGTCCCTGTTTATTTTCTTTTTCATTGTATGTGAATGACATAAGCTCACAGGAAGTAAACAGACCCAAGCTGTTGCCTAACAATGCAATTCCAGTGAAATTGTTTGTAAACAATAAATAAATTTATTGCATAAACACGTAATTTAAAAATGCAAATGAAGTCAACAAATTCAGTGGAAATCAGTTCATCTCCATTCATAACACTTGATGATTAAGAGGCCTACAGAACAATCAAGGTTTAGGAAGTGTAAAACAATCTGGTGCATTGCTGTAACAAGGCTTCAATACCTCAACAATGTTCCTAATGTAGCCTGGCACATCTGGACTTCCTTTGAGCTGGGAACTTTTTCATATTATATTCAAGGGGCAATAATTCCTGTTTACTTGGTGGCACCTATTGAAGTCACTTTTGGTATCAAACTATTCAACTATTAAGTTCCTTTACAGGATGAGAACATTCTCTTTAAAACCCTTTTTTTGTGAAATGTAACTTATTTAATTTCTAAAAACTTATTTTTATTAAGCATGGCATTACCTGATAGTACTGCATTTTAGCCATGTAGGCTCTTAAGAAGCACTGAATGATGATAGCTGCGGCACGCTGCTGCTGGTAGCGTCTCCTGGTCACCCACATACGCACGTTCTTCTGAATGACAACAGCTGCTCTGGTTTTTCGCAGAAACTTCACATAACTGGCAGGACAAAATAAACATGTCAGAAATACAACATGTTGTAACAACAAATTCTTATTCTGCTGTTGTTTGACGTCTCCACTCACCAGCGTGCCTGGTGACCCCGTACATGTCTCTGTATGGTGACAGCAGATTCCCTCATCCTCAGGTACTTTTTGCGGGCCAGCCAGCAGCGAATGGTCTTCTGGATGCGGACACAAGCCATACGCAGCTTGTCAGAACGCAGCTTCTCCAGGTAAGCCACCTGACCTGCCCTGAAGAAGATCTTGTTTTTGCCAAACTGATACTTATCCTGGTCCTAGGAACAAAACAGAACATACAATAGCATATATAATATGTAATATTTTAGCAGGTCTGTTTAAAGTTACATTTATTTTTAGGACTGTACTGAATAGCTTTCTTCATGATGTTAACGTTCATATTCTAAATCAACATTCAAATACTGCATGTTTATTCATTCTGTTAAAACCGGGTATTTCTGCACAGTTGCATATAAAGTTTAGGCTATGCTACTATTAGTAGTATTACATTATTTGTAGAATTAGATTCCAGTGATGGCTGAATAGGATCATGTGATTTTCAGTAACTCCAGAGTGCTGTTAAGTCCAAAAGTCAAAATTTATTTTAAAAACACAGATGAGATCAATTCCAAAATTCACAAAATGTATTTATCTAACAAAATATTCTGCTTTAATGCATATTTGTTAGTGTTTAGCTTGTTACAACTTGTGTAGTTTTTGTGCACTTGGCCTCTGTTTTTGGCTTCTGTTTTTTGTTTCAGGAGGTTCCCAATCATCCAACTTGTCCCTCTCCAACTGTCTGCCTTCCTGCTTGTTGCACACAAAAGGGGGCATGTGCCTGTATTAACGTTGTTATTGACATAATGATAATGTTTTACACAATTCAGACATACCTTTACAAGTTTTTCCAGGAGATTTTTGCAAGTTTGTTTTTTGTCAGAAAGGACATCCCGTTGCTTCATGAGGACACGATAACGACTGAAGAACTCCTGATAGGTCCATCTACAACATTCACATATATAAATATTTTTACAGGTCTACATTATGTATTATAAACATAAAATGGTGTGTACAACTGCCCCTGTGCTGTGCTCTGTACCAGGTGCAGTTGTTGCTATTCTACCTAGATGGGAAGCCTGCTGCTGAGATCCGGATTGTTTCCAGGATGCCACATGCACGGAGCTGCTGCACTGCCCTCACAGGGTCCAAACTTTATGAAAGACAATATACAAACATCTGTTTTAAAAAAAAATATATATCCTACCCTTTCATCTGTGCTTGATACAGATAATTGTGTGAAACAGAAAGATGAAACCATTTTCCTCACGTGAAGGAAGCTTTGTGGTCATTTGGCTTGATGCAGCGTACGTAGTGAGGAGTTGTAGCATTTAGAGTGTCCATCAGCAAATGTAGAGACTGTCGAAACTGAGTACAAAAAACATGACAAATCCTTGATAAGTATGGATATACATAAATGATAAAGATATGCTTGAGCATTCAGTTTAAAGGACCAATGTGTCAATTCATTAATAGGACTGGGTGTTACAATCCTTAAAGTTTAAAGGATCAGTGTTTAAGATTTAGTGACATCCAGCTGTGAGCTTGCAGATTGCAAGCATGAGGAAGAAGAAGAAATCGCAATATTGAAGAAATTATATTTGTGAGCTATAGAAATGAGGAAGGGGAATGTGAGGCATGTTAATGGTGATATTGTTGTTGGTTTTCTTTTCCTTTTCACATTCCTGATTATGGAGCTTTGTTGATAAGGTATGAAGAGGATGAACATTCTGGTTTAGTTGTGGGGATAGACACTGGGGTGGAGAACAGGTTTTTATGATTGATTAATTATTGATGGATTAGTACAGAATAGTGATAGGACTACAGAAGCATGTTGCCTCTTCCAACTCCTTTTCAGACATGCAATGTTAATTTATGTTGCTCGTCGAAAGGCTATTGAATATTTATTTTGTTTTGATTCTTGTTTTATTAAATCTGTTTTTTAAATGTTCAAAAGATATCAAAACAAATTGCAACCAACTTGCCTCACCCTTACTACGGTAGAACCTATGGTTGCCATGAAACTTCCAAAAAACGCATGAGGCTGCATCTAGAGACATAGTTTGGTTTGTCCCCTCTAGACTCTTGTAGAAACATGGTATTGCAACATGGCGACTCCATGGAAAAGGACCTGCTCCCTCTGTCTGATATAAACGTCTCATTCTAAGTAACAACAATTATTATCAGGTCATTATACACAAATGAAAACAAACCTCTTAATACTGTATTCCTCAAGTTTTTCATGACAATGACTATCACACACCACTAAATGACATGTCGGCTGCTCTTTATGCTCTCACCTGCAGTCCAACAGTCTTCTTAGTGTCCTTCTGAGCCCTTCCAGTGACACTCGTACGCTTGTTAGTAGAAGCTGGTGCTTTCTCATCGTCCTCAAACAGCTTCAGCAGCAAATCAAACTGAAAGGATAATTTTTAAGAGATCAAAGCAACAAAATACAAAGTTATCATTAAACAGCAGATGGCAGTGTTTCAATATGAAACTGAAATAGTTCAACTGAATAGTTCCTTCCTCCAATAGTTGTGGTTGAACAATCTAAGGGTGTGTGCCCAGGGACTTGCAACACAAAATAGAATTTACAGTGATTTGCTTTTAGTTGAGGAGGTGCAGACACTGAATTAATTTGACCTCCTCAAAGAGAGGGGGAGGACCTGGAAGTGAAAATAAATAAAATTATTTCACCTGGCTATTTTTCAGCACATTTATCTGCTCCTCATTGACGGTGTCCTTGTTTTTCTCCAGAAAACCCTCACACTGGTACTCCACCTATGCACAAAGGAGGACCAGGTCACACAGTGTTCTTTCACTAAAAGTAAAGGTCACATTCATCATTCATAGTCTGAAGTAAACTCATTAGTAATGCTCTAATAAAAAGAATCATCAAACATTTGTGATGAAGGCATAGAAGTCTGACTTTAAAGACAAAGTAATTACAATTTCACACGACTCTCTCTGTGCTCTTGATGAGAAAACATGAGTCATTCATCCCATCTCCTGACCACTGTGATGCAGCCCCACCTCAGTGTGACACATACAACCATGTTTCACCTTGTCTGCAAAGTGGTGGATGATGAAAGCTCTGTTCGATAACCTGGGTTTATCAAAGTGAGCATTCTGCTTCAGGAGGGTGTTGTACAGTTTCTGGGCCCATGTGTCGTCAGAGCCTTTGGGCATCTGTGGAAAAAGGAAGAGCTGACACATCACTTAGTCACGGCCTTACTCATAACCTCCACAAATAGCGTGGCGGACATTCCTCCAGTGGAAAACAGTAGCTGAACAGATTTTTGTTGAAGAAAAAAGGCATTTTACCTTGCACTCTTCATCCAGGAGATCCAAGACACCCAGCTTGGCCTCAATGAGATTAATGCATGGCTGGTTGTCATAGAAGTCAATCAGTGTCCAGGGGATCTCCTCTTTCATGTACTCCTCTTGCTCCAGTTTGAAGACATGCTAGAGGGAGTGATAGAAGAAAATTATTTATGTGTACGTTTTGATTACAAAATGAACATGTTGAACAGGAAAAGACATATACCTGGTTGAACTGTTGTTGAAGCTTTTCATTGGCATAATTGATGCAAAACTGTTCAAAGCTGTTGACATCAAATGTTTCAAACCTGAGGGAAAATATGTGTTTAAAATAAAACATGTCTGGTCATCCACAGAATATTAAGGTTAAAACCACAAACCTGGAGATAAAAACCTACCCGTAAATGTCGAGCACACCAATGAAGGAGTGTTGCTTTGCTACAGATTTTAAGGCACTGTTAATACTGTCCACAATCAGGCTGAAGAGTCTGGCATAGATGTGTTTGGCCAGGGCGTCTCTGCCATTCACAGCACCCATTTTGGAGATGGGTTTGACGTATGTTTCTGTGGTCGTCTGGAGTTTCCTGTGACATAACCAGTGGGCCATTTCTTCACAGGGCACCCCCATCAACTCACAAAACACCATCAGGTGGACATTATCTGGCTGGAAGTACATTAACATTAAAACATCTTATACAGGTAAAGATTTAGACATTCTCAATATAATATCCTGCCTTAAAATAAAATAAATATACAAAACAAAATCTCTTATTGTCAGGGATGTCATGTTTTTTTTTTTTAAGCGAAAATCAATCAATCAATCAGAGATTCTCCCAGCATTCTTTTCTCTCTCCAAAAAGAAAAGGAAAAGAAAGGGGAAAAAAAGGAAAAATGGCACATTGTAGCTTACCAATAGACTGTAGCTGCATTTTCCCTGACAGAGTATAAGATTCTTTCATTTACCCTTACTCTCCACTGCTGCTATGGTTATATCTGTTTCCGCTGGACACATTATCCGTAGTAAGAAGCATTTTACATAACTATGCTGTAAAGAATGCTGTAGGAAGTTGTAGTAACCTTGTATGAACAGTGACATTTTAAAAAAGAATTTGAAAATGTAAGTGACAGTTGTCAGGGCACAAAACCAACAATCTATTGATCTTTGCAAATCAAGACTCAATATTGCATAGCCAACAGTGCTGAAAATAAATGTTTAGATCGAAGATCAAAGTGAGAAAAAAATTGAAAGTGAAATCATATCGTGGATTTTGAGACTCATAACACTCCTACTTGTTGTGTCCAGGGTAATGAGTGTTTACCGAAATGCTGCTTCTGTCTGCCGACTGTTCTTTCACCTCCACATTGCTAAGATGGAGAATAGCAGCCAAAACTTGGTAAATTGCCATTTGGTCACTTTCACCAATTCCTGTGATGAAAACAGAAAAATAAAGCAATTAAAAATGATCAGTCGCGTCAGGCAATCCAGAACTGACCATTCAACAACATATAGATGCAAACCTTATTAAAATGGACCCAGCACTCACCTAACAGTGAGAAAGCCTTCCTAGTATTAGACAACTCTTTGGCATCATCCACTCCATTTATGACTGGGCTCTGTCCCTGGTTAGTGCAGTGGAAGTCATCTGCGCAACCTTCAAATTGTAAGTCAAATATATCAAATATCAAATATATAAAATGTTGTACTGACTAAGACTAAAATCTGTTACAACTGCTATTGCAGCTATTTTTTGTTGTTTCTAAAATACTAAAATATTATATGTAGTTACTCTCATACCTAACTTAAAGGCTTTGAACTCTGGCAAATGTGAAGAGGCACACAGCTGGTAGAAGATATGGTAATTTCTTTCTTCGTAAGCCTAAAAGTAGTGCAAACAGAGGAAAAATACACAAGCACCGAAAACACATTCAGTAAAATGAATTGCTCTGACAACTGTAGACACATGGATGAACTGCAAGCACATTTCTAAACTAGGCTTAGACTGAAATAATCAAATCTGAGACAGTTGCTTAACATAGCCCAACATATGTTGCCATCTTTTTGAGTCATGGGCTAAGATGGCTTAACTGCGTTTGTTACAGTTTTACATTGCTAAGAAACACATGTTACATGTTACATGCACATGAGAGTGTTTTAAATCAATTAACTGCTATTAGAAACAGAAAGATAGAAAGGGCCACATTCACACACTGAGGGTAGTCACCTCAAGACATGCGAGGTAAATCCATATCAATGAAATTTACCTGAAACACAACTCTAGACTTTTCCAGCAAGTAGGTTCTCATGTTAGCCCCGATTATACAGTGTTTCTTGTCAAACCCAATCTCAATGTACTTCCCAAAGCGACTGCTATTGTCATTCCTTGTTGTCTTGGCATTCCCAAGGGCCTAAAAGAAACACACAAAAGGGTTTCAGTAACCTTTGTCACTTAACAATTTTGTCTTATTTTGCTGCAGTGTTAAATGTTACCTCCATGATGGGGCTGGAGGCAAGGACTCTCTCCTCAACATTAGCCTCACCAGATGAGCAACTGACGGTGGCAAAGTAACGCATAGCATACTTAGCAGAGACTGTTTTGCCAGCTCCTGACTCACCACTCACTATGATTGACTGGTTTCTTTCATCTCTGTGTTAAAAGACAAGATGGCATACAGACCAAATATCAGCAAAAACAAATTATGAGAAACAAGGGAGAGTTGGGATTATTTAAAGTGGAACTTAATGAGATGTTCATCAATAATTGGTGTTATTGCCTACAGTAAAGGGCAATCAGCATGCCCCCAGTTTAGAGAAGCAGAGAGAAGTGCCAACAAAAGGCATTTTAGCCACCTAAAAAGGCCTGCCTAAAAAAATCTTTATCAGTTTAAGTGCACACTATATATAAGATATTTTCACCACTTTGCCTTGCTGTCAGGTAGCTTTTTGCAACAGAAAACTGGAGTTATATAAGCCAAATATCACTCTTACTCAACAAGACTCCTGAAGTAATTTAACCTCACAGAACACAGGAGTTGCTGGTCTACTGCTACCGCAATCTGTTAGTTTGTGTTATTGTGTGATTTTGGTGAATCCGAACTAACCTTTTATAACACCAAAGTCACACAATAACACAAACAAACGAACAGATCGTTGCAGCAATAGTTAAACAGCTCTGTGAGGTAAAATGACTTAAGTAACAGCAGTTTCCTGATGGAAAAGGTTTGGACCACCGTCCACAACAGTACATTTCTTAGCTACACCACGGCTCCCACTGCTGCTCATAACTGGGGGTGTGCCAACCATCATTGACTGTAGGTAATACACTGACAATGGACAAGTACCTCATACAACCACACTTCAGATAATATGAATTTTCTCTTAAAAAGAAATAAACAACTGCTATAAAATGCAAGATGACACATTACAAAACCTGGCCATCTGTTTGTATGCTTCCTCTGCTACTGCAAATATATGGGGGTCCATGTCTCCCATGTTCTGCCCACTGTAGGCATTGATGATGTCAGCTTCATAGATAGGCAGGCTCTCATAAGGATTGATGGCAACCAGGACAATTCCTAAACATGGAGAAACTCCTCAGTTAGACTGTCTTCAGACAAAATAAATGTATGTTATCTGACATGGATTTAAACACTGAACCCTAAAAGTAGTCATTGTCTGCACTATTTATCCCTAATTGGCATAATACATTTTAGTGTGTGTTCCTTTAAGAGCAGGCTGCACCACAAATAATCAGCATATGTCCTGTAGATTATGTCAGAGCATACAGTGAGCAGGACTCCAAAGTCTACAGTGACAGTGATAGTGTGAGTCAAAGGAGATGAAGCTCATTACCACAGTATGTGTAAATCAACTTGGAGTCGATAAAGCGCACTTTGAGGTTGTGTAGCACTGCAGGCTCGTGGAGGTAGCTGAGAGCTGTGAGGTCATTTTCCCCCACTAGGATGTTAGGGTTTCTCAACGGAGGCAGGTTGTTGGTTTTGGGGTCTATTTTATACTCCACCTCCTAAAAAAGACACAAGAAGTTAGTTGTGAGTACACTCAGTGTGGGCCTAAAGATAGTAAGTTTCTTTCACAGAGGTTTCTGAAGGCTTCAGTGGGTTATTATTATACTTGAGACTTTGTGAGACCATTGTGAATGCAATTTAAAACCTATTTCACATCCATACTGGCAAAAAAGTACATGCACAGTTTGCATTAGTGGTAATTGTTTGAATGTTGATTTTGTTCTATAGTTGTAAGCGTGTAATCAATTGGCTACATTTTTTCCCCATAACACATTTAAAAGTCAGACTGAAGTTGTATAAAATAACATGACCACCATAAATCAATTTTTCCTTTGTCAGAATTGTATTTTAGAATAGACTAGATAGACTTTTTAAGGACACACAGAAGTTAAGCACAAAAAACTCAGCATCACTTGTACTTTATAATACAGCTAACTAGCAAACACTGAGCTTGTTCATGTTCACTCATGATAATACTTTGGCCTTATTTCCATACCTGAAGTGCATGCCCCAACTTGACACCACAGCTGCAGGCAGCAACAGCACTGAGTGAAAACTTTCAGCCAGGCTGTTCATACATTTTGATCCATCAGTTCACCTACTGTCATTACAATGACTTCTTGGATTCACTTCGCAGAGCTGCATAGAGGCACAAGGTGTTTCTTTTGCCTGGGAATCTATGTTACCAAACATCACAGCTGCCTCCAATAACCCCACAGCACACAGAGATTTATGAGGCTCCATTGCCAGTACTCTTGCAGAGAAATGTGTGCATGGCTCTCTGACAGAACATCACACACCCCATTTCCACCTCAGTGCCTCTCTCTCCCTGAGTGTGTGGTTATGAGTGTGTATCTGTGTGTGTGTGTGTGTGTGTGGCATTTGCCCATCTCACCGTGCCATCATCCAGCTGCAGAGTCAGCGTCAAGTCTCCAGGAGTGTAATCTTTGATAAGCTCTGCTGACTTCCACACTTCTGCTGCATCTGGGAGCCATACACGGGCATGCTGATGGACAGAGAGAGGAGACCGGGTCAGAACCATCCAACCACTGCACTTACAGTAACAGTCTTTTACAAAACTACAGCAAAAAAAGCACTGACATGTAAGTTATGTATCTCAGAAAGATGGCAAGACAGCTAACATGAAGTCAGCAGACAGCAGTCATGCGTATAATGTGGATGGATACGGAGTGTTTTAAGTAGCAGACAGATAAAAAATGCAATAAATTAAGAATTTAACAACACTAAAGTTATTCAGTGAATATTTTTAAGTGACTGGCACCAGTAAACCACCATGTTTGACAGATATAATTAACGACAAGTTAACTAACGTTAGCTTCCTTGAGAAAACCGTTGAATGAGCTGTACAACGAACACATATCTCATTTAATCCAGTTTACCTACCTTTGAATAAAGTTCAGAGGCTGCCATGTCTTACAGTGCGCTCTGTGAGCCCTCAGAAACTTTCTCTGGCCGCAGACCGAAGATTAAACATTTTTTGACTCCCAGAGCAGAAGAAACGTGAACTTTTTCCGTGGCTTCTCCTCTCCTGTGCTGACTCTGTGCTCTCAGCTGGAGCAACTGCTCAACAGTTGACACTCAGTTGCGCGTGCCCCGTCATGTTTTGCTCTCGTGTATCTTGCGTGCCGCCCAGCGGCCAACCTGCGTATATCAGCTAAA
Source organism: Lutjanus erythropterus (assembly GCF_056507025.1). NCBI lineage: Eukaryota > Metazoa > Chordata > Actinopteri > Lutjaniformes > Lutjanidae > Lutjanus > Lutjanus erythropterus. The sequence goes on along the minus strand of NC_139329.1, from coordinate 23,003,535 downwards.
CTACCCGAAGAGGTCGTGTCTAAAACGGAACGCTTGATTTGCGAAATTCTCGCGAGATTTGTAAGCGTTGTCTCTTCGTGGTGCACCTTGTACCAGCGAATTATGTTTTGTAATGTGACAACAATCTGGTTAAAATCGGAGTAGGTTTGGAAGCAGAAAGTACTTGGTCAGAGACGATAGTTTGGGTTAAAATGATCACTCTCGCGAGATCTTTCGTGGGTCTTGGGTTCCCTTCTAGACCAGGCCTATCTGCGGGGAAGGCTGCGATGCTGTCATCAATTGTGGAAGTACTAATTAAACACTTGAAAAAAAGCACTCCATTGTAAGTAAAATTTCTGGAGTTAAAATCTTAAGAGTAAAAATGCAAGTATGGTCAGGAGTATTAAAATTAAAATTAAAAGTAGGCTTATCATTACACATAAAATTATATTTAATCATAGGCTATATTGTAGAAGATTATTTCTCATGCAATGTGTACGCAGAATTTTACTGCTGTAGTTGGTTGAGGTGGTTTAACTTCACAAAAACAAAATTAATAATGTTCTTTTTATTTCAACATTTAACCCTTAATTGTGGTCTTGTTATCCTGAGTATGTTATAATTCTTTGCCATTTTCTTTTATTTGTGCCTTTTTGATTTTAAATACTGGGTAAAATTAGCCTTTTCCCTCCCACTCACTCCCTAAGGCCCACCTCTTCTTAAGTACAGCATTAAATAGACAGCATTTTTGAGGTACTGACCCTTGAGAGTTCCATTTGTAAGACTTTTACACCTCTTGCTACATTTCAGATTAAAATGTAGGTACTTTACTCAAGTGTTTGACAGCATTTACTTGGCAGAGTAAGGTTTTAGTGAACTTGCTTTGCCATTAATCAAGTACACATAGTGGTTACCTTAAATGTTGGAATGTATGTCAATAGGCCATAACAAAAACTGAAAACATATTAAGATAATTTAATTAATAGTGGATAATATATAATGTCCAATATAAACTGGGCTCTTTGAAGTGCAGGTAGCTTTCTCATTTAGTAACATTTGAGTGTAGAAATAAATGCAAAGACACATTCAATTGAATACGTGTACTTATAAGATATTATGCAAAACTATTTTATTTACAAAACAAATGGCACAGTGTGACTGCACAGTAGATGCACATGCACACTCCAGACATGTCAAGGGAGTTTCTTTCCATAAAATCCTACAGTAACTGATTCCAGTCAGACAGTGACAGACATTTCAGGCAAAATTCACAACTAAGATTCTCACTGAGGGAGCAAATATTGCTCAAGAGGGTTCATTACTTTTAAGGCCATTTTAGAGGTCAGGATGAGATGGAGACCAGCAGCAAGTGTTTGCAAACCAATGTCACTAAAATGAATTAAAATACGACTGACTACAAAGTATTGTGATCTAATCTTCAGCGCTTTGAAAGCACAGAATCAAACAGCTTCACAGAGAGAGGAGGGGACCCACAATCAAGTATTAGAAAGCAAAAACAAAGCAGGATTATTTCACTTTTCACTATTTGAATAGACATGCCTCCATATGAGCCAGTAAATACAAAAAATGGTTTCAATTACCGAGGCATATCTGTAAATTACAGTTAACCTCACAGACACATCAATACAAACTCTGATCACATTTTCTCTGTGTCTCAAGTATTTCTGCCCCTGTAATTGTTGGTAACATGGTGGAACAAGATTCCTTTGTGGTGATGAAAACAGATCATCTGCGCAGGCTCTTCAGCTGCTGTTGGACATGCAATTTGCATGGAGGCATACATTCTTAAAAGTGAAAACACACTGTGAAAATAAGATAGCACTAACATCCATTCATATTTACGAGTGTGATATCGTTTTCATAAGTCTTTTTTTTACAATCTTCAGAAACATTTTCAACTACTGCTTTGTTAGATTTAACTCACACACAATTCAGTGTCTGATTCAGTGACAGTTGCCAATTTTCCTCAAGACTCTGACTTGGTACATAACTTGTTCTTATACATACAAAGGTGAAAAATAAACAAAAAACGTAAACGGCAGGTAGATATGAAAAGGGGGGGTTGGAATGGTAACAAAACAGTAAATAGAAAACCTTCAACCAGCCAATTTGCTGGTCACAATTGATGTCTTTCTCTGAGGCAGGTCCTGAGGAGTTGGGATGTGCCCGCCTGTGATCTCAGTCTTCTCCGTTGGGGCTGATGGCAACTGTTTATTCTTCATCTTTGCCTTTGCCATATTGTAGTCACCAGAGTCAAAGTACTTTTGCTGAAATAAACAAGAAGGCATAAAGTGGGAATACTGCAAGTCTGGCACTGTTGAAATCAGTGGCTAGAAGGAGAGTAAGAAAATACTGATACACTGAAAGGAGAAATATGTAAGATCATAGCATTCAAAAATGAGAACTGCAGTCCAAATAGTGAGCTGGAACATATTAATATTTTGGCCAAAATATTGTAAAACTTCGTGGCAGTTGTTAATTCTGTGTTGCATCTCAACCCTTGACCATTAGATATCAGTATTGTTAACTAGCTTCACTGTTTTGAAAGTATAAACAAGTATAAGTTTTAGCTCATATTGTATGAATTGTTCTCCAAACTATGACAGTTTTACAAAAGTTAGATCTTAAAAAAAATAGCAATATATCACAGCATACTGAATTGTAAATCCTGTATTGTCATGTATCTTACTAATACACAGCCCTCGTAGCTCGCAAAGTTTAGGTATGAAACGCACCCCCTTTGTAAGTCTTTTCCTGAGAAGGTCTGAGCCTCCAGGCTTGACTCCAAGGTTAGGATACCTGGCCTTCAGTTTGGCCTCCTCTGCCTTTTCTGGACTTATTACTTTGTCCTCCATTTCCTGTTGAAAGAGCAGACTGTGAGGTTGGCAAATGCACCACTTAGCTGACTTGCTGGGAGAAAAACTGTCAAATTTCGTTACAAGTGCCCATGACATGAATGACCATTAAATATGCTGTATGTATTCTGACAGCAGCAGCAGTTAAAGCGAACAATACTACTGTTTATGTTGCATGATATGCAGGCGCCGCCATGAGGGATAACTAACTAGTGTTTTCACTAGCATTATTCTTGCCATTTAACTTAGCATGTTTAGCTACAGCCTTAGCCAGTGTTATCTATCAATCAAGTAACAAGTGATTGCAGCCATCTACTCGTTGGTCCCAAATCATCAGGGGTTGTTTTGCTTCGCCAAGAAACGCTGTTAGCTAATTAGCGGTAGCTAAGCATCGCTGATTATATTAAGCAACAGTGGCATGCTAGCTACTGGCTAACTAGCTTTGCAGCTAGCCGCTTGCTAATCCACCAGATTCGACGTGCTAGTAGCAGCGGCTAACTGGTTACATTTTAAGTTTGTCGGTTCAGTTTACCTGCTGTTCTTCACAAGTCCTCGTTCCTTCAACCTCCTCGGACATGGCTGTAACGAATCCTTGCTCCTGCTCGCAAAACTGGATGTACCCGTCCAAGCAGCTCCTCTAGAAGATGAAAGGTGGAGCTGGCAGCGACTAGGCGGGCGAGGGCAGGCAGGAGCCTGTCATGATGCAGCCTGTGCAGCAACAGGCCGGTTAATCGATGCCAGAGATACAGATGGAAACAGAGACTGGGACCAGCATATCAATTTAATACACAGTTTAAATTGACACGGGGTTAGTTGATGAACAAACATTTAAATAACGTTATTTGTCAGATAAAGTGGATAAACATTTCAATGCCCATAACTAATCGTTCTTTGAAGTTCCTTATTTTCAAATCAAGTTAACTTTATTAAATTAACTTGCAATGATTGAGAGATAAATCAGATAGTTTACTGCATTTAAGATACATCATCATATGAAATGCTCTGACAAATTAACTTGTATATTTATGATACAATTACTGGTTTACACTTTTATGCTTTGAAAGGCAAGTGACTCAAAATCTTAATCTGTAGAGGAGAGTGGGGTAAGATGAGCCACATTTTACTTAGAGTCCACTAGGCAAGAAAATGAGACAGAAGAACAATGAATGTATTTACACTTATTTCTTATTTCTGTTTCCTATCAGTTGAAATTATAGGAAAGCATCTATGACAAAAGACCCTGAAAACATGACCTTAAAAAAAGTGCTCCTTTGCTTCTACTAGTTGCTGTTCAAGTTGATCCGAGTCTGTGGGTAAGTTGAGCCTTCTGTGTGTAAACTGACCATTCAACTTTCAAGTTTAAACCTGAGAATTATTTTTAAAAAATCTATTTATCTCTTTTATATAAGTTATTAATACATTTCCAATTTCCAAATAGTTGTATGTCCCAATATGTACCAATTGCACATGTAAAAATTAGTACAGTGGTTCAAATAGTGAGGTGGAGCCATAGACTGTATATTAAATAGGTTGAAATCCTATTTAATATATGATCCTGTTATCCTGAAAACAAAAGGTCACTGCTCTGAAAATACACACTTTGGGTTCAGTAGCTGCCTGTCAGACGTCATTCAACATGGTGCTTAGTTTAACCGTTGTAAACATCCACTCCTTCTACAACATTATTAAAGAGTTCTTACAACTCGTCAACAGACATTTACTCATTCTGAATTAATCTGTTACGGGCAAACAACAGTTGTTTCAGCCCACAATAGAAATTTCAATGAGGCTGAAGCATTTTTATCAGAGAAGCGAGTATTTCAACTTAATATTTTCTTGATCTCTGATGACACATCATGGTCATTTTATGTTTTATGACAATAAATGTATAATAGATTTGTCCTTTAAACAACATATAACCAACCAAAAAAAAACATTAAAACATCATCTTAAGATTTGGATTTTGCACCCCGACTTCTACACCGTCATCAATATGGACAGCTGTCTGCATTTTTACGATTGTGTTGCTACAACTTACCCACCTTCATATCCAACTTAATGTCACAGAAAATCAACAGACAAGCAATTCCCAAAATTCCTTTTTTTTTGTTTTTATTTACTGGTTAACATTTTCTGCATTACTGTAATACACTATTATACTCTGCAACTGGATGGAGTTAATTCTTAACAGCCACAACGGCCACTCAGAAACCATCAACAGGGAGATAAGTGGTTGACTGCTGCTGCTTTGGAGATCTTTTGTTGCGTCCATGCTTTCAGTGTTTGTATTTCAATTTAAAACCGAATACATTACGGTGTTCCATATCAGCCATGTGGAAATTTTAATTCCTTGCTCACGAGTTTAATAACACAAACAAAACCCAGTGGGTGTAAGGTTAATTATCTTCATCCCCCATGTCCACGTCTTCTTGTAACTTCTGCACCATTTTGGCTTCCATTTGTTTGGCTTTTCCTGTAAACAAAACATAAAGATGAAATGTGAACAATGCTGAAATAACACCTTAGAAATCTTAAGGACACTCATTATTAAGTATTTTATGCATTTACAATTGGATTTTCTTTTCAATAATCCCTTAACTGATTATATGAAAAATTCACATTTCATTACAATTGCTGTCCACCTCTGAAGAGATGGGCTGTACTGTGTGCATGTGTGTCTGTTGTTGTCACTGTGAACTGTATCTCATGTGTATTAAAATCAGTGTCATCAATTCAAATTCTTCTGTATAACTCTGCTGGTTGATGAAAAATCCTTACCTGCATGAGGTGCTTTGATAAGGTGAATATTTTTCTTGACTTCGTTGATGGCCTCTTCTTTTTCCAACTGTTTGCCCTTCTTTAATCTATAAAGTGGAGATAAAACAACATTAAAGGCAAGACAAAAACTGTCAATACCAAATTTATTATACAACATTAAAGTTATTCAATAAACTAGGCTTGAAAAGGAACACAAAATGGCTTGCTTACCTGTTCATGATAAATCTTGCCTGTCGTTTCTGTTTTATTTCTTCCACCCTCTTCATTGCTTCCACTGTAGAAATTAAAAGTGACACATGACACTTCAGTTTAAAAAAAAATCAAAAGACAAAACACGTTCACAGCAAGCAGGTGAGACAAATAAATGTATACATTACCTGTCTTCTCCCAGAGCTCCCTGTTGTACTTAACAGGTATGTTTCTGCGTTTCTCGAACTCCAAAGAGTTATCCTGAAACAAATGATGTTTGTTGGATAAATAACAGTAAAACTATTTTAATGACTTTGAGGTAAGTGCTCTATGAATAACCAACTCACCACTGTCAACTCCTTTCCTGAAGCCTTTCTGAATGCTTTGGTCCATCTTGTTTTTCTTGGGTTACGCTTCTTCTTGAAGTTCTTGATGCATTTTGATCTGCAGAATCTGAATGTCTACAAAGAGACAGAAAAACACATGATATGTGAAAAGAATAAAACAAAACATTACAATCATATAATACTTTTCAATAACTTAAGTTTAAAATAAGTAGCTAGTTAATAGTTACTTAAATTAATTATGCATCACATTTCAAAAATATTACAAAATAATTTACATAAAAAAACAATGAAAGTAAATAAAATCCACAACAAGATACAAAATTAGACATTAGTTAGACCATTAGTTCAGAAAGAGCAATAAAATAAAATACTCTATACTTAACACTTACCACAAGAATATACAAACAAACTAAACGTGTATGGCTTTTAAGACTAATGAAAAGTTCAAAAATATTCTGAAAATCTCCAAACATCAGAAGCTTTACAAAGAATACAGACATGTTATATGTTAGTATTTTTAGAGATGTGTTTAGAATTTGTCCACAGGCTGTTGTTTTCCAGTGTAACTTCAGAGGGCGCCATTACTCTGCGAGCTACACCTAAGGCCCTGCTAATTAAATGTCCGACCGCTGCATCAACTCGATTTTTAATAAAGGCAGCATCGATCTAGCCTTTCGTAAATTATTTCGTTACCTTCACGTATGACGTTTCTGTCTATTGAGGCAGATAACCATCTCGTTGAGTAATTTACCGTCTGTCAGCTGCTAAAAACCTTCTTCATCACACGTGATTGCGTACACGTTATGTTAGCAGGCTAACGTTAGCTTTCTAGCTAACAGGCAGTCAAACATGAGCTTCTGTTAAACTTACAAGGTTATTCAGAGACAAAAACAGTGTCATACCTTACAGTCGTTCCGTACAAACATCGCCCCATGTCCGGGGTACACTGGTCCCGAGCAGAAATAACACTTTTCGATGCGCATTTTCACAGCGAAGGTGCTGCGTGCGACGAGTGATAAAAACAAGACCGCCCCGTGTCTTTTTCTTCTGCCTCATTCAATCTCACAGCTGAAGCCACTAGTGACGATGTGCTGCCCCCTGCAGCTGGATTTTATGTTACATGGCTCAAAGTTTCCTCTTAAAAACATATGCCGTGGTTCAGTGCATAACTTTTGAACATTTTAGAAAATTACCCCCCACACACACACTTCTACTTGTAACTGTTTTACATAGCAATACTTTATTTTTTGGTTTTGATTGTTTAGCAAACTGTCCACCTTAATTAAAACATTATTTTATATAACTGTATTTTATGTAGCATTTTATTTATGTCAGTCGATCAGTCAACCAGATTGTCTTTACATCCTTCACATCCATTATACCATTATCCATTATATATACTCAGGTATATATAATGACATTCAATGATCTCATTTCCTTAAGGCCAGTGAGTCACAAAAATTCCATGGAGCCAAAATGTTTCAGAATTTGAATCTTTCAAATCATCAGCCTCTAGTCTTCTGCTCTTAAAACGTCCTTTTCACAACCTCCTTTGATCCTGTTAAAATCTGCTTTCAGGTCTTGTTATTGTAATTTTATTTTATTTGTTTTAATAAATTCTGTGTTAAAAACATGGTAGGGGAAATAACATCTGCAACTGCAAGTGAAAGGGTGAGAGAAAGAAATAAAAAATAAAACAGAAATACAAAATTCTAGTTTCAAAAAGTAAATAAATAATAAGAAAGAAAAAATAATAAAGGCACAATTTGTAATTGCATAATTTACATACATATAAACACAGGCTAATAATAAATGAACAACCCTACAAACATAACCCTTTAAACAACTCAGCCAATAGAAAACGAATCTCATGGAGTTTAAAAAGCTGAGTAGCTCATACCAGTGCTAAGATGGGTGCATAGCTTTCTTTTTTTTTCAATTTTATCGTGCCATTTTGAGTTAAAACATCACATTCAAACGGGTTTATTACATATATTTATAAAATATTCAACAGTCTACGATATGATTATTTGAATAATTTTTCTTGTATATAGTAAAACATATTTTTTTCTCTGTACACCCCCGCTTCTCAGACATGAGATCTTCCGGTGTCAAAGTTGACCGGCAGTGCTGTCATGTCTTTGTTGCCTGTGTTGCACCTCGTATAGACCGAATAGAAGAACGGGATAGATGGAAAATAAACAGTTGTCTCTACAGACGAAGCTAAGTTAAACCTTGCCCAGAACAGGTTCGTTTATTGTTTTTACATAATGGTAAATTATGTACAATTTTTTTTTACGGGAAATCTCAGTGGAAGCGGAACCATTCATCCACGCTAAGTTAGCTGATCGGCTAACTGTAGTCTAGCTAACATTAGCTGCACTTGTGGCACTGCTGCTCAATTGCTGTTTACAGAACCATTCGTATTATCAACCGGAGCATGAAGCATATATAGTTGAAATTATGTAGCTACAAACTTCTGCCTTTACCCCCTAACAGTTTATTATAAACCTGTTTTAAAGTGGCAGGTTGATAACTGTTTTTCATTTGATTTTAGCGTTAGCTTGTTAGTTAGCATAGCCATGGAAGAAGGGGGAAACATTTTAGCAGGTTTAGATGTGTAACTCAACCAAGTAGCAAAATGTGGAGTTTATATCTGCTGTTGTAATTTTAATAAAATAAGGTCTACAAAAGGGTGTTTAATTTGGGTTTAATGTGTTATCACCTTCTAAGTTGTCCTTTGTTGCTATTGTTTATGTTATGGTTCATCTTTTGCTGCTAAATCCACAGTTTTCTCTACAATGCCCTGGCACATGCATTCAGTTTCATACACTGCCAGACTCTATAATATACTAAACCACATGTACATCCCTTAGTTATGTTTCCTAAACATCCATATTGATTTATTTAATAAAGTCAAACCACCCAAAAGATGGAAGAAAAGCTGAATGGATCATTCCCTGTTGTCTCACCGGAGTATCTTCAACAGTGGTGAGTCTTCCTCCTCACCCCAATGTGGCCATACAGGAGTCTGATTATGTCAGCAAAGCTCTGAATGGCAAAGTGTGATTAAAATGAAATGAAAGCATGTGCACCCAGTTGCTCCTTTAACTTTTGTTTTATCATTGTCTTCATTATATGCCATTTGTTTTGCGAATGATAATTTCCACTGCTGTGCATATTGTTTTGTTGTAGCTTGATAAAATTTAACTGAAATTTAAGTCAGGGAGAACAAAGAAAAACTCCTTGTCGGTGGAATCGCTCATCTTTCCCCTTAATATAATGTGAAACTTTGTTGACTAACTAACTGTGGGTTTCCATGTGTCATGAAATTAAGTACTTGATATACCGATCAGTCTGTCAACTGCATGGACTTACACACATTACACATTTTCAGAACAGATATACACCCACTGCCAGTTTATTAGGTTCCCCTAGTGACAATTAATGCAGACCCTGGCAGACAGTGGTTGACCAACATTGCCTTTTCAATGGGCAATGCTGATATTTAGAGAGTCAGAAATATGTTAACATTTAGAAAAGATGATGGTGATTGAGCAAATTTAGGCAAATGTTTACAGCAGTATGCATGGGTGTTGTAGTACAGGGCTTAAAACTAAACTTTTTCACCACCTTCCCAAAACTGACAAAGGGGAGTGAATACTAACATTGGTCCACAGCAGCTACATTGATTAGGCTGCCTGCAGATGTGTCTGCAGTCATTTATGTTTTATCAGCCTTGTGAGTACAGGCATCATCCAATGCCAGTTATCTCAAAATACTAGATGACTGGCTTGTTTAAACGACCAAACTATTGATTGGTAAATACCATTTACTGATCAGCAGACAAACAATGTTTTGCCAGTTCATTAAATGAATCTAATATTGTATCTATAAACTGATAAACAACTCATAATTAAGCCTCATATTAACCTCATTAAGTTTGCTTACGATAAACTGACAAGGATTAGGCCTAACCGACTCCAAACAGTTACTGGAGAAAGGCCATCAGTTGTTTATTAATTTATAATCACGTTATTATTACAGAAAACAGCCAAACAAAACAAAAAGCGCATAGGTCACACAGCACACTGGTTTAACACGGCTTTAACCCCACAGCACATCCCACTGCCGTCTCACTTTTTTTGTTGCCTCTTGTCTTTTTTTAAAAAATATTCCTCCACCACAGGGTTCAGTCTGCACAGCAGTTTCAAGCTCTCCAGGCACAATACTCAGGCTTCAACCCCAACCATCAGTTTCACAACGTGGAGGGGCAGACAGGAGAGGCAGCCATGGCACACATGGCTAATCCAGAACCCATGATGGAACAGCAGGAACCTGCCAACCTGGCAAAACGTACTGTGATCCTTTTTGAATTAAGCATCCTCATATATGTATATAGACCAGCTGGTTCTTGGTCAGGTCCCAGATTTCTTAATTTGTCATAACATGTTGACCCTGTGTATAAATTGTGGGTCTGCACAATTGTGAGATTTGATCTTTCTTTGAAATACTGCATGGCAACAAGCTTTTGGAGCTTTCTGGAAGTTAATAACAGCTTTGTGAAAATATGTATTTGGGTTTCTTAAATATTTTTTAATAATACTGTGTTTTTATTTAAGTTTGATATGCTTTAAAACACTCCAAAAATTAAATTAAATTGAGTAATATTAAGGTACGATAGTATATAAATGCAATCTGTCAACAGTTCAAAGAAGTGCAAAGGAAACAGTGCAAGTTCAGACAATTCTTTTGTTTGATTTTACCTCTGTTTTTTTGTAGCTGCAGCCAAAAAGAGAGGCAGACCAGCTCAACCGAAGGAACCCAAGGCACCCAAACCACCAAAAGTCCCAAAGGCTCCAAAGCCACCAAAGGACCCAAATGCACCTAAAGCCAAACCTGGTCCGAAGCCTAAGAAGGCTGCTGAGGCTCAGGCAGATGGCAAGCAAGAGAAGATTGATGAGAGCTTCAAGAAGGTGAAGAGGAAAGTTGACCGCTTCAAGGGAATGTCAGAGGAGGAAGTGATGAAAAAAACTCTACCAGACCTGCTGGATTACAACCTGGACTATGTCATTGTAAGGGGCTTTTTTCCATATGTTTAACAGCAAAACCAAGCACTGTGTTATTTGGAATAAATTTGTAAGTTTTAAAAACGTGCTGTTTTGCTTTCAGATTGGTATTAATCCAGGACTAATGGCAGCTTACATTGGACGGTGGTTTCCAGGTCCTGGAAATCATTTTTGTAAGTATCATGACAAGAATGATTTTGAGTTGTGTAATAGAGAAAAATGCTTCCTGTGCTCATCTGCAAACATGATCAGTGATGGAAAATACTTTTGATTGTCCAAAATACAAAAGATATATATATATATATATATATATATATATATATATATATATATATATACATATATATATATGGTTGCAGTTCTTCATTGCTCTCAGTTTTGTAAGAATACTGGATTCTTGGTCATGATTCTCTCACACAATTGTTTTCTCTTTTTTTTATTGCACTCTTAGATGCACAAGTTGAAAAAAAATGGATAGGGCTATAAAAAGGCCACATAAACCATTGGCTAACATTTTAATTTCAGGGAAGTGCCTGTTTCTGTCTGGATTTACTGAAGAGCAGCTCAACCACATGCATGACACCACACTGCCTGTCAAATACAAAATGGGCTTCACCAACATGGTGGCCAGGGCGACACCAGGGAGCAAAGACCTCTCAAGGTAGGCCTGTGAACTGTCAGGAAAAGGGACATGCAAGATGCATCAGTGGCATAAATCATGGATTTTGATTGGATTACTCACCACTATGTTTGATGTTATTCAATATAGTAAAAAGTACCATTGTATCAGTGCATGTTTGTGGTAAAGATCAAAACAAACAGAACACAGGGACTCACAGATATGACATTTTACTTGTGGGTGTCAGTTTGTTTTGTTTTGATGTGACTGGGGCTAGAAAATCTATATTTAGGGCAAAGGGGCACCCTGAGTTGTGCCAAAGTTGGATGAGATGGATGGATTTGTTGCAACACTGTATTTTAACCATTTTTCTTTTGTTTCATCTCAACAGTAAAGAATTACGTGAAGGAGGCAAAATTCTTGTTGAGAAACTAAAGAAATTCAAACCTCTTATTGCAGTTTTCAATGGAAAATGTAAGAATTTTTGTACTGCAGAGCAACAGTTACAGTTAAATTATTTGTTTATGTGAATTAAAGTAATATTTTTCTGTTTTTTTTTCTCCAAGGCATTTATGAAATGTTCTGCAGAGAGCTATTTGGTAAAAAACCACAGAAACTTGAATTCGGTTTGCAGCCACACAAGATTCCCGACTGTGACGTGGTGAGCACCTGGCTGCTTTGCATCTTCATCATGGATTCCTCAAATATTGATGAAAGTTAACCTCATTTTCCAAATTTTCAGCTGACCGCAGAGACTTAATGTTCAAATATTGTCCGTTAAGTAAATAATGGGTCAGATCAGTACTTTATACCATTTGTAATCTGAATCAGCACTGAAAATGAGACAGAGGTGCAGATATTCTGTAAATATTTTAATAACCATAGTAGTTTACATGAACGAAGAGATGTCAGTTTAGAAAATGAGAACTTTCAACCACACTACAGCGATTCTTATCTGTCTGTTAACTTTAAAGACTTGGTCTGACAGTGATCTCCTCTTCACAGGCTCTGTATCTGATGCCTTCGTCCAGCGCTCGTTGTGCTCAGTTCCCTCGTGCTCAGGACAAAGTCCACTTCTACATCAAACTGAGGGAGCTCAGAGATCAGCTGAAGGGCGTCCAAAAAAGCACTGAGATTGAGGAGGTTAACTACTCGTTTGACCTGCAGTTGGCAAAGGGTAAGCACAGACATGGATGAATGGACATATTTTGTTTACATTTAAGTGATCCAACCTGTATTTAACCACCAAGTGGACGTTAAAACTCTTTTTCTTAAGTGAAACTAGAAAGCAGCGTTGTGACATACAGACTCAATAAAGCTATCACCAAAAGTTGAAATAATTAGTTTCCTCACTTCTAGTGCAGTGAAGAATTAGGCTTTGAAGTTAGTATGTAGGTTTATACATCCTGATATTAAAATTCTGCCTTTTTAGTTTGATCTCTGGTTCCAGATCAGATAATGTTTGGTAAATCTTCCCTATTTTTTCATCAACAGAGGACGCCAAGAGGATGGCGATCAAGGAGGAGCAGTACGATCCTGGTTATGAAGATGCCTACGGTGGAGCATATGCAGAGAGAGGACCTGAAGTGGGCCAGGCTCAAAGTCAGACTAACGGTCATTGTACATTCTCGTCTGTAGAAAACAGAGGTAACACACACAGATACACACACACACACACAGAACTGAAACAGTACTCTTCACATTTGATTCAACTCATCAGTCAGGGTGCAGCATGGTGTCATGGTCCTGACACACATTTTAATCGTATTTTTAGGTAAATATTTCTGCAAAGTTTCTGAGTTCAGCTGTGATTGGAACAGTCAGTATTTGTTTACATAAACTTAAATAAGCAGGTTACAGCTGGATTTCTGCAGTAAGCTGATTTCTTAAACATGTACATGAGTTAGGGTTCTGTAATCAGGGTAAGAGATTCTCCTTCTCCTGAGGCCTGTACTGCACTCTACTATTTCTGATATCCAATCCAGTGATTTTGGCCAGGGACCGATACTGTTTATCACTGCGGTTCATCCCTGAAAAATGATATTTGGTACGGCCCTGCCAGGTAGTCTAATATTCTGATTCTTCTTTAACATGACGTCTTGTGTGCATGTAAGCATACTCCTTGATAAAAGGAGCCATAGCTTCTGATTGGTTTATTAGAAGGGACAAACAACTGGGCAGCAAAATATGACACTTTCTATATTGGCAATGACTTTCCTCCTGAATTGATTGAGTATCAATAATAATATGACATCAGTATGTCAGTTGTGTCCGGTTATCCTCAGCAGAGGGCTTCAGTGTGTGTTTTCTGTCTTCAGAAGGAGCACAGGAGGCAGCCACATCACAAATGGCAGAAGGCCAGCTCCCAGACGGACAGTGGATGACACAGTCCTTCGCAGATCAGATCCCAGACATCAGCGGTGGACCGAAGGACTGCGGTGTATAAGAAAAAGTCAGGTTTTAGATTTTTGTTTTTATTAGGATCCGAGTGGGATATACACACCTAGATGGACTTTTTAGAGATTTTGCAGAATATTCTTTCTGCACCTTTTTTGTGGTCTTGTATACATGTATGATGATCTTCACGGCAGTCTTTTTAAATATGTGAAATCAGGGACTTGACAATGATGCTTGACTGTCCTTGGAGATGTATTTAAATGTTTGTTTTGCCTTTGTACTGTACTGTACCATACTGCACTGTGAGGCAGTAATTGTAAACATTCACATCTACTGTTCTGACAGTAGGTAAAACTCCAGATGGTTATTTTATAAGCTTGAATGATCAGTGTGAGCCTGTATGATCCTCTGTGTGAACTGAGGGTTTCGTTAGCATTAATCTTTTACATTCATGGTGCTATGAATTAATCACAATGCAAAGTGATCACTCTGTGAAACCAGACTCAACATGGATGTCAGGGATTTTACTGGCAAGCCTTTTAACATAATGTTACAAAACTCAACCAGGTTTTTATTTTAAACTTTGCTATTATCACTGTTTTACTTTAGGAATTTTTAGAATTATGTTTTGTATAGTTATGAAAATGTCATTCACAAGGAATTTTATGAAACATTTGCCCATTAAAAGTCCTGATGATGCCTTTTCTATATAATTGTATTACCTTTCAGTCATTTTTGTTATTAAGCATAGCATCATGGGTAAACTTACGAATACAGTGAGTAATTTTTTTTTTATTTTGTAGCTGGTAGAGTATATAAAAGAGGAAAAAAACAAATGAAACTGGGCCCAACATAAAAGAGGGCTGACATGCAACGAAGGTTGTGCGCTATATTCTGAAACAAGACATGACAGTAACATGATTTGCACGTTTGACCCCAACATGCTTCAGCAGAGGTAAAAAATCATATTTGATATTTTGGTCATAACTACAACATCTTACCTCATGACCAAACTAGCTGACCTTTATCCATCTTTAAAGCTACTACAGGGAACTTTCACACTTTGTTCATTTTGTAGGCCTCTATAGACAAAAGTTGTAGTGTTAACGGCGAAAATAAAATTATCAAAAGAAAAATCTGCTTCCTTTTAACTGGCTAACATACTATTCACATTCATTTTTGCTGGTGAATTGTAAACACAGACATTAACACAGCCATTATGAACAGCCAGTCCACTTGTGGAGGCTCTCATTAACTTTCGGAGACTGTTTCATAACCAGTGAAAAACTCCTTGTAGTAGCTTTAAATAGGCACTTTTGACTGGCTTTATTTCAGCATCATGGGTCTGGAGTGCCACAGCTTTGGCTGTCAGAAATTCCTAAAATTAACATCCTTGAGTATACTGATATACTTCATACACTGCTTCAAAGGGACTTGTTACTGCCCTGTTATACTACACACAAAATGGTACCATACACTTGGAGGTATTTGACAAGTCACATACTTGTACACAAGATAAAGTAAAAGTCATTCAAATCTTCACATGAATACAAATGGATTTTTGCAAGAATGTGTACGATATTCTACTGAAATTCATCATCCTATGAAAATGTTTGTGTAACAACAATCTCATAATACTACAGTGGTGTCTTATGACATTTTTGTTGATTGACCCAAGATAAAGGCCCAAAAGTTAAGTCTCTGGAATGATTTTAAGCACTGGGTTCAACTTGCTGGTCATTCAGCAGCAATGTGCTCATTTATATTATTATATTAGTATGATCTCTGGGAAAAGCTGCTGGTCAAACACATAAAAAGGTTAATATTTACTATTCTAAACAGTCTGTTTTTTCTCCCTGGTTTATGGTTGATGAGCAGTCCATTTACTTCTGTGGTTTAAAGCCATCTTCCCGCATGCGGGGGTTTTGTGGGAGGGTAAGTTGGATGGACCTGCGCCTGTAGAGGTGAGGGAGAAGAGGTCCAGGTTACAGTTGTTGTCCCAGTGAGTTTTGTTGGAATATGGGGTCTGTGTTGAGGACAGACAGTTAATGTTTTTGTCCCTTCCTGTCTGGGTTCTGAGGTCCGAGTTAGAGGACCTGCCGCTGCAGCGCTGCTTTGGAAATGCACTGAACAATACAAAGATAAGAGCACAAAGACAAAAATGAGCATAATAAACTTTGATAAACTCAAATGGTTTTAAAAAAAACTTTATTAAGGGCACAAACCTGTTGGGATCTTGGCTTCTGCTGATCCGTTTCTGCCTGCAGAGATCTGCAGTAGACGTCACCAGTCTGCAGATCTCTGATAATATCCTGTCAGAAGAAGAGACCCATATGTGATTGTTGGTCCATGTTCATTTCACTGAGCAGAAATATTAAGTGACTGTTATTCTCTTGCTCTTGCTTCCATTCCCCTCTACCTTTTGGCGAGTACGACGGTCAGTTCAATGGGCAGCATTAGGACGGTCAGCAGGTACATAACCACTTTCACCGGAAGCAACTTGTCGTCGTCATGACTGTCCCTGCACGCTTCACATAGCACTAAAACACACACACAAACACACGCAAAACATGGATATCAACTGTAAAAGGGATAGTTCACCCCAATGTCAAAAATGCTTATTTTTCCTCATATGTGTGGTGCTATCAAGATTGTTTTGTTGCTGAGATTTGAAGAGAACAGAAGAAGAGAGACTCACACCAAAACAATATAAATGGATAAACAACATGACAGGTAAGAGGAAAAATATGTATTTATGATTTTGGGGTCAACTGCCCCTTCAAATCATAGAAATAATTGACTAAAATCACTGATCTTCAACCAGAATCAATCTAATAATCCTTAGCTGAAAGCAATAAATCTTAAAATTACTTTTTATTTTGTAATTATTGTTATTTTGTATTTTTTACACTTTCATGGGATGTATTTTTCTTGTGATTGATTTCATTTAATGCAAGAATGCACACTTTTATTACACTTTTTCATTTTAACCTTAAAATACTTTTTTTCCAGACATCTGAATACACTGCAAAGTTTTAGATTGTTTTGTATAAATTGAATGGATAAATTGAAACAGAAAATAAATGACACAAACTCAACCTGACAAATAAAGTCTAAAACTTGTTCTATTCTTGTTAACCATAGTTTTAGTTTAAGTGAATTTTGCAGTTTTCCTGTCCTCGTCACCTGCTTCATGGCTGTCACACACGTATGTTGAAGAAATGCATGTCAGTGGTGTTTATTATCTCAAGCAAATTAATACCCACACCCCTAACATACTTGAGCACATGGTGATTAAGACAGGGTATTCATTCTTCTCTTTCCTTGTCCTGTTTTTTTGCGTCCCGCCTTTGTGCATTTCAACAAGTTTGATTCCAATAAACCCAAAACTTACTCAAGCTTAGCTCAACTGTCACTCTTTTTTGATGTTAAAGTAAATAAACCCTTTCTTTGACCTATTGATTATCAGTCCCACATGTCCTCCTCACCTGTCCTGAAGCTAACTGGCAGGTTCTCTATGACTTTCAGGTCCAACCACCAGTGATCCTCCTGATGAGGGTTTTGTCCACTCAGTCTCTTCTTTGACTCCTCTGCTGGAGCCACCGGCTCACAACAAGCTCTGACCGTGTCCGTCTCCATCACCAAACTGGGGGGAAGACGCTGCGTTCCAAGCAGATCTATCACAGACATTTGACTACTAACTATATATTGGCTGTTACTGCGTGCTGTGAAGCAGAAAAATCAAAGACTCATCAGTGGTGAGCAGGATGAAGATGGAACAGCTCACCTCTTTCTCTCAGGAAATGATGAGCATCCAAGTAGCCGTTGTGGCAGATCTCAGCCAGCATCTGTCAAGAACAAAAGAAAAAGAAAAAGAAGAAAATCATAGAGTAGTAACAGTGTAGGAATAATCTGTTACAAATGAATTGAAAATGTTACTTAAGTGAAAGTACAAAAGTAATAAAATCTAAATATACTTAATTATGTAATGCTATCACTGTTATGATAATATTTCTCTATAATATTTGAATGAATGATCCGCTGTCATCCTCTGCTTGATGTATATATGATCTCCTAATGTTGTGTTATGATTTGATATTTATTCTTTGTCTTAATCATATTTGCCCTTGTTTAAGTATCTTGTTATTTTTGTTTTGTTAAATGTTTTGTCTTGCTGTATTTATATTGTACATATACATTATATTGTATTTTTATTATTATATTTACATCTCAAGAGGTTTTTCCTAATAAAGAATTTCAGTATACTTTAAGGACTAACAGTAAAACTATTCATTATGCAGACGGTCCTGGCCCATTTAAAAATAATGTGTGTTATATTATTGAATTATAGTTATGTATGCATTATTATGTGCTATATTGTAATGTTGTAAGTAGAGGGTTTTTTATTGCCATGCAGCTTTGAATTTCACCAAGGGATCAATTAAGTCTTATTTTTATCCAGAATAATTCATCGTATTTGTTTTATATTGTTTATATTTTGTATTATTAATCTGAATCTTAAAAGCAAACTATGCAGGATTTTCCCAAGAGCAATGCACAAAAATAACACCTCTTAATCATTACCCGAGGCCTGTGGCAGCTCCTTATTTTCTCATTAATTTTCTCTATTTGGGACGTTTTTATCAACCCCCAAACATCAGCATTTGACTTCCTGAGAAGGCGACTTAACAACAAACTGTCTTTCTTGTGTGTTGACAACCTGCAACTTATAAATCCTGCATATTCAACCTTTAAAAAGAAACTAAATGTACCAAATTAATGTAGTGGTGTAATATTTCCCTGTGAATGTAGTGCAGTAGAAGCATAAATGCATGAGTAAAGTATCTCAAGTACAGTACTTGAGTAAATGTACTTAGTTACTTTCCACGACTATTTGAAGTAAAAGAAACGTGGACAGGGACTCACCTCAAGTCTTGGAGGGAGGAAGGACGTACAGACACGATGCACATTTCCAGTGTTGACCTGGATGCTGACGTTGCCATAGTGCACCTCGAAGAAGTTGAACGTACCCTCTCTGGGGCAGATGTCGCTCTCGCCTGAGAACGGGGCCATAGTGATGGTGTTTCTGTGCTCGAACAGAGGCATGTTGTTGCTCAGGGCTCCATCCATGTAAAGCTGAGAGTACAACAAGAAACTGACTTCTGTTATATGAATATAACAATACTCACTAGATGTTTTTACCTTTTTAATGATTTGTTTAACTATAAAATATATATATAATAAGTGGACAATGTAATGTTCTGTAATTAATATTGTTCTGTAGTAATATTGGGGTTTTGTCCTATTCATATTTTTTCCCTTCTTTGTGCACCATGAAGTAGATCAATTTTAAATCCCTACTCTGATTTTTTTTTGTACTTAAACCCTCTAGGATTTTATAGGATTTAAAGTAGGCTTTAAAGTAAAGAACACAGTAAAACCATTTCTTTCTAGTGGGTTTAGAAAAGCTTAACTTAGAAAATGCACAGGATATTTGCTCACCACTCCACGGTATGAAGGTGGGATGAAACCACAGTAAACGGGGAAAAAGCAGCTGCACATAAGAACCTGAAAAGGCAGGACAAAATTTCAGATATCGGACCCTCAGCTCCTGGCATTTTGTTTAATTACTATGCTGTGAAATCCAAAATATTTCAGTCCCTCTGTACCTGAATGAGCTCCTCTCTGCTGTCGAACTCTGACACCAAAACATTTTTCCCATCCTTCAGTCTGGTGAGGGACACGCAGAGCTTTCCAGAGGCCCGCAGGTGAGCGTCTGCCGGGAGCTTCTCCAACAGGGAGTCCCGTACTGACCGCAGCAGGCTGAAGGTCGGGTGGAAAACTCCCAGAGTGTGTTTTCTGGCCTCTTTTGCCATGGTCAATACATCAACACAGAACTGCTCTGAGGAGGAAAATATATATATAAAAAAATCAATCTCTGAAGGTGGTCATGAATTACAACAGTAAAGGTGAATAAGTGTCAGAAAATTAATAGCTAATAATAATAAAGTTATCATTTGTTTGTTTTTTTTTTACATTTTCTTTGGCTGTTTGGTGATTCCCACTAAACTTTTAAACTAGCTCAAAATCAAGAAGGATTTAATTTAAACTTTCACCAGGATTAAATTTAATTATCTTGCTCCAAAACTTTAAACTTTATTTAAACTTTGACCTATCAACTTTTAACGCCTGAGGACCTTTAACTTTCAATACTCAAGTTCTCAGACTCACTCATCCCAACTGAGTTTAATGATTAATCTCTTTCTCTCTTTCGCTCCAGTTGATAAAGTAGCAGAAAAGTTGTTTTCAAGGGAGGAGTAGGCTAACTATCTTTTTAGTTATCTAGAAAACATTATAGCCTAATGTTTAGGTAAAATTTTAGATAGCTGGTAAACAGTTCAATGTTTTTGTTTCCCCCATCCGTTACACTCACTAGGTCCTGACGCACTCAAATGTACTATTTATTTATTTATTGATTGATTGATTTGGATGAGAAAGCATCTCCATATGGATTCAACTTTGCATCACTTAACCTGGATTTACAAAATAGACATTTTTTTTTATTTTTTTAAGATGATTTTTTTGGGGGGGCTTTTTGCCTTTATTAACATAAGTCAGCTGAAGATACGACAGGAAAAAGGGAGAGCAAGAGGGGATGACACGCAGCAACCAAGTTGCAAAATGCATTCTGGGTATTGTAGAGATTCAGCAACAACTTTAGTTTATTGTTTCAGATGATTGTTTTCTTATCTCACTTCTTTACTTGTTGTTGCTTTATTGCTGTGAGTCATCTCATCATTTCTACTCAGGATTTACGGTTCTTATGTTGTCAAATGATAAATACCTATATTATGGTGTTTTTTGTTGCTTTGTGTTCTTATTGTATTTTTGATGTTGAAGTGTTGTGTGTGTTTGTGAGGGGTGAGTGAGAGAAGAAGGCAGAGAGACCGTGAGTGACAGGTGCTTTTCCTCATTAGGCCTCTCTTTAAACTCTATGTAACCTCTGGAATTTGCCCTCACTATTTCATGCACTCTGTGTCCGTGAACCTGCCAAGTACATTGTTTACTCCGAGTATCAATAACAGCACCTGCTCTGAGATAACATATCTCTGACCTTTCTGAATGACCAAATGCCTCAATTACTACAGGAAGAACATGAAAACTTGTATGACAAAGCAAACATGAAATATATCAAAACTAGATTTTATATTAATATTTTATTATATTTGTATTATTTTAGAATTTGTATCACTCTTAAATTCATCTTCAGCCCTCCATGACATTTTTGTTTTTGTGGGTACCTGTAAGAGCTACAACAGTGTCTCTGTTGTAAAATGATAAATAAATGAACCTCATAATCTTGTAATGTTTGATTTTAATAATGCACAGCTTTTACTTATCCTTGAACATAATAATTAGCCATTAACTACATCATTACTGTCACACTGTTAATAAATGGCTGAGACCCACTAAAAAAATAACTTACATAACGTATTTACTTGAAAAGTCAGAGTCAGAATTTATTTTAGACATAAGAGAGGTAAATACCAGATTTCATGACATAAAACTTATCAACCTACAAAGTTAGGTCGTGTTTTGTTTATTTTCAATATATAAAAGAGGAAAAATATCAGATTATATTACATAAAATGGATCTGCTTGCAAAGCAAGGGTTAGGTTCAGTATATTTTAAAAATATTTAGTAGAAAACACCAAATTTCATCACATAAAAAGGACCTACTTGCAAAGTTTAGATCAGATTATGTTTATTTTAAAAGTATTTCACAGAAAATACCAGATTTCATTACATAAGGGTAGTGTAAGGGGCTGAAAAACTGAAAACTAACAACTATTGTTGATGCTGATAAGATAATATAAGATAAATTTTAATGATCACACTGGAGAAATTCACGCTACAGTAACTCAAAAAGAACAAGTAGAAAAAAGGGGTGAGTGACAAATAGAATACTTATAAAATAAAGATAAAATAGAAGAATAAAATGTATAAAATAATTACGAAATACAAACACTACACAACACAACATATACACCATATACACCTTTCACCTACACAGATATATGGAGATATTTGGATATGTGGACAGATGTATGGGTAAATATGTATAATTGTGCAGGATAATTGCACACAAATTGCAGTACACACATAGCATTATAATAATCATAATAATGCAATTAGTGATGCCTTGTAAAAGCAGATTGCACAAAGAGGCAGATTGAATTACACACAACACTAACAGCAAAATTTTCACATTGATGATTTACAGAAGAAATGTTTTTATCCAAAAACACTTGAAGGACCCTGACCCTGACGATTTGAGTCAGCTGGAAAAACTCTCACGTCTCTCACATACAGTAAACTCACCAATGGGAATCCCAACAGTCAGAGCTGCAGCCACGAGACATCCAGATGAGGCTCCACAGATTTTAGAGGCTCCACTAACGAGCTGCGGGACCTGCTGGAGGATACAGCTCAAAGCTCCCAGGTAGTAAATACTCCTGAACCCACAGCCTGCAAACGAGATGTTCCACTCCTCCTCCCAGTTAAACATCTTCTCTGAGGTTTCCATCAACTCAAACCCACATCTCTAATCAATCACCCGTCAGAATTCATCTGGTGCAGTTGGATTCCCTTCAGGATTTCATAAACATGTAAAGCACTGACTCATCTCCACTACGCTCAGAGGTGAAATGGGCAGTTCCTCAGTTTGCTGTGGCGAGGTGTTGCACAACTTACTAGGCTCTAACGTCACCAAGCTGGAGTCACCTCACATACTAAGCTGCATGACATGTGATACAGTTTTCATAACTGACTTAACCAGCAGAAGCACAGGGGCCTGAAGGGGGCCAGCAGGAAAACAAACAGTCAGAGGGATTTCTCCACTTTAACCTTTCAGCTATTGACTTGTTGAAGCAACTAACTACATGAAAACAACTATTTTTTTGAGTTTACTGAGTGTGGGACTGGTGTGGACTGCAGGCAGGTCAGTCTAGAACCTGAACTTTTTTACTGTTGGAACACGTGCAGAATTTGTCTTGACATGGTCGTGCTGAAAGAAGCGGGACGTCTCTGAAAAAGATGTCGTCTGGTTGGCAGCACATGTTGATCCAAAACCTGTACGAGCCTTTCAGTGTTAACGTAGCCTTCGCAGATGTTTCCACTTTAGCCTGGAGGACACAACGTCCATGATTTCTGAAAACAATCCGAAAGACTGACTCATCAGGCTGCAACATACTTTTGTACTTTGTGTCAGTTCATCTCAGATGAGCTCTGGTCCAGAGAAGCCTGCAGTGTCTCTGCATGTTGTTGATATATGTCTTGCTCTTTGCATGGCAGAGTCTTAGCTTGCATTTGTACATGCAGTGACAGTTTTCCAAAGTGTTCCTGAGCCCATGTAGTATCTTTTATAAAAAATATATGGGTTTTTTTGAGGGGTCAAAGTTTTTTTTTTGCCCTGCCCCTAACGTGCAGTGATTTCTCTGGTTCTCTGAATCTTTTAGTGATACTGTGGATTGTAGATGATGAAATTCCTAAATTTCTTGCAGTTTTGTTTTGAGAAATGTTGTCCTTAAACTGCTGGACTGTTTGCCCACACAGTTTTTCACAAAGTGGTGAACCTCACTGAATCCTTGAGCCTTTAATATCTAATCATAATACTATCCCCAGTTAACCTATTTATATGTTGAACGTTAAAAAACAGGTGATTTTTGAGCATTTCACAACATTGACAGTGTTTTGTTGCCTCTGTCCAAACTTTTTTGGAACGTGTTGCAGACATCAAATTCAGATTGAGAGTATATTTTTTTTAAAAAACTAATAATTTATGGTTTATCAAAAACATTAAATGTCTTGTACTGTGTTCCACTGAATACATGTTGAAGAGTATTTGCAAATCATTGCATTCTGTTTTTATTTACATTTTACACAGCATCCCAACTTTTCTGAAATCATGGTTGTAACATGATCATTGTTAATATAAAAATATGGACTAGTGAAGCTTTAACTTTGAGATTTTCAAAAAGATTGCCGAACTCAATGGAAGAGAGCTGGCAGAGTGGGCAGGACATAAGATATAGATGTAAGCTTACCTCAAGAAAAATCACTGTGAAGAACAGTTTTATAATTGCTTACTGTATTACAAAATTGAGTACATCTTTGCATTCTTTTATTCAACATTTTCACTTCATCATCTGTTTCAGCGCAATATTAAATATATTTACTTGAATGCAGAAAAGAACCTTTAATCCTCTGTCTTGTGGTTTGAAGTTCGCTGGGATGCAATTTTTCCGATCCACCTCACAGCTCTTCCCAAACCCCAGCTTCTACCTGCACTTTGAGGTGACTCTGTGGCGGCTTCACCAAACCCAGAGGTGGAGCAGAAGGTGGGCGTAGGGGGCGGAGTCAGAGACCTGTAGCCCAGCTCAGTATGTGTGTTCCAGGTGAAAGGCAGACTGGAGGTGGGCGTAGCTTCTGGGGTCATCGGGAGGACGTTTATGTCTTCTTCTGTCTGATCGCACAGGCTCAGGCCTGGCAGGCTTGTGCATCGGCGCAGTAGAGTCTCCCTGGAGAAAGAACAGGGTAAAGGGATAGTTCGTCAGTTTTGTGGCTCTAGGAAGAGTAAAATATCTTGAGAGAGATCTGATGAATTTTCATTTATGATCTAGCGTGGCATCTTGCACCAGTCTCCACATTTATGAAGATTTGGGCAGGAGAAATGATTATTACACTGCTTACCTGTCATAGTCCTCCTCCTCGCCCTGCGAAGCTGGTTTGTATGTGTCTCCAGCTACGCCATAGAGCCAGCTCATGTCCCTTGGCACATCTGGGATCCAGCTCACAAGTCTGAAAGGAACAGTGAAAGTCTTTATTTATGAAGATACCGAACACTCTTTTCATGAAGATGTAAACTGTTTGGATGACAGATATAGATAGTGTCAAATATTTTGACAATCACAGGACAGAATACTGAAGTGACCCCTAGCATATTAAAAGTACTTTAGATGTGGTATTATTAGGTTGAATACAGGCTAATACGCTGCTGTACCTCTGAGCTAGAGAGTAAGCCGACTCCACCGGTGCAATACGAGGCATCTGCAGGTAAGAAGTCATTTTCTTTGGCAGATACTCCGTCATGTGGGACAACAGACCCCCAGCAGCATGCGTCTCTCTGCAGGCCTCACACAACACTGTGGAAAACAAACGTTACATATTTAGTTTTACTGCATTAAATTTAATGTACTAGCCCAGTGGCTTAGTGGTATATTATTGTTTCTTCAGTTTAAATCACAGTCCTATCTGTGCTGTTTATTTCCCACATCACCCTGCCTTGAATGACTACTGTTACCCTTCTTAATGTTAACTGGGAGGTGCTCTGTGAGCTGTGGATCCAGCCACCGGCCCTCTTCCTCAGGTGTTTTCTGTCCGTTCTGTTGTGTGTTCTCAGTGGTCTCCTTCACCAGCTCACAACAAGCAGGTTTGGGTGAATCCATCTGCAAACTCCTCTGGGGACTCTCACTGCTGATCAGATCTGTCGATGAGCATTAAAATTAAGATGTTTTCTGAAATAAGAAGCACTGGATTACTCATCAATTGTGGCTAGAAGAATAAAACAGAAATCTTCCCCACCTTTTACATGAATATTGAATTATGGCAGGATGTCCTTACTGTTCTCTTGCAGGAAGCGGAGAGCATCTGTGTAGCCATTCTGACAGATTTCAGCCATTGCCTGTAAAATCCAAAAGATGTTTGGCAAGGATGTGAGCTGAAATTATTACTATTCATTATCCACTGGTATTAAGAGAAATGGGAGACTTGCCTCAGAGAATTTTGTGTTTTATATGTGAGGTTGCAGCAACTAATTTCTGACCAGCAGAGGGCAGAAAGAAGATATCAAAAGAATTTTGAAACTAGTTTCAGAGCTAATCTCAACATCTGGTTTAGACAGGACTTTAAAAACAAGGTTTGGAAACATCAAAAAAGGTTTTTGAGTAATTGAATTATTGATTTTTAATGTACTCAATATCAGAATTATAAATCTAAACTGGTGTCCACTGGCTTTTATGTAATTTTAAGTCAGTTAATTCCATTAATGTTCATTCATGTACTGTGTAATTTAATATTATAGCCTTTGTAACCTGGACCTTCTGTGTCTCACCTCCGGCTCGGGGGGGAAGAAGGTTCGGGTCACTCTGTACACGTTCTCTGAGTTGACCTGGATGCTCATGTTGTTGAAGCGCACCTCGTGGAAGATGTGCGTGGTTGCTCGAGGACAGAGATCACTCTCACCGGCGTATGGAGAGAACGTGACTGTGTTTTTCAGGTGACATCGAGGCAGGTTGTCACTGACGGCACCGTCCACATAATGCTGAGTGGGAAGGCAGGGTACAAAACCAGAATTTATTCAGACCACATGTTTTTAAATATTCAGAGTAATGAACAATGGCCAAGACACTGGATGCAGTTTTCATGAAGCTCCATAATTAACAGATCAGGCAACAACTAGATCAGTTTCATGGGTTTAAGTTTGGAGCATGTGAATGACATAAAATCCCCTGTATATTAGAATGCAATCCAACAGTCTTGTACAAATAAAGCTTTTAGAGCTGCAAAAATTCATTAGTTTGTGGTCAAACGCCAACTATTTTGAATAATCAATTAATCATTTTTTTAAGAGAAAATTCTTTGATTTCAGCTTGTCAAATGTGAACATTTTCTTGTTTCTTTAGTCCTCTTCTATGGCAGTAAGCTAAAATCTTTGGTTTGTGGACAAAACAAGACATTTGAGGACATCATAACATCTTAACAATTTGCTGGTTCACTCACCACTCCGCGGTAAGTCGGTGGAATAACCCCACAGTAAAAAGGGACGAAGCAGCTGCATAAAAGGGCCTGGGAAAGGTGGATATTACTGCATATTAGTTACAGAAACATGAATTCCCTGTGCAAACAAACACAAAAGTGTTTTCTTTAAAATGTTGTTGGGTTTAATCAATTCTTAAGCCTTATTTCCAGAGAGGAAGGACTGGTGGTCAAAACAGCGAACAAGATTTTATTACTCACAGATATGAAACTACAAAAACTGTTGCAACACTTGTATCACAACCCATCAGATGACAGCAGAGTGATTCATAAGACTCATTTCCTGACTATTTAATTGAAATACTTCCCACCTCTGGTGTTTTTCTATGAAACAGTAGGATAAACACAGGTGTTAACAATGATGCTAATTAAGGTCCTGTTCCATTTAGTGTGGCAGAGTCTTTCCAGTGAGCCACCATGCACATGAGCAACCTACCTCTGTTTGACCTGAATGAGAGAGGACTCAGTATCATTGGTAACACCTTTGTTTACATTATTATTTAATGTCAAAATGGCTGCTGTGAAAAAAAGGTCTCCCAACCTCAGACGACAAGGTCAGCTTCAGTTCCTAAATTGTAAAACATACCTGAATGAGCTCCTCTCTGCTGTCAAACTCCGACACCAGTACGTTCTTCCCATCAGACACTCTTGTCAGGGACACGCTGAGCTTCCCAGACGCTCGGAGGTGGGCGTCTTCTGGAAGGCTCCTCACCAGAGAGTCCTTCACCATCTGCAGCAGGTTGTACGCTGGGTGCAGGGGCCCCAGTCTGTGCTTCCTCGCCTCTTTGGCCATCAGCATCAAATCAGCACAGCATTCTTCTGCTCAGAGGAACACAGTCATTACAGTGCATGGTTTGTGGAAATGCTGAATTAGGATTCTATAATTACAAATAAAACTATATCAATGATGCATTCAATTGCAGAAACTTCTACGTGTTTAGAAGCCCACACATGAATCCTGACTGTATAGGCCTTAAAAACAGAAGTGATGACAATTTATGTTACAAAATGTTACAGTTTATCTTTCTAGATAGTTTTGGTGTGAGTTCAAAATTTTGGAGATTTTGGATTGTCTGGCTTTTCTCCAGTGGATTTATTGGTACTTGGTTTGTGTTGCTCAAAGCACCAAAAAATACATTTGAAAAACTCAACAGCTGTGTCTCTTTCCAGAAATCATGACTCGACTTCTGCAAAACTCTGCAACTCACACCAAAGCTGTCTAGATGGATAAATGACACAACATGTATTTTTGATTTTGGGGTGAACTTGAAGTTAAGATTAACTCTTTTAATTTATTTGATTGAAAATGTGTGTATTTTTTCTTATTATGTTATCAATTATTTGCCAAAGTAGACTTTTAGTCACTCAGATATCAGATAAAAACTATTACAGATTCTAGGTCTAGTCTATCTAGTGTTCTTTTTTACTATCAACATGCATCTAAAGCTCAAATCCACGTGTGCCAAAGTGATGAAAGGTCAGTAAGCAAAGAAAAACTCTTAACTGTGCACAATTTTATCACAAAATCAGAACCATCCAAATAAGATACACCCACAGCAAGACTTCCACATATCAACCTGCCAACAGAGACTTTCTGTCACGCCCATGAAGAGCTCAATGAGGTCAATGTGAGCACTATCAGTGAGGTTTTGAAGGGGATCAGGGTGGGGTAAAATGTCAATGCCACTACCACAGATAAATGGTCAAATTCACCAGCCATTCAATAGTAAAACATTATCTAAAATCCATTTTTATATTTTCCCACTCTGAAGTGGATATAGGTTAATGAATTTGTCATGGAAGAGACAGAAGAAACACCTGGAAATGTAACTGTAAGACATATTATACTAATTAAGGTTAAACAACTTACCAAAAAAAATCATAAAAATACTCCCCATAAGGTTGACAGTGGCAATGACATCGGGGATTTATCAAAACACAATGCTGCTTGGGCGCATTAGATCTGTGACGAATTATGTGTTAAAATGTGGTGACATAAATTACATCTTAAATATTGTTTATTTAGCCGAATATGTTTTCTATTTACCAAAATAGCATAAAATGACAATTTTTTGAATAAAGTTTGGCCAGTAGAGAAAGCATTCCAACAACATTGTTAAAAAAGTACATATGTATATTGGAGATTTATCAAAGTACAACACTGCTTCGCTCATGATATCTATGCCGAATTATATGATAAAATGGAATGACTTCAAAAATCACTTAAATACTGTTTCATTTAAACACATATATTTGCTAATTCAGAGAGTAGCGTTAAAATGTCAGACTTCTAAAGGAAGTTTGGTCAATAGTTAAGGAAACCACAACTGACCTGGAGGTTGTCCAGCATTAAAAAAAAAAAAAGATCTCTATGGTGTCAACAGTTGGAGTTGTTTTCAGATTACAATACTGATTGACGCATAAGATTTATACCTAATGAAATAGTAGAATGTAGTAACCTAAATGACATCGTAGAAACTATTCTATTCAACCCAGTATATTTACTATATTACCAAAGTAGCGTAATGACATTTTCAAAGAAATTTGGTCTGTGGAGGAAGGACAGACAACTCAACTAGGGTAGTCCAACAGTAATTAAAAAAAGAAGAATGTCAACAGTGGCATTGAGATTGAGTTTTATCAAAGTACAGTGCTGCTTGGCATATTACAATTTATGCCGAATTATATGAAGAAATGTAGTGACTTAAACTGCATCTTCAATATTGTTTCAATTGGTCAAATACATTTTTTAATTGCAAAAGTATTTTAAAATGACAGAGTTTTGAATATAGTTTGGTCTGTCGAGAAAGGACCCACCACTCACTCACCTAGGGGGATCCCAACACTAAGAACAGTGGCCATCAAAGAACCTGCAGATGCTCCATAGATTTTAGAGGCATCTTGGATGAAGCGAGGGAACCGTTCAAGGATGCAGCTGGTGGCACCAACATAATAAATCCCCATAAAACCGCATCCTGCAAAGGAGATGCTCCACTCTTTCTTTAAATCAAACATTATCACAGGTGCGAGTCCAGACTGTACCAATCTACCACAGACACAAACGCAACTTGTTACTGTAATGTAAAATTAAAGTGAATGTGGATCACTGTAGGACAACTGACACCTTCACATCACCTGTGAACATCATCCAAAGGTGAGCAACTCATAAATTATTACGCAATTTTGTTTTTTTACGATCTGTTTTCCTATTGGCTGGAGAGGTCACATGGCAGCAGAGTGGGACGGCAAGGACTGATGGCTCCTTTGTAACGTTCCTGTCAAACTCATGCTTTACATTCAGCTTTTTTGAAACGCACTTTTTGTTTTTAAAATGAGCATCCCAGTGGTGGACTTTGGCGCATACAGCCTGAACGAGAAAGATGTTTCTGACGAGCAGATGCGCAACTTGAGCGAAAAGCTGAAGACAGCTTTCACAGAAGTTGGTTTCGTTTTTTTGCAGAACACAGGGATCGCTCAAGAGGAGGTAAAAACATGAACTAAAGTGGAAAAAAAAATAGCTTTTAGTTACTTTAAAGTGCTTAAAGTGGAATATACGTCTCTCTTTTTTTTTGATAGGTGGATGGTGTTATGGACATATCCGAAAAATTCTTCCTCCAACCAGATGACCTGAAAAGACCCTTCAGCAGAAAATCCTTTGCCAACTGTCCAAACCATGGCTGGGTGTCTATGGAGACTGAGAGGTAGGATCGTGACCTCAACACAATAATATAACACTTCTTATTTGCACAATTTAGTGTTTTTTAAAATGTGAGTAACTGCCTTTCAGGTTGAATCCGCGTCGACCTGGAGACCTGAAGGAGGCGTTCAACACTGCTTCACTTCACCCTGACATAGTAATGATTAAATGTCAATGTTTGGATTTGTTAATTTTATACAACAGACAGAGGAGTCAAATCTTTACGTCTAAGAAGCTGGAACCAGCAAATATTTGCTATTTTGGCTTGAAAATTACAGAAACAATTAATTGATAATCAAAAAAAGTTGGCAGTTTTTTCAGCCGACTAATGGATTTAAACTTAATAAAGAAAAAGTCAAATATTTTGAAAATGCTGGTCTTTAAATCTAAAAGCAAATCTGCAGAATATTTTGTTATTATCAACACATATCAGACAATGTATACACCGATACCGATATAACTGTTATAAGCCAATATCAGGCCAATTGGCTGACTGATGTGGCTGTCTGGCTCTAATTGATTAGTGAGTACAGTTTTATAGCACTCCGTCCTGCACAGTGAAAACTATGTGTCTCAGGGAAACTGTCAAGAGCATTTTTCACAAGTTTTTGACATTTCATAGACTAAATGATTAATCAGGAAAATATTTTGCAGATTAATCAGTAATGAAAATAATCTGCAGCTAAAGATTATTTTAATTATTGATTTATCTGCAAAATATTGTCCTTGCTCTAGCTTGTATGCTGTATAACATTGTCAGCTGATATATTGATATTGGAATTTTTTTTTAACTCCGTAATGTTGGTATTGGCATCAGCTCACCAAATCCAGTATCATGTGTTGAGACATCTGGCTACACATCATTCATTCATTCATTCATTCATTCATTCATTTTCTGTAACCGCTATGGAAATTTTGATTTCACATATTTATGATACCTTAACTGGTTGTCAAATCTTATCTATTTCATCACAAAAATAAGTTTAACATTCACTGACACACTAAGTATCAGATTTACACTAGATAAAAACAATTTACTGAAATTTCATTGTCCTAAATGACTGACAAAGACTTATTTGCAGAATAATAAGTTTTATCTTTACTACATTAAGTAAATTACGCTGCTAAAACTTACGTAAGGTTTTGCATGCAGGACTTTTACTTGTACTGGAGTATTTTAACTGTATGGTATTAATAATTTTACTTAAGTAAAGGATCTGAATATTTCTGTCCCTCCTGCATTGGGATTTTTGGTCATATGACATATTGACAGATTGATCTCACTTCATTCTGCAGGTTATCAGTTTGGAGGTCAAAGTACAAGTTACTCTGTAACTGTTATGTTAGCAGAGAAGGTTCTGCCCTACTGTTCTATTGTTGGCCCAATTGATTATTAGATTATTATTGATTTATCACACATATGTCAGCGTCAGCATATATATACATTTAGAAAAGGGGTCCCTATTTCATGTCCACCAGAGTCAGTCCATAGTTTTGTTTTGAATTAATTTAAACCAATTATCAGGAAAAAAGAACAGTGCATGATAAATTATCTGATTTTTTTTTTTTAACTTTCAAATGTCAGTCTCACAAATCCAGTATCAGTCAGACTCTAATTCTGTTCTCTTCTGCTGTAGAAATGGCCGTCAGGTGCTTTATCGGGGTTCAAGGAGATCCAGACGTCTTTCTTCCTGCGCTGTAAGGAGCTGAGTCTGCGGGTGCTCAGGGTGCTGGCCCACAGTCTGGGTCTGGACCCCGAGCTCTTCCTGAGTGCTCACCAATTAATAGGAAGTATGTACCAAACAGACACACCCGCTGCTCTCACTGTGGAGTACTGTGGCTTGCATTCGAGCTGCATGTCATTTAAAAGAATCAGTGTTCAGCTGATATGTGGCAACACTAGTGTGACTCATCCTTTGTTTATCTCATGTTAAGGTCTCTTGAGTATGTGCAGGCTGTTTCGCACACATTCAGTGGTCGAATGTAACTAAGTGCGCTTACTCAAGTACTATAATTTAATACTAATTTGAAGTACTTGTACTTTTACATCACAGAGGCAAGTGTTGTACTTTTTACTCTACTACATTTGTCTGGCAGCTTTAGTTCCTAGTTACTTTTCAGATTACAAGTTTTCATACCCCTCATGTTTTAATGAAAACCATCTAACTCCAAATTTGGTGAGTCTGATTTTTAGTTTTTTCTTATAAACTGAAGGATTAAGTGTTCTGTTATGGGTTTAAAAAATCTTCTACTTCTCTTCTACAGTTCTTAAAAGACAGTTCTCCCCAAAATCTATTTTTTTCTCCTTGGTCTGTAGATTTATCCATCTGGATAGTTTTGGTGTGAGTTACAGGGTTTTGGAGATACTGTCCGTAGAGATGTCTGGAACTCTGTGCAAAAAAACTCTCAAACTGCAAGTGTATACATGTGGTCAACTGCGTAAGTAACGACAGCACTTGAAATAACAAATCAACCCCCCAAAAAACAAAATGACAAAAAACAACAAACAAATCATCATCTTGAGAGGCAGATAAGACCCTCTGTGATCTCCACATTCCTCTATTTACTGTAATAATCTATATCTTCAAACAGACAACGCCTTAAAGTTCCTTCATGTTCTTATACCAAAGCCAAATAGACTTTAGCTCCCAGTGTATCGTTGAATCTCGAACCCAGCGTAAAATTCTTGTGATATTAAAGTACCAGGTTTTAAAGCTGCTGTAGGTGATTCTGAAGTAAATAGTTGATTGTTGAGTCTCATTCCTGGGTCGACAAGTATAGATGTTTTAGGTTTGAAGCTTGGCCTGCGTTAGAGACTCCTCCTGGCTCTGATTTGTTGTTTTCTTTCTTATGTGGTGGAAATTAGGCCATTAGGAGCCTGAGGAAGTTGTTTTTTTAATGTCTCACACACTGCTGTCAGGATATAGTAACAAAAAGTTATTTTTTATAAAACTTACTGAACCTTTAACAGAGTTGTTGTGTCTCCTGTAGCTGATGAGAATGGCACCACACTGCGGTCTCTGTACTACCCTCCAGTAGACAGTGAGAAAGTGAAGGAGGGTCAGCTGCGATGTGGAGAGCATTCGGACTACGGCAGCATCACCCTGTTGTTTCAGGGCTCTGAAGGTCTGCAGGTAAAACCACCGACTCTCCGTCTCTCCATAAATAAGACTTAAGTTTAACTCATGTTTAACCATTTAACACAAGCTTAATTCTGTGACGTTAACTGTGTCTTTAAAGTGGAGGATTACCAAACTGCAAATTATTGCTGTTTTTACGTTTGTTACTGATAAAGAAATCTAAAGGTATGTGACCCACCTGACACTTGTTAACCTGCAGGTGCGTCATCGTTCAGGTGAATTCATGTGTGTTCCCGTCGTCCCCGGGGCGGTCCTCATCAATATCGCTGACCTGATGCAGCGCTGGACCAACGATCAGTTTATCTCTGTGGTGAGTTGAGAGAAACTTCTGCAGATTGGACTGATGATTATTAATGAAGACCTTTCCTGGTCGTGTATCATTTTATTTTCACTTTATTTTCTCTGTTACATTATATTTTATATGTTTCTACTACTGTTATTATTACTTTAAGCAGGATGAAATGCCATACTGACTATTGTTTAGATATAATTTAGGGACATGATGCTGTTATTGTAGTCATTGTTAGTTGATTTTCTTGTTAACTGGTTATTGTAGTTTTTTTGTTTTGTCTCCTTTTGCCCTTTTTAAAACTGTTTGATGTTTAAATTTAATTATGTTGTTAACTTGTGCGGACCCCAGAAGAGTTGTTCATCTTTTTAGAAGTAATTGTACAAAAAATGTCAGGATTATAGAAATCTCAGCTTAACTAGAACTAAAGGAGAATAATATTTATACTGTAGGAAATAAAAAACAAATGAATAAAATCTGATTGAGTTCAGCATGAATTCATTAAATGACACCAAAAAAGCATGTATGTAATGTAAAAATCTGTCCCTCAGGTCCACAGAGTGTTGCTGCCCCCTGCTGGAGACTCCTGCACACGACAGTCTCTGGCTTTCTTTGTCCAGCCGGATGATGAGGCTGTGATCACCTGCAGCAGATACCCTCCAGTCACAGCAGGCGCCTACCTGATGGAGCGCTTTAATGACTCATACGGACGAACCTAAACTTCTTTGACCCACCAGATCATTCATATACAACTGACAGTAAACGTGCTGTCATTTTGTCAACAGAGGAAGTATCTTGTAGGGCTGCAGCTATCAATTATTGTAGTAATCGAGTAATCTATCGATTCTTCTGGCGATTAATCGAGTAATCGGGTAAGAAATATTGCGCGCTCTGCAATTTTTTTTTCCATTTCATTACTTTTACTTTATTGAAGAGCAATAGTAATATACAAAAGTTTACAAAAGTACTATAAATCGTCTTTCCTTGTAGTATCTTGCTTGGTACTTTTTACTTAAGTACAAAGGTAAAAGTAAAGGTAGTACTATCTGCAGAATGGTTTGTTTACATGTTAAAATTACAATGGTTTTCTTCTGGAGGAGGACAGATGTCCCCAGAACCCCTACAGGGGACTGGATGACCAACATGTCACCTTTTTCTCTTTTTATGCTTCTGCAGGTCTGAATTTTTATTAAGCAAAAATACTAATAAGAGTATCATTAAAGTACAAGAAAAGCAATAAAAATGTTGATTTAAAAAAAAAAAAAGATGCAAGATTTTACTTGTAATTAAGTATTTTTACAATGTGGTGTTAATGCTTTTACTTACATAGAGGATGCGAGTACTTTTTCCAACACACCAGATCAGTGATCAGTGTTTGAGCACACTCTGTGGCTCAGTGAATGTAGTGTTTTATTTATGGCGGCCCGTCAGCTTGAAGACATCAGCACCACTGTATGTGTGTGTATGGAGGAGCTGCAGCTGTGTGATGATAAATAACATCAAAACTTGTACGTCAGAGCTTATCAGTCATTTAATACCAAATTTCAGTACCCACCCCTATGTGCGAAACACAGTGTGCTGTACCGTTGTCCGGATTTAAACGAGGCCTCGAGGCAAATTACTTTGTTATTATGCATTTTTAATTGTGGTTTGAATAATTGTGGTTTTTAGGTAATCAGTGAGTCAATGTGCACGATTGAAAAGAAGAGACACAAACTTGAAATCTGCAAGCTCATTCACTTTATTGTCCACATTCAAACCTTGTACAACAGTTTCATTAATTCAGGATGTTGGATGGAGTACAGATTAAAGAATAAATCAAATAAAAATAACTGGTTGTGTCTCAGTTTTCCATCTCGTATGACAGAGACAAATTCAGTCTGCTCCGGTTTCATTTACAGTGATGGAGAGAATAAATAAATTAAAAGTACTCTGTCATGAAAATAGCATAATTCACAGACACTCAAAAGCACTGACACAAACTCACTGAACACATAGAACCACTTCAGAATCCATACCATTGTTACTCTAACACACCACAATTACATTAAATTAAAAGATTTAAATATATAATATATGTAATTTTATCTGTAACCTAAATATACTTCAGTCATCTGGCCTGAAAGAGACAACAGCTAGGAAGGACAATTGACACATGAAGAGAAAGTGTTAAAAAAAAAAAAAAAAGAAATAATATTTTATGGATCCAGACTGTTAACCCTAAAAATATTCAAATGTAAACAAGATCATTTCATTCATTATCCAGCAGCACTACATAAACTCTAATATTACGTTTCTGACATTCATTTTTCAGAAATAATCTTTACTGGAATAAATAAATAACCTTCAAAGTATTTCCTCTAAGAGCGTCAGTGACAGTGACTACAGTGTGCACTAAACAAAACGTTCACTTATCAGGCCAAAAACCCTCCCCATTTCACCCCAAACTACTTCCCCTGGAGAACATGGGAGTCCTTGTTAGTGACAAATGATCAAAATGACAAAAACAAAAGGGTCCATTGTCCACGAAGAAAACTGGACCAGCTCCACATTTCCATATTTCCAGTCTGATTTATGCAGCCAAATCGGGCATAATGGGCACAAAATCTGAAGCCTGAAATCACATTTTTTTTAATGTGCTCTTAATATTTAGGCATATTTGTCAAGTGTTTTTTTTTTTTGAAAATCCTAAACAAAAATGGAAAATTAGAATCATTACAGGGCAAACACACACACACACACACAGACACACACACGCACGCTCACTGGCATTCATACAACACACAAAGTATTGAGGCCTGCTAAGAGTGTCCTGGCACAGGTACATCTTGCTGCTGGTGAGTAGGGGGCAGTGGTTGACTGTTTCCTGGTACGACTGCTGCAGGTCCTTTTTCAGCTACAGGAGCTCCCGGCTCTGCAACACAGAGTCATTTTGGCACAAGTTGGTGAGTTGAATTTACATGATCGTGAAACTAATCTAGAAATGGCAGTAACTGCCCCTCATTTGACATTGTTTGGTCTGACGAAGGCATTTCCTAAAATGAGGAAACTTGGAATTATTACTGATTAATCAATGGTTAGCATTTTCAATTATTGGTTAAGGAAAATGCACTATGTTTGATTTATTTATGTTCCCACATATACTCCATGTCTGCGTCATTTCACGGAACACTGGTCCACTCTCTCTCTCTCTCTCTCTCACACACACACAGACACGCACACACACACGCACACACACACACACACACACACACACACACACACACACACACACACACACACACAGTACAGTTAATCGTTACCCCTAGACTTAACAATTACTTCTTTGTCCTCTGTATCTATATGTTCTATGTTATCTGTATTTGTCTGTGTACTTGTTTGTCATGTATGTATTTATCACTTTTCCCACGCGTTTCATCACCAATAAAAAAAAAAAAAAGAAAAAAAAAAAAAAAAAAAAAAGGAAAGGAAAGGAAAATGCACTAAATTTGCGAGTACCTAATTAGCACTGCTGTAAAGTTCTACTTCTTTTCTACTTAGTTCAACTTGGTTGATATTGATTTTAGGACTGCAACTAACCATTATTTTCATTGTTGTTTAATCTGCTGATTATTTTCTCGATTGATCTATTAGTCATTTGGTCTCTAAAATGTCAGAAAACTTTTCCAAAAACCCAAGATGACATCCTCTACCATCTTGTTTTGCCCACAACACAAAGTTATTAAGTTTAATGTCACGAAGGAGTAAAGAAACCAGAAAAAATAAAATAAAATCACATTTAAGAGGCTGATATCAGAGAATTTTGACCTTTTTCTTAAAAAAAAACCCAACTTAAACTGATTAATCTATTTTCAAAGGAGCTGGCAATTAATTTGCTAATTGATTAATAAGCAGATGCACCTCTAATTGGGTTGCAAGGAACTGTAAAGTAGATTAAGTAGCTTAAGTAGATTAAGTTTTTTGAAGTGAGGTTGTATGAGGTACTTATCCAAAGTCAGTGTATTACCTACAGTAGATGGCGTTCAGCGTGCCTCCAGTTTGAAGAAGCACCAGGAGTACTGGAGTAGAAATTTTATCAATGTACAGCTGTGGTCGGTGTCAGCAGCAGTGTTCTTATGTGACTGATGTTAACCTTTTTAGACAAGCATTCCTTTAAGATGCTAAAGTATGTACTTAGCTTCGTACACCAGTCCTCCTGCTGCTTCTCCAAACTGGGAGTGTGACCACTACTTACTGTAGGAAATGCACCATGGATAAGTGACTCATACAACCCCACGTCAAAAAGTGCAAATATCTCTATATCTCTTGTGAGTCCCTAAACTTTATAAAAGTGCATACAAATGACAAGAGTACCAACAACCTTCTACAACAATCATTGCATTGTGATACTTACGTTTAACCTCAGTGTTTGCACTTTGGGCTTTTAACCTCTCCATTTCTTCTACTGCCTGAGCAGAGAAGACAAGATGAAAAATGTTAGAGTATAACAAAATATACTAACTATATCTACATAAATATTTTGTGAGAGCAAAGAACACAACAGTGCCATAACTACACATGAAGTTACAGTTCAGTGTGACTTTATATCTCATGAGCCATTATAAAAATAGCTGAATCGTGGTCTTGCCTGCTTTAACCTGCCCACTGCATATCAAACCTGGCAGCAGTGGGAGGTATTGTACGTGCACAGAATCCACTGAATACAATAACGTTTGGGTGCAGCTCAACAGGAGGTAAATGCTTCACATGCAACAAATCATGCATGTCATCAGTCAGAAATAACTTAAAATCATCTTAAAATCCTCATTCCTGATTGTACTTCATCTGCAAATAATCTGTTTTTAAATTCACCTGCTGTAGTCCCAACTTCTGAGCTTTAAGTTCTTCCTCTTTCTTTTCGAGCTCCTCCCTCTGTTTCTGCAGCTCGGCGGACTTCTTTTTGATGTCGTTCTCCTCATTGGCCAGCTGCTGTTCATACTCTCTCAGCTCCTCCTCACTGTAAATGGGGTTCTGATCTAAAGTCTGTTGAAGGAGGGTGAAGGGCAATGTATTATAGGATGTAATGAATTTAATCAATAATAGGATGAATTTCTGATGATAAACCTTTTATTTTATTGTTTCAAGAGAGAGTGGCTCTCCAACTGATGGTTAGGGGAATTTAATATATTTAAAATATGGTGATATGACAGCAGGGTCAAGCAAATCTTGGCTTAAGAAAGGTTTTTGGTAAACTTACTTTCAATACAAACCTTACATTTCTGTAGACGTCTAAAATCTTACCTCCCACTCATCTTTTTCCAAGAACTCCTCCTTCTTTGTGGCTGCCATGAACTCGCTCAGTGACACAAGTCTGTCTTTATTGGTGTCCACCTGCACATCAACACATTAAGCTGCTTTAATAAACATCAGGGCCAGTAAATGGTCTTTAAGATTAAACGCTGGACAAACAAGAAAGCTTTGACCTTTGAACTCCCTGCTTCTGTTGCTATTATTGTTTAGCGCAGCCCATTTAGTCTCATTTTACACCGCTGATAATCCGTTTGTGTACAGTTACTTGAGACTGAGGAATACTGCATTGATTTGTCAATTAATGATAATTTGAGTGATATCTGGTAAAATACTGTTCTAACTTAAGCACTGCTTGGAAGAATACTTTATTTTTGCACTATAATCCAATATTCAAAAAACAGCCTGATTCATCAAATACAGGAGCAACATGTACAAATTTCAGTTTAAAAACTTCTAAACTAAAATTATCACCAGAAGAAAGAAATTACAGTTTTGATGTGAGGTCAAAGACGTCTGTGTATTGTGTTGCATACATATGTACTGGAGTTAGCATGCTAACCAGCTAGCCCCGGCACATCTTGTCTTTTTCGCCTCAAGAGGTGAGAGTCAAGTACTATTGCTCAAGCCTCTCCCTGTAGTTTCAGCTGGAACGTGTGCAAGCGTTGAAGGTCTCTTTTTTTGTCTAATGAATAAACAAAATAAACTCAAAATGTCAAGACAAGAAATATTGTCCTCATTCTCATGTTCCACCTGGTTTCCTTATTAAACAGAAAAGTAGAACCATACACTGTCTGAATTCAGGTTTCTCTCTATTAACAAACTAAGACAAGTTCAACTCATTGTAAAACATTGTAAAACAACTAGCTGCTGAGCTAACTAGCTAACGGCAGTTAGCACAGTTAGCAGAAGTTCAACAGGTGGCCACTGCACCTTTAACTAAAACTTAATATTTTAGTTACCAGTAAAGCACTTTTGTACAAATGTGTATGGGTGATGCACTTAGACCGATGTTTATTTCAAATTTGAACTAGAGGATAAACTCCTTAAGATGCACATCTCATTGTCAAGGGGTCCTCATGCAAAAAAGGATATTAAGAGTCATTTAAATAAAATAAACTCACCTCATTCATAACGTGCTCTCTCATTCGCAGTCTCTCCTCCTCCATCTCAACCATGTCGTCCTCTTCATTTTCGGGGTTGTACACCTTCTCCAGCTTGAGGAAACACACAGACTCAAATTTTTACCGTGAAGGCTTCTTCATTTATATATAACATCATCCTAAACATGCAGAACATCCGGGCAGTTAGATATCAACACAAATACCTCTTTAGTGAAGAGGGCTTCAAGCTCACTCTCATCAAAGAAGCCATCTCCGTTACTGTCTGCAACACAAAACGAATGACTGAAACGAACACATAATTTTACACATATTTAAAGCACTTGTGGTGATCGGCTACAACTAAAAGCATGTGAACATCGTTTTTTTTTCCAGGCCTGGGTATCATTTCACTGGAGAAATTTCAGCTCTACTTAGTACTGGGTTACTTCAGTCTGTACCTAAAGGTATCAAGCTCCCAGCCCTAGTCATGACTGGTTCTTGGCTCTTTGGACACATATCTGGTTTCTGGTTACCATGCAATTTGAAGAAGGTCTTGGGATCAAAGTCCTCTGGGTCCATACCATCTGCCTCCTGCCACACCTCCTTCAGCTGGTCTTCACTGCCCTGCACACACACACAGTTTCCTTCAGGATTTCTCCATTCACCTTTACACTGGTCTTTTGCAGTATAATGTTATTAATCCTCCCATGACCATTTAAATAAACTCAGCAAAATTACAATGTTTCCCAAATAATGTTGTTCAGCATAGTCCCTAAAATTCAAATAACTGCACCAAGTAATATCTCGTAATAACTAGAGAGGATTCTTCTTCATGCTGCTTTACTAAATGAGTTGTAATTGTCTATTTGCATTAAGAACTTACAGGGTGGTTCACTTTCGGATGGTCAGCGTGCTTCTTTCTCATCTCCTCGTAGTGCTGCTCCTCCTTCTTGCGGTCCTCCTCACTCATGCTCTTCAGACGTTCCCTCCTCTCGTGCTCCTTCATCATCTCGTACCTCTTGAACTCATCGTGGCGGCCCTTGTCAAAGTTCTCCAGGTCTTTGGTCGCCTATAAATGGAAAAAAGAAAGAACAGTTGACAAGGGGAAATTCACACATGGATTATACTGGTACACTCACTTTTCTTGGATTGATTCCAGTACAAGTGGAGCAACTGATAAACATTTGATTTTCCTAAAATGTCCAAAAATGCCAAAGTCCAGTCTGCACCTCGTGATCCATGTTAATCTGAAACTATTATTCAACAGGTCAAAGTGTGACTTTGAGACCGTTAAGATGAAACTTCTCTTGGATAATAGAGATGGCTGTCTTGATGATGAATCTAATAGAAACTGATTTGAACCTAGATGCTCTCTTTTTTTGTAGGTGCTCTTTTGCTTGCTTGCTTGTTTGCTACCTTCATTTGATTTTGTTGTGATGTTGTGATTATTTGTAATTGTGTTTTATAAGATTTCTGGCTGCCAATAAAACATTTAAACAAAAGAGAACTTGTTATGGTTGTTGAGAGTTAAGTATAAAAAGAAGTCTCACAAATATCACAAACACTGATTTATCAGTACTGTTTGCATGTTACTGGGCAGTCCTAAGATATAAAAAGTAAATAAATGACACTACACAACCTAAAACAATTTGCATGCATTGGATTGTAAACTGTAAAACCAGAAACAAATGCAAACCCAGTGACTTCCCCTTTTACTTTTTTTTCTTCACAGGAAACATTTTGCTCTCTCAAAACCGATGAATCTACCTCCGATGCAGCAGCCCTCTCCAACAAACAACATAAAGCTGTGAATCAAGTTATTGCACCCAAATTCAACAGCTGCTGACATGTGAGCCAGCAGAAAAGAATGAATGAGCAGTTCTGAGAAACACAGCTCATCATTTCACACCTGTAATTCTGTGGTTCATCCATCCTAATTATGGCATTAATATGACGTGTTCTTTACTGTTATTATAGGTATGACTGTGATGCAGTTACATATAAGCAGCAGTACACACAAACAGTGTAGAGGAAAATGGTCAGTAGAGATTTAAAAAGTCTTATCTACCCAAGGCTCTAAACTAAACTAAAAAAATGTAAAAACCTATATTTAAGATATCCTACTAGTACTTACACTCATGGTTCTGTGGGGGAGGTTGTCTTACAATAAATTTTCAGCTATTTGTGCTACTTGAACAGTCAATATTCCCCAAGGCTACAACAGATATTCATCTGAAACTAGTCATTTATTTATTTTGGCTGTGTTTAATGTTTGAGCATTATAACTCTTACAGAAGCCGGTTCTCATTTGGATATGCTCTGTCATGCTATTAATGGAGTTATTCTGAAAACGAATCTCTGTCTTTTTAGCTTCTTTTGTAACGGTCATCTGTAACGGCTTTTTTCCTAAGTTCCAAATCCTGATTACATCCTGTTACAGGATATGCAAGTTAGGAAGTTTCTCTTTTTTCATCACTGCTTGTACCGATTTTATCAGGCGGTCCAGGTCCTCCACCTCAAATGTGTCTGGGTTCATGTGGTTTAGGTGCTCAAACTGTTTCAGCAGCGCCTGGTGGTCCACCATCCGGCCTGCAATGAAGGAAATAAAGAAAAGTTTTATTGATTGTAAAACAATTAAATCAAGTATTTTGCAGTTGTAGGAAATGTGTGCTTCCCAAAGATACTCTGAGCTTCAGTAGTTCATCAGTACAAACTGCATTAAGGGGAAGTGTTTTAATTCATGGTTCTTTGTGCTCATTAATTAATCAAAGCTTTCAGTGTTTCACTGATGTACGCACGCAGCTGTTGCATAAGTTTTAAGAAAGTAAACTACGCTGTGTATTTTCTGAATATATTTCCATATGTTCTAAATGTTTTTGCTGTTATTATATTTTTTGGGAAACAGTTTGGATGGGTATTCCTGGGAAACATGTTTCCTGGGATTAAACCATAGTACATAACTAACACACAGCCAGTTTATTTACTTTAAATTCAGCTCAAAATTACTTTGGAAAGAGTTCAAAGAGTTCAAAAAGTAATAGTAAATGAATGTATTTCTAAGCACAATAGCACAGACTTCTGTGTTTGTATTTAATATGACACCAACTCTAAATTGTTTTTTCACACCCCATTCAGCTTGCACTATCTTGCATAATGTCTCCAACCATTGTTTTTAAATGGTGATTTTTTAGGAGTTCAGCCTTCAACTACACTTCCATCTAATCTAACCTAATTCCACAGAGCCTTTCACTCAGTAGTTCACAGTGGCCCGTGTCAGTCAGTGTTAGCTGAGCACTGTATTGCATCACGTTCC
Source organism: Lutjanus erythropterus (assembly GCF_056507025.1). Lineage (NCBI taxonomy): Eukaryota > Metazoa > Chordata > Actinopteri > Lutjaniformes > Lutjanidae > Lutjanus > Lutjanus erythropterus. The sequence goes on along the minus strand of NC_139329.1, from coordinate 22,959,576 downwards.
TGTGTCTAGCAGCCACATCCTAATTTTGACAATGACCAAACTGCTGTGTATTTCAAAACATCTTGTGCAACTTCAAGAGGCACAAGTTTGTCAAAGACACATCAGCAGAATAAACTGTGCAGGATTCTCACCATTCCCCCCCTGGATGTCTTGTTTGACTTTAAGGAGCATCCGCAGCCTGTTCATCTCCTCCCTCTTCAGTTCGTCCAACTTAGTCCGAAAATTGTGCTGGACAAAGTCCAGCTCTTTGGAAAGTTTGCCATTCTGCAAGCAGAAAATCAACACAACGCCAGAGTTCAACACAAAGCGTTCATGTCAACAAAGATCTTACACAATCCTGGAATATTTAGTGAGCATGCAGATGTACCCTGATGTCATCCATGTTGGCATTTTTTAGCTTTTCTTTAAAGTGCGGGTCTTTCTCGAGGTACTCGATGACTTCCCTGAGGTAGCGGTCGTAGTGCAGCCCAGAGTCCTGAAGCGTAAAAAAATAAAAGCATGCCTCAGTGCTTGTTAGGGATGTAAAAATACATTGAATATTGTGATAAAAAATGTTTCAGTACAAAACTGTGACAATATCTACCATGACATTGCATGGTTAATTATTTTATTTTATTATTTTTAATTTATTTTATAAAAGGACTGATACTGGCGGCTGTATTGTTGAAGTTGTGTAAAATTCAACCATTCACTGCCAAAGACAATTCATTCTAATTCTTTGCACATGCTTAGGTCATGGTTTGCTGTTTTTATTGTATTTCTTTAAAAAGGGAAAACAGAAGCATTTTAAATGAAAATGAAAAATGAACAAAAAATGCTCTACACCTAAAATCAGATATCACTTAATTAAGGGCACTAAAAGTTGTCTTGTTTTTTGTTTGTTTGTTTTTTAATACCGTAATAAATATTGTATCATGGACTTTTTATTTTTTGTATTATTAAATCGCTAGTGTTAGACTAAAATTTACATTTAACTGCACTTAGGACCATTATTGAAAACGTTTGTGTCACTTAACTCTGGCAAAAGAACAGCAGCACATGAGTTTACATGATATTGCTCTTGTTTGCTTTGAGCAAATACACTTAATGTAATTCTCCTGTCAACCTTTTACCCACAAGCAAGTGTGCTTTCCACATGAAAAACCCTGTCTGAGACACTGTATGCCCAAATGGTTCCTTCCTAAGCGGTATTTGGTGTAATTAGCCATAAGACCCAGATCAGTGCATGACACAGAGAGATCTATATGACACTTTCGGTCTGACTCACAGCACTATCTGGTGGACCCTGGTCCTCTTGAGGCTTTTCTGTGGTCTTGTCCACACTGATAGGCACTGACTGGATACACAGCCACAGACTCAGCAGAACCAGCCCACAATGGGCCAAGGCTCTGCCCCTCACCATCTGGTTAGGAAGAAGAACAAAAACACTATTAATCAGTTAATTGGGTAAATCATAATTTTGTAATGTCTTGATTTGATTTGATTATTGTGTCATGCACTGATAATGTGCCCAGCCCCACCAGGCTTACATGACACCACGAGTTTGAGAATGAGACCAGCAACCAGACTAGCAACATAAATTACAAATAATACTAAATAAATAAACCATCTTGCCATTTTTCCAGCCTTTAGAAACAAAGATAGTGAACTTGTAAGAATTAAAACAAAACAACCTTTCCATTTTGTCATTGTCAGTGCACCAGAACATTGGTGTATTTAAAAAAGAACTTGTCATAATTAGGACAATCCAGAAGAAAATGTGACTCATTCTTAGCTTTTCCTAACTTAAATAAATCACACAATTTCTGCTCTCAACTGTGCAATTAAAGACCTCTAACTTCAGTAAATTCACTGCCAAAGTTGTGCTTGATGTTGTTTGTAATTTTGGATTTAAAAAATATTTTTGAGCCATTTTGCTTCAGAAGTAAACTTTCTAGTAACTTAATTGTGCTCATGCTGCATGATAGATTATTACTATACGTAAATTACAATTCAGGTCCTTCAAAAGTAGCATGAAGCTCTTTGGCTCATGGAAGGTTGCGCAGTTTGCGCCAAAGAAAAACCTTCTTTTTGACCCTATTTTCTGAAATATTAAACCAACGACTCCACACTGATAATTTTACAGTTTTGCCTGATTGATCCAGGAATTCAACCTTATGTCACTCTGAACAGTTAAAGCAGGAACAAACTTATGAAAACCTATAAAACCTTGCAGCTCTATTATGTATGGAGTCTGCTATTTTACATTCTTTGAATCCCCATATCCCTAAAATATGCGGAAGACACATGCATTAAAAAGTTGTGAATAGGGCCTGAGCAATATTGTATTTTTGGGGCCAATGCCAAAATTCTGATATCAATATATTGGTCGATATTCTTTATACAGAATATAATACACAGAATATAGAATATATATAAACACCTGTTTTTGCAGTGATCAATCAAAGGTGGTTAACACTTATAAGAAATATATAATAGAAGCAGGATATTTTACAGTTTAACAGTAAAAATTACATTCCAAAATTATATCAGGGCACTGAGACAGCAAACCTTCACTAGTATTTTTAATAGTTATTTATAGCTGTAAATAAAAGAACACAAAGAGCTCTAAATATTAGGGTCTGATGACACAAAATTTTTGGGGTCGATGTCCTATGTTTGTGAGTAAAAAAAATTTCTGATATCAATATACTGGCCAATATTTCTATACATTCTTAGAACATAACATACACAATATAGAAAACACACATAAACAGTTTTTGCAATGTTTCCTATAAAACTATAAAATTTACTGTCCAAAACTATGTGTGAGATTGCATTTTCCCTACAGGGATAAATAAACAGCTACCTATCTACCTACCAATGACTTTCACCGGTATTTTTTACTAATTATTAAAAACTTTGAATTTAAAAATGTAATAAACCTGACTTAAGAAAAAAATAATCAAAGATACATAAAATGCTGCCTGTAAAGCAAACAAAGTAAAATACCAAAGATCTTTACATATTTTCAACTTGACAACAGACACTAATGGTCTCCCAGCTGAATCTGCCATCATTTAAATTCAGACTTAATAAGTCATAAATTCATCAAGAGTAAATCCCAAATATTTCTACTCTGGTTTTTATCCTAATGTTCTTGTCCCATGAGTCAGTTTTTGTTATATGCATATGATACATGTCTCACAGGGCTTTTTTCCACTGTACTGAAAATGTTCATAATTATCCAGGGTCTTATCTAATCAGTGTGGGCAGGTGCTTTTATCCTTCCAGAACAAAACACCCTAAATGCCTCAAGCATTGCAAAAGGATTACAAGCCACAACTTCACCTGCAGACATTATGAGATGAGGTTATGCAAGTTAGTCTTAATCTCAAAAGCAACTCTCTGTCAACTACAAGCAAATGACTGTGCAACACACGTGTCTGGTGGATAAAAACACGGCGAGCTTACTTTGTAACAGTTCCTCTACCACAGTCCTCATAACTTGACACAGTGTTGTGAAGCTGTAACTCACAATTCATGACAAACACACCGGCTAAAGGTACCATTTAAAGAACAGGTTGTTGAGTAAAGGTGGCAGCTAATGCATTACAAAAGCTACAAAAACCAGCCCTAGCATATATAGTAAATTGAATTAATAAATCACAGTTCATATAAATTAACACATATTTATAAACTGACACCTACTTTGAGATCGTCTTTTCACTCTTTGCCGCGATTTCAATGTTTGGTCTTCCTCAAACTGTCCGATCCTCAGCGAACCTTGTTTACATCTGTCATCTACCACCAACTCAAGTCTCTTATAGCCAGTTTGGCCACAACCTACAGAAAAAGGTTGTGTTCACCATGGCAACGCCCCGCCCTCTCCCGCCCCTATTGGACAGGAAAAGTACACTTTCTTTGTAAAACAGTCGCGTTGAGCGCTGATTGGACGCTTCACCTGCCAGTCAAAGTGTATCAAACTGTCAACCCGTGGCTTAAGGTGCGTTGAGCCAAACTGTACGTGGCGTTCCCGACGAGGGCGGAGTTAGTGTTTGATGCAAGACGGCGCAAACTGGATTACATGTGTTTATGTATTTGTACACGACAGGATATGGTCAGCGCTAATTAAATTGACGGTAATATTAAGCATCTTAGTGGACTTTTTTTTTTTAATCGATATATTTTATCTTTTTATTAACATAATATATAACATATAAGATACAAAACAAGATGGAAATAGTAAAATAATATTTTTTAATGAAAAAACAGTGGTTCATGAAAGCAAATACGCACAAATTATCCAAAAGCCTGCATAAATATCTGGAGCAATCATGTACTATGGTTAATTACTTTAATAAATGTACAATTTGCGCGTTATGTACGTGTTTATTTAGTCTTGATTAATACATCGTTATGGTCTCATTCAAAATTTGTGCAGCATAATTTTGTACAATCCATCAATGCATGGCTAAAGTATATATACTACATAAAACATATAAACTATATAAAATATGCACAGGTCAGTATTCAGATATTTGATTTAAGTAAAAGTAACAATAGCACAATATAAAAAATGCTCCATTAAAAGTAACAGTAGAATACAACATTAGTATCAAATTTATTACAATTTTTATTGATCCATCACTGTGTAAGTAGCATTTTGATTTAACTATTAACAATTTAACATCAAAAAGGACAGTCATAAAATGAAGAAGACTACTTTTACCAAAGAAGGCCTGCTGTACTTATGTACAGTCTTAGAGTACTCATACTCTAGAATTACTTTTTCATGTGACTATACTTCAGACTCCACAACATTTCAGAGGGAAATATTGTACTTTTTAGTTTTTGAACCCCTGGGTACCAAACAATCACATTCAAATTTATGCAGTGTATGTGAATGTATGTGGCTCTAGTACAAAGTACAATGTTTCCCTTTGAAGTAGCATAAAATAGATATACTCAAGCAAAATACAAGTACCTCCAAATAGTTTCTAAGCACAGTACTTGAGAAAAAGCCCTTAGGTACCTTCAACCACTGCTAACCATTGCACCCTAACCCTATTTTCACTATGTGGTATTAGTACTTTTACTTAAGTAAAGACTCTAAATTCTTTTCCACTCCTGCTGAACATTATAGAATCATATGAATGCCATAAAAAAAAAAGAATAAATCTGTAAAATGATAGGCAAATAAATGTGAAAATATAAGAAGAAGGAAATAAAATAATTCATAAGTGGATAAAAAAAAAATGTGGAACTCTAAAGACATAAATACAACAATAAAAAATACAAAAAAAATCTGGCATTTTCATTTATTTTCACATGTATTTATTTCTATAGATATTTTTTTGGGGGGGTATTTCTGTTTTCGTGTATCTTTTGCATTAAAATAAAATGTTTATATGTAATGTCATTTTTCCCTATTTCCTTCATATTGATTGACAGCTTAGTTATACATGTTTAATGTATTATTCCTTGTATTCCTCTTTATATTTCCATGTGTTATATTTCCACGTGTGTATAAAGAGGAATAAATAAAAGAATAGATATGTAGATGAACAAATGTGGAAATATAAAGAGAAATGAGTCAAAGAATTGAAAAGTAAATTTTAAAAAAATGTGTCATGTTTTTTTATGTGTTTATTGTTTCATTTGCGTAAAAATATCCTAAGTTTTATATATCAAAAACATTTATTTGTTTTATTTTGTGTTGTTGTTATTTGTTTCTTCATTCACCCCCACCCCCCTTAGATCCTTATTGACTGACAGCTGGAGTAAACAAAAGCAACAGGAAAAACAACACAGATTATGTAGACCATAGCTTGAACTCTTCTTGAACAATCCATCCCCTCAGAATTAATGTTTATTTTGACACTAAGCACTTGACTCCACACGGCGGCGCTGTTTTCCCATTTAATCCTCAGCGAAGCGAGCCAGCCAAGCAGAAACTCTGTCCAACCACAACTCCATCCAACCTCCTCAACAGGAACTGACGTCCCTACAGTGCAAGTGGATGGAAAAAATGCAGCTGCAGGAAAAATGGCTCCAAACACCGCACCGCTAAAAGGTGAGAAATTAACCTTTTTACTGTGGCTGTCTCTGTGTTAAAGTTTTAGCTCGTAGTGGCCTGAAATCAGCGGTTGCGGCTCCGCAGTATGCGGCCGTTTCTCTTTTGTCAAAACCTGTATTTCCTCCTTGTTGTGAGCAGTTGTGTGGCAGGACCAAAGCAGTTGCCTGGATACTTTTAAATTAGTAAATCAGAGTCTCTCAAAGTACGCTGCAGTCATGTAAGTCATCGTCGTAAAGCTAAATCCAGCCGGGTTTATGTTTCTGTGTACGATATATTTGCCCATCTTGCTTTGCGTTTTGTTAGGTTCAGCGGCTAACTAACTTAGCATTCAACAAAGTGAAAAGTTAAAGTTCCAACCGCCAACAAAAGTATCAAGAAGTGACATCTGATCGGGCTAGCCGGGTTAGCTAGCTAGATTAATTATTTATTGTCTGTTTAAAGTCAGTGTTATCTCACATTAACAACCAGGTATATCATATTTTACGATGTGTGTAGTGTGAGAAAAGCAAACGTTCACGAGTTATTGACAATTCACAACCCATCATTTGATGTCAGGTGAGCATCAGAAGACAGGTTAGCTAGCTAACCCACTTGTATATAAATGTCAGTCAACGCCTAAATGTATGTATTTTAAAGCCGAGAAAGTGGTTGATATAATAGTTCCGTAGCAGAAGCTACTTAAAGGTGACTTCACTAAGACAAACATTTTTGCTGGTTGAATTTCTATTGATTTTCTCTCAAAATGTTCCGTGAAAACACAATAACCCAATGCTAACCACCAACACTTGGGATAAGAAGGAACACTGTGCTCCCTAAAGACATTTTAGGGAAAGTTGAGCTATTCAGCTGATTAATTAGTAAATCCTGGATATTTTGATTTGGATCAAAATATCGATTCAATGTTCAGTGACCTAGTACGATCGATGCAAAGGGAAACTATCGAGCTATCATCAGCTTTAAAGTACGCTTTTGTCTTGTAATCCCTATGGCACGTCTGTGTCACGAATGTCTTGAAGAGTTTGGTCATAAAATTGTCAAATCATTATCATTTATTATTTATTTAAATGGTCATATGATGATGTGATTTTCTATCTCTCCAATTTTCCATGACTTTCTCCATGAATTTGTTCCGACTGACTTCCCACATTGTTTTCTGTTACAGTTTTAGTTTGTACTTTTTAAAAAATACCAATGTGAGAAACCCAGTCAAAAGCACCCAGTTCCACCTGTGAGGTTTTAAGAGATTAACAGAAAACTATTTGTTGATTGAGTCCATGTTTGCTATGGGTCCTATTTTGAAGTGTCACACGTACTATCAGTGTGTCTCCTCTTTCTGCTTTCCATTTACACATTATGCAGATAAACTGTAACCTTCCCAAAACTATAATAGTGTGTTTTTTCTTCAATTCAATAGCTAGAATTAACCAGTTTCACAGCTATATGACTTTTCTAGATGTTCATCCAGTGAACAACATTTTGTGTATCAGCCTCCCCAGTGCTCTTAATGGTCCTATCAATTTTTTATTTTTTATAGACTCAATGTTCTGCAGAGGCAAGCCTCAGCAGTAGACAAGCCAGGACAGAAAAAAGGAAATAAGTCTTACTGTATTGTTACCTTTCCAGCAACCATAGTGGATATCTCACATATCTATAAACTTGAACTGGTTACTTATTTTCCTTTTTTAAGATGTTGAGCTGTACTTTGATCAGCTATATAGTGTAATGCTAACATCTGCACTTCTGCACAGCTGTTAGAGGAAAACCCTTCCTCATTAGGTCATTAGGTTCATGGGTCTGTCTCAGTCTGTCTTAAAACAATAGTCAGGTGCCCACATGAACACTGAAACAAGATAATTTTTCCTCTGTTTCACACTGGCCATTAGGATATTCTTTTGTAATGCGTTTTAAATGGAAGTGATGGGCTGCTGAAATCAGTCCTCTGTGCAAGAATGTAATCCACTGATTATCTGAAGCAGTCTGAGTCAAGTCAAATTAGTTGGACAGCTTCCAAAGTTCTAGTCATTTTAGTAAGAAATCCTTTGTGTTTCTCTGGACAGTCATCTCTTGATAGTAACACAAAGAAGAAGACAACACAAAGAAGGCAACTTTGGAAGGCATCCACTTGATTTGACTCACTCAAACTACTGAAGCCTCTTGCTAGCATCAGATATACTTGGTATGTATTTTGTTTTGTATTTTGTCCCCCATCACTTCATCAAGAATGGATATCTTCACGGCCGGTATGAACAAGAGGAGTGACTACGGCAAGCAAAACTGTGGCAATGTTCAGCTGACACAAGACCTGTCCTTTAACCTTCTCAGAGTATGAGTGCAACCTCATGCTGTGCAGCCAAACATCATTTAAACCCACAGAACTGCCTTTTAAATTCTAGAGATCCCAAAGTCTCAGAAGATACTGAATATGTCTGAATATGTATAAAATTCTGCTAATATATATTAATAAAGTATTTATGAAATTGTGCTAAATATGTGTTATACATTTATATTTATATACAGCATGTTTTACTTTATGTTTAATATGTTGCTGTCATACTGTACCAAACGTGGAATTGAATTAGAATGATATAATTCATATATATAATGCAGAGCCCCATGTCTGACAGTGTGCAGTAAGGCGATTTTACAACTTTAAAACTACCTAAAGGGCAAACTAAAGTAAACTGTATGTTAAGTGGTTAAAAAACATGATGGTAATTTTGCCAAACCATCATGCAAATGATCTGGGAACTCTCCAGACTCCTATTTGTTATTGTAAATCCTTAAACCTTTACACTTAGGCAAGTATTTCCACTAGAGACATATGGCTTGAGTAGATGTTGTCTTCGGAGTACTTAAACAATACTAATGTCATGCTTAAATGTTGAATTAAGCTCTTACAGGACTTATGCTCTGCCCTCCTTTCCCATGGCTCAGTGGAGCAGAGTTTGCTGTATTTGTCTTGGCTGAAGTTTCTCCATAAGTGGGGTTTTCCTCCTTTGTATTTTCTCTTGATGCCATACATGGATTTTAAACATATGGATATCTTGATTCAGGATCTTTAGTGTTTAGCCATGGTTTGGGTTTTCTGAGTGTATCCTGAGCCCTGCTGAATCTCAACCCATTGTCCTTTTCTCAGCCTTCCTTGAATCGGAATTATATTGGACTGATCTTCCCAATCTATAGTGAAGAAAACCAGGACTAATGTTTATGAACTTTAATCACATTAGCCTACATGGTTTTTCAGATTGACGCAGTGTTTACATACAGAATCAGGAAGTAGCTGCTGTTTAGTGTCTGGCTCAGTCTGTTAACTTGAGCACTTGGCAGATAAGAGTCTTTGACCTTTTGACTATGCAACAGTGACTTAAACTGCTGAGCCTCAATCTGTCTGATCATGCATTCTTACTGCGTGCAAAATCAATAATATACAGATGAACTACTTTGGTCAGAGCATGTGACATTTCTGCACAGAATTAAGCCATCAGGGACAGCAGGTGCCAAACGACAATAACCTTTCTTTTTATGCATGTTCTGTCTTTAAGCTGTGTTCTTGGCAAAGTTGGCACGGAGCTCTCCGAGTCAAATGCTTAATGAATGCAGCCACATTGTCACTGCCCGCTGGTGTTAGCACAGCTGATAAGACAATCTTGGGCCATGGTGCTAACATAATGCTAACAGAGTGAGAGAAAGCCAGAGGAAGAGAGAGAGACCCGTCGGGCTGCTTAGCATGCCAAATTCCTCAGCTGCACAATAGTGCTAGGCTAGCCTGAGCCCCAGCACAGCCAGCCTTCCACCACAATGGGAGGGGAAGCTCAGGAGAGGCCGGTGACGCCTGGGGAGGGAAGGAACTCACTCAACCCTGAGGCTGTGATCGGTCGATGAATGGTTGCTTTGAGAAGGCACTGTGTCATTTTAGGACCACAAAACACTCTTTGCAGCAATGTTTTTCTCATGTTATAGATGTGAGACATTCTTGGCTCCCACTTGTTGCAGGCTAACCATAAATAAATGGGATTATCAAGAATGGAAGATGCCCTCATTTGGCATAATTTTTGGGATGGGAGAAAGTAATTGGCTCATTAGTCAGTAATAAAAACAAATTATAGCTGCTGTCCTGCACAGTAGCACAATGATTTGTGTAGTGAGTCATAAGTCACCACCTTGGTATAAATCACTTTGCACAATTGTTTGATTTTGTCTGCTTTGGTATGCGGACAGCCTGGCTTTTTGATTGAACCGTTGCAGTGTTCAGGTGCACTACTCGAGGAGAGTGTGCAGTGAGTGAGCTGATCAGTTTAACTATCATGAACATGCTGGTAATGTAGACCATGTTAGTGATTTGACCTCTTTGATGCCCTTGACTCCACAACAAACACAAGTAATTATCGGTTGTGCATATGGGACAAATTGCAGCCGATCAATAAGCAAGCAGAGTGGTATATTGTGTGGTATGCTGTGGTATAGAAGTGCTGTGTAAATGCAGTTTATTTACCCATGTCCTATTCAGGTACATGTAAACAAGTGAGTTATGGAGTTTCCTCTGTGAATGAAAGTGAAAGCTCAGTTTACATTCTTAGCAATATTATACATACAACAATATTTGATATACTGTAAATTCCATTTACATCTAGTTAAAAAACTGATCTAAGTATTGAGACTGTGTGCAGCATGCTAATTCATGTAGGCTGATAATTGTGACAGGTTTTTGCATGACTAGCAATCGCATTTGTCAGAGTAGCGCCGGGTGGTATCGCCTAAATTTCACGGTATAATTTCCAGCATGGACAGCAGCAGTATATATTACAGTATATGATTTTTTCTTAAAATTTCAATATAAATGATTCTTAATGGGTAGGCACTAGTATGGCAACAGATGGCAGCTTACTTTACTGTTAACTATATTACTAGGACATATTACACACAGTACAGAGGTACCTAAAGGATATTTAATGTACAAAACTGGAATAATCAATAGGAAAAAAACAAAACCTTTTGTCAAGAATGTCTTTTTGCCACCACTTTTAATCACTGTCTGACATGATTAGCAGATTATCATTTTCTGCTCGATGTTTGACTTTTTAAACTGGAACCATGTCCATATAAAGTAGGTTGCACCAGTTGATTTACCAACTCTTTGTCCTCTTTGTGTGCACTGTAGCAAATTATTACAGCAAAAATGAACACTCTCTGTATGCGGACGGTCTGCCGTAGTTTTCCATGCATATTTTATTACTATGCTTAATATTTTAGTGTAATTTTGATCACTTTGCAGCCTCTTTCCTGCTTTATGTGTTGAAGCTGAGCCTCTCTAAATACACGCACACAGGTCAGCAGAGAGGCTGTGGTGAAGACAGTAAACTTAGTGAAGATAACTTGAAGAAGATAGAAAGCAATATTTTAATCTGTCCTGTCTGCAGTCTCTCATTCAACAGCACTATGTTTAACACAAAGTGATAGTGTGACTGTGCAGTGCTTTCAGCTCTTTCTTCATTTCAAAACAAAACAGCATGGGCTTGCACATTTTCCAGACAATTAGCTGGCACAGGCTGATGGCAATGAATCTTGGGACTTGTTTTTGGTGAAGCAACATTCAAATGCTAGCTGTCAGCATGGTATAATTAAAACTCAAACTGTAGGGTGAATTCATACCAGTATACTTTCTATACCATTTATACGATCCACCCTCATGTCAGAGCTAAAGATTTCTGGTCCGTAAATTTGCTAGTGTAATTTCAAAATCTTTGTAAATGATTTACAGATTTCATTGAACCTGTTTGACCACCTCTTGATGTCATCCAAATGTTTTTTTTTTCTCTCTTTTTTAGGTGTCTAAAGATTTTCTACACAATCCTTTGGGCCACACTAACTTAAAAGCTGTCACACTCATGGCACCTTCCAGTTGACATAATGGCCCAGATATCAAGTGGTAATGGGTTCAAGCTGGATGTCCCCCAGCCGAAGGGGGTTGTGGGTAAAGAGGAAGCCCTCCGCATGGAGGAAGAGGCTTTAGCAAAACTGCAAAGGGAGAAGAGACTTAATATTTCAGCTTCAGCATCCTCATCTTCCTCTGTAGCATCCTCATCTTTCTCGAAACCAAAACCATCTAAATCTACCACTACTGCTCCTCAACCTTCACCCTCGACTAACAGACCAGAAAAGGACCTCATTGTCTTCCCAGAGACCAAGAAGCAGGCAGAGCAGGACAAGTTCAGGGATATTGATGTGGACAAGCTCACCAATGAGGAACTTGAAAAGCTCCTTCTGGATGAAAACTTCGGGGCAAACAGCAAAGTGTCCCGCCCCTCATCACTAATGGGGTTTAACCTCAGTGCCTCCTACCCTGGAGGCCATGTCTGTAGCTCCTCTCCTTTCCAGAGCAGCCAGTGGGCACCTGTCCTGTCCACCCCATCCAGCTCCAGTGTGTCCACTCCCACCCATCAGCCTTCCCCAATGTTCCCCTCTGCTCCATTCCCTAAACCAGGCACATTTCAGAATGGCTTCACTCCAACTATGTCACCCTTCATGTCCCTGTCGGCACAGCAGACACCCTTCATAACCTTCACTCCTATTCAGCCTGCCACTGCCATGGTCTTCCCGCAGCCAACAGTGGACCCAGAGATGGCCAAACTGTTTGACAAGATTGCCAGCACCTCAGAATACTTGAAGAATGGCAAATCAGGCAGCACTGACCTAGATTCCTCTCAAGCCGGCACAGCTTCTCTGGCACCCAACCCGCCACCCCAGCAGCCAGCAGTGATGGAGGCTTCTAGTATCAGCCGCTTTGACTGGCTGGATCTGGACCCACTTACAAAGCGTAAAGCTGAGAATGAGGAAGTATCCCAGGCATCAGGAGGCCCTGCACAGACAGTGCCGGGAGCTCCAGCAGGGGATCCTTGGGATGCAGTGCTTGAGACTGGAGGGAACAGTAACAACAACAGCCCGAAGCTAGAGGTGAAAGCAACACTGTCAGTTCGGTCACAGCACAGGAGAGCGTCAACAGGAGCGGCTGTCACTAGGAGTCATTCACTCAACATCCCAGGGACCTCCTCCCAGCACAAACCAAACAGTCAGGTAGGTTCACTGTAAATTTCAAAGTTTGAAAACTGAAAATGTTTTCTTCCCTTTAGATTTCAAGGTCTGCAAAGATTTCTGGCCTTTTCACAGTACACATTCTGGCATGTCACAGCAGGAAAATTATTGACATGAAAGGCCCTGAAAATCTATTTCCTCAATCAGCTCCTCAACACACAATGTTCTGCCAGAGTTAGAACAGTTTTGGTTATTTTACATCAGGCATTTCTCTGCGCTGTTTTGTCTGTGTTCTTCTCATTGGTTTGAAGTGGGCAGAGTTTAGTTAGAAAGAGATGATGACACATACTTCTGCATACCCCAACAGGATTTAGTAATCTTAAATTACTTATAATACTTAAATACTTTTTCAGTACCACGTTTGAAATGATAGGATCCTAAAATTTGAAAGTATCCAAGCAGTTTGTTAATTAAAAAAGGCATGAAAAGTATTAAGTACTAGTATTTTGTCAAAGTTTAAAATTCTGCTATTGTGACAACTTTAATTTGTAATATATATCCTGTCAATCCAGGGCTTAACATTTCTCAGGCACCACACCTGATTTTAGTCACAGAGCAATTTTAAATGTATATATAATTCAATACGTTTTACTAATTTGCTCCTGGACAGCTTTTCAGACTCACGATTTTTTCTTTCTCCTGTGAATCAACCCTGATCAAACCACACTCACACAGTTGTGACAAAGCTGAACATTCAATAGGGAAAGTTGAATTTTTCTAAGCTGTAATTTTAATTGCTGCTTATTTAGTCATAGATATGTAATGTTATAGAGAAAACAATGAGATTTGAAACCAAATTGTCAGGGTAGCTAACCACAGAGTAAATTACAAAAAAGCCCACACCTCTTACAACATGAGTGACTGTGAGTGAAGTTTTGTCAGATCAGATGATGGTGGATCATCTTGTTAAACCAAAACAGTCATCAAAGTCTTTCTTACAACTGCATGTATACTCCTCATTCCCTCACTGTCACAAGCTAAACATCCTCTTTACTTATGCTCCCTGTAATTAACTTTTTCACTGTGGTTAGCTACCCACTGTTTCACTCCACAATTTCCTCTCTACCACATTTTGTGATTAATTTTGCTGTGCAAGGCATGAGTGCTCTAATTTCTTGTGATGAATATTTAGAACTTTCATTTGGGACAGTGCTGTGGGCAAGTGGCATGGGATATTGTTGCCTCTAAATCTTTTTTCCCTAAAACTAAACAACCATCTGTCATTTGGCGGGCAGCTCTGAGTTTAGACAAGATGAACGTTTTAGTCTACAGCACGACAACCATATTAAGTGAACACGTCAGCATGTGTCTTCCTCTTTATTCAGTGTTTGAGGGTCAAATTAACCAGAAGTTGTAAATCTTCTGCCTGGAAGTGAATGAGTAAAATATATTACATAACTCATCTGAACTGTGTTTCAGTTATTATGACAAAAGTATGAGATGTTTGGACAGGGAGAGTCTGAAGTGCCAAGTCTGGCTGTCAATATTACTGTCCTCTGCAGTCAATAGAAATGTATATAGTCACTCCTGTACTTGAGACATGCGCGTCCCTCCCCATACACATGCTCGTAGAGTAGAAGATAAAAACAATACTAGGAACCTCTCATCAAGATATGACTTTACATTGCCAGCAGTGGTCAAAAACTCCACAAAGTACGTTTAAGGTCTGGACAGGCTATTCTTTTTGGCATTTTTTAAGACGCCCATTTCCTTCTCATTGTGTTTCTCTGTGTCATGACCAAACAATTGGTCTCTGTGGTATGTTTCTCACACCAGGGTGATAATTAAGCTTACAGCACTGTTGCGGAAAACCAGGGGATTTGGCACAATTTTAAAACAGTGTTTGGAAAGATTATAGTACAGTCAAAAAACATACAGGAACATTATGGAACAGGTCATAATCATGAGTGTCAATGTACTGTTCCAGTAGGTCTTTCAAGTCTATGTGTGGGACTTTACAGATGTATACTTTGCCATTCATCAAAGGGAACTTGTCCAGTCTGTACACCCAGCTGTGTCTTCCAGGGCTGCAGAATGTCTGTTTCTTAGAAAGGGTGAAATGGTGTTTATTTACACATACCTATATGTTATGTCTAGGTTCAAGCCTGCGTTTGCTGCTCAGACTACTGTGTTGTGTAAATTGATCCTCTAACACAGCGTTCCTCACATACATCTCTCTATACCCTCACTTGTTTTTATCGGCATCCATTATGTCTGCGGCCTTGTTTGGATGGTATGTGTGTTTGCTTGCTCTCCTTGTTCAATCTGCTTGCTTGGCAGTCGGCACCCGTGTTGTTATAAACAGGAACAAGCCTGTACAGCTCCCCTATGCCCCACAGCAGCACCAGACTGACCTAAGAAAGCACATTCATAAGTTGTTCATTTGGACTTAGGAGAGAGAGTTTACTGTGCTTCCATAAAGATTTGGGGTGTCGTACACTGCAAAGACCTCTGAGGTAAATTCTGATACTGGGCTATGCAAATAAAATTTGACTTGATTTTGATAATGACTTGGTATCTCAAGATAAATAGTATCTCAAAAATGATTGAGTCATTTCAAACTGATGAGTTAATATCTCAAAATATTGAGAAACTGTGTCAAAATAATGACTTAGTATATCAAAATAATAGTAAGTAATTCTCTTTTTTTTGATATACTAAGTTCTTATTCCTCATTATAATGGCTTACCGAATCTTTTTTTTTCATCACCTAAACTTTAGTAGTTTGTGTGAGGAATGTTTTTAATATGAAGCCCCACTTAGCTTGAAATATTTAGTGTTAAATAGTTGAACACAGCAACTATAGCTCCAACAGCATGGCAAAAGAGAACAGTCTGGGGACAGTGAGGCTGATATCTGTGGTTGGAGGTCTAGTTTCGCTCCTGGGTTCCTGTTTTTGCTCCCATCTAACAGAGGCTATAATACCAGGAGCTACTAAACCACATAATGAGTCTTTTTAAAAAGGTGCTTTCTTTTATTTCACTGCGTGGACCACACGTATTGAACGAATCAGTTTACAGTGATGACACAGCTTGGTTGAGGGCAGAGCAGTGGCTGTGCTTTCCAAGAAAGACTAAAATATTGTAGCCCCCTGAAAACTGGTTTTGTCTTGCATGTTTTTTTTGCCTACATATGCATTTACATTGCTGCAAAAAGAAAAAAAAAACAAAGCATGAAGTTATGTTGTAGATTGAATGATTTCCCTACCATTTTAGACAGCCTTTGGTTTCAGTTCATTTCTCTATGGAATTAAATAGATTAGCTTACAAAGATTGGAATCTTGCTTGAGCTAGTTTAACTCCAGCATGAATGCATGAATGTGTTTTGTTTTATTGTTGTCAGAGTTACTTAATCATTGTGTGGTACTGTTGTTTATTGATGAGTTGTGGTGCATTATACAGATCCATTATGAATATGAGTTACCAAACACCATTGCATTCTTGAGCTTTATAAGAAAATCACACCCAGAGGACATGCAAAAAGCTGTCATGGAAGTTGTTGTGTTGTTATATTATCATTATACTTATTATTATTGTAGCCCATAGGGCAATTACTTTATTGCACCAGCTTCTCATCAGTAAGTTTCAGCAATGACAGTAAACACCCACCTCTGTTTTATGAAACTACCACAGATGAAAATAACTGTGCTCATTCAACAAATACAGTCTATGTGTAGGCTGATCAGTTAGAGACACCGGTATCGAGTTGCAGAACAGATCCAGACATCAGACACCTCTTAACGCTTGCTGTAAAAGCTTAATGAAATCCTCCACTGCTATACAACACATCTTGAAATACTGGTTTGAGTCATATTGCGGTTTGTTGGGTAAACTGACATGTTTGTCCAAGCCACATAAATAATCTCCATACTCTAACAAAAATATTACATCTTAACTTGAAAGAAAAACAAAGCAATTTTTCATTTGAGTCCAGCTGAGGAAGCAAACGACTAGGACTAAGACTAGGTCACTGCTGGCCGCAACTTTAACAAATGTGGCGAAACTGATTCTGGATTCCATCTTCTTATGAGTTACGTATATGTTAATTGGGTCAGACTTACCATCCATACCCAAACTTGGCTTAGCACATGGACCAAGAGAAGCCATTGGGGAACTGCTTGTATTAAAGGGAGCCAAGAGGTTACTTGCATCTATTTAATTTAATTTCTTTAATTTAACTTGTACTGCACAGAAAAGTGGACAGACTTTATCGGCAGTCAGGCTTTACCAGGCATTGCTCAAGGCATAATCAGAATTGTTTTGCTCCTTTGTTTCACATGCACTTATATGTCCCAAGAAGTTTTTTTTTTTTCAGTGCCGTTATTTTCAAGATGAGTGTCTGGATTGCTATTAGTCAGCCTGAAGTTGCCAAGCTTTGTTGTGGTTGGCGAGAATATAGTGTAAGATGTGGTAGTGTGGGCAGAAGGGTGTAAAATGGAACAAATGAGCTTGAACTTGGAGACTGAGTCAGAACTGGGCTATCTGCTGTGGAATCACACCACCTCTACTGTATGTCTCATTCTCTTCCTCTTCCTGCAGTCTTTGTAGTATATTTGTTTCTCATTCACTCTTTCTCATACTTTTTTTAGCGTTCACTCTTTTCTTTCTTTCTCTTTCTGTAGTCGCGGTCTCTTCTGTCTTCATGGTGTCCGAATTCATTTCTTCACCTCTGTCACTTTAAGCTGGGCACATACTGTACAATTTGAGCCTAGTCCTGACCCGACTTTCGAACTGCATGATTCGGTTTAGTGTTGGACTGCATTTCAGCTTTGCTATGTGTTGTTTTCCATGCAGTGCACAGGTGGGTGAGGGGATCGATCAGCTGCTCCTGAACAGCTGTCAGAGGTTCGGATGATTTTCTGATATGTCAGAAACACATTTCTGCATTCTTGCTAAAACAAACCTCTACCTGCCCCGGAGCTTTCAAACAAATCTTTGACAATTGAGAGGCAAAGTCATGTCTCTTCTCTTGTGTCCCATGAAACCCAACTAATTAAAACATGAACGGTAGTCTGTGACAAGAGAGAAATTAATGTTTTGATCCTGTATGAACTGTGTCACAAATTACACATGATGTTTAAAAGATCATTTAAAATAAAATTTCAGCAGACAAGAATGTCACAGTTTGGGGTAGGTTGGAGGGGTCGTTTTATATTTTCACACACAGTGTGAACACTTGTACCTTGACAATCTGACCATAGTGTGAGCACATAAATCATGAGCTTAGGCTTTACATCGCAGATACTTGTACAGTAGGAGCAGGAATTAAGCAGCAACATTTTTAAAACCGTACAGTGTCTGTCCAGTGTTACTGGTGTCTACCCTTCTTCTCTCCCCAGTCAGTCTTCCTCCTCCTATTCACTGACTGTCTGTTGTGCCAGGCTACTAATCCCTTGCTTTGGCCTTTGGGTTAGTGTAGCTGTAGCTGTAGGTTAGTGATAATCAGCACTCAAACAAATAGCTCTATCTGCAGTTCAGCCGTCACTCCTCACAGCACCAATACCTGTTCAGACCTGGCTCTTACTGTTTGCAAAGCAACACTAAAAGTTAATGCGTCATTTCCCACACATGGCCATGTCAGCCAACACAGATTCATATTACTTATCCTTACGATTGTTTCAAGCAAAGCAGCTCCATTTGATTCAGTGTAACTTGTTCTTTGGTTCGTGCAGTAGATCTTCAAACCCAGAGAAGAAATGGTAAGGATTTTAGTAAGATATATATGTGCATACATACAGTTGTCTGGACTGAATCCAGTCGCAAAGTCTTTAACTGTTCAAGAGATGTTAGGTTGCTAACTAAGTATTGATCTCTTTATTTTAACAGTACTGTTTTTTTCAGTAACATAATGCCGATGATGCACAGTATGAGTGTGGTGGATTCTGATCATGTAATGAGCTGCCTACACCAGACAGCTAGATTAAATTCTGGGGAGTAGTGATGAAATTAGGGCTGTAAAATTACTCAAAATATTATCAAAATTGCAATATGGCTGAGTGCACTGAGTGATTAAAATGAATTACTGTGGCACTGCAGAGATTCCCTGGCCTACAAATCTTCGTCTCCAGATGGTACAGACCCCAACAAATATCACAACATCATGATTTCAATGATTTCTTTGAAAATTATAATGCAAAAATGATCTTTCCCACTGATTGTGAATCATATAATTTCTGTCAAAATAATCTGAGTATGATTTTTTTTTTAACCATATCGTGTAGCCTTAATTAAAACACATACTGAATTATTTTGCTGCCCTTTTGTTGCAGATTGAGTGAGCATGTCTGTGCCTGTTTGTTCCTGCATGTTTCCTTCAGAATGCCCTGTAGGCTGATTTTTATCTGAACTGGCTCTTTTTATCTAACCATGTGCTGTGATTCAAGATCACTGAGTGCATGTGTGAAACTATACAGTATAGGCTACCAGCATGCACCGTACATTTTTCCAACCTAATATAGTCAATCCCACAGACTTAAAAACCTCCAGCAACTCTTTTATATCTCTAACACCTCCATACCATCCCACGCCAGACTCTGCCCCATTTTTTTTTATTATCATCTAATTACACTTTAAGCACAAGTCTGAGATGCTGCAGCACACTTAACACCCTCCACGTTTTGTTCCACCAGACAGATTGCAGGGTTAGAAAGATGGTGTAGTACAGGGATGTGGCATGAATTCCAGTTAATGGTGTGACTCACTGTGGGCAAACAGCTCCATGTCTCCTAACCTTTGACCTTGTTTACTGGCAGAAAACAGGAGACGCATTGTAGAAGACAGAGTGAGGAAGCAGGTAGAAACCAGATACTAATGCACATAAAAACTTTTGTAACAAGTTCTAACAAGGGAATAGGATGAATTATGCAGTTTTTCAGAGAAAAGCATAAAAGTGAGTGTCAAGATTGGTGAGAGTTTTGGGTTTGTAATTCACAGCAGATGACTGAAATGTCTCTTCCAATCACTTAATAGCAAACTGATCCAAGTGCTGATTTGACAGTCAGTGTGTTCCTCGAACTTGTTTTTTTTTTAAGCTAGGGATTTCAGTTTATCGCAGGAAGTGTGAGCTACTTAGCCATCAGTAACTTCCTGATCGAAAGAAGAAGTTGATTTGTGTTTTCTGAGCAGCTGGTTCCTCTGATGGTGATGTCTCCGAACAGAAGTGTTCAGAAAACGTTATACATGCATGCAGCCAAAAATGTTTTAGCTGACAGTTAAGAGGCTGCTGAGTATTCACAACCCATTAACATCAATCTTCCTCTCTTCAGTAAGTGCAGGGTCAGCATGACAGCATCACTGAGTGTTTCCCACACAAGGTTTTATTGTAAAATGAAGTCTGAAGCAACTGTAGTACATTTTGCTTATACTAAGTTGAGACTTGCAGTTCACTTTACAGTTACCTAATTATCATTGTTGCTGCACATCTAAAAACTTGTGGGCTGTTCATATATTGATAGTGAATAGTGAATATTTGTGAGCAGGTTTCCTGTGGATAGTCTGTAGTAATTTTCATTAGGCTGGCACAGAGACGAAAGCAGGTTTCTAATGTCTAGATGTGTACTGTAACTCAATACTGATGATGAGCTTGGAATTACCACCATCAAGCCTCTGCCACTACACTCAGTCACACCTTCCTGTGTGTGTCCCATGGGAGACATCATAAAGTTCTTCAAGTGCACCATCTGTTAAACCCAAGAGACAACACAACAGTAAACTTTTCTGCTCTTTTTTTAACATCAGACTTTGATCAGCAGTAAGCAGGAAAAGCCTTTGAGAGATGTAGGGTAGGCCTTGGTTCAGATAATGAAAGGCTTGAAGATACAAGCTTAATGAATTAGCTGAACTTGTTTAAGTATTTTCAAGTGAAGATTAGGGATGTAACAATATTTTCAATATCACAATATTGCCATTAAAAACATCTCAATGCCGTACCAGACTGTGACGATACCTATTGCAGTATTACATGATTAATTATTTAGTAGTCATTAATCATTAATTATTAATCACTGCTTTACAGTGTTTTAGAATTTTTTAATAATTCTGTATCTGAGAAATGCTTTTTGGGTCAGTGTGCATTATGTGATGATATTGGGGGGTATAATATCCATTGTGGGCTCTATGCCAAAATCGCCTTACACTGTAGTGATAAGCAGATGGAGGGTGAAAACTGTCCATATATAATACATATATATAGCTATATATAGCTATGATATAGCTGAAAAACCAATCATGGTAGTGAAGCTTCATATCAGTCAATATCAGTAATTATTGATCATGTAGGTTGGTACTGACAATTTGTTGTGTTGAAGCAGCTGATGTGATAAAATGTGTAATTATTACAATATTTTTGACCAAATACCTTGATATTGCAAAGTATTGTATGGATGACTGCTGGAATATTTACCTTTTTTTTTCTTTTTTCTTTTTTTTATAAATAATCACAAGTAATGTGGATATAATGACTGAGTGAGTAAAGGCAAAGTTCAGAAAATTACATCACTTTACTACATGCAGCCTTCAAAACCAGAAAAAGCGTCCTCCCTGCTGACTGCTTTGATGATCAGAAACAGAAACATCACGGATGTCGGGGTTGAGTTCGACCAAATAAAATAGGTTGGAGGTAAATAAAAAAGTACATAAGCATGTACTTGGTAGCAGTCATAATTTTCCATTTGTTTTGCACGTTACCACATTGATTAGTGTGAAACCATAGGCCAGCCCACATATCATGTCACCCGCATGCATGTGCATCCTCTTGCACGTGCACCAGAACAAACAAAATGGGAACCCACTCATGAGACCATTGCTCCATAGTGTTGCTAGTGGTCAGAAATTCTACAGGGTACACAGAGTCCTCTCACAATATCTCAAGACAATATGTTACATACATGAAAAGTAATTGTATAAAGATTAAAAAAAAAAAAAAAAGCTGAGAGAGAAGCTCAAACCCTGTTCTCTCCCCTCTGCATGCCTTGCAAATTGCTGCATGACATTGTTGGATGGTTGATTCTGGAAGGTTACAGAAATTTTTAGAGGCAGCCCCCCTAATTCTGATGTCAGGAAGGTGTAGGAGGAGGTGTTTCTGCTGAGCACTGGAGCATTATGACACTTTCATTCCCTGCCTCCAACACAAACTTTAGCTTTAGAACAGATTTCCTTAATGTTGTTTATCCACTGAAGAAAAAATATCATCATTCACTATGTCTAAAAAGTTGTGTAACAGTTCTCTTCAGTCAACTGTGAAGTTAAGTTATCCTAGAAAAATAGCATGAATAGTTTTACATCTGTGTCATTTTGCAGAAGCAAGAGTCACATGTTTTATAATTGATTATGTCTCACTCAGGAGCAGAATGTGGCCAACTAAGTGATGTAGGACACACCGCCTTTTTTTTTCAGAGTTGAATCTTTGCAATAGAGAAATTTGATAGGGACGGTTATGTCAGAGCTCTCAACAGGTTTGGAAAGTGTGGAAAAGTAACTTTTATTAATGCTGAAAAATACACCAAGGAAATCCATCATTCAGAAAGAAAGAAATTCACACCAGTGGTGAGTTTTAGATGTAAAAACCTATTATTAAAAAGCTATTATTATCAGTTATTCTTAGTTAAAGAGGGATTAATTACTAATGTTCAAAACTAGAAGTCTGAAATTTAGATAACTGGCTCAATTGTGAAGAATCACAAATTCTTCAGTTGACTTTTGTGGATTACAGTCATCTCGGTTTAGATTTCTGTCATTAACCTGCTCAAACTACTGGTCACAAACCACTGTGTACTTTTAACAACCCTGAAGATCTGCCATCATCAGTGTTGTAATCTTCCTTTATGTTGTACTGTGTGTTCCTGGTATTACAGTCAGTACTGTGACACATCATCACAGTAAAAGCAGGGAAAGGATGAAGGATTAGTCAACGTGTGAATCATATGAAGCCATTCCCATGACTTTAGACACCAGGAGCTCTCCGTCCGGGTCCAACAAAATCGATAGAGTGAAACAAAGACGGGCCTGTCCAACTGTACAGCCTGCTGAGTGTGTTTGTGTGTGTCTGTGTGTGTTGTAGTGTGACAGTCGGCTAACGCAGCCTCATTGGAGTATCTGCCCATGTTTGTTTTTGCTGAAGCAATCCTGACTCCAAACATAAACACAGCTAATATGCTCTGTTAGTCTCTTTTCTCACTGGCTTTCTAACATTTTCTCTCAGTCTCTCTATCAACCTTCTTTTCCTTCTCACTCTTTCACCCTCTGTCAGTTGTTTGTGTCTTTCTCTCTCCCTCCTCGTCTTCATTTCGCCTTATCCTTTTTATTGATTTTTCTGTTATTTTTTGCTCGTCTTCCATATAGCTGTATTGAACCACTAAAACATTTTGAAGGTTAGTCTGCAAAATAATGAAAATTGTGCAGACGGGAACCCAGTCTCCTCTCCCCCTTGCTGGGAGATACAGGTGGTTTGGTGTCAGGCTTGGCCTCCTTTCCAAGCTCCATGCTGACTTCGAGATTTCTATCTCCTGGTGTTAAGTCAGGTCAGTTTGCCGCTTTGAACAAGAGGTCTGTGCTCTTCGGGCTGCACAGTTACGGTCTAAATGATATCTCGGATTAACCAGCTGGATGTTTTGATCTTGGTAATTAGGGTTGGCATTCTTATTTTTCATTTTAAGATTATTTTTTGTGGCGTTTTGCCTTTAATGGATAATGACAGTCGACAGGAAACAAAGGGAATAGAGTAAGGGGTTTGGTGTACAACAAAGACCCGTGGCTAGAATTGAACCTGAGACATTATGATTATATGGTATATGTCTCAACCTCTCGACCACCAGGTCACCTCAGCGTTGGTTTATGAGACGCAGGTTTATTTGACTTCATTTTGTGCCGAGACAGTTCAATTAATCAACCAACAGAATAGTAATAGATCTCACTCAATAGTAAATCATTGGTGCTAATTGGGTTGTGGGAAGGTTGCAATTGGCCCTTTACACATTTTCTGATATTTAATACACCAAACAATTAATTGATTAATTAAGAAAATAAGGGCCAGAATAATCCACAATGAATATTTTTATGAATTGCAGTAGGGTTGGACAATATATCAACATTATATCAAAATTACAACATGAGACTTGAAATTTTCTTAGATAAGACTAAACCTATGCCACATTATGTTATGATATCCAAAATCTAAGTGATATAATTTCTCTAAGTGATATGTGATATTTGCCTTTACCCCCTTAGTCATTATATCAGCATTACTGATATTAATTTATCTAAAATTCATTCAGTCATTGTGTTGTGATTGTATGTGAAAGCGCCAGTAGTCATCCCTACAATATTAATTGTGGTATTTAATTTTGTCCATATTGCCCAGCCCGAAGCTACATCAATGCATTATATTCTATAAGGTCATCATATGTATGCACTTAGAGCTTATGCTAAGTTATTTTTGAGAAAATGTGTATATATATTGTATATCAAATCTTGTGTCTTTTAACATTAATCCATATGTTATTTGAATGTTAGTTTAAAATTCAGAACATGAAATCATTTGAATCAAATGGCAAAGGTTTGATTCCAAAATAAACAAATGTGAGGACAAAAAAACATCTACAAATTGCACTGGGTCCTTCACACAGTGGATGATCATGGGTTATGTGTATAAAACCGTCAAAATTTATTATAAGAGCAACTCTTGACAGTGTTAGTGAAATTGCCTGCCATTAAAAAAAAAAAAAGATATTCCGAAGCAAGTTTTTATTTTTTGTTTTGGTGAAAGGGGACTATAGAAGTAAAGCTGACCTGACACTTGTGGCAAAGCAACCTTTAGGAAGTTTTTCTAGTTGTCCTTTTTCATTGTCATTGCACATGAAGTCAGCACTACGCCCCCTGGGCTCATCAAAAAACTCTGGGTTCAAAATCTCCCAGAAGTCTCTGAGGGGAGGAATAAGATATTATTATGACATTCCAAACATTTCCTTTTCCCTCTCTCCCTTTTTTTCCCTTCCTCTCTTGCCTGGTCTTCAAACCTCTCTCCCCCTCATTGGGGGTGACGTCAGAGTCACAGATTTCCAAGCCATGACAGAGCACTTTTGCAGACTGAGCCTGATGCAGGAAGGGGCGGGACCCTTTCACTTCTCATTTCCTGTGCCACGGGAAGTGCATTCCTCAGGCACTGGCAGCAAGACAACAGTGAAAAGCAGAATGCAACTGCAAGTTCCCGGCAATAGGCCAGCCTACAGGAAAAGGAGCTATGTTGGGATCCTTGTGTGTGTGTATGAGAGACAGATTTACAACTCTTCCAGAGATCTTAAAAAGTTTGAGTACAACAGAGCTTGGAGAGAGAGGAGAGTTTGTTATTGTGTGTGCTAGAGAAACTGTTTTAATCACAGTTTCTGTATAAAGAAACTAAGCCTTAATTAAATGTTAACCTAATGCCTTTTCACAATTTAAGAGACAAATGCATAAAGAGCTGGAGACCTCTGTGTGTGTTTCTGCCCTTGCTGGCACGTTTATTCACCAAGATTCATAGGTGTTTTTAATGAAACTGCCCCTTCAATGATCCTCAAACACAAATCACCATAAAGGCTTGAAGCTTCACTGTCCACAATCAGTCCTTTTACACTGATATTAGGAGTTTGTATGCTGCGCTGTGTCTCCATCTGGCCTGCTTCTCTTTGAAGTGTGTAACTGTGTTAGTCATATGTATTTTTCTCTTTGCCTGACTCTGTTTGTATTTTTTTGTGTTTCTGACTTTAGGACAAAGGAAAAGGAAAAGGTTTGGTGAAGAATGCCGCCCTGGAAGAACAGGACGCTCAAAACCTGGAAGTTGTCGCCTTCTGTGAAGACATAGCAACGTAAGATCCTTCCTGTTGTTATGCAAATAAAGCCACCTTTATAAAACTGGCTTTCAACTATCTGACAAACTCGCATTGAGCAAGCTGCTCTCCTACACATGCCAACGTGTGTCACCTATAGGAAAAGATAATGACAGACAATTTAAATGGTTAGATGGTTATATTGCCACCTACAGGCAAGGACAGTTATAGCCATAACTGTGACACTTGTGCCACCTACAGGCAATGAATATTAAAGTTGTCACCACAAGCACTCTTCATGTGAAAAAAGGTATTGAATCAAGTACTCCATTGGTATTGGTATCACTTTAAGAGTGTTGGTACTCTTACTCTGATTGGCTAATACTATTGCCTTCGTTTTTTAGGTTCGCTAGGGTTAGGCATGAGGAGTGCGACTGATTAGGTTACACCGTCCTAACTGGATGTGAGTGACCAACTGTGGCATTTTATCACATAATATCAGAAGCTCCCTGTCTGAATCCGTTACACTTTTGCATTTCTGTTATGTAATCAAGCCACGTACCTGTCAGTTGTGTACTTTAGATCAGACTGGAGACGTAACCACTCGAGTTAAAGATGGGTGAGAACTTGCTATCTTCCTACATTTGTACTTTTAACAAAGAAAACACACATTTTATATTGTCTTATTCAGACAGTTCTTTCCTGGAAATTATATACAATAGAGCCAACAGCAAGTATGTAGCAATGGCCAGTTACCTTGATAAATTAGCTCCCTGACTGTCTAACCAGTTGCCACCTTACTGAAGTTTCTGTAGATAAATAGGAGAGTATTTTATAGATGAAAAATCCTGCAGAAAAAAGACAGCCATGCTCTTGGCACTCTGAGACTGTGCTTTGAAACATTGTTTTGGGAATTTTACATTAGAAGTCACAGCTTGGATCTGCCCATAGCTGAAGTCATTAGGATTCACCCTCTGTGGATCATAAATGAATGATTTGACGGTAATCTATTTAGTAGTCTGAATCAACGTGGCGGACCAACATTGCCATCCCTAGAGCCATGCCTCTGGTGTGGGTAAAAATAGCTTTTGCTTCCTCATTTTTCTGTGAGTGTACACACATACTTACACATTTTCATGCATATATACACATAATTACATGTTTTTCATCTATCTTTGCTTCCTGAGCCTGTACTGAGTTTCTCACTGCAGTAGTTAGTTTGGGTGGAGTGATGATGAAGCTGTGTTCAGGGAATCCACTTTCATTATGATAACAGAGTCAACGCCCACTGTCTGTCCAGCAACTTCACTGCCTGCTTGTTGGTCAACACTCACTCTACATAGTTTTCAATTAAAACGAACTTAACCTCTCATAACCGTGAAAATGGAAAAAATGGAAAAAATAATATCATAGTATTTATCTTTTACCTGCCCAACTACCCAAGTCAAAATTACAGGCAGAGTGATGACTTACTGATTGTGCAGGGAGGTTATTTTAACCTTGGAGTAGAAATGCTAAATTTCAAATGATTTTATATAACCTTATCGGTGTGCAGAAAAATACTACTATTATCCAGATTTTGTTTTTCCTCCTCTCTTTCTCCCCTCCATCTAGTTTTTCTGTTGTACTGCTCATGATGCCTCCACTAGCCTCATCCAAGCAATCTGATCCATATGCCAGGCTGGCTCTGGCTGCCCCTGATTTGTTTTCACTGGCCAAGTAGACCAAAATACGGGGGAAAAAAGTGTTGACTCTGCTCTTTTTTTTCCCCCACCAGCCTGCGTTCCCAATTCCCTCATGGCGACATGTCCACCAACCCCGGCTACGTCCTCAGCCCTGTCATTACCCAGAGAGACGGAGGAGGTGACAACAGCTGCTCTGTCAAGGTTTCTATTGAAATCTCAGAATCTCAGCAGCCTGTAACCTTCACCTGTGATGGTAAGCATCCACTGACAGAAATGTGTATCATATGAACCATCTTTGAATCCGTTTTTACCATGAAGAAAGAAAAGAGCACATGGCAGATTTTACACTAGAACATACTGATGAAAATTGCGAATGATGGTGTTTGAATTTTAATTAGGGAAAATGATTTTAGCAGTCTTCATCCTCTGTGTTTTAGTGATGTTGAACTGTGTTCTTTTTGTTGAGCATAAACATTTAATTCCAAGAATGGCCCTGTGTTAAGAATTGTAGAAAATCCACAATACAGATGGTACACTATCGCCTTTAAGTCAGCCAAAAGTGAAACCTTGTACCCTCTTTGCCTTTAAGAGTGAGCAGCTCAGATTGCAGATATGAGAGCTCTGAAGGAGGAAACGACATTCACAGCTGCCAAACTCCTTACCCCCCCTCTTTTTTTCTTTTCCTTTTCATTTTTTCTGTCGTGGGAAGTACACTTCGTTCCTTTTCCGCACAAATAAAGGTTTGTCCCTTCGCCCTGAAGTAGCCATGTTGGGAAAAGGGACTGGAGTCGAGTATTTTTATTTTTTTTCAAGGGCCCACTAAGATTTTTGGTTTCTTTCCCTGCCTGTTTGGGGAGCTGTTGTTGGCTAACCTCTCGTTATACACACACACACAAAACTACAACCACTGTGATTGACATGTCTTTTGGGATCTGAAGCCAAGCACACTGGGGGCTGTCAGCCAATCCAGTGGGCTTTTTTGTCAGACATATTATCCCAACTGTGTGACCAAGTTCACCACCGTCTATGTGGGTCCATGAGGATCAGCATTAGGCCACTGTTTGTGTGTGTCGATGTGTTTGGTAGTATGTCTGCTGAGCTGCCTCTGTAAGGGTTGTTATATTGTCTTATTTTTAGTTGACCAGCATTAATTTTTACAGCAAAATTTTGATTTAGTTTTAGTCCTAATCTTTTGGATAAAATGCCATTTAGTTAAAGCCATCTGAATTGTTTTCATTTTAGTCTAGTTTTAGTTGGCTAAATATGATAAGGTATTAGTGAACTAAATCTACACTAGATTTTTTTGTCAACTAAAATCTAAAAGGTTTAATTAATGTGTAATCCATTATTTAAACATTTCTCTAGAATTACCATACTCTTAGACTTCCCAGAGAGATTGGTTCTAACCAGCTGTGTGCATCTAACTTCCCTGCCACACAAAGAGATTTAATCTTTTCCCTGTCTGTATCTCCTGAACATTTTTGTCTTGTTTTCAATAGATTTCATCATAGTTTTTGTCATCATAAATTAATGTTTATTTAGTTATTGTCTCGTTTTTGTCAGTGAAAAATGCTGAAAATTACTAGTCAACACTGTATCTAACAACCCCACTGAATTATTTCTTGTATGACAGCCAACCCATATATTTATACATAGTTGAGTCCTCCCCACTCTCTAGTGTGTGTATGTAACAGCTGTCCTACTGACCCAGACATGACTCTTTGTAGCCCAGTTCAACGGCAACAACCTATAGGAAGTAGATTTACTGCTTTCCTCGTTCTTCGCCTAATTGTACTTTTCTAGATTCCTGCGTTGACTCCTCATCTTCCTGCTTCTGCTAAGTTCACCTCCTTTACTCCCTCTACCTAGGTCACTTCCTAGATAACGCTTCCTTCTTTCCTAGTATGATGTCTAGTTCGTTGTTTCCTGGTTGACTTCCCATGTTGTCAGCAGCGTGTTGACCCACATTGTTGGTGTTTGGATTCCTCTGGTTGGACACTGCTGGAATCCGCTCTCCGGAACAATAGGCCTCAGTTCTGCTCGAAGCTCGGACAGAAGGCTAGAGAGAGATAGAGGGCAGGAAGGGCACTTTTGCACCCTGCTACTTTTCTCATTCTCCATTTCTTTCTGACACTTTTCTGTTGCATTTCTGGTTCCATTTTACTTTTGCTCACTTTACCTCCTGTTTTTCTTTTTTTTTCTCAATTTGTCTCCCCTCCCTTCTCTTGCATGACAGTATTTTCCTCCACCCTTGTTTCTGTGCAGCATCTCTTCATCCCTCCTTCTCTTCTCCTCCTCTCTGTCTTCCTCTGTTGTCCTCCTAAATCTCTTAGTCCTGTCATCACCTCAGAGACATGAGGCATCAGACATCAGTAATGTATCACCCTGCTCTCTGTCCTCATCTGTCCTGTCCTCATCAGTTTTCCTCACTTGCCTTGCTCTGCTGTCTTCTTCTGTCCTTTCTTTCTGGCTTTTTTCTGTCACACATTGTCCCTCTATCTTCTTTAATTTACTCCTCTTAAGTTCACCACATTCCTTTACCCCCTTTTTCTGACTTTCATCTGCAGTGGAGATTTTGCAGCTTTTACTCAATGTTGCAAAAGGTCATTACATTTATTTGTGGAAGATTGTCTTATGTAATTATGCTGAAAGTAACAATGAAAAGCATACTTGAGTAAAGAATTATTTAGTTTTACAAGACTTTTCCTAATGAATAGTTGAAATATATTGCCCAACATTTCAAAAGGGAGATTTGGATGTTCTGAAATTTATTGTTGTTAATACTAGTGTCATTCTGTTGTAGCTTTTAGCCTTTTTCTAGCAGGCAGAAAGAAAGACAATCGATTCTTCCAGGGCTTGGCTGTGAACTGCTTGGCTTCTGGGGATTCCTAACATACTGTGGTTGAAGAGGAGACATGGAAGGAGTGAGAGAGGGTAAAAGCAATGCATAGAAAGCAATACTAGAAAGAGAAAGAAGGCAGAGAGAGATGGAGGAAGGGAGAGGAAGAGCAGAAAGAAATGCAAAGGGAGAAGAAAATGGAACAAGAGAAAAAGCATGACTTTATAAAGAGAGATTGAAAATAAAGCATCTTTACGAAGAGAGTAAGTGCTAAAGTTTACAAAGAAAAAAGACAAATTAGAACATTTGTATAAAATAGACGGAGGGAGAATGACTGAGGGAAGAAATGCAGAGATTTGGGTCTCAGGTTACTGTCTGCGGCTGAGAGTGTGTTTGAGAGGTGGGAACATCATCATGTTTCTCCTTTCAGACTTAAAGACAAGAGCCTCAGCGACTCCCAGAACGTTTTCATTCTCAAAGCACAAAATGTAGGCAACATTTTGTGACATGTACATTTATTCTGTCTATATTCTATTTTTTAGTACATTAATAAACGTTAATATATACAAACAATTCAGATGTGTTCTGTTAATGGTATTCTGAAGAAGTTCAGAGAAAAGACACAAGACACAATCATCATGGATTTAAACAAACAAAAAAAAACAATATGGGTTACATAGATTTTGTAAGTGTGAAACGAGAAAAGAAAACTAAATATTACATACAGTAATTTTCGTCACTGTTGCTGTATGTATGTTGTGTGGATTAGGATTAGGGTTAGGTTGAGTTTTGTTACTTTTTTGTCCCTGAGCTGTAGTCACAATATAGTCATAGAATTCAAATAAAAACTCAGGAGGTTGGGGATATTATTTTCCATCCTCCTCTTGTGTATGTGGAATTAGCTCTTCAGGATCAACAAGTCTGCAATAAAATCAGCTCTATAATCATCATTTCCAAAACATTTAGTGACATTTCTGCACTCAAACTTCATATTATGGTTACTTTTGTAAAATATCTGATCCTTGCAAAATCAGATCAAGAGTAGATACAATGATAAAATGTCAAAGATTCAGGTGTGTCATTGCAAAATTTGTGTGTTAAAAAAAAAAAAAATGGTAATAACTATATCCTCTGCCAGTCAGTACCTGTAAAATGTTGTCCCAGAATGCTTTTCCTTTAGGAGTAATTTTCCTTCTTTTATAAAATGCATTATACATATGTTTATTGTTGCATTTAGAATTCATGTCAATACCATTTATTCTCAGATGTGTTGCAATATACTGACAGGTCTCTCCAAAATGATAATGGGTGTAAATTTAAGTAAGATTTTAAACAACTTTAACAGCCTTTTAAAATCTGCACCTTTTAATTAATGATGCATCTTGTTTGTCTCAAGATGTCCCCAAGTTGTTTGTCAAGGACAACATGCTGATTTGTTTGTGTTCATGTAGTGAGACATGAAGGAGACTTTAACTGTAGGTGAGAGTTCAACAGAGTGAGAATGTTGAACTGAAAAAGATTAAACTCATGAGATAAGCTCTTAGCATCCTGGATTCACTGAAGCTATCACAGCATGATGTTATCATAAATTTCCATTTTTTGCTCTGCTGTTATGCTATAACATTGTACTTTTGCTCCTAACTTTTGTTTTTAATTTGCCCTCATGTTCCCTTTTGTCCCTGAATCTGTGTCTGACAGTTGGACTTGTTACAGAAGCAGCAATCTCCCTCTTTCCTCTGAGTCATGCAGGAATTAGATCATTCCTCGTTTACATCTGAAATATATTGGGTCCTGTGGATTTAACAAGTGCTGAGTGACTTCTGGCTTTATTCCGCCCTCTCACCAGCCCATCAATTCTTGATCCTACATGACAATGATTGGAGCTGAAGCCTGCATCATAGGTTACTTATTACACCAGTTATTTATTAAAAGGGACTGTTCACCCCAAAATTAAAATAGCATATTTTTCCTCTGACCTGTTCAGAAGGAAGCTTGTATCTACACATGAGCGACAGGCTCATGCTCATAACAGTGCGTGATGTAAACATTAATTGCGTCCCTGCTCAGCTAAGCTAACATTATCACCCCTGAGCTTGCTAGCGTAGTGAATAGGTTGGCAAGTGTAGTTCTGTAGAAAGAAAATGGTTCCAGCATAAAACTGTTCACATCAAGGTCTGTGCATTATCTTGAGTAAGCAAGTCATGAATTCTGGAAAGAGACATTGATGTTGAGCTTTTCAAATGTTCTTCTTTTTTTTTTTTTTTTGCCGCTTTAAGCAGCCAAGTGTCATCTAGTTCTATTGTATTTGAGCAAAGACAGACATGGATATATGGCACCACAGCTAAGAGGAGAAATATGCATTTTTTATTTTGGGCGAACTGTCCCTTAAACGTCACACTTTACTCCTTAGTTCTTAGGCTTGTGTGTGTATTTATGTCAAATAGACCACCAATATTTTTGCATGTGACCCAGCCAATACCATTCCCCAACCACGTGTGAAATGGTTACCAGCATGCGACGCAGGAATTTTCTCCTCTTTTAACTGGTGCCTTCAAAAATGCCCTGCTGGGAATTCCCTCACCACCTCAGAGCGCTCACAAAATGAGGTGTGGTCTGTCTAATTGCTCTGTTAGAAAACACTGCAACACATGTATAACCTCGGCGACCACCAACACAACCACACAAGCGTACGGGGCCATGAAGCTAAAGCTACCAGTGTAAGCAGTAAGAAAAGACGCACCATTCCTCTGAAGGGTGGAGGACTGTTATTGCTGGAGCCAGGGGTGGTCTCCCTCCTTGTGAGTCTGTTAGCCTCTATTAAGTAACCTGAGTGTGTGTCCAAAGCTGAGATGGCCCTCTGTATGAAGTGTCTGTATCTGTCTTTGTATCTGTCTGCCCATGTTTATGTGTTGGCAAGGCTGAGACTGTGCTAACACCTCTGTAGAAGTAGCTAAACAGTGGAATAATCTGCTGTGTATCAGGTTACGCTCTCCACCCAGTCTTCCTCTGGCCGGACACATCAGATATTGGAGTGTACACAAACACCTCGAGCTGTCCCAAAATCCCTCACGTAATATCTTTCCCCAACACACCGCTGTGAGTCCTTTGATTCGAGAACAGGTTTGGTTTTAATTGAAGCCTGAGCCGTCCAAAACATGGCAGGATGGTGTGCGGTTAGAGAAATTCTGATAACTGTAAGGTTCAGGGTTCAGTTCCCACAGCAGAAAATCTGTTTCTAGGACAGTTTTTTTCAATTGCTAACAAAAATTGTCAAAACTCTTCACACAGTCAGTGAAAGTGAAGTCTATGTGGACCAAAGTGTGAATCATTTTTCATAGCTTTCACACAAAATGCTTTCAATGACCAAAATCTGCGAACTCACTTCCCATTCATACTCCACCACCTGCAAAACACTAAATATGAGCAGCACATTTTTTGTTTTTCAAAACTGTTGAAACACATTCAAAACAGAATAATTTCTACAGTAACCATGTTGAAATATATAGAAAATCTGAGCAGAATATCTACCATAAAATAAAATAATAATCATTCCAAACACAGCTGATTGGAAATTCACCTGACAGTCTACCCACGTGTCCTGTTTTTATGCCTCCGCATTGACGACAGCCATGGAGGCATTATGTTTTTGGGTTGTCTGTCTGTCCGTCTGTTCATTAGTCCCAATCTTGTGAACACAACATCTCAAGAATGCCTTGATGGAATTTCTTCAAACTTGGTACAAATGACCAGTTGGACTCAAAAGATGAACTGATTGGATTTTGCTGGTCAAAGGTCAAAGTTCAAGGTCACTATGCCATCATGTCTGTCCCATTCTTGTGAATGCGATATTTCAAGAATGCTTTGAGAAATTTTCTTCAGATTTGGCACAAACGTCCACTAAGACTAAATGCTAAATTGATTAGAGTTTGGAGGGTCAAAGGTCAACTTCTCGTTGACCTCCTACCTTTAATTACATTCATTCAAAGTCTTAGCTAAATGTGTTATCTGAGTCTGCACAGACATGCATGTAAATTGCAACTTGACTGGTTTGCAGTGGCACACAACCGCAAGGCAGTAATTCTAGTTAGACTTGTTACCTAACAGACAAAAGAAGACAGTACACAGTACTGTAGAGTATGAGTGATTATACTGTACACGTTAATGATGTTTCTCTCTTTTTTTTTTTTTTTAGGTATTTCTGTTTAAACTTTTTATTTTTCACAAGTAAATTTCTCTATGCAGATATTCAAACTTCAAAGATGATAGTTCATCATTGACAACTATATAGTATAATAAGTTTTGGTTAGTGTATTATGTATTATATAATTTATTATGTATTATTCTGAGTGAGAAATGTTGTGTTTTGGTCAAACAAGTTAATTTTGAGACTTGTATGAAGTGTTTTGGTGGTTTGAGTGAGTTTTGGGGGTGGGATTAACTGTTTGGCGAAGATACATGTTGATAATGTAGACTGTATGAAGAGTTTTAAGTATCTGGCTTCAGTATAGACTGATGCATGATAGGAATTGGAAAAAACTGTAACAGGCCAAAAGCATCCTGCATTTGGCCTAGCATCCTGTAACTGTGATATAATCTTGTTGTTTTAAAATCCTTTTACCTCATTCTCATCACGTCCTCTCTCTTTTTGGTCTCTCATCATTCCCTTTTCTTCCATCTCTTTATCCTCTTTTTGCGCCAACCACCAACTGATCCCTCCCTTCTTTCTGGCTTCTCCATTTCACTGCCCCTCCCTCACATCGGTCTCTTGTGGTTCCCCTTTTTCCATCAATATCCCCCTGATCACCCTGTACCCCTCCTTCCCTCTCTACCTCGATCACCATCTTCTTCATCGTCCATCTCTCCATCCTTTCCTCCCTCAGTGAGTTCTCCAGTGGAGCTGTTGATCAGTCAGACTCTCTGTTGGGTCCACGATGACCTGGACCAGGTCGACTTTTCCAGCTACCTGCTCAAAGTCTGTGGCCGGGAGGAGGTGCTGCAGAAGTGAGTACACACAAGGTTTTGAATAGGTTTCATTTGTTTTCGTCGTGTCTCTCTTTCTTCTCTCTTTTTCTCTGTTAGTCTCATCTTGGCATCCTCTCAAAACATTGTACAGAGTGGACTGACTGATGTTTCTATATCCCGCCCTGTACCCTCCTCCACCAAATTCTCTTCTCCCTCTAATCTGGGATACATGGGAATAGTTGCTCCCATACTGAGACTTAAAGGCCCAGTACGCCCAATTGTTCAGAGTTTCATAACTCAACTCATCTTTTTTTGTCAAAGCACCTTTCATTTGCACATGCAGCCCAAAGCCCTCCACATAGAAAGATGAAAACAACACAGACAGGAAACAAATAAAAACAATAAATGAAAAAAATATTGGAGACTAAAAATTAGAACAAGCGAGAAGCAAGGTCATTCACAGTTTTACAAACAAGTAAAAGGTCTTTAAAATCAGTTCTAACAGATACAGGTAGCCATTGTAGTATAAGGTAGTGTGCAATAATGGGTTGTGATTATAGTTGCTTAACAGATGAATGTTATCTTTTTCTGTCAGTACTTGTGGTAACCATGGAGACAGTCAGAGATCTCCTATGGTTTGTGGGGGGGGGTTGTTCTCTGCTTCTTTAATGAAATCTTTCAAACCCCGCACACACACTGAGAGCTATTGTATAATAAAGACCTGTAAATCATGATTACCATGGATGCTTTGATCCATTCAAAGACGATATCATGGCTTCACTCTCTAATCATAGTCAACAGGGCCCTCTCAGGATAGAGCCTGAAGTGAGGTACCGTCTGCCAAAACCCAACTGTTAATTTGTTCTTAGATACATTAATGAGGGTCCCCAGGCAGATTAGTGATAACTTGTTAAAACAAGTTGCAACTGAAGGCCTTGTATACAGGCTTTTGTCTTTTTTCTCCTTCAGATTTTTGTCTCCTCAGTAACCTCTCCTTTGAAAGTTCCTTCTTGGTGTGGATCATCTGTTATTGTTCGCCCATTTCACTTTAATTCACTTTACATAGAGTAAAAATTAATTCAGAATCTTTGGAGAATGAGTAAGTGTCTGTTTATGAGTTATAAGAAGAAGAGTAGATGTATATAATGGTTCAATGTTGAACAAAATGTCAGTCTAGCAGACAGTGAGGCAGGCAGTCACTGAACTCAAACTCTCTCTCAATCTATTTAAAAGAGCATCTACAACTCGCTATTTGGACTTCAGTGTTCATTTTTGAACACCAGGGTCTTACATATTGCTTTTTCAAAGTGTACAAGGCTGACTCTACACAAAACATCCAAACTAACAATCCTGGACATACAGTATATCTCCAAAGAATTAAATATTCTTTCAGAGATTCACTTTTTATTATTGTGGGTGTTCAGAAATATTCTTGGTAGGAGGTGTTTTTAACATATCAGTTCTTGGTAGATGAGCCTAAAAGCTAATTTGAGACATTGGTTATGGGTACTATTGCTGCATTACACTGTTGGTTGGTGAGTATTAATTTTTAAATAACTAATTATGCGGCTCTAACAAGTGTTCTCAACACCTTTCCAAACATCAGTACCACAAATAACAAACAAAATAATACCAGCACATTGTAAATAGTGTGTTCCTCCAGAATATAGACTGAACAAATATTACTTTACATTTCTGGAAATGTTCTGTGGTATGAGGTATAATCCACTTTGACTAACGTTCTGAAAAATAACACAGTTCATCCCACAGAAGGACTTATTACGCTCTGTGTTCTTTCTTTTTTCCAGTCATTGCTCATTCTTGTCCCCAACATATAGTGTGATTTTCTTAACTGTGTCTCTCTCTGTTGCCCTGTGCCACAGTAAACACAGTCTAGGCAGCCATGAGTACGTCCAGAACTGCAGGAAGTGGGAGAATGAGATCACATTACAGCTACTCTCTCACTCCACCATGAGAAGAGACTTGGCTCGCAGTGTAAGTCACTCCATCAGGCTGACATATGAGGTCATATAAACTTTATAGGAGAATTTTACTGAACTGTGACGTAATACATTTCATGTTGTACCACTAAGATTCATTTTTAACTTTTGACTTGCTGCTGGAAACTGACAACACGTGATCCTCATTCTGAGAAATGATCTCAGTGATTTATAATGATGATGTATCACTAAGACTTTGGCACCTGCTTATCTGTCAGTTTATGTGCTTGGCTGGTAAATCATGACTGTTTTTGTTCAGGCGGAAGATGACGAGTCTCGGATAGATTTAGAGAAGCACCTGGGCCAAGTGGACAGGCCATTCAAGGAGAATGTCACCAGGTACGAGAAAAGATGCCAGAAAAAGGCATGAAGTTCTTAAGATTTTGTTTTCTAGTCAAGCAGCATGATAGCCTTCCCATCAGAGGGTTTGGTATTTCAATTTTCTTTTAGTTGCATCTAAAGTTCAGTCTTCAAAATGCTTATGTAGTTGTTAAATGTTGTGTTTTAGTTTAGTTTGCTGAAATGATGCAGAATGAATTAATTAGGAACCCTCCAGAAAACTTTCGGATTTCTACAGGATTTCCCTTCTGCTCTCTCTCTGCTGCTTAATTACAGTGTTTTTTTATACTACATTTTGACGATAGCATTATCATTTTTAGTTAAAGGACCAGTTTGTAGGATTCTGTTACATCGAGCAGTGAGCTTTAGATTGCATCTCCTCACCCAAACTGTATTTGCATTACTTTTATAATAAATCACAATCTGACTGAATAGTTTGCTTTTTAGAAAATTGATTAAGTCAGAGCCTTGTTGTGTTTGCCTTTGGAGGCTAACAGATGACAGCATGACAGGAGGTTGGTGTTACAATGAGCATTGGGTTGAAAACAAAAAATTTAAAGATTGAAAAGGAGTTATTTGTCTAGTAACTTTTTGATTGATTGTTCTATATTACCTCATCCATGCTGTATAGGATGCCAAGTCTACTTACAAATAGGTGACACATGAAACATGAAGCTTTGTTTTGCTTTCCTTTAATTTGTCACCCCTCAATAGAAGTAGAATTCTGCCTCAAAACATATTTTTGGTTGTTTATAGTTACTCACATTTGATTTAATGAAATAACGTAATAATTAAATAGGGCCTAATCATTTTGAGCATTTCTATATGTATTTATATATAGAAATATGCAATTTACCACAGCTGTAAGGGTCTGGAAAAGATTGAAACTGTACCTTCAAAAAAACTTGAGAAGTGCTTCAAATTGACTTTGAAAAAGGTGTAGTGGCCCTGACTGATAATAAGTGAAACAGTCTGATTCCTCTTGTCATTCCTCTCTTATCTCTCTTTGTGTATCCTCTTGCAGACAAGGCCTGGCCGATTATTTAGAAGGCTATCACAATCAAGTCAACATCTGTCTGCAAAATGAGGTACATGTGCTCCCCTGTGCAGGTCTGGAAAATAAATTAAAAGGCTGGGAAATGAGTTTGATGATTTCCAGGTCTTAAGTTTGGAAAGCATAAAACAGTCCATTGTACCTGTCTGCTGTTGTACATTAAACTTTTTACCTGTTCCTCTGTGAGTTTTTTTAAGCTAATGACAGTATTAACTTTAATGTATATGTGAAGTTAGTTAAATGTCCACAGTATCTGTGCCATACTGTGTAGAGAGATATAGATTTTAAAACTGAATTTTGTGTATCTGTCTGTATAGTGGGAATGTGGTCCCACCCCTGACTCTACACACAAATACTGTCTTTGAATAGTGATGGAAGACTCCAGACATTGTATAATACTTCACACGTAAATGTCAGTAGCCTAGGGCATTCCTGGAAGGCAGGCTTTGTAGAAATGGCACGTGTTTTTCAGCCATTGTAAGTTATTGTGGGCTAATTGAATGCAGACTGAGAACTACCCCCCACCCTCAACCCAGTTTAAACCTGATAATGGCATCAAGATTTATTTAAGTGAACTGTGACACAGTCATAGCATGTAAAGTGATCAATGTACTTTTAGCAGTGAAATCTATGTTGTTTTGAGCCTTGCTTGAAGCAGCATACACGGACAGTAGGCTGGTTAGAGTTTGAAATGCTGTTTAGATGAGAATCTGTTTGATTAATTGTAATTTTCTCAGAGACCTCCTGATGTGTTGTACTTGTGTTAAACAATGGGTTTTACAATAAACAAAAGTACACATCAGAAGGGAACTGCTTTTGCAACAGGCTGGTATGAGTATGTGACGACTGATGCGGTTTGTAGCACGCATACTTGTGAACCTGCTCTGTGTTTCTGTATTCAGAGTACCCAGTATAAGACAGTGGACCGGTTGGTACAGACTTTGAAGAATCTTTGCTGTGCTCTGGATGAGGTGGAGACCCAAGCCATCACAGAGGCAGTGAAAAGGCTGCGACACTCCGTCAATTTACCCAGGACACGCTCACCCAAGGTGGGCTTTTGAAACATTCTGTATGCACACATTCAAACATAGTGTGTTTAAGATGTAAGAATGTCTTTCTAAGACTGACATGTTTTGCTTTGTAGTTGGGGTCCTCATCATCTGCTCAATCATCAAATGGTAAGTTCCACAGCTATACACGTCATACTCGGCCTCTTAACATACAATTAAGCTTTCTTTGTTGCTTCTTAGAATATAAAATGAACACAGAATTGTTGAAAAGAGTTTCGCCATTTGGCCATATTTTTTGCCGTCCAAAGAAAAAAAACAAACAAACAAAAAAAACAAAACAAATAATGTACTGGCAGTAGTCAAGCGCATTAAATAATGGCCATAATACCACCATGGACAGCTTATTAAAGGGATAATTGGATTATTTGAAGTTTGTATGAGGTACTTATCATTAGTCAGTGTGTTACATACAGCAGATGCAAATCTGGAGAAGCAGAGAGGAGAACCAGCATACAGAGCAGCAAAGCTGTTGCTGA
This sequence comes from Lutjanus erythropterus, assembly GCF_056507025.1. Taxonomy (NCBI): domain Eukaryota; kingdom Metazoa; phylum Chordata; class Actinopteri; order Lutjaniformes; family Lutjanidae; genus Lutjanus; species Lutjanus erythropterus. The sequence continues at coordinate 22,919,205 of NC_139329.1, read as the reverse complement.
CAGGATCAGAAACAATATGTATTTTTGCTACTTAATAAAGGCCATCCAAAAATCAATATCAGTTTAAGTGTACACTATATTTACAATATTTTCATCACTATACCTTGCAGTCAGACAGCCTTTTCTTGCAGAAAAATGCCATTATACAAGCCAAATATTGCTCTCTCCAAACCAACCAGACTCCTTAAAGAAAAACAGTGGGTTGGTTTGTGATATTATGCGACTTTGGTAAGTTGGAGCTAACCTTTCAAACTAAAGTTACACAATAACACAAACAAATTTACTAATTGAGGCAGTGGTAGATAAGAAAGTCACATATTCAGCAATGTAAAATTTCTGTTTTTTCCTTAAGGAGTCTTGTCGCTCTAGAAAGAGAAATATCTGGCTTACATAGTGGTGGTTTCCTGTTGGAAAAGGCTGTCTGACAGCAAGATAAAGCAGGGAAAATATTCTAATTATAGCACACTTAAGCTGATACTGATCTGTTTTTGGAGGGGGTGGACATTTTTTAGGTGGCTAAAATGCGTTTTGTTGCTGATCCTGTCCACAGCAGTGCATTGCTTAACTTCCATGCTGGTTCTCCTCTCTGCTTCTACAAACTGGGGTGTGCTGAACTCAAATAACCCCACTTCATATAATCCAAAGCTTCCCTTTAAGGATGTATGTCACTGTGGTGTAACGATATATTACAGGAAAAAATATCTGATATAGTACAGTCAAGTCTACAATAAGGACAGTGTCTAAAGGTACTTTTCTTTACTGATGAACAGGTAATTAAAACTATTTGTTTTTTTCTTCACTGCTTCATATACATCTTCTAATAACTGTGTTTACAGTCCCAGCTGTTATCGTAATACCTCCATGACTTCACACTGATCCCCACCTGACTCTGACAGGTCACACCAGTCCTGTGGAGGAGAGCATGGCCCTGCTGACACAGGCTGTCTACGACCTGGCCAAGCTCTACTTGCGCTCCTTCTGCCCCCCATCATCTTCCTTCCACTCCCCTCCTTTGCCCCAGCCGGCAGACGGAGAAGGCGTAGAGGGAAGGAGCAGCAAAGAAGCTTCTGGCACCACAGACCACCTTCAGTTCACTCTGTTTGCCCTGCATGGCATCCCAGCCAACTGGGTCAGCAGGTAAACAGTCAGAGGAAGAACATACTCAGGGCTCTGCTCTTATTTTTATTTTTAGGAGCACAGATGGAAATTAATTTGTTTTTTCAACAGAAATAACATTAATGTATCTCTCTCTTTTTTTTAAAAAAAACAAAGGGATAGTTTGGATAATTTCATGTGGGGTTGTATGGCTGCAGAATCAGCAGCAAAACCTCCTTGTAAGTGAACACTATATTTAGAATAGGGTTTTTAGAGTTTCTGGTCAATCCCTCTCTTGGACTGGTTTGTTAGTTTGTGTCTGGTTGCTTCAGAGAAAGCAATATTAGGCTTATAAAATGGCAGTTTACAGGCCACCATCGACTGTTCCTAATGCACTGATTCTGGAGAAGTACCTTATAATCCAAATCCAAAAAGTCTGAATTATCCCTTTCAACATCTGATATCAGCAGTGGTTTAAAATACTCTGAGACTGTAGAATAACTGCTTTTAAACTCAAAATGATATAAAGGCAAGGCAAAAATTGGATGAATGATACAGGTAATTGTAGATTATATTTTATGATGATGTCATTTATAAACAAGTGCGTATTCTATTTGTTTTATAAAACAGTAAATTGATTGTATATTGACATCAGGGTGCACAGCCACATGAAGGGTGTAGTTGGATGTGTTTTACAGCAGAACGTTCAAGATTTTCTGTGAAAAAGACTTGACTTGATGTTTGAAGCACTCTATCCTTTGCTGTAGGATAGTTAAAACCTTTATCTTGCTTTTGTTCTCTCATGATCACCCACTTCAGTTCAGTATTATTAGTGCCACCCACATTTTATGTAATTGTACTTCTGCAAGATAGAGTCAAAGATGAAGACAGAAAGTAGTGGAAGCCAATTCAGAATTATAATCACATTATTAGCCGAGTGTATAAAATGAGTGCAACAGCAGAATAACCTTGAATTCACAAGCAAACAGTAATATGATGGTTTTGTCTCTAGAATTTTTTTCTGTGATAACTATTAATTGGTGAGCAACAAGGACCAAGGAGAATATTTTTATGACAGTACAACAGTGCAGCAGCAGGCTGTTGTGGGTTGTGCTGTCACAGCAGATAGTCTTGTCTTCCTCTACTAAACAAGCAGCTCCTGTGTTGCTCCTCGTGTCTTATTTTTCCATGCCAGTGTCCAGTTTCACCCTGACTTTATCTCCTGCGTGTGTCTGGAACAGAGCTGAGCCAAATTTTCCGTTCCCAGCTCTGTCACGCATCAGTGACCAGGATCAGTACATTTCTGACAAGCCCCTCCACAGTTGCATAGGTCTGGAAAATGTGTGAAAAATTGTTTTGATACTCTTATTGAAGGTTAAAAAAAGGCTTCAAATACTTGGAAATTTTATAGAAAGTCTGCATGAATATTGGAAGATGGTATTGTCACCACATGTGTACCATTTTACCTTGTCATTACTGAAGAATAGTCCTCATGGATTTATAAGACTTTATTTTTATTGCTGAGGCACAATCAGTAAAAACATCATGCTGAACACCAACCAAGATGATGTCTGGTCAAGCAATTAAGGTCGGATTAGAAGTGTAGCAGTTTGAAATGAAAAATATAATGGAGCTCTAACCCTGACTGTGAGATGGAGGCAGTTTTTAAAGCTGTCTTAAGAATCGCTGCAGTCCCTTCCTTCCATGGTAATTTTCTGGTCGGCCAGTGAGGCCCTTCATAAAGAGAGGAACTGCTTAATAACAGGTCTATTTACTCCAGCACAGCCTCTTCCAGCTGCTATTTTAAGCCAGCACCAAACATTTCTGCAGTGACGCTCATTCCAAAGACACCTCCAAAAATATTTAGCTCCTCGACAACCCAAGGCCAGAGGGGCCCAGTGAGTACAGTGTTTCCCAGCCCAGACAACAAATGAGGCATGTCTGTTGTGTTGTCGTGTTACTATAATGCTCCCTTATTGAGATCTGAGTGTGTGCCGTTGTTGTGGCTAGTGTGTCATCCATCTGGAGCCTCAGTAGATGCCACGGCATTGCTAGCATATTGACACACCATGACTAGTAGCGCTAGAGCTGCCAGCACAGATGGCACTGAGCAGTGGATCAAGATTGTAGTGGCGAAAATGTGTAACTGATGTTACTGAGATTATTCTTGGATCTGCGGTTGACTGATTCAACAAAACTAAATGCTGGATGTGACTGATTTGTTCACATTTTATTACATCGCGTCTGGAAATATAAATCCCTTTTATCTGCATATTTTGTCCATTTCTTTTTAGATTCAACCTATTAACCTTTACAGCTCTAGGGATTAATCAATTATTAATCTACTTTTAAATTAATCACTAACTATTCTGATTCAGTTAGTCTTTCTGAATCATTTTTCATTTAAAAAAATGTCCAAATTCTTTTTTTTCTTTAGTCCTCTATGACAATAAACTGAATAGCTTTGAATTGTGGACAGAACAAGACATGATATGATCAACATTGTTCACAATTTTCTGACATTTCATTGACCAGACATCTAATTAATAAATCAGGAAATAAGCTGCAAATTAATTGTTAATGAAAGAAATTGTTATTTGCAGCCCTTTTAATCTATATTAATATTACAAAGACATCTTACTGGTATTAAAGTTCTAGTACTGTATATACATGCAAGTATATAGAGGTAAAAATAAATAGTTGCTTTGCTGTATAGCCTCTACACAGTCAGGGCCCACCCACGCAGAAGCCTCATCTCAGGCCTGTGTGGGAGCACATCAACCACCTCCTCACTGTCCTATATGATACACTTGTATGATACTCTAATGCCAACAATCCAAATGCTTGCTGTGAAAAAGGTCTATTAGCACATGGAGTTTGGTGATCTAATGTTATTCTCAGTGGTGGAAAAGCACATTTCTTGCAGGAAGGTTGCCAGTTTAATCCCTGGCAAGATAAAGCTAGATGCTGAAATTGATTAAGCAGTGCTTTACTTTGCCCCTCATTACTCCCACTGATATGCCCTTGAGTGAAACCCTTAAACTGCAACTGCTCCAGAGGAGCTGCAGTGACCAGCAGGTCAGACTGAAGATGTACTAGGCAGATTTGTGCAACTGTGACTATGTTTGCGAGCACAAAGTATCCCAGTTTTTTCCCCTATTCCGAGCAAGACAGTATTGCTACTAAGCTGTTTACATGGCTAATGAAATGAATATTCCACTAATATTCCTGTTGCATATTCTGATTATGTAAAAGTGGAATGGCTTGAGACATTTGTTCCAATAATGTTCCTAAAACCCGAGTAATATCAGCATATCCCACCTGTCTTAATCAGAAAATGCTGCACCCAGAATAAGGCCTAATACAAAATATGCAATCATGTTCAGAATATTGTCATAGTCTGAATAATAGTGGAAAATCAGTGTGCATGTAAACATAGTCACTGTCACTGCAAAAGTGAGTTATAATACTGTGCACAGCCACTGTCCACCCACACAGTACCCTCCATGAATAAATAAATGTTTAAAAAAAAGGTTTTAGTAAAATCTGACAGTCACTGTGGCCTGATGAGAATAATTTAAAACACTTGTGGGAGTGTTCAGGGCTTAATTATACTTTTACTTCTTAGACAGGCAGTGTTATCAGTGGTATGATTCAGACCAGTAGGTTGCTCTCTTCTACATTTTTTTAACAGTAAATCTGTGTAAAGGACATTGCTGAAAATGGGCAAGCATGCTTAAAGTGCCTTGGATTAAAAACAAACTAAATAAAAAATGTTACAAAGCTACAGATGCATGTATTTTTAGTTGGTTTCGTCAATATTCTTGGCTGTACAAATATGTGCTAGAGCCTCTGTAAGTCTGATAGTCTTTGCATGAAGACACACAGACACAGTAGAAATAATTATTGTGTTGTTTTGTTACAGTTATGAGAAGTACTTCCTGATGTGTTCCCTCACCCACAACGGCAAGAACCTGTTTAAACCAGTCCAGTCCAAGAGAGTGGGCACATACAAAAGCTTCTTCTACCACATCAAATGGGATGAACTGTGAGTGATTGCCTTGGCCTCCTCTCCTCTCCTCTCCTCTCCTCTCCTCTCCTCTCCTCTCCTCTCCTCTCCTCTCCTCTCCTCTCCTCTCCTCTCCTCTCCTCTCCTCTCCTCTCCTCTCCTCTCCTTGAAATTTTCCCTCCATGCTGTTGACTCTGTCCTTGTATCTCCCAGGATCAATTTCCCCATAGCAGTGGCTGTTCTCCCGCTGGAGTCCATACTGAGCCTGACTCTGTTTGGGGTGTTGAACCAGAATGCCAGTGGCTCCCCAGACTCCAACAAACAGAGGAAAGCTCCAGAGATGCTGGGAAAAGTCTCCATGCCACTCTTTGACTTCAGACGGTGAGGAATGATGGACTTTCCTGCTTTTATGGAGTCTTTTGGATATCAATCAGTTGTGAAAGATGTGTTTGAATCAATTATTCCCTCAGAATTGGACCTTTTCTATAATAAACTCATTTTACATATTAGTCAGTCAGCCTGTTAGTTAGTGCCTTTATACTAGCCCAGTTCAGAAAAAGTTGGGACAGTGTTTAAAACGTCAATAAAAACAGAATGTAATGATCTCCAAAAACTTTTTGACCTATATTCAATTGAATACAGTACAAGGACAAGATATTCATTTTTCAAACAGATTAACTTTATTGCTTTTTGTAAATATACACTCATTTTGAGTTTGATGCCTATAACACATTCTAAAAAAATGTTCACCACTGTGATACATCACCTTTTCTTTTAACAACACATAAGTTTTGAAAGTGAAAATTCTTTCCCATTCTTCCTTGATATAGGTGATCAGGTGCTCAACAGTGCAGGATCTCTGTTGTATTTTTTATAATGCACCACACATTTTCGATGGGAGACAGATTACAGGAAGGCCAGTTTAGTACCCAAACTCTTTTATTTTGAAGCCATGCTGCTGTAACACGTGCAAAATGTGTCTTTGCATTGTCTTGCTGACATAAGCAGGGACCTCTCTGTAAAAAAAAAGTCTGGATGGCAGCATATGTTGCTCCAAAACCTGCATGTGCCTTTTAATGGGGCCTTCACAGATGTGACAGTTAGCCATGCCATGGGCACAAACACATGGGATTGCTTACCCTGATTGTTTTGGGTTTTCTGTTATTGTTGTTTATTGCTGACTATGTTTTGCAGGGTGCTTGCCAGGGGCAGCAGATTGTTGTGTCTGTGGACATCTGCCCAGGGAGCTGCTGCTGCTGCTGGCTCTGCAGGCCGCAAGAGGATGCCCGCAGAGAGAATAGTACTGCAGGTTGGTGGTGGTACTAGTACCATCTGAAATAGTAGTGTTAGTGTTTTTATTACACTTTTTTTTTTTTTGTTATTGGCAACTTTCTATTTTCTGTTAATGCTGTTTTGCTTCACAGTACTGACCTTAATCTGACCTTAATTCACCTGTATATGAAAACCTACTTGGCAGTAATACTGATAATAATTCTGATTATGACATAGAGTTTTCGTGAGAAAAAACTCTTACTAAAGAAAGTGTCTTCTTGAATTCAAATTACGTCAGAGCAATAAACTGATCTCAACTATATTTGTGTTACTGTCAGGTGGACTTCCCCAACTCACCGGTGGATGTTTTATATGTGGGACCCAAGGAAGCTCCAAGCCCAGAGCCCCACACACAGGAAGAGCTGGACCCTGATCTGCGACGCAAACTGGAGAAAATCTGCAGCCGCGCTTCCAATTTCGGGTATGAGAATCTCTCCCAGGTTTTCACAGCTAAGAAGGGGAGATTGCAATCTGAGAGTAGAAATCATAAACATTTCTAACAAAGAATGTGTAGGTTTTTTCTATTGTTTCTGTCACATCATAATGTGCAGGAATGATCTCAAATAAAACACTGACTTCAGTTAATGCCCCAAGAGAAGTGGTCTTGATGTTGCTCAGCTTGATGTGCAAAACAGACTTGCTTCTTGTACAAGCACAAGAGGCTTCAACAAGCAACTGTACAGTGTAATAACTAATTAAATTGTAATTGAAATGTCCATCTGAAAGAGTCAAAACTTAAAAACATCTGTTATACATTTCACCTCATCAGTTGTGGCTAATCAAATCACACTTGTTTAAAGTCAAGATGAAAAGGAAAAATGCCCTTTTTTGCACCTAGTTGACAATAAATGCTGAAGAAAGTACAGAAACTCAATTTCTTTGTATTCTCACATCAAATCATGTTTTCTTCCTGCTAAACATATGATGTGTGCTTATGTATGCAAAGTCCACCCATCAAACAGTATTCAACTTTTAGCAGCACAGAGCAAAGATTCATTAGTTAACTAGCTAGCAACAGTATGGCACGTTCTCCATGTTTGTCAAGGCACACCCACTTTTCAACATTCAAATCAAATTCCTTCCAATGTTGTGTCCTATCTGCCTATCGTGTTTTATTCATACTATTTTTTGCAAACTAATAGTATTTAGTGTTGTGAGAGTTTGAAAAACTTGCACAGAAACAGTGTTTCTAGTTGCATTTTTCCCCCCTCAGCAGACAGCTTTTTGGCAGTCCCTCAGACCACCCAAAATCCGTTGGACTTTGTAGATTTAAGAAGAGATTTTAAAAGATGCCCCTGACTTTGCCAGCCACAGTTCCCCAAACACGCCTGTATGTTGTCTGTTCCAGTGTGTCTGTTCTCCTCCAGCTGCTCCGTGCCCAGCTAAATGCTCTCTTATGCCTGCTGCCAGCCAAATCTCCTCCACGCTGCCAACATCCATGAGACTCAACCGGCACTTTAGCACAGAGCGCTCTCTCACTGGGCTCTCACCGCCTGCTTTCTGTCCTGTCCATTCATTTCTCCAGACTTGTGGAGCTGCAGTCTCGCTGATCTGTTGTGTGCTGTTTCAGTGTGAGCGATAGCTTATTTCATCAATCAATCCGTGAAGGAGATTTTTTTTTTATTTTTATTAATGCATGGAGGTCAGGTACAGACCAACACCTCTGGCAACTTCAGAAAAGCAAATGCTACCTGACAGAAGAATTTAACCTCACTTTCTTTTGGTTAAAGCACTGCGTCACAGACTTACCTGAAGTCTCACAGTGCACATTGTCTCAGCTCTTTACGGACAGAACATCAGCAAGGATGACGGAAATATGGGGTCAGACAGACCATTGGCACCCTCACTTTATGGCCCTATCCAATATGCTTTTTAAGTCATGAATCACTGTATCCCATCAAAAGACGTTTCAATCATTCTTGTCCTCACCACGCATATCTAGACCCCAAGCATATCATAAGCGGTTTTCACTTGCACACTCATGCGACAGATACACTTTGATCTTAATCTCTTCAGCTGTCTGCACTGGCTCTGTGCAGGCTCAACCAATAAAAAGCCAATGACTAATTAATTTATCAATATCTTGCAACCTAGGTGGAGCAAAGTGCTGTTTTCTGGCTCTCTGCTTAAGTTTGTAGGTTAAAATATAGCAATGGCCCACTTTTTCCATCATTCTGTACTGAGTTTGCTCTATTAATTTAGCTGTTTTTACATTCCAAAATGTTCCTTTTATTAGTGTTTTTTATTATTCTTTTGTTAGTGAAGTAAGTAATGTGTCTTTTCAGAACATGGTGTTTTATGTTGATTGTCGTTTTGGCGCTGGTTTATAGTTGTAACCAATAGTGAGCTGGCCATTTTATTTCTCGACTCCCACCATTGTTTGTATTATTGTACTTTTCATTTGGAAAGGTTATCTGAACATGTCGATTCTTTTATTTTCACATTTACAAACTCATACATGTATTTTCAAGCCATCCTGAATAGCTAGTTGTTGACCATAGAGGATTTCCACTGAAGGTGGTAGAAGTGTTTCCAATGGAGGTTGTATTTCTGTCTTAAATTTGCACTGAGTTGTTGTTCTTTAGCAAGTCTAGAGAATTTATTGCTCACTTAGCCCATGTAGATTTTATCAGATGTTCTGAGAAAATATACAGTAGTGACAGACTTTACGATCACAGTGCTGTCAACATATTTTGCTTTTGTGTGATTCTGTTTACAGTGCTCCTTCTCAGTTGTCTGTTTTAAACATTATTCTTGATCCTGCCAAGTGAACTCCTCATTTGGAGTTCCTAAATACTTTCTTTTAGTTTATTTTCACAGTCTTGGAACCTAAAGGCAGTTTTTAATCACTGACAGATAAAATATGACAATTTTGAGTAGGCCAGGTTGCCAGGTGGCAAAGAAATTTATTTACATTTTAAAATGACCCTCCCATCCATCTTCCCTCTGCGTCTGTTTTTGATTCGTCTCCAGGCTGAAGCGGGCAGATCACCAGCTCCTGTGGGACCACCAGCTCCACTGTCGGAGGGACCACCCTAGCAGCCTCCCCAAAGTGCTCGCCAGTGTGCCCAGCTGGGACTGGGCCAGTATCGCTCATATCCACTCCTTGCTGCACCACTGGCCCACTCTGCCCCCCGTCACAGCCCTGGAGATGCTCGACTCAAAGTACGCACTGTATACCCACATTTGATCCATGGAACAGCAGGTCTTTAAGGCATTTGGTGATACAGACACAGTGATAGTGATCATCTGTTACTGTATAATACAGTCTAGGGTTGGTACTTTTTGGTTGTCTGCTTTTCTAAAAATATTCAAACTTAATATTTCTTACATTGAATTGATTGATCTGTTTTGTCTTTTTTTTTTCCTTTATTTAATCAGGTAAACACAGTCAATATAAAATTTTAACAGTGAACTGGCCAAGAAGGCAGTTACACATGGATTACACATGGACATGACAGAATAATATAAAAGACTGATGTCCGCATATCACAGAAGAAAGTGAATGCATGCAGAAAATGTATGCCAAAATTAATTGCTTATTATAGCAGCAGCATTTTGTAATAAAAATATCAGTTAAGTTTGCTTAAAACTGGTTAAAGAGACAAGGGAGAGTAAAATGTATCAATGAAATTGGACTTTAACTGTTTAACTTTGTGATTGTCATACTGATGCTGTCAGTTTGTGATTAATATGTTTTAATTTTTCATGGTGAAACCAAAGTCAAGCTTTAATTGTGGAAAAATGTTTATTTTTTGTGAAACACTGGATGTTTTGGCCTTGTTTATTGTGTCTTTTGTCTAATTGTGTGTGTGTTGTATACATGTAGGTTTGCAGATACAGAAGTGAGAAGTGTGGCTGTTAGTTGGATTGAGAAGAGCAGTGACGATGAGTTGGCTGACTACCTGCCACAGCTAGTACAGGTACAGCTAAAAATACACACACACACACACACACAAATACATACTGTACTTTACATGCACTTAAAAAAAATCAATTCAGTTCCCAAGGCGAGTCCTGTTCAGACTGCTAATGCCGCCCACTTTTCTCTTTCATTGTTTCCAGGCATTAAAGTTTGAGTGTCACCTAAAGAATGCCCTTGTCATGTTCCTGCTGTCCAGAGCGCAAGGCAACATCAACATTGCCCACTACCTCTACTGGTGAGTTTGCAGCGTTCATACCACAGTACACGGTGAAACCAGTATTCTGCTGCACCCTTTCTTACTGAACGTCTTATGCAGCAGAGGAGTTTACATATGCTATTCATGTTCAACGGTGTTTTAATTTTAATGGACTTTTGAAGCTCACACGTATCTGTACTTCAGTGTCCTGTGCTCTCAGTGTGAGATATTGTTGCTATTTATGGCACTATTTGTCAAACTTGAGATGCATGTTCACAGTATATCAGTCTAACCACAATTTTATCTCATTTCCTGTGTTATTCAGCGGCTTGTTAGAACAGTTATACAGCAGATGTTGTTCTGCTTGGATTTTATGTTACTTATTAAAACTAAGAGATGCCTTGTAATTTATTATATTTTTTGAATATGATTTCAGTGCTGAGGTTCTCTGTAGAGGATAAAATAATAGGTTGGTTATCTGTTGAATCAAACTCCCTGTAGTTGGAAGTCAACACTTCTAGGAAATATTAGCTTTACATGATTTTAAGCACTTTAATGCTGATCACATAAAAACAGGCCAAAGGGAAAGCTTGTGTACGGGATGACCTTCAGTTTTGTCTGTTGTGATGTGTGTGATGGCTGCAGGCTACTGAAGGATGCTGTGCAGGATCCTGCCTGGGGACAGCGCTATGAGCGGGTGCTGGGTGCCCTGCTGTGTCTGTGTGGAGCCAAGCTGAGGGCGGAGCTGGAGAAACAGACTCGCCTGGTCACCCTGCTAGGAGCCGTGGCTGAGAGAGTCAGGCAGGCTGGGGGGTCTACGCGACAGGTTTGTGTGTGTGCTTGTGATCTGGCTGTAAGTATGCATGTTACTCTATATTTAATGAGCATGTTATAATGTCTTTGTTGTTTTTGTTTTTGGGTGTTCAGGTGGCGCTGCAGGAGGGTCTTGAAAACGTGCAGAACTTTTTCCAGAGGAACAGCTGCCGACTGCCCCTCAGCCCCAGTCTGGTGGCCAAGGAGCTAAACACGAAGGTAACGCACACAAATAGACACACACGCACACACACACACACACAGGCCAGTATTAATGAGAACTTTTCAATTTTCTTACCTGTTCCTTATAATTGTATTCACTCTCTGGTGAATCAACCTGGCTACCTGGTTATCATTTTGCATGGGCACTTATAGTACATAATTAAGAAGTAAATATAGACTCTATTTACACATGATTTAAATGTATGTCTTACATGGATATGATCCAGACACAATGCTCCACAAAGTTCCAGACATAAATCCAATTACATATACTTGATAATTTTTGCAAAAATAGGTTTTTCAGTCACTGGATGGTGTCTTTGTTGGAGAAGGATGATGATGACATACAGTTTGTGGGCTGTGGGTAGGTGAGACAAACCAACAACTGGCTTTAAAAATATATCTGAAATAAAAAATACAAAGGAAAGAACAAAGAATGACATGATTAGAGCCTGTTGTTGGATCTTTGAAATAACAGACAGCCTAATGAAGTGTGGAATATGAAATCATACTGTCTGTTTGTGTGTGTAGGCCTGCTCTTTCTTCAACTCCAACGCGGTTCCCCTCAAACTGGCCCTGGTCAACGCCGACCCACTGGGAGAAGAGATTAATGTTATGTTCAAGGTACCGTACACCCACACACAGTAGCCTTACCTACGGCCATCAGTTTTTCAAACAACACCAGTTCTTGTGTATTTTTTACACGCTTCATCAATGTAAAGTGGGAAGTTGTCACAAGGTACATCAAAACCATTTGTTGTTTACATGCTTTTCATCTGAACACTGCACCCCCTGGTGGCTGAAGTGAAATCCAACCAGTAATTTTTTTTAAGTGCTGTGTGCTGCTGTAATTCATATCTCTGTTTGTGTGGTTGTGTGTCAGGTTGGAGAGGACCTGAGGCAGGACATGTTGGCTCTTCAGATGATCCGCATCATGGACCGCATCTGGCTGCAGGAGGGGCTGGACCTCCGCATTGTCAACTTCAAATGCATCTCCACCGGCAAGGACAAAGGTGACAGTCAAACACGCACAGAGGCCCCATTCATGCTTGTCATTTCATGTGTCTCTAAAATCACACTTTGATTTACACTTTGCCGCATACAGTCTATATGTGTCTGTTGACCAGATCAGAAATCTGATAGCAACCCATTTTAGTTTAGAGTCCGTCCTCCTCCAGTTCAGAAGGAGGTGATAACATATCTGACACCAAATGCTTTCTCACACATACAGATCAATGTTGTTTCACCCACACAGATCAATCTATGGTTGAAATGATTAGGGATCAAATAAACATTACAGCTCTTATTTGTAGAAATCGCTGAAGCTGTTCCTCATTGCTTTAAATGAGACAGAAAAGCAGTTCATTTCAGTGTTATTGTGTAACTTAAGCTGCCATTATCAGACAGACAGAGAAAATAGACCATGCACATATTAAGAAAGTCAGACATGGTGTCTATTTCCTCAGCTTCTTGACAGTTACACTAAAGGAGATTTAATATGTTTCTTTGAAAGACTGACACATTTACACCTTTTCAACATCTGGCTAGAATGCTTCTAGAATTTGATGTATATCCATCTAAATGTGTCTTGGACGCATTAGCTTTTACGATTGGATACCTATCCAATCTCCCCAAGACACATGAAGTAACTCAGTGTAAATGGGGTTAGACACACTCGCATAACTCAAGTTTTATTTGTGTTATCTCTGACCAAGACGCAAACATACTTTAGAAACACTTTACATTATAGACTTTGCAGCACAGTTAGGCCAATAAAAGTAGTCACAAGTAAATGTAACTGTTTAACTGTTGAAAACAGTAACCAGTCATTTTCAAACTACACTTCACAGAAAGGCAAATTAACTTTATATCTGAAATTAAGATCACCACAGTTAAGGGAAGAACAGGATAAGCTCTTTACTAATTTGTTCATTTATAAGAGGGAAGTATTCAGTTGCTGTCAGATGGCACAGGCAGAAATGATGATGTCATGTAATCAGCCTGTAATAAAAACAGACTTATTTTATACTTCTAACAGCAGATATCTATGTAATGGCATCATCACTGACATACTCAGATCATTCATTGTAAAAAAAAAAAAATACAGTTTAAAAGAAACAGCCTGCACATCCAGAACAGACTGTTTTTTGTTTGCATTGTGTTAATAAATGTGACGCGTTGTTTAGGCATGGTGGAGCTTGTGCCTTCCTCAGACACCCTGAGAAAGATCCAGGTGGAGTACGGCGTCACCGGCTCCTTCAAGGACAAACCACTGGCTGAGTGGCTCCGCAAGTACAACCCTGCTGAGGATGAGTATGAAAAGGTAAAAACATGTAAAGTAGTGAAAACAGTGAAATTACCACTCCAACCACACAGCAACAATAGATGTGTTTTACACAAACTAAAAGATGTAGTGACCTGCCTCTTAATGTCTTATTATGTGAACTAGTGGAGGAATGGTTCAAATATTAACACCATAATTTCTCTTTTGACATAATGATTTGTCGAAGTTCTAAACGCACACAATTCATGTACTCTTGAAGTTTATAGCAGTTGTCGAACTTTCTGACCTTTGACACCTATAAATGTGAAACTATACTCCCAACTCACAACCTCTGACCCCAAAAATCTACTGCAAACTCTGACCCTAAACTTCAGCAGGACGCAGGAGTAAACATGCCAGCTTATTGAGCTTATATGGAGCCTCTTTCACTGGTGACGAATGTGTGTTGTTATCCCACTCTGGAAAATCTGCAAAATAGTTTCATAATTTCTGGATTTGCTTGAAACATCTGGAATACCTTGTGTCACAAAACTTCACTTCCCTCTCAAGCATTTGGTTTTTGCCCTCAGCCGATATTTATAATTATAATAATAACTTTATTTATATAGCACCTTTTAAAACAGAGTTGACAGGCAAAGCAAGCCAGGGTAGTTAGAAAACAAAATAAAAAACAGAAGCCAAACATTAAGATAAAGTAATACAATCCAAAAATTTAAGATGAAGTTAAAATAAGAGGACAGAAAGATGCTAAAATGCAAGATGCAGAATGTTAAAAACAAATGCAATATAAATCAGTGTATATATGTATGAATGAATACAAATAACAGTAAAAGCAACAAAAAGTAATAAAAGGAAAATGAAACAATAGAAGCAAAATTAAATAAACGTAAGTCTATAATAATGGGGTTTAAGAAGTGATTTGAAAGATGTCACTGATTCTGCAAGCCTTATGTCCTCAGGCAAGTCACAAAGCCAAGGGTGTCTGATGACACACATAACAAGTACTACATCATGACAATACTCGCTGTGTAGCCAGCCAAACAATACCTAAAGCCTGTGCTTCTCACTGAGTATTCATGTATTTTTGCCTTCTTTCTATGTTTGTCACTCTCTCTTATTTCTCTTTTTAGGCATCAGAGAACTTCATCTACTCGTGTGCAGGATGCTGTGTGGCAACCTACGTGCTGGGCATCTGTGATCGCCATAATGATAATATTATGCTGCGATCCACTGGTCACATGTTCCACATCGACTTTGGCAAGTTCCTGGGCCACGCCCAGATGTTTGGCAGCTTCAAAAGGTGAACATCAGATCTGCTATTTAGGGCATGTAAGCAAATGCTTGTCAGATAAAACATGCTTTGGTGTGCTGTCAGGGTTTAAAGGTTTATCCATAAGGGTGTGTCAAGATGCCTGTTGTTTTTATTACCAGGAAGTCCCCAGATAATCTGTCTACATTCCTGTGACAGCTGATTTCTGTGGGGAAAGTTAATACAGAATTGTAAAGGAATACATCAAGTTGATTACCTTACCCATTAGGGTGATGAGAAGATAGACACTAAAATATGGAGAAAAAATCAAATTAAAAGGGTTACAAAAGTGATCATTTGTAAACATGATTTTCAAACGTGTGCAACTATTTTTGCATAATTTTGAGGACTCACAAATGCATGTCCCAATCTAAACACAAATACCAAGCAATTTGAATAAATGTAAAATATCACAGCCTGAATAAATATTAGTGTTGTATGTACATGAACATAATCTTCACAGAGCTTTGTTACCAGAAATATTGAACCTAAAATAACTATACTTATATTGGAAAGCATACTGAGCAACAGGGATGTACAGCCATAGTGTTCTCTTGTCTGTGAACATCGGCATATGTTTTGTGCTTGAACTGGCCGTTTTCCCAGCAGAAGAAGAAGTGAAACACACAGCAGTAGCTTATTTAAACCATATGTTTATAATAAAAGGCTACTGTATAGCGTTAGATTCTATATTTGGTTTGAGTGTGTGTTCTAATCAAGGGTTGACAAGCTAGCCTGTCTATTTAGAAAAAAATATCTTTCCCACTTTGAAATTACACAGAAATTCACCAATAGCCCAGAGGGCCCAGATTTCCACCAGCACTTAAATGCCGCATGTGTTTGTGGATCTGTGTGGAGCTGAAGACATGAAAAGAGTCTCAAAAATCCAGACGCATATGTAACCCGATCTGTGCACATCAGGCAGTACATGCAAACACAGTTAATAATCTGTAAATAAATGCATAAGTAAATACATCAAGGAATGTCACAAATGCTATTAAACATTCATACACACAGGAAGCTTTTTGAAAGTAAAACTGATCAGATATGTGTTTTGTAAAGCTGTTGGATTGTGGATTGGAACATTAATTTGTGACCATTTTGAGTCTAATTTCTCTCCATAGCAAAGTTATGTTTTGCAGTTGGAATGTGTACAAAAGTGTGTCTTGTTTTGATGTCATAATTTGTTCTCATTATTAGGTGAGTTGATCAGCAGGCCAGTCTCTAAATAATTCCGTGACCCGCGATTTGTTTGTGGGTCACTGAATTTCAGGTGTAGCAGTTGCTGTACAGAAAGATAAATATGTATTTTCAAGCATGACCTGTTTCAGACTCACACACTGCACTCATTCCCAGCTGGGATCTGTCCAGGTGGGCTGCTCCACAACACTCCTCTATTTTTGGCCTCTGAACATCTCCACTGAAATATTTAGAGGCTTTATAGTATCTTGCTTAAGGGAGCCCCTGTGGTTGTTTTAGTGTTGTAGGGAAGGAAGTACATCACTTTCTTGATCCACATTTTCCCAAGGATTTAAACCAAAGCCCTTCAATACACAAACCTTTTTTTTCATTATTTCTTGGCTAACCCTCCTCAGAGCTGAGTTTAACCCTTCTCTCCTCCCCTCTGTGTTTCCCATCAGGGACCGAGCTCCGTTCGTTCTGACCTCTGACATGGCGTACGTCATCAACGGAGGCGAGCGTCCCACCAGTCGTTTCCAGCTGTTTGTAGACTTGTGTTGCCAGGCCTACAACCTCATCCGCAAGCACTCTGGGCTTTTCCTCAACCTGCTGTCACTGGTGAGACAGAACACACACACACATACATAAAACCATGCGCACACATATAGCACAGATCTATAAACACACCAGTTATTTATACTTACATACATAGCAGAAAGAAATACAACAATATAAATTTCCCAGAGCTGAAGGTGACATCTTGAGATGTTTTGTCCAACTACCAGTTCAAAACCCAGAACCCCAAAGACATTCAGCTTATAATTATGTAAAACAAAGAATAGTAGCAAATTCTCACATTGCAGAAGCTGGAACCAGGAACTTTGGGGCATTTATATGAGTGGTTGATTAACAAAATAGTTTCTCTGATTAATTTTATATCAGTCACCCACATGATTGATCAACAAAAAGATGCTGCTCTAGTTGTAGTTCATTTGTTCTAGATTCTTGTTCCTGCATCTTGGTTTCTTAGTACATTTTTGTACATTGAGCATCTTATTCTTTGTCAGTCTTTCAAGTAGTTTTGTCCTCCTTTTTAAAATGTTCTCCTTATGTAGTTCACCTGTTTTCTTTTGCACCTGCAAGAGCCAGGATTTGCAAACAAAGCAGTTGTGCCTTCGTAATAAATCAGTGCTTAATTTTTGTCCCGGAAATGTCTCTTTATAGAGTATGATATTGTATTTGGTCTCTTGATGGTTCTCAAAAGAATGTCTGCTGTTTATTGTATTTCCAAAGGGGAAAGTGTATTTGTATCACTTTTCAAACACTGAGGGAGTTCACAGCGCTTTACAAAAGGATGCATTAAAACAACGTTTAAAAGGCAGTGAGGGAAAATGAAAAGATTTTAAGTGTAACTAATTTTCACATTGACTTTTGTAACTAGCTTTATTTTTAAAATGATGCTGTAGATCAATCATACAAAATGACAAAACCAAAAGAAAAATGAAATTATAGTCACAATGGTGTATCATGCTGTTATGTGCTATTAATTAACTTAATGTACTAAACATTATTTAATATGGATGTATGCTATTCTGAAGAGTAAATTCTGATTCTATTGTTACATGTGCCGCATGCAAAGATTTTATTTTATAACGTCAGTGTATGAATGATAGCTAATAAATGACTAAATCTGCTAAACGACTAACTGAAAAAACCCAAAAAATATATTTGAACTCGTGTGTTCAACTTCTTCTTCTTGTGGTGTGTCTGTGTGTCATAGATGACGTCTTCCGGCCTGCCAGAGCTGACCGGCTCTCAGGATCTAAAGTACGTGTTTGATGCTCTGCAGCCTCACAACACAGACGCCGAGGCAACGATCTTCTTCACCAGGTAAATACATTAACTTCTGTTCTCCCACACTAATCTGTCTCCACTCCTGTTTCAGTAAAGAACATAAAATGGCAGTTTTGACAACTCTTGGAAACTTCACAAAAAAGGGGGGGAATGAAGCACTCTTCTGAATCTTTTTTCTTCTCTTCTGAAGTATTCCCATGTATTCCCACAGCTGTTATTTTGGTCAGATCGGTTATTTTGAGTTCAAGGATATTTCTTTCTTCTTTGCTGCTACAAACTCTAAATCCACCAGGTGGCAATATAATCATAGGAAGGAAAAGAAAAGCTGCTGTGTCACATTCCAGCAACAAAAGATCCTGACACACTAGAAATAGTATCAGGTGGACCTTGTTTTTGTAAGACTTGTCAGGTTAGATTTTAACTAAGTTTGTTGATTTGAGAAAACTGTCTTATCTAACAGCTGTATTTGAATTTAAATCTCTCTGATTTCTCTCATATTTTTTCTTCCTCCAGGCTCATAGAGTCCAGTCTGGGCAGCGTGGCCACCAAGTTCAACTTCTTCATCCACAATCTCGCCCAGCTACGGTTCTCTGGTTTGCCAGCCAACGACGAGCCCATCCTGTCCTTCTCCCCCAAGACTTACACTCTGAAACAGGAGGGCCGCATCCTCCATGCCTCCATCTTCTCCTTCCAGAAGAGATACAACCCCGACAAGCACTATGTGAGTTTCACTGTCATTTTTGTCTTAAAACTACTTACTTATTCATCTCTGGATATAAACTATAAAAGTACTGACACCTGACTGTGTGTCTGTCTCCCTCCCTGTCCTCTCTGTGCAGACGTATGTGGTGAGGATCCTGAGGGAAGGTCAGAATGAGCCCCAGTTTGTTTTCCGCACTTTTGATGAATTTCAGGAGCTCCACAACAAACTCACCATCCTCTTCCCCCTCTGGAAGCTGCCGAGGTAAGACATCACCCTCACTGTGAAACTCAGCCTCTTAATTACTGATCGGAATTACTTAAAAGTGTTGTTAACATATAATGTTGCGAATAGTCAGTTCATGCTGATGCTGATGTACGTTTGCTACATCAAATAAATAAACAAAAAGAGCTCACAAATATGAAAAAGCAAACATTCTTACCCCTGTTTTCTTTATTAAACAGAAAAATACAACTGTACACCTCCTGAATTCAGCTTTCTTTCAACTAAGACAAGCTTAATTGCTTTGTTAAGTCTGTAACACACACGTCATTCAAACACAACAGATTCAAAGTAAAGTTAATACTCATCTAAACTGTCTTGGTTAGTCTTGTCATTCTACCAACAATCACCAGCTCTGGTTTGGTCAAAATAAATCCTTAATTCACCAAGTTAGGTGTGAAAATATTCTGACTTGACGCTGTTTCCTCTCACTTGTTTTTTCATCTCGGTGAGTGTGCACTCTGTCACTGAATGGGAGTTTGTCATAATTCACCTGGTCTCTTTCCTCATCTCTAGTTTCCCTAACAAGATGGTGCTTGGGCGCACCCACATCAAAGAAGTGGCGGCCAAGAGGAAGCTGGAGCTCAATAACTATGTCCACAACCTGATGAGGAGCTCCACTGAAGTCACGCAGGTACACACACACACACACTCAGTAATCCGTAAACTTTGTGGGACAATGTCTGTATTCTGTACCAGTCAATGAAGTAATCTCTGTTCTGTGTTTGTTAGTGTGATCTGGTCTACACCTTCTTTCATCCAATCGCACGGGATGACAAGACAGAAGGTTTAGATGCCACACCCAAAGCACCAGGTAAGTAACTACATTTTTAATTCACATTCTTTAAGTGTTTGTCATTCTCACTGTGACACATATAATGTGAACAACAAAAGGAGATTGTTGCTGAACAGCTGTAATGTTGATAGTCACTTAACCACTTTAGGCGTCGTTCAGACTGCCAGATCAAGTCTATTTTTCAGTATATCCAGATTGTAACCAGATTGATTTTACAAACTCTGGACAGAAAATAAAATACATGAAATGTGATTTTTGCAAATCAAATGCAAGCCACATTTAGAAGTGGTCTGAAAGGCAATGCGTCTAAAGGTGTGTCTTAGTTCAGATTTCAGTTTTACATTTGCATCACGTGCAACGTGACACACATTGACAAGGTTAAATCCAGAATGAGAGCAGAAACCATGCTACTATTAGCAGAGCAGCATAGAGAACCACACAGAACAACAGTCTGTGGACAGACACTGGAAAGAAATGCCTGCTGGCACTTTGAGGAGGCTTCTGTATAGGCAAAGATGGAATTTCTCAAGCTTCTGTGCTGGAAAACAGCATCACCAGCGTGAATATTTACCGAAGCCTTCATTGTTACCACAGCAACCCATGCAAAGGGGCTGGTGATGTTCAGAGTCATACAAATGCAGTCTGATCACTCGGGTTTAAAGTTCTCAGACACCATGCCACAAGTTCAGGCTTAGAGAAGTTTTAAATGTATGTGATACTTAATCGAATATATTAAACATATTTTCACCAGGACAATAATTTTTCTTGCTTTAATCCCTGGATGTGTGATTTCTGGTATGTGATTGTTGCAGAGCCTCCTTTGAGTCCCACTTCTGGTCGGGTTGAAGGAGAAGTGAAACTCTCCATCTCCTACAGGAACAGCACTCTGTTCATCATGGTCATGCACATCAGAGATCTGGTAAACACAGCAATGATTTAATACATATCCAGAGATGCAGCTTTGACAGTTATGCAGTTTCATTCTTATTTTGTTTATCTGTCGTCATAAGAATAATCCATCTGCTCCTTCACTGCAGGTTTCTGAAGATGGAACAGATCCCAACCCGTATGTGAAAACCTACCTGCTGCCAGATCCACACAAGACTTCCAAACGCAAGACAAAGACCTCGAGGAAAACCAGGAACCCTACTTTCAATGAGATGGTTAGGAAATCAATGGTTTTGGTTTTATTAATGTTAAAATAAACCAGGGAGGTTTTCTTTTGATCAGTACATTCTGTTAAACCAAATACAAAGTTTCTGCATTTTGTTTAGAAGTCTAAAATCCAATTATCTGAATTTTAAGCCTGAAAATGTTAAATTACATCAGCAAGGTCATAAAATTGATTGGAATATGAATTTTATTTTATTTGTATTAAATCGCATGATGTTACAACTTCAGTCTTGGTTTTAAATGTGTTTTGTATTGATCACACTGTAACAATGACAAAACAAAACCTACATGGAACCAAAAACGACTAATGCAAATGGTGCAAGTGCAGCAAGAAGACATTTAGTGTTGCACCTTGTGCAAGAAAACACTCAAACAACTTTTTGTATAAAGAATTAGAGTCGCATACTGAATGAGAAAAACATTTAACCACCAGCTGTGTTCACATTCGGAGCATCACCAGAATTCAGCCCCAAGTAATTCTGGGACTCAGATTTTTCTTCATATCCTTTGTACTGTTTTGTCAGTATGAATATGGTCTTCAGTTGTTTTCATTATGGTCTCTAAAAGGTTTTTTAAAAGTCTTAAATGTAACTTGTTAAAACCTGCAGATACCCTGCAAACAAGAACTTCACATTTTCCTCCTCTTCTTCCACAGTTGGTGTACAGCGGCTACAGCAAGGAGACCTTAGGCCTGCGGGAGCTTCAACTGAGCGTGCTCAGTGCCGAGTCGCTGCGTGAAAACTACTTCCTGGGCGGCATCACGCTCAGACTCAAAGACTTTGACCTCAGCAAGGAGACGGTCAAGTGGTACAAACTTACGGCCGTCCCCTATTTCTAGCCCCCACCTGCCTCTCCCGACGCCGGGAACGCCGCCGCCTCTCCAGACTAAAGCTGCATTCACATCATATGGGAAAGGCGACACATCCGGCCTTACTTGAAAATACTGAACACCTCTGTTTTCAGCTCAAAAAAATACTACTTCAGAACATGGGGGTCTGGAGATGGACTTCAAATCTCACAAACCAAATGGACCTTTTCTTTCACATGTTGTAATTATTATTCTTAAGATATCATGGCAGGATACAACTGTAAAAACATGTATCACTAAGTACATAACTGCCTGATTCCACAGAATTTCATCATGGTGTCCTTACAGCTTCAATCACAGTTGAACACCTCCAACTCTTTGCTTATAATACTGATCATGTTGCTCCTGTGGTTGTTCCCATATGACATGAATGCAGACTTAAAAACTCCTTCGACGCACCCTCAAAGGGCAACCGAACAGGCCAATTCAGACACCCTCAAAGAGGAGCCTGCTCTCCATTCTTCGCTATTTTTCTTTAACTAATCAAGATTGTTTCTGTGACAAACAATCTCTACTTATTTTGTCTCTTTTTTCCTAAACTATAACGAAGAGCTGTAATGTTTTGTACATTTTGATATTAGAGGACCAAAACGGCTTACTTTCAGAAGAGTATATATAGATTGACACATTTATTTTTTAAGGAATAGAAAGGGGGCTCATTTTTACATTTTCCTTGTTTATTTTCTACATAGACAAATAAGAGGCATCAGGGTTTCCTGCTTTGCAGCAGACACTTCTGGGTAGAGTAGTCCAGCACACCAGATTCCAGGAAATCAACAGTGACCTTACGATTCCCCAAGAACGTGCCAAAAGCAGTGAGAAGAATGGCAAATCAAACCACTCTCCTGAGATGGGAGCTGAACAGGGTGCCTTTGTTTGTGCTCACAATCTCTGTAATGCTCAACTTGGCCTTATTGCTATATATATTTTATTAACAATCTGATATGTCCTTATTAAAGATAAATCTATATTCTGTAAAGCTATATCAATAGTCCTTCCAGAGCAGGTTTTGGTGCTGCACTGGCACCATAAAGGTTTTTTTTTTTTTATAACAGTGGACTGCCACTAAATGCACACTACCAGGTCTTTCTTGATTACTTGACTATTTTCACACAGCACACCTTAAAGGGGAACTTGTATCATAAGCTTTGGAGCACGTTCTTGTCTGTGCTCCGGATGAAGAGATAGCGGTTGCCCACTAATGCTGATCATAAAGTCAGTTCAGGGTTTCCTTCATGTGTTTTAAAACCACATTTCACAGTTTTCAAATGCTGGAGTCTGGACAGGAGGCTGTTTCAGCTCAGGCAGCAATACCACACTCACTCCCAGTGCCTAATAGTGGTGTAATGACGCCGTGATGATTAAAGGGATTGCAGATTATTTGAAGTGGGATTGTATGAGCTATTTATTGATTGTTGGTGTAGTACATACAGTGGACGGTGCTCGGCATGCCCCTAGTTAGGAGAAGCAGAGAGGAGTACCAGCACAGAAGCAAAGTAATGTACTGCTTTGGACAGGGTCAGCAACAAAATGTATTTTAGCAACCTAAAAAATTATCCACCTATCAGAGAGCCTTTTCTGATAAGACAAATTTTGCTCTCTCCAAACTAACCAAACTCCAAAATCAGTCATTTTACCTCGCACAGCCTGGGAGTTGCTGCCTCAATCTGTTAAGTTTGTTTAATGATTGGTAGACCAGCAACTCTGGGTTTTGCACAGTAAAATAACTGATTTTGCCTTTAGAGTTTGGTTTGTATGGAGAGAGCGATCTTTGGCATATATAACTGCCATATTTCACCAGAAAATGCTTTCTGATGTCAAGTTAAAGTGGAGAAAACATTTGAGATATAGTTTACACTTAAACTGATATAATTCTTTTTTTAGATGGACCTTTTTTAAGTGGCTAAAGTAAGTTTTGTTGCTGACCCTGTCCACATCAACACATTTCTTACATTCCATGCTGGTGCTCCTCTCTGCTTCTAATCTTTGCAATCTGCTGGAGGTAATACACCGACTATTGTTAAGTACCTATTAAAACCCAACGTCAAATACTCCAAACTATCCCTTTAACTGGGTAAAAAGTTACTAATAACTTAAACTGCCAGTGAAGTCCAGACCCAGACAGATTTTATGATAAAGTGAGAAAACATTCTTCATGCTGAGGGAATGTCAGGCAAACTGAACCACAGATCAGCACCGAAAGGGCAACTTCTTCTTAAAACATCTTCACAAAAAGGGAACAAGATCCTGAGCAAGAGATTAGCTGCTTTCCTCTCCACTCGCTAACTATAAATTGTTGTTAATGTTTAATAAAGAAATTAAGATGAATTTATCTGAAAAGTTTTTTTAAGAGAAGATCTACAAGACATTGTGATCTAAGAGCAACACTCACACTATGAATATTAGTGACTTGATCCACTCTTTTAGTGACTGTACAAAGAAAGCAAGCAGAGTTTGTATTAACATGGCCAGTTATTTATTCTTAATTGGTGACCTGTAACCCGAATGGATCAGTGTGTACTGTAATCCCTCTTTCCTTAAGCATATTAAATGTTTTTGGAACAAATACGCTGTGATGCTTTGTTGTTTGTTATATATAATATGTTGGGTGCGGATGCAATGCATGAATTACAGACACATACTGGCCATCTTACGTTGTACTATTTTAATCTATTTTGATGTGTCACATAAGGGTTGTATTCAGTCAAACTAAGTGCATGGTAAAACTACAGCTGGCTGATGATTACCTCCACTAATGCAGGTGTAAGTTTGGCTTGTTCGAGGCTACACTGGTTTTATTTTACACAGATTTCTTCATCTCAAAGGCACTGCGGTCACAAGCCAAGGTCTTCATTTTAGTGTATACTAAAATTGTGATTTCAGGGTTAGTTTTAAACCCTGGGACAACATCTGGACAGCCACTTGTTATATCAAACCCTAATGATAAAATCAATTCACGCTTTTATCTAATCCAACTTCACTTTTTTTAAATCGTGCATACACATTTGGAGCAATTTAGGGTTCAGCCTGTCTTTCATTAGGACATTTCAATATGTGGACAGGTGGAGCTGGAAATCAAACCACCAACCACTCTCTACCACCTGAACTTTTGTAAGTAAATATGGTATCTGGAACTGACTCAGCTGGAGAAAAT
The DNA here is from genome assembly GCF_056507025.1 of Lutjanus erythropterus. Classification (NCBI taxonomy): domain Eukaryota; kingdom Metazoa; phylum Chordata; class Actinopteri; order Lutjaniformes; family Lutjanidae; genus Lutjanus; species Lutjanus erythropterus. Next base: position 22,894,014 of record NC_139329.1, on the reverse strand, counting down.
GCCTCAAATATATTTTTCTCTAGAGCTACAGATACCTACTCCTACAGTCTTCTACATTGGACAGATTCATCATTTGTTGGGTAATAATCTCATTAAATTAAAATAGTCAGGGGATTCGCATACAGAAATGCAGTATAGTTGATTGGGGCTCTAAGAATGCATTTGGTTCCAAGGGCCCCTTTTAAAAAAACATAAAATTTAAGATAATACTATGCCTGCACAATATTATCTTAAATATATATTATCTTAAATACAATACTGCACAGTACTGCAACATTGTAAGATGTTGCAGTACTGTGCAGTATTGTTCCCTTTAAGGTGTGCTGTTTTCAGCAAAAGCAATAAAATATTTGTAGGTAATAGAAGTGTTTGTCACTGTAGCATCAGATAATTACAAAGTTTTAAGTAAATTCATATTCATTCAATAATCTGAGATATATACAGTTCATTACAGACTGAGAACGAATAATCAGTGATTACTGGTAACTATAGACCTTTTACAGGAGCCATATTGATATGAAATAGTGGGGTAAATGCAAGTGTCACCAATGATACTAATAAATGTAGCCGAGCCTTTTTCAGTGAGCCAACATTAACAATAGAAGCATTCCAACTCTGTTTGACATGAATGGAGTAGAATGAATGGAACATAATTAGTGTCATTGGTAGCATCTGTTTTTATCCTACTATGTCATGTCAAAATGCTGTGTAAAAGGTCTACTTAGTGAAATCTAACCAGAATAAAAGCAAAATTAATCTACTTTAATATTTGTAACAAAAGATTCACAGATTTTCTGATACATCAGTGCAACTGACATGACATGCATCACAAAATGCTTCCATCACATTCATCATTTATGTCTTTTCTCAGTTTCATAAAAACGATGCAAGGAAAACTTGCTAAAATTTATTTGTTTTATTTATTTTACATAACACACAACAAAAAACACAACGCTGCCCATACCAGGGATACATATACAAAGCTCCAAGAAAGGAAAAATAGAAGAACATTTTAGAAAAAGTCCAAATAATGTCATCCGTCCATTAGAAATGTATCAGATATATAATTAGTTTTGTCTTATTGTTCTCAATATATCTTTGCATTATGTCACATTGATGCAGTTCTTGATAATAACCAGAAAGTACAAAATATTTATAAAAATTACAACATCTTGAATACGTGAGGCGACGTCCGTATGCCGTGCCTACGTCATTACATCACTTCCGACGCAGGCGCAAAATACCATTTTCTGTCGCGTGTGCGGCCTCTCTTCCTCTACCGCCATCATGGGTCGCATGCACGCTCCCGGGTGAGCTCTCTTTTTATTATTTTGAGTTAAAATTTCTGCCATCTGATCGATTTAGACGGCATGATATGGCGTGTAAACATGTTATGGATGGCTGAAGACCAAATTGAGCTCTTCATTTCAACACAGAAGCGAGAAAATAACTTAAATATAGTCAACCGCAAGCCGACATCCATCTTCAGCTAGCTACCGTTAGCATTAGCTCACCACGATTTAGCTGCTTGACTTTAGCTTCACAGTTAGACAGGTACATGTTACACATTCACATTCCAAATGCAAGATTTGACCGTGGTGTTGATGAAGTAATTCAACAACTAATGACCCACCAAAGTCACTTAGAACTTGAATTTTACAGTAGGTAGCGCTAGCACGAGCATGATGCTAGCGGTAGCCGGGCCATCAGCCTATCATTAAATTCAAAGGATTCCAGATGCTAAACATAAGTTTCCTTCTTTCATTCTCTAAAAACATGTCTGAAATATTTACTTTCACGTTTCCACGTCTCATTGCCAATGTGTCTTAACTTGTCGCATGCCTTTCTCTTACAGAAAGGGCTTGTCCCAGTCAGCTCTGCCTTACAGGCGCAGTGTTCCCACTGTGAGTATTACAGAAATCTGTTTAAGTCTCGTTTAGTGAAATCAAATGTTTCATTGCCGATGTGATCAGTTGGTAATCATTTAATATTAATTGCAGTGGCTGAAGCTCACATCTGATGATGTCAAAGAGCAGATCTTCAAGCTGGCCAAAAAGGGTCTGACCCCCTCTCAGATCGGTAAGTTTTTCTGAGACAATCTAGGTCTATAAATGTACTTTTGTGTGTTTGTTTATGCAGGCTATTAAACATGACCTCACAAAGTTAATATTTATTTCTGACTGACTGAACAGGCTGCAGTAATCGGCGCTTGAATAGTACATGTGGCTGTGTTAAGTCGGATTGTGTAGCATTGGCTGAATATGTGGATGATTGCTGAAATAGCATGTTTGCTATCTCTTAGTCCATTTTCATCTGAACACAACTGTTAAATTGACAGCAGAATCTAGTTTAGGTGGAAAATATAGGTTGATGGTGAGAAATTCGTGTTCATTCTGATGACATATCTGATCATTATAGACAAAGTCTAACTTGACTGATAATGTCAAAGCATATTTGATTTCTTGGACAAAGTACTCTCTAAAAGCCAGCATATGACTGTAAGTCATAGTAGCTTTGGTCAGAGCAATGGACTACAAAATAGGTGATCTTTGTTCACTATATTTTAGCTTTTCTTGACTTTGTGTGAATGACTACAGGATATATGAACTCTTAAAATACAAAAAAGGTCAAAACATTATTTTATCGTATCTGCTGTGAGAAGCAAGTAATCATTGGCAGAAAATTATTTTGCAATAAATTCTCATAGGGCACTTTTAAAGCTTTGAGCAGTTTTGTAAAAAAAAAGACTTTTAAAAAAACTGTACTGTTGCTAATGAGCAGGGAAAATAGTGGACATTGCCCCTCAGGTGTTGTAGATCACTTGTCATCACTGTCAGTTTTTCTAGTTATACAAATAAACAACTTCTGCATCTTGCTCCTGTTCGCTATTTTAAAATTTCAACTATGTCTGTTAGAAACTGGACAATTTTCCAAATAGGGAAATTTGTATGGCAGGATTTTACTGATTTAAGAGCCAGATTCAATAACATGTTAACATTTATATAGGTATGTAGCTTGCATGCTGTTGCATTAATTTTGTACTGGGATTTTAATTTTGTACATTGTCGTGTCAAACAAAACTTTATGCTTCCCTCCAAATGTTAGCATTAGCACTAAAGCACAGGTCAAAACAAAGGGTATTTCAAACAACAGGCTGTCTGGTCAGCAATCTGCCCACACAACTGGTATCTTGCATGAATGTGAATTTGTGGGCCTAACACTTTTGTCTAGTAATTGTATACTTTCACTGAGGCTCATTAAGGCACATTTTTCAACTTTTTAGTGTAATTGTATAGTAAACTCTAAGGCTGCACTATATGGCTAAAAAGTCATGCTGTGATTATTTGACTGAAATAGCTAAACAAGTAGTGGGAATGATTGTTTTTGTGGTCCAATTTTCAGTTTGACTGAAAAAAACTAAGTCGGGATGGTGTGACACTTGTTGGATTGTTGGTCTGTACCAAATTTGTTTTCATCTGGGTAACAAGATTTCTAGACCAGGGCATCTGTGCAGCTTTACAGTACATCAGTGTAATGCTTCTCACGCCTTTTTCAAAAACTGATTTGGTTCTGCGATTTGGATATTATATCTGATCTGTTGTGATTTAAATAATTTTACATTTAATTGTGCAGCCCTACTTAATTTGCATTTCAGCCTGTTAACAGCACAGCGAGAGGTTTGAATTGAATTGAGGTCATCAGAGAAAAGGTCTTTTGATAGATGGGAGTTGATTATCTGTTTTTTAAGAACTTGTCAACTTTTGAGTGGAAATGTGATACTAATCTTGCTGAAGGCTTTTTGTGTCTGTATTTTGTTTTGAAGTTTAAGCTTGACACCAGCTTAGTATCATTGACATAAGTTGTTACGTTTGCAAACCTGGTTTATTAACCACACTCACTACAGTTTGGAGTGGTTTCCCTTTAGCTTTTGAAACATTATGCTTCTGTTAGACTGGTTTCAATTGAGGAAGTGGATGATGCTTCAGATTTAGCTGTTGATGCTTGCATTTATTAAATTAAAATTTATTTATTAATAACAAAGCTGACATGGCAAATGCATAAAGCACCCTGTGGGCAACATACACTGTTCAGGTTTCAATCCCTATTTGTGTCTATTTCCTAGGTGTGATTCTGAGGGACTCCCATGGTGTGGCCCAAGTACGTTTCGTCACTGGCAACAAGATCCTGAGGATCCTCAAGTCCAAGGGTCTGGCCCCTGACCTGCCCGAGGATCTCTACCACCTCATCAAGAAGGCTGTGGCAGTCAGGAAGCATCTGGAGAGAAACAGAAAGGTACAGTAAGACAAGTTGTTTGCAAGTGCCAGCAAATGTTTGCACATAAATACACTTTTTTTTAGTTTAAGTTTGGTATATTTTTAAAGTTGTATTAAATTCAGAATGCTCAAGGAAGAAGATGCAAAAGAAGTCTTAATGATGAATGTGGCCTTGCAGTGTTTGGAGTTAACAATATCTGTAACATTGCTACTGTACTTGCAGGACAAGGACGCCAAGTTCCGCCTGATTCTCATCGAGAGCAGAATCCACAGGCTGGCCCGTTACTACAAGACCAAGAGAGTACTGGCCCCCAACTGGAAGTAGTACGTATTAGTTCTGCTTTGGGAAGTTTTCTTTGTTGTATTTAGGTTGGAAACAACAGCAGCCACAAATCAAATGTTGGTCTGTTGTGTATCTGGCTGGGTGGTTTACCGACTGCCAGGTTCTTTTTGCAGACAGTACGATCAGTTTGATGCTCTTTGCTATTTCAAATTATATTTTCAGATAAAATATAATTTTGTGAGCAATTTAACTGTCATTTGCATTTTTTGTTATGAAAAATGGTGACAAGGATGCATGGAAAGATGCACAATTCATTGTCCTGCTCTTCCCATCATTGAGAGTAGTGATATTTCTGTTGTGCTAGAAAAAAAGCTGGAGGTAAATTAGCAGAGTGGCTACTTGGTGTCACCTCTGCCAGTCCCCTTCACACAATGAAATCATACATTTTATCGGTTTCCTTACTTTCATTTACATTTAAAGATTCTGGAGTTCAGTCTAAAGGGTCAGTTATACTTGGGACCAAATACATATGGATATTTACATTGATTGTAATAGCAGGCACCATTTTTCTTGTCAGTATAAACAAGTCCTGCATGTTTTCCTTTAGTAGCTCTGTATACTGTGATGGTATTTTTGAGAAGTGCTCCCTCTAATGGTTTGTTTTCCTTTTGTTTACAGCGAGTCCTCTACAGCTTCTGCTCTGGTGGCATAAACTCTACACTTTTGGATTAATAAAACAGTTGAAATTGGAAAATTATCTTTTGTCTTTATTGTTAGATGCATATAATATAACAGTCAGTGTTGTAGTTGCATTTTTATGGTATGATCAAAACGCACATGTCCTGTTCAAGATAATACAGTTCACAACACAACAACTGAATGAGTGGCAGAAATATCAAACATAATTCCCAAACACTTTTTTGCCCTCTATTTTGAGACCAAGCTTTATATTTTCATATTTTAGAATTGTAACATTTTGGTCATAACTTATTCAATGCTGAAAAGCATCCTAGAGCTCCTGGTAAACCAGAGAAGAAAGTTGTGTGGTTTTGGTGTTTGAATTACAGAAATCGAACCAAATACTGACAAGGTTATAAATACAAAGTTGAATGAATATGATTTATGTTGGGAATAACAAGAATTTGCCAGTGGTATCATGTTGACCTTTATTTCACAAAAAAACAACCCAATTATTGTAAATTATTGATAGTAATTGTCAGGGAGGGGAGTAATCTCTTTTTAAAGCTCGTCTTGCATGGCTTTGTTAGATACTGATTGATAATGTACACTGAGCAGGTCACCATTATGAAATAAAGCCATAAAATAATTTTAAACCTGATACTTTGTATGACAAAAGTGTTCCAGTTGTTTTAATATTTTTTAACAACAATATCGCCCTGCTCACTTAACATCATCACTTAGAATTTTTTTCACTTTGCTTTATTGAGCCTCCCCTGAACATGTTTGCAGCCCACTTGCGGTGGCCCGCCTTCCGTTTGAAAACGTCTGCTACATGGGAATGTACACTTTTATGTGGGAAAGTGAAATGAAAACTGCTCCCTTGAGGGAAATTTTACTAATTATGCTGATGGTGACTTTATGAACTTCCTACCGCCTCTAAATGTCACCATAATTTCTGTTTAAGATAGTATTTTCATGAAGTGAATGTGAGAGGGTATTCCTGGCAGTTGAGGAAAATTACGGGCAATTTCCATGCGTCAGACGTTACGTAATCCGGGGGCGTGTTTTTGTGACGTGAAGGGCGGGACGTTTGGTAACTGAAACCCGCTGTGGCCAATCAGAGCGCTGCTTTAGGACAAGCTTGTTTATTTTAACGGTTGGTGTTGCAACCCCGAGACATTCACCTCTACTACAACAACGACGACAACACAAGACAGAGAAACATGGAGAAAATACATGAGAGCATTTGACGAAGGAGATCAAAAAATGGCACAGACTTGCCGGAAAATGAAGCGACAGCACATCGACGCCTATCTGTCACCGACAAATACGCGAAATCTGTGGGTTTTCGACGAGGAGTACCAGAATACGTGAGGATTTTTTAATAAACATCACCGCCCTAATCCGAGGAGAGGGAAGAAGTTTAAAAAAAATGGCTACGATTGTTGGTCCCGAGGACGGTTCTGAACGGACGGCGATGGAGAGGTTCGGTAGCGGAGGGATGGCGCTTCTACCCTGGACGAAACAGATGCTCACGGTGCTGTGGGAACACCTTCGGCTGCTGGTTCAGGTCATTTACTACACCTTCATGTCAGGTAAGAGGAAAGAAACATTACAATTAGTCACTCTGTTGGTCTGCCTTTGTTTATTCGCTTTATGAATACCTTTCTTACCACGTCAAACCAACCTAGACTAAGTGTTACGGAAGACCGAAACTGCCAAAATAATATATATAAATAAATAAAAAAATACCTAGCTAACTAAATAAATAAGCTAACATGCCATTAAATGTACAACAATTATATTAAGAATAAACGTAGGCATTAGTCAATTAAAATTTGATAAATTTTGATGTTTCTGTTTTAATTTGACTCTAATTTTCCATTTATTTTTTTTGTTAATTTCATTTTTGTCATGAATTTATGTATATATTGTATATATGTATGTATTGTTTTCCCTTTGTATTTCCCTCCTATATTTCCACAAATGTATTTATTTCCATATTTTTCTTTTTCATTTCTTTATGCAGTGCATGCTCGCTTCTTTATGCAAATGAGTCGACTTCTGTCAACTTTTAACCAGTTGGTTGACATTATAGTGCTTAGCTTAATGTAAAGAAGAATAATTTAATAAAGTGGAAAATTAAACAATAATATAAAGTGAGATAACTGAATAAATAAATTAATGCCATTAAATACACCAAAAATAAAAGTATATGTAGGCATTATTTAAGTGAAATGTGAATTAACTCAAATTTTGCATTCATTTTTCTATATATTTACTTTCCCATTTAATTTGGCATTCTATTTATTTATTCATTCATTTTTAAATTTATTTATGTAGCAAAAGGTTGAGCCCCAGAACATGCTATGGCAGCCCACTCATTTTCATAATAAAGCAAAAATATGTAAAGAAATGTAATAAGAAAACATGCAAGTAAATAATTTTGATGGGGAAATAGAGAGAAATGAAAAACAACACGTCTATCTATTTTCAGAGACATAGTGTTATTGTTCTCACCATGCTATCACAATAATATTTCCTGTAAAGTCCCCATGGATTCCACATATAGTGTGTTATATATTGTAAGACTGTAAGGGTGTAAATTGTGAGGCACTGTCCTGCTGCCAGAATTAACAATTTAATATCTATTTACTTATTAAAATACTTGAAAATATCAACTGAGAAAATAGCATTACTAAATCCAGCCTGTTTCTGACCATAAATACTAATGTGATGATCACCAGTTGACTTTAGAGGCAGGGTGCAGTGTTTCCATTTCAGCCTGTCTTATGATGGTTGCATTATTATGGTCTTTCATCAAAGGGCATTTTTTTCCCCACAAAAGAAAGAGCATGGTTTTGTTTTTGATAGTGTTTTTTCATGATAACCTAAATAAGACCATAATCACACACAATATAACTTTAAATAATTGTCTTTTGAACTGCAATCCACTCCAACTTTTTTCTCCTTTTTTTTCAGTTTTCCAGATGTTCCGGTTTGAGGTTCATGTGAGAATCACAGACGAGACAGGCCAGCACATCCAGCACATGACCACGGCCACAAACCCAACCGAGTCCTTCCTCTTCTCCTCACTGTTTGACGGAGACAACGGAGTCATGGTTGGCGGTTCAAATCCCCTCTCTAACTTCTGTGCTGATGTCAGTGACCCGTTCACTGGGAAATCTGCTGAGGCCCTGCTGTCCAGTCTGCGAGCTGACGAGCTGTGCTGCGGACTAGTGGATGACTTTGTGTCCAGAACAACAGGCAAAGAAGACGGCATCTTTCTAGGACACCAGTCCAGCTGGAAAATGGGCTTCCCCGGCGACTGGAACATCTTTGTATCGAGCAGTGACAGCTCCAGTTCAAGTGACACCTGCCATAAAAGTCGAGAGAGAGCCTTCAAACAGGAGATTCCGAAGGAGACCATCATCAAACAGGGCACTTCAGAAGAGGAGAGGAGCACTCACTGGAGTAGCGAGGAAGATCAGAACGTGGTTGAATTTGATAGTGAGGAAAGTAAGGCGCTTTGGGAGTCTCTGTCAAAATCCAGTGATCCTTACAACCCCTTCTTTTTCTCTGCGTGCATCTCAACAAGCACAGACATGGGGAAAAGTAAAAACGAAGCAAGGGACAGTAGTGACACCGACCTCATGGCAGTGAGCAAAGCCAGCGAGGAGATGTTGGGGCCTCGAGGCCTCAACATCTGGGTCAGTCGCTCCGACAGCGAGAGCAGTTGGAGCAGCTGGGCCAGTTCTGATGGTTCAAGCCCTGACATCGACGAGGAGAGCGAGAGGCTCTTGGAGTTTTTCAGCAGTCCTGACCCCTACAATCCCATGTGTTTCACTGCGTGTACAGTCAGCAGCAGCACCACAGCCTCTAAACAACAGGCCTCACTTCCTGCACCTTCCTCTAAGTCGGACACAGACACGGAGGAGAAGGAGAGCAGCTTTCCTCCTTCATCCGAGGACGATGAAGAAGAGCAGCTGTGGAAATCTCTCAGCACTGTGGACGACCCGTACCACCCTCTCAACTTTCAGGCCTGCCTCCAGAGCTCCCCAACAACACTCCAGTCTGCAGATGCCCTCAATCTACCCACAAAGAGCAAGAAATGTGAAAAAGAGGCAAAAACACCCAAAAAATCCAGAGCCACCAAGCCCTCTCTGCCAGAGAGACATTTAAAACATCACTCCCATCCAGACAAAACAGTTGTGCCCTGGAGAAGACCTGGACAAACACCTCAGTCTCTGCCAGAGGAGAAGAAGGAGAGCAAGACCAGCACCACCCAGAAAAAGGTCATTATCTAATAGTAATTTATAGTAACACTACCAGACAGGATTAGATGAAGCATTAAATGAGATCCCTATGGGGTTTGGAACAAAAATAGTCCATTCTGTAAATACAATCGTGTTAAAATGAGGTTTGATACATCAAGAAAAAAGGTTAAATAAAGTTCCAGTTTATCCAGTGGTAGATGAAGGAGTAAAACCAGTTTTACAAATGTATTTTTCTTATATGTGTCTTTCCAAACCTAAGAAATATGCTTTGCCTTTAGATAAATGACATGTGATCCTCTATTTTAAGTTTACATCTAACATCTGCTGACTTGTACAGCCTTTTCAATGAAGGATGATAAAGATAAGGGTTGATTCCTGTCTCAGCAGACACATAGTGTACCACCCAGTGTGTTAAGCTGAGTTGTTGTTTGCGGTCGGTTAGCAACGCCGCTGGTCGTCATGACTAAGCCAGGCAGTCATGTGATTGGTGCGAGTCAGTAGAGAGTTATACTTCCACATGGACTAAATGAAGTTGCGACAGTATTGCAAAGTCATTTTAAACATGTTGTGCCTTAAGGCCTGGTTGCATCAGACTCCAAAGATAAAGCCTGAAAAAAAAGAAGACACAGTCTTCTGTTTACACGTCAGTCTGTGAGCTTTATGTGCTGGGAAAGTACATTCAGTCTGTTTTTTCATCTGTAGGGTTTTCCCCCTAGGTTTTGATAAAGGCTAGGATTATTTTCATAGTAGATTAATCAGTTTATTATTTTCTCAATTAATGGATTAATAGTTGTTTATATTAAAATGTCAGAAATTTTTTGAAAAATGTTAAGTGTAAGATGACATCCTCAAATGTCGTTTTACTCACAACTCAAAGATATTCAGTTTACTGTCATAGAAGAGTAAAGAAATAAAAAAAAAATATCCACATTTAGGAAGCTGAAGTCAGAGTATTTTGACATGTTTCTTTAAAAAAAAATACTCCATCCAGTTAATCAATTATGAAAATAGTTGGTGAGTAATTTGATAATTGATTAATCATTGTAGCTCTAGTTTTGACCTACATAAAGCTGTGAGTAGCACTGATCATCAAAGCAGTTTAGTGGCTTTCATTTTAGATTTAGATATTTCTTTACTTGCACACAAACATATAACAGTCAGCATCATTCTCACAAAACTGATTGAGTTTTTGTCTTATTTTCTTCTTGATTTCAGGTGCGGTTTTCTCCTCTCGTCCAAGTCCACGCCATGCGAACCTGGCCATTTGCTCGACAGGCGTCTCGTAAAGGACACTGGGAAGAAATGGCACGAGACCGGGACCGCTTCCGGAGGCGGATCCAGGAGACAGAGCAGGCCATCGGCCACTGCTTCACCCAGCAACACAGAGAGAGGATCCAGGTGTACCTGGACGGTGCCTTGAATTAAATACAAGTCCTGGACACTGAATGTTTTATTTCCTTTTCGGATGAGAACTCGTGATTGGTTGCAATGCAACAGTGATTTTGATTTTAGGCCAATTAGAAATTTGATGTTAGGCCTTTAACTTTAATGTTCGGTGTCAAGTTGAACAACCTTGTACCTCAAAAGGTTTTATACATTGTGTGACTGTTGCACTGATTGACACTTTCTCATATTAACCTCAGCATTACTGTGTGGAATGTTGTTTTTGTATGCCTTATACTAATGACCTAGTAATGTAACTTATTTATGCCCTATGGAGCTTGTCATTTATTTTTTACATTTATTTTTTACTGGTTTTTATGTGTTTTTATGTGTGAACAAACCACAGTAGTGAATTTAGAAGTTAAAAGTATATACTGATGTTATCATAAGAAGGCAGAGTTTTACAGTACAAAGTGTTTTGAAAAGTTTTGTTAAAGCATGTTGGATACATATGAAGTTCTGGTGCAATTTTTGTCTTATTGTTGAAATATTTTTGCTCTTGATATTTAAGTTGTGTTGACTTGTATTTACTGGAAAGATTCAAACACTTTGTCCTGTGTGACTCGCTCAGTTTCTTATTGTAACATCATGTAGCCAAAAATATGTCAAAAAATCATCTGTAGCAAATTTGTCACTAGGTGCTTTGTCAAATCAATAAACTTTGTCACACGAAATAATTGTTCTCTGTTTTTCACTTGCAGAAAAACACAAGTTGTAACTTATGTTTATTCTCCTTAGCTACAAGCAAAAAGTAATCAACATAAACAGTCTGCTTACCCGGACCACAGACATGTCCTGTTGTTTAGTCATGCTTGTGAATGCAAATTGTTTGGCCATGTGCCATTTCCTGCCTTGAGCTTAACAGTGAAGTAGAGACGGTACACAGTGTCCCAGATGTAACACAATAATAATAACACAACAGGTAAATGTCTGGAAAATGTCTACAAAAGAATGAAAAAGTTAGATAAAATTGACTTGTGAGGGATGATGAATCAAATCTGTATCATAACAAGAGTTTTAAAATACTTAGACTATAGTCACAACCAGAGTCTGTGGTATCAGCTGCCAAGAGACATGCAGGAAACTCAGACAGCGTTACCTTATTAAAACAAAGTTGAAAGATTTGAAAGTGTAAAAAAAATGGTGAAAAATGTTGATAAATGTGTCTAAAAGCCCAAGTTGATGTCCTCAAATATTGTCCATAGCCCAAAAATATCCGGTTTACTTTCATAGAGGATGAAAAAACAGAAAATATTCATATTTACAAAGCTGAAGTCAGAATTATAACTTTTTTCTTAAAGAATTACTCAAACCGATTAATCAATAATCAGAATATTTCCAGATTAATTTAATAGTTGACAACTAGTTGACTAATTGTTGCAGCCCTACTGTGTATAATTATGTTTTTGTTTTTTTTTGTTAAAAGAACATATCAGATACAAATAATTTTTCAAAGTAGTTATTTAGATACATGTTAAAACATGTCTGGAGGTGATCTTAAAGTAACACAACACAAGGCCACGCCCTCAGCCTCACTGTGGTCAATCAAACCAGTTTAACCTCTCACCCAGTTTGGACACACCCAGTGAGTTCAGGTTTCCAGTTCATGCACACTGTGTGACAAAGGTAACTGCATAACTTAGGTTGTTTTATAGCCAACAAACTGAACTTTTCCCTCCACGTAAGCATTGATTTAGTGATTAGTTCAGTGACAGGATTCTGGCTAATTTTGGATGAAAAGTGGGAGTTTCTGACTTTGTAACATCATGTATAACCATTATTTCAACAGCAGTTCAGTAGCTCAGTCTCAGTCAGTCAGGAAAATGAAAGTCAGTCATTGAAACAACCTAGATGTCTAATAACACTTTTCAACAAGATTTAGCTGAGTTTAATTGCAGTTTGTACAGGAAAACACTTGAATTTCAATGTAGTGTTTTCAAGGTTTGAGAAATGCTTGAATTTTGGATGAAGTATTGAAACTGCTTGGAACCGTATAATAACTTTAGTCACTACTTGGTTGAACAGTTTGCTTTTTAGATAAAGAAATAAAATAAATTGGATTAACCTGAACTTGGCTCAGCCAGGTTGTACAGGATGCCCAGTCTACTTACAGAAAGGTCACACATGTTGAAGCATGAAAGTTTGTTGTGTTTTCCTTTAGTCAAGTCAAACTTTATTTGTATGGCCCAAAATCACAAATCACAATTAGGGTTTTACAGTTTGTACAGTGTGCAACAGTCCCTGTCCTGTAGACCCTCAGAAGAGTAAGAAAACCACTTCAGCTAGGGAAAAAAAAATGGTGTCCCCCACTGGACCTGAGCCATTCGTCCTCCTCTCCACCACAGAGACCTGGAAGAGGACAGGCCACAGAATCACAGTCAACATTTGATAAGAAATTTAAAGAATTAATAAATGATTAATTCGTCACCTCTCTGTAGAGTGCTACCACAAAGCATAAGTTTGATTCTTTGTAGCACAGTAACGTCTGTTTTAATGTGATGAAGAAGTGAAACAATAATTTTTAGTGTATGTATTTAAATATGTAATTTACCACAGCTGTAAGGTGATGGAAAAGCTTGAAAATACACCTTGCAAATTCTTGAGGAGTGCTTGAATTTGACTTTGGAAAAGGTGCAGGAACCCAGTAAATGTCTGGACATCGTTTACATGCAAAAAGACAAATCAGTGTGTTACGTTATGTGTGCAGTCTCTGGTTATTTTTGCTCCCTCTTGTGCGCCTCAAATATTTAAGACCCAGTTAGATGTCTGCCGTGTGTGGAAATAGTCTCTGTTCATGGGTTTATGCTTTATTCATCCATCTTAACCGTCCCTGCCTCATTTTTATGGTTCATTCATCGCTTCCTTCTCATGTATTGTGTATGTCTCTTTCTCTCTCTCTCCTCCACACACGCACACACACACACACGCACACACACACTTACTCAGGAGCTTATAATTTCCCAGAGGGCTGTGAGTCTCTGTGCAGACTGACTGCTGTAAGGCTGTCGTAAGACAAGGGTTAAAAACACCAAGGATGATGAAATGACTTTCCAGAGAGATGAAATCAATTAGCAGGTCTCCAACGCTCTCTCCACACACCAACCCATCCTATACATACACATACACACACACACACACACACACACACACACACACACACACACACACACACACACACACACATATGTACACAGAGATGGTGCAAAGGTGAGCAATCGCTGACACTGTTGCTGTGTCAACCCAGCGGTGGGTCTTTTGCTGATGTTGTCCCCCCTGTTTGTCCCCCCTCCCTCCCTCCCTCCCTCCCTCCCTCTCACAGTTAGCGTATGTAAATTGATCTCCTGCTGCTGCTGTTGCACACAGAAAAATGAAGCTTCTTTGTTGACGCTGGTATTTCAAGACGGAACCAAAAAGACTCAAACATCCCTTTAATTTTTTTAAATATATGAAAAGGCCTTATATTAATTAATTTATGTATATAATTAATTAATGACCTGAAGCATTTTATACATTTCACATCATCACGAAGGACTTATGTAGCATTAGAAAACCTTCCTTCATAATATTTCACATCAGGGACATTTCTGCTCTGGTATGAGGCAAGGAAGCCATTTCCAAGGAGCCGTTTTAAATAATTTAAACATCTGAATCCCATTTCATGAAACTGAGAATAGCTGCAACATCCAACAACAGACATGCAACCAACCAATCAGGGCAAAGTCCTGTCCAGAATATAAAAATTAAAGTCGGCACGAAAAAGGAAATGACATCCATTGAAAAGAAACACATAAAATGCATTATATGCATTGTGAAGAAGATAAATGTACAGATTTTTCCCTCATTTTTTCTAAGGGTCTCAGGATAGAGGGTGTCCTTGCTGTTCAGTTTGTAAAAAGGTAAATATGTGACTTGGGGCTATATGAACAATTTCGATAAATAAATAAGAATTTTACAAGCTTTTTCCAAGACTGCAAGTAAATGAATTAATAAATATATTTTATTTTTGTGTCTAGACATTTACATGACCTGCCCCTCCTGACATTATTCAGACACATTAAAGAGTTAAAGGAGCAATATGTAAGAAATTTTAGTTTAGAATATTAAAAAAATAACTGACATTGTCAACAGAATGTGAAGAATTAACTTTCCTGTCCAATGCATCTGTCTTGTGTTGCAGAGTTATCAACTGAAGTTAGCATGCTAACCAGCTAGCTTTGGCCCGTCTCATCTTGTAATGCCACCATGTACCTCAAGAGGCGATCGGGACACACCGAGGCGTCTTTTCTGCC
This sequence comes from Lutjanus erythropterus, assembly GCF_056507025.1. Taxonomy (NCBI): domain Eukaryota; kingdom Metazoa; phylum Chordata; class Actinopteri; order Lutjaniformes; family Lutjanidae; genus Lutjanus; species Lutjanus erythropterus. Next base: position 22,878,767 of record NC_139329.1, on the reverse strand, counting down.
CTCACGGGGCTGACCTGCTGTAACCCCTGCTCAGGCCTCTGCAGATGGGCGCTGACTGATGCTCGACATCCCTCTGGCTCCTTTTCCGCTTCACACCTTTCCTGTCGCCTGTCTTTGTTGTCCCCAGAGTCAGAGTCCTGGTCAGAGCATTAGCTGCACAGATAACTAAGCTGACTAGCTATCAGCAGCGACAGTTAGCCATACCCTTCCGATTTTCCCAGGAGGCACCTGTTTTTATTGACTTCTCCCAGTTTCCTCCTGGGATCATAATTGTCCTGCATTTTTCCAGGTTAATGACAAAATTCCACACTTTTCTCTCATGGAGAGTTTTAAAGGGAAAGAGCACATATTTTTTTGTGAGAGCAGCCTAAAATTAATATATCTTTAGAAAAAAGATTTGCAAAATTTTCAGTTTCTGTGTTATTGTAATTAAATTTGACACTCAACTACTAGGCTAAATGCTGTGGTCCCGCTGTGTTTTCCTTTCTCCATTACATGTCATTAGTCACTTTCGATCACTTTGGTTTCAAAATGTGTCCTATTAGCAGTTAGCAGCAGTTAGCAGTTACTCCAGTGAAATGCAGCCTCCCACTAGTTTGAAGTATGAAGTCAACAGATGGTTCTTACATGTTGCACTTGTATCAAACCCTCTGATTTTATAAGAGTCCAAAGTAGTTTTATTTCATTACTGAAGTTGTCATAGCTTTCCATCACAACAGGGTTTTTTCCATGATGCAAGCACAAGTAACCATTTTGTAAAGAGTGTACATTTTCTAGATGTTTTGCTTTTGTTCTGACCTGTTGACATCAGCTCTGAGCTGAGAAGTGAAAAACAAACTCTAATATCTGTTTTTCTTTAGTGTGCAAGGACAAGGCGACGGGTGGTTGCACTTGTCTGTGATCTCTCTATGCCTGCCATCTCTGTTTCTGATTTTGCTGTTGGTGAAAACACCTCAGGGAGCGTTCATGCAGAGTCGGGGGTTCAGTTTCCTGCTTCTCAAGAGCACTTCAGCAAGATGCAAATGTCTATCAGAAGCGTCTGAACGTGTGATTCCCAGTTACACGATGAATACACCACCTTCTCCTTTATTATCGCTCCCACTCCTGAACCCACTCCTCTCTTTGTATCTTTGTCTCCATCTTTCTCTTCCTCATCCTCTCCCAGCATCATTAGCTCTGTGGCCTTGGCGACCCCGTCTCCAGGCAACCGGCAGGAGTGGCGAGGCGTTGAAAGGATTGCAGGTGATTGCAGCAGCGGCAGAATCAGCAGCAGCAGCAGAGGCAATGGGGTTTTCAGCCACACACACACACACACACACACACACACACACACACACACACACACACACACACACACACACACACACACACACACACACATACATGGCTGCCCCTCTCACTTGCCTGCCAGAAAAGGGTATCTCCTGGGTCACAATTAGCTGATGATGCAATCTAGCAGCAGCTATTGTGTCTGACACCAACTCATACAGACAGACTGCATGAAATGCAAAAGCCAACAAAGCTAATCTTCCAGTGTATTGTACCATGCATTGTGCAGTACAGTTACATACAAAATACCAGGAAGAAAACCCTGATGTTTCTGTAAAATCCACACCTCATCTCTCTTTGTTTTAAGACTGAAACACTGCATGACTGAGTTGCACTAACAAAGATTTCTTTAATCTGAAGTTAGTTTTGAGTTCAGCAAAACTAGGTAAAAATGAAAACTTACTTAAAAACCTATCTCAGTTTAGTAAACACAAGTTTAGTGATTTTAACTGAAACCATTTACCCAAATCAAAATAAATAAATAAATAAATAAATTTGAGTGCTGCCAGGATTTAGTGAGTATAAAAGACAGCGGGAAACTGTTAACTTTTGGATGCTCTGTATTCTTTGTGTTGTTTGCTAGATAAAAAGGTGTTATATTGTTCTCTATCTAGCTTTAAAAAAAAGTTTAAAAAGAGACAAAAACACCTGTTAAATTGTTATTACTGCTGTATTAAATAGCTGCTTGGCAGAGAAACTCTAATTTATCCTCCTTAGAGAAAATCTTGTTGATTGAATTTGAGTTGAAATGAAACTCCAATTCAAATAAAGCTGATTTGGAGGTTAAAGATTTGGTGCAAAAAAAAGGAAATCTAATCTAGGTGGTGGTATTCAAAGAGATGTTTAAATTGAATCTTTCTTCATTTTGAGCTAGTTTGAAAGTTTAGTGCAACAAAATTTAAGGTTAAGCCATTTTTTAATCATGGTTTAAAAATGAATCCTCTCTGGTGCAACCCAGCCTTTGTTTAAACTTTAATCTTTATGAATCATGCTACGTTATATGCACTGCTTATATAGATTTAACATTTAGGATCCACAGGAGATTTATGGTTTCACTTAGAGTCACCTGGTCTGACTCTGTGAGTGGGTTTGTAAGTCTCTTGCGGTGCCTTGAAGCAGCTGGAAGCCCTCAGCAAAGAACGAGCCACGTTCACTTTAAGAGAATTAATGAAAACAACCATTATGAGAATAATTACTATCATTATCATCCTGAACACTGTTACTTCCACAAATATGCAACTCAGACCCATCATGAGACTGACAGTATGAATACTATGTGACAGACACATATCTGGTAAACACTTATCTACTCCAACACATGCTGATGAGGATTAGTGTGTCTGACCAACACCCAGACAGAGACAGCTCCTCACTGCTCAGTGGATTTTTATCAGTGCAGAATGTGGATGGGTGTAGTGATTCATTATAGCCACTAGGGGGAAACACCTCTCCTGTGGTCTGGTACGTGACACTGGACACACACGCTGGTCACACATCAGTGACTGCAAGAAAAGGTCACAAGGGCAATAATCACATATCAGCTGTCTATAATCAAACTGCAGCAGACTGTGTCAGAGTCAGAATTACATCATGTGGATTAAAAGTCACTGCCAAAAAATTAATGCCTTAAAATGTTTTCACAGATCTATGATTACAAGACCAGACATTAGTTTCATGCTTTAATGAAATGTTCATCCATAACTCAACCTGTGATGTAACAGATTAACATGTCATATGTTTTAGTCAAGCTTTGATTTTCACAGCCATCGGTCAGAAATCTCTAACTCAGTTTAATATTTTTAGTATAGTAGAACACAAACTGAACCAACAGAAGCTGTAGCATTGTTGTTTAAGGTTGAGCCTCCCACTCTGCTGCTTACAAAATTCGATTCAAGTCAATAAATCTTTATTGCCCCTGCAGGACACTTCTGGTGCAGCATAAAAAACAAAAACTACAATCAACGATAAGTAGCAAGAAATGTGCTGTACATTTAGCAACAACAGAGACACTCTTGTGTTTTATAAACTGTAACAAGAAAGCTGTAAAATGTTCAGTAATCTACTGGCAGCAGTTAGCTGTTAAGTTGCTGTAAATACACTTCACAGTATGATTACTGTAAATCTAATCACAGTACTGTAATTGTTATTAAAGTAATAATCAGCATGCTGTATTTTTTTTTATCACAACATTAATTCAACTACTGTAAAAAAGCATCACTGTATTGATTTAAATATGACAAATTAATAATTGTACAATAATGACATACTAAAACATGAAACACCTCATCAATTCATTGAATTTTTAAATACTTAAATATATTTCTAAAAACATTTTTTTGTCAAATATGTTTTTCAAAGATGTTTCAGTGTGTGAACTCAGCCTCCGTCTTTCATTCATTTAATAACCTTGAGAACCATTGTGATATTTGTGTATATCCAAAAACACATTGATATCAAATGTTTAAAATATTGTTTATTCTTAGTGCAACTAACAGCCATAATTATCAAGGACGACATAATATGAATAGAACATAATAGCAGTCTGTATATGATCAATATTACATGATAATCTGTAAATAATCTGCATGTTTTTCCTTTTTGAATGCAGCTTGTATGCTGTAAATAATCCATTCACACAATTTACATTGCTTATATTTCAATAGAATAAGTTTGGTAATGTCTCAGTTTTTGTTTCATTTCTCTTAGTGTTTTATTTGCCTCCTGACTTGACTTACTTGTCACAGGTGAGTATGGTATGAGTATGAAAATGTAGCTGGAAGAAGAATCTTATTTTCTTAATCTGGATTTTTCTCAGTGTATGTTATACTTAACACAGTGTTGAAACTTTTAAAGTAACTTTTTGATTCTGTTGTTGAGAATCTGATGAACAAATATTTGGGAGGGAAATGTATAAATAGATTTCCTACATTTGCTAGGAGCACAATTACTCTTGGAAAAGGAAACAGGTGGGTTGTTTTGGTCTTCGAGATTAGTGAGAACAGCCCCTAAATTTAGTCACCATGGTATCAACATATCTGTGTTTATTGTTCCAGCCAATGTGACATATTTGGAGCGTCCTTTCTACCCAGAGGACCATATTTGGACATGGAGGATCAGCTGCATCTCAAACAACAACTGTGTAACTGTGCTGCCCTCATGTGGTGAAACTGACAACTTCACAGCCAAAAGAAAAGGTTTCTTTTGCACCTTAAATTCAGACTTTAGTTTAGTAAATCAAAGCAGCTACAATGAAAGCCTGTCATCTTTCTGATCATTTATCAGAGCTGAGCTGATCTGTTTAATTTCTGTCACTGTCGGAGCCAGCAGAGTAGAAGCAGACAGCCATTTATTTAACAGTAGGAAACAGTTTAGACACTGACTTCCACAACAACATTTTCCAAAGTAGTTGACCTCCTCCCTGTGCCTGGATATGCTGACATTACTGTACTGAAAAGGGAAAAAGGTCCTCAAGAATCACGTAAACAGGGAAATCATCTTAATTCGGATTGAAACAGAACAACAATTACTCTGTAATCCAATCCACTAAACTGCTTTGAGGGATTCCCTGTTCTGATCTGGCTGACAGACCGGCTTCTCACTGACCAACAACAGTGGCCGTTTTACTGAAGAACTGAGCTGATCGTCGCTAAGCCACAAATTTAAGTTTATGAACTGACTGGGATGATTTGGGAAAGGACAAAGAAGGTATTAAACCTTCTGTTTTTTGTTTTGTTTTTCTAAAACAAAATCCAGGATCTATAGCTGTATTTCCAGCCAAAGTACCAAAGCATTTTTCATACCAGGAATTACTGTTCAAGAACCTAAAAGGTTCCTGCAGCTTGTTATCGTCTGTTTCTTCTGAATTCATCCAATAGTTCCCAGTCCCTGAAAGTTCCTGCAGTGGAAACGTGGCTTGACTAAGACAGTTTGTTTTTCATTCAGGAGTTTAGTGGGGTTTCATCAAACAAATGATCATGATGGGATTTCAAAGCAGCTCGACCATCAGCTTAAATTAAAAAGAGTTTTCCATGTGACATCATCATCATCGTCTGTCAGTCAGAGTGAATAAACAGTCCCTCTGTGATGACATACAGCCCTCAGACTGGTGAGGCTTTCCATTGTAATCGGGGCTGTCCATGCTAAAGTTAGCTGCACGCATGTTAATCACCAAACAGCAACACATCCGTCATACTGGAACTGGGGAAAGGAATGCGAGCAGCTAATGGGACAGATCAAAGTCCAGCAGAGTCCTGCTCAGTCCTCAGTCTTCACTCATTATGTTACATTAGGTTTACTGCCACCAGCTGTGAACGAAGCCCTTCATGTTCACCGCCATTAAAACTTGATATAGATGTGAAAGAAAAATGGACTGATGACCTTTAACCCATGTCTTATTTTAGTCGATTTTGAAGGGACTAGTGTGTGGGATGTGGTGACATCTAGTGGTGAATTTGCAGATTGCAGTTATTATTCACCAAAAAAACATATTTATGAATATTATATACCATTCCTGCCAACCCTTTTAAATTTTACGCACACTGTAGACACAGTTGTTTCTGCATGTCATTAAAAATCTAGCGTGCTCCAGATCTCCTCTTTCCAAACTGTTGCAGTCAGTTTTAAAAGAAAGTTCACCAGGTGCAATCTGATGTAACTTGCCAAGGCTGAAAGAAAGTGGCTGCAGTTCAACCCACTTGATTTGTAGAGCTCAAAAACACAGATGCTTTTAGCAATCCAAAGATCTGGCTGTGAACAGCTGACATTGAAAGGCACTGTATCATATGTCCTGTGTTTTATTGTGCATGATGTATGTGTTTTTTCATGTTTTATTTGTTGTTTTTTTATGTAGATTAAATAGTCTAATACATCCTTAAGTATGAGTAAAAGTACATACTTGAAAATCTACTCATGAAAGTTGTAGTACCCAAAAAACGATGTAATTTTGATTCTCAGCAGTGAAGTTCCTCAGTGTTTTTACCTTTTCATATATTGTTGCATTTTATTTTACAACCATCAGTATTACTTCTATTTCCAGACCAGCAGGAAGATTATATCTGATGTCCACCAGAGGGAGGCAGAGTGATGCAGAAAGTGTCTCAGAAGGTTTTATTGAGCCCTCTGAAGAAGCTCTGAAGGGAATTTTTCACAATATAAATTTAGAAATTTATCACAGATACTTAAAATGACACAATTTAAGTTCCCTTACAGCTGCTGGATACAGAAAACCCCATATTATTTTGACAGACTCGTATTTGTGATGTGGAAATTCTAAATTTGAGCCTGCCAGCCCTTTTCTGTAGCTCTTTACCACATCCCAGAGGCTTCTTCAGTGAATGTAACTCACCCAGGCATATCACAGGACCTGAATTTCAGACTAAATGATAAAATTACAGAAAGGTCCACTTTATAATATTATATCACAGATATTTGGTTTCAAGGTCAAGACAGAAAACTCTGCTTTGATGCTTGCCTCTGTACTCGGATATCTTTTGTTATGTTTATTTATTTTATTGGATTTTTTTAAAATTTGCACAGACATAAAAACTACAATAAAATAGAGAAAAAGACAAACTAACAAACAAAAAGAAAACAAAAGAAAAAAGAAACACGTACACAAACGATAAAATGAAAACAAAGAAATACCTAAACAACAATATGCTAAAAAAAAAGGAAACATAATAGTTTGTATACATCAAGAAATAATTAAACAGCATGAATTAAATGTGGCACTGATTTCCTTTTAAAAATCTCTTCAAAGTCTTGATAAAATGTACATTTACATTCCATATTTGTTCACCACGAGAACTATCCCTTAAATTTACTGGCTGTCACATTTATAGTCATTATTTTCCATGTATTTCATGGAGTTGAGTTAAAATAATTAATTCCCTCAGCAACGATTTCAACATTTTCAGTTGCTACGGGGGATTTGAGTGTACCGTGTCAATATAAGTAACAACACTGAACAATGAAAGTCTTCACTAATGTTGGAGTGTTTTTATTTCTCTGATTTCTGCTTGGAGTCCAAAGGTTGGGCTTCCAATCCATTCAGCTCCCTCAGGTGATAAATTTAGCTTTTAAATTTAAGAAGTCTGAGCAGGAGGGGTGAAGCTCCGTCGGGCCTGCAGGCTGTTACACAAGTCACAAGCTCTCGTATGGAGCCGAGCCATGCATTATTCACCCCACATTTACATAAGAGACAATGGGGCATAACAGCGCCAGAAATGTGTTCAGCTGAGCTGTGTGTGCACGTCCAGTGTGCAGTGTGAGAGCGTTTCTCTGAATTTCTTTTTTGCCACCTGAGGTTTTTTGCTGCTCTGCCAATGGATGTTGATGCAATACAGACAAGGGCGAAGACCCTCAAACTCCTCGCCGAATCCCTGAAAGCCTGGTTACCCATTATAACAAGAGAGAAGGACGGAGGGAGCGAGGGAGAGACAACCAGATAAAGACTGATATTGTTTCTGTGCTCATTTGTCTTTTTACCTCTTGCTCTCTATCTGAGGGCTCTGTTTGCCGAGGGCTGCAAGCCAAAACAGGCTTTGTGGTTCTGTTAAACACACACATGTTGGATTAGCTGTGAATTACTTCAGAATTCCTTCACCATGATGAAATACTTGTGCGTAATACGGTGCTCCAACAAAAAAAAAAAAAAACATTGGAAGATTTATATTGCAATCTTTTTGTCCTTTTGTGGTGAATTGACAAAAAAAGTTGGATGTGGGTGTTGCTAGTTTGGCTATATCGCTCAAAATTATAAATAATAAATAATTATTGCCTGTTCTGTAAATGGGTAGAGTTTGTGTCATAACTTAAACATGGAAATCAAATGAATCAGAAGTAGAATAAAATGATTTTAATGCCTTTTGAACATTCATTTGACTGATTTTGATTTTCTTTGGATTTTTTTTTAGCCTTTATTGGACAGGACAGCTTGTAGATAGACAGGAAAGTGGAGAGAGACATGCAGGCTGGAATTGAACCCATGGTCACTGCTGACTCAGCCTCTGTTCATGGGTCACACGCTCTACCAACTGTGCTACCAAGATGCCCTTGACTCAGCATTAAAAATACAGTATTTGCATAATAGGTCCCGGAAACCACGCACAGAATTCATCTCGTCATCACAGCACTGAAATATTAACCAGTGGATCGGCACGTGGACAAAACAATCCCTCAGCTCGGTCAGTTATCTTCATTTGATGCGTTGAGGATGTGCCATGTCCCATCGTTCTCAAAATCATTGCAAAAATCCTGCGAGGGGAGTTCAACAGCTACTGTGAGTTATACACCAAGAATATTTTTCAGTATTTGATTATATCGTCGGTATTGTGGAATACCCTGAAATGTTGTGATGTTATTTTAGGTCCACCCCTACCTTACGCCATGATTGAGTTGACCAGGTGTTTGGGCGGGACGTCAATACTGCGGCTTTAACCCTGATCATGCAGAGAGGTGTCGTTCATCTTTTTGGTTTTTGCTGGATCTGTAAATAGGCAACTCTTGTCTTGGCGGTGCGACACGGCAGACTCTGTGGAAGAGGACCTGCCCTCTGCAGATATATTTCAGTTCTAGAAGATTTGGTGGTTTCCCCCATTTTGTCCCAGAAATACGATGTTTCAATTTCTTTATAGTGACAGTATCAGATATCAGAGATTTCCACAACTGAACAGAAGGTGAAGCATCTCCAACCCACTTCATCATTATAGCCAACATTAAAAGAAACTGAACTGTTTTCACCTTCAGTGCATCCAGTATACTTCAGAGTACGCACAAAAGTGGACTGGGGAGCAGTTGTTTCCCCATTACCATACTTATTACTTTACATGTTACCTTCTAGGAGAGGCTCCTGTTGCATGCTTACAATAAATATATGGAAATATGTAGACATTATGTAAAATATTTGATCACATCTTCCTGTATCTCTAGTGTATCGGTACTCTGGAAGGCAGATTTAAAATGTTTTCCATCTCTAACTTCTTTAACTGACTCAAACATTAACATCTTATATCAGATCACAAACCCTTCATGGTTTTTAGTGTTATTGTTTTGAAGCCTGAAAAATTCTAAAAAAGCAGCATTTAACAAAACAAGAAAAATACAGTATATATAATGGTAAAAGGAATACATGGAGAAATGAAGCCATGACACAAACACTCACCCTACACACTGCTATTCAAATAGACTTTTTATGTACAACACATCTAAATAACAAAGGCAAATTGTGGTAAAACATCCCCCATTGACTGAGACCTTGCAGTTTATCCCTGTTTACTTCTGGTGCTGTAATCGTACAGTTGGCACCAGGTGTCTGTGTGTCCTTGTTGGTATAAATCATGAAAACAACAAGCTGGGTTGTTAAACTTCAGATTTTTCTTTTTCAGTGACATCCCATTATTTCAGTGTATGAAATTGGAAATGTCACTTTCATTTGTCCAGTGAAATAATTAGTATTTTAATAACTAATCAACCATCCCATCAATATTCACCTTTAAGGATCTTGTCTAATGTCTGGCAGTCAAAATGAGCCCCTTTAGGTTAAAACACTAAAAGAGCTTAGTGTTACAACTGTTTGATGCAGTGGATATATTAAAGGTCCAGTGTGTAATAAGATTTACAGGGATTTATTGGTGGAATATAGCAGAGACGTCATATATTATTCATTATTATAATTGAAAATAAGAAATGTTGTTGTTAAAATTAGTCATTTATGTCACTGTTGGAGATGTTTATGCCAGAAGCCCCATCTTGGTAAGGCTTAGGGGGAAAAAAACATGCTTTGGGTTAAAATAGTAAGATTTCTGTCAGAAAGGCAGGGTAACTTCAACTCACTCCTACAGGCTTGGATTGGGAGAGTGACACTTGCTATTTGCAATCTGCAAGCTCACTGCTAGATGTCACCAAATTCTACGCACTGCTCCTTTAAACTTCATATAATTCAGTTTTTTTCTTGCCTTGGAACGAGACACAACAATCAATTGTCAGCCTGGTGTGTTTACAAACAACTTAAGGTGACTCAGAAATCTTGGCCAGTGTTGAGACTGTGTGTGTGTTAAGTGTCTGTGGTTGTCTGGACAGCATCTGAGATCAGACGTGGGACGGTTTAACAGGACCTGGAGGTACTGGCTGCAAGATGCAAGGTTCAGCCTCAGAGGGTGGCTGCTTCAGTGATAAAAATAGAACCACTGTAGTGACCTTTAGGGGGGTTTAAATTATGCAGTGTTGGGTCTATACAATAAAGGCAAATGTTTAAAATCTGAATGCAAACTCAGAACTTTTTAAACACCTGTTGAGCACATCACCTGCTTTGTGGTTTTTAGACACTGGTGTTTAAATGTGTCAGTATGTTTTAAGGTTTTACAGATTTGAGATTAAATGTAATGCCAAATTGTGTTAATTCTGAATCCTTCTATTTCTGAGATCGCCTAGGAGATAAAACCACTCTTCACTATCTGTAGTTTTTTGTTTGGGAATTCTTGATTTCTCTCTCAGTTTGTCCATGTGTGCACAGGACCCTGCGGTCTTGTGTCCTTATACATGCAGTGGTGGAGCGTTTACCTCTGCTATTTAGGAACAACTGGAATTTACTGAAATTTATTTAGAACACAGACGAACAATTATGCGATTTAAGAACGCTTTTGTGAAATTGAGTTAGACTTTTCTTATGACCTTTCTTAAGAACAAATGTCAGAAAAAACTTTCAAAGATTATTTCCATGTTTTAGTGATGTTCAACTATGTTTATAATTTTACTCTGTAGCTTAAACTTAGTGTGTAACATGCTAACACAAAAATCTGGTAACCACTTCTAAACAAATGGTCGGTGTATCACACTCACATGTTTTGGAATTGACTGGACATTACCTGACCTTGTGTTCATAGAGCGCTGATATTGTAATTGGTACATTACCTGTCCTGAAAAATATAATACACAGACTTTTTAAAAAAAAGAAACAGAGGTTGCCTCCAAAGATATTCATGGTCTTCATCACAACATAGTGCAGACAATGCTAGATTCCACTGGTTACACATATCCCATACTGTTCTGTGCTCTGTCACCTAAAAAAGGCAGATTTTTATTGACTATTCAAGCCAAAAATCTGTCAATACAGCAGGAAATGAAAAATGTTTCAGGCCCCTTTACGTACGCCCACATTTTGTGTAGAAAAAGGCCCCACAGTGTTTGCAGAGAGGGTGGGGGGCTAAATCCCCCTCCTGAATCCTGTTCCTTGTCTGTTTCTGTGTGTTTGCTTTCTCTTTGTTTTCTCCCGCGTCTTTCAGCAGCTCCAGACACAAACAACCGAAGATATGTGATGTGCTCGTGGTTGTAAACACTGTCCATTTGCTTTGTAAAATGTATTGTTCCTCAGTTCGTCAGCTGAACTGTGTGGCATCAGACTACTTATTTTCAGGTGTTGTACATTCTCATCCGAGTGAGAGCACAATGTTTGCCTCAGCCAGAGCCCATAGGGATAAAAACTGCTGTTTCTGGTTCGCTTTGGAGTACAGTAACAAGAAATTAAATTACACCGACTGACTGAACACAGGAAGACAAGGACAAACAAAGATGAAACGTCTATTGCAAAAGAAAAATGTCAACATGATGGAGAACAGCGCAACAAAATGCATGAAATGACAAGAAATAGGAGGAGAGATTATTATTATGCAGAATGCAGGACTTCTATATGTTTGGGTCATCAGACAGGATGTGATATAAATGAATACTGTTGAGAGACGTGTATATTATAGACTAAGGCTACATTCATCAACACTGTGCATGTCCCTGCATATATACCCACACATTATGTAAAGTTGCACTAATCAATATTTTATATGAACAGTAGATTAAAAGTGAAAGATGTCACTTGTGGTGACAAACACACACAGAATTATCACTCAACTCTCCAGTTCTCCTCGGGTTTATGGGGCATTTTAGTATCTTTTGGCTTATTGTTTTGGATTTCTAGCCCACAACTTTATTGCTTTGGTTCACTGTCGCTGTTCTCTTTAAAGAGTCGATCATTATTTTTTGTTTTTTGGGGGGGTTTGTATAATTCTGTACCTTAATAAATTTTAGTTGACATACGTATGTTTTAACATCAAAATGCTGTAACCTACGTCACCGCTTTCTGCTAACAGGCTGAGAGTTTCCATTGAAACACCTGGAAAGAAAATGCAGATTGATTTGCCCTTTACCTTTGATTCCAGATGCAGCAGGCTCCTGTTTTTCAGAGAAAAAAAGCTATGATACACCCACTTTATGTCCAGCACCGTACAGCAGACACACAAAGTTGGCGACTAGCTCCTAAACACGGTGGAGTACTGAACGCCTAAAGAGCCAGATTTATCTTTTTCTAACATTTCCACCAAAACTTAATTACCCCATAACTTTATAAGGTCATAGTATGTCAATGCCCCCTAGTGGCAACAGAAAAGGTCAATTAATGCAGCATTTAAGGTTGGTAGCTATTAAAATAGCTTTTTGTCATATTTGGCACATAACTGGCACGATATCCTGAGTGTGGTGGATGAGACAACTAATGTAAAAACTTCAGGATCCTCTGCCTTATCCTAGTGCTCCTAATAACTCTCTAAAACCACCTACTCTTGGTGTAATTATCTTTTATATGTCATATAGTTAGGCTTAAAAGCCAAATATGTTATTTTCTAACAATATACATTATGAATGTTTGGTCTTTTTCATGCTATCAACAGGTTTGCAAATATTATTTACTATACCAGGGGTCAGCAGCCTTCACTACCAAAAGAAATTGGTCTGGAGCGACAACTGTTAAATTCTCTTTTATTGTTTTGGATTTCGCATCCATAATTAGCCAAGGGAGACTCAAGACTAGCTACCAGCAAAATTTTGAGAAAAAGGCACTGAGCATTAGACGTAGGAGGCTATGACGCACATTTTAGTTGACAAAATAAAACTTAAGGTTGACAAAGTATCGCAGTACGATACTGCTGTATTTTCCATCTGGCAACGAAAAAGTACATGTGCATTTTTGTGTATGTGTGTGCCTGTTTAAGAGTCTTTGATTTGCAGATCTGCAGCATGTGTGTAGGTTCAGCATGAGGACAGCAGGCACCTGAACACACATACTCATTTCAGCACTATTAGCTTTGATTTACTGATGTGTGAGTCAGTGATATCACGACTTGGCTGGAAAGGTCCTCATTGTTCTTTCTACTATGTGAGCACTTTATCTTTTCACACAAATACACACCAAATAGTCTAAAAATCCCCTGAGCTTTCAGTGGCAAGGCTGCATGTGTGTGCCGACCTCTACCTGCCCTTCAGCTCCCTCTGCCCTGTGAGGAGTTTGTTTTTTGTTGTTGTTGTTGTTGAGGTGCCTCCAGACTGAGTGCTGCCGACTGAAACCAAACAAGGCGGAGACCAAATTGGGCACATGCACGCAAAAGTCACCAGATGTGAAAAATATGCTCACCTCTGGTGTGTTTTGGAAAAATGGTCAAATTAAGCCTGATGACAAGCTTGTCGGGAAATCTGTCAGTCCAGGCTTCTGGAAACAGGAGTCTTGTAAAATTGTGACATTACAAATGATTACATAACAAGGAAATAAAAAAAAAGCTACAGAAAAGTTCAACATACTTTGAGAATTAATGGAAAAATGCATACTTGTCTGTCATTCTGTTAAAATCCCATTCTCCAGGGAGCAGTAAATGATGAACAGTGTGATGAATATCAACATAATCTTTCTGTTCTTCACGCTGTGTTCCAACCTTCTGAAAATTACTGTTTTTGGCGAGGAATTTCCGGCCGACTGTGAACTTAACAGCAACTCAGGTGAAGTGTTTTTGTTCCGAGTGTGGATTCCAAAATAATAGGGCTGCACGGAAAACGGGTCAGGATGTTGTGATAAGCACGCCAACACACGTCTCCTGGACACGGAGCCACTTTGGAAGACTGAAATTCCAATGAGCTCAGAATTCCTGACGAACGACTCAGAACAAACTGTCTGACAGCTGATGGAGGCTCTTATTTTTAGAAGGACAAACAGCGTTTAATGCATGTACACATCAGAGCCTGACTGGCATACCAGGATGCTGATACGATTGTTTGATATTAGTTCATCACAGACATGTTAGTATCAGTGACCTACCTCAATGTTTTGGTAACGCTGTTTTCACACGTCTATAATTTCCTTTTAAATTCTCAGGGAGTTGCCTGGAAAGAATCATGTGATTTGGCACTATGTAAACTAAAAGAAAATACTGTAGACACAGTGCTGGTACACTCCCAGTTAGTTCATTCCAATGAAATGCCCACAGTCGGTGCACAGCAGGTCAACAGCACATGTCCTCATGCTGTATTTGTCTCCCAGCAAATATACAATTAATCACACAGGCATTACAAAGTTTCCAATAAAAATTTAATGATGACTACACATCAGCGTCTTTTTGCACCTGGGTTTGTTCCCCCTAATTTAGCTATAAAGTGCAGGAGAGTCTCTGTAGAGAATGGGAGGTTATGATGGACGAATGGGTTAAACACAGGACTCTGAGCCAGTGAGTCTGCGATTTGAGTCCTGACCTGGGAGACCCCGGTGTGAAACTGAAAAGCTTAGACTTATTTTCATTTTATTTTTTTATTTAATATTTTCAGTTTTCAGTCGCAGTTTGTTTAAGTTTAGGTGACAAAACTACTTGGTTAGGTTAAAGAAAAGATCAGGTCTGTCTCATTTAAACACCATAAAAAAGACATTGTACTCAATTTAAGTTTTTATTATTACTATTTGCATTGTTCTTATTATTAGGTATACTGATGACTGAATTTCAAGTACCTTTTTTAAGCACTTTAAAGGCCCAGTTTATACAATTTATGGGGATGTATTGGCAGAATATAGCAAAGATTGTATATGATATTCATAAGTATGGTTTAATTAGTGTATAATCACCTGAAAATAAGAATTGTTGTGTTTCTGTTACCTTAGAATGAGCCATTTATATCTACAGAGGGGGCACGTCTTCTTCAAAGAGGCTGCCATGTTGAACCACCACATTTCTACAGCAGCCCAGCTCTGAAAAACCAAACACTGGGTCGAGAAACTTGGCAGAGTAGAATGAGACAAAGTGTTTGCAATCTGCAAGCTTCCTCATTCCTTTGCATATCTATCAGTTTGTTTTAGATAGAAGACGGTGGTGATGTGACAGTAAATTGGTGGAATGAAAGGGGAGATGACAGGAGAAAAGTTCCCCATCTTACACACATATAGATGGCATGTGTCCTCGTCCATGAGGCTGCCATACTGACCCACCCCGTTTCTACAGCAGCCCAGAGGAGACAAACCAAACACTGACTCCAGATAGGTCCTTTCACATTTTTTGTGTGTTTCATACCCAATGCAGGTTCTGCTATATGCTCGGGAGGGGGAGGGAGAGATGAGATGTTTGCAATCTGCAAGCTCACTACCAGATGCCACTATATCATGCGCACTGGTCCTTTAAGGGCATTTTAGCTTTAGGGTATTGCCGTCACAAATCCAGAATCAGTTGGGTTTTTAATGTTGCATCAACCATTTCCCTGCTGCCAAGACTGTGAGTAAAACTACACCAGAGTTTTAAATTATCAGGCCAATATAAGTAACAGTAAATGCTGTGAAATTAAAGTAAATAAATAAACAAACTGTCCAGGAAATTGCAGGCAATGCTTTGGATGAAAATTAACTCATGTGCAGAGTAATTTGAATCAAAGCTCTTCTTAATGAGATTCCTAATTGGTTAAAGGATCTTTAATTTAAGGTCTTTAATCTCATCTTTAATCTCATAATCAGCGCCTTCCCAGCTGAATCATCCAAAAACTAAGGTGGAACATATTTTGAAGAACCCAAAATCAGCACATTTTCTCATTCACTTTCCCCAATTATACTGCCGGGAAAAACAGAGAGCAGAGCAGAACAGCTCCTCTCCTCCTCTCTGTGCTAGAAGCCGGCTGTGTGTGGCCTTTAAGTACTGATGGAAATGTTGTAACTATGGATACTTCATATTAATAACCCTTGTATGACAGCTGAGTGTCTGCACTGATATGTCAGTTGCAGAGATGTGATGGTAATGAATTTTATATACTACATGTTACCATGTTTCACTGATAAAACCCCCCACGTTATATGTCAATTATCTGTACCTATTGTGCCCACACTTTCCTACGATGACACATACTGACTTGATAAAGACATGTATTATATTTATCTAGAGTGTAAAAACAAACCTAAACTGACATTAATTAGGCAGGTGTGACAAGGGGTGACTGGAGTCTAACATTGCTTTTATATTTTTAATCAAGTGACAACGGAATGAAAACTAACCCTAAATCATTTGGCCTTCAAAATGTATTAAGAGAGAACAACTTTCTCATTGAGCTCATCCTGCCAATCATCAGCTAGTGGTTATAGTGATATATTGAGTCAGTTTTTACATTAAATTCATCTGGGGGATGCTTTTGTCCAAAGCGGCTTATATATATCCTGTGCATACACACACCTGGAACACCACCAACTCAGTGATTAATGGCAGACTTGCTCCTCCACCTGAGCTGCATTTTCCACCCAGTTTGTGAAGGTTTGGTGGCAAACGTGGGTATAAAAACAAATTATTGTGCTTCACGATTTTGTCTGAATGTTGTCTGCCAATGCACAACTTAAAAATTCCTCCCTACACTTTATTCAACTGATCACTCCTGTTATTTTACTGATATAATGGTATAACTAGTAGATATGACCCTTTACTCATGTTGCATGTGGAAAATGAATTGCACCTCATGCAAGGAACAATATTTTAGTGTTGTTATGACCTTGTATCAGTTTTTTTTTCTTTTAGTTTTTCTTGTAAGGGCATGTTGGCCCTTATTGGAAGGGCTGACAGAAGATTAAGGAAGAGAAACATGGGGGATGACATGCAACAAAGATCCTTGGTTGGACTTGAACCAGGGAAGTTGCAAAAACATGGCCAGCTGGTTAAACTCCACATGGTCAGCAGTACACCCTAATGACAAACTTCATTGCCTCCTATTCATGTTTACATCACATGACTGAGGCTGTGGCAGGGATTTTAGGAATACTGAGGTCACAAGTCCAGTTACCCCTGGCAGAACCTCACCACTGTAATAAATTACTGACAGTCCACCAACAAAACTTCAGAAAAAGATTTGTATTTTGAAAAAGAAAGTTAATGTGGCTGTTAAATTATATTTTTGCAAATTTCATCCAGCCACATTATAGACTGATACCAAATGTAATTTCATGTTTGATGAATGCATTTTGTTTCTATCTGTTGTATATGATGTTGGAAATACTGCTATTATGTAAGACAAATATCAGACTTGTTCTGGCAATAAAAGTACCAATCAATCAAATGTTTTGTTTTATCCACAACCCCAAGGTATTAAGATATCCCAAGTAAAAAAAAAAAAAGATATTCATATTTAAGACACTGGGATCAGAGAACAGAGAATTTGGACTTTTTTCTTTTAAAAAATTCTCAAAGTGATTAATCGATTATCAAAAAAGTTGACAATTAATGTAATTAATAATGATTAATTGTCGCAGCTCTACAAGCAACTAATCAATTAATCGGGAAAGTAATTGACGGATTAATCAATTATTAAAATAATATTTTGTTGCAACCCTGCATTAAAAACAAAACTATAAAACTATAAACATAAATCTGTCTCCTTCCTGTGATTTCACTGTCAGAACATGCTCAGTTTGTGGTGCTGAGATCTCCGTGCCCCAGATTGGTCCGTGAACGCCTCGCTGGCTCTAGCGGTGATCATTGAGCTCCAGGGAGACTCCATGGAGAAGGAATGAGATGAAATAGGACTTCAGACGGGATCATGGCGGCGCCTCTCGGGCGGGACACCTTACCTGAACAGTGGTCTTACGGTGTGTGCACGGACGGCAGGGTCTTCTTCATCAAGTGAGTGTGATAACGAGCGCCTTATCGCTCCGTCGCTCCCGGTTTAACGAGAGTTGTCGGGGTGTCTGGTGGTGTAACAGGTGTTTTTCTGCTCTCCTCTCCCTGTGTGTGCAGCGATGAGACGCAGACTACTACCTGGCTCCATCCGCGCTCGGGTGAACCTGTAAACTCCGGACACATGATCCGCTCAGGTATGCTAGCCGCGTTGAGCTAGTCCTGTTTGACCTGAGCTCGTTTTTCTGTTTACTTTACTGTGTTTGACTTCAACTTAAGTGTACGTTTTGGGCCCAGCCCCGAGGGGAGAAAACTTTCAGGTGTCACGAACAAGTCTGTGGTTTTATTTCAGACCTACCTCGGGGGTGGGAGGAAGGTTTTACGGACGAAGGGGCCAGTTTCTTCATAAAGTAAGTACCTGTGTGTCTGTTATTGATACGATCACCTGCGCAATACTTAAAGTTACCGTGCAGCAGATTAATATGGCTCCTGCCTGCCTCTAATTCCCCGCTACTAGCAGCCAGGACTAATTACAGCAGGGACAGTGTGGATTTAAATGGGTGTGACTGCCTGGGACTAACCTGCTGACCCTTTAATGACCCCACTGCATTCATTTGCTGCTGTGTTATGACATATCAGCTGTATGTTTTATTGTCTTCTGTATATGTGTTTTTTCTTGCACTGATGGAAATTGCATGGGTGCTCTTTGAGCATGCATGCAGCAGTTAATTGCTGAATATTTTTTATGTGGTAATCACTGCCTCAGCTTGCTTTCTACTTCATGCAGTTATTTTTCCGTATCAGAACTACTTTGAGAAATGTTTTGCATTCAGCCTAAAGTCTGCATATAAACTCATTCGCTGGTTTAGTAGGTACCAGAGCCTGAGTGATACTGTTTTTTTCTGATAACATTTTAACATAACAGTTACAGAAATGTGATAACAGGGCTGCACAATTAATTTAAGTATTAGCGAAATTGCAATATCCAAATTGCAAATTGCAGAGGCGGTAATTTTTTGATAAAGGTTGAATGTGTGACAACAGCTTTATAATGAAGAACTGAAGTGCTGCAGAGTCTCCAGATATAAGAAAACCTGTTTGTCTGGTACAGACCACAACTATTGGTGCTTTCTCAATATATTAACACTTTGATTTGACCAAGTTGGTAAAAACAGTTTGGTAAGTTCAGAAAATTTATACTACATAACACTTATACTATATATCCATATAATGCTACCTGAAATCCATATCGTTATATTGATATAATATCAATATATTGCACAGCCCTAACCCCAACAAATGTCAAATCATTATGATTTTGATAGTTTTGCAAAAACAATCATTCCCACTAGTTGCTTGTCTTATTGCAGTTGACTGTTCTTAAGTCCTGCCCCTTTTCACGCTGTGCTCCTGTGACAGTTGAGCAAGTTTGGTACCTTGGTCAACTTTCTCCTTTTGCTGCTTTTTTTGTACTTAACTATGCATTGTGCTGGGCTCATCTATGTTGAAAAGAACACTAAGTTTAGAAGATGTTTAAAAAAAATTTAGCTGGGGGACCTGAAAAAGTGACATGTAGTCACATCTTAAATTAGGTAATATTAGCAAAATGCTAGCTAACCAGATAGCTAATCAATATCAGTCATTAGCTAGTTAGTTAGCTAGACTTTAACTAACATAAACTTGCTATTTAAATAGCATTTGCAGCAGCTGATATTGGTTAACTTAAGCTGTGGCCCTGTATGTCACTTTGACAGGAAAAGGAGAAATCTGATCTGATCTGAATATCACTATTTATTTATTTATTTTTTACCATATTGTACAGCATATGTTGTTACTGATAAACGGTAACAGCTACAGCCTGATATTAGCCAGTGTATAGGCCTGAATGTTTTATTTGTTAGGCTGTAATATAGCACACAGAATTTTAGGGATACTAAAGTTATAAGTCAAAGCAGCCCCACCACCAGATCAGCTAAAAAGACCTGAAAATTATGTAAAATTTTGTCTGTATGTTCAAACAGTTCTATGTGCCACAGTTACATGATGATCTAAAAGCTTTTATCTAGGATTGTTCTCTACCCTGACAAAGATTAAACAGTTGTATATCGTGTTTGTTGTGTTAGATTACAGAGTGGGACTACCTCAAAGAGCAAGAGAGCTCATTACAATGAAGTGTGGTGAAAATCAGTCCATTTGCTGTTGTTTCTTTCTTTACGTTGCTGTTGAGAAATGTTGAGCAGATTTTTTTTGGATGGCTCCTGTCCAGGCGACTGAAGAAGTCCAGTGTAATTTTATCACTTCATTAAATAACATCTAACATTCACAATGAGGGTTTAACAGGCTGTACTGCATTCTGGCCTCTTGAAGCTGTCCTGCTTAAACTCATATCTCTGCCTCTTCTGTGATGAAGTTTCCATGTATATAGTTATTTTCTTCACTGTTATAAAACTATTCAAGGTCAAAAAGCAAGGGCTTCTTGATATACTGAGAATTTGGTAATCAACTCCATTTTAGCTGCTCTGAAAATGCCTCAAAGCAGTCTCGACTTTTCATGGTCTGTCCTATTGTCTGCAATAATTAGAGGAATAATGGACAGAGGGAGGACAGAAGTGTCAAGTAATGAGCAGGAGGGAAAAGTGTGTTTGACAGACCTGAAGAAAACACTTGTTTAGCACCTGAAAAACAAGGCCGAGGACTTGGAATTTGTAGTCTTGACTTGAGACTTGTCTCTGGACTTCAGAGCCAAAACCTGAGACTTCAGAGGTCGTTTCCCGTAGAGGTGTTGAGTTTGACACACAGATAGCGTAAGGTAAGGAGAGCGCTGCCTGAAACAGGGGGCCAGTGGCTGACTTATCCACAGTCTGCGTCCGTTGAGTCAGACTAAGGTCACTGAAACGTCTCACAGCGTAGAGGAAACAGAGGGAGAAAGTGATCAGCTGGTCCTCAGTACAAATTGCCTCCAAACACAGAGTTGGCGTTCCTATTTTTCAGTGTGTGGGTTTGTTTGTGAGAGTCCTTGGTGGTTAAGTGATTTCTCCAGTTGCTGAATATTCACACAGACAG
Organism: Lutjanus erythropterus; assembly: GCF_056507025.1. NCBI lineage: Eukaryota > Metazoa > Chordata > Actinopteri > Lutjaniformes > Lutjanidae > Lutjanus > Lutjanus erythropterus. Next base: position 22,857,441 of record NC_139329.1, on the reverse strand, counting down.
CACTTGTACATTTTGACAGTTAGATTTGTCGACTCAGTTGGTAATCAGCTGTTTTGAGGTCCAGTAAACATCCTCAGCTGCATTTAGTGTTTTATGACTTAGCTGTGCTGATAGAGGCTCAAGTGTGATTGCAGATATCAGAGGGCAAAGGTCATTTATGTTGCTGTTGATAATAACTGTCTCCTTACAAACAGTTTTTAGATTTTGATTAAATGCTGCTGGAATTCGGACTTACTGCAAAACATCTTGTTGTGTTAGATGTTAATTAAAACTCATCTCAGTCAGTCCGGATGTGCTGCCATGTTTTGCAGTGATGTGTGACTCATACTCAGACTGTAATTGTGTCTGTGTTTGTGTTCTGACGCTCTCTAAAATAATCCTGAATGGAGTCATTGAAAAATATGTGAAACTGGCAATTACATTGTTTTTGAATCTGGTTTAAGATTTTTGTTTTTAAATGAAACCTCTAATTTATGCCACACGTTCTCTTGTTTAGCTGTAACACGTAACTCAGGCACATTCAGAAGTTTAATTAGCTATCAAGCTGTTAGCAGGCAGTTGTTTGTGTGTCAGACATAATTTTGTGTTTGGCTGGAAAGCTGCTGAGCATCTCTGATTTTTTCCAGAAATGTGTTGATGGTCTAAAGGCAGACTGATGACAGGTGATGAGCTTGCAATACAACCTTGTTCATATAGAGTCCATCCTGTCAATCAGCAGTGACTGATGCCTGTCTATATACTGTCGGGTTGTCATGATTGATCTTAAATGTGTGCTCAAGGGAAAATCTTTCTGTTCAGGCTCATGTTTATGTCAGTAGTTTTTGTCCATTGCAACCGTAATAGAAACAGTGGGAGCAGGGCTCAGCAATCAGGATTGCTTGCTTGCCTGTGGCAAGTAAAATGCCATGTTGGGCTAGTAAATCTGATAACTCAGTTGCAAGACTGGGCAAGTAGTAAAAAAGAACTACACTATTGAATATTTTGATAATTGATATTGTTAAAGTAATTTGTCACGTAAAATGGCAGAAAATCCTGTTTTCAAAACAATATAGATGTTTTTTTTTTGGATATGCTTTTCTTTGTTTATTTTCGTGTTAAATTTAATATCTTTGGGTTTTTGACTGACAAAACAAGACATTTAAAGACATCACATTGGACTTTGAAAAACTGAAATTGACATTTTTAACTATTTTGCAGCTCTATATTAAACATGACATTTAATTTAGTCTTTTTTATTATGTAATAACCACTAAAATATAAAACAATTTGCACAGGGGCAAGTAAAAATTGACTTTGGGCAAGCAGATTTCTGCCCCACTTGTTTGACTGGGCAAGTGGAAAAAAAACACATTAATGTTGAACCCCGAGTTGGCCCTGAGTTCAGTTCTTTAGGGCAGATAAGCTAGCCTTACATTAGATGTAGTTCAGTGCCAAAATCATTTGACATTAAGTTGGTTGTTGGTTGGTTTTTTTAATAATAATGAATAACTCAAGGCAGTTCTCCAGGAAAAATGCCAAGCATTTACTTGTTTGCGCTTCTCAAATGTGAGGATTTCCTTTTTTTTTTAGCCAATCGATTAATTGTCACAGCTCTAGTTTGAGCTGTTGGAAAGACAAAACAAGCAATTTGAAGATGTCACCTTGTGCTCAGAGCACATCTGATGGGCTTTTTTCTCCACTTTCAGACATAATTTGTACTGAAAGGTCTCGGCCTATAAAAGGTGAAGTGATGAATTGAAAAAAGTAACTGCAAAACACTCTTTTCCTTTGCCTGTGTGGGACATTTGTTTACTTTCTGTCTCCCTCTCCAAACTTTTAATTGGCTTTTGAATGGTATTTCTTCAACAGAAAAAAATGAGGTGAAGTAAAAACAACCTTGAAATCCAATATCCTATTCACGTTGGAGGGGGGCTCTTTATCTAGAGGCCGTGTTTATATAACAGCCCTCCCGGGCTCCACCACTGTCTGTTCTGGAACCTCTTCCACCCGAAAAATGTTTTTCATGTTTTTATTACGAGCAAAAAGAATAACACAGCTCCCTCTGTGTCTCTGCATGTTTTTCATTGTCTTCGGATGCTTACGGAGTTCTTGGTATGAGCTTGTTCTGAGGAAAGAACCCCAGTTTATTCCCTACCTCCTAATCAGGACTGTATCTGTTGGTGTTGTATTTTCAGTGGATTGGAGATGGTTTCTCAGATGCTTGTATCATTTTTAATGCTTTAAAGAAAAAGATCTTCCGTGGCTTAGTACCAAAACAAATCCAGCAGATCCAAGTCATGGGTCCTTTGAAAGATATATTCATTCATCTTTTATGTAAGATGAATATTTTTATTCCTCTGTGCTGGTTACATCTGCGGCTGGAGGCATTATGTTTTTGGGTAGTATGTATGTGTGGCAGTCTGTTCTGATGAATGCGATATCTCAGGAACGTCCATTTGGATTCAAGGATGAACTGATTAGAATTTGACGGTCAAAGGTCAAGGGCAGGGAGTTTGTCCACAGATCAAGTGTGTGACTAAAAAAAAGACAAAAAGATAAAAGAAAAAAAAAGTTAGACCAAATTAAATGCCCAAGTGGGTCACAAAAAGAACCCTAGACCCAGCGCTAGAGTGATCATTTTAAAAGTTCTCATGAGAGTTTTGCAAATCAAGGGTTCCCTTCTAGACAGGACCAAGAGAGAGGAGTGCAGCTCTGAAAATAGAAAATCTATTTGTGGTGGCCCGTGTTTTCATTATGAAGGTCTCCACAAATAAATGAATGTGTGGGGAACCACTGTATACATTTAATGAAATTCCTTCAAAGTTGAACAGACATGGATATAAATTGCAACTTGACTGGTTGGTGGAGGCATACAACTGGTGGTGGTGGTAATTCTAGTTTAGTGATGATGACTTGTTGACCAATTGATGGAGGATATCTTAATCTTTTTGTTTGTTGTTCAGACTGCGACTAACAACTGAACTGGAAGTTTCTTCTTATTTTTTGAAAAGGAGACTATGTTGGAACTTAATTAAAAATATGACAAAAACATAATGCTGTGCTTTTCAAATGATTTCCCACTATTACATGTTTCACCAGTTCTCATGTTGTTGCCTCTCTTCTTCTGCAAGTGGAGAAAACCAGCTGTTTATCTTGATGTGCTCAACTCCTAATATTTGCATAATGTTAAGTCAATGGAAATGCTGATTAGTTTGCATTTTTGCATGCACAATTCATGAAAATGTTGCTAAAATTTGCTCTACATTTGGATGGAAATCCGACAAATGATAGAAAACAGAGAAAAGCAGCAAATCATCACATTTGAATAGCCAGAACTGATGTATGTTTGACAATTTTTGTTTAATGGCTTACTTAAATGTCCAGACCGCAAACATCATGTCAGCATCACTCGCGTGACGACAACATTCACGCCACACTTACGTGTTTATAGAGGCTCCATCTTGTCTGCACATTTCAAAGTCCAGCAAATTAGCAACCAAACTTTCTGTGCAATTTGCAGTTTTCCTTTGATTTGTGTGAATATCGATGATCTGTTTCGCAGTGTCTATGTCCACAGTGGCTGTGGATCAGCAAAAGAGATAAAGAAAGAAAGAGAGTGGCAGTGGCTGAGCAGAGCAGACAGATGTTGATGAGCAGAGGGATTAATTATTAATTTAGCAGCAAGTTGTGTAGTGGCAGTAAATGTACAGTTTGCCCACAAAAACTGCAGAAATAGTCCAAGAAGTTTCTGTGTCCTGCTGGATAAAGTGAAAGGAGAGTCTGTGTGATTGCTGCAGTTTGAATGTGTTTTTCAGCTAAATTATCACAATCTGTTATCCTAATAAGCCATATGCGTATCATTTTGGACTCACTGCATGAAAATATTGTTGTTTATAGTCTTGACACAGACACTCAAGACAGTCATCATCTTCAGTACACCTCTGTGACTCCCACAACTGTTGATGAGCTCACTGCAGACGTAGCAGCAGCATCAGCAGCCAGATTGTTTGTCTGCCTCTGGCTGTTTCCTTGTTACCTCATCCGTCCCTGACGTTCACACTGAGTTGTTCTTTGCCTGGGCTTGCTTTAATAATCCCTTCTTATGTCCCCCTATAGACAAGCGGGATGTAAGTATGAGTTTGGTTTGTTGACGACTTCCACCTCTCCGGGCTAAACCCACCCTCACATACCTCTCTTCAGAAGTATTTCTGTGTTTGTGAGATGTCTGTTTGTCTAAGAATGTTCGAACTTTCTCACTATTTGCCTCCGTCTTGTGTTTGCTCATACCTGTGTACATGCAAGCAGACATGATGTGTCATTCTCTGTTACCTCTGAGGGGCCTCCAGATGGGTCCTCCTCCTCCTCCCTGTCCAGCAGCCGCTCCCAGCAGGGGGCTCCTGGTACAGGGAGGTGGGGAGCAGAGCCGATCAGATCTAAGGAAGGATAAACCTCCTGCAGGACCGTCTGCATGACTGACTTCACTGAAGGGGATTTAAGGCAGGCAGGAGGGAGAAAGAAAGAGACATGCATGCACGCACACGCACACGCACACGCGCGCGCGCGCGCGCACACACACACACACACACACACACACACACACACACACACACACACACACACACACACACACACACACACACACACACACACACACACAAAAAGTGAGAGAGTCAACCTGAGTGAATGTGTGAGTGATGCCTGTTGGTTGTAGCAGACAGCTGGTTCAGTACTGTTGCCCTCAGCTCCGTCCTCAGTTATTATCCTGGAGCTCCACTAATCTAGAAAGGCGTGAGAAACTCGGTCACTACCCGGCTTAACCATTGACTCTGTTTGAGAACTTTCTGTCTGGTACTAACAGTAGTTACCATTTCATTTAGATAAAATAATAATGTGTAGACAAAGGATCAGTTAGTCAATCACAAGCAAATAAACTGTCAACTACATTAATAACTGATTAATAGTTTAATGCATCTATGAAGAAAAACACTATATGGGTTTCTGACTTCTCAGATTTGAAGATTTGCTGCTTTTCTTTGTTTTATATCATTGTAGATATCTTTGGCTTTTTGGCTGTTGGTCTGACGAAATCAGAACTGTGGAGAAGGCAGGCTCCGCAAAATTGAAGTTTGATATTCTCTGACATTTTAGAGAGTAAAGGATTAAACCCAACAAAAAAAAAAAATCAACAGAATAATCGGTAATTAAAAAATAATCATGACTTCCAACCTAATTTACTTACCAGTACCAAGTTTTTGATATTATTACCTCACTAGTAGTATGAGCTGTGTCTCAGTTTTAAACCTCTACATCTCATTCATGTTCTCATTTAACAGCTTTATACATTAATGAATGAATGAACCTGTTGAGTCTAAGGCAGCTGAGTTTCAGCCACAGTATTTTAGCATATTTAGAACAGTTTTAGAAAAACTTAATTCAGGGTCTACTTTCTAGCTTTTTCCTTGATCTTTTAAATCTCACAGTCTTCCAAAGATATCTTTGAACAGAGACAGGAGTTATAATTCCCCTCAATATATAAGCACCAGTTGTCACATAACCAGAGTTCATACTTAGATCAGGTGATGACACCTGAACAAGCTCCATACTGATGAAGACTGTGAGATGTGTTTGAAAACCCCAGAAACAGCTTGTGAGTGAATCTTTATTCATTTAATTTGTTTGAAGGTCAAGAATGAACTTTTGCTCTCGATCATGCAGTGATCCCATATGGCGTCAACACCCTGTGTTAAAGATAGGAAAAAATAACATCTTTATGACCTCACTTTCCAATGAAAATGATTCATCGGTTGTGTCTTGCTGCAGATGACTACTCCAAGATAAGATCAGGAGGTAACTTGATTAATCTGTGTATTAGACTGTTACTGGTGCAGGATAAGGCCAAGGGTTTTAACTTCCGTATGGGTAGTCTGAGGATTAGTAAAATAAGAATACAGGGGGAAAATGAATGCATAAAATGGATAAATCAATAATATTGATGATCACAATATATCCTAACATTTCCGACCAAGTAAATGGTTTAAAACAGACAGCTGCTATAGAGTGCCTTGCCTTAATTAACATTTAAATACAGTATTCATACAACTTATTTTAGCTTATAGTGAATGACAGTGACACTGAATGACTAAGGGTTTTTTGCAGTTCTGCAGAGGTGATGTTTTTGGCAGGAACCCTGACATTGGTTGTGCAGTGATTTGAGCACTGCATGATTGGCAGCGTAAGCACAATGATAGTATCACGAAGCCGTGACAAAGAGGCTTATCTTAAAGCCTCTTACAATAATGTCAGGAGTATGGCCTCGCACGACTTAAACCCTTTAAGACACTGACTGTAGGTACCACCAAGACCACTGAAGGAGTTTTTGCCCTGTAATGTTTTTATAATCGACTCTGTTAAACAATAAAAAAAAAGCGTGTGTTCACATTCAGTCCCTCAAACTGTCCAGCATGAATGGAGACTAAAGAGCATTTCCACTGATTATTTTTAAAAGAAATACTGCAAAGCTCACTCTTTTCTCAGTGCAAAGAAGGGTAACCTTGAATTACTTTAGCAGAAACCTTGTAAGCGACCAATAGGAAGAATCAGAAGATAAGTGATGAGTCATAGCTGAAAATATTCCTGTGACCCTGGAAAGATGTAAGGTGTATGATGGATGTTTGCTAGGTGACGTGTTAATGGATATTTCTCAAATCTTGATTTTGCATGAGAGGTGTTTTGTCCCCAGGTGAGCACAAAGCTGAATAGACCTAAATATAGATTTTGTGATGGCCGTGCTGCATTAGAGTGAATCCACCTGAATGGTTCCTTTGAGGCTGTTAACTCATAAAAGGACAGTTTCGTGCAATGGTTTCCCAGAAAGAGCGGGTGTTTTCAATCTTGAGGAGGAATCTTTGTGAACCTGCTAATAAAACTGATGGATCATATTAAAGGCGTAAGAACATAGGGTCGGTTTGTACTCGCCGTCTGTCCGTACACTCTTTGTCCTCGCATGAAAAAGAGGCTTTGTTTTGCTGTGGAGCCATGGCTAAACCAAAGAACCAACAGTTCTCTGGCAGACGAATAAAGGCTGGAAGAGAAAGCTTTGTCAACAATAGCTTTTCTGTTGTTTTCATTAGTTGGAGGTGCTAACCGGTTTTGGTGTTTGCTTTCAGAACAGCAGGAAAGTTAAAGATTATTTCTTGTAAATGTCAGCCCAAGGACAGTGTTTATATCCAGTGTTGTCTTCACTGGCATACTTAATGATGTTCCCTCCAGATATTTGCTTCGAACACCTGTTCTTCTGCAAAAAGCTCACTTCAGCAACATATGCTAGGGCTGTATTAGCTTTTGTTTAACATGCTTTTGGCTCTTTGACTGTCATTTAGTAGACTTTAGATTATGAGAGTAAATTAGTAACTTCCAGAGGTGTCAGAGGTAAATCATTTGCTCCTGCTGTTCAGACTTCATTTCACACATTTTAAAGCTTTACATTTGGCTGCATGCTTTGGAAGTCCTTGACAGAAAATGTGCAGAAATTCGTTTTTCAAACTGATTGAATGTGACTTGATAGAATTAAAAGGTTCAAAGTGTCACCTGATGTAAAACTGAAATGTCAGATATGCTTAATGGAACACATGTCATGTTTTGGCAAATGGAGAAATCAAAGTGGTGTATTGATTCTGTTACAGCTTAGTTGTGGTTTGGCTTGATGGAAGAGTTTCACCACACTTTGGTCTGCATAAAGCCAAGACAATAAACACTGTCTGCAGGAATGCTGGCTCTTGAGTAGGGTGAATATTTGATGTTTGCTTGCCTCAGAAGGTGAGAGAAAGTCAAAGTTTTTGGAAGACAAGGGCTTTTTTTGTGGTGAATAACTTTGGATGTAAGATGAGTACATTTTCATCAAATCTAGGAACCTTCCCAAGAGATAGCATCTGCTGAGGCAGCTTCTTTGCACACTCTCTCCTGTCCATGCCCTGCTTCTAACAGTCTCTCTCTCTCTCGATGTTTCAATAGCTGATTTTGGTCAGTCGTATTCCTTCATCCTTCCTCTGCTGTTTTATGACACTTGCTGTACAATCACCTCTCAACCTTCACTCCACTTTCTCATGTATTTTTTGGTCTCTCTGAGAGGTCAGGAGTGTGTTAAACAGTTGGAGAATCCTTCCTCCAGTTATGAAAGCCATGACTAAGGGTTATAGCTCTGTTTTTCATGACACTTTCTCAAACATATTTTTATTGGCATTTTTGAGCATGTAAAACAGCCAACACAAAGAAAGAAATCATCACTGTCATCATCATTATAAGTGGAAGAAATAAGTGGACACATTAAGAACCAAAACAAAAGCAGGCAGTTGTAGAAAGTTTTCGCCATCTGGAGAGCTTGTTTAGTTTGTATAATGTAACTTGTGTAATGGCACCCCTCTACCCTTGGATGGTACTATAAGATTGTGACTTTTGACATTCACATATGCAGCTGATTTGCATAATTGGAATTGGAATTGGCATTTTTGTGCTGAATTATTGTGATATCATGAGTGAGGTGACTTATACTGTATATTTGTGCAGTCCAGCTGTACATCAACCCTACTACTTGGAATGCTTTCCCCTGATATCAGTGTTTCTCAAACTTCTTACCTCACGTACCACCTTAGAAAATATGGAACTACCCCAAGCACCACTTTACTGTTTTGCGCCATTTGTTGCCTGCAGGTTTAGTGAACACTTCACTGGCACTTCTTAAGTAGCTACTAGCTCTTGTGTTTGGTTCACTGTCGTCCACTTCATTTTCAACACGGTTGCTTGAATTATCCTCCTCCTGAGCTGCACTCCTCCTGTTTGGAGGCACAATTGCAGTGTTTTTGAGGCATTTTTTTTTTTCATTCTTTTCATCTTACCTCAGCTTACTATCTTGCCATCAGATCAGTCCCATCTTGAGAATCCACCCGTACTGTAAGAAACAACAAAGGAAATGCACAGTCCCTCCCATGGCTGTTTCTTTATTTTAACAAATAGCTAACTTAGTAAACATAACAATGTTAACGCAGTTAGCTATAAGTGATTGCTTATGGGTCAGCATTAACACTGAGAGCTGTTTACTTACAAGTCTGGAAAAAACATTGCAAGTTTAGCACCAAACTTCTCCAGAGGTGTCTATCATCTTTTTTCATTGTTGAATGTGGTTTCTTGCCTTCAGAGCAGCGCTGCGTCTTCTGGGTATTGAGACAGGACAGTCTAAGGCTAGCTTGTTAGCATGTTAACTTCAGTAGATATCAGTTATTATCTGTATATGTTATCTGTTATTAAATTATTAAATGTAGCTCCTTTGAGAATAAAAATATTGATAATAGTGCTGAAACAATTAGTTAATTACTAAAGCAGCAGAAAATGAATTGTTAGCTATGTCAAAACATGCTCGGTTTCAGCTGAAACACACTCTGGTTTCAGCGTCTCCTTTGTGAGGATTTGTTGCCTTTTGTGTTTTATGCAGCGGCCGTGGGTTTGATTCCAGCCTGTGGGCCTTTGCTTTACTCTCTCATCCCCTTTCCTGTCATATCTTCAGCTGTATTTTTAATACAGCCATAAAAGACTGGAGTAAAATCTTGATGAGATGTCATATAATCAGTGATCTTGCTCATTTTGGCTGTTGATTCATGATGAAAAAAACAGCCGTGTCTGACACTGATTGTTCAATTTCAAGGATGAAATCGTCCCCAGATATCAATATTGACACATTATCAACTTGTGTGAGAAAGAGACTAAATATTAATGTTGGGGTGCAGTGACTCTCCACAGACACCGGGTTTATTTGACCCTGCAGGGAAGCCTGCTGCTTGCCCAGGTGATTCATTTAACATCATCAGAGCTCTGAGATCTGATACACTGGACTGGCATCATACTGACCTTAATACTGACTTTCTATTAATCTGTCGCTCATGGTCTCAATTAACTGATTAGTTTTTTGCTCCATATAATGTATCAGAAATATCAGAAAATGTTGAAAAATGTTGATCACTGTTTCTCAAAGCCCAATATGACATCCTCAAATGTCTTGTTTTGTTCACAACCTCACTATATTCAGTTTACAATCATAGAGGAGTAACTAAACCAGAAGAGAGTCACATTTAAGAAGTTGTAATCAGAGAATTTTGACTTTTTATCTTAAAAAAATCACTTAAAACAATTAATAGACTATCAAAATAGTTAACAGCAGGCCACTAACACAAATTTTAGTGTCACAGCAGTCTCTAACCTTTTGTAAACTTGCATAAAAGTGGTAATTTTAAATTTGCAGAAAAAACGAGAAAATGGTATCAGACTTTATATTGGCAGATACCCTGAGTTCAGTAATGGGAAAGAAAAAAAAAAAGAAAAAGGTAGTGAGGGGTCATATTGTTGTCACCACACTATCAACTCCTCCTGGCTGGATCAGAGGGTTAGTCAACCTCAGCAGTGCTGTGTCCTCTCTGATGAATCTCTTCTGTGGTGTAATGAGGTGCCTGGTGACACAGCAGCTGTATCAGTTCAGTGGCTGCTTCCTCCAAAGTGTGTTTCAAGACAGGTTACATTGCAACAGACTCGACCAGTTGATAAAGTCCATCTAAATACTGTTAGATTTGGTCTTTGTGAGGCTAAAATGTCTCATCTCGGAAGAATTATCAGGGTCAGAAAGACCAACTGCTGTGGTCTTGGTCCAGATTTTGCCAAAATCAGTTGTTTTTTTATATCAAGATTGCAAAAATAAGAGGAAATTGTGTTGTTTTTCTGCTTCAGTTAAAGTTTGAGTGAAATTTTTAAAACTTTCTGATCTAAAAAGCTCAAAAAAAAAGAGAAAAAAAAAAGAATCACAAATCTGAAATAAAAGCTGTGAACTGCAGGTATCAAGGAGAAACATTAATTGTAGGTAAGAAGTGAGATGAGAGCAGTGAGTCAGTGTTTATGCCTGACTCACTGTATTCATACTGAAGCCCCACAGGGACTCAGCCAGCACCACCACTGGCTAATGATTTATCAGCAGCTCAATGTGTGTGTCTCTGTGTGTGTGTGTTTATACACATTCCTCTGTGATTGTTTCATAGTACTGAACAAACTCAGATAAAAGAGAAAATTCTTCACTTGAAAGGCTTCTTTTATTCTCTGTCCAATTACAGAAAGTAAACATCAGAGTTTGCATTGAAAATCATACATACATTAATTTAGTTATTATTTTTACTAGTTTCATCTAAGGTTGACCCAGAATATCCCTCTTATTATTCCACACCTAAGTAACAAATAACCTTAAAATTCAGCACAGATCGTGACGTATATTTCAGCTACTTGAAAAATACAACTACAGTTCTTATACCATTTTAACCATGTTGCTGAATTACCCATCTTCAGGTTTACTAACAAATGTCTGTGTGACAGGGTGTTGAGTTTACACGATGTACAATGGCACAACATTATGTGCGTACTGTTTATAAGTGTAAATGTAGTGTGAAATCATTGGTGCAGTAAAAGTTGAGGAATTTGTCTGAGTGATGTTGGTGCAAAGATAGACAAAACGCCAGTATGGACAAATTCACAAATATTGGTTTCATACTAAGGTTTCCGACTAATAACACTCAAACACTGTTGTCGTGAACTAAACGTGTTGGTGAGGAGCTTCAGGTGCAGCCAGTAGCTGAGTGCTGGCTAATGCGAGTAAAATACAAAATCAATCAGGACAGTCGTCATGGTAAACAGCCCAGTTATCTCCACAACAACCTATCCAGCAACCAAATTTATCACCTGAAGATGTCAGTGAAGTTGTTGATGCCTCACTTAAAGGTTTGCTGTCCATTATGGGTTAAGTTGCTGGTTTCAGGCATGCCAACATTAACTGCAGCTGCTGTGGGAAGGACTTAACTTCACTTGCACTCTTTTTTTGTAGCCTTTAGTTACACTGTATTCTGAGTTTGTCAGACGTGTTGCCCTTGCCAGCTTTTCACATTACATATATACCGCAGCAAGTACTGCCTGTGTCAAGATTTGAAAAGTTTAATCACACTTATGACCATTTTCACTTTGCTCTGACTCACTCACTCCACTCTGGTACCGAACAGGCTGCTGCTGCTCATTCTAACACTGAAATTTACACGCCAAATGAAACCCCATCTGCATTTTGGCACTTGACTTGGTGTTAATTTTGGATAGGACAATAACTATTGATCATAATAAAAGCACAAATATTATATTAGTGTTTTTTTTGTTTTGATGACAGAAAGGAAAGAGACAATTGAACCTTTTCTGGAGATGAGGGTTTGGTATGAAGTATGTTGATGGTTTTATTTTCATAAATGTGACAATGGCAAACTATGAGAATGTGTTACCAAACTGGAACAGGTACTTGCTGTGTTTCTCAGAAATTACATTGCTGAGAAACACAGCAAGGGGTTTGGGGTGGAGGCAAAAGTCTTCGAGATATTTTAAATTGTGAAGCATGTGCACAGCAGCAGTACAGATTTCTGTGGCTTGGATAACCTGCCTCATTTCAGATATTCAACAACAAAAACATGAACAATACTCGAGAGTTTAGGAAACGCACAACAATACAAAAAGAAAGAAGAGGGGAAACAAATAAAATAAATAAATAAATAAGCACATAAAGCCTCCCCTTCCCACACCCGTGTAGTGCTACCTTGGGTTGATAAAGACTACAGCTTGTGCAGTCCATCTTAGCTGTTAAGCTTCCTTTCTATAAATGAGATCATTGGTCTTCAAATGCCGTCAAATTCCTCCTCTCTGTCATTAAGGACATATCGAAATCCTCTCTAGGTGGAGGGTATCAGTCAGTACTATTATCCAGGATTTAAACGTCAGTTCTTTTCTTTTTCCAAAGCAAGAGGATAAGTTTCTTTGCACAAATGAGGCCATGGGACAGGAGATGGCCCTGGGTGTTTTGTTGTCACTAACTTCAGAGCTAAACCCCTTTATCAGCGAGCCAGACACGGGAAATTGGCTTGGGTCTTGAGGAGCTATTCACCGACAAGTAGCCTAAACTGTACACTCACTGCACTGCTGCGTTCACAGCTAAAACTTCACACACGTGCCCTCTCCTGACCACACACTCATCAACATTACGCACACAGTTTATGTACTGGATTATTCCAAAAATGAGTTTGTTACTTGTACATATTTTAGTTTTAAAAACTAAGTTAACTAAGATAAATCATCTGTATCATCTGGCACTATTTGTACTCAATGACAAGAGGCTAGGCATATGCATGCATGGATTTTCTTTTACAAAAACATATTTCTTTCCAGTACGAGTAATCAGTGAGAATACATATAGTTTGATTTGTACTTTGTATTATTGCCTAACAAATATCTTCTATCTCTCCCCTTTTCTAATGTCAACACCAAATAAGTAGGCTATTTTAAGTCCACTCTGACACGATTAATCTCTCTTGAGTAGGTGGGATAATGACTGAGCTGTTGGGTAATTTTTGTCTCATCATTGACTGCTGTGTAAATGACTTTTCCTGTAATGAACAATTGATTTCTTTGGTTAGCTGCTAGATTTCAGCGTTGAGTTAGAAGTGGTGTTAAAGTCTTGTCTGGTTTTTCAGTTTCTTTATGGTTGATGCAGGTTGCAGATGCTTCTATTTAATATTTGCAGCGTCAGTTCTGTTTGTGGAGGTGGAAACGTGCTGATATAAAAGAATTTGAGAAGAATTGCTACAAAAAGTCACCTGAGCTGGTGGGCGAAACAACTCGCTTCAACCATAGATTGTATATTAAATAGGATTTCAAGCTATTATTTATTTAATATACTGTTTGTGACTCCAGCTCGCTATTTGGATGGCTGTACTTAGTTTTCCACACGCATTTACTACATTTTTCTCCTTTAATATGCTGTAATAAGTGAAGAATTCAGTCTTTCATTTACTTTGGGTTATAAACCTAATGTTTATTTATTTTCTGTCTGTTACTTTTCATGTAAAGTAGGTCTAGACCAGGGAAATTCGAACTTGCTTTGGGTGTTGACCACACAAAGGCAATAGGCCAGGGGCCAGTTAATAAACAAACACTAATAATATTATTTATCAGATGCGATGAATAAACATTAAAATGCCCATAACTCATGTTTGAAATCAAAATTCTTCCTTTTCGAATTAACAGATTCAGAAATTTTATTTATTAAATAAATTAACAGATAAATTTGATGTTTTATTGAATTTGATAACTGCAACTGCATTTGAGTTGTAACTGCTTTGGTAACAGTTTATACAGCTGGAACCACATAAATCTTAAATAGAAATTGCACTTGATAGGGGCAGAATGAAAAACATATTTAAACTTATTAGTGTGAAATACACATTTATGAGAGTAGAATTATTTTTATTTCTGTGAAGCTTTTGCTCATCTTCAGCTAATAGTCGTCTTCCTCTGCACAGCTCACTGTCTGATCCTCCTGCACTCTGCACAGCCGGAGAGGCCGTCACACACAGATCAGCCTTCTCTCTGTTAAACAGCCTCACGTATCCCATCATACAAAAGTGGCACACCTGTCCTTCCTTCCTGGAAAAACACAGTGTGCCAGTTTATTGTCATTGTGAATTAGAAAGGAGGGAGCTTTTTTGGGGCCACATTTAGCCTGCGGCCTGCAAGTTAAGTACCTCTGGTCTAGACTGTACTCCTTTTAACATTATTTACAGAGACTCACCAATTCCCACCACAAGCAAACAAGCAAGAGGTCTGAATATTAGATGGTGCTCTGCACACACTGACATTCACATCAGTGAGTGTTTGTGGTAACCATGCACCTCTGAGTAGCTGATATTTCATCACACTTATTGCTTTATTCTTTTAATCTTCCTCAAACAGAGGTGTTATTTTTTATTCCCTCTTGTCTTCTTCTTCCTTTTATTGTCCTCACACTCTTAGGTCTTTATAGATATAACTCTTTGGGGTCATTTTAGTACATCACATGCGTGTGTGTGTATGTGTGTGTTTAATACCATCTTTGAAGTAAGTCTGAAAATGGATGTCTTGAATATTTAACCTTGCCCCGAGGCGGCAGTTTTAATTCACAGACTCTCCCTCACAGTGGATCTGAGTCCAACACAGATCTGTCAGGCCGATATGTAGTTCATCATGACGCTCGGTGGGAATATGAAGGATCAGAAGCATAGACAAAGCAGGGCAACAGACTGCACGTGGAAGTGCTGTGTGTGCAGCTATCTGTTTATTTTAATGAACAAATACTGTAGATGAACAGGAGAAGTAGTTCTATGTTAGACAAATAGCCACTCACATCTAGGAAGCTAATCAGAAAATAATTAAGAGTCCCCCAGCCTCATCCAAGCATTATTGTAAAGAAACACAAAAAATGAGTCATGTGCATGCAAACAGTTTTAAAATGTCCACAAAAAGATTAATACCACAACATTACAACAAACTATTAATGTAACATATTATTAAAACTTCTAGTTCGATCATTGACAATCCTGTGTTAAATTTTCCCTCTTCCTCTTCTCACTTGTACCAGTTTTATGTCATAATTAGCGTGAAATAGCACAAAGGTCAAGAGTTGTGTGGCTCTTTTCTCTCATTTAAAACAAAAATGAAAAAGGTTGACCACTTAAAAAAATGTTAAAGTTAAGTTTCTATGACAAATTGTACTTCAAATAAATGTCACTCCAGAACATCCATACAAAGAGATTTCTCACTCACGCATGCCATCGATTAAAATGTCAACCACATCATAAAAAAAAAATCTGATTTTCTCCTGAGTGGGAACAGCTGCAATTGGTTTAGGGAGAATGAGGAGTTATGCATGTTATTTCCTCTCATTGTACTTTATGAACAGGTATTTTACATTTCAGAGAACATTTACCACTCAACACTTCCTGCATGTGCATTCTCAGTCTAAATCTTTCATTTAAAACTGGAACAGGGTTGTGATGTTTAAGTGTTTGCAGTACTGTAAGCATATTTATTATTGTCCATGAGCATTAAGCACAGATACCCGGAAAGATGAAAGGATGAAGCCTTTTTTTTATAGGTTTGCCCACCATTTACGCACATATCTGCCCTATTGCCTATGTGGTTGCCATGGTTACACCTACCTCTACATCAGTGGCATACAATCATTTTTTCCCATGAAATCCTGATTCCCTTCAACATCATCATGTTTAGTCACTTGAGGGTGTACTTTAGCAAGTCATCACCATGATGATGATAATAACGGCTGACAGGACATTAAGTTCAACAAGAGTCCAGAAGTCAGTGATGTCAATTAGCACATGGACGTCAACACATCACTGTGCATGTGTCAAGGTGAAGGTGCAACACAGATTTTACCACCAGAGGAGGAATATGACATAAAAGGAAGTCAGTTCAGACAATTTTTGATTAAGATAGACTCTCCACTCACCATAAACACCCAGACTAGAGCTCAGCACCCTGACCCAAAACGGATGGATCCCTGGCGTGAAAGCTGTCACTAGAACCCTGGTACAGTCCGAACAAAGGGACCAGGACAGCTTGAAAAGGTGGGTCTCCGGTTCCAAGTGAGCTCTGCTCCATCTGCTGATCATGCAGTCTGTTCAGGAAGCGATCTTACATTATAAATCATGTATAAGCTATGTATAGATATGCAAATCATTTAATAACCATTGTAAAACGTGCATGTCAGTGCAGATATTTTCCCTGATTAAGAGGTCAAAAGCTGTTAAAACTGCTGTGCCTGTATCCTCCTCCTTGTCAGTTCATTAAGTCTGTTAAAAAAGTATAACAGCGATTCCAGAATCAAGACGCCTCCTTTTTATTCTCTCTCCCTGGTAGTCATTATTCATGTGGTTGATTTCCAGTCTAATAATACTGATAATGCTTAGAAACAGTTACTTTGTGACACCAAAGAAGATAGAATTACTAAAGTGCTAAGTCAACAGAGTTTGTTTTCCCCATGTTGGTCTTGATGATGCACTAATGATGCAGGGTGACACTTGCCAAAAGTGTCCAATTAACAAGTGAGCAGTAAGTGTCAGTCTGATGACTTCATGTTTACTCTTCTTGGTTCATTTGTAAATAGTTAGTGTGAACAGGAACCCGACCAGAACTAAAATGCAACCATATATCAGTTTCTCTTTTGGTTCAGAGCAAATGAACCAGTTCTCTGTCATTATCTGCATGATCTTTGAGAGTTAGCAGCCAGTAATGGATGAAATAAAGGAAACAAATAAAGGAAACACATGGGGAGCTTCTTAAAATCCCAAAGATTGGGAAAAACTGTTGCATTGTGGACATATTTTGAGCTTGTTGTGACAGTAGATAAAAACCTCACTGGCTTTGTACATGGAAGGGTTGTAAGATAAATCTATAAGCCACCAGTATATATTACTGTTCTGACATGCAGTGGTTAGGAGGACAGCACTAAAACAGTGGACTCTACAGTGGATGCGATTCTCCTCCTTCACAACTCCTCCTCGTAAAGTCCATCATACTTGTGCTGCACAAGGTCAAGTTGGTTTGGACTGTTGACAAGTTCATGTTCATCTGGCTGATACCTGGAAAAGGTGAAACTGATCTTCTAACCAATAAGGTAGATACATTTTTTTTTTAGCTTTAGAGTGCATAGATCGCTGGTAGTTGACTGCAGCCTGTGTATTGCCACTACACCTGTGGCTTACTGGTTAGCAGGAGTTAGAGGCTTGTGTTTTGCACTGGTGAGCTGCTGTGTCATAATCAGTGTTGGTCTGTTGCTGCAGTCAGATGTTTTTGGTGGGAAAGCCTTTACAAAGCAGGCAACTAACTTTGTCTTTGAAGAAGGAATAACAACAATATAGCCCTGATCTTGGTTTGGGTGATCTTTGATCAGATAATATCCTTGAGGGTTTACCTGTTAGGTGAGGAGTACATTTGTCAAACATGGAGCCTATGAAATAAATCCTTTCACTGGAAGTATTTTATGATGTGCAAGGTTTTCTTTTTTTCTAGTCAAGTCTCCTTTGTCTATTCAGTCTTAGTTCCTGTGGCCTTGAACAACTGTTGCAACCTCTCAACCTCAGAGCAGTTCTGTGAGGGAAGACACGGCCGACTGCTCCTTGCATTCTGCTTTTCCTCAGTCCTTTTATTTTTCCCTCATTTTATTTTTCCTGTGACATTTGCTTCTCAAAATAGCAGTTGTGAATACAACTCCCACTATGAGCAATGAGCAAGAGACTGGCTCACAGTTCATGAGGGAAGCATGGTAGTAAACACGTCAACATGATTCTTGCAGTCAAATACATGGCTGGATCAAAAATCCATATCAAGGAACAGTAGGGTGTAGTTAGTTCTTAAGACCAGAAAATGGGTTGTAAAGGGCAGTAAAGCATTGAAGAAATTGCATTTAGATTAAAAAGCACAATTTCATATTTAACACCGGGTAAAAAATGTAGAAAAATCCATTTTGCAAACAGGTTGTTTTTATTTTAAAAGCATATGATCCTAATATTGTCCATCAAAGGTCTGCACACGTGGTATAGCAACATTACATGTGACATGCTGTCATAGACTTTATGAATAGTGGGCAGAGCTTATCAAATATAAATAAAGATGCTGTTTATGCATTTCTCGCCTCAAATGTTTATAGAAACATGTTTTAGAGTACCATTTAGCTGTTATATTAGAAAGATTGCAACCAGGTGGGTGCCATTGTGTGTCCAGTTTCTAATGGAGCCTTCCAAAACTCAGATCAAACTGTCAAACTTGATCAAATATGGACCAAGAGTCTGTTATTACATTGCCCTTTTCTAGCTTAAAGTGTTTTCAGAAACTGTATTTCTTGTGCTGTTTAGTTGTAATACGAGAAACTTTCTTGCTGAATGGATGAGCCAAAACCACCCACCAGCTCCTCATTCTCGTCGGTACTGTGCACGCTGTGGTTGCAATAAAACAAGATGGCAACCCCCATGATGCCAGACTCGAGGCTTCAAAACGGTAGTCCACGGTAGCAGCACATGACGTGCTATTCAAACAAAAATGTCAGATATGAAAAAAATGCGTGAAATGGAGAGCCTACAAATGGAAACATACATCAAAATCTTTCCACATGTCAAGCCCACACGTCTCCACAGTATAGGACCAGACTGTCTTGCTCTTCTCTGCGTGACTGTTGTCTGTGGACCAGAAGAAAAGCTTGCGAGTGGAAAAGTGTGGGGGGCCCATCTGTGTCCAACACTGAGCAAAGGAGGACAGAGACAAAGGAGGGATTGAAGGCCACAGATGCAAACAGCGAGTGAGAGAAACAACAAGATGGTTAATACAATGTTGTGGCTCTAAAAGTCTGGCTGGTCGTGGGAGACAGTAACACTTCTGTCAGCGTAAGGAGGAGGAGGGCAAGCCTGCCCAGGGCCGGGCAACCGAAACATTAGCAGTGCAGCTCGGAGAGAGAGAAATCATGTGAGGAGCACTGGGGAGGTCGGAGACGTAGAGGACAGATGAAGAAGGGGTGACACTGGTTGGACCAGTGGCAAGCAATGGAGTGAGAGAAGAGCATGAAGAGTAAAGACAATGTTTAAACGTTTGAAAATGGCCTCAACATGTCTTCAACAATCTGCTTTGCTCCTGCCCTTTTCGGTGACTTTTTACTGAGATTCTCCTCAAGGTAACATCTGAGAGGGAGGAGAAAACAGCAGTCAGAGAAACAGCAGTGACAGAAGATGAAAATCTGTGGAAAAGGAACTAAATCAAAAGTGCCCAGCAACTACGAGTGAGGTTTCAGGGATATAAAATCTTTAATCATTCAGCAAAGAGGTCCTTTGTTGTGGAAAAATGGGCACCTGCTGCAGCCGTGACCCCAGGCGGGAGGCCGGTCATGAGCTGGTTCCCATCAAACGACATGCTGCCTGGCCAGGGACGGCCAAGGTGGTCACTAACCTTGATAATCATGAATTCTCCACATGGGATCTGACATGTGACACAAGGTAAGCCCATCATTGAATACTACATCTTAACACTACTAAGCATCGACCTCCGTGGAGGCGTAGTGTTGCTTTGATTGCATATAGTGTCTGCGATGGCAGGAGATTTCTGTTCTTTGCCTGAGGAGCATGACGTGGATTACAGCTCGTTAGTTTCTTTGTTTCCGGGAGAAACACAGTTCCCTTTGGTACAGTACATCCCCCTGACGGCACGTAATAAAACAAGTTGTGTGTGGTGTAGTTTGTGAGCTTTATGAGAAGAAACACAAGACACATAAAAGTAGACACACACTGTGAAAGTTGTGGGTGTGTCTCTTAGTGAGCATTATGTGGCTCCAAATGTGCAACAACTGAACATACGCACATCCAAAAACACGCACTGAGCGCCAGTTGTGGCTGTGTCTGACAGGTTTGACTGTAAACACATGCACACACACACACGCTGAACCCACCTGAAAGCAAACATAAGATTAATACAGCTTGACAAGAGCAGTACGACAGCTTTAGAGGCATCCTCAGCACTCACTCAGCTGGTCAGACCGTAAAGAAGGTGGATTGCCTCCTGCTGTGGGCAAGGCTGAGGAAATAGGTTTGAGGAGGACGTATTGTCCTCGAAATTGTAGACTTTTTCTTCATTAATCTTCCATTGTCTTGCAGGCACAATTGTAACTTTATTCCTAAATCCAGACAGAACCTGGCATCAGTTTGGCACAAACTCAAACAAAATATCAGCTAAACGGCATTTCCATGTTTTCAATGCTTGGATGCCCGAACAGAAGCTTTTCTTTGAAATAGAAGCTGTTGTCTCTAAAATGTAAGAAAAATGTCTGGGCCAGATGGAATCTTAAAAATTGAATATCTACATGTGCCCCCAGAAACAATTTGAATTTCAAAACACCTGTGTGAAGATTTGCGTCAAACCAAAGTACCACTACTTTACATTTAGAGAGCTGAACATGTTAAATATGTGGGTTATGCTGCGAGGCTAAATATGCGAGCCGGCTTGATGACCCATCTCGAAGGTTTATTTATTCTTAATCAAACACAGTGGCTGGAAATTAAAGCGTGGTAGATGGCTGCCGCTGTGCAGCACAGCGGCAAAGAAATGCTTTCTTTTATCCAGATATGAAAGGTGGATTCATTTAAATTCTCTGTAAGAAAAACATGGTGTGGCACAGATTCATAATTCACTTGGTTCACTACTTGAAAGCAGGTTTCAAATGACCAAATAAGAGCACCTTTCAGAGTTTAAAATGACATAAATCATTCACTCTGCATTTCTGAATACAACACGTTTCTAATGTGGCTTAATGTGCGCCTGAGAATTAAATCACTATGAATTTGATATTGCAGTGAGGTGTATGACAAAGGCTGTCTTTCTTTCCCATGTCCCATATTATGTGCTGTTATCAACAACCCAACTCTCACACAGGGGCTGGACAAAATTACACTTCCAAGGTAAAAATCAATGCAGCAAAGACTGAGAGATCTTTTTATTTTTTCAGCTGGACAGCTGGAGATTTAAAATCCTTACCAAGTTTGAAATCAGTTAGACTCACCTGTCAGTCTCTAAATACTTTGCTCAGTGAAGACTGAAGACTGTCTCCTAGCTGTCATTACTGAAAGTTGGAGGAAACTATTACAGTAAATAAAAACTTGCCTCGCAGAAGCAGTCCAAAGTCTTTAGGGCAGTGACATGCAGAATTGCTGTTCCTACCACTAAGGATAATGAGGGAGTGTCCTGTCCTGTAAAGTATGTCCTTGAAAAAAAGCAAGTGGATGTAGGTTTATTTGCGGCTGTTCTTGCTGCTGTTCAAGCAATGATTTTGGATTTAGAAATCTCCAGATGATCGTTAGGTAGCGACATCTCTGATATCTTTGTTATTGTGAGACTAGAAATTGGGTTTCGTCGCACATTTAAGGAGTAACGTGACAGATTTTCTTCAGAGGGAGCGATGCTCTACCTCTTACGATCTCATAGGGAAACAGATGTAAACTAAATGGAAACTGATGTGTGAAGCAGCTTGCAGTAAGAAAAAACAAAATCACTCAGAAAGTACTGATATCAAACAGATTTGAATTTATCTAATCCAACCTGGTGTGTCTGTGAACAGTTTGGGAGGCTTGGGCTGAACAACGGTGCTGACACAGGTCCTTGACTAGATTTCTCCTCTGATTATTGGGACGGGTCTCCAGGACCACAAGTGTGGTTAAAGTTCACATTAACCAGTGGGAGGAGACTGGCCAACCAGAGCACGCTCACTCCATGGATGAACCATCCTCCTACAACTGCAAGAGGGTTGGGTGATTAGATAGATACATGGCTGGTTGTTTTATTTTATTTTATTTTTTTGAGGCCATTGCCATTTTTACTCCATGATGGATTCTCATTCACTGGTGCAATAAACAGTCACTTGCCGCAGGATGGTGCACTGAGCCCGGAGGACAAGTGAGAGTAAAACAGCCAATAGACCCACACATTTTTCACATCTAATGTGTTGAATCAAGGATTTACTTCAACCAAACCAGAGCTGGTTATTGTTGCAATAGTGGAAAGACTGAACAAGACAGTTTTGTTGAGTTTTATTTTGTTTTTGAGTTTAAATGAAGTGTGAGTTAACATGCAATTAAAGCTTGTCTTAGTTACGTGAAAGAGAGGATTGGTTGTACTTTTTCTGTTTATTATGGAAAAAAGGTGTGACATTTTGAGGGTTCATTTTGTTTCATTTGTTGCTGCTCGCACACATCTCCCAGCTTTCATCCTGTTGTGTTTAACCATAGTTTTCTTTGTTGTTGTTTTTTGATGGGCAGTAGCAGCTGGTATGTGATAAAACTTCAATTTTGAGCCATTACTAGTTTGATTCTGGCACCAGCAACACAGATGATGTCATTTTCTCTTGGTTATGTGGCCTACTATTCTGCGGTTAGGGTTATATTTGCTTCAAATTTTTTCATTTGTGTTTTCCTCCAGCTAACACTGTGACGCATTCTAGACGTCGGCTCAGAAATGGTGTATAAAAATTTAGCGCTATAAACTGTATCAAGTGTTATTGTAGGGCTGTGTATTGGACTGTAAAGTGTTCCTGCTGTTTTATACAGCTTCCGTTGAAGTAAACACTGAAATGCAGAAAAAAAAAACCCTGGTGCAGAAGAGAACAGCGTTGCAAGAATACTCAGTTATTCCCTTAATATTATACTGTATAAATGCTCACAAACCCAATTTATATTGTAGGCGTTCAGCTGTCAGAACCTATCCACAGAATCTCAGAGAATGGAGGCGTTGAGCACTCCTTGATGGTGCACAAGGCTGAATACTTAAAAATATATTGCTCTGGATAAAATTCATGTCCAACTGCAGCTATCTGCCTGGCACTGCTCTAAAGTTCTCTGATTTAATTGTTAAAATGCATGAGAGCAGAAATATTGTAGTAAATCAGCAGCACTGAGCGTATTACAAGACAGACATTGCCAACACAACGGAGCAAGATGGTTTCATGTTTGACACTGGCAACACTTTGTTCTCCGTGCACCGGTGGTGGGAGTAGCTCTCTGGTGGCATCTAATTCTGTCAGCTTGAATGTCTGTCATGGGTGGAGGGCTGTTGCTTTTCTGTCTGGAGATGTAGTCAGTTATTTAGGAGGAGGATTTAGCTACTTAACGCTCTCTTGATGTGACACCGTTGCTGATTACCGGCAAATCAAAATGGGAAGGACTTGTCTTTTCTTCACATTTCCCCACCCTCGATGCCCTTTTGTAAAGCAATCTGACTCAGCTGCTGTAATAATATTGATTTAATCACGACAGGAATGGGAAACGGTTGTCATCAAGTCTCCCTGAAGGCTTTAACCTGGTTAGATGTCAGATTTGTTTATGCAGTCACTCCGGTGTGTGAACAAAGTCCCCACTGTCTGTCTCATGCGTGGGTGCCGATAAATTCCCGTTGAAGATCAACCTCACTGGCACAGTCCCTTAATTTCTCAAAGGGAACGTTTATTTATATAACACATAATGTATATGAAGACAATTAAGTGATACAAAACATCAATTTTAAACAGATAAGAGAACTTCACAATAAAAGGAGAATTGCAGAGAACATGTGTGGGGTGGGTAATGAAGATGTGCTCCAGACTGAGTTAAAAGTAATGGAGAACATCTATGTATTTAAAGCTGCTGTTAAAGTATTTTTATCCTCTAAAAGTGTTTGTTCCAGCTCTGTGTTTCATAAGTAATAGCTGTTTCATGATGTTCTGTGTGGCTCATGGAGGCTGAGAAGGGTCATACGCATAAACAGGATTATGTCTGAGATAATGGATGACAATGTACAGTCCAGATAATTGGTCCATTTTGTTCAGCTTTTTGTTAGGACTCTTAGCAGTAGAATTTTAAATGAGCTGAAGTTGTCTGAGAGGTTTTTTGGGGAGAATTAAAAAAAGACTGGTAGTCCAGCCTACTGGAAAAAGAAATGTGGATGGATTTTTCTAACTCTTGCTCTGTCATGAATTCTCTGATTCCTCCTTCTTGATGTGCTTTCAGGTCATAATTGTTTTTATTTATTAGTTAAAATTGCAAAACCATAGTTTTAAAGGTTTGTGTTTTTTGAACGCTGCTATCAGCAGCTGGTCCTCGCCAGAAAACCAGGTGTAAGTCATCTATACAAGCAGCTTATCATGACCCATATGTGCATTTATTGCAAGGTGGTGACCTCTAGTGGCCATACTATTTATCACAGGGTCAAAGGTCAAGTCAGGTGATGTAGTTTAGAGGCTGTTAAATAAACAGAGTTCTCACCCAGGAGACTAAGGTTCAAGTTCCATTTTAAACAAGTTCAGATGTACGTTTTTTTCATTACGGACTTGACTTCTGTCACGTGACTTTCATAATGTAGTTAAAGGTAGTGCGAGAAAGGTTGAATACAAAGTGAAAGGGATGCAGTCACACTGAGCTGTGAAGATACAACGCTAGCATTTGCATCAGCTTATTGTTAGCCTTTCCTGCTGAAGTTACTTTGGTGCTAACCTCCTTCACTGCGGTTGGGAAATAACAGACGAGACTTTCCCTGGTCTTGAGAAGCTGTAGGATTATTAACTGACACACTGTAACCTGAACTGTGCATTTTTTACCAGATTGACAAACTTATTGCTAAGTTTAAATTTCTGCTCCGATATGAGCAGCACCTGCAGTCTGCCACTTGCTCTACCTCATTTGCACGCTGCACACACTTATGCACTGCCTATTCCTTAAAGGAGCTATGATACTCTTAATACAGTATGCTTCAATAAAGTCCAATAAAATGTAGTTATTAAAGCAGTCGCAGTAAACTGCCATCCCGCAGGAATATGTTGCTTTGTTACCGTAGTAAGAAAAATGCGTACTGTCACAGCCTTAGCAGACACTACTGATTTGTTTAGTATTGGTTTTGACAAATTTGAGATTTTACCCCTCAACAGACATCAGTATGTATGATGGCAAATGTAGAAATCGAATAAGTGTATTTCGTTAGAGGTTTTTAAGAATATTCCTTATATATTTGTCACAGTAATCTGAGTTTCAGTGTTATTGCAGTAGTGACAAAGAACGGTGGACTTTTTCTGTGTTGTCTGCAACGCTCAGTTCATTCAGTCCATGTATGTAGTTCAAAATAGTCTGCCAAGCCACTGGGACACGTTCAGTCACACATTTCTGTCAGTGTTTTTGCCTGACAGGCTGTCTACTCATTGGCCAGCCTGTTTGGTATTCAGGTAGTGAATTGGCTGTTTGGTTGCCGCCAAGCACTGTGTGTTTGACTGAATCAGGTTAGCAGTAAAAAGCAGTCCATTAGTAAAAGGACAGCTTTTGTCCAGTACCCTGGGGTATTGTAACGATAAACAACTCACCGTGGCAGGAGACGGTTGAATAAAAAAAAATCTCCTGTTTTTTTTTCCCTTTTCTTTTGTGTGAGTAGTTTTTACACCTCAGAATATGAGAGATAAATGATGTTTTGAAGAGGATTTTTCATGTTAATTGTTCGGCCTGCAGCACTCATAAAGATGTAAAAGCAGTTGTTGTTAAAATAAGAAGGATGCCATATTGCAAGCTATAATGATCCATATTCTTTTTTTTTTTTAGAAAGGCTAGATTTGAAAAAAGTAGTGCCAAGAGGCCAGACATTTACCTTCTTTCTTATGTCTGACCATAAAAAAGTGATCGTCCTAATAATCAAACATAATAAACGTCCAGTAACTTAGAATTTTAGCATGTTATTTAAATAAAATCACAATGATATTCTTTCATATTTATAATCATATCATATAGTGTACTATTGTATGTATGACAATTGACTGGCATGTATTTGCTGACTGCCAGCTTTAAAGTCTACATAATACATTGAACAATGGGCTGAATTATTATTTTCATTATCGATTAAACTGAATATTGGTTCCCATTTCACATTGTTGTATCTGACAAGCAGTCCAAAACCCAAATATATTCAGTTCACAGTGTTATAAAAAAAACAGCAGCAAATCCTCACACAGTGGAGAAGCTCACACCAGCAAATATTTGTCTGTTTGTCTCAGCTGTAGCACAATGCCTGCTGCTCTATTCATCCAACTTGTTATTCAAGGATGGCACGACACAGAATGACACAAAATCTAGTTCACCCTGTTGATCATTTAACATTCGTACAGGAGTTGCACGCCCCAGCTGGAGCTTTTGGACACCAGGACGCTCTGGAGACAATGAACCACTGGTGTAGTGCACATTACTAAAGGAGAGTTTGATCCGAGGTTGTTGTTTAACTACACATCATAGTCATCAGTTTTTCTCTGTGTAAGGTATCTTTTCCCTCGGTTTTTTTTTTTGAAAGATTGCAGTCATGACATTTCCACACAGCTATTCTGGTACATAATGTTTGTGCCTAACTGCTTGTTACACATGCAAATCATAATCATAAATGCAAATTGTTTATGCAGATGTTGTATTTTGTGTCCAAATGGTCATTAGCATTTCATTGCACACAATAGCTTCAATTGTTGCAGAGTGAAATTCATTCTCATGTTGATCTAAATTAGGTAAGAAGATGGAAAAAGATAGATGTTTAGTTGAGTGGGGGAATTTATTTAAAAAAATAATTTGTGGGTGGGTTAGCTGGTTTGTTTTGTATTATGATATTCGTATTACACAAACATTTTTATGTAAAGCTGTGCCACGTTATTTTTATTTTTACCCTAAACTGACACTAATATCCAATTTCCCTGATCGAGGAGCTGGAGATGTACTCTGTTTACTATGTGTCTTAATTAAAATATCTCGTCAGTCATGGCTACTTCTTCAGCCACAGGAGGTGGTGAATTGGAAATGTAATAGAGGAATAAGAAACTCAGCAGTGAGCAAGTAATTTATGCAGAGAAACCTGGACTCTGCAACATTAGAGTCTTGGCACTTCTTGGTGTTTTGTTAGCTTTCGGTATGAATCATCATAGACTCTGTGGTATGAGTGCTATATAAATCTCTATTGTTTAATGCATTAAACTTAATTTTTTAGTTTGGTTTCCTTCATAGATTAGTGATACTTTATGATAGATAATGTATTGCAGCTTTTCTTTATAGAGCACTAGATTTTACTCATCTCGTCTTCAAATGGTGCGGCATAGAAAAACAGAAAAACAGATTTTTGTGTGAGATCATACAGTGTTGAACTTAATAAAATGTTTTCTCTTCTTGCTGGTTATTCAAACATTCAGAATCCTTACCAGCATTTCCATTTTGTGGCCCAAAAATGCATTGAAAAAAAAAAAAAAAAAGAAAGAAAAAAGAAATTTGAGAAAGCTCATTATTTCAAGTGAACTGCCTTCACAAGATTTGAGTTTTAAATCAAACTCAAACCAGATTTTTCTTGTGAATCCAATATGTCGTTATTTGGGTGATTGAAAATAAATGGTTGCAACTGAAAATATTAAATCATTAACCATAACTAATTTAATTTTTTGAACATTTTTTTGTTTCTTAAACTCAAAGATTTAAGTTTAGCTAAAGAAGAAAGCATCTCAACAAAATATTATGAGGAGGTAAAACTTTTTCAAAAAAATCTGAAGCAAGTTATTGTGTTTTTACAGTGAATATATTTAAATAATTAAATTAATATCATAGGTGCAACGACTAGAAGACCAGTGGCTTAAACTAATGACAGCTAGTCAACAAGGAAAATCTTCGCACAGGGACTCGAGGTTATGTCTGCAGGCATTTCTTCTGGTTTCAGGCTGCATACAGCCCCATCAACTTTCACCAATACAACAGCGCCTCTCTGTTGCCCGAGAGGCGAAACTCGGGGCAAAAAGTCTAAAAAGTACTCACTGCAGCTGATGTGATAACTGAAGGCAACTTGAGGTGAGCATATTAAAATGTTTCATTCACTCAGATCCTCTTTCTCGATGGAAATTACATCCTCGGTTATATAAAATAGAGAAACTTCTGAAAACTCCATTTTAAATGTTGCTAATGATGTGATTTCTCATTTAAGGGTCTTAATAGCATAAGAGAATAAAAACATTTCATTCATTACTGGCAATTTCTGTGTAATGAATGTTATGTGAGGTATTTGACTTGATTTGAATACAGCAGAAAGCAGAATAAATTTTCACTACATATTACAGGTCTGTCCCAGTCCTTGGCATTTTAATAGAGAGTACAGGTGGCTATTTATGCGCTCCTGGTCTTCTGGCAACTGTTGGAGACATTTAAAGCAATGAAGCAAGACTTTTCCACTCAGCAGTTCTGCTCTTTGAATTTACCTGTGATTAAAAGGCAACTATTGACCTTCACTGTATGACCATGTGACATTTCTAAACAATGGGGAGGTGATGACAGAAAGATGAGCATGTGAAGAATTTACCCATTTTCTCTCAAAGTTAAAGGCTTTGCTGAGCCTGAATGCCATTAAAACACTCCTACCCTTTGTCCAGGCCTAATTCTCCCTCTTATGGTAGTGTAATTTTGAATGCCTCATTACTACAGTCACCAACCAAAAACAGGCTCATTACACCACACGCTCAGTGATAGTTATTATTATACTTAACTGATTTTAGGTGCACTTTAATGAGCAGAAAGTAGAGGCTAAGACACATGCAAAGTATTTAAAGTTATAGTTCAAATTAACTAATGTGGGGTAAGTATTGTTTGTGTATTACCTGTAGTTGCTGGTCAGCACACACCCATTTTGGAAAAGCAGAGAAGAGTACAGTGTGGAAGCTAAACAGTGTACTGTACTGCTGTGGACAGATAGAGACAAAAATCTATATCATCTAAAAAATCAGTATCATTTTAAGTGTATACTATAATTAGAATATTTTCACCACTTTACTGTCAGACAGAGATGGGAAAGTGTTGTATGCTGTTTATTTGCTGTTAGATAAGCCAAATTTTGCTCTTGCCAAACCAACCAAACTCCATAGGTGAAATCAGCAGTTTTACCTTGCTGATCATGAGAGTTGCTGGTCTATTGCTGAATTGATATGTTAGTTTGTTTTGTTATTAAATGAGTTTGGAGATTTAAAAGAATAGGTTTGATTCACCAAAGTCACACAATAACACACTCCTCCTGTGTTCTGCAAAGTAAAATTACTGATTTCAAACATGGAGTTTGGTTGGTTTGGAGAGAGTGCTATTTGACTTACATAATGGTGGTTTCCTGTTGGAAAGCCTGTCTGATAGCAAGGTAAATGAAAACGTGTAGTGTACACTTAAGCTGATATAGATTTTTTTTTAGGTAGACCTTTTTTATGGTGACTAAAACACCTTTTGTTGCTGACCCTGTCCACATCACATGCCATTCTCTGCTGCTCCAAATCATTTTCTATTGGTAATAGACTGACTACTGATAAATACATGATTGAATATTCTGAACTATCCTTTTAAGACACGTCTAAATTGTCAACATATATACATTTTTCACTTAAGAGTTATTTAATGTAATGTAATACTTCTGCTCAGTTTGCATTATGTATTTTCCCTGTGCTGCTTTTTGTTTTTATCTCAGTTGTCCTGTTTTATGACTCTAGTCATGACACCCTTATGTATGTGTCTGTCTCTGATCTCCTCAGTGACATGTTTTCACACTTAAAGAAGAAACTGTAAAGTGTAACCTTGACTTTCCTTTCGTGTCACCACCGCCAGTGATGGACTGACACTGAGCTCTTCTTCTGTTCCTGGCAGTGACTGTCGGGCCATTCACTGTCAAGGCCCTTTGAAGGCTAACTGAAAGGGGTCACTTTCGGGTGGGGAGGTTGAGCTGCCTCATTCCTCAGTCACAGAGGAGCAGCAAAGGATCGGCCATTACCATTTCAGTCAGAATCCCGCTGAATCCAATTCAGAAACCAGAATAAAGGAGATGCATACGATAAAATACCTTATACTATAGTAGTTTAGAGGCAAAGATTAGCATTCATATCAATCTGAGATGCTGTTATCTCAAGCCGATCTAACGCACTGTAGGGCATAATTTCCTGATACCACTGCGGAGTCAGGAAGCATTGTGAGAGAGCTAATGAATCTTCATTTTTTGTTTACTTCTCTCCATTGGCCTACTGAGACAATATTCATTATGCAATCATTGAAGAAGCAGCGGTCGTGTTAATAATTTGGGAAGCCTGATTTGAATGCCTGCCTCCTATTAAGAATGATTTTTCATATTCCATTTATTAGCTGACACTCATAAGCAGTACACAGTTGAATAGTGTAATGGAATAAGATTAATTTCAGTTTCATTTAAGTAATATCACTAAAATTTCAGGACAGTGGTAGCACGTATAATAGAGCTGAATTACCTTGGCAGTATGACAAGAATTATGACTGGACCAGAGGTGTTAGTAAAATGATTTTTAGAAATGGGTGCAATGATAGAAGGGATGAAGGGATGTATTTTTTTTCTTCAAGATAAGATCATATTACAGGAGCGAAATGAGGGAAGCAAAATGATTTAGGCGGCAGAGTGTGATGTGAAGTGTTTGAAGAGATGAGATTGAACAGTAATGGAAGACAGAAAGTGACTCTGCTGCTCTGTCTTCAGCAGAACTGCAGGGTTATAGATACGTATCCATATCCACGAATCAAAACCAGCAAAATGCTATCTGATAGGGACGTATGACCCTGGTAGAAATCTAGGATGTTCTTGGTTCTGTTCAACCATGCAACCATTACTCCCTTGCTTTTACCTAAAGCATAAAAACAATTCAAATCATGTTTAATCAAGTTCATGTTCATACTGCAAGTAGCAAGGTCTCAGATAGAACAGATAGTTACCATTTTTATGAAAGATATTTTTTTGAAGTGGGTTTGTGTGAGGTAGTGATATTTGGCTATATATCAACAGTTTCCGGTCAGAAAAGCTGTGAAAATGTTCTAAATACAGTGTGCATTTAACTGATTCAGATTTTTTTTTAGGTTGTATAAAATATATTTTGCCACTTACCCTGCCCACAATACATTGCTTGGCTTACTACACGGGTATTTGAGCATCTTCTCCAAACTGGGTGTTATGCTAACCACCATCTACTGTACGTAATACACTGACGATGGATAAGTTCCTGATACAACCCTGCTTCAAAAAATTCAAACTATCCCTTTAGTGATCTGTAACTGAGTAGTCAAAATAGCACAGATTGTCTGTTTTCCTGCATGAAACCTTAGTGTCTCTTTGCAAAACAAGCCAAGTGAATTGGTTATTCATAGCCACTATTGTGCAGGATTGGAACGTATTTATAGGTTGACAGAAATGGTGCAAGTGCAAGTGACACTAGCATAAGGTGCATAAGTGTCTATTTATGTTCAAAAATGGTGTCTGAGTGATGGCAGGGTCTGAGAGATCCTTCTCCAACAGGATTAGTTTGCTGTGTCACCTGGAATCTGCTAAAAGTCACTATCAGCTCCTCACAAGCTTCTGACTTTTCATGCAATATTCTACTGTACTTACTTATTATTTTCTCTTATTTTCTAACATTTTCTCGAGGTCTTTCTTTTCAAATTTAACTTGACTCCAGGTTAACACACTGAGCTGCTGGGGTTTGGCCTTCAGAGAGCTGATCAGGATCCTGTGCTGCCCAGTTAGCAAACCTGTCATTTCAGACCCAAACAGCCAAGCTCTGAGTGACAGCTAGGTTTCAGGGAAAAAAGAAAAATGGTCTCGACTCATAGTTTCAAGAGTACTTAAGGAATTCGCTACATCTCTTTTCACTGTGTTACTGAAGTTTCACAACGTAATGAAAAATTCTTTAAAGTTTTTTTTTTCTCTCTCTCTGTCTGGAAAAAATCCTCTGGTCTGTCTGTGTGGCTGTAAGAACAGCTCGTCTTTGAACCTGAGCCTCTTTGTGGAGGGAGAATGAGCTTATATGCTTTGATTCACAAAAGAGGAGAGTCATGCCGCTTCTTTCCTTTGTGTATTAGATTCTCAATGCATAAAGGGATGTGTCTTCTTCAGAGTGAAGCATTGTGTTGTGTGTTGGTCTGGAAAAATATGATGCGCATTAGCCCACTATTTGTGCCAGCCGCTGATCTCATTATGATAGTCCATACGTAATA
Source organism: Lutjanus erythropterus (assembly GCF_056507025.1). Lineage (NCBI taxonomy): Eukaryota > Metazoa > Chordata > Actinopteri > Lutjaniformes > Lutjanidae > Lutjanus > Lutjanus erythropterus. The sequence continues at coordinate 22,824,991 of NC_139329.1, read as the reverse complement.
AACCATACCTTTTCACACACACATGCCTGTATTTGCAACGTCACTGATACAATTATCCTTTGTGTTCCTTTACATAACCCACAGGTTGATATGCTGCTGTTTATATTCTAATTTAAATAAATAAAGTGTGTGTGTGTGTGTGTGTGTGTGTGTGTGTGTGTGTGTGTGTGTGTGTGTGTAAAGAGCCTGTAGTCAGTTCTCCCAGTCATAAATAATGTAGTAACAAAGAAACATACATGTATCATCTAAATATTTCAGAAGATAGAGCGCAGACTTTCTGTCGCTCAAAAAGAACGATCCGGGTGACTCAACCAGGTCAGTTTCTAACAGGTAAACAGTCAGCAGCTCAGCTGTTGTCAAGTTTGTCTAAGGATACAAGGATATGAACTCATCATTCACAACAAGGCTGCAAAATTGGATCTTTGATTGACTGGAATTGAATGTAGAGACAAACAAAAATAGTGAGCAAACTTATTATTAAGGTTGAGTGCTGAGGATGAATTAAGCAGTCTCACAGCCTGAGGGAAGAAGCTGCTCTTCAGTCTGGTGGTATGGCAGCAGATACTTCTGGATCTCCTGCATGGTGGTTCTGTCTTTTAGTATCCTCTCAGCTCTGAACAGGCAACTTCTCTCCCTGATAATGACTGATGCTTGGTAAATGGGTACTAATGATGTTCTGGGCTGGTTCGGTGACTCACTGTAGAGTTTCCCTGACTTGGGTCATGCACATCCCATGCCAGTTTGTGATGTGTCTGGTCAGGATGCTCCTCTGTAGATGCTGACAAGAACTTGGCGTTTCTCTAAGAAATACAGCGGTTTCCAAGCATTTCTGAGATATGTGAACTACAGCAACACTTGTAATATGTTGAACGACTTTATTCTCAGACCAACGTGTTTTGGCTTGTGGCTTTCATCAGGGACCCTTAGTGAGGAATTCTTTTGATCGCTTTTTCTCTTCTTCATGCACCTTAAAGTAGGTGAAGTTCTGCCAGAAACCACAGTACTGCATGTACAGGATTATGTATGTGACCATGCAAGGAGTGCAGTGTTGTATTTGTTGTTGCAACATTTTAGGCAGACTCATGGGCATCTTAGAGGAAGTTTTGGTGAGTTTTTGTTACTTTAATTTCCTGCTCAGTTGACATTTGTTATTTTGAAAGAAAAAAACTCAAGTTTTGGTGTGTTTTTGTTGCTTTAATTTCCTGCTCAGTTGACATTTGTTATTTTGAATGAAAAAAGGAAATGTAGGTAATGTTATGGATGATTGGTTCTGGCCATGCTGGACTTATTCCTGAACATTTTTAATTTAAAAAACCCACCTCAAGAGGGTTTTGCTTTTCATTTCCAATAAATTACATCTGTTTGGATTGGACAAACATAACTAAATTTTACTTAGTTAATGTAATTATTTTAATTATTTAAATTTTTTTTTTTATCTGTATCTGTAAAGTTGAGTAGGAGGTATGTAATTATTTCCTTTTATATAAAATCATTCCACTATGTCAAGTAGTCTGGCCCACTCAGTGAAGATGTCTGCAATGGGTACAGGCAGCTGCTGACCCAACCCAAGGGTGAGTCTGAGTGAAACCTGGATTATACTCTTTAAAGAGCAGATAGTTTCTCTAAACCTTCAACCTCTGGTCTGATAAATGTGACATTCACGGCAGCAACTAGAATACGGCCAAAAGAAAAGTTTTCTCATTTCCTCTTTCATATTCTTTCGCCATTTGATCCGAGAATGCAAAAACACGTGCCTTGAAGTATGTGGGTCTCTGTTAGACTCCTGTTGTTCAGCACCAAAGCATGCCTTGCTAATCAGAAACAGGGACATGATCAAATCTATTCAATCCAAATCATTTGAAGAAAGTGTCTTGGCTTTCCTGGTAACTTTGGATCTGATCCAGATATAAAAGATTTCTTCTAATTGTGGTGTCATATTGTAGTTGGTGGAGATGGAGAAATCTGAGGCCCCAAGGCATGATGAAAGGAAAGGAGCTCAGAGGAAGAGTATTAATAGTAGGACTGCATCGTGTGTGTGTGTGTGTGTGTGTGTGTGTGTGTGTGTGTTTGTGTTTGAGAGACTGAAGATTGAAGAATCTGGATCAAAAGATCCTCCGGGATATTAACACGCACACACACGGATACACACAGAAGTTATTGCATCATTCAAGCTACCAAAGCTTCTCCCAAGACAGACGAGCACGTTCTTGAATTATATAAGCCAGATAATAGTTTATCTACCACAGGGGTTTTCTCAGTTACATGTACCCCTCCATCCTCACACACGAGCATACAGAGCTCCTCTTTCTACAGTCCCTCTGAGGACTCATGTACAGACTTTGTTTTGACTGATTTTTCTGATCTGATTTGTCCATTTTTCATCTAGAGACGCGCAGCTCGTACTATTAGTCGATTCTCCCCGAGTTCTGACTAGCTGTGTGATTGATCAAGGTCTCCAGAGAAAACTAATATGGAGTCAGACAGACACCAGACAGAGACTGAACACAGGCGAGCTGGAGGAAATGAGGAAGCTAGAAATTGTGAATGTGTCTGATTTAAGTATGAGAGGGACTGTCCCATATGGAAAAAGATAGATACATTTTCCTAAATGTTTATATTTGAAATGTTAATGTAAATCTGAAGCTTGTAATGTACTGTATGTGTCAAACCAGATACAAGATCCTTAGTAGATTTGTGTATTATGAAGGTATCAGGGTCAAGGTATCAAGGTACTGTATCAAAATTCCAGTATTGTGACAATACTATATAGTAATATATATAGCAGTCAATCCACATACAAAATCCCAGGTAGATATGTGAAATATTAAACGTCCAAGTTGAGAAACCATTAGTCTGCAAACCTGAAAGTTTTGTATAAAAAAAACAAGACAACAAAAATGTATGGCGTATACAAATACCAAAACAAAACCACATATAATGGTATATATTTCTATATAAAAAGCATATGTCTCTATCACTGAAACATCTTTAAATAGATGCAGTGGCACAGGTTTGATTCCATCCTGAGCCCTGAGCTTCATGTAATTTCCTGTCTCTCCCCCGCCTTCTTATAATTACAATGCATGAGAAAAATGCAGAAGTGACTACTTTCAGGAGTAAATCATATTATAAGACTTACAGGATAAGGCAATATATATAAACTGTAATATTTCAAATTGGTGGTAATATCGTGGCGGGAGAAGAGTTAATAATTATTTCACTGTTTACAAACAATATTAAGTATTAGTTAATGATTACAAAATGATTTGTCAACCTTTAAGAAATCATGACATAGAGAAATGGACCAGATATTTATAACACATTGTTCATGGTTAATAATTAGTTTGTAGACCATCTATAGACATTAAGTGCAACTGATGATTATAATACCTGATATACTTGTGTAACTTGCTTATGTTAGGTGCATGAACATTCTTATTTGAACTCAAAGCATATTTTCCTAAACCTACCCCAGAATCTTTTGATTCTTATACCTTTGCTATAACGTCTAACTTAAGTTTACTATTAAATAACCACATATTAATGATGGTTATTATAGTGTCACCAGAAATTCTTGGAAGTTTTATAAGAACAAAATTAAACTTGTACTTGACAACTTTTTAAAATTGTATTGGGAATGGTTGTATTACGCTTGCAGAGCCTAAGGAAAATTTCACATTCTTCAGAAGAAGAGGGTAGTGTGCTGTCTACAGTTTTGTATTTTAATTTGTCACCTCCTGTGGGTAGAAAAGTTCTTTTGTGATTTCAGTTTTCTCAATGCACAGCACCATCTTTGAGCTGAAAATGTCAGGTCCTGGAGGTTTTACTTCCAAAACAGAGAACAGACAGCAGAGTTAGATTTTAAAGCCAGAAATGACTAAATCAATAGTATTGATCAGCAACTAGGTTTGTTGTGTTTGTGCTCTTGGGCAGTCGTTTGCACTCGGAGAAGGATGGAAAGGGTGCAGGTGAGGGTTGTTTTGAAAGATTTTCAGAAATATGGGCTCAGATGTGACCTTGACAGGAGGAGGAGGTGTGTTAGGAGGTTGTGTGTGCCAGTGTGTTTATGCACATTTAAAGGCGAGTGGCTATGGAGGGGTGTAAGCTGTAAAAGCCTGATAAGCCGAACCACAGGCCCAATCACACTCCTGCCATCTCACCCACTGACATAATGATTCAACACAGCTGTCAGCTGTCTGCAAGACGACAACCGCTGTATGTGTGCTGTCTGTGCGTGTGCTGTATATCTATATATATTTCTGTATTTACGCAGTGGCCGTGTGTGTGTCTCCCATCTGTTTGCACATGGATATATGCATGCATATGTATATAAATATCTTTTAATTTGTTCCTTACAGCTGTGCATCAGTGAGGCTGTGCAGAAGATGGTCCACCTCTCGTGTGTGTATGTGTTTGTGGGGGGTGGCTAGGCGAGTAAAGGTGAAGCCGGTCCACCTGCTTCTTCAAACAAGGAGAGTAAAGACAGAGACAGAGGAGGATGGATGAAACGAAGGAGCAGGGTCCCCTGTGTTTCCCAGCCCTGGTTAGATTGTACTGGAATTAAATTTCACAACAAAAACAAACAGCGGGAGACGGACAGGCCCACCTCCTTCCCTCCCACCGCCACTGTTCTTTTCATCCCTCAACACCTCCCCATCCTCCCTCCCTCTCTGTCTCTACCCCTCCCTGCTTCTCAGCCACTGTTCGCTCTCTCTTTTCCTACCTTTTTTCACCCTTCTTTCTGCGCTCTCACCACAGCATAGAGGCTGTGATGTAACCGGCCAATTACACCACAGATGATGATGATGTTGTTCCTTCAGGCTGTGTGAATAAATTTAAGTCTGGATGATGTCAGAGGTCACCAGACAGAGATGTGTGTGTCTCCTCACCTCACAAAATCTTTTTTGGCAAAATGTGTCTGGTTTAGACCAGCCTTTAACCCAACCAGTTACATTAGTATCACAAATTGAATGTTTGTTTTAAAGTTAAATGTCCATAAATATAATACAAACATAATGAAAAAGCAAGATTCAGCAGAACTGGTTATGAATTTTATAAGAAGCAATTAGGGCTGCAACCCACAATTATTTTAAAAATCTGCTGATACCTTTCTAAGTGAATAGATTAATCTAAAGAAGTCAGAAATTAGTTAGAAATTATTTTTAAAATTATGATTTGACATTAAATTATGATTTCTAGTAACCCGGGATGACATTTTGAAATTGTTTCATCTGACCAACATAATCCATATGTTCTTTATTTTATCATATATGATAGAGAAAAGCGTCTCTGAAGAGTTACAATGACGTTTGATGTTTTTGCTTGGAAAAATAAGTGAAACGATTTGTTATCAACATATCTTCGCAGTGTCTCACTGCCACCATGAGCCCAACAACTGGTGGCAGACCCCGCTGGTGCAGATATTTAGCAGCAAACGCCGGTCTCTTAACATAAAGCTCGCTATGCTTTGTTTGCTATGTGTATAAATTCCCAAACAGCCAAGAAAGGAAATATTCTTATTTGAGAAGTTAACGGTTAACCATTAATCGGTTAACCACCGAGAATGTTTTTACGTGTGTTTTACGTGTAAATCCTTAATTCAACCAGTTAGATGTGAAAATATTTTGGCTCTTCAGCAGTTTATTGGGTGTGCTCAAAAAGAAAGCTCCAAATGCAACAGGACCTCGCCATTTAATCTGTTTTTTTATTGGATTAAAAGAATTGAATTCTGCCTGGAGTGGACACTTATCAGAACTGCATGATGGTTTTTGATAAAAGTTTGTTCAGTGGATGATGAATGCCATGGCCAAACATGACCCAGACTCCCTGGCTGTGTTGGTGTTTTTCCATGACTGATTGGAAACTGTTTCTTGCGAATGTGAATGCGACAGGCTTGTGAAATGAGCCCTTTCTCTCATTAGTCTGAGGGATTTTCACTTCACACGGGACAGTGATGCAAGATGATAGTAAGAGTGTCATAACAGAGTGTAAGATGTCATAAATGAAGGAGTGTATCTGCTCTAAAGGGAAACGCTCAGCCAGTAAACATCCAGTTTTCCATGTATTATCTGATTAGAGTTCATCTTACACCTCTGCACCGATTACCAACTTTCATCATCAACTTATCAGGGTCATGAAGTGAAAATCCCTTCAGTGAATACAAAAAGGAAAACAACTTCATGAGCTAATCCAGTGGCTACATGGTTTTAGCTTTTCAGGCCACTGCCTCCTTGTGCGAACTCTCCCTTTTATATCAGATTACATGTCTGGACTTTGACCCCGCAGTGAGTGAAGTTGTCATATTGCCAGCTTCGCGGTTGTGTCACCAGCCTTTCCCCAGGTGCAGCAGAGTCGTCCTTGCAGCAGGGTCACAGCAGCGCTCTGCTTAGTGGGGCACTGGAGTAGTCCACCTCTCCGGGGAGACAGCACATCTCTGTTTAGCTACACAGAGGTGACCTCTCACCTGCAGGCTCCATGTGCTGATTGGGAGGTTTGGACTCAGACTGTGTGCTGCTGTGAATAACCTGCTGTTCACAATAAAACAGACTGTCTGTGTCTGCTGTTAGCTCTCTAACTATATTTATCTGCCTGGCTCCTCATTCCATTAGTGCTTTCTATACCTTGTATTCTCTCAGTCTTTATATTTTTCAGGATTCGTCCTTGGGCTGTGTTTACGTGCACTTAATAATCTGACTGTTGCAAATACTGAGATAAACAGTGCACATGAACTATTCACTTTTAGGGCCAAACATTATAAATATCATGATATTATTTTATTTTATCTCTAGCCTTTAAAATTCTTTTGTGCTGTTGAATCAATATGGATGTTAGTGTAATGATTCACTTTTGGGGGTAGATATAATTAGTGCATAATGATATTTATATGTTGACAAATGTTAACAGTATGATATTATGATATCAGTATACTTGCTTTTTTCTGTTTTTTGACTGTTGGTGGATTTGAGGTCACTTGGATGTTTTTTTTAAAGAATTATATTATGTTATTTTTTTGTCTTCTGAAAGCTAATGATGTGTTGTGGAGTTTCAGGTGATCATCTGGTGATCAGTCTCTGATTGGGTGATTCGATCATTGAGGCAGCTCCTGTGTTTTGTGTATACGTATGTATACCGCCCACATACCTGATGAAGATCGGATAGATTGAAATGTTGTTATTTAATACAGCATGTCAGCAGTAAGTGAGACAGCGTGCAGGAGTTCTTTTCACTGACATTTTTTTTTTTTTACACAAAATAGTAAATGGGTTTATTAAGAAAATAATTGGCAGATTAATCAGCAATGGAAATAGTCATTAGTGAAACCCTGTTTATGAACTAAATCAAGCAAAACTATTGACAAATACAAAACAGACATTTCATGGAATTGTAAACTTGAACAAAGACTTGTAAAAGGATAACATGATCATATTATCACATGATTTAACTGAATGACATCCAGCCCTGTTTACTTTTACTTTTTAAAGATGCATGTGTATATGTCACATGTAAGACTGGGTATAGAACCACTGTACTTTTTTGGCACCGACTAAAATACTGTATGTCTATAGTATAGAAAAGTTAAGACTTTAAAGTAGAGCTGCAACTAATGATCATTTTAATAATTGGTTGATTATTTTCTTGATTAATACTTTTTGTTTTAAAATGTCAGAAAATGGTGAGAATGTCACTCAGTGATTCCCACAGCCTAAGATGATGTCCTCAAATGTCTTGTTTTACTTACAACTCAAACATCTTCACTTTACCATCACAGAGGAGTAAAGAAACCTAAATTCAAACCGACAGATTATCAAAATAGTTGTTAATAATCAATAAATAGTTGTACTTTCGAGCACAAAGCTGTGTGTAGGCTTGGTTAGATTTATGTTTCACTTATTATTTGATTTAATATATCCTCATTTGAAAGGCCTTGTACGGCGTTAAGATAACGTTTAAAGGTGTAGTATTCAATTGTGGAGAAAGCTAATTGTCGACTCTAATTCCTAATTCCAATTTTCTTCTAGGCCCTTTGAACTACTTTATGCTTTAAGCTTATTAGGAACTTTTGCCCCTGATGCCAAAAACATACTGCCTACCCGAGCTTGAACATTGGAGAACTTTGGCTTATTCTGTGAAATGTAAAATTTTAGTTTCTGTGGAAAAGCGTGTTTGAATATCTAAAAGTAAGTTCTTGGAAAAAAAGATAACAGTACAGAAACTTTTGTATTAAATCAGCGATAATATCAAAAAACGGTCGCCAACCACAGTGACATGAGCTTATTAAGTTTATCATCTGAGCTAAGTCTTACTGATATGACACGCTCTACTTACACCTGTACGAAGTGTTCACATCGTACCTGAGTAAATGCAGTTAACATGTATACATGTTCTTTCCAGCCTCTGCTTATTAAACCAAAGTACTTGACATATTTTACTGTGATTGCAAAACCGCACTTGACGACAGTCTTATTGCCCTGGCAAAGGTAAAGTACATGTGTTCACATGGGCTCTGCCAGGTTCACATTCAGGTCTTAAATTACACTGTTATCACATTTTTTGTGTATGTAAACATCGTTACGGTCTCTCCCTCTCTCCCTCTTGTCCTCCTTTTCTCTCTCTGTCACACACACACACACACACACACACACACACACACACACACACACACACACACACACACACACACACACACACACACACACACACACTTTGTCCCTCTCTCTTCCTCTCAGCGGTGTGTATCCTGCCAGATGAGCATGAGGCGGGAAAAGGAATGTAGCTCCGCTCTGTTTACCTCTTCCTTATTTTCTCTCTCTCTCTGTCACCTCCCTCCTCTCTCCCTCTCTTCCTCTCCCTCTCTCTCTCCGTGAGTATGCTCAGTCATTCAGCTCCGTGCACTGCTGTTGTTTCGTGAGGCTGGAGAGCCGGTGGGAAGCCTCTGATTGGGGAAATAAGCGCTTGTGCCGGAGCCAGCTACCTCAGAGACAAACTACATCCAGCGGAGGGACGCGGGGGCTGTGGATTTTAACCCGCTCATGTGAAGAAGAGACGGATTGGTTGCGCCTGTGAACTTTGGAGAGAATGTGCCGCACGTGTAGAAGACATAAACAGCTCCTGTTTGGCATCAGGGATTGCTGGAGAAACTGAGGTCTCTGAAATCTGCTGCTTATCTTGAACACTGATGTATATCTGCGCCTGAGAGGTCGAAAACCGTGGAAGCCAAATCATTGAGATGTAAGGTGGAGACACATATTCTGCATGATTAAACAGGTAAAAGACACAGCTCAGCAAGGTTAACCTCAAAGACATCTGTTATACCTGATTACACCTGAGACGCGAGGGAAAATGACTGGCTGGAGGCAGGATTAAAGGAGTATCCTGTGATGTCAGCCCTCACCTGGGGCAGTTGTCTGAGACTCTGCTGAGTATTTGTGGCATTGTCGAGGGAGGGAGGCGGGAGCAGACTTCATTTCCAGGTGTGTAAACCACACCAGACCTGACTCACCTGACATCATCCCCCTTCTCTGTTCGGACTCAGCCCCCGTGACTCATTTTCTCACCTCATCTTCTCAGTAGTCCCTGCTCTCAAAACCCACCACCTCCTCTTGCTTTCTCCCCATGGAGCCACTCAAGAGATGAGAGAGGAGAGACGCTGATTAATGTGACTCCCAGCAGCCTGTGTCTGATTCCACAGCACTAGAAATAGAAAGCAGAAAGAAACAGCGGCCACACTTGTGAACTGTCATCACGTGGAGCAAGACGAGCACCATGTGGAATCAGTCTGGATACTGCAATCACATACCCCACGCTGGATATCCCTTCTACCATGCTCCCTGCAGGTACGCTATCCTAACCCCAGCATGTACGCAAACTGTTCCTGCTTTCCGTTCAGTTGCAGTTACATGTTGAAGTCGTTTCTTGCTTTGAGGTCTTGTGTCTCATTAAGTTTTCACTGGGGAAAAATTCTCTTTATTTACCATTTTTGCCGATGAAAGTGATTCTGATCACTTTAATCTTGGGATGTCCCTCAAAGGTCAATGCTTGGCCCGCTGCACTGAAAATTTTTATTGCCATTATGGACAGTTGTTGATTCAATCTGATGCAATGCCTCCTTGTTCGTTGTAAAGTAAACCAAGATAGTAATGGTTTTAGCTTCTTCCAAAGCAGAGGTTGTGGCCGAACTAGTTTGTCAGGAATGTTTGTTTAGTGCCCAGCTTTGACAGAACCATGAAAACTGGTTTTGCCTGTGCAGAATAATAGAAGTTAGCGAATAGGCAGGTTTGTTGGTTAGTGTAACAATAGAGACTGAGAGTAGAACTGTTTTCAAGCACTGAGTTGTTATCATGTTACCTACAGGAAGGATGAGGGGGTTATTATCCTTAGTGCATCCTTTTTCTCTCTTAAAAACACTTGATTTAAACAGATTACATAACATTTCTGGTCATCCTCTATCATCACCCTGGTCTCCCTGTTGCTGTAACAGTAATGACATCATTACATTTATCACAAGGTTTCAGATGTGACCCACTCTCAAATGAACACCATCAATCCTCATTCCCTGAGGGGAGAACAGACCCCTGCCTACGCCTCTTTTTCTGTCGGATACTGTAATAGTCTCTAACCTCTAAAGGCAGCTGGAGCTCAACCACCAGAATACTGATTCACCATTTCCAGTTATTTATGAAATCCCTGTGTGCTTGAGCGTAATGAGGACATATTTTAAAAATGAATAGCGTGATAAATGATAAACATGCTAAGTAGTGTGTATGTGGGCGCATGTATATTTTTCATCTTTATCTATCCATGTTGTGCACATAGTTCATGTGAATTAGCTGGTGCTGGTGCAGCAGCAGGAGTGGTAGGGGTGGTCTGCACCGGAGGCGAGAGGGATTTAGCTGATGAGTGAGTCATACCTCAGACCATTGGGCAGGTCAATGACCTGTCAGATCAGCCTGCTCATGGCAGAGAGAGAGAGGGGGAGAGAGAGAGAGAGAGGGAGAGAGAGAGTACACAGGAATCCAGGAAATAGCCATGAGCTCCAAAACAAACTAACCATCGCTATTCACTCCCACTCCACTCTCTTATGTTGAAGTACTCTGACTCACACCATGAATGTTCCACCTGTAGCCCCATCATTTCATGCATTCAAGCCAAATTTGACATTTTGCTGCATAATTACAATGTTCGGCATGTTTAAGTTGTAGTAGAAAGGAACTGGATAGCTGCAGGTGATGAACTATTTCCTGACTTCTTCATCATCTTATTTTAGTGCATTTTTTTTTTAACAAACCAGTGTCCTCCTTGTTACTTCAATGTCATTTGTGCCCCGTTTCTCATCTTCTCATCTTGATTTTTAATCCTCTTTTTGGATTTACAGTCCTCTGAGGGATTTTCTGTACACCTGCCCATGCCTCCATATTTGAAGATTGACCGCTGAGTAAAATATTAAAGTACATTTCAATGACAAAAGAGGGAAAGTGCTACTTAGTTTACAGTTAAAGGGACAGTTGGAATTATTTAATGTGGAGTTTTATGATGCCCTCTGTTTAGAGAAGCAGAGAGGGCCACCAGCATTGAAACTGAATTTTGTAATTCTGCCTTGCAGAACACAGATCTGTTAGCTTGTTTGTGTTGGTTTATGACTTAAGTGTATTTAGATGGAATTAACAGGCTCTTGTGTTTCCCTCTCATCAGTAAAACAATATACACATTTTAAATGCTTTATAAAAATGGGTCCCGCAGATATAAATCTTAAATTAAAATTTCCTCCATAGTCTTTTGTTTATTTGGGGACCCAAATAAAATCTCCTACCTGTAGGTCCCAAACCAGTCTTCGGGAATGACTGCTTCAAAGGATAGTCTGGATTCACCAAAGTCACACAATACAACAGATGGAGGCAGCGGTAGACCAGCAACTGACATGATTTTATTGATTGACTTACTGATGTCATGTATGGACTTTGGTTGGTTTGGAGAGAGCGATTTTGGCTCAGTGGTGGTTAAGAACAGGCTGTCTGACAGCATGGTAAAGCGGGGGAAATATTCTTAATATAACGTACAGTTAAACTGATATGGACCATTTTGAAGTGGCTGTAATACCTTTTGTTGTTGACCCTGTCCACTGCAGTTCATTGCTCAGCTTGTGTGCTGGTGCCGCTCTCTGCTTCTCCAAAGTGGGGCCATGTCCACTGCAAGTAATACACTGACGATGAATAAATGCCTCATACAACCCCACATTAAATAATCTGAACTATCCCTTTAAGATGTTACGGGAACATTAGAAGATATGAGAAAGCAGATAGCACCAAAATTAGATCTTAGTTTTATGGAGTAAGACACAATAAGGCTTCAATATTGAATTTGTCACTCCAATGAAATTACAAAGTTTTCTAAAGCATTTTATTTGTGAGCCTTTCTTTGAACTGTCAAACACTGCTCATGTGATTCTGATTTCTTTATAATAAAGGCAAAAATAATACATTGCATTAGAGCGAGGGAAGCATTTGTTGTGTAATGTAGCTTAGTGTATGAACTCAGTAAAAGCCCAGTGATCCCAGAGGCCACTCCAGTTAATCATCACCTCACCTGTCAACAGACCCGTCTTTGACTCCGCCAGACTCCACCCCCACACCCTTAATCCAGTGTGTTTACATTCAAATGACGAGGTGTTCATTCGCTGTTTGAGGAAGTCCTTCTTTACCAGACTCTGTTGTTTGGTCTGCTAATCCATCATAAGCCAGCAGCGTCAGTCAACCACAGAGCATGAGGTGAGCGTGAAAGCTTAATGAGGACCTGCATGTGTTTGCCTCACAGTATTGATTGCATTTGTGTGTGTGTGTGCGTGTGTGTGTGTGTGTGTGTGTGTATGGTTGTATGTGGGTTATTGTATGAGAGGCTGGTAATTGAGTATTCATGTGTTGTGTTTTCTGAGTGGTTGCATCCACTGTTTGACCTTTTGATGAAAGGTGTCAATAGGTTGAACAAATTTGATTTATGTGCAAGAAATTCTACACTGGGGTCTTATTTTGGAAATAAATAAGTTAGTGTATATTTGTGGGGCATCATATTTTGCATTTTTACAGAGTATTAATTAGTTAGAACTACAGCTGCATCTAATGATTATTTTCTTTATCTTTCAATCATTTTTCAATTTGTAGATTAGTTGTTCCGTAAAATTTTGAAAAATGTCGATCAGTGTTTCCTAAAGCACAAGGTAACGTCCTCAAATGTCTTGTTTTTGTCAAAAAACTAACTCATGTGCTGCATGGCTCTGATGGCTGATCTGACAGGTGCCCTTCGGTTGGATAGTTGGGTACTTAAAAGTACAAAATGACACAATCCAGTTTTGCTTAGTAATTAGTAATGCAGACAACCATTGGAAAAATTGCAAGGCATGTATATATATATATATATATATAGCATAGCATAGGCAATTAAAAAGACTAGGGATATTCATTATTACTCATTTATCAATGAATTACACTTAAGACATTAACCGATTAAAACATCATTAACTGATGGTGTATTTTTTGTATGTATTATTTCTCCAAAGTCACAGGCTCTCTCACAGTTTGCTTTGGTCTGCCTTGTTTGTCTAAAAATTTCAGTAATTGTGCTGCATTTTACATTATTATTATGCCGGAGTCAATTATTACATGAGGTCACCGAGAGCGAGAGCTTTATTGTTGTATTATTCTGCTTGTTGAAACACTTTCTGCTTCATGAATGACAGTTTCACATAATAAATGTGCAATTATAGTTGTTTGAATTAACTTAAAATGAGAAAAAGATGTGGATTTTGTATCTTAATTATTAATGATTAATTGATTATTAACATTTTCACCAATTGGTTAAGGAAAATGGTCAGAATTTGCAACCCTAAAAAAGATCAACACTTATTGACTCTAAAACTTTATCAGGAAATATTCAGATTTGAGATGCTGAAATCAGAATGTGGACAACAATTAATTGATTACCAAAATAGTTGGCGATTAATTTAATAGTTGACAATTAATTGCTGTCCTCCTCCTTCTCTGGCCAGCTAACTTTAAAAAAGTCTTGAGTCCCTTCAAGGTTTCTGCCATTGAAAAGGAAGTTTTAGATCTGCTCTATATGAAAAGTGCCCTGACATAGTGTACTTAGTGCTGTACAAATGTAAATGTAATTGATTACTTGAAACTGAAACTAATCGCTTAACCAACTAATCGTTGCAGCTCTACCAGAAAAAGTGACGGGGAGTGTCATATGTCAGAGGTCATGACACAGATATCCTGTGCCAAGTTACCCAGACACCACAGAGGTGTTAAACTGTGTGTGTTAAACCTGCATGTAAGGATTTTACACTAACTTTGCACTGTAGAAACTGTACAGTGTGTATGTGTGTGCGCGTGTGGCTCTGCAGAGCTGTCAGCCTCACAACAGCTCAGGGATGTAAATGGATTTGGACTGGTGGCTCAGCAGGGGGTGAGCGGAGCAGATTGTCTGAAAGCCTTTGCCTCATCCCTACACACACACACACACACACACACACACACACACGTACATGCACACACACACACACACACACACACACACACACACACACACACACACACACACACACACACACACTCTTACACAGACACAGACAAAGTGCCTTGTCACGCCTGCTCCTACACCTGTACAGACACACTCACAATCATTTTGTAATGCAACTTCTAACAACTCATAATTAACTCTGGTTTAACTTTAGAGCCAACTTGACCCCTCTCAAATATTTAGACAGTAAAGTGTGTGGGATCACTTGCTAATCGCTAAACGTGGTCTGAATAATGTGTGTGACAAAATGAAAATCAGCTAGAAGGAAATATATTATGGTGGTGCTGTCCCTGTCATCTGGAGTTTAGGTCTTGAAACAAAATTTGTGCAAAAGGATTACTTGCTGGTGAGGGATTGGACATGAGCATTTAGTATTAAAGTCCATCTGAAGACAGAGCAGAAATTACTGTGAGCAGAGAGTGATAGGTAATAACTGTAAAGGAAAGCACACTGTAATGGTATAAGAGGTTGTAAGTAGAAAAGAGAGTACTGTATATATCCAGAGGTGAAAAACTTAATTGACACTTTGGAAGAAAATGCCCCTGACAGTTGGTAAAATATCTTGTGAAATTAGAACTGATGTTCCTGATAACTTTTCTCTCTCTCTTTCTCACATTTCATCCTCTTCACATTTGTCCCCGGCGAGCAAATGTTAGATGAATGCAATTGCTCTTTATTACAACCCACTGTACTGTACAGTAGGTGATTCATGGCAGCATTTGACTGAGATATTCTTGCCCAATGTGTTCTGGAGAAGAAAAATTGCATAGTTTTTAATAGCAAAACAACTGAAAACATAGCCTGAAGCTGTAGAAATGTTGGCACCATGCAGACAGGCATTAGAGATTGTGCCAGATTCACATTTCCAACCAATAGAAACTAAAAATAAGACAATTGAGGGTTGGAGCTTAGATTATTTTGGGACAAAGAAAGAGGAAATGACACTGCATCCAGTTTCAAATACCAGGAAATGAAATAAAACAAAAAATGAACCAAAAAATCAGATTAAAAAGTTAATTTTCTATCCTGTTACATAGTCAAATGCCTCTTATATTTTTCTCAACATTAAAGGAGCAATAATTAGCACAACAGTCCAAAAAGTGAGTTGGAGCCATAAAACGTTGGGTGGAAATCTTATTTAATATACAGTCCCCGGTCTCTCCTCCTCCCATGAAACCTCTGCAGGCTGCAGGAGCTCTGCAAGAGCACAGGACACTGTTATTTGACAATAACAAGCAACATCTAGTCTTCAGCTATAAGCTGATCAGCTGATCAGCTGTTTACAGCTGTCAGTTTTCCGTCAATGTAACATTAAAACAAAAACTTTGGACATACACAATCTGGACTTTGAGATAAGTGACTGATGATTTATCCTGGCCATGATTAATGATTATGATTGATTACAGTGAATATATTACCGATTTCTCCTTTACAAGAGAATTGCACTAAAAATGTTCAAAGAAATGGCACCATACAGTAAAAGCATCTGACCAAGCATCTTATCGTGGGAGTCTCCAGGAGAATCTGTCATTCAGTCTCTACATCTGCCCTCTTCTCCTCCTGAGTGTTGACACACTGCTGTGGCTGGATGCTTGATGCGACTGACACTTTGACAAAATGAATTCCCTACAAGTCACTCTCAGGGAGGGCACCCTTATGTCACAAAGTGCTGGGCTGTCACGGCAGCAGGCTTAGATGGGACTGCAGTAAAGAGAGAGAGCTGACATGACTGTGGTTTCTTTGACACTGTGGTTTGTCTGTGACAGTGGTGATGTGCTAAAAGGATGCTGGGTTAACTGTTGGTGTCAGTCAGTTTTCACTACAAAGTCACAAAGAGAGAAGTGGAGAGCGGTAATTCTGGTTTTCTGGTTGTGATATAACAGGGGAAAAAAAAGTTGGCAAACCAGCTCCAGAGCAAAATATAAGAAGATCTACATACTGACAAGATCAGAATGGTGTGTTTTAATCTATCTAAACACCTAATAATTGTTTTTAATGGGATTCATAACAGCAGGATATGATGATACTGTTTTTTGTGATGTAAGACGAGTTAATATAAAGAAAATATTCAATTTTGATAAAAGGATTAAGATTATAGCTCAGTATTGTTGCATTAAGCCATTAATGGGAGATGGGAAGAGCTTTTTTCAATCAGTTCTGACGTAGTGAACATTTAACTCACATGTCAGCTGTTTCCACTCCGGAGAAGCCGTGTTCCTCTGGGTGGTCTTCCTTGAGGTTTATTGTCTGTTGGAAAACAACTGGTTTTAAATCTGGCTCGTGACCTTTACGTCTTCTACTCTGCTTATGAATGTACATCTCAAAACCAGTTGATAGAAACGTGCCTAATTCGCATGTTCTTTTCTTTATAACATTTCAACAGTTTGCGTCAAATTCACCTGACAGTTCTGTGGAAACACAGCTATCGTGCATAGTTCAGCAGCTTCTCTATAGAAAACTGTTTGGAACTGGTTCTAAAAAATTTTCATTTTCATTTCATTTTGTTGGATGAATAGCTTGCATCTCCAGATTGTCAACATTTCAGCAACGGACAGCCTTGCTTGTTTGAACCTAAATACCACGCGTTTTTCATCTTTAATTCAAAGGGCCATAAAGCTATCACAGCCTATAGGGTAACAATGCAAACTCAAATCAAATTAAAATATAAAAGGTATCGCTGACATTTTTCTAATGTCAGCAATTTCCCTGTGGTCATTAACCAGATTAACTCAATTTATCTATAGTATATTCCGCTCGGCCCGAATGGTAAATTAGTATGATGTCCAACCTTTCAAGCTCATTTTACATTCTTCGATGGGACACCGTGTCCAAATGTCACCCCTCTTATAATTCTCCATTTGTCCTCATCTGAACCTGCCCTGTTCATGATAAGTGGGAGGGCATAAATGCAAGCAAAGTAGTTTTCTCTGTTTTAGCAGGGACATGGAGAGTTCACTGAATGTCTGGTGGCTAAATCCAGCCCAGGGAGCTGTTGGTGGCGAGTGTAATCTGCGTTTTTTATTAACGTTGGTTTTATCACATGTAGTGTGGGTGCTGTGGCAAGAGTGAGAGGATCAAGGCTGAGAGGATAGAAGGCAGCTGTGAACAGGAACAGTTTGAATCACAATGAGATGAGAAAATATCTCTACCCTCCCATAAAATCGCACCTAAAAATCTTGCTGGTTATGGGTCATTAGCGTCGAAAGGTGCAGTACAGATGGATGGACCGTAGCCTAGAGCACCTCTCAAAGGCTTCAAAGGCTTCACCCCTGGAAAGGAGATGTTGAGCACTTGTTGGAGAAGTTTTGGTTTCTGTTTGGGCCTCAGGCTCAGAAGGTAGGAGAGAATCAGTCATTTATATGGTCAAGATCAATATCAGTGGACAACAAGGGAAGAAATAGGGTTGGCTGTTCAACTGACCGTGAAGAGTCTCTTATCTTCAGACCTAAAAAACAAGATACTCAGAGGGGATTCCTTAAGAAAAAAATCCTCTCAAATTGGCGTTTATTTTGAAGGTCTCTGACATGAAATGTTCAAGAACCTCTGAGCTGATGTTTGCAACATCAACTTAAAAGTCCTTGAAAAACATGCTAGTTATTTTATGTGTTTATGTTTAAATTTGACTGTGTATTAGTAATTTTAATTGTTATTTTTGGTATCCTTATCAAAAAATCTGAATCGGTTTGGCTTTAGTTTGTATCAGGAATGCACTGATCCCATGCTTTACCTCTTAATACTAATCTAAGATCAGGATATTATCCAATAGTGTTTTCCAATCTGATGTTTGTGCTCCTGTTTTCCATTTAAATCAGATATATTTTGCAGATCATTGTTTACGATTGTTTTTATGTGTAAAAAAAACTTCAGGCTGTAACTACACATAGCTTCTTAACATATATTGCTACTGATTCTACATTTATCCTGTTCTGTTTCCACTTTTCTCTCAAGCTCAAAGGCCATTAGTTTGAAGCACAAGAGATTTTTTTCTATTAAAATGCTTCATTATGATATACAATGAAGCACTAGCTCTAAATATTAAGATGATAATGTGTTGATTCACTCAGGGGAAATTAGACGTAATTGAATTGTTTTCTCTATTCTAATTATCTTATTAAAGAGTGAAATGTGTTGACCAGACACTGTTAATGGAGATGGACTCTGCAGAGTGTACGGTCTCTGCAGATTTTAAAGTAGCAGTTTGATCAGTGATGTGGGCTGAGGAAGAAACGACCCTCTTGCTTCCATTCCAGAGCTGGATGTGTAGGATTTTGCTATCAGCCTGCTCTCCGTTCTCCATCTGTTTGTCACTGAAACCCTGTGAGCTTTCCCAGTCTCCCAGGTCTCACATTACTCCCCAGCTGGCTCGGTCCGTGTGGGCAGCACAGCTCTAATCCCCGCCTAATCTGAGACAGCTTTGTGTGTAATCAAAGAATCCACTGTACATGCATGAAGAGGTGGGGCTGTGCTTGGAAAAAAAAAACACACATACAGGTTACACACAATATGGTCACCATCAAATCCCATCAAAGACAGACTGTTGTTGTCTTACATAGCTTGACTTTGACATATAGTATGTTTAATCTTTTTAATGTTTATGTTACGATGGCTTTTTATCCATAAACAGACTAAGTAATAACTTTGCAATGGTATCAGATCAGATTGGTTGCATTACCAAAGATTAAAGAGGCAGTCCAATGTGTAACCATGCAGCCTGTATTTATTTATATGACCTTCACTCTATTGGAGGAGTTTAAATGTTTGTTTGCCGTATATGCACTTGAAACCCCAACTCTCAGAAGCGATGTGCAGCATCATTTATTTCCCACTGTTAGATATTTTTGATGCAGATTGACTCAGTGGGTGGGCATCACTGAGATAAAGCCACCCGCTGTGTGACTTGATCACATTCTTTACTTTAAATATAGTTTGAAAGTTGGTGCTTCCAGTGCTGTCCACTCCTCAGAATTGCTCTTCAGTGAATATTTTCAGCGCAGCCACCACCATTGCACCTGCTTTCAAGAGTATAGCGTAAACTTTTGGGAAATGTTCTTATTCGCTTTCTTTTAGAGAGTGAGATGAAAAGATTGACATCAGTCTCATGTCTGTGCATTGAATACAGAGTTGGAGTTAGGATGTTTGGATGGAAGAAAAAAGCTCAGTCCAAAGTGAAAAATCAGAATTTTCAACTTTGATACAATACTAACATAAAAAAAATGATACTTGATACATCTTTTGATACAATGGCATAGGCACATAGCACTTCCTCATCTGTCAGACATGGAGCAACATTAACATTTATTTTGTAGTCTCATAGCAGGTTGAAATACAACGTTTACTTCTAGGGTTGTGGTGGTTCAACCAACCACAGAAAAATATGTGTTTCTTTGATCGGGATGTGCCTGATTAGTCGACTAAATTATTAAACATTGTTACTGTTGGTAGTCTGCATCAGAAATGCTAATTGATTAAACTGTTAATTAATATTTGTACCAAGTAATACAAGTACCGATAACTGCAAAATACATCAAAATTCCAGCTTCAAACTTCAGCTACTCTTTTGAAGAATATGATCATATTTTCTAACCTGATGAAGGCTGCTGTTATCATCATCAGTGATCTCCCATTCATAGATAGAAATGTCACATCGTTATGATTCGTCTCATCTAGTGTTTCATATCTCTGCTCCCCATGTCCAGGGCCATCTGTCCGCTGCCGAGTTTGTCCCATGCACACTCTATTTTCCCAGGATGGTGAAGTCAGATTTAAGGATGAATTTTACATGTTTAAATTTCTGAAGTTCTGTGTATTTTGACAAGACCATTAGTCATAATAACACTTTATGTGTGACTTTGCATGTTTGGCACAGCGTTAAGTGCAAAAACTATGTGCCGTGAAGGAAAACAGCTAAGTAGGACAAATGGGACAACCCAAACACATTTCCACTGCATGTATTTCACTTCCCACGTTGGCAATACCAAACAAGAAGAAACTCTGTCTCGCGTCGGTCTCAGTGGACTCGGCGAGGGAAGCGTGGGCCAGAGCTGAGCTGGAGTGATTCTCCTCAGTATCAGTGGGAAGAGTGGATTCCTCTCTCCACCTCCTAATGAGGCATAAAGTGCCATTGTATACCTGAGTTTTGCCACAGAGGTCTGTACTTTTAATATTTCAGCAGCAGTTGCTTGTAAAAATAGATTCAGGGTTTTGTATCCTGTAAATTAAAGAAGGAGCACATGAGAAACTTGAGATTCAAAGCGGAGGGATGGGTATTATTTTTTAGTGCCTGCATTTCTCTGTTGTCTTCTGAAACTTTTCAGTTTATAGGCACATTTGTGTCTTGGGTAATAAATGCTGCGACAAATCTGTGCATCCCTCGTGGCGGAGGAATTGTTCACTTCTTTGAAGCCAAGATTCAGTGAAGTGATAAATGTTGCGGCCAACCCCGGCGATGCAAATCGAACACTGATGAAAGTATGAATTTCTGAGTTTGTTTTTCCTTTGGAGAGTTTGTTGAAACATGACTTTAACTTCATTTGGGGTTTTATTCTTCCTTGTCTGAAATAATGTGATGGTTCAATTGTGGGTTTTAGCCTATAATTCACGGCTGCTCTGTTTTCTCAGACCAAACCAGCTGAGTGAGGCTTCTCTCTACTGTTTGTTCACATCTTGTTGGAACTGTCTACAGGCTTGAGGCTGCTTTTACTTCAGATTAGCTCAACTGACTACAGGCTATTGACTTAAAAACCCTAATACCCTAAACATGACTATTTCTCGGGGTAAGATGCGTACCTCACACACCCACAAACATTGAAATCAGTCAAAATTTCACATCGCCTTTTTCGCTAACCTCTGATTCATCATCTTCTACAACTGTTCAGTCATGATGTGAGAGTCATTTCCAATTTTGTTGTTTTCTCCTTCTTCCTCTCCTCCCACTGTGATTCACAGGATTGTTTGGAGACTAATATTGGTCTTAGTCTTTGTCTACATGAGCTGCACAGCACAAGCATGTCAACAGCACAGCAACAACAGCTGCGAGTCCTTCGCCAGTGTTTGGCCACAGTACTGCTCTGCATTCAGAGATGGCTTGTCAGAGCTCACAGCCCAATACACAGTGAAGGGCTTAAAGGTCTAGTGTGTAAGATTTACAGGGGTTTAAGGGCAGAATATGGCAGAAAAAAATATTCATAAGTATATTTTCATTTGTGTATAATCACCTGAAACTAAGAATCATTGTGTTTTTGTGACCTTAGAATGAGCCTTTTATATCTACTGAGGGCACAGGTTCCTCCCATGAAGGCCGCTATGTTGCACCGCCATGTTTCCACAGTAGCTGAGAGTGTTCCCACACCCAGGTAAATTAACGGACACCCAAGTACATTTGGTGACCCATTAAGCATTTTTATTTTTATTTTCTTTATCTGTCGAGAGAACACCATCCGCCATAGATGCAGCCACAGAAGTAAACTTGTTCTGCTAAACTTCTAAATGACGTGTTACAGTCTCGACTATGCATATCCAGAGCACATGCTGTCATGCTCAGTTTATGCTAGGATCAAATTACAAAACAGAGTCATTATGTCAGATTGGGTGATCATAAAGTCCTAAATTTCTTTGGCCTAAACTGACACACATTCTAGACAACACACCGGGACCAGATCAATTATTGCTTGCTGTTCATTGGGTGCCAGAACACACAGTGTTTTTATTAGTGTTGTATGTTTTTTTTTAACTTACACTACATGTAATGAACTTTTCTGCACAGCCAGAATCACACAATCACATTGTACGGATAAGTTTAAGTTGTCCATTGATAATTCCAGTAAAATTTATTCAGTTAAGACAGCCAAATCCTCAATAGTGGAAAAAAAAAGAAAAAAAAAAAAAACCCACTCACTCAAAAGCTCACTGCAGTTTTTACTCATCTTTTCTTTCTTGGAACTGCTCAAACTACAAAGCAGCCAACTCTAATTTCTGACATGCCAGAAATTCATCTGATCGTCTGACAGCCAGATCGTTGATTGTTTAGGCAATTAATCAGGTCTTTAATCGCCCTCTCAAACTGCACATCTAACAACAACCAATCTGGCAGAAATTCAGCCTGGTTTTATGATTATTCGGGGGTTAAAATGAGTTTTAATCTGTATCATCTCAGTCCACATGCACTCGCCTTTTTTCTTTGGGCTTTTAGCCCTTATTTGACAGAACAGCTTGTACGTAGACAGGAAATGGAGGGGAGAAAGGGCAGAAGACCCGCAGAAAACAGCTGCAGGCTGGAATTGAACCCATGGCCGCTGCTGAGCCTCTGTACATGGGCCACATGCTCTACCACCTGAGCCACCAGGGTGCCTCTCTTGAAGGTGCTGGGATTTATTATGACCACCTTATGCAGATTTAATGTTATGCTGTGGGGAGTGACTGGGTCAGAGCCTCGACACAAAAGATCAGTTGTCTACACTGTATTCACAAAACAGTACCCAGTGAGTTGGAGCGAAATGTCTAATTATGTTGAAGTAGCCTGAGGGTGTATTTGATTTGCTCGTGCACAGAGGTGTGTCGCTGCCACCTTTCACCTGGATTAGTGCATTATATTACCTAAATTAAACATGGGAGCCAGTATTTTGATTTAGTCATATTAAATGTCAGAGGATCTGTGGTGTCAGATCAGTGTAATTTGGTATTGCTGCGTGGCATTTAGAAGCATTTTCTCAACTGAATCAATAAGATGCTCGTCAGTCTGCCTCAAGTGGGAAACGTCTGCGTGTTTGTGTGGGCGTGGTCGTGTCTGTCTCCTTGTGGCTGCGTCTGTTTTTATCTCTGTCTCGCTCATCGTCTCTTTTCATGGTCATTTGTCTAATGATTTATAGAGAACCTGGTAAAACACATAAATCAAACTCCGCACCTGAAGATATCTGTCTTGAATAAATGCATATAAAGGAAATCCTGGCAGTTTGCTCCATCATCTGTCCATTTCTTCATCTTCCTATCCGAGAGTATCTCTTAGATCCTGCTGAAACTCCGGCAACACAAACAGATTATTTCTGGTATTATCGTTACTCGGCCATTTGACAATGACAGATTCATATCAAGATACATCATGGTATACATATATTTAAAATCACTTGATTTAATACAGTGCAACCATAATCATTATCTGTGAGCGTTGTGTTCAGTTGTTTTTCTTACAGATGTTTATGGCATTTTGACTTTTTTTTATAGAGATATTTCAGAAACAGAGGAAATGCATGTAGGTTATACATTACATCAGGCATGTTGTAAAACAATATGTCACAGTATATATCTTGAAAAATGAAAATATAAAAGATGGAAGGAATTCTGTGTAATTTTTACAAAAGTTTTTTCAGGCATCATTTGGATAAAAGCATCTGCTAATGAAATTGTAAATTGTAAATGTGTCCAAAATCTGATTCCAGTGTGAAGTGGTCACAGTGCTGAAATCATCTGCAAGTGCTGAAGAACAATAACAAGTACAAAAGTAAACAAGGAGGCCACTGAAGTCGGTGTTTATGATAATAAGGAAACGGATGAGGAGAAAGAGAGACTCATTTCTAGTTATGACTTTTTGTGGAGCAATGGCTGCTACTTCTATATTGAAGTGTGTGTGGATGTGGAGTCAGAGCCAGTAGTGAATTTAAGGATATCAAGGGCTACTTGTAACACACATGCTCCCAAACCTTCTCTGTCATCATCACTCATTTTCCTGTCAATGTAGCCGATCTCACAGCACAACTGTTGACTGCTGTTCAACATATTATGAGCCATGGTCAAATTTCATACCTGTTTGGTTGGCTGACAACAGAAAACACATGTTAAACACAATTATGGCCCCAGATCACAAAGATTTTGATTCATATGCCAGAACTAATATTATCTGAGGACCTCTGGTTTTGATAGTGGAATTTTTACCTTAAAAATTACGGACATGGCAGATTCACACAGGATTAAATTCATAGAAGACCTCCACAACTATTAAGAAGTCCTCAGATAATACCAGTCCTGTGCAAGTAGGGCTTATGGATGTCAGTCCCTCTCCCTCTTGCTTCCTGTCACATACAGATTTGTCAACAACTCTTGTTCAATTTTAGAAACACTATGGTACAGAATTTCAAGTATTCCGTGTTTTCTTTATGTGTCGTTAATAATTTAAACTGTCCATCCTCTTTTGTTCTGTTTTCTTTCTTTCAGGCTTTGATTCGATACCCATTGATACTTGCACACACAATCACACAAATTCCTACACACACACAAATCCCTTCCCCTCCCTGAGACAGGGCCCGTCAGATGCTGTGAAGTGTTTTGAATGTGAATGCAGTGTAGACTTGTCTTCCATTAGCATGCCAGGCTGTCAGTCTCCATGCCGAGACCCTCGCTGTCCGGCTAAAAGCTGCTCTCCTCTCGTCCGCACACACACTGTCAGAAGAGGTGTTGCTTGCAATAAACACTCTAATCTTCTTCTTTTGCAAAATCCTACCCTCAAATCCCACCGCTGTTTGGCAATATTTATTGCAGTGGACAAGAGTGAGGGCTTATTTAAAGCCAAAGATGGCCTCATCTCGATGTTTCCATAGCAACAAAATGTCCCGGAGGAGTCTCTTGAGGGCTGGGGGGGTGGTGGTGGTGGTGGAGTTTGCCTCTGCCTTGTGGCATCACCAGTAGCAACAGAGGTGGACGCCACTCTGTCTGCTGTTTCTGATTGGTTGTGATGGACATCTCTATTACACCACCATTCACCCCCCACCGTTGCTCTACCCCATCCTCCCAAAATACAGCCACAATCAAGATAGAACGGCTCATCAGGGCTGAAGAATCCCAATCGTGCTACTTGATGGAGCTGCAATTAACTGTCAGGGCCGCTTTATAACCCGAGTGTCTATCTGGGGACCGTCGTGGTGGGAGGTGGGGAGGAGCGGGGCGGCAGCTGTTGTGATGGGACGCGAGCTAGGACAGCAATGAAAAAATGTAGAGAAGATGACAATGATGGAAAAGAAATGAATGGCAGCAGTTGGTCCAGAATACATTCTGAAATTCAGACAAATTGTGTTTTGGAGAAGCAGGAGGATGATGAGGGGATTGCTGAAGGAAATTATGCAAAATATGAACCGTGCTCAGACGAGAGCGCAGAGGAAAACTGAGAGTGGGAGGACACTGAGAGAAAACAAAAAAGTTAGAGCATAAATGGTAAATTTCAGTTTATGAAAGAGAGGAGACAGGAGGGATAATAGAACAGGAAAGGTCATGAGCGGGAGTCGTTGCTGTGAGGTTGTGTATAGCTCAGCCTGCCAAGCCTATGCTCTATAAATAGTCCTACACTTGTACTTCTACGGGGCACAAAGGTTGATTTTCTTAGAATCAATGAAAATATGATCACCTCAAAGCAAAGGGCAATGACGGTGACTCATGTGGTGCAAGAGACTAAAGTGATGGAGTTTAAGAGGATACCTGTTCTGCTCCTGTTCTGCATCTGTGGATTTAACACAAGTTGCTTTTCCAGAGTAGAGCCACAGAATCTTGGCAATGATTTTTACTTTCTAAAAAATATTTTGGGTTTCTATATGTAGCATTTTGCCTTTATTTTATAGTTGACAGTGGGGAGGGGGACAGTAAACATGTTGAAAGAGTTGAATAGATGACATACAGTAAGCTGAAATCAAGAGACAGCTACAGTTGCATTGTAAACATCTAATGAGATTTATTTTTGTGATCAAGGTCATTCTTTAAATCATTTTACAGCGCAGGATGATACAGCAAAGTTGAGATGTAATACTGTATATAGATAATTACTTAAATTAAGACTTGAACAGGATTAAATATATAACAAAATAAAACAATATATAGACCTGAAGTTATTTATACATTTTTACATATACAAATGTACAACCAGGATATGATGGGTGACACTTTGTTTAGTTTATTTAAAAACTTAGTAAAGTAAATAGCTAAATTTATTAATTTAATTAAGGTTTTTTTTGCTAGTGATCATTATTAGCTTAAGTCTGTGGTATTATACATTGCATGAACAAGGCCAATCTCTCACCCATCATTTTGCTGCTGATTTATTCTTGAGTGGGGAGTAAATACTGTATCCTCATCATCTTTCTCTTGGCTGCTTTATCTGTCTGGTGCTAAGACTGTTTGAATGTTTAGGAAGACGGTATGCTTGGACAGAAACGGTGACACAGACGTGCCACGGGAATTTCAGAATAAAGATAATGATACAGATTTCACTTTGCATCAATGATATTGTATCGCCGATCATTAAATCGATAGATCAATCCAGATCAATGGATTGTGACAGACACTCCTGCAGAACAGTTTTTAACACAGCGAGTTTTAGTGAGCTAGTCCACTCTATTATTCAGCCTTCATCAGCAGATTAGGTTTGGTCAGTAGCCTCGGAAATAGATGTTTAACCTTTCCACGATTCTTGTCGCCTCTGGGACCTCTTGTGCATATCTGACGGAAAAAGTTGAGCTTGCTTAATGTTAATTTTCGCTTCCAAAATCAAGAAAGAACTGGTTTTCTATTCACCCATATGGAGGTCAAGAAGTTTCCACATTTGTAATTCATAAGTGAGTTATTTAAAAAAACAACAACAACTTGGGATTCCCTGTTGAACAATATAAAAACAAACACAGACAGTAAGAATATTTTCTACACCAAATGTTTACTTACTTTATCTCTTCTTTTGGTTCTCTTTGTTTATCCCATTATAAATATTTTAATCTCCATGTTGAATTATTAATTTATTTACTATTAAATCATATTCTGTCAAACTTAATGCCGCTGGCTCTTGTCAACATACACGTCTCACTGGGATGATCATTCCCGCGCTGTCATCCAGTTATCAAGTGTAGATCTTGTCCACCTCTTCAGTCACTTTATCTACAGTTATATTTTTCGTTGTTGTCGGCATATTTCAGCATTCAGCTCCAGCGGCCCTGCTCTGTTTACTCTGAGTCCTCATGTTTGTGTGAACAGAGGAATTCTTCCATGTCCACGCGCTGTCAGGACAGACAGGATAAGAGATGGTGGAAATAGATACTGTACAGAGCAACTGCTACCTGTCGCTGTGCTGTCGTATTGTCAGGGGGATTGATGGCTCTCTGGTCGACAGATTCTTTCCTTAACAAGCTGTTGGTTGCAGTTCAGCGCTCCGCAGTCATCAAAGTAAAGTGGAGCGAACCCTCACTTTTAATCATGGTGATTTTTAAAATGTATATATTGCTATATCACTTATTTTACTTTCTCTCTTCTCTTCTCTTCTCTTCTCTTCTCTTCTCTTCTCTTCTCTTCTCTTCTACTTAAATCCTATCCTCTGCCAGCAATAAGGATTCTTGTGAAAAGAATTAAACGGATTAAAGAGTAGTCCTTGCCTTACATTAATTAGCTGTAAGCACATTAGCCCCTTGACCCCCCTCCTCACTGCTGCAGCCTCAACATACATACAAATTACATGTCAAGCCATTAAAAGAACTTAATTACCTTGAGATATTCTGCAACCATTCAGAAATGTGTTTATATATTAGTTTTATTGTGTGCAAGGCTGTAGAATAGTTACAGAAAACCTGTTTGGTAATTACTGGCTATTTGTTGCATTATTGTTGGATGGATTGCCACATTTTGTACTCAGCCACTCATTTTGTATTCATGGTCCACAGAGGATGAATCCTGGTGATCCTCTGACTTTTCCTCTTGTACCAACATGAGGTTGACATTTGTGATTTTGATTAAAATGTCTTGACAACTAAATTGTCATGAAATGCGGTGCAGACATTAATATTCCCTGCAGGCTGAATTGTACAAACTTTATTGTTCCCCTGACTTTTTGTCTCATCAGCCTCATCTATACTTCCTGTTTTGTTCTAATTAACAAATGTTAGCATGCTAACACTCTAAACTAAAGTGGTGATCATGGTAGAAATTAGACAAATAAGAAATATTGAGCCCTCCAAACATCAGTGTATTAGCATTGTTATTGTGAGCATATTGGTTTGCTGACATTACCATTTAGCTCAAAGTATAGTTGTACCCGAGCACAGCCTCTCAGAGCTGGAGGAGGAAGAGATTGAGGGGGGGGTGACATGCAGCAAAGGGCTGTAGGTGGAAATCAAACCCAGGGCTGCTACAGAGGACTCACAGCCTCTGTGGCGTGAACGCTCTACTAACTGAGCTACGAGGCCACTAACTAGAAAGGCTTGAGACTCAGAAGCTGGTATTATGCTTTCTGAAAATCGATTGTAATGAACTTTCAATTCCAAGAATCAAATCGAGAATTGTCCCAGCATTTTTTTTTTCTTCTCCACCACTGCCTGCTTGTTTCACTTGGTGCATGTCTGAAGAAAAATACAACACTCACCAGCTGTTAAATCACACATGACACCATATGGACTATTTTACAGAATCATTTGTAGCCCAGAATGGACAAACCACACACTGGATCTAGATGAAGTTGTTCTCATTTTGAGAGATTTTCACGACCATCATAGTTTCTCCTACACACTTGGGAGGGGAGGGTGAGATGAGGTGTTTGCTCACCACTAGATGCCAGTAAATCCTACACACTGGTCTTTTAAGTGCTCATTCTCAAGTTTTTGTTTAATTAAATTTTATTGAAGCATTGCCCTGCTGAAGTGCCCTTCAACAAGTCCCTGAATCCCACCCCATTGCAGCAGAACTCTTGTGAGGGTGATTAACAGGGACCAATAAAGTATGACATTATACTATCGACTCTGCATACTGTAGGCAGAGATCCTGCAGCATTGAGGGTCGAAACAACTGCTGGAGTTACAACAATGACACATTTTTCCTCCTCCTTGCTTCTTGATGTTGACCCTCGCCCACGTAACTCAGCCATAGCTGAAGAGCAGCCAGTAGATGGAAGCCTTGTTAATATGCTGATTATGTTAAACGTTACACTTATTTCACACAATCTTCATGCTCGTCCAGTAATTGTTGGCCTTATTGTCTATAAAACTAAAGAAAAAACCTGAGAGAATGTTTGATTCATGCTGAAGTAGTTCATTTGTAAGTCTAAAATCCGTAAAATTGCTTCTTTTGCAACACACTCCGTGCCCCTTAAATAGCCTCCCAAAATCCTCCCTCTACCAAGCAGCTTCTCAATGTGCGCACAATGAATCTTATTTGCTGCGAAGGCACAAACTGCAGTGTGTGAAGGCTAATTTTTAGTCGGTGCAGGCACTTTCATAATGAGCCTAAGCATTATTCACTCCTCTACATGCTCTTCCCAATCACAGGGCTCCATTCCACTGCCATTCCTGTTTATGCTAATGCAAAATATTTTCATTATCTCTGCAATAAGACGTTTAATAGGCACTCTGCTCCTCAGCCCGGTGAAGAGTGGCTATAATTAGAGTCAGTCAGGCGCTGAGGCAGGGGGCCAAAACGTCACAGCTGATTTGAATGTGGACAAGTGTCGAACAAGCAGTGATCTGATTTCCGTAGAGCTGTCAGGAAATGCTCCTGCAAGTGGTCTGGATAATTAGAATGGATTTGTACAGTACAATGAATGTTGAAGAATGAGCGCTCATGACTCTGATGCAGGCGTGCCAACAGGAGATCTAGTTACATAAATGAATACTGTAACACTCTAGTCATTGTAGAGTTCATCTAGCTTTAGTATTAGAGCCACATGTTTGTTTCAGAGTTTTGGAGATATAAGCTGTAGAGATGTCTGCCATCACTTGAGTTTCATGGGACTAAACGGCTGCAACTAATGATTAGTTTCTTATCAGTTCAATTAATCTCAAGAATATTTCCATGATTAGTTGATTAGTCAATAAAATGTCAACTAACAGTCTTTTTGCTTTAAAATAACAGAAACAAATAATCAGTTATTAAAATGGTTTGATACATTTTCTTTTGATTAATTGACTAATTGTTACGGGTGTAAAATTCTTCCTTCTTCATGTGTACATACTCGGCAAAAAAAGCTGGTTCTGATCTCTGTTTAACTTGAGAACTGATCATTAAACAGAGTTTGTGAAATGAGATTCAGTGGGAGCAAAACTGCACTGGAAACTGAAACCGATACATAAATGATGTCCTGCAGCTATGTTAAAATTAATTTGTTCAACCTTGTAGCTGGAACAACAACACCTCAGAGACAGTAACACTGTAAAACCGAGAGCTGCAGTAAATAAACAAAATGAAAACCACTGCTGCCTGATACACTGATATTTTGAATTTTAGACACGTTTTTTTTTTTTCTGCACCAGCCATCTGCAGCCATGTGGTGAAAATGAAACTGGCTTGTTAACTTTTCTCATTCAGAGTAATGAGTACTGCTTGCTCCAAGCTTGTTCAGGCCTTACAGGGTTTTAATAATGAATGCTGATAATTTTATGAATCTATTTTGGGGGACCCAGACATATGGAAACATTTTTTTTCATTTATCAGAACATTCAATCTGTCATTGCGTATTATTTCAAACTCTGCTAACTTGTTTTCGCTAGCGACTGTTCTAAATTCATCAACAGTATGATCTACGGTTTCAAGTGTAATTCATTCTGTAACACCTGCTAGAAAAGAGTTTAACATATCCAAAAGGTTTCATGTGCAGTAAATCACTCAAATATAAATATACCACTTCAGCACATACCTAAAGTTAGCGTAGCAGCACCATAAACACATGCAGCTCCCCTCATACAGCGCCAGGACACATTTAGTCACCATATGCTTTTGTTGTGTTGTTGAAAGGCGTGTTGGGCAGCAACTCTGTGAAGTCTTTGCCTTTTGTGGGCTGTCAACACAGAAAATGGTGCATTGGTGAAGTGTTTATGTTGTGAGACAAGAGCTGCAACCACAACACGGGGATGAGAGGCGTTCAGTGTGTTTTTCTGCCACTTTGACTTTGGCTGATGATTGGGGGGAGGGGATCGTGTTTTCTGCCTGTCATCACCATCAGTAATAGCATTTAAACCACAGATGTTTGTAGTATCATACATGCAGGATTAACTTTATCTTTGAGTATTAATGTTTATTGTGAAGTTTTATGAAAGAGGGCTTAAAAATCAGCTTGACATTACTGTTTTGCAAATCACAGCTGTCAGAAAAAAACATGCTGTTGATTGAAGGAATTGATAATCTTGGAGGCACATGATTCCAGTGGATTGGACAATTTGAAAGCAGCTCTCAATGGTTCCCGATTCTCATCCCCATCAATGACCTGTTATTTTTTATATATTCCAGAACATATTAAAAGTAATATCCTATAAGTGTACAACAATACACCTACAAGATAATACATGTAATGAAACCAGGGGTTGTGGTATGACTGTATTTACCACATGAACATAATGCGATCAAGTGTAGCCGAAGTGTTTGATAATTAAACTTAAATAAACATTTTATTAGAGATGCAGTTCAAACTTTGTTTATTTGTACAGTCAGTCATGAAGAAGCCATAACTCAAAAAAAAAAACACTGCAGTTGTGTCACCTAATAAATGTTTATGGGTCGTCTCAGTTTTAGTTTATTAAAATTCAAACAGATTGTAAAATTTGTCAGTACTGTGAGAGGGCTTTTATTGCATGGTGCTGTTGTGACATTATTGCCTAATATTGAATAACTGCTAAAAATTTAGCAAATTTTCAGGGCCAAGTCTAAGATTTCCACCTCTAATATGCTGTGATTTCTCTGTTATTCTGCTTTCCAGCTGAATTTTGAGACCTCTAGACTACGTGTCCTCATTCATTCTTGCTTCATAGCTTCCAAAGCAGTATTGTTTGCAGTTTTTGGTGTCTGAATATGACTGAATCTACAGATCCTGCCACCTCAAATTTCCCGTTCCTCTGTGATGGCAGCCAAGCTGATCTGCGGCAGGTCCCCACTTTGACCTTCCAGGGTTCTTGATCTCCCACGATGATGTAGTGAACACGAGGACAACTTGTCACGCTGTAAGCGCTGTGTCTTTCTGTGGTTCAGGAGGAGCAGTGGTTTTGAAAGCTGAAGTGGTTTACTGCACTTTAAATCAGCTGTTCTTACAGTATCATATGCTTATTTGATGTGTATGAACCAGAGTGCCTTCCACATACAGAATATTTAGTGTTTATTAAGCTATTATATGAAAAGATTAGAAATATAATTCTTCAGCTAATATCACTCGTCTGAGCAGCTGACTTTATCTGTAGTGGCACTGGGACAAACTGACAATGTTTTTTACACAAAGAAATATAGAATATTATATGTAGAATATTACGTTTGCTGAATTTACAAATGGGCACAAAGAATTACAGATTTGTCCTAGACAGTGTTACACAAAATTTGTGGAGTTTTCCCTAAATTGACAACTGACAAATTAGCTGTTCTTATCATATTTGGTGTGAATTAGGGAGTGTGCTTCCCACACAGCATACTTTTAATGGTTATCATCGTATTATGATCATACAGTATCTTAGTCAGATCAGGAAAATATTGCCCATAAACTTTGTGGGTAATTTAATTGCTCAAAGAAGTGACTAAATTATTTGTACTTGCATTTTATTCTCATTTTCTTTCTTCGGTGCTTTTAAGTGCAAATTTCTGCCCCGTCAATAGCTGCAGTTGAATACTGAAACAATAATAGTTGTCAATATCAGCATCCATTCACTTACTTGTGGCTTGTCAACAGAAATCATGTGACTACCGTATAAATCCCATTTAAATACTTGGTTAGTAATATATTGCCGTTTTATAGATGGAACCGGTTGGCAGGTGGTGCTTATGTCTGTCTGGGACTTGGCAGCAGGGTCTCCATGCCAGTGATGTCAGAGATGCTCGTGTCTGCCTCAGTTATTACTGGCACCGAGTCGCTGTCCTTCTGCCAGCATTGCTGAGCGACTGCCCTGGCTCTGTCAGTCCCACCTCATCCCCTCGGTGCTGCTGGAGATGCTCTTTATTTTACTGGGTCACACTGAAACCAGAGACGGCGGAGCTGCCTGGCAGCATAAAAACGCTGTGATGTAATGAGTAATGATGCTTTGTGCATCAGCTGCTGAAGCCTTGAGGTCATACACCGGGTTACAGCGGTGGCACTTTACCTACACTTCCCGTCTCAACAATAAACAATGTGTGTGAGCTACGTAATGCTAGGTGAGTGGGAAATGAGGCAGGGGTCGAATCAGTGATGAGCTAAAGGGTGAGCTGCATTATTCAAACTGTAAATTCACATCCAGGTATTCTTTATATTCAAATACTGTATCCTAATAATATAACTGGAGAGAGGTATGTGCCTTGGTGTGTTTGTGCCTCCCACCGTTCCTCCAATCCACCCTAAACTTGCCCTAAAAATGCTCAGGGGGGCAGTCCATTGCTTATAGTGTTTATTATCTGTGTTTTCAGGGTTTTCCCTGGCTCTTTCTGAGACAAAAGTGTCAAAGGCTAGAGGACGTGTGTGGCAAGCACAGTGTGTTTAGGTGAAAAAAAAATCAAGATATACCAGACAAAAATGTCCATAGATATTATTATTATTATTAGATATTATTAAACTTTATACCAAGATGGATCATAAAGAAAAACAAAAAAAACCCCAATTTTTGTGGCAAGTGACACTTTATTTTGACACAGGAATCAAAATAAAAATACTCAGTTGCATAAAACACAAGAATGATGAAAGAAAAAGAATTTTTCAATGTGAGAAGTGAACACATACCAAAAGGAGGGTCAGAAATGCTGAATTTTGATATAGAAAAGAAGAAGCACTAATAAAAAGAGGCATGTTTCATTTGTTCAGCCTCATAATGTTTGGTATTGATTTGGAGTCAGTGGATCACAGTTATTTATTTATTATCATTTAGATAACTGCAATTATTTCCTATTTAAATATTTATGTAAAATAAATTAATTACACATGAGCAATCAAAATAGGTAAGACATGAGTACAATCTTTTAATTATAATTTTCACTAGTATGGGAAAGTCAGCATGTGTAAAACAAAACAAACAAAAAATGTTTTTGTTGGAATTTTCAAGAAAGTTAAGAGCCTTTAATCCAAACTTTTGAGTTAGATAGTTATTTTATCATTTTATTTCATTTTTAATGTAGCACTAAGTACATACTCAGCAGTTCTGTATTTTACTTTCAAATCCTTTGTTTTGAAATCCAGAACTACTGACACCAAGAACTACTCTTTGCACAGTACCCATTGATGTATTATTCAGAAAAGGACACCAGACACAAAGATGGTGCCTATTCTTTTTTTTTTTTAAAGTAAATATTTATTGAGTACATAACACATGAAAACAAACAAAGGCCCCTTTCATTCCTCATCCATCAACAGTCTGTCTCAAATTGAGCAAGAACAAAGCCAAATGTAAAATGACCAAAATAAAATAGCGAAATAGAATAAAAATACATATAAAAGCCAACACAGAAACCATTCTTAAATTCTCAGTTAACTTAAAGGAGATATCTGTAATATATTTACTTAAATAAATAATGAAATAACCACGACATGCCGTTAGAGATTAAGGAAAAATGTTAACTTAATATAGTTGCTTTTTTGACAACAATGCTACAGCCATGTTGTCCTCCTTTGAGATTTCTACTCCTGGCTGGAATAGCAGTTTTAGTTTGCCTGTTTCATGTTAATCAGTGTTCAAATTAATGCTGAATGTTTTCTGTTTTTGAGTCGTAGGAAATCATTAATAATCTTGTAGAAGCCGTAAATGTTCTGTAACGGTCAAATTAAGCGATATGTTAATGGAGTCTGGCAGGCAGTGAGTGGCAGGCAGCCACTTAACACAAACTCAAGATTGTGTATTTTTGCTGCAGACAGGATAACGAGCTTAGCTTTACATTGACAGATAACTTAGTTATAAACAGCTGATCAACTCTTCCTCTGCAGAGTTCCTGCAGCCTGCAGAGCTTCCCTGAGTCCAGGGAGGAGGGGGCAGGGGGAAGCAGCTTGCTTCAACCATAGATCACATATTAAATAGGACTTTAAAGTATTTAATATACAGTCTGTGGCCCCAACTCACTGTTTAGACTGCTGTGCTCATTTTTGCACATGCAGTTGCTACATATTACTCTATTAAACACATGTAGTCCTGATGTATTTGGACAGAGGTAGCTTTTCCAGTAACCTAAATTGGCACTGCTCTCCAGCCTAACTCTAAAAGCCGTGTACAATTTGTGATAAAGAAACTTGAAAGCTTAGCCGTCACTAATGAAAAGGAAATGTGTCCAACACATTCGAGGCACAAAAGACCAGCTTTATGGGTAATATAATAGGTCTTGTTTATCAGCCTGATAGACTGAGGTGTGAAATAAGAGATGTGTAATAACTCTCATTACAGTGATTTTGGTGCCAGTGGGCACACTGGTAGCTCACACACTACCTCACAGGCAGATCTGGTTCAGGTCTGGTTTTACCACTTAACCTGACAACACCTTTGTGGACTTTATTTCACCTTCATTCGCTCAAACAAGGGGGCAATTCTGAATGTTTTCCAGCCCGAGTGGGAGTGAGGAACGGAGCGAGAGTGGGGAGAGCTTGAGGGAGAGATGGACTGTGAGAAAATCAAATGAAAGAGGCTGTTTGTGTTTGTGATGTGTGCTGCATGTGTGGGTGGGTAGGTGGTAGTGGATGGCTGTGAAACCTGAACAAGAGACGGTGGCAGCAGCATGGAGCTGAACCAAATGTGTCACTGCCTCGTGCTCACTGGGCCAAGGAAGGAATTTACTGGCAGCAGCGGCCTGCTAGGAATCCAGCAGGGT
This sequence comes from Lutjanus erythropterus, assembly GCF_056507025.1. Lineage (NCBI taxonomy): Eukaryota > Metazoa > Chordata > Actinopteri > Lutjaniformes > Lutjanidae > Lutjanus > Lutjanus erythropterus. The sequence goes on along the minus strand of NC_139329.1, from coordinate 22,788,688 downwards.
AACAGAGTATATTTGTGTGCTTGTGTGTGCGTGTTTGTAGTGGTCAGATTGTATTCCATCTCTTTACCCCCTGGCCAGTAATAGGACTGAGCTTGCATGCTGGCACTCCCTCCTCCTTGTTACTGACAGGAAGAGTGTGCAGTCCATGCAGCGTTCACCCACATTCTCATGCTTGGAGGGGAACAAAAGTAATGAAGCCACAGCAGTGACCGTGTGAACACAGGTAAAAAAAAAGAAGAAAAAAAAAATAGAGGAAACCGCCTGAGCTTTTCTGTTTTCTGCTTTTCTTTTTGCAGAGAAAGCTTCCTGCATCCTTTCATAGTTTTATTTTTGCGGTGCCAGGGGCAGAGCAAGGTGGAAGTGGGCTCTAATGTTACAGCAGCAGCGCTGAGCTGCTGGCACGCCTTTCCTATCTCTACTGCCAGCTTCTACAGAGCAGCACAGACGTGTGTCGCAAATGTTTCTTGGTCTGATAGTCAGCATGCTTGATAGCTTATATAATATTGTTTGTTTCTGTATAGGTGCAGCCTAGCTTTGCCTTGGTGAGGATAAGCGCTTCAGTTTACTATGACAGGGTCTCTGCAGGTCTTTAAAAAGTTTGAAATCCAATAAACTCAACTTAAGACCAGGTGTTAAAAATTTATTGGATTATGAACATTGATAAAGTTGCATTAACTTCTGTTTAGCTTTTAAATGTGTTTTTGGTAAAAAAAAAAAACAAAAAAAATGTATTTATCACACTGACACAACGAAACAATTGAGACTTATGAAAACTGTGCAGCCCAGTCAGTTTGTCAGAGCACAAAAGTGCCTCCTCTCATCACAAATATAGCTTCTTCTACAAGTAATATGTTAAAATTGTTTTTGTTTATGTTAATATGGTTAACATGCAAAATCACAAGTTCAACGAGATCTGGCTTTTTTTAAAGAAAACAAATTTGAAAGCAGCTCCACCCTGTGCAAGAAAACACTCAAACTCTGAGCTTTGGATATGAAGGCATTAAAACATAAGCCACTGTAAGAAGCCGCTAGCAAATGTCTGCCATCATCCAATATTGTTCTGTATTCGCATCAGCAGCATCACCAAAGTCCAGTCCAAAGTAATTTCCTTCATATCCTGTGTACTTTTTTTGTTAGTATGAAATAAGTCTTAAAATGCTTTCTTGATTGTCTTAAAAAGTCATAAATTGAACTAGTTAAAACCTGAAACCAGAAACCCTGCATAATATTTGAGCTCCTACAGCGCCAAGTTTTGTCAAAGGGAGCCAGAGATGATCCACTGTTTTATAGTGCCATTTACTATTATATTCAGCAAAATGCACTGGTCAGAGTGGGATGATGCATGAATTTAAAGTTTCTTTTTATTGCTTGGTCAAATACCCATTGAAATTTAATGTTTGTTGACTTGTTAATGACTCTGGCAACATTTAAAGAGCATATGACCTGCGTTGCAGCCAGAGCACAAAATTAGCACCAGCCACCAGCCAAATGCTGGCAAACTATGCAAGTGGTTGGTAGATTTGCCTCACTGACCAGCCAAAACAAAACCAATGGTGATCTGTTGACTGGCTGGTAAAAATCTGAACATTCACCAGCCTTTTGGCCAGTTGACAAAAATGTTGATTTTGCACCCTGATTGCAGCAGCCAAATGACAAGCTTCTCATAGAATCACATACACTTATTCTGTCATTTGTCTTTTGGCAAGGCATGAGTTTTGGTCCTGGGTTCTTCTTCTTGCCCAACACTTGCCATAAAAAAAAAAAAAAAACTATGTATAATTTTTAGCTGAACCTAAAATTAAAATGAATTATTTATTTTGCTAGTTGCTAGATTTATTAGCCTAAGGGCTAGCAGGAAGTCCTTATTGTTTAGCCCTGTAAACATCTATGATTATTAAACAATACAAACAACTGTTTCTTTTAAAATAATTAAAGATGTGCATCACAGGTTGCCAGTGCTCTGTTTCCTAAACAGTAAAACAACACTTTAGATAATACTTTGCACATCTGTTTGATGAGACAGATGTGTAGGAGAAGGACATGTGCAAGTTGCAAGTAAACTGCACCACACTGTCTAACTTACAATATTGCATTTATTTGCAATGTTTAGGTACTAGAGTGCCATCAGGCAAACAGTGATGAAGCTCAGTTGTTGTTTTAATTTGCTAGAGATTTTAAGTGGCATAGCTTTGTGCATTTAACTACAGTTTGGTTGATATTATTATTGCGGTCAACAGAATCTGGTAAAACAATTCTGCTCTGCAGTATGGTACAATTCCAGTGCTGAATTATTGCACATGCAAATATTCAGTTTGCAATAATATAACAGCAACCAATCAGTCACATTCTGATTAACTGTAACCAGAAAATCTTTAGTGTTCATTTTGTTTTTATTAATGAATCAAATAATCTATGAACAAGTTGTTTTAGCAGTAATACTTTAAGATTGTGCTTTGAGAGTCTTACCTGTTTCATTGTAAAAAAAAATTCTTACGTTAAGTTCATGTTGTTGGTGAGAGCTGCAGGCTAAAAGGATCACCAGGGAGCTGTGGATTTTCAGTGGCTGTTAAATAATCAGAGCTGTGGTGCCAGCAGCCCACTTTGCAGGCTCCCAAAAATCAACAGTGATAATGTTTTAACCCACTTTTGTGCTGCGGCCAAATCAGGACCCCTTTTGCAGCTGTGGCACTGTGCAACTCAATTATTATAGTGATTTTTATTTAAACATTAGGCCATGCACCAAATTGTCATTTAGTTTCTGGCAGAGGTTTGTGTGTGTGTGTGTGTGTGTGTGCATGCATGCATGCATGCATGCGTTCCTGTTTGTGTAGATGTGTGAGGCCTGTTATCAAATTGGTGAGAGGAAGTGACTGGTGTCGATCTTTGAGCTCTCCAGCAGAATTTACATTACATTCTTTACACAGAGCAAATCTGTGGGCTCTCTATTTGAATTACAACAAGGTCAGTCTTAACCTGGACAAATATGGATGTTTTTCTGCAGTGTTTTGTGTTTGTTTTGCATCTGTTTAAGAAATGAAAACATACTGTAGCTTTTTTCCCCAGTCAGATACCACAGTATTGAAAAGTTCTTTTTTTTTTATCATACTCGTGTGCCCTGTCATGCTAATGGGGTTAGTGTAGAGGACACGCTGTACATGTTGTACAGATTGTAAATCCTCCTCAAGCAAATTGTGATTTTAGTTTACATATAAGTAAAATATGACTTGATGTTCTCATTAGGGTGGCTGGCTAATTAGCTTTGCTGAGTTGCTGATATGTATCACTTATTAGCCACAAATATGATCCATTTTTTCAACACATGTTGCACCCTGCTGTACAGTTTCGGCCTCAGTGCTGCTGCTGAGTAAAGGTATCTCTCCAGTGATACGTACATTCAGAGAGACCCGACAAATAGGCTCAGCAAGACGATTCTGAAGCATTTTTAAAGTGTCTTATTAAATGTTATTTCTGTCATGCCTTTCTGGCCCACACCAAATATTTAGAATACTTAACTAGAATAATTTAATGAAATACGTTACCATTTACATTTTAGGGCATGTATTCACTAATCTGTAATGGAATACATTTTAAAAGTACAATGCACATACAGTGGTCTGTCTTTTTCTGAAACACACACTCTATTGCACTGTCACACACACACATACTGTAGATGCAAGTGTGATTGGTCTTTCTTTCTTTCTCTCTCTGCTGACAGTAATATTGTACACACACACACACACACACACACACACACACACACACACAACACGCTTACTCAGATACATTGTTTAGCATGTACAGTGTGCTCTGAATGGGAATGACCTTGCTGTGCTTCCGCTCACTGCACCGACAGCACTCCTCCCCGCCCTCCCTCGCTGCACTTCAAACACATTTCATGTGGAAAAACCCTTTAAATAGACGTGACCTTTGACTGAGAGAACACCCACTCGCCAAATCATTTAGAAACACACTGTCTGCTACACATCTGTTAAAACACAGGCAGGGCGTGCGGTGGCACAGTGATACAAAGACAAATTCCTGCGACTGATCATAGATGAGAGTTGTGGTCCAAACCAACAGCTCTGCTTTTTGAAACATCAGTCACAGTCAGACGGGGGTGTGACTTATCGGTGATGGTGACACATTGATCACTTCATCATCAATAAAAGGAAATGTCAGAGTTCCATGTGTAGCATTTTAACTTCAGTCGATCATTACCACATTAACTTTAGCCTTGACAGAGTCATTGGATAATAACTGAACACAAAACAAAAGCCCAGTGGAGAAACCTGGCAGCCTCAATCAGCCTCTTTTATAATGAGCCTCACATAATGTATTCAGCTGGATTTCTTTATGGAAGAAAAAATGATACAAAGTTAAGCTCTTTAGGAGTTAGTTTACCTCGCTCTCATGAATGTTCGCTGTCATCAAGAGCTTCCACTGACTTTCATCTTGCTTGCTCTTCAAAATAAATCCAAGTACACATTTGCAAGAAGCAAAATCCTGATTTTATCAAAAAGCAACATAGTTTCATGCAGCTGTGACTGACGTTTGGAACTGCTTTGAACTTTAGATTGGTAAGATTTATGTCCAACAGACTTTTATTGAACTTATTAATGAGTGTTTTTGTTGTCTTTGTGCTACAAAAAAGCTGGGATGTTGTTGTGAACAAAAACAGAATGCGATTATTTGCAAATTCTTTTCGACTTGTATTCAACTGAATACAGGACAAAGAAAAGATATGTAATGTGTGGGCTGAAGGGTCCATATTGTTTTCGGAAATCACAGATGTGGTGACCTCCTTAAAGGGGAGAAGGACCATCCAGATTGTTACCAGCGCTGACTTCAAAAGACAGCATCTGTGATGTTGTGGGTGTGTGTTAGTGCCCATGGCATCATGGGTAACTGTTACCTAATTGTGAAGGCCCTATTAATGCAAGAAGGTACAGGTTTTGAAGCAACATATGCTGCCATCCAGATGATGTCCTTTTCAGGGATGTCCCTGCTTATTTCTGCAGGACAAAGCCAAGACACAATCTGCACGTGTTACAACAGTGTGGATTTGCAGTAAAAGAGTTCAGGTTCTAGACTGACCTGCCTGCAGCCCAGACCTGTCTCCCATTGAAAATGTGTGGCACAAAATATGGCAACAGAAATCCTGGACTTTTGAAGTCGTACATCAAGCAGGAACGGGAAACAATTTAACTTCTACAACTTCAACAGTCCTAGTTCCCAAACGATTACCGAGTGTTATCAAAAGAAAAAGTGAACATGCCGCCTTGTGCCAGCTTTTTTGAACATGTTTGAGGCATCAAATTCAACAATATATTTACAAAAAACAATAAAGTTAATTAGTTTGAACATTGAATATCTTATCTTTGCACTGTGTGATCGAAGAGGTTTTGCAAATCGTTGCATTCTATTTTTTTTTACTCATGTTTTACACAACGTTTCAGGGTTGTAATACATTTTACTTAAAGCTTGCTGAAAGTATTACCAGACCATTTACTGTAGGTCAGTTTTGTTGTGGTCCTCCTTTTCAGTCTGTTTAAACATTTTCTGAGATTGTGGTATACATTTTGTATGAAAGTTTGTGTCGTAACGCTGAAACGATTAAGGAAAAAAATCTATACAACAAGTCTTCAGCACATTTCCAATAAACGCTGAAGATGGATGTTGGCCTCTGAGGTTGTTGCTGGAAGCAACTGTAGAACTGTGAAAACAGTATTGATTAACACTCAACAAATTCACTGAGTGATTACAAATAAGAAAAAGATGAGATACCATACAGGTTTTGACATTAGTGATCGTCTGCTTTCTCTTCTTCTCCGTGGTAGCAAACAAAACTCACAACCATTCACTAACTATTACACTGCAACCTGAGCTTATCTACACACTTTGTGGCTGACTAAAGTGACGTAACTATCCCTCACACACACCTGGAACAACTCACTTTGACAACAAACCCACTGCGCTACACACAAAAGGCTGCCCACAAGCTCACCTTTGTTGGAGGGGAAGGCGTGGCCAGTTCGGTTTCGGGTGTACTAAACAGAGGTGATAGTATTTATCTCCATCGCTGCAGCAAAAGTACTCACCTGTCAAGGTTATGTAGGTTATCAAAATTATTATCTTTTTACAACACAGGATTGCATAATAAATTGAGAGTTCTGGTTCCTTCATGTTAAGAATACAGACAATCAATTAAATTCAGAATAGAATTGGATAAAAAATATAAAACCAAGCCACTATACTGTGAAAATGCTCTGATCTTATTATTAATATAATATCACAATTGTCCAAATCCTCATCTTGTAATAGGCCTACATTTTTCATTTTGGACAAATAAATTTGGCTGTCGGGCAAGTAAAACATTTCTGTCAAGCTGAAAAGCTTAATGTCAAGGCCTGCCATAAACCAGAGATAGCATGAATTATTACAGAAACAATGAAAGCAGATTAACAAAATGGTGACGAGTCCTGCTCTGTCTGTTGTCTGTTGATGTAAAGTTAAGCCTGATATCCTGAAAACAAAAGCCCACTGCTCTGACAGTACGCACTCTGGAGATGGAGTTCATTGATTGACTGACTGTCTTATTGCCAGCCAACATATTTCTCAATTTAACCTTTATAAACATCTACGCCCTCTACAAGATTATGAATGATTTTTTCACGACACAAAAACAGACACTAGCTCCTCCAGAGGACGTTCAGTATTAATTTCAACTGTAATTAACGTAAAAAGTTAATTAGAGTTTTAATTTGATTCAGTATGGAGATACTTTAAAGACAAAAAAACTAAACATTACAGAAGTGGACTCATATTAGACCTCTTTGTTATTTCCACCCTTCGCTTGTTTAGGTATTCATCTTATCAATCAGGCAGTTATAAAGATTACTGTCAGCCAATCATTACTCAATGCGAACGAGCGGCAGAGTAAATGTCTGAAAAATATCCGAGTGACAGTTTGATGTGTGACTATAAAACAATTGGCACCATTTCACACAGAGTCTGAAGGGACATTGATTATCAAGATATGCCAACTCTTTTTGGCAAGAGGATAAAGAGTAAAAAAGATTCAAACTAGACTTTCAATTTGGTTCCAGAATGGCTAGTAGTGATTATTCTTTATATTTTATTAATGTGTTGATTATTTTTCACATTAGCTGACAACATTTAGTCGATAAAATGTCATAAAATGTCCATCATAATTCCCAGGAAAAGACAAGTTGATGTCTTCATATAGCTTGTTGCTCCAAGCAACAGTTCTGCTGCCAAAGATATTCAGTTTATAAAGATATTTAGTGGTTTTCCCTTATTTCTCATGCAGGTTACCATCTAATTGACATTTGAATTTATTGTTATATTAGTTTATTATTTATTTATTTTGCTATTTTTCCCTCATCAATCATCCACTCAAGGGAGAATTACATGACCTGTCTTCAACCTCAGGTCTGTCCCTGATTCATTTTCTGTCTTCAACACAGGCTGTTCCTGGTTATTTGAGTGGACTAGACAAGGTAGACCCTCAGAAATAAAAGTGCTAACTAGAACCATTAGGGCTTCTTCAGCTCGTCCCCACAAGAGAACCCTTTTTGGTTCCTGGTACAACCTTTTATAAAGGTTCCACTTGGAATCCTTCAGAGAGTTCTACCCAAAACCGAGAGTAAAAGATGTTACATAGAACCATCTGGGATATTTTTGCCCCGAACCCTCTATGAGAGGTTCTACAGAGAACCCTTCTATGTTGTAATGGTTCCATCCAGAACCCTCTCCAACGGGGTGCTAACAAGAACCCTTCTATATTCCAAGGGGTTTATCTAGAACCCACCTGGGGTTTCTACCAAGAACCGTTTTCTATCAAGGTACAAAAAACCCTTGATGAAAGAGTTCTTTGAGGACTTCAACAATCCTCAGAAAATTATTTTTCTCAAAAGGGTCCATTGGATGAAAAGGGTTCTTAATGCAGTCTTTTGGTCTTACAAAGAAACCCTCGACAAAGCCTGTTCTTCAGATGCAAATGATTCACCGCTGCATCTCACCGACTCGTTTTTGGCGGTTTGTCATAAACTTCGAGAAGAGAAAATTTTATATTTACGTTTTCCCATCATGATTTCATTGTGCTTCCACCACCAGCCTCAGCACGATGACAGATTATAAACAAATGACAAAATAACCCCCCCAAAAAACTATTAAAATTACGGTAGTTTTAAAACAGTTTTCCATATGTTGCCATGTATGAAAAGACCCACTATCAGCAGTTGTCGCTATTCTCATAGCTGAAAAACTCACACCAGCAGTTTTGCTTGATAAATTACTTAAACAATTAATGAGTTATCCAATTTGTTGGTACTTAATTTGAGTGAGTAATCATTTTAAAAGCACTGCTTGGTTTATCTGTAACTTGGCTACAGGGATAAACAGAAGTAAAGTAGCTGGAGTTCCTTGAAAAACAGGGTGACAGTCATGTGACTCAGCAGGTGCAGTATGTGCCAGCTAGAGAGATCATGTGCGGCATGTGTGATCATGTGTGTTTGCATGAGGGGTGAGATGTGTTTTGCGAGTGCTGTCATGGACAGCGCCGTGTTTACGTAACCCCAGAGGTTTACAATCCGTCCCTCATAAATGTCATGTGGATGTCGACGGGGGCAGAAAAGTCAAACGCAGAGGCACAGAGCTCACCAGCTGACAGCCGCTCAGTGGTCAGGGTTGTCTTGTAAGAGGAGGGTTCAATTTAAATCCTGAACGTCATGCCTGCTTTTGAGTAGGAAACAAAGTCTGCCTCAGCTGCAGGGGAGCCGTTCTGATAAACAGAGATGAATAGAAGACAAAACAATCATGAAATTAAAATAGCGAACTGCATGAAAGGCAGAGTGGTCTTTGGAGCTTTGCTTTTTCTCAGATGACAAAGTAACGAGCCATTTTGTCTTAACAGCTTGTTTGTGTTCCTGTGTTTGGTCAAGAAATACATGGCATGACAGCACTAGTTGTAAATCTTCTTTTAGATTTCTGTCTTGTGTCACAGAACCCCAAATTAAAGTCAAAGAGTGGATGTTGGAGTGAAAGGGAGAGATGTCATTGGTGCTTTTTGTCAGACAGCAAAGTGAAGAGCCACTTTGTCTTGATTCTCTGTTAGAATAGTTATTTTTTTAAACACAAGCTGTTATATGACTTTTCTGTCAACATCTCAGGTGCACAGACTGGAAACTGTGATAAATTTGATGATTTTGATGAGGCGTATGTTCCCTGCTGACATCAGTGCTGAGACACGTGTCAAAATCACAAAAAATCTATATACAGTATATCTGAGATCAGCTGATTGGTGCAATCACAGTCTTCAGTTGGTTTCATGATCTGAGAAACCCTGCTGAAGCAGATGGAGCAGAATTTGTGCCCTCAACTTTGGCTTCAGATTTGAGAATTCAAACTGACACGAGTGGTGAGAGGGATGACTCTGCAAGTTTGATTAATTTGTTGGACTAATATGTTGCAGGCAGTCTGAGGAAATGATTCATGATAACATGTTTTAGCTTGACATCTTTTTTTTATGAATGACAGTGAACATGCAAGTTAAAACTGATGGATCTCTGCATGGAGTGTGGACTCACTCCTTGTAGAGGAAATGTTGTTCTTTCCAACTGCTTGTAGATGCTGAAAAAGTCTCCCTTTTATGTGTTGATCCTACAGAAGTCAGGAGTGTTGTTTGAAATTCCTTCCTTCAAATGTTTTGCAGTTCACCTCACTATTGTAGTTAATGTTTAAGGCTATCAAACCTCAATAGTTTTTTAATACTGCATGAAATTTCACAGCACCAGGCATCAAAAACTGTCAGGTATTTCCTAGTTAGTGTTTGATCAGACTAGATTAAACATGGCAGTTAACTTTAATCTTCATTACTATTTGATGCTGCTAATGAATGAAATATGTGTACAGGAACAAGTGTAAACTGACTTAAGCAAGGAGATTTCTGACCCACTTCTCTGACCGGGCAGATGAAGAAAAACATTAACATTGAACCCTGCATCTCAAGGGGTTTATTCTAATGAATAAATTAGAATATTTGCTCTGTAAAGATGTAGAGGAGTAATGATGTCCTGAGCAAAGAATGAAGTCACACTCCCGCTGTGCATGTTGTACTCTGAGCGCCTCTGTTCTCTGTTTTGATAGCCGGTCCAGGCACACGTCCATGTGAGCCCTTCTCTGTCCTCCCTGCATCTGTTTTCAATGTTACAGTGCAACAGTACACTCAAATGTGTTTCTGAAAGCATTTCAGGCAAGAAACAGGCAATTCAGTGACAAAATCTTGATGCATATTTGATCAGCGTTGCATAGTTCAGATGTCCTCAGGTGTTGATGCTTGAGTGAGACATCTAGGGGCAGTGAATGTTGTATATTGCAATTTAAAGATTTCAGTTCCGGTTGATTTTGTGCCACATGTAGTTAATAGTGGTAACAGAAAGTGCGGTTCAATACTGCAGCTCACAGGTCCCTTAAGCAGTTAGTCTGTCAGAAATACAACAGAAAAGCAACTGGTGTTTCTGTTTATGGTGCAGCCAAACAAACATTGACAGACATTATTTTAATACAGAAGCCACTTTAGAAAATATTGCTTTCTCAAAGTAAAATATCACAGAATACCATTGTTTTCTTATCAGCATAAAATCAGTACTACAGATGACAAGTATTGTATGAACTCCAGTAGCCTATTCAACGTTTTCTTATAATACTCAGCCCCATGCATGCTGTGCCGACTCTGACTCAACCAGTCTTCATTCCAGAGTCGTCACCGCCACGCTGCAGGTAAACACCACACTGTACATGGAAAGCTGCATGCATAGTGTCGGCATCAAGTGGTTTATTTTAATCACTGGACTTTTTTGAGAGCTGTTTTAATGATATGCTAGTTATGTAAGTCTCTCATGGCTTGGAGAGCTTGCAGGGGGAGGTAGAGTAGTGCCTCAGCTGTCCTTGAAGATGAAACTTTGTGGGACAACAGAAGTGGTTGGATGAGTGGAATACAATTTTACAGCAGCGCTGTATGCTTTTAGCTGATGCTGTGTTTCAGGTGCACTTACCTCTGAGCCACAGTGTGCTACAGTGGAATAATATGAGATAGCCTATCATACATGAGGAACACAATGAAAGGCTGAGCTGAAGCTTTGAATTCAAAGCCTTCGAGCATGTACAGTATATTCTCATCTGAGCCACATGGACTACATTCTGAATGCCTTTGTAAGCCTTTGTTCATGTAAAGTGAGTCAGGACACACTTCATCTCTTCCTCTTATCATACAGCAACCTTCAGCCTGTGAAATGAGATAATGCACCACTCCTGGAATTCAGACACACAAAATCACACAAGAGGACTTATAAAAACAAACACCCTCATGTCTCAGAAACAGACAGTTGCATCATAAAAACAAGAGCACCTCCTGTTTTCTGATAACTTTCTGTGAGTCAGCAGTTATATATGGGTGTTGCAGCACTAATGTGAAAATCAGTCAGTCAGTTGGCAGATGGTCAGGGGCATTTAATGTGTTTGATGAACCCCTGATTTTAAAATTTGTTTGGGTCATAAATCTCTCAGCCCAGCTTTGTGAAACATTACCCTTCCTCCTATCAGATGCTTGGTGCACACCGACCTCTGGTAATAAAAACAGCAAAAGTTTTCATGTACCTGAAATGAATTTTTACATGTAAATCAGAATTTTTGTTACCTAAGTTAATGAACAGCAAATATGTTTATTTTGATGACATATGGCAGTTTGTCGACAAGTGGCCATGGTATGAACTGGATAATATATTTGATCCCTTGTAACTTATCACTATATTCCATTTTTTTCTGTGATAAAATGCTGTTGTTATAGCTACATTAATCTTTTAGCCACAGAAAAATCCATTGCTGTTCTGAAATTTCATCATTTTAGTTTGCAAGGCCACTTTGGTGTTTGAGTCAATTTTTTGAGGGCGCAAAGAGCAAGTGCCGAGGCAGCAAGGGCATCAAGTAAAACAATGAAGTCCACAGAAATGCAATGAATTCAACATAACAAGGGTTAAGGATGACTTTATTTTTGTTCATTTGTTTCCCTAATTTGTTAACACTAAGTTAAGGCACACTTTAGGTCAGTCAGAAGTCAGTCTATGATGTCATATTGTGTGGCATATAATAAGTTAGTATCACAAAATAATGAGTTAATATGTTAAATAATTGTAATTTTGAGATAAGAAGTCATTATTTTGTGAAGGGTTCTCATTATCATGACCCACAAAAATCTTTTTTATCATATTTAAGGTCTTTGATAGAGAGAGTCAGTGGATCCAGCAGTGCAGTGAAGAGGAGACAAGCGTATATAACGTTGATCTAGCTGTCCAGATTCACACATTCCCTCGCTTTCCAAACTGAGGGGGCGGCAACCGAGAAATTCATTCCCTGAGCCACAGGAAACTAAATCATGTTAAAACTGAAATGGCTGTGTTAGCATTGGTGTTTGACAATCTGACGACTGCACACAGGGTTTATCAGCGCTTATTTCACTGAATGCAGCTGCCTGATGTGTGGCTGGACCAAAGCAATAAGCTGAAAGACACTAAAATGCATCATAGAGCTGAGGGAAACTGCACAGATGGGTGATAATTTTCTTTGAGTTCCACCTGCCTTTTCACATTACACATTGTCATTTGCTCCGTTGTTCATAGAAGAATATTCAATAGTGCAGTATTAACTTTATGGTTATTCCCTTTACTGCCTCCAATTCTACTTCAGTCACCAGTGAGTTTACCCCATTTAATAAACGGCCTCACATAATGGAGATAGCGAAAGTATTAGTTTTGTTCTTCTGTTAATGTCTTGTTCTTAAAATTGTATAAAATGTTCACTTCAGTTAGAAGCCTTTTGCTCGTTAAATCTGAGCAACTGGCCCAAATTATGACTGTTACCATTTCTGTTTTAGACACTCATACTTATCCAACTCTACAGAGGCTGCACTGGACACATCTTGCTGTGAGAGTAAGAAAAATAGCTAAAATGCACCAGATGGCAAATGGACCTAGAGATGTAAGGTACATTGTGAGCAGGTCTTTTATTACCAGTATTAAAGGGCATTGTTAAAAGGGTGCTATATAAAGCTTTAAGTGCTACTCCCAACATTTTTTTCCTTTACAGCCCAGGTCATCTCTGTCACAGCTCCTCTGAAAATGACACTATCATGTCTCTTATATCTTGTACTATTTTGAACCTCGCTGCAGAGTGAAATCATAGCTGCTGATAAACAACCTCCCAGGACACTGACATGCTGTTCCCATTCATATTCTGTGAGCAATCAGACGTGGATTTATCAGTTTCCCAGGAGAGGTGCTTCACATATCAGCTCAGAAATAAACAAGCCTTTGTTTGAATGTGCGCGATCAATATCTGAATTTACTGCTGAGAGGATTTGAGGTGACTCTGTCTTCAGCAGCCATAAATACCTCTTTACCATTTAATCATCTGGCAGAGCGATCCGAATTAATGGGTTTAACATATTGCATTTAATTTCAAAGCATCGTTATGAATTCTGCAAGCATCTATTACTTCTTACACATTTGTGTGAATGACAGATGGTTTTATGGCTGTCATCGTGGCATAAATGGCATTATTTTTTAACTCGTGTGTCGTGTCGATTTATTGTCTTATGACACGGCATTTTGTTTAATATTTCTAAAGACAAAGGTTCCCTGCGTCACATTCACACTGGAGCATTTTAACAGCATTTTACCTCGCTGAGTAGCACTGCTTTTAGTGGGATGGATTCACATTAACATAATAAACCATTAATGGAATTAATGGAATAATGATGTTAATGGTGTATTAATCCTGTGAGCATAATTTCCCACTAATGTAATTTATGTAACATTTCCCTGCCAAATGTAATTCTGATTTTTTAATGCAATCCTTTCTCACAATCCACCAAATAATTTTTCCATAAATATTCATAACTTTTAAAATGTATAATTTTAAGAATGTATCACCATAGCTAAAAACTGATCATATTTATATTTAATTTTCCTCCGTTTTCTTATTAGATTCTGAAAATTCAGCCATTATGGATGAAAGAAAAATGGTTATGACAACAATGTTAAAAAAAACAAAAAACATTTGTGAGACATTTTTTGTTGTAGGGTATTAACAATACATTTTTTCCTCAGTGATTTAAAGGCATAGTTCAGATTATTTGGAGTTGTATGTGGTAGTCAGTGTGTTAGTTACAGTAGATGGCGGTTTCCACGCCCCCAGTTTAAAGAAGCAGGAGGAGTACTGGTGTAGGATCTAATCAGTATACTGCTGTGGACAGGGTCAGTAACTAAAAGTGGTTTAGCCACCTGAAAAAAATCCATATTAGTTCAAGTGTACGCTACATTTAGATTGTTGTCACTGCTTTACCGTGCTGTCAGTCTTTTCAGATGGGGAACTGACGTTATATCACTCTCTCCAAACCAACCCGACTCCATTGGCAGAATCAGTAAATTTTTCTTGTTATAATACTGTAATTTTAAAATTTGAGTTTTTTAATGAAAAGATAAATATAGCAAGGCCATAATATGACAATGAATATTCAACCGGGGCAAATGAGACAAGTGACGAGAAGTAGACAGCACTGTGAATAGGAGAGAGCAGGTGGAGGTATGTGGTCACTGCAGTGGTGTGTGTGTCAGCTCATTGTCGGAGAGAAAAGAGTGAGAAGGGCAGCTGATACCAGAGTGTCAATACTTTGAATAATGAGCATTTAAAGCAGTTCATATGCTCAGAATCAATATGTATTGATATTTTTGACAATACAAGAGTTGCTGGTCTACCGCTGCCTTCGACTGGTCAATCTGTTTGTGTTACTGTGTGACTATTAACAAAAACAAACTAATCAATTAAGGCAGTGGTAGACCAGCAGCTTCTGTATTCTGCAAGATAAAATTACTGATTCTGCCAGTAGAGTCTGGTTGGTTTCGAGAGACTGACCTGTGGTTTATATAACAACGGTTTCCTGTCGACTGCAAGGTAAAGCAGTGAAAATATTCTAATTCTGGGACCACCATCTACTGTAAGTAATACACGGACTGTGGATGAGTACCTCATACAGCCTCACTTCAGATGATCTGAAACTATGCTTTTAACAGGCTGTAACATCTTCCTCCAGATCTGTACATGCATGAGATCACCTGCATTAACCCGAGTAGCTGTTTCTCAGTAAAACAGCGCTGACACACTGCGGCTGCTGTTTAGCATATGTGTTGAATTTGTAGCAGCTCTGCAAAGGAGAGCGTCTCTCAGTCATAACTCATGACTCAGAGGCCTGTCAGGACAACCTGTTTTTCCTTTTTATGCTTTCGACTGATCGATTATAATTCCTTCCTATCCAGACAATAATTAATTCTTCCAGCACCTCCAACTAGGCTGCACAGCTCCTTGTTATGTTGAAATAGTGAGCGTATCCCACTGAGGGATGCTACTATCTAGAGCACTGGGTGTTTTTGTGCTGAGAGACTGGCAGCATGACTAACGCCATCTCCAGTACTGTGCTGCTCTCCTCTCTTGTGGATTGGGAGCAAAGGTTCTTCATGCTCCTCAATACCTGGTTTTTGCATTTCACTCTGAGGAGATTTTTTTATGGCCAGCTGTCAAACATTCATGTGTAAATGTGAGCACAGTCCCCTCTGGGCTGCCCAGAGTGATTCGTCAAGGCTTATGAAAACTATAAATTCTTTGCGTTATGCTCTGGATGTCTTTTTTTTTTTTTTGCTTAGTACCTGACAGCCCAACACACAGCCTGCAGCAGTGGAGAATGTTGACATTATGAAGCCAGCAGCAGGAGAAAAGGCCAAATACAACCAGCACAGTCACTTTATAGTTTGTAAATCATATCTGTGAGTGTTTCAAGATATGTCATCTTGTGTTGGTTGAAAGGGCGACTCCGTCTGCAGTCTCCTAATAGAAATGCCCACTCGCTCTTAAACAAAATGTAGTGATGTAAGTTACAGCGCTGAAAGGTCACTGTGACCCAGGGCTCCTGGATTATTATATATAGATTGAATAACCTCCCTGTGACCAGCCCTCCCCCCTTTTTCTTTCATCCTGAATTTCTGTATCGTATTTTGTTTTAATTTCATATCACATACATAATGAGTTTGATCATTTTCTTTACAGTGTTTGAACTGAAGTAGCTTTAGATTTCTCTTGAGGGTGGCTTTGCTGTGGTTTATTTTGTTCCTGTGTGAAGTAATTCCAGAAACAATGCTTTGAAAGTAGCTTCCCTGACAGTAGGGCCTGAAGATTGGTATGCTTGGGTGTTTGATTGACAAATATGTCAGACGACTACACCCACATCAGCTCCTTCTGGGCTTCACTGTCACTTTCTGGAACCAGGAATCCAAATTTGGAAAAACAAACAAAACAGTGGCAAGCTAGAATTCAACTCAAGGCAAAATATGCTTTTAGTAAGTAACCATCATGTCCATGTTAGTGTTACTGTTATTAGTAATAGTAATAGTAGCTGTGGAGGTGGAGGTGGCTCAGCTGTCAGGACAGAGCACTGTAACAGACATCAGTATGAGCTGAGGCTTCTGCACACAGTGCATTTAGATGTGACCAGTTTCATGTGACATGTTGTGTTTAGGTGTCGTGCTGTGAGTTAATAATGGCATTGTAAGTCCCTGGTATGGAGCCTGCTGCTGCCATGTCACCGGGTCTCCTGGGAAACCCTGTAGTCCTGAAGGATTTGATCTTCTGCTACATCAAGCGGGAATCTGTACAGGAGGAGTAATGTGAGCTGCTGCTGAATGGAAAACAGCGTTACTACGTATTGATTGTTGTTGGAGATGGGGAAAGGTTTCTGAACCTTTACACACACATGGGGTTTGTTTGCTGAGCGTGCATGGTGTTTCTCATCAGTGTTGTGCTTCTGCTGGTGACTGCTAAGCAGTTCTACTGCAATCTGTTGTTTTGTGTCGTTTGTGATTCTGTGGCAAACTGTATGCAGCACTTCAGCTGCTGTTATATGTTTGTGAGGCCCTGTTGTAACTCCATATAAAGTTCTTGAGTGTGCAAATATGTTAATATCTAAAGGGTGTATATTTATTCAATTGGCAGGAGGGTTAAGGGTTAATTTGACATATTTTTGAAATCCAAAAGTTATTTATATTAGCTTATTTTTTAGGACCAACTTATTGGTTATTTTCACTACTATTTACTTTTTCTAAAGAATCAGTTTCTTGTTGAAATAGTGAAAAATGTCATCACAATTTGTTCAAGCAACAATCCAAACCCCAAAGATATATATATATGATAGTGATTTTTATTATTATTATTTTTTTTTTTTTTACTGTCAATTAATCTGTTGATTATTTTCTTAATTAATTAGTTGTTATTTGGTCTATAAAATGTTGGAAAATGGTGAAAGATATCGTTCACTGTTTCTAAAAACCCAAGATTACATCCTCAAATTTGTTCATATTCCAAAGAAAACCCAAAGGTATTGAGTTTACAAAAGTATTGCTGCTAAAAT
Source organism: Lutjanus erythropterus (assembly GCF_056507025.1). NCBI lineage: Eukaryota > Metazoa > Chordata > Actinopteri > Lutjaniformes > Lutjanidae > Lutjanus > Lutjanus erythropterus. Next base: position 22,771,158 of record NC_139329.1, on the reverse strand, counting down.
ATACACATTTAAGGATCTTGTATAAGAGAATTTTAACTTTTTTCTCAAAAAATAATAGATAGTTGACAACAACAAATTGATTGAGTGTTGCAACTATAGTATTTTCCAGGATGAATGTTGCTTGCTCTGTTGATCAACTTATCAAAAGGACTGAGGATTTGTTTCAGTACTACTGTATAGGGCTGCAACTAATGAATATTTTAATTGTCAATTACTCTGTCACTTATTTGCTTGATTAATTGATTAGTTGCTTGGTCTATAAAATATCAGAAAATGATGAGAGATGTTCATCACTGAGTACTGAAGCCCAAGATGGCGTCCTCAAATGTCTTGTTTTGTACTCAAACCAAAGATATTTAGTTTCTTGTCATGGAGGACTAAAGAAACCAGGAAATATTTACATTTAAGAAGCTGAAATTGGAGAATTTTGACTTTTTTTCTTAAAAAAAAAATCAAGTTGATTAATTGATTATCAAAATAGTTGGTGATTAATTTAATTAATTCAATGTCAACCCAACAAAAAGTGTCAAACACTAGAAAGCATTTACTCTTTAAAATTATTATTATTGTTTTGGTTTTTTTTTGCAAAATGTTGTTAGTTTTTTGTTTTTATTGTGCTGTCAGTCACCCTCTTTGTTCATTGAATTCAGAGCTGTGAAACTTCAGTCAAAACATCAGTAACATCACAGAAGTCATTGTCAGCTCTCTGCTGTGAAACATTCAAGCTCCTGTTGAATTGTAGGACAGTTCTCTTAACCCCCACAACACACACACACACCCTCACTGTGACCCTCCATGCCACCCCTTGTTGTTTACCCTGTCAAATGCTTTTACACGCTGCTTCACTGAGTCTATAACTGATGGAGGCCCATGCCTGCACTGTCCAGCGTTTTGTGCTGAGCCCAACATTTTAGTCCACACAAGCTGTACAGGACGGGTTGGGTGGGGTGAACTGGGCGGGGTGGGCGTCCTGCAGCCACCCCTCACATTCTACACGGGGTTGGGAAAGTCAGGGACATCAGGGCCCATCAGGGTGGAGAGGTTGGACAGAGCTCCTAAGCCCGCTACTCCTCCGGGGAATGATCGGCTTGTGTGCGCTGTACTCGTGAACACAGCGGGGGTGAAAATCCAGGGTGATGCCCTCACACTGTTTACAGTGCAACCGAGGTTGCTAATTTTGTCTCCTCTCTCTCCTCCCTCTGTCACTCCAGTCATAACCAGAGGAGCACGACGTTTCGCCATCCTGTGACCGGACAGATTTCTCCCGAGAACCTGGATTTTATCCTGCAAGAACAGTGAGTTATTGAGTTTCTTACTTCTCTGCAGCCCCAGCAATAATAATAAAAAAAACTGTTGTTGAAAAGAATGATTTGATATCAGATACACTGAGCCATATTGACTTTCTCCAGCTGTTTTGAGATAAAGCAACACTAAAATTGGCGGAAATGTTTTTCTGTTTTTATCTATGGCTTGAATGCCAAGTTGTGAGATGTTTGTTTTATCACTGTCTTATAAGTGATGAAATGATGCTGATCTGGCAAAGAAAATCCTTCTCTGCTCTTGTAGTTTTGACTGTTTTATGCTTTGTTATAATGTAATATCTCAGACTTTCTATGTGACAATGGCTTTGAAAACATTTCCCTGTGCCCTAAAATTATCATTTGAATATTCTTTTAGAAGTTTAGCAGGTTATACTTCTTTCTTGAGTGTGTAGATGGAGGTTTAAAAAGTAGTTTTAAGTGAATATGTGGGCCTTTCATTTCACCAGGGCTGCCTTTTAAAGATAGAAGTGAAAGGAGAAAGTCTTGGTGGATTAGTCAAGGACATGCGGTGCTGTCGGAGGGTTTATACTGTTTAGTGATGCTATAGCAGGTGTAATTTTAATGTTGCTCTCTCCTCCTCCTGTTTGGACCATTAGAGTTTGAGAGTACAGCTAAATGCACTTTTAGTTGAGTGTTTTTTTCTTTTTCACTGCCTTGCTGAAAGTTAGATGAGAAGATCAACACCACTCATATATCTGTCTGTTAAATATGAAGCTACAGCTAGCAGCTGGTTAGCATAGCTTAGCATAAAAATGGAAGGTGATGTCAACACTCTGGGAAGTCATTACTCCTGGCCTAGAATTAGTCCTGCAAATTGCATCCGGTAAAACCACAAGTTGTTGGTTTTACACTTTTTTTTCTGTTTGATATAAAGTGTTAATATGCTGCTGGCTGTAGCTTCATGTTTAGTGGACAAGTACTGTGTTGCCCCTTTTACACTGCACAGAACTAACCCACTAACAACCACTGGGAAAGGGTACAAATTACATTAATTCCTGGGTCAAATGACTCTGCAAGTAGTCACACGTATTTATTGGCTCCGGCTCCAATCGGCAGTGATGGAGACTTGACGCTCAGGTTGATACACTAGTTTTCAAATGGAGGCAATGAAGGCTTGTTGCTTCCATTGGTAACTTCTGCAACTCTTTTTCCCCTTGTCCATACACATGCTGACTTTGGCTGAATCAGTTTGACCTGCTGTGTCAGGGCTGTTCGGCAGGGTTGTGCATCTCCATTACAGCGGGGCTACCTACTTGAAGGTGTATCTTTTAACTCGTAAATGCTTATCTTGAGTCGAGTGGCTGTGGAACAGTTGCTAAACACATTTCATGTCCTATAAATTCTGCACAATAGAAGTGTCCCATTGATTTGTTTTCTAAAAGTTTTTATTATGACTGTCTAAACTGGAAGGTGTTTTTTTTGTGTGAACAATGTCAGGTGCTCAGATTTAATTCTTGTCTGTGAAGATAGTACAATATCGGCTACTGTATTTTTAAGCAAAATGTCTCATTGTGAGTACAACTTAAAAGAACTATTACTATATAAATAGATTTTTTTGATCAGGCAATTTCAGATTAATTATTAGATATTATTTAAAGTTGCAGTTCACGATTTTGTAATTCATTTTGTGCACATTATTTGTTCCTGATATCAGTGAGTTGTTTCTAAAATCCTTTCAGTACACAGATATCACAGTGTGACCTATCATCAGTTAATTGCTCTCAACACACTGATGTTTACCTTCATTTGGCAGCCCACGACACTTGATCACTTTTAGAGAGCTGGTGAGCGCAGGTCTCTGTGGGATAAACAAGTCAGAGTGCTTACTCATGGCTGTTTAGGAGACAGTTTGTATTGCACTCTCAGGGCTTTGTTTGGCCAAAGATTTCCTGCCAGCAACTAAACCCGACACCAGACTTTCACCACAATAGAGAGACTCTCAGTTACAAGGGATGGGACACTCTTTTCTCTTGCTGCTCCACTTTGTGATGTAGAATGAACAAAAACCTCAAGCAATGTGTTGCTTCAGTTGGAGGCCTTTTAAGGAACTTATGTACTCAGTGGGGTTGATTTGTTCGGGAGTGTCAAAACTTGCTTCTGGCACTTTTCTGTAAACCAGTTTGGTTACTGAAAATGCAGATACATGTTTAACAGTTTTCCACTATTCAGACTGCATATACTCCTGGGAGGCAGTCCAGTCAAATTTGAGTGACAGCCTGCAGAATGCATTTGGTTAAAGCATAAAACATTCGGAAAATAGACGTGAATTCATTCCTTTCCAGCAGTGCTTTTGAAGCACTAGGAATGGAAGGGTCATATAAAAATGTGTCTATCAAGCTTAAAAAGCAGCAGCAATAAAATGCTGTATTTACCTGTATTTTCCTCGGATTTTGTTCAGCAATTTTTTTTTTTGGATATACCATTTTCCAACCCACCATGCATTTGTCTGCAGAACATATTGGAAATGAAAGTGTATACAGGTGTACATAGTAAGGTGTACTTGCTATACCTTCCACCTCTAACCTAAAGTTAGAAACACTTAGTCATTATTCCTATCAGGAAGTTTTCCTCCCTGATACTTTTATAATAATAATAATTGTTCTAATCAGTGTCTCTCTGTGTGTGATGATTGTGTTGTGTGACTGTCTTGTCTTGCTGTGATCTTGTGTATATATAATTTGGTCTCAGGCATTATAAATATTGATGTCAACAAGATTTCCTGAATAAATAAAGCTAAGCAGAATTGCTTTACTTACTGTGGCTGATTAAACCTGTATAGGTTTGTTGTGTGTATGGAGTTTGGTTACCCTTAAAACTTCTTCATGGGAGTGCAGAACATTTAAAGTCTGTACGTGTACACGATGACAGAATAGCTCTTAATTCAAGAGGGCCTGTGGAGGTTTTCTTGTGACTCTCTCACTCAGTTTTTACTTGACCTCCTGTCTGGTTTTGTGACCCCGCAGTTCCACAAGTGGGAGACTGTGAAGCTGAGGCAGAGCTTCAGCTGAGACGTCATCAACTCCTTAACAAAACTTATCATTCCATAGATAAAATTTTGATAAATCCCATGAGTTATGGCTTAATGTTTCTAACTATTTGGATAAAAGTCACAACTGTTAATTTTCTTTTTTCTTTCATTTATAGTTATACAGGAAAAAGATTAAAAGTAGCATAATAAAATCAGTTAAAATAAACAGGCCTGACTCACTTAAAACTGGTTTACAGCAGGTTCCTGTTCTGCAGCTCATAATAGAGAAAATCACGTCACAAAACAGAGACAGTCAATACAAAACACAAACAAAAGACAACACGGCCATTCAGAGGAGGGAGGAAGAGGGCAGATATTATGGGTCAAGTCGGTGATTGCAAGTGTGTCTTTCCATCAGATAGTGTTAATATGCCTGTTTGAAATGTGTGGCAGAGGTTGTTGTTCTAATATGATATGGGATCTTGATGAGGACATTATTTCACTGCATGTTTATTTATTTATTTTTTTTGCTGGTTAAACTAAAATAAAAAATGCTGATATGTGTGTTTATTACAGAAACAAAGGGCATCATCTAAAAAATTACGATCTTTCTCTCACCTCCCACATCTTCTTTTCACTGTTGGCATATGACTCAGTTCTTTCAGAGTTTTATACTGTGGATTTTAATTTAGAACAACTCTTGATGATACCTTTCAAGGACTCTTAAGTGTTTCCACTCTGCTGAAAAGCAATTGAATCTTTTTGTCTGTCCATCCATGCATTCATCCTGCATCCATCCATCCATCCTGTAGAGGGATGCAGGGGGCTGGAACTGATCCCAGCTGAAGTTTGGCAGGAGGCGTTGTACATCTCGGACAGGTCATCAGTCAGTCACAGGACTAACACATAGAGACGGACAACCTCACATTCACACCTTTGCCAGTTAACATATTTCCTGCACAAATCTTCACTAATTCAGTGAAGAACAATTAATAGAGCTTTTGTAGAAGCTAATCCAATGAAGAAACACATTAAAATGTAATGAAGTTCCACTGCATGGACTCCATTTCTAGCTCTTTTCATTTTTCCATTTCTGTCACCATCTCATTGTTTTCCATTTCCTGTTCCCTCTATTTCCATCCATCCAGCCCAGTCACTTTTTTTCCTTGTCATAGCTCTTTTCCCAGAATTTTTGTTTGTTTTGTTCTCTTTCCCCTTTTCCCCCGTTCATTGTTGTTATTCTCATATCTCGTCTTTTTCCTTTACCATATTTTCACACCTTTACCTCTCATTTTTCTTTAAACCTGCATCTTCCTGGTCTGTCCCTTTTGTATAATTTTGAATTCATTATTTTTTAATTAACTCAGATTACTACTGATTAAATTCAATGTCCTATTCATTTGGATGTGCATGGTACTCTAGTGACAATAAGTGTGGAATTACCGAAGATGGATGCTACTAGTGTTTGAGACAAACAACAAAAATGACACCGAGATGCAGTTTTTTCTAGAGACTGTAAAATGACAATTCACCCCCAAATCAAAAATACTTATTTTTCTTCTGGCATATAGTCTTATTTATCCATCTAGATTGTTTTAATGTGAATTGCTGAGTTGTGGAAAAATCAGCCTTTGTGTTGTGAGCAGTTTCATATAGGAACTATTTTCTTTTTTTACCGTATAAAGAACGTAGTTGCTACATGAAACTGCTCACAAGGTCTGTGTATTATCTTGAGTAACTGGGCCATGATTTCTGGAAAGAGACGTTGCTTTTGACTTGGTCAAATGTATGTTTTTTGGTGCTTTGAGCGTCACAAACTGAGCACAAACTACTTCCAGTTTATTTGAGAGAAGGTAGACATCCCCAACCAAACAATTTATTAGATCTCTCTTAATTAGATTTCACAGTTGGAGAAGAAATGTTAAAAGTACCGGGCAAGCAATGCGCCTTTGTAATCCTATATAATAAGCTTGTTTTGCAATTAACACAATGTGCCATTTAACATTTTTCATTCAGTTTTACTCTCCGAAATTTTAAACAGCATGAGTTAACAACAGAAACAATAATTGGGCTAATTAACCTACTAGTAAAATGATGATCTTCTAAAAAACAATATTAACACCTATGAACTTTAAATAAAATCCTAATGATATTGAGGTCGTTAAAGGGCTGGATCCGGCCACTAGCTGAATAGGTCTGATCTAGGTGGATAAATAACACTACAGACAAGAGGGTGAACTGTCCCCTTAAAAACTGATGAAAACACTGAAATAAAATGGTAGAAATGTGTATGATGCACAGATGCAGAAACATTTCTATAATTTCAATGTATTTGGCTGCTAGAGGAACCTTTTTTTTAGCATTGAAAGTTTCCCTAAGTAAATAATATGTTTCATCTGTGGGTAGGAGGTCCATTTCTCACACCTCCTTGTGTTGTTGTATCTTTAATATCCTCCTGTTTTCCACTGTAGTAGATCGTCGCTGAGCTCCTCTACCAGTCTGACTCTTTTCAGTGTCTCATTGTTTTTTCTGGTTGCACTTTCTCTCTGCATCTTTCTACGCCTCCTCTTGCTTTCCTTTAGTTTTCTTCCTCTGTGTGTCGTTGCCCCCCCCCCCCCCCCACTCTCCTTCATTATGTTTCTCTCACTGTCTCTCGTTTTAGTCCATCTCTCTCCCCCAGACAAGGAGGGAGCAGGTTAAATTTTCCCTGGCTGTGTTCTGATGGATCTGTCTTATTAGCAGCTGTGTAGGCGTGAAGCAGGCCTGTCCAAGCCACTATGATAATGTGTCAGTGCAGAACACACAAACACACACACAGAACACTTCAGTCCTTGGTTTGTGTATATGTATGGTTATTAAAATAAATGGTGAATTCTGCGCAGGACAGAGTGAACCACTGGTTTCTAGAGGATGTGCACTTGAAGGTGTAATACTTTTCTGCCTCAGTGTAATATTACATTGATGTACTGGAGGACATTCTTGGGCGTGATTATGCAAGGCACAGCTGAGTACCATCAGCAGTACTGAAGAACAATCTTTATCCTCACAGTTAAAGAACATCCTCGAGGGTAATACATTATGGCTTTGGAACACCAGTTGAATGCACACGTGACTATTGACTGAAGAAGCTTCATGAAAAAAGAAGGCCAAGAGAAAATGAATTGCTAACGAATCCCCTGGTCACTCGCAAAGCAACTCCTAAATCATAATTTATGAGATCATTGGCTGAAAATACAGTACTTGTTCTATATTTAATTGGGTCCTGTGATGTTTTTTTGTTTATATAAATATACGTTCACAGATGACCGTCCTGGAATACATTTTGAAAAATTCATGCTTCTTTAACTCAAAGTTTTGGGCTAACATCACAACAGCAGTTAGTCCTTTTATAAAGTTCCCTTGACTTTATTTTTAAACAGAATCTTAAGATCATTTCCCATGGCGAGGTTAACTTTGATTCACATAAGATACTTGGACCAAAAAAAGTTATGTAAGCCTACTTTATGTGTGACATATACTGAAAACCTCAGATGAACTTCTAGTGCGCTTGCAGAGTGGGCAAAGCTTGGAAAACAATTTTTAAATTTTGAATTTTAATGCATCATGTGTATGGGTGACAATGCTCTAAGCAGGGTTAGTACTAGTTTAGGAGTAGTTTGACATTTAGCAAAATTTGCTTATTTGCTTTCATGCTCAAAATTAAAATACATAAATACAACTTCTTAGAGGTAGGAGAAAAAAAATCTTTTCTCTTAAATATGGGAGTTGTTTGGATTCTTTGTCTTTGTTTCAGATTCCTGAATCGATGTTTAAAAATATAAATAACTATCACTTTCTTTAGGCCTATATTTCCTCTGATCTGTGGAAATAATTGAGCTGCTGATTTTACATTGCAAACCCAATCTATTGCTTAGAAGAGGTATTGCTTGCCAGAAGAAGGCAGCACATATTTATAGTTTTATTTATTGTTCACTACTCGAGTCTAATATTTAAAGTATTTAATTTATTACTTTTTGAGAAGATTGATTGACATATGATGTGCAATGTTTTTTAGAAATATCGGTCATGATATACATTCTCAAAGTTTATGATTCAAATTTATCACACCATCTAGTCTTAAAAAAGCAAACAAAAATTACAATAAATCATAATATTGAATCACATTGCTTAAGGTACATATCGAATCAGCACCCCAGTATTGTGAAGGTCTTGAATCAGGATATAAGTCTGTCGTGCCAGCCCTCATGTCTCTGTGCCAAAAACTAGCCACAAGGCTATTAGCTTAACTTGGCACAAAGACTGTAAGGAGGAGAAAACAGCTAGCCTGGTTTATTCCACAGTTCAAAGATAAGCCTACCAAAGCCTCCAAAGCTCACTCATTAACAGGTATCTCATTGGTTGTATCTACACACAAACAGAAATGTAGAAACAACAATTTGTGTTTTTAGGGATAGCCAGTTACATGCTGTAACATGTTCTTGGTGAAAACCAGCCAGACAGACAGATTAACTGCCCAGAGTGTGCAGCTGCTTTGTGCACTTTTCTGCTTGTCTGTATATTACTTTTTTCATAGACTATCTGCTGATTCATATCAGTCTCATGTTTACCTCACATTTTAAAGTCTTGTTTGTCATCTGTGATGTGAACACATCAGATTTCTCCACAGAGAAAGTAAAAGCGAGCATAAAGACTTCATGATGATAAAAAAGGTTCTCTGTTGAACCTCTGGCTGAGTTCTTGTTAGCACTCAGGGAAGGTATGAAGGTTCTTGATAGAACCCCCAGAAAAGGGTTTTGGGTAGAACCATTAAACCACAGAAGGGTTCTCTGTAGAACCTCTCATAGGGGCTTCCTGGTGAAACCTTTCACAGATGGTTCTAGGTCTACCCTTTCATGTTGGGATCTAAGAACTCACAGAAAGGGTTCCAAGTGGAATCTTTATAAAATGTCTTACCGGGAACCAAAAACGTTCTCCTGTAAGGACAAGTGGATTCTTTCTATCATAAAATAAAAGGGCTCTTGGTAGAACTCTTTTGTTGGGTTAAACCCTTGGAATATAAAAAGGTTATCGATAGAACCTCCTGGCTGAGTTCTTGTTAGCAGGTCCCACTAACGTGAACATATTCCTGATAGAGAACCCTGGAGATATCAGCTATAGAGAGGTTTTCCTTCTTTCATATATAATCAGACTAGATTGCACCCAATAATACATTTGAAAAATTCAAAACAAGTCTCTTTCCAAAAATAATGACCTGATTACTCAAGATAATCCAGCAGTTTCATGTTGGAACTACTTTCTTTCCAGTCTTTCTGGTGCTTTGAGCACCACAAGCTGAATGCCATTTAGTCTTATTATATTGGAGAGAAGGCGGAAGAAGACATCTGTATGTCCGATAACCTCTGAAATCTAGATGGATAAATAGCGCTATAGACAAGAGGGAAAATACGTAGTCTTGTTTTTGGGGTGAACTGTCCCTTTAAGCTAATTACCATAGCTCCATAGTCAGGCATACAAGTGTTTTCAATATTTGTATATAACCCTGCAAGAGAACGACTATGGGTATTTTAATACTTAAATTGAGCACAATTTTGTAAATGAGACTGAAAATTACTGAAAAAGTGAAAAGCAGGAAGATCTGTTGTGTTTGAGTCAACAGAGAAAGAATTTTAAACATGTGAGGGTCCAAGATATTTGGGGCCTTTGATTAAGTTAAATAAAAGTGGGATTGCTAGAGGCCAGTTCTTTTAATCTCACTACATCACTGAAGATAACTATTAAATCCAATGGCCTTGTCTGTGTTATTGCCACTTGGATTTTAGTTCAGTACTTTTAATTTAGATTTAAAAAATACCTTTTCCCCTTTGTTATCCAATAATCATTATTCCTTTCGTCATTCATAATGGTGGAATAATGATGTTTTTATAGATTACATGTTTAGTTGTAAATACTCCATCATCTAATTACAATGTACTATTCAAAACAAAGATCATTTAATTACCATTAAGATATGTAGGGGACTGGGATTACATACACCCTCTGTTAGCCCTAATTATCCAGTTACCATCATACCACTGCAAACAGTATAAGAAAAATGATCTGCTGCCCCGGGCGCTATCCAAATATCTGTGCTTCTATTTAAGGCTTCCTTGAGCCTGCGTGAAGCACTTGAGGTTTTCAGAGAGGGCACAGCTCTTTTGTAAACTTTAAATTCATCCAAGGATGGAGTTTATGCTGAAAGGAGGTGGTCTTTTTCAGCATCACCCTTCTTCACATTCACATACTCACACACACATTCGCACACCTTTTACTGTTGGCCACTGAGCCTCTCAGCTGGAGCAGAGCTAACCTTTAGATTGCTGCCACCCTGTCGCAGCCACATGCCGGCACACAAGTTGTGGAATTCACTGGAGCTCACACTGGTATATATCTGTCACCTCCAGCCCCGGCTGCATCACACAGGATCCCCCTCCATTTTTTTTTTTTTTTTTTTTTTCATTTGATGTCAACGACAACTTTGATGGAGGCGTCAGCTCACCGGCCATCAAAGCAAGGTTGAAACTCCATCTGAGAGCATTATTAGCAGCAGGGTGCGGTGTGTATGTGTGTGTATGGCGGCCGGCGTCAGCGGGCCTGCTCACCAGGGGTTATCACGGATTAAAGTGGCTAAAGTGGCAGGACTTTACAGCTCCTAGGAGTACCTTATCGGCTCTTATTTTGGCAGCAGGAGAGATGGAATAACTTCCTCGGCTGCTGCTGTCTGGGTCTCGGTATCTGTCTGCGTCTGAAGTGTTTTCTAAGTCTATTTGCACCGTGTCTGTCTGTCTTTATTCTTGTCATCAGTTCTGGAGTGATGAAAAAAACAGAATTTATGTCATGGAAACCTGTTGGATGTAAAGTTTATGTTTTTCTGGACAGTTTGAAGAAATGTCAGTTTTATTTCTTGTTGTGTTCCCGAAGGTGTTTTGTGGTACCCAAACTTGTTGTTATTATATTATGGGTCCAATATGATCCAATAACATTATCAGAGGCCAATATTGATGTATTTCAATTATCAGATATTGGACCAACATCATTGATCCATGTACAGATCATTATTTCAAAGTTATTAATTGAGCCACAGTGTGAAACAATGTCCTGAATCTACACCTATACAGCTAGACAAAAAAAATGCCTAGCTGCTTCACTCAAGGTTAAAAAGGAACATTTGCATTTTGCAACATAAAAAGGCAAGCTTAACATACTCTCAGCAATGCATGATGGGATATTGGGGTTGTCTCTCAGCACTATCTGCAGCACATGTGAAGGTCACAAGCCAGAATCTTTATTTAGTTTGTTTGATACATATCAAGAGAAAAAAATTAAGAAAAGATAAAGAGGAGAAAAATAAATAAAACAAAAACAAACAAGAAAACAACAGCAACAAAATCAGAAAATAATTATAATAACAATAATGATATATCATGTATAATATATATAATAGTGTTCTATATAATATAACAAGCGAGAATCCTACAGTGCCCCACAAGGGTCAGAGGATGCCATTATGTAAGTTGAAGACTCTGGAACAGCATAAATGAAGCAACATGAACACTAAAAAAGATTTATAATAATAATAATAATGATGATAATAATATTAAAAAGAAAAAAAGAGCTCTGAAAGTGAAGAAATCTGTGCATCTCTATTTATTTTTTTATTTATTTGCCCAGACTTGTTAATTTCTTGCTCAACTTTGTCACACAACATGATAAAAATCTCTCATATCCTCTTTGTCATGCTGTAGTCTAGATTTTAGTGAAAAATCCTATTGTTCTCATTAATTTGCACAGTGTTTAATCTACCCATGGTAATTTTTGCCTTTTTAAAGTCTCCCATTTTATTGACTGATTGATTTAACTTGTATGTATCTTGGGAATAAAACCCGACTTGTTAACTATAACTGTCATGCTCACATCAAATAAAAGCTTAGCTTTGCTGGAACAGAGCGTGCATGCCTAGAGATTAATTCCTGGCTGTCATTTCAGATGCCTTTCCCTTTGTCACATCTGTTTCTTTTCACTCTTCCTCCGTGTTATTCCCCTCTGTTCCTCTTCATGTTCTCCAAAAGCTTCTGTTCGCTGTCTTGTCTCTTTTTTTTGTCTCTGACCCGTCCCCTGCTCATTCATATGGGATCCGGAGGTTTAAGGGCAGCTACGCTAGCAATGTGATGAGTGCACACATGGTGCTGCGCCAGGGGTGCAGCATAGCTACGCTTTGGTTGACCGTTGCTATAGCAGCAGTGTGGAATTGAAACTGGGGGACACGGTTGTAGATGGAATGTGTGGTTTGGCAAAGAGCGTCTCTCGTTTGCTTCTATTCTGAGTGTCCAAAACACCGTCAGTAGATTTAAACTTGATTCATTCAGGTGCTTGCTTGTCTGATAACAGGTAATAGATGAAGTGTTTTTTTCCTAATACCACAAAACCTTTTGGAAGAAATATCTGCCTTTTATTTGAGAAGGAGATGAGATATCAGTCCCACGTTGGTGACAGGCAGTGTTTAGCCTAGCTTAGCATGAAGACTAGCCTGGAGACCAGATGAATCTGCAAGCTCGTGTTTTCAATTGCTCTGGCTGACAGAATTCGTCCAGCCCTGAATCCGGTCAGGCCAGTTACAACTGTATTTTTAACATGGGGCTGGCTCTATTTCATGATTGACAAAGGAGTGTCACTGGTCTAGATAGAATTGTGTCCAGTCAGCAGGTGTGTCCACTGTAACGCCTCAGGCTCACAAATCTTGATCCACATTTGATCAACACTGCTTAATTTGATGGTTTTATTTGTTGGTTTTACTGTTACTACTGTTAACGCCAATTTCTCTAAAATGTTTTCAGAAACATATTTTATTGTACTGTTTTGTTGTAACATTAGAAAGGTTGTAACCAGATGGCTGACATTTTGTGCACTGCTTGAAAACAAACCAAGCACCGCTATTGCTGTTTTGATTGGTTGTAGGTCCCTTTTCATTCCTCCACTTGATTGTAGGTCTATCCAGTTGCGTCCAGAGACATTTTGACCTGCATGTCTTGATAAAGACCCTTGGAAACTGCACATGTACTGTGATGTTCCAGACTAACTCACATTTATATACAAACTCTTCTAAAGCTGGCTCATTGCTTGCAGAATGCTAATTAGGTAAACTACTCTAACGCTATTCAGTGTAACTGTTTTGTTTGCTTTTATGATGCCTTTAATTTTCCTCTTTTTGACAATGTCACAGAGATGTTAACTCTGTTATGTTTTAGAGTTGTTCTCCTGTCATATCATATCATGTCGAATTAGTGGCGATGTGCAGGACCTCTTTATGCTCAGGTTCCTGTTACGTTCTGAGTTTTGGCCAGGACCCCGGATGCAGAGAACAAGATAAGGGAAGTTTTTCAAAAAGATTTATTGTTTCACACAGGGCAAAAAAACAACTAAAGGCGAGGGCAGGTGCTGGACGCGGTCGGCTGGCTGGCGCAGCTGAGCAGGCAGGAGGAGATCCGTGCTGGCGTCGGTTCAGGAACTAGTGAGCTGCACACACGGTCGGGAGGAGCACTGAAGGCTGCACAAAAACACTGAAGATTAGAGCCACGAAAAAACACCATAAATCCACTAGGAAATTTGCTGCGCTACGTTACCGACTGCGACTGAGACTGAATAGTCCGGCACAGGAGTGGTGACTTGGCCGAGCTCAAATAGCAGGGGGAATGTGATGATGAGAGCCAGGTGCGTCTCATTAGGCTGAGCCAGCCAATGACTGCCGCCGCTGCCACACACACTGCCCTGGAAGGGAAACGGGGGAGGGAAGGGGAGACAAAGAAAAAAAAGGGAAACACAACGCAGGCCAGACCAAAACACCTACAACCATGACATTACCCCCCCCTCAACGGACGCCACCCGGCGGCCTGCCAGGCTTGTCTGGAAAGGCCCTGTAAAAGTCATTAATAAGGTCTGGGTCCAGAATCAATGAACGGGACACCCATGACCGTTCTTCTGGGCCATACCCCTCCCAGTCCACCAAAAACTGGTATCCTCGGCCCCGTCTGCGGACATCCAGCAACCGCCGGACAGTGTAGGCAGGGTGGTCATCAATGAGCCGGGGGGGTGGAGGGGGTTCGGCCGGAGGGCACAGAGCACTGGTGGACACAGGCTTCAGCAGGGAAACGTGAAAAGCCGGGTGAACATTAAGGGCTGCAGGCAACTTGAGTCTCATCACACTGGGATTGATTACCTTCTCAATTTCAAAAGGACCGATGTACCTGGGGGCTAGCTTCCTGCTCTCCGTCTGCAGAGGGATGTCGCGTGAGGACAGCCAGACCTTTTGACCCGGCAGATAGTGGGGGGCAGGAGCGCGACGTCTGTCCGCCAACCGTTGGTTGCGAGCCGCAGTCCGCGTGAGAGCCGCCCTCGCCTCACGCCAGACCCGACGAGCCCGCCGGAGGTGCTCCTGTACGGACGGAACTGCCACTTCGGTCTCCTGGATGGGGAAGAGGGGAGGTTGGAAACCCACAGAGGCCATAAAGGGGGACATACCTGTGGCTGAGCTGACAAGGGAGTTGTGGGCATATTCCACCCAGGGGATATGGGTGGACCACGAGGCGGGATGTCTTGAGGTGACGCACCGAAGAGCTGACTCGAGGTCCTGGTTGGCCCGCTCCGTCTGGCCGTTGGTTTGAGGATGGTACCCAGACGAGAGGCTGGCCGACGCACCCAGAGCCTGGCAGAAGGCCCTCCAGACCTGGGAGGAGAACTGCGGACCCCGGTCCGAAACGATGTCCTGAGGTATTCCATGAAGTCTGAACACATGTTGGACGAGGAGGTTGGCAGTCTCTAGGGCTGAGGGGAGTTTGGGCAGAGGAACAAAATGCACAGCTTTGGAAAAACGATCAATAATGGTAAGAATTACTGTGTTACCCTCTGAAGGTGGGAGTCCAGAGACGAAGTCCACAGCGACATGGGACCAAGGGCGATGAGGGATGGGCAGTGGACGTAGGAGGCCAGCAGGAGTCTGGTGGGAGGATTTGTTGCGGGCACAGACGGAGCAGGCGGAGACATATCCCTTGGTATCTGATGTTATGGTGGGCCACCAAAAACTGCGTCGGAGCAAGGAGAGGGTGCGATGAAACCCTGGATGACAGGCAACCTTGGAAGCATGTCCCCACTGGAGCACAGGAGTCCTGGCAGAGGGTGGAACGAACATCCGGTTGGGAGGGCAGCCCTCAGGAATGGGTTGATCTTGTTGAGCCTCCTGAACCACTTGCTCAATCTCCCACCTGGCCGCCCCCACCACGCAGGAGGAAGGGAGGATGGTCTCTACAGGTGCGTCTTCCACAGGAGGAGTAAACTGTCGGGACAAGGCGTCTGGCTTAACATTCCTGGACCCAGGGCGGTAGGTGAGGGAGAACTGGAACCGGCCCAAGAACAGGGCCCACCGAGCCTGCCGGGAGTTTAGCCGTCGTGCCGATCGTAGATAGGAGAGGTTCTTGTGGTCAGTCCATACCATAAAAGGGTGTGTGGAGCCCTCCAACCAATGCCTCCACTCCTGGAGAGCTAAGACCACAGCGAGAAGCTCCCTGTTGCCCACGTCGTAATTCCTCTCTGCCGGGGTGAGCCGGCGAGAGAAAAAGGCACAGGGGTGCATCTTGTGGTCTACTGGGGAACGTTGGGAGAGGACTGCTCCAACACCAGAGTCAGAGGCGTCGACTTCGACCACGAACGGTAGTGCGGGATCTGGGTGGGAAAGCACAGGTGCAGAGGTAAACAGGCACTTTAACCGGTTGAAGGCAGCGTCAGCCGCCTGAGACCACACAAAGGGGAGCTTGGAGGAGGTTAGCTGCGTGAGTGGGGCCGCTACTTGGCTGTAATTACGAATAAACCTCCTGTAAAAGTTGGCAAAACCCAAAAATCTCTGGAGATGTTTTCTGGTAGCGGGGACAGGCCACTCGGCCACCGCTTGGACCTTGGCAGGGTCCGCCTTCAACTGTCCCTTTTCTACAATGAACCCCAAAAAACTGACGGATGAAACATGAAACTCACATTTTTCAGCCTTCACAAAGAGTCTGTTCTCTAGCAGTCTTTTCAATACCAGTCTTACATGCTGGACATGTTCATCAGAGTCTCTGGAAAAAATCAAAATGTCATCTAAATACACAAACACAAACCTGTTGAGCATGTCTCTTAAAACGTCATTGATCAGTGCTTGAAAAACGGCTGGAGCGTTGGTTAGGCCAAAAGACATCACGAGGTATTCGAAATGCCCGAGGGGGGTGTTGAATGCCGTCTTCCACTCATCCCCTTCCTTAATTCTGATGAGGTGGTAGGCGTTGCGAAGGTCTAACTTTGAAAAAATGGTTGCCTGGTGCAGAGGACCAAAAGCGGAGTCTATCAGAGGGAGTGGGTACTTATTTTTCACTGTAATGTCGTTTATGCCTCTGAAATCTATGCAAGGGCGCAGGGTTTTATCTTTCTTCTCGACAAAGAAAAACCCTGCTCCCACTGGGGAGGAGGAAGGGCGGATGAGCCCCGCAGCTAAAGAGTCAGTAATGTACTGCTCCATGGACTCTCTTTCTGGTTTGGACAGGTTGTATAACTTTTGGGACGGAAGGGGGGCTCCAGGGAGCAGCTCAATGGCACAGTCATAGGGCCGGTGTGGGGGAAGAGAAAGAGCTTTGTCTTTGCTAAAAACCTCCTGGAGGTCATGGTACATGGGGGGAATGGAGGACAAGTCAATAGGTTTAGGTGGCACAGGTGACGAGGAGGCGCTGGGGGGAATGGCAGAGTGAAGGCAGTGGGAATGACAGAAAGTACTCCAATTGGTTATGGCAGAAGCGGACCAGTCAATATGGGGGTTGTGCAGCTTTAGCCAGGGGAGACCCAGAACCAGAGGTGATGTGGGAGATGGAATAATTAACAGAGAAATTACTTCCTGATGATTGCCTGAAAGCTGCAGGGTCATAGGAGCAGTACGGTGGGTAACACTAGCAAGTAACTGACCACTCAGAGTGAGAACGTTCCTAGGCTCCGGGAGAGGCTCAGTAGGAAGGTTAGCTTGACTACACAGTTCAGAGTCAATAAAATTGTCATCTGCTCCACTATCAACCAGTACTTGCAGGGGTATCGTGTGATGTGGGAGTCTGAGCATACCTTGCAGTTGAACTCGGGTGGAGGGTGAGGAAGAGGAGATGGTACGGCTCACCAGCGCCCCTCCAGTGGCTGATGAGCCTGCCCTTTTGACAGTTGTGGACAGGTGGCGAGGAAGTGGCCAGGCTGGCCACAGTAGATGCAGAGCCGGTGCTGGAATCTGCGCTCCCGTTCCGCGGGAGACAACCTGGCTCTGCCCAACTGCATGGATTCCTCCTCTTTAGGGGCAGAGGAAAAACCCGGATGAGGAACTGGGGCTGGAATGGGGGTGAGGTCCCGGGAGATCCCGCGTGGAGGAGCGGACACAGAGGGGTGGTTGGAAGCCAAGGGAGGAAGGGTGCCCTGTCTCCCAACTCTCTCCCTGCGTCTCTCACGTAGCCGGTTATCGAGTCTAATGGCTAATGAGATTAGTTCATCAAGAGACTGGGTCTCATCTCGTGCTGCCAATTCATCCTTAACATAATCAGCTAATCCCAGAAGAAAAATGCTTTGCAATGCGAGCTCATCCCACCCGCTCTCGGCTGCCAGAATGCGGAAGTCGATAGCGTACTGGGAGACTGGAGCTGAACCCTGGCGAAGGGAAAGGAGCCGACTGCTGGCTTCTTTCCCTTGGACCGGGTGATCGAAAACTTTACGCATCTCACTGACGAAGGAGGAATATGACTGAGTTACCGCCGAATTGGTGGAGATAGCCAAAGCCCAAGAGGCAGCCCGATCAGTTAACAAACTCATAATAAAAGCGATTTTCGATCTATCTGTGGCGTAAGTCTGGGATTGCTGTTCAAACACTAAAGTACACTGAAGCAAGAAACGACTACATGCCCCTAATTCTCCCGAATACCTGACTGGGGTGGGGATGTATGGTTCCCGGGAGAGGCTGGATGGAGGAGCCGGAGACGCCATGGTGGGAACAGGGGAAGGAGGAAGATTCCCGGGCGGAACCAAGCTGGAGATCTGACTGACGGCCTGATCCATGCGGCTGCCGAGCTGAGATACGCTGGTCACAAGGTTCTGGAGAACGCCTTGGATTTCGTGGATGGCTTCCCCCATCTGACCAACACGTGCACCTTGCGAGGATAGCGCCTGTCGAAACTTATCTGTCTCCGCGGGGTCCATGATTTGGCCGGACTATTCTGTTACGTTCTGAGTTTTGGCCAGGACCCCGGATGCAGAGAACAAGATAAGGGAAGTTTTTCAAAAAGATTTATTGTTTCACACAGGGCAAAAAAACAACTAAAGGCGAGGGCAGGTGCTGGACGCGGTCGGCTGGCTGGCGCAGCTGAGCAGGCAGGAGGAGATCCGTGCTGGCGTCGGTTCAGGAACTAGTGAGCTGCACACACGGTCGGGAGGAGCACTGAAGGCTGCACAAAAACACTGAAGATTAGAGCCACGAAAAAACACCATAAATCCACTAGGAAATTTGCTGCGCTACGTTACCGACTGCGACTGAGACTGAATAGTCCGGCACAGGAGTGGTGACTTGGCCGAGCTCAAATAGCAGGGGGAATGTGATGATGAGAGCCAGGTGCGTCTCATTAGGCTGAGCCAGCCAATGACTGCCGCCGCTGCCACACACACTGCCCTGGAAGGGAAACGGGGGAGGGAAGGGGAGACAAAGAAAAAAAAGGGAAACACAACGCAGGCCAGACCAAAACACCTACAACCATGACAGTTCCCACAGTATGCTGTCCCTCTCATATATGTAAATGGAAAGGAAATGGAAAGTTAAGTTACCAACAATCAACAACTCAACTCATACATAAACAGAAATGTTAAAATGGTCATTTGTATTTTTTTTAAACTATTTTATGAAAAACAAGATATCTGCCATATTTCAGACTCTGCAGAGTTTCCAGCTGTACAAAAGAATTGATTGCAGGATACAGACACAGAGAAGAGGTTTTGATCGAGGTCTTTGTACTGGCACAATGGTGTCACTTTGACAACAAGTCTTTTGGATGTTGCACAGACTAACTGGTGCTGGCACTTTACAAGAAATAAAGACTGGCAGGTGTGAGGTGCTGGTAGACAGAGGCCACAGTACTTCTGATCTTCGGGCAGAGCCGAATCGTGAGTCCAGCTCCACAGAGCCACAAACTCTATAGACAGACACGAACTTGATATTGATCTTATTGTCTCGCTCTTGGGAAAAGAAGCCAACAAAAATGTGTTATCTAAAATGTTTAACTTTTTCTTTAAAACACAAAACTTTCATTCTGCAACCAGCAGTAAGTTATAGCTCAGGTTTAAAAAAAAATACAAGAAGACAAACAAACAAGCAAAAAAAGGAAGGCATCATTGGAAGAGTTTGCGGTAGAGTTACAGGCATATAGCATAAGACAATTTAGCCCCATCAGCATCATGGAGGAAAATCACATTGAATGATTTTTTAAGACAGAAGTGTCAGTGATATAGAATTTACACTGGAAAATGGAGATACAGTAGGTGGATGTGTTTGGAGAACTGTTACTGCACGTAATATTCCTTTGAAGTTGGGACATCGGCTCTTCATACCAACATATTTATATAAAAAAAAAAGTTTTATCACACAGTTGAAGGGAAATTGGGTTTAAAATCTGTCAGGGCTGAAATAATGATCTCTACTGTGTGTTTGAGGACAGAGTACCTGTGTGTTTCTGTCAGATAATTTATTGTAACATTTCTGAATATTTTGGTCTGCAGATCTCGCTGTGCGACGAGAGTCTGGCTGTATTTAAATGTCAGTTGTGCTTGTGTGGGCTGCAGGAGCTGTTGATTTTTGACATACTTTGTTGCAGCTGTATGCGTGTTTCACGTGTGACTGGGATTGTGGGAGGTTGCCAAGTTTTAAGTGTCTTAAGTGACTTTTTCTTGTACTCTTGGGAGATGTATCATTAAATACAGGAAAAGTCTTGTGGTAAAATGTCAGAATCCTTCCGACAATTACTTTTCCTGTGTGATTAAATCTCCGGCGTGGCCTCTTTGTGCACAACATGGCTGCCTCTTCCTCCCACAGACATAACAAGAGGAGGCGAATCGCTTTCCAGCTGATGAGCAGCCAATAAGTGCCCTCCAACCCGCACTGTAGTTTCACTGTTTACTCATGACTAATATCGCTGGGTGAGATTACTATGCAATGTTCTTTAGATCCGTCCCTGCCCTGTCGTACTCTCACTGGGCTGGTAAGTGCTCATCTTAAGTGACGGTCCTTAAGTATTATTTGCCTTGTATTTTCTTCTCCACAGTTACATTTTTTTTCACATCAGAGATGGACAAGAACATTGTGTATTACCTGCAAGGCGCAAGTAAAATGGCATGTTTGCATCCGCTGAAAGTTTTCACAGACAGAAGCTGAACATTGTGTTTGAATTGTTTGTGTTTTTGAGCCGTCATTAGTGATATTTGGACTCGTATTTTTTTAATGATGGGCCGTGTTTGAGGCTTGCACAGTTTATTTTTAGGCCTCTAGCTTTTGAAGTCACTTCAAAGGATTGTCTTTGGGTTGGGGGTGAAACAGCAGCCCCAAAGCATTTTGGGTAGATGAGTAGATTTCTCTGAAGTGATTGCCAGATCCCTACATCACTTCGTTTCATTGGTCAAAATCTATCCATCAGTGAAATGTTATTAAAAAGATACTCCAGTGATTCAGTTTTGTACTTCAGTAAAGTTGGGGGACTCCCAGGAGATATATTCATAAAGAAATATCAAAATTAAAGCAGCAGAGGCTGGGATATTATGACTTTCAGTCTCTAGTATAGATCAAGATTAAAGCTATAATATGTACAATTTCCAATTATAATTTCTAAAAATGTTGGACGTAAGTTATATATTTTGTTGAGTTGTGTTCTTACTTTACCCCTTATGTTACCAATAATAGTCAAAGCTAGATAAATCCTTTCTTACTAGCTGCTCGTATCTATAACTTCCAGGGAAACGTGGGATACGCTGGATATACATCAGAGAATGAGGATGTTTACATAAAATACATTGTATGTAACAACAAAAACAACATCTGCTTCCCACCCATCCCACCATCATTTGAGACTGGCCAACACAGTGGGGAAAAAACACTAATACCTGTTACAAAAAATAGGATAAAGAATATAAAAATAAATAAATGAAACAGAGACAGAAGAAACTCACATGATGAAATAAAATAAATTCTGATTCTGCAGCAGTTCTGTGACGTTATTGCCATCATTCAAAGGCACTAAGTTACATTTCTTGTAGTGCAGACATTATTATAGTTGTCCAGGAATGGTTGCCATACTTTTTGGCAGTTATTAACCAAACCTTGAGCAGAATATCTGAGCTTTTCCAACTTCAAATGGCCCATTGCCTCCTAAATCCATGGGTGTGCATGATGGGGGGGGGCGAGAGCTCCAATTATACAGAATGAGACATCTTTCTGAAAGCAATGAGGAAGTCCAGCATGGGCCTGGGCTCAAGAGATATTCGGATGTGAGAGCAATTGGATATGTGAGCAGTGTTTAAAGGCCTTAGCTCAAAATTGACCCATACAAATGAATCAATAAGGGTTGCTGGACCTTGGCTGCACCTTTGAAAGATTGGGTAAAGTTTTTGAACTATTGTGAACTATTTTAGATTAGATCAAACTATGTCTGACAAATATGGAGGTTGTGTTGATCATTGCATTGTTTCCCAGATTTCCTCCAAGACAGAGAGTTCTGCTCACTAAGGCCTTACAATCCTTCATGAGTTGGCAGGAGTTTGAAAAGGGAAAGAAGTGAAGCTTTTTTAAACAAAGTCTCTGATATGGAGGTATTTGACAAAAGTGACACTGTGGAATGACAAATCCTCTGTTGGTATTCTAAACTGGGGGTTTAAGGTGGTGTAATAAAAGATATCAATGAGTTGCATAATGGGAATTGTAGAATCCAGCATTTTTAAAGCTTGACCTACACTATAAAGTCAGTATAACTCTGCCACTGTTGCTGATTTTGACACTTCTTATTTATCTGTCTCTTTTGAGTCTCACAGCTGTACTGAAGTACAGTACTGAAGCACCGGAGTACCAATTAAATGACAGTTCACTGAAGGATGAAAACTGATTAGCATATTTCATTACACCTCCTTCAAACCTCACACCTACAGTTTGCCTTACAAACTTTTAGAAGTATTACAAGGATTTAAGCCTCAAGCTAAACTCAGATAACCCATCCTTGTTTTTTTCACATTTGAAGGAGCCACACAAGATATTACACAGAAGTTATTACAAGTTCATTCGTGCAGTACTCTTTAGCCATTTTCACATATGTACTCTGAACAGTGTCCTGAGAATCAGGTTGGGACATTGTCCAAATGTGCCACATGGAGCACGTATCAGGAGATTGTTATTGTCAGACGTGTTCTCACATGTTGGAAATACTCGGTATAGTTTTGGCGAGGGGTGTTGCCTGCAGAGTGTGCGGGTGGAGGTGGAAGTGGTGAAGGGTAACAGACACTCCAGTCTCCAGTCTGCCTGCCTGTTTCGTAGTGAGGCTTGGATTTGTAGGACGAACACTTTAACTTTCCCTGACTGAAATTAGGTATTTTCATGTTGCAGATGACAAACAAAGGCATTAAAATGTGACCTCACATAGGCTGATATTGATTGGTAGAAATAAAACTGGGTAATAGGGGTGGGTGGGTGTTCTCTTAAGTATCTCAGGTATCATTTTTTTCTTACAATTTAATTGATTTTTTGACTGCTGAATCGATTTTTTAAATATGTATACAAGTAGTGCTTAGTCATTTAGCTTGATGCTAACATATAATGGCAGGATCACAGTAATTTTATCTTATTATCTTATCATTTATTAACAGATCCATTTTTACTTCACATGCTTAAAATAAAATGACTTCACATTGCTTACCCATCAATTACTCTGGTTTCAACCCTGCACACCGACCAGCTACAGCAACCTCAAAGTGTCAAAATTTCAACTCAGAATTCACAGTTTCAAAGTTCTGTTTCAGTTGCGAGGGATGTTAGTTAAAAGGCTCTTTGTGCTGTGTGCAGTTTTCAGGGGCTCTATTCATTTTGACCTTACATCTTCTTTTATTTATTATTTTCTCAACTCAGAAAAACTCAGAAAGATGTGATATACACTGCTTTTGGAAATAGGTTTCATGATATAGTCTCTAGACGTATATGATTCAACTTTTTCCCATAGTCAAGTTTTTAAAAAGCAAATGAAAATTGCATTATATTGTAATATCTAATCACAATATGTAGAACCTCAGTACTTGTAGAATTGGCACCCAAGTATTGTGATAGTATCGTATCGTCACCAGCCCCACTGCGAGCAGAATTGCAGTCTGTGTAAAAGGAGTCTTTGTGACACACTGTCTGAAATTCAGGTGTAAAATGGTGG
This sequence comes from Lutjanus erythropterus, assembly GCF_056507025.1. Classification (NCBI taxonomy): domain Eukaryota; kingdom Metazoa; phylum Chordata; class Actinopteri; order Lutjaniformes; family Lutjanidae; genus Lutjanus; species Lutjanus erythropterus. Next base: position 22,747,354 of record NC_139329.1, on the reverse strand, counting down.
AGTACCCCTTTAAATTTGAATGGCGTGACACATTGACAGTAACTTTATAGGTGCAACAAGAATATACAGTGGCAAATTGTGAAGAAAAGAGTGGTGCCCTTTGTCTGTTTGCAGATACCCCTCAGCCCTGAGCGCTCCTGCAGCCATCAGTTATCAGGCAGAGGCAGAACACCTTCTTTAAAGCAATGAAACACGCTTCACTGCTCACATTATCTCTACGTTTTGCAGCAGAAGCATCCAAGCTCAGAGATCGGCATGTTTCATTCGTATTTACTGATGTGCATGATTTGTTTTGTTTATCACATGGCTCTTTTTGACGCTCTAAATTCTGATTTGCCAGTCGCAGATTCTGAGGTGTCTTATTCCAAAATAAGAGACTGTTGTTGCATCTGAATCGTCGACATGTTGTTAATTTCTAATCAGAGCAACCAGAGACATTGCATGCCAAAAACATGTTACTTTGTGTGACATGCATAAAGTACATAGTAAATAGTAACTTTAGCTTAATGTGTGTGATTGAGTTAATAGCCCAAAGGTCAGAATTGTTGGATTGTTACAGGACGTTTGATAGTTTGAATAATAACACCAACTGGGAAGATCTTGGCAGGGAAATGAAGCAAATAAAGCTTTTGCCCCCTCAGCTACTACAATCAGCATACCCTTGAGCAAAGCACTTAAATCAAAGCTGCTCCATTGGAGCTGCTTAGTGGCCAACAGTGTGAGCTCCCAGCTCCCAGAGTGCTTGATTATTATGTATGACTTTAAAGCTTAGTACATGTTTTCTTACTGAATGATGGCTTATAGTGAAGCAGTATGCTGGGGAATTATTGTTACTGGAAATTATACGTTTCATTATCCACTCTGTACACTCGAGTTATAACAGCTTTGTGTTTCATGGTGAATAATGCGTCATCATGGCTACAGCATTTGATGAAAACTCACAAGCTTCTTTATTTAACATCGTCATCGTCTTAAGGCTTTACTGACCACATATGAGGTGAATCTGGTGAAAGGATGAGGGGACAACTCCCTTCAACCACCAGGTTTGCAGTACTTTATAGGGAGAAAACCTGGTGGCCACAGGGGACAGCCTACATTGAATATTTTGTACCACGGGCCATCAGGCCACGGTTAATGTTGGACCTTGCAAAACCTTGAGAAATTAATGTCCAGTGCAGTTTTGAGTAGAGTAAACTTTATTGTCCATGAGGGTATGAGGGTGTCATGGGCTCAGTGCTACATTGTGTTCCTTAACATAAAAAACATCACAAAGAACTGAGAAGTTTTTGACACAATGCTAGACAGTCACATCACACTAAAACATCTTAAAACAAAATTCTTAATGTTACAGACATAGTCACACCATAAATCAGACAAAAAAGTCATATAAATTGTCAGATTAAATTCTTTTACACAATACAATAATATAAAATAATCACAAGAAATCAAGAGTTAGATTACCCCTTTGTGTTCTGCTCCTCTTTCATAATAAAAGCACTCTTTAGAACAGCTAGAGCATCAACACAATTCTGACGGAGCTGCAGAAGGACATGTTTAGTGGAGTGTGACAGTCTTTTTTGTGGTCTCGCTAGAATTACTCAGTCTCTTCATCTTTACCCCATTTTCCTCTTTTTCTGTCCTCTTTGTCCCCTTAATTAAATCATCCGCATTCAGTTTTATTCAGAGAGCTTTGTTGACTTGGTGAGAGGACTCCCTAAGTGGCCTGAAAAGTTTTAAATCCAGCAAGTACACGGCGAAGACCATAAAATGCAATTAATAGAAAGAATTCTAAGTTGAAATATCAGCAAGCAAAGCAGCATTTTATCATGGGTTTGTAATGTTTCTTTTTCTCTCTGTCCTAGCTATCTCTATTTTTCTGTCATTGTCTCTCCTGTTTCTTTATTTCTCTCAGACTCTTTGTGTTTCAGTCTCTCTCTTACCTCTTACTTTGTGGCAGAGAAGTAAATAGATTACCACTGCTGACCTTGTCCTCTTTGGGCATTTAAAGTAAATGAGTGGGTTGTGTTCCCTTGGACCTGGAAGAGCTTTGTTAAATATGGATTAATTCACAGAAAAGAGAGGTCGTACCTTTCTCCAGCCCTCCTGAGCGAGACCAGCCTACACTCAGAGGCCAAATTGCAATTCTCCAGACTGAGTCTCTGGAGCTCTTCACTGATTTTTTTTTTCCTTGAGTGAAGTAAGTTGAACTCGAATAGGAAGTCAGGACTCCCAGGAGAATCTGTGTCCTTTATGGCAGATAGAAGAGTCGAGTCTTGTATATTTCACAGCAGAGAAAGTAAAGTCTAATTTGTCTATTTTTTAATATTACAGTGAAGACCCTGTCTTTTATTTCATGTCACTTTCCAGCTCTGACTCTCCTGTCTCTCTGCTGATTTTTTTTATATTTCTCCAAGGCCCTAAAAACTCTTGCTCTCACGTTGCTTTTACCATTCAACAACCTTTTTGCAAGCGGCACGTCAAAAAGCTGGATATAGTGACAAAGTCCCCCAAATGTCACACGAAGAAGGATCGTTTGTGAAAGAAAGCAAAGGAAAGTGTTATTATTAACCAGTGGAGTGACTCAGTGTTGTACTGCAAAAAGCCTGTCCTGTGTTTGTCTTTAGAGACCCTACAGGGATAGTTTCAGATTATCTGAAGTGGGGTTATATGCGACATTTATCAACAGCCAGTGTATTACCTGCAGTACCAGCATGGACGCTAAGCACTGTCCTGCTCTACACAGGGTCAGCAGCAAAATGTGTGTTAGCCACTTAAAAAAGCCCCCCTCTAAAAAAAAATCAACATCACTTAAAATGTTCGCTATGGACCCTTTTTGAGCCGACATCATGATCACGTCATGGCATCTTGCTGTGTTCGGTACAAGAATGGAAGTAAGAAATGTCTGAAAACTGAAGCTTTATCTTTTCCTTATTAAACAGAATTCAAGTTTTTCTCTTTTACCAAACTTAGAAGCGCTTTAATTGTCTTGTTAAGACTCACTTTATTTAAACTCAGCAGACAGAAACAAAATAAAACTCACCAGAACCATCTTGTCTAATCTTAGCACAGTTGTAACCGTCGCCAGCTCAGCGTTAGATGTGAAAATAGTCTGGTTCTACAGGCTGTTTTACTCTCACTCATCCTACTGGATCAGTGTACTGCTGCATTTGCAACATAATGCACCTTTAAAAAAAACAGACTATACACACACTAATCCTAACAAAACTTGACTCCTCCTTGCTCTCTGCACTCCGAGTGTCTGTTTACATGACGACAGCCCCGTTATTGCCGCTGTGTCACTGTGGCGTGACAGATGAGACGTTCCACGCTGGATGTTTTATTGTCGACGGGCTGACACCAGGCGGAGTTTGTGTGTAAATCTGTCTGATTAGTTTCAGAAGGGAAAACATTGGCAGTTTAATGGGTTCTTTCATCCAAGAATTGAACTTAATTACCTAATACAATATTTCTCTCTGACACGCACCCCTCCATCTTTTTCAAATAAATCCATACATTTTTAGTTTGTACATTTGTGTGTCTTGCAGGATAAGAAATGTAAACAGTAAACAAATGATGCTCTAATTTGGTTGATTTGCATATATTTCTGGAATAAATCAGGATATTGGTCTTTCTTCCCTACTCCATCTTCATATCACTTTTTGTTCTAAGATTAGTTTTTTTTGCTGCAGCCATCCTCTCCATATTCTCTATTTCTCATAAAAGTCAACCGACTGAATGCACTCTCATCTCAGCCCTCAATATTACAGGCTGCACCGTAACACACCAACACAGCCCGCAGTTTCAGTACATTACCAACTTCTATCTAAAGATGTATAATGTAAATCTCTCGAGTGTGGTGTGGGCGGGTTGAGAGAGAGAGAGAGAGAGATAGAGAGACATTAGCTCTGTTTTGATTCTGCCGTCAAGAGAATTTCATGCAAAGTTTTGAAAGGTCAGGAACTATAAAAATGTAAATGGGATGCATTTTCATCAAAGTCAAAATAATGTGTGCACTGGAAAGATTTTAGATAGAACTGATTTTTAAAAAATGATTGATATCAGAGAAAATCATTGTTCTTTGATTAGGAGATAATAATTTAAAGGAATAGCTCAGATTATTGGGGTGGTATGAGTCAGTGTATTATCTACAGTAGATGCTGGTTGACACGTTCCCAGTTTGGAAAAGCATCAAGAGTACCAGCACGAAAGCTAAGCAGGGTCCTACTCTGGACAGGGTCAGCAGGAAAACGTATTTTAACCATCTTAAAGAAAAAAACAATATAAGATGACAAGGCAACATTTTCACCGCTTTATGTTGCTGTCAGACAGCCTTTTTCAGTGGGAAACTGCTATTATATAAGCCAAATATCACTCGCTCTTGCTCAACCAGACCAGTAGTTTTACCTCACAAGACACGGGTGTTGCTGATCTGTTAGTTTGTTTAGGTTATTGTGTGACTGTGTGTGACTCTGAACTAACCTTTTATAACACCAAAATCACACAGTAACACAAACAAACCAAAAGATCGAGGCAGCAGTAGACCAGAAGGTTAGAGGTTAAATTACTGATTTTGAGAGTCTGGTTGAGCAAGAACAAGTGATATTTGGCCTATATAACTTAAGTAAAAGCAACAAGACAGACAGCGAGGTAAAGTGGTGACAGGATACTTGGATACTCCAAAACTCTACTACTCATACCAACACAGTATAGATAGATAAATAGCACTATAGGGCAGAGGAAGAATATGTATTTTTGCCTTAAAGACTCTGAGCAGTGAGAACCAGACCCCTATTAGAAACAGGACTTTGGAAAGGTTTGTGGAACAACAGCTGGATTAACATGTGGCGTAATGATGCTGGGCCTTTTAGACTGAAGCTACGCTGCACCATCAATAAAGAGACAAATATTTATTTTATAAGAGAGCACTGTTGTCTGTTGTAGAAATCTGCAGACGCAGTTCATGCAAAATCTACAGATGGCAACAAAATTAATTAATTAGTTCTGTTTGCTAAACAGATGATGACAACTGTGAAAACATTGAATTCTATCAGCAAGTTCCAGAACATCTCCGCCTGTCTGAGCAATTTTGCCTGTCAGATCTGACAGGCAGACACATCACTCGTCAATGGAAGGCACTTTAAAGGAAATGTAGCTGTAGGAACTCAAATAATCAGTTTAGTATGGCTGCGCTCATACGAGACATAGCGTACATGTAATTTTAGTTGATACTGCTGATGTGTTGTTGACATACTTTGATGCCAAAGAAGAGAAACTGACAAGTTCTGATCTTTTTCCAGTGGTATATCATCTCAATCTGTATGTAACTGAAGCGCACTGACAGGTGAATGGCAATGCACATCCAAATATGAGAACTGGTGGAAATCCTCACACACTGGCTGGGAAAAAACAGTCCATTTCCCAGTGTTAGAAGCACAGTATAAACAGTGCCTGCAGTATACTCAAACAAATGAGCATTTAATCCAGTTATCAGAAACGGGTTCACACACAACTCCTGGGTTCAACGCTCTTTTTTTTTCTTTAAAGCATGAGATCTCCATATTTAAAGTGCTGGAAAGAAAATCTGTTGCCATTTAGCATAAAATATTACTTGCATGATTAATCAATTATCAAAATAGTTTAATAGTTAGCCTAATTGGGCATATTTACTTGCCTGATATGGGATTTTACTTGCCCTGGGCAAACGGGGAGTCTTTACTGTTTAGCCCTGAACTTGCATTTAGAAGGATTACTCAGTTTCCTGGTCGCTAACTCAACTTCAACTCTTTATTCTTGAAAAGGTTTTTACCCAACTTATCGGGAAAAAAGTAATTATTAATTGCTAACAGCTTAAAGCTGTAATGACACACTGGATGTCAGTGGTTTAAAGGACCAGTGGGTAAGATTCAGTGGCATCTAGCAGTAACTAGCATCCACTCTCTCTGTAGATTTAAATGACTCGTTTTAAGGAAACAGAAACACAGCCATTTTTATTTTCTAGTGATTAAACACTAATGAAAACATATTTATGAATGCTATATGCCATTTTCTTACCATATTCTTCCAATAAACTCCCATAAAAGTCTTATACGCTGGACCTTTAAATGAAACCAAAATGACCAAAGCCAAAATACAACCCTGTAAAATACTGTTTTATTGACTAACAGAACAAAACTGTGTAGTTGTAGAAACTATGGAGCTTTGGTAAGGGTAATAATAATTACTAATGAACTTGAAGACCTGATGCTCTACCTGTTTCCTTGGCAACTGATAAAACACAGCAGATCTAAAACATGCCGCCTGTCTAAAAAATAGATAAGAACATGACCTCCAGTGAGTGTTGCTATTCTTTTTTTTATTTTGGTGAAACAAAGGCCTAATAAGCACTGGGAAAAGACTGCAGACCAGATGATCTGTTAATATTTTATTGTAGCAGTTGGCAAATATGTTTGAGGTGGATATCGCTGTGAGCTGTGCAAGTAAATCAATATATGTATGGGAAGCACCTGTTGAGATGCAGTTGACGATTCACAGAGCATCTTAGAGTGAAATCAAAACCCTGAACAGATTGATTTAAAAACCTGAACTCTTTCTAGTATCGCATTTTTGATTTGTAACCAGATTCTTCAGTGTCTTTAACTGTCATGTTTTCTGCCTTTTTCTGTTGTAAACGGTTGTTTTTCAGCAACGTAAAGCTTTCTTGGTGCAAAGCAATTTCTTTGATGCCTTTCACTCTGGACATTGAAACTGCAAAGATGTCAGAGATTTAAATGACATTTATGTGAGCAGTCACATATCAAAAATTTCAGGTTTTAGTGTTAGTGGACCTCAGTGGTGCATTTGACACAGCTGATCATAAGATGCTGCTTTAGAGACTAGAAAAGTGGGTGGGAATCTCTGGCACTGTGATAACTGGGTTCAAATCATATTAACAAAATATGGATTACTGTTTTCAGTTGTTAATTATGAATCTGAGCAAACAAAAATCACATGTGGCGTTCCACAAGGGTCCATTCTTGGGCTTCTTCTGTGCAACATCTGCATGTCCCCCCTTGCTCATATTGTGGACTATTATAACATCTCCTAGCGCATGTATGCAGATGACACACAACTCTACATACCACCACGTGTCACCACATGACTACAGTACCCTACATTTGCTGAATAAATGCACCAAAGAAGTGAGTAGATGTACCACAATTTACAACTATTAAACAGAAAGAACTGAGATAATTGTTTTGAGAACAGAGAACATAGATTAAAAATCAGTGCTCCACTTGAATCTATGACACTAAAACCTGCAAATCTTGGTGTAGTTCTGGACTCAAATTTCAACATCCGTCTCAGAAAAATCATTACAAAATCAGCCTATTACCACTTTAAATACATAGAAAGAATTAAAGGACTTTTGTCTAAACAAGAAAAAGAAAAACTTGTTCATGCATTTATTTTCAGTAGGCTGGTTTATTGTAATGGTGTCTTCACAGGTCAGAGTGAAAAATCAATCAAACAGCTGCAGCTCGTCCAAAATGCTGCTGCCAGAGTCTTTACCAACAACAAGAGAGTGGAGCATATCACACCGGTGCTTAAATCACTGCATTACCTTTCTGTGTGTCAAAGGATAGATTTTAAAATCCTATTGCTGGTTTAGAAAGAACTAACTGGTCTCAGGCCTAAAAATGTCTCTGATTCATTTATATGTTATGAAGCACAAAAACCCCTCAGGGTTGAAGGCGAAACAGCTTTTGGTTTCTATGCTCTCCACCTTTGGAACAAACTTCCTGAATACCCGAGGACTGCTGAAACTGAACATTAGTTTTTTACTGCAGAGCTCTTAAATACTTGTTGTTAAAGTAATCTGTAATTATTGTTTTTACCTTTGTTTGCTTTCACTTTTATTTTTATTGTCTTTTTAAATACAATTTCTTTAATTTTCTGACTGTTTATTTGTCACATATTGTTTTTATTGTTCATTTTTCGTAAAGCGTGTTTCATTTAACCATTGTACTGTATGGTTTGAGAAAGGTTGATTTAAAGTCCTTCTTACGATAAATGATGTAGGCCTGTAGATCTTTGTTCAGCTTATTCACCTTGTTACTATATATATGAATTACGTACTGCATAATACTACTTTCATGTGACAACTCTGTAAAGCCAGTGTTTGACATTATTAAAGACTACATGGTCTTAAATGTGTTGAAAATGTTATGCAATCCTTTTGGCTTATGAAATGTTGGATAACCTTAACTTGCATGGCGGTCAGTCTGAAGAAAGGTTGTTATGTAGCAGAGTCTTGTACTTAACATGCTTTCTAACCTATTTAGCAAGAACATAGTGAAAACTTGACACATATGTGCTGACAGGTTTTTATCCAGCAGTAACGATGTGTGGATGATCTGACCTGGATTGCTGCATTCAGAGTACTGAAATCTATAATTTGCCAACCATCACATTATTACTTTATTATTACTTTTCTATTACACTTAATATCATGTTTTTTTTCGGTACTACTTTCACTACCATGTGCAGTATTACAGTATTAATAATTATTATCATGTAAAATAACTTCTTAATATCACTGTCAGTATTACTTTTCAATGTAACTGCCCAAACTGCTTTTTCTATTTGACGTATTTTGGACTAAACCTATCTTACTTGTATTTCTATTCTGTTGGGCACTGTTTCATCAGCCAATTGAAAATGTATAAAAGAAAAGGACTGTGAAATATTAGCCGCTGTCATTTATTTTCTTCCATAATTTGAGGCTATTATGGCAAATCACTTTAAAAATGAGGAATTGACCCAGTGTTCCTTTGTGATATCTCTGGTTTGAGCCAGGCTCTTATCACATGTCAGCTCTCCCTTTATTTGCTCAAATTTTCTGTTTATCTCTGTTTGAGTCATTAATTTCCCATCATAAAACATAATACAGGTTGCATCCAATACAAGTATTTAGAAATGCAAAACAATCTGTGTTTCATTTGTCAGTGGCATAATGTCTTCAGTCCCATACTGTATTTGTGGCTGTACTGTCTTGTTTACATTGAGATTAAATAAGGACTGCTGCTAATTTATCTTCTTGAAGTTCACAGTTAGATAACACAGTCTGCTGCTGGGTGCACTTTTATTTTTCTGCTGTGAACCTCGTTTATAAGTCTATTTATCAGCTTCCTGTCGTGAAACAGTCATGTAAGGTAATAGGTCTGTGCTAACCTGAGGGCACAAAAGGAAAATAGATCTTGTACCTGCACACACAGGCACACACACACACACACACACACACACACACACACACACACACACACACACACACACACACTGAGGAGGGAGTTTTATTCATTGCCCTCCAAGGTGTGTGGGGGAGAGGGAGAAAATTTAGGACATCCTGTCTTCAGGTCATTCAGCTGCCTCAGTGTCAGCTGCTAGCTGTCAAACACACACACACACACACACACACACACACACACACACACACACACACACACACACACACACACACACACAATCTGTCCTTGTCCTCTAGCTCTCCTGAAACATTCTCTATCCAGATTCTTCCTCCTAAAACTTCAGCACACATCATCCATCCCTCTCTCTTCAATGTCTGATTTGTTTTACACAGTTACTTTACTACTACAACATTACTTTGATTGGTTGATTGATAGATTTTATGGATTAAGAAGATAAAACTGGACAGAATCACCCATAACATACACAGAATCTCTAAAACAACGAGTGACAAAAACCTCAAAGATCTTATAAATAAGAAAAAAAACAGAAATGAACATCAAATATTTGTCATACCACCTCCCTTTTCTTCACAATTCATATGTCCTATGAGCATTCACAAAACCCATAAAAGCACTGCAATAGAGGCTATAAAAGCAAGATTTACAAGAAAAAGACATGATAAGAAAACACAGTCGAATAATAAAAAGATAATAATCACACCAAGCCCTGCCTATCATAATTTAATTTAATTTTTCTCATCTGTTACCTCAGAGATGAGTCCTGACCTTTAAAAACTTCTCTAGATTGTGACTGCTTGATATTTAGCATGTGTGATTCATGGCACAGTTCAAAAGAGATCAAAAAGAAATTTGTCACTTGCTACTGACTACCTAAGTAGGATCCCATGGTGGTCCACTGGAAGGGGAGGGACTCGCTGCACCTTACATGAGAAGCTTAGTACGTCTAGTGTAGTTATCATGCTGTGTTTGTACTAAGGCTATTTGTGAGCCCAGGTAGTTGGGTGCAGCTCCGTGTTCAGTAATGCTACAAGGAACTTTCATATATTGTTGATTTTGGAGGCACATGTAGACAGAAGTGGTATTGTTTCCCCGGTTATAAAAACCTCCTCTTGCTTCTTTTTAAGTGGTTTAAACCGAGCACTGCTTTGATTTCCACGTTGTGCTGCATTCCTGTTAATGTACAAACCTGTACATCATAATAAGACCGGTCCTTATCCACAGTGCATCTCTTAGAAACAAAATATAAACAGAAAATTGAACCAAAAACTTAACAACTGCTTCACTTTCACGTTGTGCTATATTCATACGACGATGCACCAAAACATCCAGTAAATTTTGACAGGCTGTCACTGCAGGGTGGCTGACTTGATTTGATGTGCATAAGAGATTTCTATGAGTGGAGCGCTTTAAACAGCATTGTTGTTGATCGTGTTCATTTAATTGTGGGAAGCCAAAATCGTGATCAAGATTAGTTTTCAATTAACTGTGCAGCCTTATAATAAGCTGTAATTCACACATTGTAATAATCAAACTGACAAGAAACCATTTGTAAGGAGTCAGAAGGTCGGATTGAGATTCAATAGACATGCAGATGGATATCAGATGATTGTTAAACACAAAGGAAACAAATTTAGAGCCAGCAAGTTTAATGGCCACAAGGGACCCTCTTCCTCTATGTCTTTTTCTGTGTCTCTAGATAATACACTGTCCCTTAAAACAGAATAAAGGTAAAAAATAAGCATTACCACAACCTCAATGGCTGAAGCCATGGCTGTAAGTGCTGCATAAAAGCTGTAGCCATTTAAAAGAAAACATGTGAAACAACGTACTGACCAGTGACCAGTTTTAACACTATATCAGAGTTGAAAAAAAGAGGTGTGTTTACCTTTTCTGTGTGTGTGTTCTTGTCCAGGCCGCAGGGAGCTCGCATGATGTCCAAACAGGCGGGTGAGCAGCTGTCCAGCACCACTGTCAGCGAGGCCTCTACTGCCATCACCACCTCGTCCACTGTGGACACCACCTCTGCCTCCAAGGTCAGTCTGTGCGTCTCTCTCTGTGTTTGTGTGCATGATAGCTCTGTACTTAGTTTACTTTCATTGTATCAATTTAGCATAATAACCTGTGTTTTTTCCTGCGAATTAATATATCATTCAATTTCAATTCAGTTTGATTTGCAAACACACATAAAACAGTGGGTGTTTCTCGCTAGTTTCCCTTTTATACTTGCAGTTTATTCTTGTATGTTTAACCAGCAACAGCGACACAGTCATATGCACATGCCTCTCTCTGTCACTTCCATTTTTTTTAATGCAATATCTCAAGAATGCGGGAGGGAATTTCTTCAAAATTGGTACTAACAGCCATTTGGAGTCAAGGATGAACTCATTGGCTTTTGGTGGTCAAATGTCAAAGGTCAACTCAAGAATTCATGTGTTAATTATAACAAAAGGTCAACTTCTCTATGACATTATATGATTCTGGATGGACATGGATGTAAATGGGAACTTGGGCAGTTGGTGGAGGCAACTACTTCAAATTATGTGGTATTTTTTTATTGGAAAACTCTTTTGCTTTTTCAGCTCTTTAAAGCTCCTTGAAGGCAGACAGTGTGGCATTCAAGTATTCAATACAGTTTCAGGTTGTTCAGGCCACTACGTCTCCACCATTCAGCCGTATCACTTCACATTGTGAGGTAGTTGTTGCTGTATACCCAAGTAATGCAAAATGCCTGACAGAGCAGAGCAATTTTAAATTCCTCAACCTTCAAGCAGCAGTGTAAAGGTTAGAGCCATGTCTGTGTCTAGAGAGTAATGTAAGAAAATCACAGCAAATGCTACTGAGCGGTATAGAACAGAATAGTAACAGATCAAACACTTTGCATCAGAAAAGAGTAAGAGAGCAAATGACAGAGGCTAAATAGACTTTGCTTTGACACGTAATAAGCTGTCAAAAGTCACTTAAATCTTGTTGGTTTTAATTTATTTTTTATCCTTTTCAAATTTGCTTTTAAATTTAAGCCCCCTTGGCCATTATGAAAACCTCTGTCACCCTTAACTATCTGTGATAGATTAGCGTCCTCCTCCTGTTTTCTTCCATAAGGAAATGTCCCTGTTTCTAGGACAACAAATTCACACAGTGCTAACTTATGTACGGTGTATAAGCCAACACGGGCTGACAGTCTGCTCTGCACTTGTCTTGTTTGCTAACATTAATTGATTTGATAGGTGAAGTCAAACGAACTAATGTCATAGCTGCAAGATGTTAAACATGACACGATTTCAGATGAGCCAGAGCCTGAGATCTTCAGACTCCTCTGACAGTCTCCCTGTCCTAAAGATGACAGGTGAGCTTTCGCCACCAAGCTCCCCAGACTGTGGGAAGTCATGCCAGAGGCTTATAAGCAAGCGAACACTATCACCTTTAAAGGGACAGTTCACCCCAAAATCAAAAATACACATTTTTCCTCTGGACTATAGTGCTGTTTATCCATCTAGACTGTTCTGGTGTGAGTTGCAGAGTTTTTGAGATATTGGCTGTAGACATGTCTGCCTTCTCTTCAATATAATAGAACTACAGGACCAGTCAAAAGTTTGGACACAACTCTCCTTTGATGGTTTTTCTTTTTTTTTTTCCTCTCTCTCTTTTTTGAAAAAAAAAAAAAAAAAAAAAAAGAAATAGTTCAGACTATACAAACAGTGTGCAAAGCTGTCATCAAATCAAAAGGTGGCTACTTTATAAACAGTTAAATCTAAAATGTCAAAGATCAAAAAATGCTTGCTCTTTTGTAGGTTGACAGGTTCAAAGGAGAAGACTGTGGGTTGACAGTTTAAAAAAAGCAAAGAGGCTCTTGCACACTGTCTTTTGTACTTGCAATCAAAGATTTAATAACGTTATTAATTTTTTGATTGTAAGTACAAAAGATGTGATAGACTTTTACATTTTGCATTCTTAAAAAGCAAAAGCATCTTTTGTCATGTTTTTCTTACTACGCAAGTCCATTTAATTCCATATTTCATGGTTTTGATCTCTCCAGTGTTAATCTACAATGTACAAAAATACTAAAAATAAAGAAAAAACATTGAATGAGAAGTTGTGTCCATGGAACTCAGCGCCTGGCTTTTGGCGCTCAAAGCTTTCTGTCTGGTATAAAGAAAGTAGTCCCTACCTGAAACTGTGGATTATCTTGAGTAACCTGGTCTTGATTTCTGAAAAGAGACGTTGCTGTTGAGTTGTTCAGATGTATTTTTTGTGGCACTTTATAGCAGCACAAGCTGAGTGCCATTTAGTTTCATTACACTTGAAAGAAGGCAGACATCTACTGTTGATATCTCCAAAACTCAGGAACTCAACAAAACAACAAAAAATCTAGATGAATAAATAAAACTACAGGCCAGAGGAAAAATAGGTATATACTGACATAGGATGCGCTTGTTGTGTTCCATGTTCAGATGAGATGTACCGTATATGAATAAAGCAGTAGTATCAATAGTAGTAGGCTGGTAATAGTGCTAGAACATTTCGTTACCACTGACTAACCTGATTAATAACAGTTTTTAGCTGACTCATGCCAGTTGTGGTGGACGATAGATCGAGGTTTAGAGGTCGTCTGTCAACCAAGATCCATGACAGACTGACAAACCCCTGCAGGAATCAAAAACATGAGACTTAATTGGAGGAACAGGTGGAGGAGCATGGCTGGTGGCAGCGGAGGGGTTTTAGTTCTAGTTTGATTAAAGCAGGATTCAGAGCCAGACAGGTACTGTAGACGTGTAATTACACTTGACTCCTACCTGTCTGTCTTGCAGGAAAGGGTGCAGGAGGGCAGTTTTACCATAAAAAGCTGCATTGTTGTAGACGTTTCATTAGTGAGCTCAGTATCTTTTGTGTTTTTCAGGTAATTAACAACTGACAACTTGTCACTGCCATATTAAAGTAGCTCCTATTCTCCATCTTGATAAATGCTCCTTTTGTGAACTATTTACAGCATACAACAGATTACAATGAAACAACCTGTCATGATATCTTATTTCATGCGCAATCAATAAACCTTACATTTTAAACCATGGTAGACGCGTGGCTCTGTGGATCTCAAGGTCGTTCTGTTGTTCAGTCCACCGCAACTGAAATATCTCAACAACTATGAAAATTCATACATGTATTAACCCCTTATGACTTTGTCAAACAACATATAGGTTCCAGAATACGTAAAGATGGAAGCTGTTCAGTCCAACTGCTTGAACTTGCAGCTGTATTTAGTAGAGGTGCACACAGACATGTCATTTTCTTAATCCGTTCAACCAACAAAAGTATCAATATCTGTTAACTAAACTAAGTTTTATGAACTCCACCGCCACCGCTTTAATTGGAATTTATTTTTATTGGAAATAATTGGAAGAAAAGGAAACTCTTTACAGCTGAGATATAAAACAGATCTTTGACTTTCAGGGAATAATTTTAAATTGCAGTGACGCTGCATTAATGTTTATTGATGTGTTAATCTTACTGCACTTCAAATTACTAGAATAGTATACATATATTATTAGAATATTCAATAATAATATTATGATATTAACATTAAGTTTTTGTGTATAAAATATACTGTATACTGTGGGGACAGATGAGCTGTATGCAGTGTGTTCATTGTGTGTGTTTCATAGATGATCTGCAAGCTTGGATGACGCCAAACAATCATAGAAAACATATGGATCTGTGTATGATCATTATTTGTAATAAAGTATGAAGGCCATGCAAACAGGATTTTATTGAGAGAAAACAAAGATGTAGATGGCCTTGAAAAACACGAGAGAAAAACAGGAGTGTTGGTGATCCTCCTTCCTGTAGCACCACCAGCTGGTTGATGTTTGTGGCTTTTAATGAAACATCTCAACAACTTCTATCCAATAGTTGTGGAGGAACAGGAGGGGGCTGACTGTGCAGCCCTGTGGGGAGGAGGTGAGATCACCAATCTGAACTGTTTGGATTGTTTGAGTTTTTTCATCTTGGTTTGGTTTTCAGTGGTTTTAGTTAACAGTTCATTAAAAAAAAAGGAAAACCCTTCATATCTGTTCCTGTCTTTTACTTTTCCGCTGGCCTTCAAACCTTATCTGGTTATATTGGGGATGTTTTGGTTACACTCAAATTCAGATCTGCTCACCTTGACTCTAGAACACAACGCACCCACATCCCAGTATCGATGTTATATAGTGATGTTTGAAAAACAAGTGAAGAGTAACAAAACAAGACAAATACATTTGTTTTGGAGCCTGCACTTTTTTTTCTCTTTTCCCTGTGTCTGGTTGTCCTTCAAGCTGTCATTGGCTCATTCAATGTGCTGCTGCAAAATTATGGAATTCACTGAAGCAATTCAGCATAAGCAACGCTGAGGAATTCCAATTTAAGCTTCCAAATGAAAATCTTCTGCAACATAAAGATGTCAAGACAGGAATTGGAACGCCTCTCTGTCTGTCTGGTGTTTTCATTTTTCTTCCCGTTGCCTTGACTCACTCTTTCTTTCTGTCACTTTTCTTTCTTTCAGTCTATAGCTTACACCACCTTTCACTCACTCGCACACATGCACATACACAGCTCCACAGTGGCGTGAAATCTCATCCTGCCCTATCAACAGGTGCCGCGGGACTAAGATTGAACATGTGTCATCAGCGGCGGTACAGAGATGACAGGGCATCCATCACGACGGCCCGTCGCCTTTTCCACACCCCGCGTTTTCCTGGCCCGCAGCCCTCCCAGGTGCTCTGGCTCATCACCCCTGCCACCGAACAGCCGAAAAATAGTGCAGAAACCCCATTCTGACAAGAAAAGGTCTTAACAAAGGAATGTTGTCTCAGAGGAAAGATGAGTCATTCGTGTCCCCCTTGCAGAGCATACCACCATCAAGAAATGAATCCACATTTTGAATAAGTCACATCCATTCCATCTCTGACAAAACATCAGAGGGAGCGACGCGACAGATTTCTCCCACGAGTTGTGTGTCACAATTCTCCTTTGAGCGCTTGTGTTCGCTGTCGCTGGATGCATATTTAGTGATGTTGTGTTCATCACCAGTCTGCACAACTTCTCTGGGATTTGTCAAAGTCGTCAATGTCATTTAGGAGTTTGTGTCGTTACTCAGTTTGCAGTTATGAATTTATGCAGCTTTATGTGCCTGATCAGTTCTCTGCCTCAATATTTTAAAATGGCATTCTCAGCTCTTTAACTTCAAGTTCTCCCCTTGAGCATGAAAACCAACACATACACCAGAACAAATGATGAGCCTTTCTTTCATTGGACAGTGAAAGTCCACATGAAATGGAAATCAGAGTGCTATTTGCTACCACATATTTACGTGTTTCCTGTAAAAACAGCCAGTGGGAAGAGACTTGTCACAATGGCCAGTGGCTCTGATTGAGGATTAATGCAACGGCCCCCAGTCATACAGCTACAGACGAAGGTCCATTAACCTGGCTGACTCTTCCTACACTGGGAGCTCTGAGTGAACATGGTGAGACGGGGAGTGAACACCACCTCCAAGACTGACGGACGTTTGACGACAGGGAATACAAGACAACAGTGCTTTGCTTGTAAGGTTTGGCTCCTGGCGCCTGGGGCATACTCAGCTAACTTGGCTGTGTGGCTAGCCAAGCTAACGGCAGTTAGCGGTTACAGTTCAGTTCAGTAACCATGTTTTAACCATGATCCTTGAGGTGCTTCTGCTCTTTCTGCTTTTCTTTTTTTCAGTTTGGTGAACATGCAACCTTTCCCACTAACATCAAGTTTTGGAGATCAACAGTATGAGACTATTTGTGCTGAGCAGCTCAGATTTGAAAATCCATCGCTTAAGGGATATTACTTCGCTCATCACTGCCTGTTCTGACCCCGACCTTGAATTTCTTAAATCATGCTGTTTTAGAGCCACATTAGTGGCATGGCTCTACAGTTGCAGTATCTCTTTCAGTCAGTCTGGTTGAGAATTAAATATTTCAACAACTATCAGATGCATCACCATGAAATTTTTACAGACAGTCGTGGTCCTGAGAGGATGAATCCTACTGACACTAGTGTTTCTCTGACTTTGTCAAACATTACCACCAGGTCAAATGTTCAACCAGGTCACATTTTCAATTTGTGCATAAAAAACTGAGCGGAAATGCTGGGAATTATGTAAGAAAAAGTTGAAATCTCGCAAAAAAGGTTTTATGCTTGGCTGAGGTTTAAAAATTGGGATTAAATGTCCACAGGAAATTGGAAAAATATCACATCTCTGTGGAGTGACGAAGAAACAGTAAAGACTTTCAAATTAATAGTTTTTCATAGTATTTTTTATTTATTTTGTTCCCTGAGTTTTCTGGAAATTTGCACTAACCTAATTTGGTTGGAAGCTTGGCTATTGACATCTTTAAATCATTTATTTTGACTGACAGTCAAAACCCCAAAGGAATTGAATTTGTAGTGATACAAAACAGAGTAAAGCAATAAGCCCTCTGAGAAAGCTGACCGAATCATGTTGGGCGTGTTTGTTTGATAAATGATTTAAACCAGGGGTTTTCAGAATCTGGGACTGTGGGCCTCCCCTCAGACAACGCTTACTAGATCCCATAGACAGTCAACATTTGAGCCAAGCTAGCCTAATACAGATCTACATGATCTCCTTTTGATAACTAAGGTATTATTCGTAATATTTTTTCACTTCCATTCATCCTCCCCTGAAACTGTATGGAGCCCCCTGAGGAGGCCTGCCGCTCACTTTGAAAACCTCTGATTTAAAAAATTACCAGATCTGTTCATTCATTTGCATGATCTAAAAGCAGAAGTGGTAAAAATGACACATTCTTTACTCATGCAGAAATACAGATACTGTTCTGTTTTCACTTTTTTACTCAGGTAAAAGTGAGAATGTAAAGGCTCTGTAAAAGTAAAGAGACGCCCTCTGAAGGACATTTCTATTGGCTGTTTCTGTGTAGCTTAACTGAACCTCACCTTTTCCTTTTTTGTACGTTGTTGAGTACTTCTCTTGTTTCATGTTATTACGTCTGTTGTGTGTGATATGCACTAATGTATGCACCAAGGAATCTTTTTTTTCTAGGTTATTGTCTCATCCATTTAGGAAAATAATCAGTTATTCTCATCAAATGCATTAAAATCAAAGTAAAGGGTCTGTTTTGAAAATGTAAGGAATAGAAAGTACAGATCTTTGTGTTAAAATGTAAAAGTAAAGTAGGGCTGCAGTATTTGGTAAAAAAAAGGGGCATATTGCAATTATTGTGACTGAAATTATGATTGTGATATGATTAGTGGGAATCATCATTTTTTGCATTACAATTTTCATTTTTGCTGAAAAAAAAAACATCTTAAAATTGAGACAATATGCATTTTGATGGGGGCTATACCAACCAAACAAAAATGTTTTCTTTCATCTGGACAAGATTTGTAGGCCAGGATGTCTGCAGCACTACAATACCTCATTACAATGCTGTTTTCTCACTCATGTTTCCTTTTTCAAAAAATTTTGATTTTGATTGATAATCGATTAATTGTACAGCCCTAGTGAAAAGTAGGGAAAGCTGAACATGGAAGAGCTTCCATGTTCAACTCATCTCAGCTGCTGTTAACCACTGATCAGATCCACTTGAACAGATTGAGATTAGGTGTCTATAGTGTAAATACACCTGAACCAGATTCCCAAAGGGAGGAGAAACCACTGCTCTTATTTAATTACCTCACACGCCCAGATAATTCTTGTCTGGCTGGGGATTTGAGCCAACAACCTCCAGGTCTTTGACTGGTCTCTCCAGGCTTTTAGGTTGTCTGATCGTGTGCCATTAATGTGACAAATAGCTGCTATGCACCCTGAGTCACTCACCTACAAGACAGAGTGCTACTTTGCATCAGGGACCACAGCCGTTTCCACAGAATTACCCTCCACCTAAAAATAGACCACCGCATCCCACGTGCACAGAGATTCAGGCAGAGACGAACATTAAACATGCACAGACATACACATACTGTATATTTACAGTTAAGGGACTCCAATGTGACAGTACGGGAGCCGCTCTGTGTCTTTACATCATGCTTGGCCAACCAGACTCCCCTTAATTAGCCGGTGTGTTTCTTTGTTTTCCAGCTGTGAATGCCTCCCAGTGCTGCTGCCAGTCCATATATACACTCATGCAGCCGTCACACCAAATCTTTTATCATAATAACAGTGTGACGAGGGTGTGTGTGTGTGTGTGTGTGTGTGTGTGTGTGTGTGTGTGTGTGCGTGCTGTGCCAGGGGGAGCACTCTTTCTTCTGAGGTTTCAGGATAGAGGACGGTGTAATGAGATTTCATGAATATGTGCCCAGTGTATAAGTATGTTTACTGGCTTATACAACAGGCACAAACACACAAACACAATAATATAGTGCAAGAATGTCATGGTTTACTGAAAGAGAGACAACCAGCCACCAACACCTGCATGTATTTAATGTGTATAATGAAAGATGAATTGCTGTCAGTGCCTGACCTTGTTGTACATTTACAGATGGCAGAATTATAGCGTAAATTCTATCAAAAATTGGGCTGGGCAGGTTAAAGGGATAGGTTGGATTATTTGATGTGAGGTTATAGAGAAAACTTATCTACAGTCAGAGTATTACCAGGATCACCTTTCTTCTTTGGCTTAATGAATAAGAGAGAGGAAGAAAGGTAGAGAGTGAATAAAGTGAGGGAGCAGTGTTAGTGAGAATGAAGCAGTTAATCAGAGAACATTTTCTGATTGTTTCACAGCAGTTACACTCTTCAGCACAAATAAACTCGCCCACATCTCTGCATAATGCCAGATTTTGTGTGACCAAAGTGACCCTCAGTCTGCTCTGCCTGTGTGAGTGTTTGTGTGTGTATCTCTCTCTGCAGCTCTCACAGATGGAGAGCTGGGGAGAGAGACGGAGACAGTGATGTGAATGTTGCTTCCATGACTAGTATTCTGCTAAAGGCTGAAACGCTTCAGTAGTTTAATAAAGTTTCATTCATCATTGAAACCGCAGCATAAATGTTGCAGCAGCAGAAAAGTTATAGGTGAATCTCAAGGGCAACTTAAAATGAGTGAGTATGCAGAGATTCAGGGTTTGAGAGCACTGACATACCATGGCTGTTTTGAGGGCAGGCTGTTTCTATCCTGACCCTTAACTTTTTTAATGCAGGAAAAGTAGCCTTATCCACGGAGGGCTGAGCGTTCAATGGACACACTTAGATTCACTGCAGGCTCCAGTCTGTTACTGCAGACACGGAAACAATTTGGAGTTATTGCCTCACTCTTTTTGATGGGAGCCGTTCTGGTTTGCTGCCCAGACTTTCCAGCAGGTGTCTGTCTGTCTGGCAGTCGAACCACTGACCTGCAGGTCACAAGCTCACTTTTCTGACCTCCTACCTGATAGTCTATAGAGGCTTTGTCAGTGTCTGACAAATGCTATGGCAGCTGTGGCTGACACGTTAATGGAGGTCCAGTGCAAAACTGGCGGTGCCCAAATAATGGCTGTAATTATGTAACAACTGGGGCAGAAAAAGAGAGGTACCTGGGAAAAAAAAGATAATCATAGTGTGGGTGAAGGTCCATTCACTAATGTTGTAAGTAAGACTGAATGGTCTGATGAGACAGAGACAGCCTGTTTCCAAATATAAGATACTTTTACACACAGAACTGACTCGCTACTGTTCTGCTGCAGAGAGTAAATGTTCTTGGTCAAACCTCAGAGGTTATCTTTGGTCCTATCAGGTCACTGATTAACCAAGCTAATATAAACTGTTGACAGGACACCTCAAACTGCAAACAAGGTCAATTATGACTCTTTCTGTTCTGAAATTTTTAACCATGGAGGTTTCATGTTTGTAAAACTTTCCCTGAGCCGAGAAAAGTGATAGCCATTGTATCTTGGAACTAAACCCGGAAGCTAGAAATGGCGAGCCATTCTCATTGGACTGAGCGGGTGCCATCTTTTTGCATGCGACATCTATGGTTAAGACAAACAGAGCAGATATTTGGTTAGCTAATTAGTTACCAAGCTGACAAGACCACACATGAAATCTGAATTATCATCATCTATCAGTAACCTGTACTTATGTAATCCATATTCTTGAGATGCTTGGTTGATGTCTTTGTAATTTTATCAGTTCTTCACAGTTACAGCTGAGGACTTTCATTGTCTTGTTAAATCTCTTGAACGCCTTCTATACTTGTCTGTGTGTGTTTCAGGGCTCGCGGTCCAGTGGCAAGGTACACAGCTTTGGGAAGAGAGAGCAGGCCATTAAAAGGAATCCCAACGTCCCCGTGGTGGTCAGAGGATGGCTATACAAACAGGTCAGGACACACACACACACACACACACACACACACACACACACACACACACACACACACACACACACAGACATATTAACTGTATTTCCTGCACCAGAAATAAGGTCAAAGGTTATCAGCATACTTGAATTTATAGAAGTCATGTGGGTCTGCCAGGCTGTAGCCGTCTGGTGTGCTGCCACTTGGACAGCCAGCAGCTGTTTTTTTCTTAAAATATGACTCAAAATGATTGATTTTCAAAACAGATGCAGATTAATTTAATAGTCCATTAACAATAGGTTTATCATTGCAACTCTAAGTGTTTTATGTTTATTGTTAGGTTTATTACATTGGCCAGCTGTTCCTTCCTTTGTTGTGTGCAAATTATTGATTAATTGATTGATTTAAAGACTGAAAATGTTAAAATTTCCACCATTTTTTAACTAGAGGTCATGATAATAAATTGGTTACTGTGTGTGCACTGTGCATAGCAGTATATTATTGTCTTTTTTAAAGTGTAATCTTACTAATGATTATGTCTGATTATGTCCTTTTTATCTGTAACTGTGATGGAATACAGTTACCTTTTTCTGTATCCAGATTACTTAATCTCGTTACATGTAATCCGTTACTCCCCAAGCCTGTAATCATGTGCATTCCAATTAGGCTGGAAAAATAATTTACAAGGTATGAGCAGTGACATGACTGACAGCCTGCTTCTCCTCAAACCTCCACATGGACGAGCTCCAGCTCCAGCCTGCACGGTCCTGTAACATTTCCTCCAGTGGCCTAGTTTTATTTTTGCTTGATTTATTTATTTATTTGTTTATTTTTGCTTTGGCACTATAGAGCACCTGCTGTTGATCACAGACAGGCTATTACTGGAGACTCTATTTGTGTTTGAAGTTTTACTTAAAATATCTGTAGTTGGCGTCGTCCCTCTGGAAAACGCTTGGCCTCGGTACAAGACAAACAGTGAGTGATGTTACTGCAAAGCAATTATATTTTAATGACCACACACTGAGGCACATACGCACAAGTACACACAGGCACGGGCGGAAATGCACATGCAGTTAAATGCACAGCCACAGACGCTCATATGTACATGTTCACTTTTATTGCAGTCTAATTATATTTTAATTAGAAGAAACTTTTAAATGCTGGCAGGGACACACACACACACACACACACACGCATAGATACACACTATCACAGGATTTCATGGCTGTAGTTTCATAAGAAGTAGCATATATCAGTGTTTGAGGTGACTTCATCCCCCCGTATCCCCTCTCCTCTTCAAATGGCACCATTTTCAGCCAGATAACATAAAAGACAGAACGAGCAGTAAAGCAGCCGTGGCAGGCCCAGCGAGCCAGTGAACGAGGACAAATGATCACTCCCTTCCTGCTCCTCTTCCCTGTTCACTCTCTTTATCTCTCTGCTCATGTCCACCTCACTTGTGCTTTCATTACTCCTGTTTCTGTACTGTATCTGCTGTCCCTCGCTACTCTTTTTCTATTTCTACCTCTCCCTTCATCTTTCTCATTACACCCCATCTCTTCCTCTTTAAAATATCTGTCTACTTTTTCTTGTTATCTCTTCCAATCTGTGCTACGTTCTTTCTCATTATTCATTCAGTCATTTCTTTTTACCCCTCTTTCTGTCTACAGGACAGTTCTGGGATGCGTCTTTGGAAGAGGAAGTGGTTTGTCTTGGCTGATTTCTGTCTGTTCTACTACAAAGGTGAGTTTTTGTTAATGAAAAAAGTTTCTCTGTAAAGTCGACTAGACCTTACACGTGGACAAAATGATTGAAATTCCCACTCACTGCCTGTTCCGCCTCCTGCCTCTTTGTGTTTTCTGCTCCTCCACAATCATTCATTCAGACAAGGTCAAAATAACAGAAACACCTTATAATTTAAAACAACAGCAACACCTACACAGCCAGTTACCACAGAGTTCAGTCAACACCTCTCAGAAGGCCTCAACAAAATCTGGATACGCTTCACACATTTAGGATCTATTGAATGGCTATTGTATTAGACTCTCACTGCTGTTATTTGAAAAAAATCTGAAATTATACGAGTTTGCTACCATAAAAGTGGAATTGAAGTAATCTTACATTTTTAACCCATATCTGTCTAAAATCTACCTTCAAAAATGGCACCGTTTTTGAGGAGAAAATCTTCTTTTTAAGTTTTGAAAAAAAAAAAAAAAACTGTATTACAGATGTACTGATTGTGAAATTCTGGATGGATACTGTTTTGGGTTGGTAAAGCATCCCAAGCACAGCAAAATAATGACAAGTGCATGCAGAGTGGCTACAGTGACTCAAACAGCAGCTGGATAAAATAGGGACTGTTGTTGCAATTTAAAAGAAAACAGGAAACAACCTGTTGTTTTCTCATGTTAACGGGTCGATTAACTCATTATCTCAATATCAAAGCTCTTGACACTAAAAGAAATAATTGGAGGCACGGCTGTTGTCTGCTTCCGTAGTGTTGCACACAAATCATACACAAATCTTTTTATTAATGCTTTTCTTTCTTTGCTCTACATTGATGGAAATACACACTATTAGTGGATATACTGTATTTGTCTGTGGAGGATAAAATCCAGACATGTATACTGGAGTCATGACAGCTTTCAGCAGAACGGCTTTTGACAAAGTTCAGAAGTTTGAATTTGTCTCTGGTGATTCGAAGCTCGATTTGAAGTGAACTGCAGCTGACAAAGGAGCCAGTGATTCAATCTTGGCGGGCATTAATCTGATCTTTCTCAGTGGGTTACAGCCCAAACGCATGGAGAGATATGGACACACACACAGCTACATCACACACTCTATCACCATCCCTCCCTCAGCATCTGCCTCCATCCCCTGGCTGTCTTTAGCTGCCTCTCCACGCCTTTCTTTTCATCTCCATACTCTGAAACCGAACCTTTTGGGACACGCTCCTCGCCTCAACAGAAGGATGAAATCGATTCTCGGTCGTTTCTTTTCCTCTCTTTTCTATGTCTCTCTCTTCAAGTTCAAAGGTTTCTCCTCTCAACATGAAAACACTTGATCTGTCTCCAGCACCACTTATCCCCTGCCTTCATCTCTTGTTTTTACACAAACAATCAAACCTCCTGTCGTGTGTCTTTTTTATTTCCTCTTTTCGTTCAGTGGTTTCAGGCAGAGATGTAGAGATTGTGCACTTGTTTTTGTTTGTTTTTGTTTATTTTTCTGGAAATCAGGGAATTATAGCAGCCTGGTGTATGAATTTTAAAATTATAAACTTACACATTGAACTTTAAAGGATGATTCCACTAATGTAGACACTATCTTTAGACAAAATCCGAGAGACGAAACAATTAGATAAAGGAGGAATTCTGCAGATTCATTAATAATGGAAATAACTGTTAGTTGCAGCATTATGTGTTTTTTGTGCAGGACAACAACAGCATTGCAGCCGTACAAATGCAGTTGTCCATGACTGCCTGACTGAGTAGCTGAGTGACAAAGTTAAACCAGTGGTACGGCCAGTTGAGTAGGAGTTTCCCCTTTGGCTGTTGCTCTTTCAAAATGAATTTGCACGATGGCAAATAATGGGTCCCTCCTGTAGGTGCAGCCTCAGCAGAGGAGCATGCAGCTGCTGCACCAGGAGAAAATGTGTGCTTTAGATCCCCATTTTTTTTAAATCATACAAATCATACAAATTTTCAAACTTTGCAGTGTTAAATAGTTGCATCTGGCTATTGCATATGTAGTTTATAAATTGAAAAATATATTTTGGTCCTCTCTTTGTCTCTTTCAGCCACAGAACAGTTGGGGAACTACATAATACATTCTACTTTTATTGCATTCTGAAATAACCATCGCCTTTGTTTTTTCAATCATTGTGCAGCAGTTGCATCTGTAAGGTGCTCATAAAACTTAGTGTGAGTGGTCTTGAGTCAGTCTTTTGCTCACCTTGATGTTTCCATAAATTCAAACATGTTTAATGTCATCGGTCAGGGTCAGTACGCTCTGCAAGACAGAGCAGTAAACTGGGTAGTTAATATGGTAACAGCCAAACAAACTTCTCAAACACCATCACACACGATAGACAATGAAGTTATAGTATTATGGTTTGGTGTTTGGCGTGTATCTGATCCACGGACCAGCACTTATTTTAATAAGAAATCTTAATTTTTGAACGGTCTTCTCCCACCAGAATAGCACAGCTGAACAACAGAGGCTTGTACAGTTGAGGCAACAGAACGAAAAACAAAGATATAGTTGATCCAGTAGAGTAATAAGCAAAGAAAACATGGACTATTGAGGTTGTTTGGAATATGTCTCAAGATTCTGGAGAAGGTATTTAATAGATATTTTATGAACAATGTTCATCATAACCTTCCACAGTTGTTGCTTAACTTCAGAAAGGTTGGATGCAGCTGCCTCCATGGTAATCTTACAGCTGCACCTTCAAATAAAAGTGAAAAATCAAAATAATTTAAAGAAATTTAGCAAATTTTAGTTTCCATTGGGGGCTGTTTGTGTTGGGGATTTAGGCTCATGATCTCTGTATTTCTACAATCTCTGGTTTCTCCCTCTTTTTTTTTCTTTTGCAGCCCGTATCAAGTCAAGTCAGTTTTATTTATATTTTTCGTACAACATTAGACACCCTCTGTCCTTGGATCCTCAATTCTGATAAGAAGAAAGAAAAATGGACAAAACAGTTTGACAAAAATCCCACCATGCTAGTGCCATTTGGATGTTATCTAACTTCGCTTGTCATGGTCTGGTCTGCTCAGTGTGTGTGTGTGTTTGTCCATGTGAGTAAGACAGACGGGGCACGGCAGATAAAAAGACCTCCCCATCTCGCCCACCATTTAGGGAATGTCTCCTCCAAAAGTCCTTGAATTATTTTTAACCAATTACTTCTTTAATCCACAGTGGTGCCTTATCACCTCTCAGCCAAACACCCACACACAAGTGCAGGTGCCGTGCACAAATATTTTCATACCATTACAAATTTTACATTGTGTTAATTGTGTACACACACAAATACACACACACACACAGATACACACACACAAAACATTCTGGCACACTGTCACAATGTTCAGAGGAAAACAAATACTGCAGATATTTATTTATAGATGTGTGAACTAATGTGTCGACATGTTCTGGCTGCATACATACACGTGTTTGTGTTTGTCTCTATCTTTGTGAGGACCAAACTGAGTTGCAGTCCTTGAAAGTGGGGATGTTTTTAGAAAGTGAGGGCATTTTTAGCGGTCTTTGCTTCTTCAGAGGGCTCTTTCAGAGTTAAGACTTTAAGGTTAAGTTAAAGGAACAGTTCACACCAAAATGAAAACTACATAGTTTTCCTATCCCTCCCTGTAGTGCTATTCATCATTCATCTAGTGTGTGAGTTGTTGAGTTTTGGAGATATCAGCCATAAAATTGTCTGCCCTCTCTCCAGTATAATGGGACTAGATGGCAATTGGCTTGTGGAGCTCAAAATGGCAAAAAATAAAACTTAAAACATTAGAGATGTACTCTTTACAGAAATCATGAGCCAGCTACTCAAGATAATCCACAGACCTTGTTGTGAGCAGTTTCAAATGGGAACTTTTTTCTCTTTATGGTAGAATCTACAGGAACTACTTTCTTTTCACTAGAAAAAAGACAGATTTACATACATCCTCCATACAGTGTTCACATTATGTGCACAGCAGCACAGACAGTAATGTCACAGCCATATTCAATGGAGCTTGTCACAGCCTCACAAACACACATACGACATGTCGTCTGTGTTAATAAGAGGAGCGATCGACTGCAAGAACAGGATGAAGAGAGCAGAGACTCCACACGGAGGTGGAGCAGCTGGCAGTGTTGCAAACTTTCTAGCTCTTCAGGCTAACGTAAGATCACCTCCATTTCTCTCTGAAGAATAAACAACTCATGTTTACGCGTTTCCTCAAAGATTTTCTCATCCCGTTTAACTACTGCTTTTGTTTTTTCCCACTGCAAAGCTTAACTGCAGCAAACTGTTGCACCACATCAGTCAACACATTTTTGTTTTTTGTTTTGTTTACATCAGTATGTGTGTATTCTCTTGACAATATTCACACAGAAAGATGAGGAATGGATTAGCGAGATAGCGGAGTTTCAGTCCTGGTGCTTTTCCACATGGGACTACTTCTGTATCAGACGGTAGGCCTTAGAAATTACTCCTTTATTATATAGATTTACCTTGAGTTACTGCCAGGCACGGTATGAGGCACATGTGGAAACTCAGTGTACTATATTATGATTGTTTGATTATGTATTGATGCTGGCTCATGGTGCTCTCTTTGGAAATAAAAAAAATGTTGTATTAAAAAAAAGAAAGAAAGAAAAAGTGGAACTGGCCAAAATTATTATGCTGTATAGTCCCAATATATGGGAGAGAAGGCCGACAATTCTATGGCTCATATCTCCAAAATTCTGCAACTCACACCAAAAAAACAGGTAAGAGGGAAATTTAGTATTTCTGATTGGGAGAGTGAACTGTCCCTTTAAGGCAAAGGTTTGAGGACTGCATTATGTCACTGATGGTCCTTACAAATATAGAAGGGCGTGTGTGTGTGTGTGTGTGTGTGTGTGTGTGTGTGTGTGTGTGTGTGTGTGTGTGTGTGTGTGTGAGAGATCTCAGCATGTAAACCGGATGGGGCAGACACAAAGGAATGACGGCTGGCTGCCAGTTGGAGCAGGCCAGCTTTAGCTCTGTGACACTTGGGTACCGGGGTGGTCATTTACTTTTTGGCACAACACCGTGGTATGAATGACGGCATACGAGCGTGTGTGTGTGTGTGTGTGTGTGTGTGTGTATAAGTGTGTATGTGAGTGTTATGGTACTGGTGGCAGGCAGTGATGAAATTAGTGGGTGATGAGTGATATTTATTCTCTTGCTCTTTCCTTCCCTCCATATCTCTGTCTCGCTCCTTTTCTCACCTTCCTCACCCTGATTATCTACTCCCTCCCTCCCTGCCTCCCTTTCTCTCCCCCATTCCTCCCTCCCTCTCTGACTCTCTCTCTCCAGACAGCAGAGAGGAATCAGTCCTGGGCAGTATTCCTTTGCCCAGCTATGTCATTTCACCCGTGGGACCTGAGGACCACATCAGCCGCAAGTATGCCTTTAAGGTACGCCTCATTTTATTCTACAGACTCCTCTCTCCTGATTCATATCTTTGAATTATGTTCTCTGATATGATTGTTTTTTGTTTTTTGTTTTTGTTTTTATTATTGTTTGGTTTGGAGTATGTCTAGCCACATATATATTTCTGCTTTTGGATAAAAAAAATAAAATAAAAAAAATAAGACAAGGACTGATTCCTTCGATAATGAAGAAATGCAGCACAGATTTATTGATCTTTTACAGTTGGGTTAGGTTTAATATATCTTGCATTTGTCATTTGCCTTAAGCTCAAGACACCCACTTAGACCAAACACAACCATGTAAACATAAAGTTACTACAAGGAACTTACATATTTTATTTATTTTAGAGGTCACTGTAAACAAAAGTGGTTTGCACTGTAATAACCACTAAATATAACATAAAAAAAAATAATAATAAAATCTCCTCCTTCTTCCTTTTAACTGGCAATCAGTGCTACTCACTGTGACTTTGGCTGCGAAAATGTAAACACAGGCTAGTGCCATTGCTTTTCATTGCAATTGAGGTGAATCTGACCTGGTGGCAGGCATTTATAACCAACACGCTCTCCTTTGCTTATGTAGCTCATACAGAGATATTATAAATTGTAGTAGCTTTAAAATTCAAGCTAGAATAGGAATAAAAACTATTTGTGTGGGGTTTTTTTTAACCTCACAGCATGAAAGTTTCTGTTAAATTAATTTGATTGGTTGTGAGAGAAAATAGCTGCACACTTGTAGCCATGATGCAAAAGACAATATTCTTTATTTTACCAGCATTTCGTCATGTTGAAACGTTGGTAAAATAAAGAATATAGTTTGCATTGTGGCTACAAGTGTGTGACCATTTTCTCCCCCAACCTCTGAAAGCTAATTTGACTGAAAACAGTTTCCAAAGTTTTGACGTGATTGAAGCGCTAACAAGATTCTTCTGAGTGGAACAAATGCAATGCTATTGGGTTATTTGATACTGTTGAACATGATCATTGACATGAGGATGCATCATGTTCAAGTAATTCCAACTTCAGGAGACTTGAAAAAAACATCTTAAATTTTAGGGTTTTATTTCTGCTTTAGGTGCGTATGCTAAAATGTGTACCCCTAAGGCTATTTAACGCACTTTAATGAGTGTCCACAGGGTGGTTTATAGTAATGACAGACACGATCATTAGAAGTAATACATGTTCCTTTCCAAGTGAAAACATGTTGCCTCTGTGCAACAAAATGCTCCTGTAACACCTGTTGTTGGTTGACCAGCAGGTTTGGTGGCATGCAATTATTCCCCCCTGAACTTTATTGTCAAGCATAATTTATGAGTTATACAACTTCACATTGTATATTAATCTCTCTTCCTCTTGGCATTTACAACATTTGTTTCTGAGAGCCTTTTATAACTGGTGCTCACAACAACACGTGTTTCTGCCGGGTTCAGACTACACAATATAAGCCCAATAATAACCCATCTTTATAGATGTATGGGGCATCAGAAACAAAAATGAGTGTTGACATGACAGTTGATCATTTTATCCCATGTATTATAGTAGATGACAATTGATGTCCCAACAAAAACACTGGCATGTTGTAATTTTTCTCACCTTCCATGACAAATTCCACTATATGCACAACTGTAAACATGATGAAGCAAATAGGAACAATGTTGGTGCTGCAAGGCGGAACTGTGAAACAGTGGAAATGCCACAGTCAGTTTTTCATACCTTTATTCAGACTTTTCCAAACCACAAAACAGTTAGTAGTATACACACCACTTTTGTAGCCCATATTTGTTTATGCTCTTGTTCCCTTGTCTATAGCGCTTCCCTCTCAGTGACATCATGCATGTTGTTGAAGACTGAAAACTGGTCGAGGATCAACATATATCATATCATTTTTCCTGATCAAATCATGGCAAGAATTTATGACTGTAAATTTCACCTTCTCAGGTACCATAACATCTTTAAAGATCAGTGTGTAGGATTCAGGGGAATCTTTAAGAATGAGCTAGACTTCATCTCACTTTCCCTTTACAAGCATGAAGGAGAACCTGTAGTGTCAATGAGACTCATGCAAAGCATGAAAAGCCTTACCGTAGCCACTGTTTGGTTTGTCCTTGCTGGGCTACTGTAGAAACATGGCAGTGCAACATGATCGCCTCCATGGAAAATGACACGTTCCTTTTGTACATATAAATTACTCATTCTAAGGTAACGATAACACAACAATTCTTATTTTCAGGTGATTATACATGAATGAAAACATACTTAATATTATATTAATTAAAATTGTATTCCTTTTCTGACATATTGTGCACATAAATCCATTTAAATCTTTCAGACTGTACCTTTAAAAGACAAGAGTATTGTGTAGTCTGAATCCGACATTGCAGAGAAAAACACCTTGAAGTCAATGCGATCAGTTAATGGTAAGTTTTTGTATTCCTCCTCAGTCAAAATGTAAAATGATTTTTAAATCAGTGCTTTTTCAGCAGTCGTTTAGTGTAACTGATATGGCAATTACAGCAAAATGATGGAAGTATCTAGAATGATTTCTGAAGTCTCTTTGTAATGTAAGTTCTAACAGATCAATATCTTCCTCCAATAATATCTCTGCCTACATAACCACCCACCCAGCCACCCACTCAGCTTTGTGCAGCACTCACCACCTGTTGTAGCGACGTCTATTACCACTGAATGTCTGTCAGTGTCTTTATTGAGACTCCTCTGGAATGAAATGAAGCTTGTCCATTCCCTGAGGCGCTTGTCTTTTTAAGTCGAGCTCGACAAGTGTGAAGTTAAGAGGCAGACACATCGTACAGCACACACAGCTGCACACATGTGCATAAAGCCTTCCACTTTATTCACTGATTAAAAACGGTGTATGCATATAGAAACTGCATATTTGCATAAGGGTTGCAGGTCCCACAGCCATTTGCTTTTTGTCATCAAAGTTGATTAAAGGACCGGTGTGTATAATTTCATGGCATCAACTGGTGAGCTTTCAGATTGCAAATAAATTCACTCTCCAAGCATGTAGGACAGCCTACGGTGGTCATGAAATCAGGATCAGAGTCAGAGTAAGAATAACTTGATTGGAAATTAATCATACTACAGATGCTGCTATTCAGGAGTAGAAAATTATATAAGATAGAGAAATTATAGGGAAATAGAAATAGAAGTATGGAAAAATGTGTACATGTAAATAGTAGAACAGAAACATATACACATAAGAAGTATGTAAAAATACTTGAGATTTGTGTATATACATATAAAATACAAAATAAATAGAAAAAAGAGGAGAAGAAATATAAAATAACACATAAGAAATGTAAGAATTATGTAAACTGATGTGTATTATAATAGAATATATAACAGTGTAAACACCTTTCATTTATTAATACCTGTTAATGGACACACTTTGCTTAACCTAGCCATCTAAAAAACATCATTCTCAAACTATTAAACAAATATTTTACACCTTTGACAGAAGGAATACACAGCTAACAACATGACTTAGTTAAGCAATACTGCTGCTTCATTTTATTTTAACTTTTTCACACATATAAAAACATATAAAAATAAAATAAATTTAATCTGTGTTAGTTGTGACTCTCCTACACACTGGACCTTTAAATTAAATTAAGTAATTAAAGTGACATTGTTAAAGAAAAGACTTTGGACCTAAAAGTCTGTTAGAGATGCTTGATAGCAGCAGCAGGTCAGCCGTGTTCCCTAATCTACCCTTAACGTCTGCTTAAAGGTGTTGTCTTAGTGTCGGGAGTTTTAAAATATGTGAACAATTCACTTATTGTAAATTAAGTCCCTGCGAACTGGACAAGCAAGGTATCTTCCAGTGGACCTAAACAGGGCAGCTGGAAAATAAACAAGTACTAATGGTTGATGGTTTGCTGTTCCTCAAAGCTTTTCCTCTGTGAACCTCTACATCAGATCAGTCCAGCTACAGATTTACAACAAGGTCGACCATAAACCAGGCAATAAGCTCTCTGAAGCTGTGGGACATCATCGGCATTTACTGCTTTGGAAACGAAACCTTGCCTCAAAATTTTTTGAGCAGTGGGGAGAAAGCTAACTCAAGCGCACCACAATCTAGGAAGAAGTGACAAACTTCGAGGATGACTCAACAAAATCAAAATCTGTCGAGCCAGGCATATGCAGGTGTCCTGGGCTAAGTGGGAGCAGAAGAGGAAGTTTACTTGGGTAGAGTTGTGGAGATTAAAACCTATCTCTATCTCATTTTCGCTCCTCCTTTACCATCACACTTGCAGAGCCGTAAACTCTGTGGCACCAAGGGGACTTCAGCGCACATGCTGACAGGGTGTAAATCAGTTCTAACTTAAGGACAGTTTAGATGGGACCACATAAAAGTCTTGTTGGTATTAGCTGATATGTTGGACGGGCAGACAGAGTGGCCAGGCACGTCCCACAGTCTGAAACCCTCCACACCGCAAATGGCAAAGTCTTAGAAGATGAAGCCCGCCATGTGAGGAGGGATTGTCAATAGGCATATGAGAGAAAAGTCTTGAAATATCAAACTCTAGTACAGGACTGATGACAAGCATGCGTGTTCCCCATTGAGATCGGTAGCAGAGGCCTGCCTGCAGTTTCTGTTTGGCAAACGGGAAGAGAAATGTAACTGAGAGAGGCTCCTGCTGGATGTGGAACTGGTGAGAGGAGAGAAGCTGGAAGTCAGGAGCAGATGGCCAGTGATTTAGCCACGAGTGCCGACCCACCAACTGGAGGATGTCACGGTCGAGGGTTGAAACGCCCAATGAATGTTGTGTACCCTCTGAGGACATCTGCTCCTGATTAAAGGCTACAGTTCCCTCATTAATAGGTAACTGGAGAGAGCAGCAGCTGGTGTATGCTTCAATCACAGTGGACATGACAAAGTTTAGACATTGTTAGAACCTGGATTGTAGACTATGTAGTATGATATAAGTCAAAATTATGGAGAACATCCTCAGTTTCTCCTCAATGGGAAGACAGAAATCATGTAACTCACGGTCCATTAAATGTGAATGCATGGTGAAGTCACAGGTCTTTTACACAGGCAGCCTTGAAAAAAGGTGATTTGTCATGATGTAGAACTGAATGAAAAAAGCAACTGCACACTCAAATCTGTGCAGAAATCTTTTTAATTAGCAAAGCATGAAGAGGTACCTGTTCATGAAGAAGATCTGTGACCAAAGGCTTGTTAATTACAAAGATTTTTGCACAGATACGAGTGTGTGGATGTTCTTTTTTCATTCAGTTTAATAGTCTGTAGCTTCAGTACATCAGATAAGTCTGATACTGGGTAGGCAGTCTTTTGCTCCAGTTTTCTCATGATGTTTGAAAGAAATCCTGATACTAATGTTTGGTAAATAATGATTTGAATTTGATTGACAATTGAAGACATGAGTTCATTATGCACAAGGAAAGAAGAACATTTACGTTTTAAACCAATAAATAGGCTCAATATAAGTAACTCATTCCTAAATTATTTTTACACATAAAATGTGTGAATTTTAGACAACTTAAGCCTGGAATGACAGGAAATAAGAGAAGAAATGAATTCATATTCACAGAGTTTAAGTTAACCATTATAAACTAATAAATATGAACAATATTGTACTTACATGGTCAGGAAGCTGTTTGTACATTCATCTTCTCCGTTTTTATTTATTTTCAACTTTTTAAAGACCAGCAGCTTAAAATCTTATTTTTGTTGACCTCCACTGGTTTGACCTTTTACCTTGTTGCATTGATGTAGAAGTGTGCAGGAGGTCATCAGAGCAAAATGACATCACTGCTGGGTGTGGTAGCAGGGTTACACATCACACTTCTGACAACATCTAGCTATATTCCTAAGTGATGCTGGTTGCAAACAGCTGGTGGGGTATGAAGTACTTCTCTACTTACCTAATGTACTGACCACTGATAAGTACTTCACAAGTACTTAAAACTTGGTTCCTACCACAGGAAAGTAACACAGCGAACGCCACCAATCTGGCAGTCAAAAGAAGTTAAACTAACTCCTATTTAAAATAATTGCTAAACCCAGGTTTGTAACCACCTGACTGAGCCTGATGGAGGGGTATTATATGCTGGTGTTTGAGTGTGTGAATGCTACCAAATTGACATATTACACATCATGACCCCACAAATTAAACCTTCAAGCTTCGACGACCTCCCACCCTGCACCTCCCTTCCCCTTTTCACCGAATCCTCTTCCCTCTCTTGTTCCAATTGGTTGGCTGCCCGACTGGGACTTCCCTCCCTCCCTGTGAGTGTGTCGCGTCGTCCAGTGACAGTCCTCCCATAAATAGGTACTCTACCCTCTCATGTGCTCTCACTCTGCCAGATGTAAACGTCATATATTGTTGTTGCTTTCTACCGTTCGTGTGTTTTTTGAGTCCAAACATGACAGAATATACAGCAGCCTTGTATATTCCTCTGTTGGTTTTTGATGCATGTTTTAACAATAACATGTCCTTGTGGCTGACATGGTTGTATTGTTTTTTTCTATCAGTGTTCTCTGCCTTATTTAATTCCCCCTCTGTCATTTTTCCCTCTCTTCCCCCTCACCCCGTCATCGTTATCGCAATATGAATCTTTGTATTTGGCTTATCTGGTGTGGGGCTTATCGTTCATCTATGTGCTGCTCTCGCTGTCGCCTCCATCTGTCACATCTACTGTACCAGCATGCCGTTCTCTGATGGCGTGGAGAAAAACTTCTCTTTATTTGGAACTCATGTCACCTCACACTACTGTTCCAGAAATGAGGAGCTGAAAAAAATGTTTAAAAGCTTTAGGAGATATTTCACTGTAGATGCAGGCTGTGCAACCCCACGGTCACTCAAATGTTGTTTTTTCCAAAGCAGCTGCTGCTTATGGTAACTTTGAAGCAGAGAAACCTTTTACCAATATATTCTAACAGGATGTTTTTTCAGAAACAGAGAGTAGAAGCAGTTTTTTTTTTTTCTCAAAGCAGGCAGGATTTAAAACTGAGACACCCACTATCTCCATTTGGATGTTTTTTCAGTGTAAATTCAATTTCTACAGTTACAAATTTAAGAGAATGTACCTTATCTGAAGCTTTGTGGTGCTCTGGCTGCTGAGGCTTATCTTCATGAGCACAATGACTCTTTAAATAGCACCCAGACAAAGAGTGTGTGTGTGTGTGTGTGTGTTTTTCTGCGGCTGTCCACAGGAAAAGAGCCGACACTATTGTAAGCCTTTCTGAGTGCGAGGTGTGAGAGATATTTTTCAGTTTGTATAATACAAGAGGCTGAAGGAGAGAGAACACAGAAAGGGAAGGAAGTGATTAGGGCTGGAAAAGAAAAAGCGAATAAAGAGAGGAAGCGATAGGTGGAGAGGAAGGAAGCCATGAGGGCTTGTCGCGATTAAACAGGGAGACAGAAAGAAATGGCAAGAGGGGACATTTCATTTTTTTCCCTAAAGCATCATTATAACAAAGTAGTGGAGAAAACAAATAATCAGGAACACCCTTAAACTCCCACACAGACACACCATGGAAAGAGAAAGAGGCTTTGCTGAGTGTGGATTCAAATGTGTAGGTGTGTTGGACACGCACTCAGAGCTGAATGACCCACTCAGCATTCCTGCTAAAGAGAGGCACAGTCGCCTAATGTTATTTTAGACCACTGGTGATGTGTGCTGGATTTTGTCACTATTGTGTGTGTGTGT
The DNA here is from genome assembly GCF_056507025.1 of Lutjanus erythropterus. Taxonomy (NCBI): domain Eukaryota; kingdom Metazoa; phylum Chordata; class Actinopteri; order Lutjaniformes; family Lutjanidae; genus Lutjanus; species Lutjanus erythropterus. The sequence goes on along the minus strand of NC_139329.1, from coordinate 22,710,930 downwards.
GTGTGTGTGTGTGTGTGTGCGTGCGTGTGTGTGTGTAGGAAAAAAAACAAGGCTGGTGATGTGATGTTGCGTTAAAGGTGCCGTGTATAATATAACATTATCAGCAGCATGTGAAGAATCAACAGTTCTGTTATTTCAACGACGCCCATGTATTGTGTCGCAGAGATATCTACTTTATCTAAGTTAGCATGCTAACCAGCTAGCCCCGTCCCACCCTGTCTAGTAATACCACTTTGTGCCTCAGCTGACAGATGTGTACAAGCAGTAAGTTTGCTACTTTCACAAGGTCTCTTACCTTTTATAGTTTAATAAATAGTCAAAAAGCTATGTGTTTATGTGTGTTTAGCTATGTGTGAAATTGTTCAGTGAACTACATCTCTCATCCTGCACAATATACGTCACCAACACCAACATGTTATCCTGCCTGATGTCTTCTTCAGGCAACCTGGTCCTTTCATTAGAATGGAAGCAAAAGAACGAGCAAGATCTGTTGTTTGTGTGACTACATCCCGGTGCAAAAACACACAGGCATCGTCACTTTGGGGGCTAATGTTAGCTTTTAGAGGGAGACAGTCATGACAGTGCTTACACAACTTTTAGGTGTGTAGTCTTTCTAATTACACATCCACACAGTCTGATAGTTTTATGACAAACGGCAACTTTCTTGACTTGGAAAATCATCTTTTAAATCGACAAACATGTAATTCATGGCACAATTCAATTAGTAACTCATGATTTTATGGCTCCTGGAAGCCTACAAGCTTGCTCAGAAAAATGTCCCATTTTAACTTAATTTGTTGTCCCATTTTACCTAAATGGATTAGGTACTCACTAATAGCCCTTTTCAATAAGTGTACTGTTACAAAATGCACAACCCTACAATGATTCTTATTGTTTTAGCTGCAGTATTCTCATTACTAAAACATTTTAAATCTTTACTCTGCCCATTCTTGTAATCTCAGACCAGTCAAAACGATCATTTGGTGTAAAGGATGTAGCAGCTATGCAGTAACATGTTTGATAATTGGCTGCTGATATTTAAAGAGCCCAAGAGGTAAAACTTTATTGTCTCATTTCACCTGGTGTCCCAAATGATCTGACTTCACCCTATACAGAAACAGAAAATACGGAAAAGCATGATAAGTCACCTGTAAGATTAGTGGTAGCTTTAGTCCTTTAAAGTTTTTTGTGATTCAGTTTAGGGTCTGGATTTGGTTTATTGAACATATCACAGTACAAAACATGTGTCTGTGTCTCTGTACTGTGTGTGTCCCTGCACATCAGTATCTCTGCACATGCCTAAACATCTGACTAGCAGTGCGGTCCTCTGTCTCTCATCAAGAAGTCTGTCCCATTGTAGCTGTAAGAGGCCGTCTGTCAGAGTGCTGATGGTGAATGAGCAGGCGTGTTTTGACAGCTGCTTCCTCAGGATGCTGTTACTCCTTTCGTCGAGATTTTTAGTGTGTTTTTGGATACGTCTCCCATTCGTTTTCAACATGAGTCACAGCTAACTAGTTTCCCTGCCTGTTTCCTGTCCTCTGGTGTAACTAAACACGTCTTCATTCCTGACAGTGATGGGCTGACTGAGCGATCAGTATGGTCCACATTTGTTGTTTTCCTCTGTGTAGCCCTGTGGTCAAAGAGTGCACTGACTTTCACTTTAACCAAACATTACTCCAGCTGATTTAGCTGATCAGAAAGCCTTCAAGGAGACAAGGTCAAAGCAAAAATTCTCTTCTACTGAGCAAGTGCAAAGACAGCAGCTACACACAGCACACAACATGACTCCATGAATACATAAAGGTGCTTAGAAACACTGGATATCCAAGCATAATACATGCATGTAACATGGACTGTGGTATCAGATTAGCAGTATTCTCCAAATGCGACTGAGAGGTCTGTATTCTCTGACTCCTGTGAAATGCTTGGGAGCATGTCAACATCCACAGATCTGACATCATGCATTAGTTCTGTACCTTTCTGGGCCTTTGGTCTACTTAGAATATATCACAGCATAGCTAAGGCATATAGTGGTTGATCTGTCAGTGTGATGTTTAAAATGAACAAAATTAGAAACAATAACAGATGAACAGTCAGTTTGTTTTAATACTCCACAGATAGAGAGCGCCTTTTTGTCCACGGTACATCAGTTTCAGTTAATTCACAAAACACTTACAAGAACAATCATTTACATTATAATGGAGATATATGAAATGGGACACCCTTATAAGCTGTCTGAAGCTTGAGAACAGGGGCCAGACATCCAGCATATTGTATTTATTTATTTACTTTTTTATTGTTTTTGACAAATTGTCTAGATTTAAACAAGTGCATATACTATACAGTACAACAAAACACTTACGACTAAACTAAAAACTAACCCAACCTAAAACAAATGGTCCCACAGCACCTTTTTATTGATCTAACTTTGGTTAAATAGGTAAGATACAATAAATAAAAACAATGATTTCAGACTAGAGTAACTAGTTTAGGGGTCTGCAGCTGTTAAGGGTATTCAAGCTTTCACATAATAGTAGAATGTGTTGTGTACCAAATTTTAGGTATTTTTTAAACTATGTTTTAGTATATTATTTGTAAGGTATAGCAATATATAGATAGGATACCTTTAATTAACTTCTACACTGATTTACAGTATGATTAGAGCTATAACGCATGAAGTAATTGAATAAATCAGCCACTATAATATGTGCTTTAAATGCAAACCTGTGGTGTGGAAAAAAGACACACATACTAAGTTCATTCAGACCCAGGTCTCTGCTCAGTCAGTACATGTCATGGGGAATTAATTTATACCTAGCATGTCATGTCATGATTAATAACCTGCAGAAGAATCAATTATGAAAATAATCTTTAGTTCCAGCCCATCACTAAATATAACATTTTTACCATCCGTCACCACATTAGAATAACCTGAACCAGTAAAGACCATCGCTGAGGATGTGATCAGCCTCTGCTCACCTCAGGACAGTGTTACTGCAGTCATGCATCCTTTCTATTACTAATCCACCTGAGCATCACCAGAGACCCCATGCACATGGTTTTTTGAACTCGGACAAATCAAGTGAGTGGCGCAATCATCTCTCGGGCCTTGAAATATGTACCGGTATCAGGGTCAAGTACATACTCAAGCGTAGTGAGTAAGGAAAACTCATTTTATTAGTGCAGCCAGTGAAATGAGCTTGTCTCAGTACCAGATAGAAGTCAGTGCTTTCAGAGGGGAAGTGACTTATTAAGCTGTTGGAGACCATGGTAGGATGCAGGAATGGGAGCATTTATATTTGTTTGTATTCATGTCTGCATCCTGTGTGATTGGGTTTATTCAGCGTTTATAGTAACAAGGATGGAACAGCAGGGATGGTAGTTATTGTATTATTCATGGACTTGTGTGTACATTGAACAGCACAAGTGGCTGTGAGGTTTTGCGTCTCTTTCCGACTGTCAGCGCGCTGCAGAATGGCTGAGGAATCACTAATTTTATCACAATATAATCCAAATAAAGAAATCACAGTGAAATTATGATGTTGCAGCCACAGTGGAATCCCACCACAACACACCACACACACTTACTATCATGCATTCATTATTCAGAGAATGAATTAGGCCTGCAAAGATTTAGTGTGTAATTGCTTTTCATTTGCATGCATCTGTTGTTGAGTGCGTTCTCTCATTTTTCTTCCAGTCCAAACCTCCAAAACACTGAATGGAGGAAGAAAGGAAGCAAGGGAGGAAGGAAAGGGAAAAGTAGGACATTGATAGAGCTGTGCTCAATGGAGTGCAACTCCCTTTAAAAGGTCCTCTAATAACCCCACTTTCACAGCAAGGACAGCTTTGTCAAGGATACAAAACACTTAAAACGCTATTAATTAAAAAACAATTTCTTGGCCAGTTCTGGTGTTTGATGGTGTGTGCACTTATCCCTATGGATAGCGAGCCAATTATAATATCAGTGACATCATGTTGAGATATTTTCAGCACAGCTAGAACCAAGTTCAGCAGCAGGAACATTTTCTGACTAGATGAATTATCAAACATTGACCAGCTTGCTGTCTGCCTCTCAAGGCTTCTTTCTGGACATGCAGAGCTCAACAAACTTTCAGGCAGAAATCCATAGTAGGAGAAGCAAAGATACCGACTTCTCTACTGATGGTTGTCTCAGTGGACTGAAATGCAGTGCAGCTAGAAACATGTTGATTTTTGAGAAGGAAGCAGCTCTCATTTTCCCTTGGCTGAAAATACAACTCTCCTTCTTTACTGCAGTTGCTGTGCTATTGCTGGTGTTACTGGTCTGTCCGTCTGCTCGAACAGAACAAGATTTTGAATGTACCAACTTCTTATGTGTTCTCCCGGCTGCAGAGAAATGCACTCTGGGAAATGAAGGAAACTTGTTGAGAGAAGGAAGGCACTAAAATAATCAGATGAAGCTACATAACTGATTTTTTTGGCCACTTGGGGGCAGCGGAACAAGCCCTAAACACAACACTGAAATATTATCACATCATAAAGTGGTATAGTTCACAAGCTAGCGATGGAAATAAACAAACAACTGTTAATTTATAGAAAAAAGGAACATTAAACATTCATTTGAAGACATGTTACTGGCCTAATGAAAATAATCGCTTTAGCTCCGTTATGGTCACCATGAACTCTGGGCTGTTTGGATGCTAAATGCTCTACTATGTTCAACAGCTAAGCACTAAATTGGCAGTTTGGTGCTCAGCAGGTAGTGAAGAGGTGAAATGTTTAGTTTTAGATTAATCAATTAATGATTTCAGTCATTTTTCAAAGAAAAAAATGCCTAAATCTGCCAGGTCCAGCTTCTTACATGTGAGAATTTGCAGCTTTTCTTTGTTATTTATGATATAAATGAAGAATCTTGGGTTTTTGGACTGCTGGTTAGAGAAAAAATTAAATCCAGATCCACTTTGTTTGAACAATTTGACAGCATCCAGTAAAGCTACTGGAGTGAGCCATGAAGAGCTAATGTTACATTACTGAGTTCCAGTTGTAATAAGTTAAATCAAGTCGAATTTTATTTGTATAGCCCAATGTCACAGAACACAATTTGCCTCAGGGGGCTTTACAATGTGTACAGTGTGTACAGTGACATCCCCCATCATGTAGACCCTCCAAAGAGTAAGGAAAAACTCCCTCAAAAAAACTTTTAACAGGAAATAAATAATAAATGATACCAAAGATAATTTTGTTTAAAAACCACAGGGTGGTCAACAAAAAAACACATGTACAGATCAGAAGCTTCAGGGGCTAATTTTAGCATTAACTTTAACATTAACATTAATAAGTTGACAGTGTTACTTGTCATTCTTGAGTGGCAACTGACTTGGAACTGGAGTGCAAAGACTTGAGACTTTGATATGGCTTGTAGGGGAAGGACTTGGTCCAGCCTCTTGTATGCAGTTAAACATCAGTCAATAAGGCCAGATAAAGTTTTGAGTAACTTCGTTCACTGAAAATCTAAGCTTCTCTACAGGTACAGAGACTACAGTTCATGTTCATGTGTCTCACCTGCTGCTTGAGATGGTTCATCACACATTAAACTTTATCTTCAGTATATTTATATTTGACACACTGCGTCTTTAAATCCTTCCCACTGATGAAATGGTGCAGATGTTCTCTTGACTGTCACACCACAGCAACAGTGTATTAGATCACCTGACTAATAGCCTTTTTACTGCGCACACAAAGAAATATCCATCTCAAGTTTGAATATGGCTGTCATGAGCTCAGCACTTAAATCACAGAGTACAATTACCTTGTCAGGGTGTGGAATCCAATAACACTGCCTCTCTGCAGAGCTAGGCCTACTTCTTCATGCCAGACCACTGTAACTGATGTTACCTCCTTATTTTATGAGATATACTGTTGAAAAATACAACAAATATAAATTATAAACTATAATATTGTGGATGTTTATGTTTATAAACTGTTATTTGCCCTTTTATATGTTCTTAGTAGGTTTCTACAGGAAAAAAACAGGTTTGTGAGGAGACTTTTGGGTTCTTTTGTCCAACACTCACATTTTCTATTCTCCATTGTACTCAGGAATCTTTCCTCTCATTGGTCAAAAGTTGTGGCTTTGTTGGCTGTAACTGGCTGGCATTTTTGTCTCTGTATTTCTATTGTGTGGTTTCCTTCATTGGCTCTCTGTATTGGTCAACGCTTGATGTTGTTTCTCTTGTTGGAAAGCATGATATCTCCCCGTCTCTTTGACCAAAGCTGAAGCTCATGAACGCACCATCTCTAAGCTGATTTCTCCGTCTCTCTGACCACGACACTGACCTGGCCCCTTCTCTCTCCCTATAGGCTAGCCACACTGGTATGCGCTCGTACATTTACAAGCAGAGCTCTGTGATTGGCTCGCAGGCGGAGCACACTGGGATGCGGACGTATTACTTCAGCGCCGACACCCAGGAGGACATGAACACCTGGCTGAGGGCCATGAACCAGGCCACGCTGATGCAGAACCACACTGACTCATTAATCAGGTGGGGGTTACACACACACGAACACACTTTCTTTTTCTAATGACAAATCATTGATCATCTCGCCACCTCACACCAGGAGCACACCTTGTGTTTGTTGCCAGTATTTTGAATCCAGTGTTGCTTTTAAAGCTAAAACTTTTGTATTTTTATGCTATTCGTATGCTTTTATAAAGTTTATCAAAGGGCCAGTTCATCCCAAAATCAAATATACACATTTATCCTCTTACCTATAGTGCTATTTATTCATCTAGACTGTTTTGGTGCAAGTCACCGAGGTTTGGAGATACCAGTCTCAGACATGTCTGCCTTCTCTTGAATATAATGGAACCACATAGCATTTGGCCTGTGGTGGTTAATGTAGTTTTTTTTTTTTAGCACTTTTAGCACCACAAGCCGGGTGCCATTATATTGGAGAGAAGATCTCCAAAACTCTGGAACTGACGCCACTCATCTAGATGGATATGTAGCACTGCAGGTTTTTGATTTTGGGGTGACCTATTCTTTTAATATAGTATAAAGTTATTAATAATTGCAAACACATTCAATAAAACATCATAGAAGTGAGTGTGAGCTGACAGTGTTCATTTACAGTATGTGATGCTATAGTCGTTATCTCCTATAAGCACATTGTTCCTAGAAAGTGTTGCCATTTGTTTGTCTCTTCTGATTCCTGGAAAATACATCCCAGTCTGTTGTTTACAGCTGTAACAGATCCGTCAGTCCTAAAGCTATAGCATATGAGCTTAGTGTATTTTTTTCTAACATGTATGCTTGTTTTCAAAGAGTACATTCTGACGTTGTGAAATGCTGTTTTTGAACAAGCAGCCGCTTCCCAATGTATTATTCATGTGTTGTCGGGGGGGGAGGTGGCACAGATCAAATGCGTCCCATCATTCACTGGCAGCCTCAGACACCCGCAGCTCGTACTCCTTCGTTTTCATTTTTATGTTTTTGGAAGGGGAAATCCCATGAGCTGCATGAGTTAAACCTCCTTTTCACCTCTTGTTTAGCGTTTCCTTGTTTGAAGAAACTATAAAAGTAGTATTCCCATTTGCTGGGATGTTGCACTTCTTTTTCAAGAGTTTACAATATGCAAATGTATTGCTAGCAACAGTACATTTAAACTAATAGATAATGCCTTCTGTGCCCCATTTAATGCATTCTAATGGGGACATACCAGTAGTGGTATTCTATATTAAATATATTCAGTCACTAACAGAGAGCATGCAGCCACCTGAGGCTGTTAAATTAATTTAAAAATAAACTTTGGCTTGCGGTTCATTGAATTTCAGAGGCCTGACTATTTCTCTGGCTTCCTGTCACACGGGATTTCATTAATGAGTTTAATTACAAGGCTTTGCTTGTCATCTGCCCTGCTTCATAATGATCTGTGTGGTGCATTTAGCCCTATCCTTAAAGTTGGGGCTGACGCTAAAAGTTTCTCTTTTGTATGACAGTCATCTAGTTCAAATTCAGTTCAGTGCTGCAGAGCAGACTGCGACCCCTACAATGGTGGAACAGAGTGTTCATGAGATATCAAGGAAGTGATCAAATGAAGTTAATTTAATTTTAATCCAGGTCCGGTTCTCTTGAGACAAAGGTTTATCCAAACCATGTCATTACAATTGAGGGGGAGACAGCAGGGAAATTCAGCCCTGGACTTATATGCCTGCACTGGATTGGAGAGGTCGGGGACCTGAGAGAAGTAGGAAACAGGCCAGTTTAGCTACATCACTTGATGTTGTTTTGCAAAGTTTATTAATAAAATGTAGGTGAGCTCAATGTATGTGAATTATTCACATTAAAATAGCCTCTGTTGTAAGTGAGTGATGAGGTGTTTACCACAAACGTACATGTACTGACTGTCCCAGGAAGCACTGCAGCGCTTGTTTTCACCCCACAACAGAAATGTCACATTGGTGATTCATACCACTGAGCAGGACAGAAGAACAAAAACCTTGAAATGGAGTTGTACTTATGTGTGAATTATTTCAAAGGTGGAGTCGGTTTCTATTTAATAAATACTTTCTATTATATATATTGGGTAGAAAAAATTAATTAGTGGGGACAGCTTCATGTTTTCCAAAAGTTAGGGTGGACATGTCCCTAGTGACCCCCGCAGGATCTGCGCCCCAAGATCCAAACATTCAAAGTAAAAGCTGACAGACAGTGATATTAACATTATTGAAGAGATAACTCAGTCAGCTTGCTACGAAAGCACACAGGATAAAAAAATTAACTGTTACAAACATCTGCTCTTTCTAAAAGATTATGTATAATAAACAGACACTCATTCTGTGAGCATTCACCTTTAATTTGAACTCTAATTAATGTGAAATGGGAAAACAGTAACACAAGTTATGAGCCAGAATAGAAATTTCAAAGGATACTGCAGTGTTTTGTTCAGAGAAGCAAGTATTTCAACTTGGCATGCTTCCTTAATCTCTGATGACATATCATGGTCATTTTATAATTTATTACAGTAAATATAAAAAATATTTCACCTTTAAACACCGTTTAATAAAAAAAAAAGACTCCAGATAATCTTTCAATTTGTGAGACTGTATGCAAATATTAAGTTTAAGAGGGAAACAGTTTGAATGAATAGTTTTCATCCAGGCTTTTCATGTAATCTCTTTTCTCTGCAGACCATCTGACAATTTGGAGAAGATCAACATGTTGCAGCAGCACGCTGTCCCGCAGACGAACCACGTAAACCACAAGACGAAAATCCCTGACTCTGAGACTGTGAGGCCCATCATCCACGAGGTTCTCCTGGAGCCCATACATCGTGACGCAGACGAACGCTGCAGCTTCCATAAAGAGTCTCCTGTCACCACTATGTTGGAGCACCCCATAGGAAGTACAGCCTTGGAAATGGATACACACACGTCCCTCCCCTCCAACCCTACGCCCTCTGCCCTCCCACAGTCAGACCACGTGTCGGCCTCAGCACCCGTGTCCAGGGTTCCATCCCGGGCGCCTTCACGAGCCGCCTCCACGCTGCCCTCCAGCGTTTGCACGAGGAACGGCCTCGTGTCCACACCCAGCCCCATCCTGGAGCCCAACGGGATCGCAGCGGGAACGTACCAGAGGGCCCCGCCAGCACCTGCTGACACACACAAGCAGGTGCAGAGGAGAAGTGCTCTGGAGCAGGTGGAGCAGTGGGTACAAGTGCAGAAGGCTGAGCACAAAGGGTAGGCCACTGTCACATTATGTGAAAATACTAGAGCTGTAATGATTAATAATTTTTTTAAATATTTAATTATTTTTGATAATAAACTATTTTGATAATCAGACATTTTTAACAAAAAACTGTCCAAACTCTTGGGCTTTGATTAACATTTTTCAACATTTTCTGACATTTTTCTGACAATTCATGTACCAAACAGCTAATCAATTAAGAAAAGAAAATAACAATGTAGATATTCTCTTTATTTGTTGTTTTCTTGTTCAACAGCCCTCCATCTAGAGAGAACACCCTCCCTCGACGTACACCACCAACCCAGCACAAGTTCACGTCCATGGACGCATACCAGACACTGCCAAGGACTCCTCGCCAGAGCCCCCCGCCTGCCCGACTTGGCGAGTACAAGTACGCCCAGGACCGCCTCAGCCACTTCCGCCTCACCCCCGAGCAGGGTGGTGCAGGGTCCAACACCGTGTGGCAGCTGTACGAGTGGCAGCAGCGCCACCAGTTCCGTCACGGCAGCCCCACAGCTCCACTTTACACTCCGGCCCCGGAGTACCCGTTTGGCCCCCGCCCTCCATCCACTGTGCCTCCTTCCTCTGCAGCGCCCAGGTCTGAAGCACCCCGCTGTGTGTCGGTACCACCTTCATCTGCAGATATCCCTCCACCAGGGCCTCCACCCGGCACCAGCAGAACCCTGTCGCCCACACGGAGGCCGCACACGCCAGCTGAACGTGTGACAGTCAGGCCCGTGGGCGACAGGTCCGTGGTGGACATCCCCTTCAGTGTTTCCCCCCGCAGGACTAAATCTCAGCTGCTCAAGGTAAAATAAAGTTAAATAAAATAAATCTATCATGGTCTCAAGGTCCGCTGCTCTTTAATCAAAGCTCCACACTTACTTTTGCAACACCTACGAGTGTATTTCTGCCATACATGATACATGTTTCAACAATAAAAGCACAAAATTATGGCTTTAAAAAAGAACCAGCTGCAGCATCTACATATGCAGCAATTGCTGTAGCAGTATAAAGTAATAATACAGGAAAACAAACAGACAACAACAGAAGAAAGGATGTTATGTGAAGGATAGGTTCTGTAGCATGTATAGCTATTGTTTATTAGACATTCGATTCATGTGAATGACAACAGATTATTTCATTTGTCACTGCATGAATAGTATGCCCCCCCCCCTCCGATGTCAAGTGCAAAATATCAAATAGAGTAGTCTCTCATCCATAGCTATGTCAGTCATTGTGACACTGTGGGGCTGATGTTGGAATTGTGCTCCAGTGAACAGAATAATTGTTTTGGTGCTGCGGGGTACAATTGCAGACATATCCTTAAAGCATTTAGTCTGTTAAATTACCTCAACTGAATTATCAACCAGTCAAAAAGAAACTATAAGACCATTTTAAAAATGTGCACATTCTATTTAATTTACTTTAATCATCATCATCATCATCATAATAGTAAATAAATATATGTATGAATACTTTGGTCATATTTTTGCAAGCTGATAAAAAATGAACAACTCCATTAGTATTTGCATATCACATTTTTGAAATTGAGTGAAAAAACAGTGACTAATATGCAAATTTACACCCACTCTTCCACAACCACAAGCAATATAATTTTACCAAGAGATAATAAACAGTACAGTGTGTTTTTATCGAGGTCATGTAAGACATTATATCTTCTAGAACAGGGACAGTGGCCTTCAGTGAAATAGAGATCGTTGTGTTATCTTTTCAGAGCAGATATTTCACTATTTTGACTTTTTTTGAGGTAGGGCCATCTTTATTCTGTACTTGCTCTAACACACATTGTCCATAATTAAATTTTTTTGTTTGTTTTACTCCAAACAGCTTATATAAAATATGTTGTCTGTGTGTTGTCAGGCTGCTACTATCGAGAGACGTTCGATGCCTCCATCTGGTTACATCACACACACAGTCAGTGCACCCAGCCTGCATGGCAAAACGGTACGTCTTACAAATACAAACATAAAATACTGTATACTTCAGTGAATTTCAAATAGGAATGTTTTAAGAAATATATTGTCAGGCATGGATTTAATTACAAACACAGTTCAAAAAAGTTGGGATGTTGTGTAAAACTTAATTGAGTTCAAAGACAGGATATTTAATGTTCAAACAGAAAAACTTTGTTGTTTTTTGTAAATATACTCTCATTCTGGAATATGTTCCAAAAAACACTGGGACAGGGTCATGTTTACCCCTGTGATACATCACCTTTTTTTAACGCTCAGTCAGCGTTTGGGAACTGAGGACACTAATTGCTGAAGTTTTAAAAGTGAAATTCTACCCCATTGTTGCTTGATATGTGACTTAAGTTGCTCAACAGTCCAGGGTCTCTGTTGTTGCATTTTGTGCTTCATAACATACCACGCATTTTCACTGAGACTCTGTTACAATGATGTTTGAACAAATACAGAATGTGTCTTGACATCGTCTCGCTGAAATAAGCAGGATGTTTCTGAAAAAAACATTGTCTGGATGGCAGCATATGTTGCTCCAAAAACTGTATGTGCCCTTCAGCATTAATGGAGCCTTCACAGATGTGACAAGTACCCAATAGTCCATCTCAGATGAGCTCAGAGAAGTCTGCAATGTTTCACTTTCCATGGTAGAGAACTGTTTTCTGACATCAGTGCTAATGCACTGCCAACTGAAGGGTCAAAGGTCACAGGCATTCAGTGTTTGTTTTCAGCCTTGCCCCTTACGGGCAGAGATTTCTCTGGATGCTCTGAACCTTTTAAAAATATCATGGATTGCAGATGTTGAAATCCCTAAATTCCTTGTAATTGAGCATTGAGAAGTGTTGTTCCTAACTTTTGGACCCCATCCTTGCTGATGAATGACTGAGCCTTGTGAGGATGCCTGTTTAATACACAATCATGATACCCCTGTTAGCAATGAACCCATTTACTTTCTGAATGTTTTTTAGTATTCCACAACTTTCCCAGTCTTTTGTTGCCTGTCCCAACTTTTTTGAAACATTTTGCAGGCATCAAATTCAAAATGAGTGTATTTACAAAAATATGAATATGAGCCAAAACGTATTTGCAATTTAATGCATTCTGTTTTTATTTAAGTTCTGCACAACATCTCAACTTTTTTAGAATTTGGGTTGTATATTAAAATAATTTTTGAGCATTTGAAGGCTTAAGAGGCCTGTATTGAAAGTGATGTGTAATTGCTTGATTAGAATTTTGTCGGCACAAGCCAATTGGATGTAGCTTAACATGTGGGAGATATTGCCTGTCAGTACAACATTGCTGAGAGTCCTGCCTTTAATCCTCCTAAATTTAACTCCTGTTCTTCTTGTTCGATTTGGCCATCAGCCAGTCGCACAATCAAGTAGCTACTATCACTGTGAAAGCACGGTTATTTTTTTTATAAAGTTTCACTGAAGTTTGGTGGGGTCAGTGTTGATGCCAGATTTAACGTCCTGTGGTGCCTGACAGCCCGAGGAGCTCACCCTGTTCCTCATTCAGCTGCGCCGGCATCAGGCCAAGATGGCCTCCGCACGTCAGCACACGTTAGCCCAGCTCCAGCGGTTCAACGGTCCCAAAGAGCCCTATCACAGCAACCACCTCCTCACTACTACCAACACTAGCAACAGCCCCCTCCTCAGCTCTGTCCCGTCTCCTGTGTCCCACCTCGGACATGTGGGCCTCTCAGCTCCCCTGGGCTCTTTCAACACCCAGGTGGGGGCCCAACACGCGGCACGCCTGCCTGCTTGCCCCACCCCTCATTTTACCATGGGCTGGTAGAGGTTGCCACTAACATATTGCAGGCCGGCATTACGCTTGATCTCATATAATTTTTACTATGAATTTTCAAAAACGTCCGATTGAGAAATGCAAATATTTCTTTCCATTATTCATGCCTCTCTGGATGGCACAGTTAGTCAGTTTGTCCGTCTGTCATTCTGTCTGTCCAACACTTTCTCTCTTTGATGGCTGTCATGACATTTTGTAAAGTCATTCCTTTTTCCCAAATGATGCATTTAATCCTTTTGAGGATGCCCTCACAATTTTAATATGTCTAACACTTTGATATTTGACAAGATTTTGTGAAAAGTAATTTCTGGATTTACATTAAATTTGCTGTCGGCCAGAGGATGAATCGTTTAACCTCCTGTCACTTCCCCCGGTGCCACTGCCAGGTCAGGTTGTCAAGCACAAAAGATATTTCAAAATATGCTATATGTGACTTTTTGTGCATCACCACGTCTAATTTTAGATCTCAATCATCCATCACATAATCTCTGACGGTTGGATTGGGATCTGAAATTAGAAACGCATCAAAATTCAGACACACAAACAGCATTTTTTGCTGCCTCACTGACATTATAACGTTTAAATTCAAAACTAATCTGAAATACCGGTTATAGCTTAAAACCACTTTGTTTAGGACTGAAAACTTTCTGACTTTGGTGCCCCCCCACTAACACCGCCACCACCAATGTATCTGAGTTGAAACCAAGCAGACAGCATCAGTACTCACTGACTGTATCATGTCTACTGACACAAAGACATCACAAAGGTGTAATAATCAAATTTCACCAAACTGTTCGGAAAACTGTGTGAGTTTTTATTGTAGAAATATTAAAAATAAACATCCTCCGACACCTTGAGCAGTCTAATTTAAAATGTACAGTGAATTTATTTTGTAGAACTGTGTGAGGGGAATAATAATAACAACAGGCACATTTCAGTCTTGATTCAGAAAGCAGCTCTTTATGCCCCCCCAGTTGCAAATTGAGCTATTCATATGATAATGGAATAGTTATTTGGTAGCTGTTATTGGTTCATAATGAAGCAGGAAAACATGTGAAAACGCCCAATTTGACTCTTATACCCAGGAGATAGGTGGAGACAAGACAGTGTGGAGGAGCACTACTGATGCTGTGTTGACACCTGCTTCATCAGTATTTGTTGTGTAGGTCACTGGCTTTGAAATAATCGTGTCACTCCAAAGGTGTGACACTCTAAAAGCCAAACTTTTCTGACTGATTTAATCATCTACATGTAGCCATCGCCATGTTTACAAGCCTCAAGAGCTCAAAAGCCTTGGCCAGAAATGTCTATAATGTGTTTTTTACAGTATCTCAGCAACTCTGAAATGTTTTTTTAAGTGTATGATAACAGTGAATTTAAAGGAACTTTTCTATTGTGTTGAATATGGAGGCTTCTGTGGACAAAAGCAGCAGTGTTTTCCTCCACCGTAAACACAAAATGTGATGTAAAAAATAAATGTATCAATATAAAAATCTTCACCTGCTTCTCTTTAACTGGCTAACATGTTACTCACTGTGACTTTGCCTGGACAAATGTAGACATAGGCTAGTTTAATCTGATTTCAAGGAGAATTTGACCCCAGGCTGGTTTTAAGAATTAATATATAGAAATAATCAATCTTTTTGCAGATGGCCTTGTTTTCTTATGTAGGTCATTTGAAAGCATCAGTACTGAATTGAGACTGCTTCCTAATCAGTTAAAAACTCCCTGTAGGAGCTTTAAACAAAAAGAAAAATACAGTTGTAGATTAATTATTGGTATATGTGGGGCCTCTATGCTTATTGTTTTATGAACTGCCCCTAATTGACTGACAGTATTAAAATACTGTACTGATGTTTATTATTTTCTCAGTGTTCCTTTCTACACTTGGTTGGCACATGTCTACATGAAATTGTTTTACACATTAAATAAATTGTAAAGTATTCTAAGAAAGAAGAAAACAGCCTTCTCTCTAAGCAAATTTGCCAAACAACATGGCAGCCATTTTCAATGATACTGACGTCTCCTCCATCCACGTTGACACACTCTTAGGCCGAACATGTATCTCCCAGTTGATTCTGTACTTGGTATCCCACAACTGTAACCTTACAGCTACATGTGAAACACACTGAAAAATAACCTCATTATTATAATTAAGACTAATTAAAACACAAAGGTTAAAAACAAGTGCACCATCACTAGCCAAGTCTCAGTATATCAGTGGCAACCTCTACCCAACAGCTCCCGTGCTCTAGTGGTGTGACGTCAGGCATGGTTAATCTGTGAACGCTGGCCTGGCTGCCGTCATAGAAACCATCCGCCTCTTTTTCCATGTGCTGTTCTTGGCTGGTCAGTCTCCATATCGTGCTTCTAGTGATACTGTCCATAGCATGTTGTGCTGCTAACTTCTCGACGTCCACAAAGCCATCCCATGCTTTGGCTAACCGGCTGGCTGTGGATGTGTTGGTCAGTTTGGTCCTCTGATTCGTGATGAATCTTTCATTTTTGGCCGTACCGAAGTCTGTTTTTTGTTGAGTGATGTGAGCTGAATTGAAGCTGAATTCAGCAATGTTTCGAGATCTGCTGCTTCTCTGAATCTGGTTTGTGCTGGTGTTTTGCTTGTTGCAATAGGAGCATCTCTGAGAAGACTAAAGAATGACTTATTACTGTATGTGTGAGTGTGTATGTGTGTGTTTCAGTTGTGATGCATGTTGGCACAGACACACAACAGCAGTTCACAAATGTCACTACACCCAACCACTGGAACTGACCCTTCCTTAGTCCCAAACCTTTTTCTCTAATCAAAAAACGGTTGAACAAGCTTGATACCAAACTGAACCTTTGTCAACTTTCTACTCTCCTGTTTCCTGTCTTCCTGTTTCTTGTATATTATGTTTTTCTCCCAGGAGGGTAAAGCCATGCCCTGCCTTATTCTGCCTCTGATTGGTTTACCCTGATATTCTTACCCTAACCCTACCCAATAACACTCCTATATCTAAACCTACCCATAAGCTAGCCAACCCAAGTGACCCAAACCAACGAAGGCAAATGGTATTGGTCAATCAGAGTCACAGTAGGGAGGGTCATCCATTGCCATGTTGGAGAAAATGCTTCCTGTACTTAGATATGCTATGTGCTATGTTGAAAAGAAAATCAAAGTTAACTTATGGTAACAAAATGCTAGTTACATAGTGAGCTTATCTGCATCAATTCTTAGCAAGCAAGTTACATTTACTGGCTAACTAATGAACTACTCTACATTGTAAGCTAGCTAGTTACCTTGGCTTTTGCTAACATTTGCTAACTTAAGATATGACTATATATACTTAATGTCATAGATGAGCCTAGTATATAGCATACCTTAATATAGGAAGCAAAAGAAATGTTTCCCAGAAGAGCTAAGTCATCGTGTACCCTACTCTGACTGTGATTGGCTAGGACTTCTTGCCTTGGTTGTTCGGATTGTTTGGGTCAGGGTTCAACAATAGTTTTTTTTTTTCCCACTTGCCTGGTTTGAGCAATTGGGTCAGAAATCGACTTGCCTTTTAATTGCTCATGTACAGATTGTTTTATTTACTTTATTAGTGGTTTTCAAGTTAATTATCCCATTTAATGTTCGGCTGCAACATCTATAAAATGCCACAAAATAATGAAAAAAGTCCATTCCAATTTAAACATCCAAGTCTTAAAAGTCTAAAATCCAAAGATAGTAAGTTCAATGTGATAATAAATAAAGAAAAATGAGAAATCTCTCTATTTAAGAGACTGAAAACAGCATTTTCTGACATTATGCATGAAATGAAATTGGGGGTTTGGGAAGCTCTTGGCACCTTACAATTAGATTCTGATTCAGCGGGACATGTTGTAATTATATATTGATTACTGATGCATCTTGATGCATCAAGATTTTAAGCCTTTAAGACAGCAGGTGCTGGTCGGATTCTGTCCATCTGCAGCTGCTCATGCTCAGCTATCCTCAACAAGACTCAAGAAGTAACCTAGTTTAGAACATAAACACGAAACATGTTTACATCCATTATGGTTCACCATGGAGCTGGTTCAGTCGTAAGGAACAGAATTATTACAGGTGATCATAATGTTGAGAACTGGGTTTTAAATTTCCAATCGCTGACTTTTCTCTATTCATAATCTTTCAAGAGAGAATTGCATCTAAAAATTGATTATTTCCCCCACCCCTAAAAGTAGGTAAGAACATCAGGGTAAGCCAGTCAGAGGAAGTATTGCCCTGCATACAGGACACAGGACAGTAGAAAGCTGACTGAGGTCTCACCAGGTACCAACTGCTATTGGAGCACAGAGCAAAAAGGGGCTGGACAGAAGGAAGGGTTAATTATCAGTGACGTTAGATTCAGATGAAATTCCTGTTTACACAAATCAATAATCCATGCTCACGTTTGTCACCCTTTAGGCTGATGACACCTACATGCAGCTGAAGAAGGACTTGGAGTATCTGGACTTGAAGGTGAGATATGGAAATGTACAAAGTTTATCCCCCGATCCCTGTTTATTATTTAACTTATCTTATGCTTTAGTTCAACTGTTCTGTTTCTACCTGCCTCTTCTGATTTGAACTGTCTGTAGTTTAATTTAATACACTCAGTGTTTCCTACTGACAACCACTTCTAACACTCCGGCCCAAGAGTTGAACCACGACATTAGTGTGCACATTGCGAATAGAGCTGGTCTGGCATCTGTGTGAAACAAAACCCAGTAGACTTCGAAATCTTGTGTGGTTTTTAGAAGCATCTCACGAAAGCAGCCGCCATTTTGTGACTGCGGCTCTGTGTTTTTGTGATTTTGACTCCCAGATCAGAGCTCTAGAGCCCCTGATCCTCGCAGTTCACAGTTTACTACTGCACTGCACTGCTGGGCCTCTCAGGCCTCTAATGAACGTAAGCTGTATGTGTGCGTGTGTGTGTACATATATATATATATATATATACCAAGAGCAATAATGTTGTATGTAGTGAGTCTGTGATTTGTGTGTGCATTTATGCTTGTGCATGTCTCTACAGCGATCAGAGTAGAGATGCATGTGTATAGTCTGTATGTGAGTGTGTGTGTTTAGAGAGTCTTTGTTCTAGAAAGACCATCCCATCGCTTACAGCACGGCATCCACGGCTTGAATGGCATCAAATGTCTGATCTCCTCGTGACCGTTGACCCGTCCACAACCCCCCTTTCCCTGTGTGGTGATGTTGACGTTGACGATGCTGTTGAAAATTGGGCATGGGATGGCTCGGCAGTGCATGTGTTGTGGCTGTGGCCCGGTGGTTGAAAAGCCAGCTGCTTCTACCATCGTCTCTGAAACGCTGCACCTCCTTGACAATAACACAATCACACAGGGCTCAATTGTATCATGTCTCTACCTTTTTACAAAAAGGAGCACGTCTAATCATTTCCAAGCTGAAAAATAGCTATTATCAGTGAAATTTGTCAATTTTCTCATTGTTAAATTTCCACACATGCTGTATTTTAATGTTCTTGAAGTGTTTCAGGTTATTCTTCAGTAAACCCAGTACATCTAAAAGTGAGCACCTGAACTCAGGGGTGTGTTCCTAAAACAAATATCTTCCTGTCCACAAAAAATACGGCAACCTTATTTATATCCAAGTGACATTGTGCACAGATGTTTTACAGATAAGTCAATTTGTGCAGGCTTCAAAGTGTCCATAACCGTCGTGTTCTTCATGGCAAGAGCTGATTTTGTGTGCCAAAACTCACTCATCGTCATGTACACGAGACGACGAGAATGTGTCACAGATAGTCTGTCTCAGCCTTGTAATACTGTAGCTTGTAGCTGGTCTCTGTGTTCTGTATCTCCTGTATTTCAGTATCATTGTGCCACAGTTGGGACATTTTATTTTACTGTGCAGCTAACATATGGAAATGTTAATTTTGCATTTTCTAGGTTGCTGGAAGTCAGACACTGAAGGATTCAGGGAAACCTGTTAAGGTTGCAGAAAGTGATGTGGATGTAAGTAAAAGCTTAATATGTTCTTAAAATATCGACTGTATTATATACAGACCAATTCCATTATTGACCCTGTCACGGAGGTTATTTTCTCTCCTGTTTGTCTGTTAGTAAAATTTTAAAGCTACTACAAGGAGTTTTTAACTGCTTAGGAAACAGTTTAAATTTCATACTGATACCTCTATGTGACTGTCTGCATTTACATTTTCCCAGGTAATGTTACAGTGAGATATACATTTGCCAGCTAAAGGAAGGAAGGAGGATTAGATTTATTTTTGGTATTATGTTTTTTTGGTTATTAAGGTGGGAACTCTACTACTTTTGCCCACAGATACCTCAAACATTAACAAAATACATAAAGTTCCTTGTAGCAGCTTTAAAAACATGCAGTTAAATTTGGGGTAAATGAAAGAAGCTGCTGGTCAAGAATATATTTCTTGTTATCTCAGCCAGGCGTAATCTGCTAGTTTGGCATCATACTAGATAAATAAATCCCCGCTACATGGACTGTACCTCATTGGCTGCTGCTGTATGTTGCTGCTATGCGTCCACTACAAAACAAATGAGAGATACAGACATCACAACAAAATCAACTAACTTGCTAATTCTCAACCTGCTTGAATGAATTCTGATCATTTTTAAAATTAAATTCAGTTACTGGGGGCCGTCTAATCAGCTCTGTCAAAACATTAACTTACTGAACATCCACAACTTCCACTGGGTCCTGTAGGCTCCAAACTATGAGAAGGCAACACAAGTGAAAATAATTCAAAATTTCAGCGTTTCGTTATTGAAAATTTTGCAGCTGGTTGCATCTGGCAGTTGTGGTGGCATTGCAGTAGGTGCTTCATCATCTTCTGCCTGGTGGAGATCTGCACTCTGAGCGACCTTTCTTAATGTTTTTTGATGTGAATTAACATGATTTGTCTATATTGCGAGGTACTGTAGGACATCTTTGAATGTTAATTTTGCTCCCGTTATATGCTGTACTTACCCTGAAGTTAAATATAAAAATTTGGCAGCTGTGTCTAATTACTGCATGTTGTTAGGTGAAATAGAGATTCTCATTGCAAAATTGAAGCTTTTCTATATGTTTGCTATCACTGAAATAACAAGCGTATAGGATTGTCAAGCCATGATAAGTTACATGATCAGAGTTCTGTCTTGTTTCACTCCAGAAGAGGGAATATGAAATTTTAGTTTGTTTAGGGAAGTGGCAGACTGCTTTTGTTCAATTGGGAGCAAAGTGAAGGTAATTACAGTAAAACAAAGTATGGATGTTGTGGAAAAAGCGTGGGAAGGTGTGGTACACGATTACTCTTAGCTTCAAGGGTCAAACAGAACGTAGAGTGTGTAAATACATAAATGCCACTGGCCTAACTCTTTTAAGTTTGATAATCCAAACAATTCCCTGCAGTTTTTCAGTCTGATGACTCCTGTGAAAGTATTTCTCAGCATAAGCTTCATACGCAACAGTTTAAACAATTTATGAGAGCGTTGTCTGCGATGAATATTTGATCAGATCCAACAACAACATCACCGTGGAGACAAAAACAGGATTAATAATTCATTTGATGGAGTATAAAAAACTAGCATTGAGTGTAGAAATTTATATGGATAAGCACTTTGTTCATATCAAGCTGTTCAGTCACAAGCTTATTACATGAATGCTGTGTTGTTGTTTTACCGCAGGATGACAAAGTGGTCCAACCTTTGCCTTGAAGTTTGCAGGGTTTAATCGGGGATTAATTAACGAAGCTCAGAGCCTCTGACACTGTAATTAAAAGTGTCAGGTGGGTCGCACCCACTTTGTGTAATGGGCTCACTCACAGTAATTACACTGGTATGAGACCAGGGGGGCTGCGGGACTGTGAATATTAAATGTTGCCAACCTGCATACATGCACTCAAACATTTTAAAACTAAAACACAGACATGCACAGAAACACATCACTGTACATACTCAGTAGACACACACACCTTCTTGTGCACATACTACTTCAGCTACAGCTGAGATACAAGGTGAAGTTGTAATTAAGTAAATTAGGCACTTAATTACCAGAGGTCAACATAGAGACACACACTTTGATGAGCACTACAGAAGTACTCTATCTGAGAGAGAGAGAGTATGTTTCCTACAGTGCTGCTCACTCAGCTCTGTGTCTCCCCCTGCAGGTGAAGTTGAGTCGGTTGTGTGAGCAGGACAAGATCCTCAAGGATCTGGAGGCGAGGATCAGCTCCCTGAAGGAGGACAAGGTACACCGCCAGTTATGTTGGCTCTCAGTCAGTCTGATGAGACAAGCAGCAAAAATGTCAGATAATTAAAGAAATATTACAGTGATGGTCCACATTCAAGAACAAAGTTTACTCTGCAGTGGAGTTTGATAACAGATGGTGACTCACCTATCAAAGGGAAGCAGATTTCTCTCTGAATTCAACATACACAATCACAGAGGAAATTCTATTGAAGGAGAGGCAGGGATATTGAAACTGACAAAACAAGTAATTTTACTTACCAGAACACAGGGGTTGTTGGTCTGCCACTGCCTCGATCTGTTCGTTTGTGTTATTGTACAAACTAACAGTCCAAACTGACCTTTTAAAACACTTAAGTCACACAATGCCGGTACAGTACAATGCCGGTTTCCTATTGGAAAAAGTCTGTCTGGTGGCAAAGTATAGAAAATATTCTAAATATAGCGTATACTTAAACTGATATTGAGATTTTTTTTAGGTGGATCTTAAAATAGCTAAAATACCTTTTAGTGCCGACCCACAGCAGTACATCTCTTCCCCTCCTTGCTGGTACTCCTCTTTCTTTCTTCAAACTGAGGATGTGCTGCCTGGCAACTACTGTTGGTATACTGACTATCAATAAGTAGCTCATACAACTAGAGCCTGACCACATACAGCTCAGAAGGTGAGTAGGTAGGATGAAGTTAAATTAGATCTCATGGTGGCTCATGGCTGTCACTGACTGCAGAGACATGCTGCCCTCTGGAGGCATTAATGCATGAGTGTTATCTGCTGAATAGTGCACATTTTCAGAGCAGCATTCTTTACGGTAAGCATGTCTGGGCTGCTTTGGCTGACTTCCTGCCGTATGACTCGTCAACCCTTCAGGACAAGCTGGAGAGCGTGCTGGATCTGTCCCATCAGCAGATGGAGCAGTACCAGGAGCAGCCGGCCCACGCCAACAAGATTGCCTACCAACAGAGGCTGCTGCAGGAAGATCTGGTCACCATCAGGGCCCAAATCTCACGCCTCTCCACGGTATGTATGCCTGTGTGTGTGTGTGTGTGTGTGTGTGTGTGTGTGTGTGTGTTTGTTTAAGAGAAGTGTGCACAATATGCTGTATGTAAAGTCTGGAAAGATGTGTGTACATCACACAATGACAAATACATGCAAAATCAATTGTTTTCACTCAAGTATTGACGTGTGCTTAAAAAGGGTGTGTATTTATAGGTGTATAGTTTGTATTCAGGGCACTCCATCAAGCTGGAGGGTGGCCATGTTGGAGACACAACATGTAATCAACACAACCAAACTTGCAGTTGTTTCTCTTTTTTTTTTGTTCAGTATGGTCAATTTTGACCAACCAATCACTAGCATGAAAGAATAACAAAAGTAGTTTAATAAATTTGGTCTAAGAGGGACATTTAAACTGTTTATATGTGTATGACAGATCAGCCTTTTGATCCAAAAAAGAAGTTCAAGTAGACTATTAGACAAAATACTAAAAAGCTTAAATATTCAGATGTGTGAGATGTAAAGATCAGTTGATCGCCTACCTTGGCTTTCACAATACACGGCATTGATCAGGCGATACTGTGCCTCTCTCACCGTCCACACACCATCTGGTTATCAGCGTTCTAACCTTTGTAACATTCAAAGTCTTCAGCTGTGTGAGGGCTGTGAAAAAAACAAAAAAAACAAAACAAGTTCACTATGTCGGGATAGAAACAGAGAGCGAAACTGTTGGGTCATTCCAAGATGAAGGAGCCAGTTCATATGGCTCTTCACCACCCGTCACCCTGTAGGCTGCGTCCTTCTGTGAGAGCTCTAGCAGCTTTCACATGTTTTCCTAACTTTTCTGAACATTAACAATCAATTAATCAATTAACGTTCAAAAAACATACATTTTGCATGTACCAAACAATACCAAATGTGTTTTTTCCCCACAAACAAAGGTTTATTTCCACAGCAACATGGTGCATATTCTCAGCATTACAAAGCTTATGATGTTCATAAGCTTTGTAATGCTGAGATAAAGGCCTAGATATTAAACTCATAAACTTCAATATCAGATAACATGCAGAGCATGCTCTTAAAATGTCAAAGAATTGTGAAAAACATTGATTACTGTTTCTTTATGACGTCCTCAAATGTCATGGATTGAAGAACCCAGGAAATATTCACATTTGAGAAGCTGGAAGCTAACTTAAGACTTGGTGTGTGTTTGTGTGATGCAGGAGATGGCACATGCCTGGGAGGAGTACAACAGGCTGGAGAGATCAGTGGAGCAGTTGAGGACGGCGCTGCAGGCACACATGAACCACAGCGCCACCCCTCAGGTGAGACACGGTACTGCAGTTCAGAGCAGGTTCACATCCAAACTGACAACAACAACATAACTTTGGGTGGTATCTGTATATAAATATGTATTTTATTGTATTTTCATTAATTTACTGGCCAGATTTGATATTAGATTTTTACCAAACCAGAGGTGAAAGCTACAGATGACAAGAATGGGCTCAAATTTATGTGTCAAACTGCAGCAAGAGAAAGGTGAGATGAAGCGTGAACTGTGGAGGATCGAGGACGTGATGGCGGGACTGAGTGCGAGCAAAGCCAACTACAAGGTCACCATCGACTCTGTCCAAAACCCAGGTCAGTAACTATAGCAGTTACTGTCAGCAACAGCCGCTTATAACATTTTTGAGGGAAAAAAAATGCACAATAGATCTGTTTACAGTCCATAACAAAGTGAGGAAGGTAGAAAGAGTTTTTAAGATGCATTCATTATGCAATTTTTTTAATCAATCTTGATATTTGACTTTCTGAGACCTCTACGACATGAATATGATAAATACTTTTTGGAAAAAGGCGGTCGTATACAATCTGACATGTATTGTATCCTCTGGTGGACTATGCACTGCAGCCAGCCTGTGAGTGCAAAATCCAACATGGCTGCCTTCATGCAGTAACTCGCATGATTTTGGCACAGAAATCTTTGCTAATTTTGAAAAATGTACGATAAAAACAACAGCAATTTGAATATTTACTGTATTGAAACAGCCTAGTTATTTATCATTTTGTACACTGCATCAAACATGATATAGCAATTGATTTTCCCCCAAAAAAATACATGGCTCTAATGTATATTATATTGATCAGTTCAGATTACATTGAACAGCTGGTTTTGCTGAACAGAAAGATGAAATTAAAAGATTTCTGTTTGAAAATAAAAGAATCAAACCAATTGAAATGTGCCAAATTTTCCAAAAGCAATGAACAACATTTGTTTTTGTTTCTAAAGTAAAATTTGTGATCAATTAATGTTCAGAAATGCCTGACATATAAAATATGATACAAACTGTTTCGTCAAGTTACACATTGACTGAATATACGGGCAACTACAAGCAACTATTCTTGTGCTTTGACATTTCCCCCTTCCCTGGCTGTAAATCATTTTAAAACCGTTTGATTTATGTGTGTGTTCGCGTGTTCTACCAGAGAGGAAATTAGTGCCTTCGGTGTCAGACCCGGCAGTGCCTTCTCATAGCCCAGAAGTTCAGCCTCCTCCTCGCAGCTTCGTTCCCAGCATCCTCTCCAACACTTTGCCTCACAGCACCGTGCCAAAGTGGGTGAGTGTCACTCTTCCACTGAGAAATGCTGCAGAGCTGACTGACCCCATGTTGAAAGGATAGTTTGAATATTTTGAAGTGGGGTTGTATGAGGTAGTCATCGATGCACTGTTTTACCTACAGTAGATCAGGGCTGCAAAATTTGGTAAAAAGGTCATATTGCGACTATTTTGACTGAAATTGTGATTGCAGTATGTGATGCAATTAGTGAAAATGATCAGTTTGCATCACAATTTTCATGTTCATAAAACATGGTACAATGTTGCACACATTTCAGCAGCATTTAAAACACAGTTGGGCGATTGTAGACTGAGAATGGCTTCAAATGGCTGTTTCTTACTGTTAGACTTGTCAGCTAAATTAAAATTTGCATTAAGGCGACAGGGAAATAACTGTCGCCTTAATGCAATGCCAATACTCAAAATATCATGATATTATTTTATGTCAACTTCACCCATTCCTAGTGGGAAGCTCAGCAACAAACTGCTGTGGACAGGGTCAGCAGCAAAAACCTAAGCCACCTACAACAAAGGTGCATCAAAAATAAAACTAATTAATATTGGTTTAAGTATACACACTATATTTAGTATATTTTCATATCTTGCCATCAGACAGCCTTTTCTGAACTAGTAATTTCACCTCGCAGAACACAATTCAAGGCAACTCCCTTGTTCTGTGAGGTAAACTGACTGTTTTCTTAAATGGGGTCAGGTTGTGTGTGATATTTGGCTCATATAATGGCATTTTCACCTCAGAAAAGGCTGTCTGACAGTAAAGTAAGGTGATGAAAATATTCTAAATATAGCGTACACTTCAACTGATATTTATATGTTAGGTGGCTAAAATATATTTTGCTGCTGACCCTGTCCACAGCAGTACATTGCTTAGCTTCCTACACCCATACTCTTGCTTCTTCTCCAAACTGGGGGCGTGTTGACCACCATCTACTGTAGGCAATACACTGAGTATTGACAAGAACCTCATACAAATCCACTTCAAATAATCCATACTATCACATTTTTCAGGAATTATTGCTAGATTTACTTTCGCCAAAAAAGGGACAATCACCAAAATAGCATTATTTATGGCTCTATTAAAATACTAAAACCTTTTCTGCACGGTCACTGTCCAGGCAGAGGACACCGCCCCACCCAGGCCACCACTGCCTCGCCTCTACGACTACGAGGAGACGCCACCCGTGGTGCCGCCTCTCCCCAAAGAGGCCTCGGTCATCCGTCACACGTCTGTGCGTGGGCTTAAACGCCAGTCAGATGAGAGGAAGAGAGACAGGGAGAGTGGACAGTACGTTGTCAATGGAGACTGTAAGGTATAAAGTTTTAGTTTTTATTTAGTACCTCCTATTCTATAAATTTCAAATTGAGACATTTCACTCTCCATTTTGTTGTTTTAGCCAAATAGCCACATGTCTTCATGTTGTCTTTCTGTTTAACCATTTTGGTTTCAGACTGACTTGCGGTCATACCTGAGCGAACCAGAGCTGCCAGGATTAAGCCACCACAGCGCCGGGTCTGACGTCGAGTACCAGTATTTCCAGAGCAAGGGTATCTGAACAGAAATAAGTAAAATACAAACATTTAACAGAACATACAGAGCTTTATCACACCATTTTGTTATGACTTGTGATTCCCAGCACAGTACTATCATCCAGTCTTTGTGCATGTTTTTATATACTTCAGGTATAGCAGAGCAACAGATAGTTATTTCTAATTTTAATATCACTGGAAACAAACTGGATTTTGTTGTTAAAGATAAAAGTATGAGGGGAAAATATAATTAGAAAGCTTTAATTAAATTGATTAAAAAAATATGCATTGACAAGTAGACTGATGTTCAGAAGATGCATATTTTCATTAGAAACCAAATCTCGAGACTGGAGGATTCATCAGTTAAAACATGAAAAATAGTGCTTTACTAATAAATTATCCCTCATTAATGGAATTTGTTGTCACCCATAAGAGGAGTCTAATGTTTCAAAGCTACAAATCACCATCTTTTTGTTTCACGTAAAGCCCTTTTATTTATTCTATATTCTTTTACCCTTTATGAGATGTTTATTTTGCGCTCTGTCACCGTATCCTGATTCTTGTCCTGTTGTTATGAATTAGGTTTGTTAAGCTCCTCATCTCGACAGAACCAGTCCACCTCCATCTCATCCTACGTCACCCTGAGGAGAGGCCCCGGGAGCTCTGCACCCAGGGTGAGCCAAGATGTTGGGTGGCGGTATCAGTAGATACGTGTGATCAGCTGGAGAAATTTAGTGTCTGTAAACTGAACACTTGAACATACATCAGCATGAAAACTCTTTACATTGACTGAAACCACCTTTTGGAACCATGTAAAATTTGAACAGCATTAATGTTGCCATCCTAAAGGGCACCTTCATAAGTTACTGAGGGAAAAACAACTAGACTGATAAACTGAAGGAATAAGTGCTCCTTTGTGGATTGTCCTACTTTTTCATCCTGTCCTTTTTCCATTTCTTTGTATTCTGTATCTTTCTTCCTTCCCTGTCTCAGACGGAAAGACCCAAGAGTGCCTTTGAGCGTCTGTCATCACCTACAGAAGTCCCACAACTCCCGAGCAATCAGTCTCGAGGGCGAATGACGGCGGAGGAGCAGCTGGAGCGGATGAAGCGCCACCAGAAGGCTCTGGTTCGCGAGCGCAAAAGGAACCTAAGCCAGGGCGAACGCTCCTCCACAGGCCTGTCCACCTCGACCGTCACCACCCAGCGCTCCTCCTCCTCCTCCAGGCTGCCCTCCAGCACCTCCGATCCTCCGGCCTCCGTACGTTACCCCCCGACCCCGCGCAGCAGCAGCAGACACAGGGAGCACCACCTTCACCACCACTGCTGCTATGCCACCCTCCAGCCCCCGGCCACATAATAACGTAGCAGGAATGCTAACATGCTAGCACTCTCTGCCTTGTGTAACAAGTGGTTGTTGACGTTAGCCGTAAGCACTAACAAGCTAAAGGGCAGGACTGACAATGGCTGGCTAGCTAGCATGGTTAATGCTTTAAGAACAATGGGAGACAAAATGAGCACACAGAGGGGATTGTGGGGATTGCTAGTTTTGGACTGGGATAGTGTCGCTCCCTGTTTATTTTATTTTTTTAAAGGTTCAGGGGTCACGTTAACCCCTCGTTACCACTGCCCCCTGGTGGGACCTCACTGACACAATTCTGAATGTAAATCCATTGAGAAAAGAAGGGAATGGAAGGCATCACGCTGCCTTCCTTTCTCTGTTTTTATCACCAGAAAGAAGAGAGAAAAGCCCATTTATGTACATCTACATACCGTGTACTTGTACACTTTTATTTATTTACTGAGGGATATTTTCAGTATACAGTTGTACAGTTATATTTTGTAGAGATTTGGTATATAGAGCATATAGACAGGTGGGGGAAATGTTGGAACAAGAAAAAATATATAAGTATTCAGGTTGATGAAATGAAGAAAGAGGCAATGCTAGTGGCAAAAATCATGATCACCCCTCCCTCGTTTATTTTCTTCAAATGAAATCCAAGTGCCTTGTTTTGCTGATGATCGTTTTTGCCTTTGTCCCAAAATTTACCTCCTCAATCAACATCTGAATTAATCGATTTGAGCACTTCCACCTCAGAATCATAGAAACGATGCAAGAGCTAGCTTTAAGGTTGCTTTTCTGTATAAATGCAGAATTCAGTCAGGACGATGTGGGGACTCTGCTGGTTTTAACCCCTAAAGGAACACTTTGACATTTGACAATAAAGGGATGGTTCAGATGGTTTGATGTGAGTATAAGGTACCTGTTCATTGTCAGTGTATTAACTGCAGTAGTTGTCAGTCGGCACACCCCCAGTTTGAAGAAGCAGAGAGGGGTACAAGCACAGGAGCTAAACAAAATACTGCTGTGGACAAGGTCAGCAACAATGATTAATCAATTAATCACTTTTAGAATTTAACCTATTGAAACTGTATTAATTAATAATTAAAGCTATTACAAAGTGTGTTTAACTGGTTATGAAACTTTCAACTGATGCCTCTATATGACCTACATAAGTTAACGAGACCGTTCGCAAGAACCTCAGCTGTTTCTACATAGTTCTTCTTAATGTCTGCCACAGGAACAGATTCGCCTTGAATTCTGATGAAACGAGCCTGTGTTGATGTTTTTCCAGGCAGAGTTACAGTGAATCATGTTAGCCAGTTAAAATTAAGCAGGAGAAGATTTTGGCCCTGATATTATATTTTTGACATTGTATTTTGCGGTTATTACAGTGGATTAACTACATGTTTCTGTCTCCAAAATCAACGCAATATTAAAGTTCCTTGTTGTAGCTTTAATTGATAGTGTAGATAGATAGCATAGAACTGGCAGGACTTGGGCCTCATTTGACACTGTGGCAGAGCCATTTGTTGAATAAGGAAACTTTAACTTAAAATGAAAAAAAAAAAAAAAACATACAAAAAATAGACAAAAAAGTAAGTAAAAATGTGTGTTTGGCATCTTATTAATCAATTGATCTATTGTGTAGGAAAATGCAACCCTCCGCTATATTTTGAATATGTTTACTGCTTTATCTTGCCACTCGACAGCCTCTTCCAACAGCAAACAACCATAATATAAGTCGAAGACAGCAATATTTGACTTCTGTAACAACGGTTTCCAGTCAGAAAAGGCTAAGTAAAGTGGTGAAAATATTGTTAATATACCATACACTTAAACTGATGTTGATTTTTTCTAGGTAGACCTCTTTTCTTAAGTGGATAAAATACATTTTGCTGCTGAGCTTAGCTTCCATGCCTGTACTCCTCTCTGCTTCTCCAAACTTGGGGTGCGTGCCAACCATCATCCACTGTAGGTAATATACTGACTATCAACAAGTACAAGTACCTCATGCAACCCCCACATCAAATAATCTGAACTATCCCTTTAAAACTAAATTTAGACTATCCCTGAATGGTTTCAATAGGGAATGCTAACATGCCTGGGGGAAAAAAGTAACCCAGTAAAATTGAAAATGTCAAAGTCTTCCATTGAGATAACATGTAATAACATGTAATAACTACCAGTTTGTTATGATTACAGACTAACACACACTCATAACCAGACTGCTGTGAGATCTGCCTGTAATCACACTGCATTTCCCATAAATCCTTGAAATCAAAATCCCCTATAACAATGAGCAATACATAGTCTGTAATCCTCTGCTACTACTTTTCACCTCTTCTGAGTGCATATGTCCATAAACACCAGAGCATATTTTATTTTCTCTACTCCACCAGCATAAAACGTGTTTACACCATTTTATATTTGAACTAACATCCTCATCAGTATAGCCTTTTCTTGTACAGACTACACCTTTATTTTTATCCTTTGAAAGTGATTGATAATTAACATTGCCACAAATAAAGTTGGGAAGAGAATCTGTACTCATATGTGAGTACTTTTTAAGTGGCCTATGCTGTGCTGTTTTATGCATCATAAATATACAGGACAGGTTCGAGTAACTGGGCTGAAATGCAATAGAAAAAAAATAAAAATAAGTGTGAACGAGGAGCGGACAGCTTCGTCATGGGAAATCTGTGCGGGGAGTAAGACAGGATATTACGATTTAGGGTGAAAGCTTTAAATCAATCGTTGGGCCTCATGTAGCAACATTCTGTTAAACTGAACGATGACTCCCACTTGATCATACGCTGGGGGCGTGGCTAAATGCTGGTTAATAGGATAGATAACGCCCTGACCCCAACACGACATAAGGGCAGGTGTTGCATCATGTGCGAACACACCGCTAAGCACGCACATGGCCAAGAACTGGAGGCATCTTGATAAAAGGCTGCACACTTCAGTGGTTTTGAACATGACATTTTGTGATTTTATGTCAGAGAAACACAAAGTAACTGTAGTGAGAGAATGAAGGAGTTAAAAAATAAGACTAAGAATTAAATAAATTTAGTTTATTTATTATTTATATTACGAATGGTTGGTGGTAAAGAAAAATAAATTAAAAGCTTTTTAATTTTGTACCAACTGATCAGAAGTTAAAGGAAAAGCTTTGAATTTATTTTTATATTTCTATTTTACATATTTCAACATTATTAAATTAAAAAAATATTTAAGTATTCTAACTAATATCTAACTAAATTTATAAACGTGTATTTCCTTGTGTTGGACAAACATTTATTGGACTGTGAAATAAATGTCTCTCGTCTTGGTAAGAGTGCACTTAACCACTTGTAAAATGTTGAAGAGCAAAAATAAGAAAACATCCGTGAATCCCAGAAATCAGTGGGTACTAAAAACAGTAAGAACAAATCATGGGTATGAAAAAATAGAGAATATCTGTTCTCAAGTGGTTTCTTGCATTGGTTTCTGTGTAAATCTTGATTTAAATTTACAGTTAGGCCTATATAAAGTAACAAACATCTGCAGGTGGCACTTTTTGCTGAAAAACAGTAAATTATGAAAAATGTTAAGTCACTATTTCAGGCAAATTTAATAATCTTTGCAGCACTGTACATGTAGAAGATATTATACGGTTGACGTACTCTACAGTGAGTTTTGGTTCTCCATGGCGCTGCTGTCCGCTTCTCGTTTTTTCTGACGAGTATTAATCCTGAAAGCTTTTTTCGCCATATTGCTTTTATTCTTCCACAGCTACGTAAAATATATCAGATCACAGAGAAAATAGTTACAGGAGGTTGCTCAAGTTGAAGAGTAGAAATATAGTAGAGAACTTAGAAAAGTGAACTGCTAATCACGACCTAATTCTATGTAACTGAGAAGCAACGCACAACTCTTTTCCCCTTTTCTTTTCTATCATGTAGAGATTTGCACTCGACAATAAAGAGTTTCTTGCTTCTGAACCTCCTCCTGGCTGTGTTCTTCCTAATCCTGTGGGGGTTTGATGAGTCTGTTGTCTGCATGGTTTTTTCTTTCTCTCTATCCTTCTGTGTGTGCGACTGATTCTCCTGAGCACAACAAGGCATGGGGATGCAGTGTTTCTCAGAGCATGTGAACACACCAACAGATCAGACCCCGCTGCAGGCTACTGGAGTGGGAAGGATGCATGCATGGCTTTGATGCTCCTTGGATGATTACTCACAAGTATCCTTCACCACACACACACACACACACACACTATTACACACAACTGCACATGAGAGAAAAATTACTTTTATATATGCAAATGTGCTGGCGTACAGAGGAGAAAAGGATGTGGTATGTGAGTAATTACAGCTTCCAGAAACACAGACTAATCATCTTCCTGGGTCTGCGCTGTGGTAATGATACTAAACATCATCCTCTCAATTCCCTGGATGAACTTCTTCTGCTGTAATTATTCCTGGTGCACAGAAACGGAAAATTCATATTCATCTCGCTTTCAGTTTTTGGTGTTTGTCTCCCTCTACCGGAGGAACGACTCACTGCAGAGACATTACATATTAAACCAGAGAGCCGCTCTCGCTTGTATTTGTGTAGCGTTTGTATAAACCAATATATAGTAGTAATTATTTAAACACCTTCGTAAAAATCTTGTAAACTAATGAGACCAAGACATCGAGCTACTCATATTTCCCTGTAAATCCCACTGCTTTAAGTCACAAAGAGATCGTCAATAAGCTTCTTTGCCCGTCCTGCCACTGATCAATATGAGTTTGCCTTTTTTTTTTTGCTTTACTGAAGAGTAGAAACATGTTGAAAGTCTTTTTATTAACCCTCACTGATCTATAAACATACCAGGTCTGCAATTAGAGATTCTTTCCATTACTGATTTATCTGCAGATGATTTTTCATTAATCTTTTGCTCTAAAAATTGTCTGAAAAGATAAACAGATGTGTGGAAGCCCGTCCCCAACAATGTGATGGGGGAAAAAAAGATCCTGCAAGTCATAATAAAAAGAAACTTTTTTCCGAAATAATGACTTAGTATCTGAAAATATTAATTGTGTGGAGTAAAATAATGACTGAGTAGCACAAAATATTGAGTAACTTATCAAAATAAGGAGTTGGTATTTTTAAATAATGAGAAGTAAAGAGGAGTCTTCCCATTATTGTGAAATATTAAAGCTGCTACAAGAACTTTAAGTGCTTATGAAATGGTCTCAGATTAATCCTCTGAAGAAAACAGTTTCTGTCTCTGTAGTTATTGTTAATGCCTGCCAAGGTTGAAGTCTACTTGAAATCAGATGAAAGCTTAAGTTATAGCGAGCAGTACATTAACCAGACAGAAATAAGAAGGAGATCTTTCGGTTGATAATTATTTATTTTTGATCTTATATTTTGTGGTTATGATGAAGGGAACGCTTTCACTTTTGTTCACAGAAAAATCAACACAACATTAAAGTTCCTTGTAGTAGCTTTAAGTTTCATGAAGTTTCTTTTTATTTTTGATATGCTAAATCATTATTTTGAAGAAAGACATTTGAGTTACCTAGTCATAATTTTGATATATAAGGTCATTATTTCCTCATAATTGTGCAATACAAAGTTGTTATTTTGAAATAGTAAGTCATTTTGAGAAAAGTTTCTCTTTCTGTCCCATCATCATGTTTTACAGGATCTTTTTTTCCGTCACACTAGTGGAAATGGGCTTCCATAAAAATGTCTAGGATGTCTTCTCAAAATTGCTTGTTTTTTTTCTTATCAACTGTCCAAAACCCAAAAGATATTCAATTTACTATCACCGAAGACAAGAACCAGAAAATATATTTAAATTTAAGAAGCTGAACCAGTAAATTTTCAACAGATTAATTGATTATCAAAATTGTTTTAAATTAATTTCTCAGTTGTAAGTAACTTATTAATCAACTAATAATGTTGACACTTGGTACAATAAAGTAATCTAGGAGATGTTCAGGGAAATCTGACCTGTCAGACACTAGTAGAGGAGGATTGTCTACAGAAAATCTGTTTAATTTGTAGCAATAAAAATGAAATCCTATGAATATAAAACATCCAAAATCTTTAACATACACCTGATAAATTTATATTTACTTTAACTCTACTTAAAGACTGACATCTAAAAATAATGTCTGCAAATCTATTTTTCACAGTCTCCAGATCAGCTGTGTAATCTTGACTCCTGCTCTTTCCAGGTGTTTGATTGGCAGGAGGAGCGACCTGGAGCAGAGGGTCAGAGCGATGAAGGGCGCAGCCAGGTGAAAGAGAGAGGGAGAATCCAATCAGACGAGTGGGTGACGGCGACGGCCACACGCGTACAAGAGGTGGACGTGGAGCCCCTCGACTACAACCTGGATATCAGCCGAGAGGTAGACGAACACATCAGCTCAGTCTCCGTCATAAAGAATACAAGTGGCAGCGCAGCTCGAGGCAGCTGTTCACTGAGCTACTCAAACTCAAAAACATAATAATCCTCTAATAGCTTCACTGTTTTGATCCATTGGGTTAATTTTCCACTTCGCTGTCTAATCACGACACCATCTGTAATCTTACAGAATGTGTAGGTAGAATTATTGTCTCTAAATCTTATTTTGTCAGATCGTCCTTTACAAAGGATGTAAAAAATATTCAGCAACTCTTTCACTAAAATCAGCTGACCAAGTGACTTCTGTTGAAAGAGATTTTATCTTTTAAATCTATTCCTGTCATGAAAGAGAGACGTACGGTACAACAAAGGGATTAGTTAGATTGAAGGGGAACATTTTTATCCCTCAGATTCACCGTTTGTGTGACGAGGCCTGGAAAAAACAGGAATTTACTCATTATGTTCACTAAACAACCTTTTTCAAATCCAAATATGTGGTCTTTGTACACACTGTTTTTAAAGCAGCCACATTTCACTGCAGGAGAGTTTATTTTGTTATTTTGGTGTTATAAATATCTTCATACAACGTCAATTGAATATATTTGAAACCAATTAAAAGCACATTTTTCAGTTCATGTCAATAGCCTGGATTTAATGCACTAACTGGCTACCTCCTCAAACTGTTCCCCCCGACAAGCGTCTGTCAGGTTAAAAATGGCCTCTTGTGGCGGCCTGGTAGCTCAGTTGGAGAAGCTTTCACCCCGTGTACGGAGGCTGTGAGTCCACTGCAGTGGCTGTGGGTTTGACTCCCATGTCACCCCCAAACTTCTCTCCCCCCACTCCAGAGTAGGTCCATCTCGGGTGCGGCCCAGCACAATGAAAGTATAGTAATGAAAATACAAATCAGCACGACACAGTTTGACTTAACACGGCCAATAGTGCCAGAGGAAAAGCCCCATAAAGTCAGACACACTGGTCTTTTAAATTTGTGCTAAAAGACTGAACAGCAGCAGCAATTACACCTTCTTTTCACTGTGAAAAAAGGTACTACATATTACCAAGCAGATTACTTAAAACCTGTATAAAAAACAAGCAAAAGAACCTAGGGCTGGGCAATATAAAGATAGTATATCAATATTGTGATATGAGATTAAATATCATCTTAGATTTTGAATATTGTCGTGATGTGACATAAGTATTATGTTTTCCTGGTTTTAAAGGCTGCATTACAGTAAAGTGAAGTAATTTTCTGACTGTTCTAGCTGCTCTATTATTTG
The DNA here is from genome assembly GCF_056507025.1 of Lutjanus erythropterus. Taxonomy (NCBI): domain Eukaryota; kingdom Metazoa; phylum Chordata; class Actinopteri; order Lutjaniformes; family Lutjanidae; genus Lutjanus; species Lutjanus erythropterus. Next base: position 22,675,001 of record NC_139329.1, on the reverse strand, counting down.
TCTTTACGCACTTAAGTCATTATATCCACATTAGTTTATTTGTCAAACATCTCATTGTGATAATGAAACTGTGAAAGCACCAACTCTAATACTCCAATATTTTGATATTTGATTTTGTCCAAATCACCCAGCCCTACTATAAAATTATCATGTTTACTCAATTTGAGAATTTATGGTATGTTATTTTATAGAAAATGTATATATTGAGATATATATCATATCGCAGAACAGTCCACAAATATCGATATGTTATTTATAGCCCATATCGCCCAGCTCTACAAGAAACCACTAGGTTTGGTGTGCCATCATGGACACCGACTGACTTCCTGTCTATTCAACATGCAGCTGTCCAAGCCACAGAAAGTTCTCATCCCAGAGCGCTACATAGAGTCTGACTCTGACGAACCTCCGAGTCCGGAGGAGCTGGAGGAACGCTCCCGCCGGGCCGAGCGCATCAAGAACCTCCTGGCCAAATCCAGGTGAACACTGACAGCACACAAATAATGACACTGGAACTGTTTTTGTTGTTTTACCACTGGGACTATGGTAGTATGCACAGCGAGTTTGGAGTTCAAAATTGTGTTTCTGATCTAATACAGATGGACAAATGCACTAATATTAATACAGTAGGTTCAAAATGTCTGCCATCCTCATTGTTAACGTCCTTTCAACAGTGTTCAGAACCTCCAGCCGTCTGCACCACTGGACTTCAGTGAGCTGGACTCAGCTCTCCAGCAGCAGGAGAGGATCATGAATGTGTCCCAAGCACTGGCCTCCGAGGCCTCACGCAAGAGCAAACTGGTCGCAGGTTAGTTCACTCACACCTTCGTTAACATAACACGTTCCCTAGCCTGTAAAGGGATAGTTTGGATTTTTTGAAGTGGTGTTGTAAGAGGTACTTATCTGCCCTCAGTTTGAAGAAGCAACAGGAGCGCCAGTGCAGGAAGCGAAGTAAATACATTTTAGCCACCTAAAAAAAAAAAAAAAATCAATATCAGTTTAAGTGAATGCTATATTCAGAATATTTTGACCACTTAACCTTTGCAGACAGCCTTTTCACATGGAAAATTTAAACTATACTGCTCGTAATAGCACTGTCTCCAAAGTAACCAGACTTCTTTGACAAAAACCACAATTTTATCTTGCAGAACATGGAAGTTGCTCGTCTAGTGCTGCCTCAAATGGTTAGTGTGTTGATGTTATTGTGTGTCTTTGTTGATTCTCAGTTAACACTTTACTAACACCAAAGGCACACAGTAACACAAACAAACTGACCAGCCGAGGCAGTGGTAAACACACAACTCCTGTGTTCTGCAAGGTAAAATTACTGTTTTTGCCAAATGAATCTGGTGGCTGTGCAGAGAATGATATTTGATCTATAATGGTGGTATACTGTCTGAAAAGGCTGGCTGAAGGCAAGGTAAAAATATTCTGAATAAAGTGATATTTACTTTTTTAGGTGGACTTTTTTTTTAGGTGGCTAAATTATGTTTTTCTCATCCTGCTGCTTCTTCAAACTGGAGGCGTGTCAACCGCCATCTACTGGAGGTAATACATTGATTACAGACAACCCAACTTAAAAAACCCCAGCCTGTTCATTTAATCTAAGCCATTACAGCTATGGCACATTTCCTCTAAACCTTTATATTCCACTTTAACAATCCTAACCTTTAACTTGAAAGCAAGTCAGACAAACCCTCAAACAGCCTCATGAAGAACATCCACAGTGGTTCAGACAAACTTAACAATCTTAGATTGCTATCTTGGACAAGCAACACGTGATTTGTTGTTGTCACTGGTGTGCAGGGACTGAATGACCGGAGAGTTGGTGAGTATGTCTGGTCCAGGTGTACCTGCCGTTTGACTTTTGAGTGGTGTGAATTCACTGTTGGGTTTTGGTCAGGAATGTGTACAGATTGGTGGCTAAAGAGACTCAACCCCCTAAAAAAGTTCACTTTTTTGTGTCAAGTGTCAACAAGATAATTCATCTTGGTTACATCCACATAACAGGAGAAATAAATTAACTTGAACAACAAATCTTTGACTGAAAATTTAGTGGTTTGGTTTCCCTGTTTCTTTCAGATTTCTATGAAGTCCGTGAAACAAATCTGTGCACAGTCCTGGTTTCTTTGTTTTGGGTGATATTCCAGCCAAAGAGCTTCAGCTTTCTTCTCGACTGTTGTTTTAGTCAGTGTAGCTCAGGCAGGGCTGCTTTGGTGAAATCTGGTGGCCTTGTGTGTGCAACTGGTGTTTTGGTGCGAGATGTGTGTGTCTTCTATGTAAATATAAAAAAATAATAATTGAACTCTTGCAGGACTACTGTCCACTAGCAGGATACTATTCATGCACAGTGGTTTGTGCAGCTCCAGATCACTACGCTTGCAGAAAATATCTTTTTCTGTTTTGTTTTCAGTGGTGCAAAGTACATTTACTCAAGTACTGCAATTAAGTACAATTTATTTCCACTATGTTACATAACACTTAGAAATATTGTACTTTTTACTCCACTAAATACATTTGACTGCTACAGTTACTGTATACCCAGTAGTATACAGTATCTCAAGCAAGCTCCACATTTATGAACTACAACATTAAGATTTTCTTCAGTGAATTTGTAATATGAAAACTCCATATTAATACAACCCTGTGCAAGCAGCTGTTCTTCATAATGAGTACTTTTACTTTTAATACTTTGAAGTACATTTTGCTGATAATACTTCTGTGTTTTTACTTTAGTAACATTTTGAATTCAGGATTAAATTCTGGAGTACGTTCCTTATGTTTTTACTTAAGGATCTGAGTACTTCTTCCACCACACTTTTACTATCAGTTTACCCTCCTTAGAGTTTAATATGGTATCCACGTAACCTGCATTATAAAACTGTAAGACTAAAAAACATATACTCATACAGTATACCATTACAATGCTTAGCTTCACGTGTTTCCATTGATAAGCCATTTCTACATACAGTCAGGGCAACAGGTGTAATCAGCACCTCTAACAAACAAGCACACTGTCATTTAAAAAAAGCAAAAATGTCTGAGTACCAACACTTTAAAACGCCACAGATCGATAATATTCAACACAAACATGGTTTTACACTGGGAAGGTCCTGTCAATCCAGTCCAGTCACATTTTCAGCCCAAAACACACAGTTGGATCCAAAAATACTCTCAAAATGCACAAAATCAGCCAGACGATGTTTACACTTCTGCTTGTATTTGCCAAAATAAGCCACTGATGCCAAGCATGTCCAGAAACAGTCACAACAGCAGATACAGTCAGCATGACAAACCAGCAAATTACCAGTGTCAACTGTGAGGCACTTACCCTGAATGCTCTTCTAATCAGCCAAATGTTGATCAAAACTGACAAAAATAGTCTTATTTTAATCCCACAGATCCAGCAAATTCAAAACAATCAATAAATCCATGAAAACAGCATAAAAACTGCTGCGTAAATCTGTAATCATCAACTATAATCGTCTTTCTCTCTACTGACACCTGAACAAACGCCACAGCTGCACCTCGTTATCTCCACTGCAGCCTGACCTTTTGATTGACACCTCACATGAGCCAATAGGAGCTTCTATGTCGCGTCCACAACAGCCAATGAGAAATTGAATAATTACATAACATACATTTAACTGGAAGCAGTTTCTTATATGACTTTTTTTCCACCACAGTACTTGTTTTGGTGCTTTTATATGCACAAAGTTTATTTTTAACCATGGACAGACCACTGTACCACATGCATGTTCAGTTACTCTCAAGTAGGGGGCTCTTGGGGTCTCCAAGTGCTGGTTTTTGTTTTAGAAAAAGATGTGGAAATATTTTCTGTGCTTTTGTCACATTTGAATTGAGATGAGGTAAGACTAAATCGTCTTTGGTTTCCTTGTGTTTTTCAGCCAATAAGTCACAATTTTAGTCATCTGCAGATTAAATACAATGTGAATACTGTTTGAGCCAGGTCTTCTGTAAGTCGAATTTGCCAAACTACATAAAATTCTAAGATGTCAAAAGTTAACAGGGTTCCTTTATCCTTTTGTGAAATCAACTGGAAACTTATTAAAATCAAATTTAATGCAAATTAAATATGTGTTTAATTTGCATATACACCCTCCTAAATTTAAATGTGTGTGTATTTATGATATCCTGAGAGAAGGAAGAAATACTGATGTCTTCACTGTGTTTTTCTTCTCAGCTAAAGCTGCTGCACAGCACTGACCCACAGGGACGACCGACACAACACAGAGGAGGAGAAGAAGGATCTAATCATTTTTCAGCAGTTGCCAACTAATTGATTCATTTATAAGAGTTTCTTTTTTAAGAGTGAGAAAAAGAGACACATTTCTAAAGAGTTTTGAATCATAGTTTTGAAATAGAATCAAGTTTTCTTGCTTCTGCACTTACATTGCACAATTAAGGAATAATTTATAACACGAGTGAATTGCTTTTTTATTATCTGCAATGACCTGTTTTTCAGTTTGGTCTGTATTTTCATGAGTGAATAAAAGAAAAGTGAATAAGGCAACATGCTCAGATTAGAGTAGGAATGTTTGGACATGGATCATTTATTTATTATATTGTTTTGCTTGACATGCTTTTTCAACTTCAGCTGTCCTCCACACTGTCAGCCAGTTATCACTGCCCCGTCAATCAACTCAACTGCATTGGAATATACAATGAATAATAACTAAAACACATTAACAACATGAAGTCATTACAGAAAATAAATACTGGATTAAACAACTTAATTATTTGGTGTCTATTTCCTTGACATGTTTATTTCAAAAATGTAAAACATCTGTTTTTACAGTTATAAGTAAACATTTTTGTCATAGGCACAGGATTATCTAATATGATTCATTTTAAAGGCATATTTGCATTTGATTGTTTATTTGAGAGCTGTTACATGAAGTTGATATGTAGTTTTGTTTGTTAGTTTAGTTTTCACAGGGGGAAGGGTGCAATTACATTTTGTAATTTTGCCAAAAAAGGGAACATATGTGTCTAAGATCTCAATGAACAATGTTGCAGAATCAACAGTAGTTTTACAGTGTAACTCTGGGATGCTGCGTTGTGAGATACTGTGAACCTGATTCGAGCTCAACAGAAATGCACAAATGTGCATCTATCCTATGCTGATATGACTGTCGGCTTTTCTATTTCAAGAAACAACTTTAAACAATTGAGAAAAACAGTAATATTTCAAATTCTCCTTGAAATGAGATGAAAAGAGCCTGTGTTTAAATTTACCCTGGCAAAGTGGGTAGAACATCAACCAGTTAAAAAGGAGCAGGAGGAGATTTTTATTCAGCTAATGTTATTTTTGACATTATATTTTGTGGTTGTCACAGTGGAAACACTTCTGCTTTTGTTTGTGGGGGCTCCAAATTCAACAAAATATATAAAATCCTTATAGTAGCTTTAAAACATCATTGATACAATAAAGCAAAGTCAATTTATAGAGAACTTAAAAACATCTAATGTTGACCAAAGTACAGACAACTTCAACTTAAAATACATTTGAATAATTAAAATACATGGGTAAATAAAACTTTAAACTGTACCTCTCTGCAGCTTCCTTGGTGAAGTCATGACGATCCTTCATGGAGGCCTCACTTTTCATGGACATGCAGGATGAGGTGGGTAACTTTGATTTCTCAGAATTATCTGAGCTGATAAAAACAGACAGAAGTCAAGATCAGTAGGTTTTACTTTCATTTCACATTAGATGCCTAAATCAAATATTTCACTTTGAATCAAAGTCAAAATAGTTTGAGTATAGACTTTATGTACCTATCGGGTGCTTCTTTGGTGAAGTCATGATGAATATCCAAGGAGGCAAAACTTCCCAAAGACAAACAGGATGTGTCTGGAAACTGTGACCTGACAGTTTTCTTTTCACTCTCTTCAGCAGAAGCCATTTTGATACCTATTGTTTCATATTCAGAGTTACATGTACAATGTACAGTGGTTACAGTTGTGCAAATAGTCTCGGAAATTGTAGTTATTATTACCTTTATTTACAAAGGGTGTGACATGCTGTCAGCTAACTGTTGTTCAGTAAATTCACACCCTGAGAAAAAATATCTACCTGTGAGAATCTGATATCATCCAAACATGTACTTAGATATAGAACATTTCACATTTAGCAACAGTAAACTCAGTAAACAGGTTATTGGTAACATGAGCTCAACGCGTCATAATAGTTTCGGTTTCCTTTGCTTTTGTTTTAAATTCTCACTTACATTAAGCATATAATGTCGTTCACATGAAATTTAAATAATCTGCCTTCTTGTTCACAGGTGCTTGAATTTAAGTAATATTTTAAATAATCAGGAGAAGATGCACGTCACTTCACCACCTACTATGAACCAGTACTATCTAATGATGCAGGAAAAAAAAATGTTAAGAAAATGATCAAGTTAGCTCTCTGTTCCCGCAGGGACTTGGAAAATAACTGCACTTATGATCAGTGCTTGATTTACACAGCGAACTAATCAAGATATCATTTGTTTCATTTATGACTTTAAACAAAAGCACTGTTCCTAAGATACTGTCTTTCGGAAAATTAATTCCCTCAAGGTGTTCTTGAGATGAGGCATAAACAAGAATGCGATGACCTGAAAACATAATGCCAGGAAATGGCTGTTGCTGGTGTAGAGCCATTAAAAACAGTAGTTTTTAGTTTTTTTTTTTAAAGAATTCTGACTCACAAAGGTTGTTCAGCATAGTCATCCATGTGCACAAAAATAATAGGCTGATCGGTCCAGTAACATTTGAGATTACCTGCAGACAAGCTGCAGGTCCACTGATCAGGCACACACACATACACACACACGCAGAAGCAACCGCATGATTCAACTGACTCTTCATTTTATTTCTTTTCAAACAAGAAATCACAAAATGTACAATGTGTAACCAATCATGCTGAATTGCAAGCAGTCCTGTTTCATCCAACACAATGAAGGGAAATGCAGGGACTGTTAAAATGTTCAAACAAAAATAAAACCCAGACCATTCGCCATTTTAATGTAGCACCACTCAACCAAAAGTTCATGTTTTAGCCTGCAGACTAAATCCTTTAACATGCACACCAAGATGTTGTCCAGTGATGAGAGCATATGGAGAAAATCCATTTCTACACAGTAAGAAGGACTAAAGTCATGGTTGATCACCTACAGTTAAACAAATAACGTAAAAATTTACAAATTTGAGGTTACAAAAACTAATTCCTCTCGGCACACCTATGTCGACTTCACAAAGGCCATTTTGTAGTTGTGTTTCCGTTCGTCGTTCCTACTGTCTGAGCTGGGCTTTGCCTCGTCTGAGGTCTGTTCCTTCGCAGCATTGCTGCCCTTGTCCTCAGCGTCTGTGGTGTCTTTTTCACTACTGGACCTCTCTGGCTTAGCTGCTTCTGTCTGACTGTCCACTGGTCGGGAGGGAAATAACTCTGGCTGTGGTTCAGGCTGTGAGCAAGAGAACATAAAGATGTTTTTTTAGAAGATGAAGATTGTTTTTTTTTTTTTTTTACTTCCTTCTGTCTGACAACAAGGTATCTTGAAAGCCAGAGTGTAGACAGCCTAAATTTTCAGCTTGATTGACAAGCTATTACATTCTGGACGTGATACTGATAGATTTGACCATTATCATTTCATTGAGGACTGACTGAAATTAACAGAGAGACTAATGTCATGACAGCTTGTAAAATTGTTCAGTGTTGGCAGATGTTTGCCTTTTTGTTTGAGTTTTACTTGCATCAAAAACAATGACAGTGTATGCGTGCTTTCAGACAGCTACACCCTGTTCTGCACACACTGGTTTATACATTTAAAACAACAAAAAGACAAAGAGTGTGTTGAGAGCCGAAACATTTTATGGGTGAGACACACTGAAAACTTAGGAGTGGCACGGACGGACTGATGCAATACTTCTGCTACGTCCATCATCCCTGCAACCATCTTTTCCCACATGAACACTCTCAACCTCTCTGGTCATCTAGAAGTGTTCTGCTAAGATGGAGAGGCAGCACATGACTGTGTCCTTACTTTGACTCTTCTTTATTCTCCAAAGCATCACTGTCCACCTCATGGCTACATCCTGAACTACCTCCTAGGTTTATCTTGTAATTTTTTAATAGTTTCTATAAGTTTGAGTGCTTGTCTTTGTAAATAAAATATCGCAAGTGAATATACTTAGATCATATTGTGGAATTCCAATCAGTGATTACTAGTTATGTCATATAGTATAACAGCTAAAATATGCAGTTTCTAATAAATAGTAATGAGGCACAGTTACGTTTTAAGACCCAAAAAGACTGGATTGAATGTATATAGGTATTTATAGATAGACACTTTTAGTTCAACAGTCAGCAGTCTGCACATCTCAGCTGTCTTCTGGACTTGGACACTCTAGTTCATCAGCTATCAATTAAATAATCTGTTGAAGGCTTTAATGTCTGGAAAGATGAATTAAAGGTCTGATTTTATAAAATCACTCTGCCCCCTCCTCTGGCCCTGTATGACACCTCACCTCGCTGAAACCCAGGCCACGGTGTCTTCGGTTCCGGCCCGATAGCTTCCCATCCATGCCCTGCTGGTACTGCATCTCTAGCTGCTCGTTGATCTTTTTATCTTCCTGCCCTGCAGAGGAGACAACAGTCACCGCAGGCACACCCAGCCAATACAGGCCTATCCATGCATGGATAGATCTGTGCAGCGGATGTGTAGTGGCGAAGGTGCGTTAATTGCATCGGGCATAAGGATGAGGTATAAGTGCCATAGGGACAGTAGTTTGTACATGTCTCACATTAGCAGAACAAATACAGCATTTTACAAGAGCTGCATCAAGAAGCTCACCACTGCGGAAGTGAGATGTTGACTTGTGGTCACCGATGACGAGCCGTCCAGTGTGTTCTTTCTGGAAAACAAAGAATACAATTTTTTTTTATCAACACTCCCAACTTCTGTAAAGGTTTGGAGTGACAGTAAAACAAAGCCTTCATGTTTTCTTTACTTTTTTATGCCGTAAGTGAACTGAAAGTGAAGTGATCTACTTTACACTAAACTTACCTTGCCAGCACCCATCAAACGTAAAAACTTCTGCCTTCTCTCGTCGCTTCCCAGATCAGCTGATGCCCACTGGGTGGACCCGTCCTGCCAAGGCAGAACATTATCATCTCATTCACTCAGTAAAAGTAGAAATCAATTAAAAACATAATTTTAATGTCATAACATTATTTATACAATGACTGTTTCCAACCAACTGCCCTTTTCTCCTCTGACAACCCACACAATCTGGTCAAACATCCTCGATTCAGAAAAGAACAATATATTAAAACCACATGGAGTGGAGTTTCTATTCTGGAGAAGTTAAGAGACTCATTTAACTAAACACTTAAAATGATTTCATTTGGAGCTCCAGCAATTAATCCCTTAATTGATTACTAAATTAATCACAGACTATTTTGATAATTGATTAACTGGTATGAGTAATTTTTTAGGAGAAAAAAGGTAAAAATTCTCTTATTTCAGCTTCTTAAATGTGAATATTTTTCATTTCTTCATTCCCCTATAACAGTAAACTGAATATCTTTAGATTGTGGGTAAAACAATACATTTAAGGACGTCATCTTGTGCTTTGGGAGACACCGATGGGAATTCTTCCCTATTTTCTGATATTTTAAAACAAACAACTATTATCAATCAGTTAATCAAGAAAATAATCAACTGGTTGGCTATGAAAATAACAAATGAAATAAGCATTAGTTGCAGCCCTAATTTCATATTTACAAAAGCATAACTATCCTCAATCCAGTCACTGCTTGCACATTAAATTTGTAATTAAAAAGTTCCTAATTAGGCAGGACACTTTTTGCTATTTTTACACTATTGATTCGTTGTTGTTTTTTCATTTGATTCTTTCCATGAAGTTCAAGTTATCAATACTACATGTGATAAGACATTTTAAGAACAGGCACATTGGAAGTCTGAAAAATATTGTAAATGTTAGTGGTTATTTATCTAAATTCTATGTATTTTATATGAGAATATGACGATAGTTGTAAATTAAAGTGAAGATAACGGTCTGATCTTTCATTTTTACTGAGTAAAAAAACAACAGCAGTCAACACATAATCAGACGTGGTAACTGTAATAGATATGCTAACCCCGACCCCGTTTATGGGTATAACATTTAGTACATCAAAGTAAATAATATGGCATATTTGTGCAAGTAACTTTTAAGTCAACTTTAACAAAGCGAGTAAACTTTGTCCGGACAGCAAACAAAAACGTGTTCAGATTTCATGATAAGGCAAATGTTAGCAACCAGGCTAACACCGCGCTAATGTATCATGCAGGTAATTTGTAGCTTTCATTCACAGAATACGTTCAAATTCATTATTTCACTCACTTCACTTGGAGACGCAGGTCGTTTTGTCCCGTGCCTGTCCTCTGGAGAACTCATTGTTAACGAAGTCTTTAGTAAAATGTCAATTAAATATCATGCCATCTAGCAAAGGCTAGCTTTGTCAACAACCCTCTGTGTCGCCACTTCCGGATCCGTCTTCTTCTTCGTTTGTGTGCAGTCCGTTCGTCTTGCCCTCTCTGCAGCCCACCACCGGTGGACTGTATTAAATTTACCATAAAACAAAGTATGACCGGGAGGGAATATATAGAAATATAATGGAGTGAAACAAACTTAAATTAATATTATTTATGCGTGGAAAATACACAAACAAGAGAGACATACAAAGATTTACTGATTATTAATGGACCATTAAATTAATCACCTCATTGCTTTGAATATTTTTTAAATAAAAAGTATAAAAAATCTTTTGTTTCAGCTTCTTAAATGTGAATATTTTCTCACATATCATAGAGGAGCTCCTCTGCTCCTCTGTGGTTTAGGAACCACTGGCCAAGGAACTTTTAATCACCCCAGAATCTAATTTTTCCACTCACCACTTTTGCTGTTTATCCAGATCATTTTTATGTGAGTTGCAGAGTTTTGGAGCTATCAGTCATAGTGATGTCTGCCTTCTCTCTGATATAAGGAAATAAGATACAATAAACCATGATCTGGTTATTCAAGGTAATCCAAAGACCTTGTTGTTTCATGCAGGAGCTATTTTCTTTTAACCCAACTACACCTGTCTTCTGTAACACCCTGCAGAAGGAAGTGCATCAAGGCTCACTCTTCACAGCACTGGATGTCAACACTGATGATGTCCTTCATCGCTCAGCTGTAAAGGTTAGTCCATGGTTTGATGTTGAGTTTTTCAAGCAGAGTGCTATCTTCTATTATATTTGAGAGGAGGGAGACATCTCTGCAAGTCACAGCAAAACAATCTAAATGGATACTTTTCCCTTTAAAACACAATGACCATATGTGAAGCAATCATTTATCTATTATTTATTTATTTATTTGATTAAACTAAAATGAGTTTTTGCACTGTGGTTCTCAAACGGTGTGCCGAGTTACACCAGTGTGCCTTGAAGGAAGGCCAGGTGTACCATGGGATTTTGTGACAACCACAAATTATAATTGCAATATACAACTATATAGAAGTTTCACAATATCAGTACTTTTAGGCCATTATTTCCTAATACTGATTAATTTCTGATTTTTCCCCACCCTGCACTTCAGGAGCTCCGATGGATCTGCCTCTGATTGGCCACTGGCTGTCTCCGTTGTTTAGGTTGATAAAACTGTTTTGTATGGGTAGGAATACAAGTGTGCCTTGAGATTCTGGTTCGCCCTTTGGTAACACAGGTTTGAAAAACACTATCTTAACGTAACCTCGACTGGTTACCCTGGTCTTGCAATATAAATTCTTAAATGGCTTTGATTCATCAGTTGAGGATCAGAATGTTCAAAATCTCATTGATAGTAATCAATAGCCTTGACGATGCGAATTTCAGGATTGTATTCATTCTAAGACGGTGCAGTGACCTGGCAGTATAATTTCAATTTAGAACATAATTAAACTGAAGTTTGCATGTGGATATTTTACTTTTCTATAAACTATCCCCACTGAATTAAATTCAGCTCTTTATTTCCAAACGCCGTCACTTTGTGGGGTCATGGGCATGAACCGTGTATTGTAAAATCAACCTATATTGGACGGCATGAATTAAAACTGCCAAAAGGTGGCGTAAGAGTAAACGTAATAAAGAAACAGCCCAGAGGCGCTCACACCTCTGACAGGACGCTCGAAACTATATTTGTACAACACACAATCATCGAAATATTACACTTAAAAGTTTGAATTTATGCTTGTAGTCTATTTTAATACGCCTAACGCGTTTTGCCAATTAAATAAAGATAAACCAGAACTTTTTACTTTGATATTTTTTAATAAAACTGTACTCTTTTCTTGTGCAGAACGAAGAATAATCAAAGTTTCAAGACTTAATATATCGGTAATGTTTTAGAGATGACGATAGAGGACATTTTCGAAAAGGGATTTATTTGTAAACATGTTATTCTTTATTAGACTGCAAAGGTGTTTTTTCTATGGCTCATAGGAACTAGAAAGATATTTCCTAATTGGACTTGTAAAATATTAGTACAGAACAAACTTTACACTAATGTGCTTAAACTGTCCACAAACATGGTATTTTTATGGCCATAAGGAGACACATGTCCACATTTTGTCTGGTTTTTAATTTGTGGTGATTTCTGACACATAGAAAACGTTTGTAAGAATAAATGTCTCCACAGTAAATTAAAAGCAATAAAACGATTATTTATTCAATTTGTCATCAAAGTGTTCACTCAGAGCAGGTGACGCGCACGCACACACGCGCAATGGATTACACACGCGCGTGCAGAGAAAAGGCGACAGACCCGAGCTGAAAAGTTAAATTAAGGTATAAGGCAGACAAAGGAAAATTAAAGTGTTTTATATTTTTAGCAAACAATTGACGCAAAGACAGTGAGACAGAGACATGGAGACAGATAAATACACAGAGAGGGAGAGGGTGAGGGAGTGAGAGAGGGAGGGAGAGGAGGGGTTATCCTGCCTCTGCCTCTTTACCCGACACTGTCCCGCACTCTCACTTAACCTCCACACAGTGCCGGACGGGAAATAACTTCAACTTCTACTTTTTAAAAAAATAAAATTACTCCGAATGACCGCTCATCTGGCTCAGCAGCACCTCTGACAACGACTCCGAAGAGTTTTTATTTGACTTTGTGATCCTCGGCGGAGCGCAAACAGAGGAGTTACCAAAGTCCCCGACACGCTCCAGCGATGGTGACTTTACGCACGGGATTTGAAGCTGTTTGAACTGACTGTTCTTGTTTGGTCTCGACGCTGAAACTCTTCATCATCGCCCGCAACAACAGTCATCAAAGTTTTGCCAGAAACACGCAGCGAATGACGCAGAAGTGAATCCAGGTAAGAGAACTCGTGTTGCATCAGTGTGGAGTCGACAGTGGACAGCACCGGGACCGGGACCCGGTGCGTCCTCCGGGCTGCTGCTTGTTTTGAAAAGTCGGTGCGCACTCCGCTTATCTCCGCTCTACAACAAACAGCGATGACAGCAGCAGATTCAGGCAGCAGCAGAGCCTTTAAACCTGCAGTTGGACCGTGATTAGACTCGGTAGACATGATGCGACCTGCAAAAACTACTGCAGTGACTTACAGAATACATTTTTCTTTTTAAAAAGTTCTGTATTACGGTATTATATAAATAAATCAACAAAAATATTCTGCAGAGTAATTTATGAATGTTATAACAGATTTAAAACCAGGCAATTATCAAATAAGGCATTAAAACGACGTAACGAGTGAATTTCCCCGGTGTGGGATGAATAAAGTTTATCTTATCTTAGCTCAAAGTAGAATAAATAAGTTTATGATAAGACAATTCATGATTATAATAACCACTCTCCTAAGTTTATTGTAGGTTATCGTTATAGCCTAATTACTATTGCATATACTCTATGATGCACATACAAAATTATTAGAAATGTTGTTTATTTTCCCTCATAATAACTAATATTAAACTTTTAATTAACACTAAAAAACCGAGTGTTCTGAGATGAGACTCAAACTGAGCGACATGTTTATAAAAACTTTGCAAAAAGTTGTGATTTCGTATCACTTTCATCCACTCAGACTCATCTTGGAGTTTGTGTTGGGGGGCTAAAAAAAATTAAATTAAAAAAAATTAATCTGTGATCTTGATATAAATAGATATCTGACTTTTAAACACGTGTTTTTAAAAATGCATTTCCATCCTTTTCTCCCAAATGAAGATATTGGTGTAGCTGCTACTTAACATTGAGTATTTAAAGTAAATTGCACCCATAAGAGATACAGTCTTATTGTGCAAAAACTGCAGAAGCTATAACTTTTACTGTGTCCATCCTCCAGTACGCCTGTCACGCGCTATTAACAGAAAAGGTTCAGCGGTTCTGCAACACCACATAATGGTTCTATAGGCCCAGAACCCATTAAGAAATATTTATAAAGAGTTTCTGAAGCATTATAAGAAAAATAGATAATTCAAACGTGGCAAATAAAATAAAAGAGACACTGAATTTTAGTTTTAAAGCACCCTCTTAGAATTCAGTTTGAAGTAATCCCATTTAGACCCTCTGGAGTCTGTGGGATGACACTGTCAGTAGTTTCCTCCTCGGCCACACAGGGGTAGCCTTCTGTCCAGAATCATCGTGAACGCCTCACGCTCTGCCGGACAGCCTGTGCGCGTCCCCGGCTGCGCTGCACCTCCACAGACGCACATTTCAGCCCCGCAGCAGAGAACCTGTGTTTCCCTCACATGTACCGGAATACAATAGATAGAAACAGACTGAGGAGAGAAACGGGAGAAAGAAAGAAAGAAGGGGCGTCTTTTAGGGCCCGAGTTAACTTTCCCCCCGGAGGTCACGGCGGCTGACCCTAGAAGAATGCGTGAGTCATAAATTAAAATAGACTCGGAGCCCCAACGCGGATCCATTGGGAGACAATACCGGAGAGACAAACAGGACGGCGAACGAGTTGAGGAATTAGTCTGTAAGTTTCTTTGTCTTTATTTTTGTTACGTGGTTAAAAGTTTGGGCCGTGCGTCTTCACTTTCTGGCTGATAAAAATGTGTCAGTTCCACTTTGCGCAACAGAGCGACAACTCTAGTTATGTGTGAAGTTAATTGCGTGTGTGTTTGTGAACTTGAGCCATGCGTGCCGGGACAGTTTCTTATCCGGAGCAAGGACTGTGCAGCTCGGACAATCAGCTGTGTGAAAGTTTGCCCTCATGGGTTCACGATGAGGATGTGACCGGGGGTACAGGAGGACAAGGAGCACGACAACGACCTGGATCAGACTGATAAAGACACTTCAGGGTGTTCCCCACATTTAGAGCCACACTACACCTCTGAGATAAGCCGCTGCTCGCCTGCAGATAAGCAGCTTTTAGAGTAACAGAGCAAAAGAGGGAGAGAGATCATGCATTCTGGATAAAAATGAGTTTGAAAACCACTAAAGAGGAAACGAACAGTTGCTTATCTGATTAGTAAAACCATTTAAACAACTTTAAAGTTATTATTTCTTAACCTCTTGTCATTTGCAGTTTTTCTGCTTGAGATTTAATTGTTTTACGCATCCACATTTTTTGTTTGCCCATCAAATCACTCCTCTATCCAGACTTCTAATTGCCCGGCTTGACAGATCCTCCCGTTGCCAGTCTGGACGTGCCCACAGCGGCCCACTGCGCAGTAAATCACAATTTCCAACAAGTTGTTTTAATTGTTTGGACTCCGGCAGAACAATTTATAGACCACCACCCACCCCTCTCCCCTCTCTCTTGTAAGTGAGAGTGTCTGTCTGAAAAACAATCCGAGCAGAGGGGGGGTCGCTGAAGTTGATCTCCTATGGCATTTTGTTTTGAGCAGGTGCTGCGGGTTGAAGTTCCCTCATAAGGTAAAGTGGCATTAGAGTGTCCAAATGGCAGACTTATATATAGGCTGCCAATTCAGCACATTGTCCCGGCCGGGCTGCATGGTCGCGCTCTCTGCGCTGTCTGTGAGGGAGACCTGCAGCTCTTTTCTTTTTTTCTTCTTCTTCTGTGCGCGCTGACAACAGGCGGCCAAGCCGGCCGGTCACTGAGCTGACTGTGTGGTCCATTAGGACTCTGTCAGCAACATGAAATCACTGTTAGGAGCCATGCGTAAAATGACCCTTAAATTTGTATTAATCTCCACATGTGATATAAAATAAATTAAAATAAGTATTAAGATGAAAATTAATTCTTTGGATAAAAAAAATCACTACTTGATTTAAAAAAAAAATCATACTTATTCATTTGCTCATATAGAAATAACATGTCTCAATTTATGGGCTTGTAATCTCTCAGATACTGATTTTATTTAATTTTCTGATTTTCTACAATTAAATTTTCTGATTACATCTCTCTCATACACACATACAGTCACATTGTGTTCTTTCCAGCATCAAGACACATTTAGCTATTATCAAAAAAACAATTATTTTAAACCAAATTCCTCTCTGAAAATATCATTTTCTTTGACTTTGCTTCCAACGTTAAGCCCTGTAAATGTGTACACTGCTTGTTAATGTAACGCGAGGCCATGCTCAGGATTTAATTCTCATACTTAGAAATCTATCCATCGCTCAAATGTTATTCTAATATATTTCTTGGACTGTGAGGGTCCTTCTCCTTCTGGTCCTGTGGCGCAGCGGGGCTCTTTAGTGGCAGTGAGAGGGAACAAGCAGTTGGAAAGATGAAAGATTAAGAGATTTGACGGCTGAGAGAGAAAGAGAGTGAGATAAAAGGAGAGACTGAGCACAAGAGATAGAAGACTAAATTTTGAGACTGGTACTGAGTTTGCCATTTATCAGCAAATATGCAAAAGAAATGGCTGTTTTAGGATACATCATCCTCTTTAACCCCTTTAGCAATTCTGTTATTTTTGACCCATAAATCCATCTTCCACCTGAACACAGTGTTGCAGATATAAGTGTTTAACTGCTCTGAATTTTGAGATTGTGATCGTGAATTTCCACCTGATATGTATTCAGAAAATCTATAAACTTTATGTTTATCTTCCCTCTGACGACACCGTTGCAGATTAAGTGTTCAGGACAGACTGAACAGAGGAGGTGGATGTCTGCTTTGAATTTTGAGATTGTGACTGAGTTAATTTATTAGACATCCACTACTACCTGCAAAAGATGTGCCATCAAATTACAGCTTTAAGGTGCATCATCTTGTTTAACCCGATTTTAATTATCCTGTCTCTTAAACAAAATGCCTTCCATTCGGCCACAGTGTTGCAGATTTAAGTGTCCAGGAGAGATTGAACAGAGGAGAACTACTCTGAATGTTCAGAGTTTGCAATTTATCAGACATCCACAACTACCTGCAAAAGAAATGCCATCTAATGAAGTTTTACCCCTTTAGCAATACTGTTATTTTATTAGCTGACGCATGTCCTCCATCTGACCAAGGCGTTGTAGATTTAAGTATTCAGGAGAGACTGAACAGTTGAGGTGGAGGACTGCTGTGGAATCTGAAGTTCTGACTGTGACTTTGCAATTTATCAGACATCTACAGCTACCAGATATGCAAAAGAAATGACAGTTTTAGTGTGCATCATCCTGTTTAGCCTTTTTTAGCAATACTGTTATTTTGTTGAGCTTTATGTCTACCCTCCATCTGACCACGGTGTTGCAGATTGAAGTGTTCAGGAGAGACTGAACAGAGGAGGTGGAAAACTGCTCTGAATTTTGAGATTGTGACTGAGTTTGCAATTTATCAGACCTCCACAACTACCTGATATGCAAAATAAATGGCAGTTTTAGGCTGCATTATCATGTTTAATCCCTTTAATAATACTGTCATTTTACTTACTTTGTCTATTGAGTGATTGAGAGATTGAACAGTGGAGGTGGCGGACTGCTCTAAATTTTGAGGTTGTGACTGTGAGTTTGCCATTTACTGCAAAGATGCAAAATAAATTTCAGTTTCAAGGTGCATCATTCTTTTTAACCCCTTTAGCAATACTGTTATTTTATTTACACTGTCTGTTGAGCTCAACGTCTCTCCTCCATCTGAGGTTTAAGTGTTCAGGAGAGATTGGACAGAGGAGGTGGAGCACTGCTCTGAATTTTGAGATTGTTACTGTGAATTTGCATTTTATCAGACATCCACAACTACCTGCAAAAACTACCATCTAATTACAGTTTTAGGATGCATCATAGTGTTTAACGTCTTTAGCTTTACTGTTATTTTATTGAGCTGAACGCCTCTCTTCCATGCGACCACGGTGTTGAAGATTTAAGTGCTTCCACATGTTGTTTTTTTCAAGATGTCATTCACCTTCATCGGAAAACCGTCACTCCACCATTTTAAGCCTTGTGGCCGATCCGGGGAGTCCTAATTATTTGTTGTCGGACTCTTTGAAAAAGACACCAGCCCCCAAATTGGACATGTGTTGTACAAACACAAATTAAACATTTAGCTCTAAGTATTTCTCCCTGGGTCCTAAGTGCATATTAGTCATCCTATACTTATCTCTGGCCCAACGGCACACCCAAATTGCAGTGTTGCTGCTGAAAAAGAAAGGTTGAGGCCCCAGAGAATGAGCACTTGAAGCACGCTGGCAGATGCCCATAAGTTTCTCAACCACAATGCAAGCTGAGGTGTGTGTTTGTACATACAATGCATGTGTGTGCTTGTATTTATGTGTGTTTATGGATTTTTTTTTGTGATTGTTGGCATAATCAGATCTGTCAAATGTTCCTCTGTGTGTGACTAAGTGTACTCATGAGCATTTTGATATTTTATCCAGTGTGTTTTAGGTGTGTATGTGTACCTGTGTGCATATGTGAATGCATGTCCTTGGACACAATTAGGTGTGTGTATAAAAGATTTTCTCGGTGCGTCCTTGTCATCTGTGTCTCTGCTGGGTGGCCTTTCTGCCATGTTATTGACTCTGAGCGTGTGTGTGTGGGTGCAAGTGTGTGTGCCCCGCTGGGTGGGCGTACTTCTCTGTGGATCCCTCCTCTGTTCTCCACCACCACACAGCCTTGGAAACAGCTTCCTCATTTTTCCCCCGAGTGGAGAATAACGAGGGGCCGCGTTCATTCTCCTCGCTCCTCTCTTTCAATGGTCGGGGCAACCATTCCTTTCTGTGGCAGAGTCTCCAGCACCTGCTCCCCACCAGCCTCCCACAAAGCTCTGAATAAGAGCTCACCTGACACACCAGCAGCTCCTGATGACAACAGTTTCTTCACATCTTCATACAGAGTATTAAGACAGCATCTTTGTTCAGCGTTGGCATGTCGTGATGCACAGAGCAGCTTAAGTTCATGAAGTTCATCCGCATCCTCGCTTCTTTTCTCCCTCTGACTCTTTTTTCCTCAGGCATCAGGGTGTGTGTCACCATCAACTGATGACTGCAACATTAACAATGGCTTTTATGTACCTGAGTAAGATTTATAAATATATGGTTTACACAAGAACCTTTGACAAATGAGTGCTGCACTGTTAACAGTCACAAACCTGGCATTCTGCCTGCCCAGAGAGAAAAATGAAAGGGGCGGCTATAATCCACATTAAACTGAAACCGCTTCATTTTTATTCTTATATTGTGATTATCAGTGATGAATGTTTTGTTTTTTTTCTGTTGTCCTGTTTATTTTGTGATTTGTGAACAGCTTTGCGTGGTAAACCGCAGTGTCGCTCCGTCCCCTCTCACTTTTTCTTGAGTGGAAAAACTCAGCAGTAACACATCACAGACGGCTGTCGTTTCTCTCGGCTGTTGAAAATCATTTGTGGAAATGTAGGAGCTCATGATATGTAAATACAAGGTGCTGCAGAGTGGAAGTTTCCTTTAATGCCGGGTCAAGGTTGTTTCTCACATCCTCATCAGAGGAAGCAACAATCATTGTGAAACACTTTGTGAAGCTGAAATAGCGAGCAGCAAATTTACTTTATCTTCTTATCTTGTGGTCACAATAACTTCAACCTCAGCGTCTTCAAGTATTTGAAGCACTCGGCAACATTGATCTGACACTGCTGATAGGACCACACACTGAACTGTTCTACCCGATGCTGTTCCCTGTTTAAAAGAGGACATAAAAAGCAAGGGAAGCATATAGATTTGAATTTATTTCCCCAAATTATGTTTTTCTCTCTGCTGGCTTGGACTGGAATAAAGAGTTAAGAAGCTCTGTGAAATGAAAAACAATTGCATGTAGAGATCAGAAGGTGCAAAGACCAAAGTAAAAGCAGACTTAAACATCAATCTGATGAACCATATGATTCAGTTTCATTGATTTGAAACAGCCAAGTCCAAGTCAAATTTGAATCAAATTGAAATAGAAAGTAGATTTAAAATCTCTAGATAGTGGATAGTAAAAATGCATATCAAAGTGCAGTTTCCCATTAATCGTCCACAAAAACCTGAGTGAAAATAAGCATTCATGACTATCAGAAAACCTAGTACAGTAATTTTGATTGACATTGTACGGCTGTTGACAGAGTCAGCATTCAAAATACAGCCACCTGAAAAAAACAAAACTGTCAGTTTAAGTATATGCTGTATTTAGAATATTTTCATGGCTTTGCTTTGCTGTCAGATTTCCCTTTCTGATGGGGAAATGAAGCTGGCATCTATGCTCTCTATGCTCTCTTCAAAGCCACCAGACTCCTTCAACAAAAACAGTAATTTGTGCAGGACACAGGGTTTTCTGAAGTACAGCTGCCTCAGTCAGTTAGTTATATCTTATTGTGTGACTTTGGTGGTCTAATACATTAGTTTGGATCAGAACTAATGTTACTTTTTGCAAATCGAGTCAGCTGTGGAGCAGCAACTTCCATGTTCTGCAAGGTGGAAATGATTCTTGAATGTTTTTGTCAAAGGAGTCTGGAGTGATAATACAGCTTCAGTTTCCCATTTGTCAGCTGGCTCAGACTCAAAGAGGCAGACTGAGAGAAAGCAAGGAAGTTTTGTTATGGCCAGTTTTGTGGGACAACTGTTGTGAATTTTTTTTAAACGATTAGCTGTGGAATTAATTGCATTTTTTTTTTTAACTTAAATGCAATAACAGAACAATAACAAAAGATACAGTTTAAACAACCACCACTGCAGATGAAAATCTGACATGACTCAGGCAGAAATCATATTCATGGACAAGGTAACGTGTATTGGAACATTAAGTATAATTAGTGGCTGTTCTCTAGCGTGGTACCTAGTGGCTAGTAGGAAACAGACTGTTACCTTGGATAAAATTATTCTGGGTTTTATCATTGTTGGAAACATGCAATAATGTAAGTTCACAGTTCAACAAAATATATAAAATAGCGTCTTTAGACATGTTACATATAGCTTTAAATTACAGTATTCTCAAATATGGAATAAAATTAATTTCTAATACTTTTAGATGTTCACTGTTATGTACATAAGACCCTAAACTACATAAAAGGCTATTGTGGATTTGTGTTGCCAGATGCTTTAACTCTTGGTTTTGACATGATGTTGACATGCTGACTCTTGATCTGAATACTGATTGTTGACCTTTGTTTAAGTATTTCCCCCCAAAGAAACATATAGCATTTAAAGGAAACAACAAAGTACAAAGCTCTTCAGATTCTCTGATGTTGCTTGCAAAATCGATTAGCCTCACAAGTTATTATTCATCGCTGCTTGGTCATGGAAATCCCATTATTGTTTTTCACTTTAAGGAGACCAAATCATTGTAAGAAGACATAATTCAGACTGTTTCTTCTCTGTTGCACTTGACGGACGTTTAAGTTTCTCCAGGAGCAGCAGCCAACAGTAAAAAAGGAGTCCTGGAAAAATGTCCACAGCAGTTGATTCTTTGCTAATTCTTGGACATAAATTACAGGATTAACGTGTTGGTGGTTGGTCTCGTTGTTTCAGCCAATCAAACTGCAGACCTTTGGTATTTCTAACAAGACTACAGGGTGACCAGGTGACTGACACTGTTGCTCCAGTGGCTCTTTATCTGTCAGTCAGTAGTTGCGGCCTTGGAATTGCAGCAGCAGCAGATGCTTTGGCAATTACACTGCTCCTGATGATTTTACAGAGAAGGGAAATCACATGCAAGCACGTCTGCATGTCTAAGAGCTAGTCAGTCTTTAGTTTTCCTTCCACTTTCCCTCTCTGCCTTTTTTTCTTGAAGTCTGTTTTCCAATGGTGATGAATTTGCCGGGTGCAGAAAAGTTAATCAGGAAATATTGAAGATTCTGTCCTCAAAAATATAAATATTTTAAGGGAAAACAGCAAGAAGATGACTCCTAACTTCAGTGACAACCTGCAGTGTGTTTAACCTATTGCCGGGAGTCAATATGGGAAAGTGGGTGTCGTTAGCAAACATCTCCTGGTTTGGTTTATCCTGCTTAAGAACCAGCTGGGTGGGGTTTGATATCTAAGACAATACAAGGACCTGAAAGTTTTGACAATCAAATGAAAGTGTTTGAAGATACATTTACTCATCTTTTGTGCCACTGGCAGAGGTTATGACACATTAACCCCACCCCTCTGACACTCCCTGCAGGTTAAATCAAACAAAAGAAATTATTTGCGTTACCTTTTGATGAAAGTCAGGTTTTAATGTTGCATGGATCACTCTCAAGTGCAGTGCCTGCGAATTTGATCACTATGCCTCACTTTATCTGCTATTGAAAGACTTTTTTAGTCATTTCCAGAGCCATTGTAGTGCAACAATGCTGGTATCCTTTTGAGCCTCCATCAGAAGTTTGTCTGCTCAAGGATGATAACAAAAAAATTGAAATGTGTTGAAATGTTTGTAGTGAGGGAAAGGCCTCATGTGCTGCTCCCATGAGCCTCTCTGAGACTGTGAAGAAGCGGCTGAAAGTGTCAAACGCTACTCAGTCAGATGAATTAGACAACACACGTCACAGCGCATGCATATTTTGGCTTGGACAGTGTGCACACACATGCGTGCTATTCACAAACACACACACATTCAAGGCATACAACATTCACACAATGCTTGCTTTCTTAGCTCCAAACTACAGAAGGGGAATTTACTTTGTTTTCTATTATACAGTACATTACTCATGTAATTTAAGAGACCATGTGATACTGATGCATTGTTTAAACAAAGTTGGATAGTTACTGAAAGTGTTTGGAAGATAGAAAGGCCTGGAAAGGAAAAAGACAGTCTGCAACCTTCACAATCACAATTGTCTGAGAGACAAGTATCATGTTTTGTTTAACTGAGAAGCATAATGGAAAAACAAACTTGCCAAAGTACTATTTAAAGGGGTACTCCAACAATTTAGTGTTGCACCACGTCTTTCAATCTTCATGCATTCATTTTTAAGGCTGGCCTTTTGTTAAAAGATTTTAGCCTTTAAAGTGCAGATGAATCATCTGTGTCTTGAATCTTAGCTCTGTGCCCTAAAACAGAGATTAATGGGCGGATGTCATTATATTATTGGTTGAAATTGCTTGGTTCATGTGTATGTAAAAGGGAGAGTAATTATATTTTATTAATTATATATATCACATTGGTGCAAGGCTATCAGAAAAAAAACAAAACAAGACAACACTTAAACACTTACACCATGCCACAAATATTTAAAATAATAATGACAACACCCAGTCTTTCTCTCTATATTTTAAATTTTTTCCATGTACTTTATTATTAATTGTAAATATTTTGAATGTTTATCATCCTGTGTGGTTTGAATGGTTAACCACACCTGCTGTCACAGAGCATGTCAGCCTATTGTGGCGGTGTGGTGTGCTGTAATATGGGTGTGGTTTCCATTGTTCAAACCCGATGAAGATCCAAGTGGGATCAAAACTTAAACATTATCAAACTTTTGTGTTTTGACTTTGGTGTTTTTAAAGCATAGTTGGAATTCACAGAAGTCACACAACAACACTAACAGACTGAGGCAGTGGTAAAGCCGCAACTCCCATGTCCTGTGAGGTAAATAGACTGTTTTCACCTGTAGAGTTCAGCTGGTTTGGGGAGAGTGATATTTGGTTTGTCAGAAAAGGCTGTCTGATGGCCAAGTAAAGCAGTGAAAATATTCAAAACACAGCGTACACTTAAACTGATATCAATTTTAGGTGAACCTTATTTAGGTGGATAAAATATGTTTTGTTGCAGAACCTGTCCACAACATTTAGTTGCTTAGCTTCCTACACTGGTACTCATGCTGTTTCTCCAAACTGGGGGTGTGTTGACCGCCATCTGTTGTTGGTAATTCACTGACAATGCCACTTCAAATGATCCAAACTATCCCATTAAAGCAAATGCAAACAAGCCTGTTGTGACTGTACCCTTAGCTCGTGTTTACATTGCTGTTATAGTTTGATTCTGCTCCTCCCATCTGCAGAAGCGTCACGCTGCTCTAAAAGCAGGCTGGCTAACCTTCACTTTACCACTCGTAGTGGTTTGGAGTAATGGGGCGTGGCAGCAGGGTTCGGGGTGCGAGGCCTCTGAAATGACCCTGTGGTAAAGTAGCGAGGGCCAGGATAACGTGGTCCCACCCACCGGAGGCCAGATCCAATTGGTCGTCGGCCAGCTTGTCTACGCAGGGCGTTGCCATGGTTTCCAGGCCGTAAAGAAGTCTCTAATCGAGCCGTTGTCATCATGAGATGGTGGTGAGTGTTTGGAGAGATGGAGGCAGCAGCAGCACTGAAAAAAAGAGAAAGGCTTGGTATCTACTGTGTGGCTCAGAATAGAAATGTACGGCCTGCTTTCAGAGCTGTCTTCGTGAGATACACACATCAGGTTCATTCCTTGTGTCATGAAGTTCCCAGGGCTGCACAGTGCCTGGGAACGTATTCATAAATGACATGCTCCTGACACGCTCCTGGCTCATTTCTATTTGTATATGGTATGCTATGTTCTGTACATGCTGTTGGATTAGCAGACGTGTGGAGTGTGATGTTCAGTGATGACGGGGTGTGCAGAGGAGTGGCGCTGGCTCGGGTATCCAGCTGACTGGGCTCAGACCTCAGGTTTCCGCCACGTAATCCAACACACTTTAGATGGTAGGACGGGCGGCTGCTGACATTTGTGCCAGAGGGTTCCACATACAAGAATACACCAGCAGCCTTGGGGAGAAACAGATTACATGTAATAGTATTTTGTAATCAGGATACAGAAAAAGGTAACAGTATTCCATTACAGTTACAGAAAAAGAAGACATGATTAGCATGCATTTGCGCATAACAAATGAAGGAATCACTGGACAAACAATTAACAGCTTCACAACA
The DNA here is from genome assembly GCF_056507025.1 of Lutjanus erythropterus. Classification (NCBI taxonomy): domain Eukaryota; kingdom Metazoa; phylum Chordata; class Actinopteri; order Lutjaniformes; family Lutjanidae; genus Lutjanus; species Lutjanus erythropterus. The sequence continues at coordinate 22,649,739 of NC_139329.1, read as the reverse complement.
ACCGTGAAATATATTAGGCAAAACAATTCAAACATATTTGGTTTTAAGGTAATCCAAAGGTAATAGAAAGTAATCAGATTACATTACTGTAATATTATGATACTTGGGTTAGGCTACTGACTACAGTTTTGGTAATTAGTAACTGTGTTGGGATATATTTTAATCGTAATCCTTCCAAGCCCGTCCACGAGATACACAGAGAAGAAATCTGTAATTTAGGCCATTTACTGTAATTTATCATAAAATGACCGTACATCACCAAAGATTAAGGAAATCCGTTTAACTGAAATACTCAATTCTCTTCTCTCTGATAACAACAACAAAGCTGCAGTGTCCTCCTTTCGTCCAGGCCAATATAACTATTTTTGTCTCCTGGTTTTGCAATAATTATAGTTCAAATTAATGCTGAATGTTCACTGACTGAGTAAGTGACTGTTTGTGAGTCATAAGAAATAATTACTGATCTTTAAGAAGGAGTAGATGTTTATAACAGTTAAATTGAGCGATACGTTAATAGAATCTGGTAAGCAGTGAGACAGGCAGCCACTTAAGTCCAGAGTGTGCATTTTCAGAGCAGCGGACTTTTGTTTGTTTTCGGGATAAAAGGCTTAACTTTATATTGACAGATAACTGACAGTAATAAACAGCTGATCAACTTACAGTGGAGGACTTGATGTCATTTATTGTCAACTGCGTTTCTGTTCCTGCAGCCTGCCTGAGCTTCTTCACATCTGGAGAGGAGGAGGTGGTGGAAAACAACTCGCTTCAAACATAGATCATATCTTAAATAGGGATTGAACCTATTTAATATAAAGTCTGTGGCTCCAACTTGCTATTTAGACTGCAATACTCATGTTTGTATGGGCAATTGCTACATATTGCTCCTAATGGTAATGGCAGCAGCACTGTGCATGTGTGAGAGCCATCTGAAGAGAATCACAGGCTCTCCATGGGACCCACCTGTTGGGCTCTTTCATGCGTCTAATGTTAACCGCATGTTTTGGGAGCAAACTTTGTTCTAGTGTTCAGCCTGACATGAGACTACACTGGAAACAACCAATCGGGTCAGTCGTACTACTGTATTGTGTAAGAGGCAGTTAATTAGGCTTGCAGCCGGTGTGTAACCAAATAAAATAGCACTTTGCCACAGTCCCTCAGGTTGACGGTTCCCTGTAGAAGGGACTGCAACTACAGGAGGGAAAATCGCTGCCTCAGCAAGCTGTTTAGTCTCATTCTCAAGGAGCTTACACCGTGTCTCCCTCTTTAATATGGGAAACATACGTAGGTCGGCCTGTGATGTCAATTGTTATTGCTGGAGGCCTGCTATAGGAAAAATCTCATTTGCCTTTGTAAAGCACTGTAGTGAAAAGGAGCTTATGTCATAAAGACGCTATTGTGGCTGCTACGGGGCCTGCCGTATGTATGTGTGTGTGTGTGTGTTTGTGTATGAGTGTGTCTTTAAGTGTCACTACTTTGACCCACGCATTGTGGATTTCACGTGTGTTTTCCTCACATTCGCGCAGGTTTCAATGGACAATGGTTTCTGTGCTTGTTTGTTCATGGCGCACACAAAGGGAGTTAAGCGGCAGCCTTTTGTACAGGAGATTTATGAATGAGAGCTGCTATTGTAGCTGCCACAAATGATTACATATTTCTTCTGCCTGCCTTTCTTTGATTTTAATGTGCTCTTTGTCACCTTGCAACTCCATGAGTTAGAGTAGGGTAGAGGATACAAGATAATAACAGTGATGATGGAGAGAGTCCTGATGTTTAACTAGTTAAGAAATTGTTTAAATTTCATGCTAATGCATCTACATGACCTACATAAGCAAAACAGAGCATATATGAGAAGGCTGGCTATTTCTATACATTTATTCTTAATGCCTGCTACTGGGTCTGATTCTCCTTGAAATCAGATGAAACAAGCTTGTGTTTACATTTTTCCAGGCAAAAGTTACAGTGAGTAGTATGTTAGCCAGTTAAAAAGAAGCAGATGGAGATTTCTATTCAGATAAATTTATTTCTGACTTTATGTTTTGTGGAAACACTCACGCTTTTGTCCATAGGGGTCTCCAAAATCAATACAAAAGAAAAGTTCCTTGTAGTAGCTTTCAAAAATCAATATCATTTTAAGCGTACGCTATATTTGGAATGTTTTCTCTGCTTTACTTTGCCGCTACAGCTTTTTCTGGTGGGAAACATTATTTATGCCAAGTATGGCTCTCTCCAACCCAACCAAACTCCATGGGCAAAATCAGTCATTTTAACTCGCAAAACACAGAAGGTGCTGCTACCGATACCGCTGCTTCGATCAGTTAGTTTGTCTTATTGTTTGACTTTGGTGAATCTGAACTAAACTTTTAAAACACCAAAGTCACACTGTAACACAAACTAACTAACTGATTCAGGCAGCGGTGGTCCAGTGTTCTGCAAGGTAAAATTACCATTTTTGCCTGTGGAGTTGGAGAAAGTAGATTTTAGGTGGACCTTCTATTAAGTGGCTTAAATACCTTTTATTGCTCAGCCTGTCCACAGTAGTAAATTGCTTAGCTTCTGTGCCGGTGCCCCCTCTGTTTCTCCAAACCAGGGCTGTGTAGACTATCAGTAAGTTTCTCATATCATCTCACTTTAATCAACCACCTGCAGAGTTGTTTTTTTGGCCCACTCGGATTCCACTGGTGCATTTCCAGCTGTAAATGTGTTAAAATATAGCACACATTCTACCAACATTCCCTGGATTATTGAAGATTTAAAATGACCTCTCCTGTTAAACAGCTCCAAGGAGATGGGACACAAAATGTGAGTAGCATCATAAAATACCAAGGACTGAAAAATGCAGCTTAGTGGATATCAGATCAATAACTTTTGCCATGTAATCACTCTGTCAGACTGAATCTCACTGACCTCTAGCAGGCAAGAATTCTGTTTCAGCCACGGACGGAGCAACAAAAATGCACTTGAGTAAAAAAAAACTGCGGAAAAAATTAAGTAAAGGAAAATGTCTTGATCCTTAATAAACATTTGCGTCATTCTAAAGGTTTCTATAAAATAAAATATGTACATTAATTCTTTAGAAAAACATGTCACCACGGTGCAACAAGTCAGAGCAGAGTGGGGTGGGGGAGTTTTGGTCTGGCAGATGAGATAAACTCTATGTTTGATTCCTCTTATGAATACAAATGGTAGACGTACGGGGGAGGAGAAGATTGAAGTAAAACACTGGATATTTATTGCCACTACAGTTTTTTCTGTTCGTTTTTTTAAACGTTCCTGACGACCTCCTCCTCCATCTCGACAAGCCTCCCCTCACATTCAGCTTCTCCGTGTTTTACGGAGCAGCAGATTTGTGCGCTGTCCTCTAAATCATTTCCCTTTCTCGCAGATTGCTCCCTGCTGGAATATTGGCCTGACAGCCGTTTTTTTCCCTCTCTTTCTGCTTCCCCAGTGGACTCATTTACATTTATGCACGCAGCAATTAATTACAGGCTGGCGCTGGCCTTGTAAATTAGAGGGAGCCGAGGTTGCCCTCATTATTGCCCCTGACAGTTAAAGCCTTGTTTGGGTCGTGACAAGGTTGACTTCAGGCTGGGACAGTGGAAGCTTAGCTGTGGTTGGCTGCTCCTTGTACATCTGATATCACTTTACAGCAAATGAAGAAAATTTACTTTCTTGATGATTATATTATTTTATATTATCATTTTCTTACTGGATCCAAAAAAGTTAAAGGAACAGTTCACCCCAAAATTCAAAATACATATTTTTTCACTGGCCTCTGGTGCAATTTATCCATCTATCTACCAACCTCCTAGTGATTTTTTTTAATTAAATGAAGACATCAGCTTTGTCAAATGGAAAACCTTTGAACGACCAACATTTCACAAAATCTAAATTTTCAAAAACAAAGGTGATTATAATTGCACATTTCTATACCTATATCTTGGTATTGTTAGTTTTAGATTTTGGGTCTTTTAACAAATTGAGGTTGTGAACTCTTTTCTGAAACAAGGGTGTTTTCTGGCACAGAGCAAGTTTAGAAATTTAAAAATGAAAGTGAAGGAAATTACATTTCATATAGGAACTTCTTTCTTTCTGAAGAAGAATATACCAGAACTACTTTAGAATATACTGGAACTACTTTCTTTCTAATAGAAAAAAAAGTAGTTCCTGTATGAAACTACTCACATCAAGGTTGGTGGATTATCTTGACCAACCAGGTCATGATTTTTGCAAAGAGACACTAGTTTTGAATTTTTCAAATTTAATTTTTTAGAGCTTTGAGTACCACAAGCTGAGTGACATCTAGTTCCATTATACTGGAGAGAAGACAGATATCTCTATGGCAGATATCTCAGAAAATATCTATGAGTAATACAGGCCAGGGGTAAAATATGTATTTTGATTTTTGGGGTGAAGTGTCCTTTTATAGTTCTATATTCCAGAAAACTCTTTTCTCTATGCAGCTAGAGGTCATCATCCCAGGCCTTGTTTTTCTGTCTTGAGCGTACTGTTTTCTGTGTGTTTTGGGGGTCTTTCATCCAAATACTTGTGGAGGGCTTTTTCTATAGAACCAGGAGTCAGGCAGGAGACTTCTCACGGTATTGGCCTTTTCATGTGAAGACGCTTCAACTTTTTCCGGCTCCTTCCCTCACAAGGCCCTTCTTTCTTCTCTGTCACGCAGCGATGTGTTTGTGCATACCTTACCAGCCTGACAAAAGAAGGGAGAGATCCTATTCACTTCTGCCTTTGACATTCACCTCTTGTTTTTACAATCTTTCCAAGGCGCGCTGTTTGCACAGTGGAACAGGCTTTGTCTTGAAGAAGCGGGACAATGGTGAGCGCCATAATGTAATCTCCTAAGGGTAGTGAGCAGAGGGGCGAGGTTGAGATGTATGTGCTGGCGCTTGCCCCTACCAACCCTCTCCCTCCCTCCTGCCCTTTACTTTAGCAATATTTCATGTTAACAGCGACCTGGGAGAGAATACATGTTGTCACTTAAGCCTTTGTAATGTTCACCTAGATCTTTTGTGAAGGCAGCACAAAGGCTTTTCACTCATGCAAACATCCCCTTCCCTCATTCCACTTATTAAAGGTGTTCTGAGCAGCAGTTTGCCCACCCACATGCATATCTACAACCATGTCTTTTTTATCAACATAACCGCAACATATTCATATTGAAACATTATCTTTCCCCCACCTTAAGCAAGTGTTTTAGCAGCATAAACCCAACCACACATGGGATCAAAGTCCTGCCCTTCGCACATGCAACCAATCAACCACCTTGCGACCTCTGTGTGGCACTGGGTCAGTATGCCTCAACCTCAGTATGTTTGTTAGATTGTCAAACAGTGTTCAAAAACCTGCCTTCTTGCTGCTTTTTCGACATTGGAATCAAACTATAACACAGATGCAGAAGATCACAATGTGATCGGTTCTACATACAGTAGATTTGTATTTTCGTTTCTTGTGACAGTTGCAGGCGCTGATGGACTCAGTGCCTGCAATTCTGACCCAGTGTGATGAAGTGCCGTCTATCCCCAGTGATTTTTGAGTGGGGACCAGTAAAATCCTGTCTTTCCAATTTGTGTCAGTCAAAATATAATATTCATAAGCTGTCATTGTTGACCTGAGCTGGTCTGCTCCTGCCACAAAGCTGATTTGCAACCTGAAAATAAATTCAGCAGCTAGCTGGCTAGTGCTAACTTACAAAAATAGACATGTTTTTGAAAAAGATAAGACCTGACGAGTGGACCAATTGCCCAGCTGACAAAAGTTCAGCTGTAAAAACTCTAAAAAAGTCCTGGCCAAGTAAAACTTGGAAGTGTGATGTGGCTTTGTAGTATGGGTTTCCTGCTGCATGTAAGAATGGCTAAGTGACCCAAATGCATTCTCTACACTGAGACCCTCTAAAATCAGCTTCACTTGCAACAAAAGGACCCAATAGAGGCTGAAGAAACAGTCGACTTCGGGCTTTTAAATACATCTTGCAGGAGGGGGGCAATGGCAAAAAGCCAATGCTATTTGGGGAGCTGCAATGCATCTTTTTACAAATTTACATAGTTTTCATCTTGCTATGTGCTCTACGTTGTTCTTTGTCTTGTTTCGTCCTGTTACATCTTGTATGTTATTTTTTGTATTATTATGTCTGCTGTGTTTGATATGCATGATGGAAACTGTGTGTTATCCTTTCTATTTAGGTTGAAATCAGTCTTGATGTTGGGAAGGCAGTGTGCAATGATGCAAAATAAAAATAATCATTAATTCCCCTCAGATGCATTAAAACTAAAGTATCAAGCCTGTTGTAAGGGGAAGAAAATACAGATATTTGTGTTAAAATGTAGAGATTGAAAGTAAACAGTTGTCAAGATTAATTCTCAATTAGTGTGATACTTCAAAACTATTTACATAAAGTAACTGAGTATTTGTACTTTGTTACATTCACCTCTGCAGTCTGTGATGCTTTTCACCTGAACTAGAGGCCTTTTTGCCTTAAAATGTGGTCAGATACCACATCGCACAAACAATAGTTTGTTTTAAACACACCCTGTGGTTTGGGATGTCACACATTGGAAAGAAACCTTGCCAGTAATGAAATCCAGACAGCAATTTCTGGACAAAATTCTTCTCAAGATATTTGTCAAGGCAAATTATATATAATATAATATATAAAACTATATAAACACATTTTGTAGGAAATACGATTGATATCTGAACTCTGATTAAAGTAGAAGCTTTGGGCAAAAACACCATATTTAGTGTGAAACCCCACAAGTCTCAAGTTTTTCTCAGTCACAATTTCAAAGTGTGAAATGCAGTAAACTAACAGCTCAGTGATAACAGGAAGAGCCCCCGAGAGAAAACCCCGAGAAATAATAACAGAAACATTACGAGGCCTGTACGACATGGCCAGCGGTCCTCTGAGAGTCAATGTGTGCTATAAGCTCATCATTTATGGGTCAAGTGAAGCTCATTCTGGTTTAATTGCCCATATGATTAGTTGGAACCATACTCCGTTTCCTATGGTGCAGACATGGAAGTGGCAGCACAGAGCCTCATGTGGTGCTAAGCTCATTGAGAGAGCTTCTGTCTCATAGAGTTCCATTGTTCTTACTCTAGTGTGTCCGCGTCTGCACAAGTGGCATTGACAGCTGCAACAAGACAACATTTGGGACTGTGCATATTTTGTTGCGTGAATGTGTGCATTCATTGTGCAGGTGCAGACATCGCTCTTAATATAACACAGTGTGTCTCCTTGTTGTGCACTAAATATCTCGTACCTCTCTTGTTACTCTCTGTAATGCCGTGACGTCATGCCGTTGCGTTTGCCAAAAGCAAGGCTCTGGCCTTTCGTTTTGCTGCTCTAAGTGTCTTTTTGCCGCTGGCTCAACGGTAGGGTAACATGTGCCATTTTACAGCTGTTGGACAGTGGGCCAAAAAGGTAGCTGCTACTTCCTGCAGTTGTCAGGAGGAGCCTGGAATGGCTTTATAGCCCGGGTCTCCTATGTCAGCTCCTCCTCAGAGGTGGAGGAGAGGAGCAGTGGTTTGGACTGGGCAAACAAGAGAGGGAGACGGAACAAAACAGAAAAATAAACTTAATGTGCTTTCAGGAGTGTCTGTATGCAAAGGAGAGAGGATAGAAGAGACACCAATACAAGAACAAAGTGTTGTGTGGGTTTGTTGTCTGAGAGAGTGTGTCAGCTTCTCTTTATGGGTCTCTTTGAGTACTAACTGGTTCCAGAGGAGGCAAAAATACATTGTTTACTCAAGTAGAAGTACAGATACCTGTGTAAAGTTGCCCTCTGAAGGACATTTCTGTTTCTGTGCAAAGCTAACTGAACCTCACCTTTCCTCCACGGTCTAGTCACTGCCTCGCTTGTTAGTCTTGTTATGTGATTTTCATCTTTTTACACCTTTTGTATGTGACATGCACTGATGTTTACATGGAGGAATCATCTTTTCTATGTTACCATTTCACTTCCACCTCTGAGTCTCCAGTGACCTGTAGCTCAGTGATGCGGTTCATTCACTTCCAGAAGAACATCTCTTTTTTTTACTCTACTGTTCTGTGTATACCTTTGCACTAGTGTCAGGTATTATGTCTGAAACTAAAACGTACAAATTAGTAGAAATGTTTTGTATAATGTTGTGAATAAAACAACTTTTACAGCAAAGTTATTTTAACACCTGTTAAAATGTTTCAGACATCAGTTCAGTCTGAAATTTGGCTTGCGGCAAAACCTGACAGAGTTGACTTTTTTCTGTACCAGCACTAAAGAATGGTCCTCTAAAAAAGAAAAAGTAAAAAAAATAATAATAATAAAAAATAAAAAAATAAAAAGTATTTATATAGGACTATAGGACTTTTTGTGTTGTGTCAAAATTCTGATACTATGAAAACTCTTTCTACATTTCTCTGTACAAATTCATATAGGCCTCAGCTGTGCAAATAAAAAAGTCCTTACTTAATATGTATGGCTGCTACAGCTCAAAACGGTTTAATATGCACATGTAGGAGCATGAAAATTTACTGTGGCAGGTATTTAAATCTATATTCTTGAGATCTCCTGCCACACCCTCGTTAACAGCAACATGGTATCATCACTGCATACAGTTAGTCTATTTTTATAAGGTTGTGTCGTCCTCATTTATCATGCAAAAACACCTTAATCCTACAAAATATTATTGCACTTTCCAAATATATACAGTATTGTACGTGTACATGTACATGTCAGTGTATGCAAAAACACATAGGCTGTTTTGTGCAAAATTCATGCATGTCAGTGTGAGTGCGAGTGTATGCCTGCACATGCTGCCGAATGTGTGTGTGCGTGTGTGCGTGTGTGTGTGTGTGTGTGTGTGTGTGTGTGTGTGTGTGTGAGCATGTGCGTTATGCAGCAACTCTCCTCTACTGGGCAGCCAGCTGTCTCTCTGATTACCCAGCATCCTCCAGGTGTCAGATCTGCCATCTGCAGATGAGTGGCAGGGCGTGTGGAGCGGAGGAATGGAGGGAAGAGAGGGGGGTAAAAAAAGGAGAGGAAACAGAATAACTGGTTCTGCAGACATCTGGAACGTGTTCAGACGGGTCATCGAGAGCCGCAGAGTGTGAACGGTGCTCAGGGGATTGAAAAGGTGGCTTTTAGAGTCCTCAGCTTTCCAACTTTTGTCAGGCAATTCTGCTTCTCCAAGAAAAAATAACAGAAAGAAAAAAGAAAGTAGTTGCATCTTACAGAAATGTTACAGGGATGTTTCACACGAGTGTGTTTTTTGCCGACTATTTGTTATCGTTATTATTATCACAAGAACTACAAGCCTTTGAGTTGTTCTGGTCAGAATTGCCCTTAATTGTGCCCTGAGAGAAAAAATGCATCCAAGAGAGAATCATTTGGCTGATTAAAGACATGAATAAAAGATCATACATGCCCAGTGTTTGCTTTTTTCTTCATTGTTCTCAATTAGCCTCAAATTGTAGAATCAAAGGCGTGTTTGTATTGCACTCTTTGTACAACTTAGATGCCGTGTTAGGGCACTGTCATGTTGCATAGCATCAGTGAATTGCTGCTGTGCTGTGTTTTGTTTCTCATCTGTGTGAACGCGGCCTCTCTCTTTAAGTCTTTCCTCATCCAGCTCAGTTCATTCTTTAATTAGCAGCCTCCCACTGTCAATTAAGACTAGCTCCCATCCTCTCTCAATTTGGGGCCCACTTAGGGCGGACCCATCGTGAACATGCTACTTTCAAAGCGCTCCTTTGGCAGTGCGACCTCTTTGATGTTATTATTTGTTTTCTATGACCCCTGCTTTAGCAAATGGCTGTTTGTAGTGTGTGCGTGTGTGCATGTGAGGCTATAATAAGGTTGACCTCAGGTTAGCTCTCAGAGTGGTCTGCTTAAGCCCAGGAATGACAAGCTGTCCATCTGATGAGAGTGATTCTTTTTCCGCCCTTTATTAGAATCAGTTTTTGAAAGAAAATATCAGGCATAACCGTATTAAGACAAATTGCGGCCAATTTCTTCGACTTCAAAGCTGCATACAAGAATCACGCTGTTGTTTGTTGGACTTTGCGTGGCTGAGTGTGTGCTGGTGTTTGGGCAGTGAAAGTGCTGTGTGAGAAATACAGTGATCCTCTGTTGACTCTGCTGTGGACTTCACATAGGACCTCTGTTCTGTCCTGAACGTCCACTACAGAGGGACCTCAGGTGGGTCCAGAGCGCATTCACTCGGCTCCAAAAACACTTTCCAAATTCAAATTTTCATACTTTGTCAAACCTCAGTTTGTTGGTGGGATGTGAAGAATTTGGTCAGCGTTCATTAAAATGAATCCTGATTCCTTAGGGCAACACACTCTTCCTTTAAAGGGTTGGTTCACCCAAATTACACATAAAAATCTTCTCACTTACCTCTAGCGGTATGTAGCCATGAATGTAGGTATGGTTACTTGCCCAGGTTTTAATATACCTGCCTCTGAGTGAATGGAAGTGAATGGATTTTTGTTTTTGGTTCACACAGAATTTTAAAAGATAAACAGCAATATCTCTTTCCAGAAACAACGTCCTTCCTATTTATTTCGAATAAGGTTAAATTCGTCTCACCTCCATGATATTCTTTACTTGCACAATATCATGTCACATATGTCTGTTTACAAGCTGCACATCTGTTTAGTAATGTTACCTTCTGCTAAAGGGTTTTTGAGCATTTTCATCACAGTCATCTCAATTAAACAGCCGCTAGAAAAATTAGCTAGTTAGCTAGCATTGTTATCCTCTTTCAGACTCAACAGAAACAAAATAATATTCACCAAAAGTGTTCCAACTGTCTCCAGTTCTGGTTTAGTCCAAATAAAACTTTAATTCACAGCTTTTGATGCAAAGGATCTAGATATCAGGATTGCTAGGTCTGCTTTTTTTACTTGTGGAAATGGGCTCCTTCTGAAGTGTAAATTTTTTGTCTGCTGGTTGGATGGACCTATTTTGCATGTAAATTACATCAATAATATCTATAAATATACATCCACATTTTAAATGAAATTATTTATTTATTTATACTTAAATCCTACCAAACTGACTCCAGATATGCACGTATACACATGGACCTGGCACACGTCAAACACACTCCCACAGTCACGCACACTTGTTTCTATTAAGTTTGAATGAAAATGACAATGCTAGCTAATGACCATGATATACCATCAGAGATGCAGGAAACATGCTAAATTGAAATACTTGCTTCTCTGCCAACAATGCAACAGCCAGCATTCATTCTCTATAACTGTTTGAATTTGCCCGTTTCACCTAAATCAGAGTTCAAATTAATGTTGACTGTTTGCCAGATGAGTAAGTGTCTGTTTATGAGTTGCAAGGAATCACTGATAAAGAGGAGTAGATGCATGTTTATAACGGTTAAATTGATCAATTTATTAACAGTCTGGCAGGCAGGGAGACAGGCAACCACTGAACTCCAACTTCAGAGTGTGTATTTTCGTAGCAGTGGATTCTGTTTTCAGGGTAACAGACTTAGCTTTACATTGACAGACAACTGACTATTATAAACAGCTGATCTACTCCCAGTGGTGGATTCGTTGTCATTATAATGTTGCACTCATCTTGTGCTCCTGCAGTGTTCCTGCAGCCTGCCTGAGCTTTGTCAAGTCTGGGAAGGAGGGGGCGGGGGTAAACAAGTTGCTTCACCAATAAATTGTATATTTAGTAGGATTTAATCCAATTAAATACACAGTCTATGGCTCCAAATCAGCATTTGAGCCGCAGTACTCATTTTTGGTTGTGCAATTGCTATATATTGCCCCTTAAAAGAAACATGGTAATAATAATTTTCTTCTGTTTTCCTCTCTTTCAGGTGACGTTCATGAATTTTAAAGTCATCCACAAGTGAGAAGAGGGTGTTGGAGTTGAAGTCTCTTATTTCTGTAAGTTTTCCTTATTGATTACTTATTTCCTTGCACTGTAACACTCTTTACCAGCCCGTGTGCTCTTTTGTGCCATTGTTCGGCACTTTGAATGATTGCTTCCACCATTGTTTCCTGAAAACACAGCAGAGCAACTCTCACTGTCTGTTTGACCACACCACGTTTTGCCCCAGTAGTGTGTGTATATGTGTGTGTGCGTCCATGTAAGCCAAACTGTAGCTGACTCTGTGCATGTCCGCTGCCTCTCTCCCCTCCATCGGCACATAGAGAACGCTTTTGATTTGTTTCACAGCAACTGCAGACCTCCACTCACTCCGGTTAGTATTCTGCCCTGTGCACCCTCAATAGCTGCTTTCACTTGGGTGAAGAAAGGGGTCTTTTAAAGACTCTTGCAGGCATCACTCCAGGAACCTTTCAGCACCGTGGACCTACAGTATGCCTTTTAATGGACTTTCTCTCTGTGAGCAATAAAGATTATATCTGGAGTCAAATAGTGCTGTAGGTAACACTAGCCCAAATTAAGCTGGTGAGGTCGCAGTGGCCCGATCTCGATGGTTTCAACAGAGGCGGGAGACATATGAAATGTACAGATGGGAGAGGTTGGAGAAAAGAGTGATCTGACCATCTGGCTAATCCCCCTGTTTAAGAATACTTATTAAGGCCCTCTCTAGTGGCCCTTGAGCCGTGTCACTGCTAGGTCAACAAGTGGCCTGTTTGATTCTCGCCGGCCACTTGCTCGCAGGGTGGACTGACAAGCTTCAGTGTTTTGTCGTGGTTAATAATCTGTGTCCTGCTGGTTGGTCGGGGAGTTCGGTTTCAAAGACTTGATTTATGGCTCATGTAAGTCACCTTATATCACAGTCATGGAGGTCAAGACCCTAGTAAGGGTTCACAAGATCAATAAAAAGCTTTTTAAACTTTTCTTCTCATAAATTATTGGATTTTTTCACTTTTTCATACCTCTAAGAAATTCTCAAGTAGAAATAGTCAAATATAACAATCTGAAGAGGAAGAAACACTCTGGTTGAACAAGATGTTGCAAGTTGACAGCTCATTCTTGAAAACTGGGACAAAACTGTTTGAGGGAGGGAGGGAGATTTTTCTTCATAAATTACACAGATTTCATATACATAAATCCCTGAAGAATACATTTTTACAAAAAAATTAGAGCATTGGTATTCATTTTAATTTGTTTTTGGTAGGACATGATTCATCCCAATTATCAAGATTGAGTGATAGCTTAATTTGAAGGTTTCCCAAGTCAAAAACATTGGTAAATCTAGAACTGGTGAGTTTTTGAAGTTAATATTTTGTGACTGGACAGCAATACATACATACATTTAATATACATAATAATGCATATACGTAATAATGCAAACAATGCAGTAATTAGTATACTTAATATATATATTTTTTTCTTCTGCCTAATTGTCCCGCATTTGAAAAAAGGAATTGTGTCATTATTGGGGAAAACCGAACCACTGTAAATTCCATGAAATTCTCTTAATTTCATCAGCTCATCTGGAAACTTGAAATCACATTATTGTGTCTTTTAACATACAGTTGCTTTTCAAATCTAATTACATGGCGGTAAGATGACAAGTGGACCCTCCTAACAAAATTACAGTCTTAAAAGGGTACCCACCGTGTCGTGACGGCAACGATTTATGGTATCTTTGTTTTATAGGACTTTGGGAGGAAGCGGGTGCGTTGGAGGATTAGCGAAGTCGAGGCCTTGACTCTTACTGTACTTACTCTATCTAATGGCTTTGATCCGAGGAGCTGGGGTGTGTCTGTGACTAATGTTTCTGTCTTGAAACAGATTTATATTGGTTACAGTGTGTTTACCTTCAGAGCATCCAGATCCAGATTTTTGTTTGTGTCTGTTTAGTGCTGGAACTTTGAGAATAAGATCTCAGCTCTTTTGGGCCTGTAGCGTGACATTTATAGATATAGGAATTTTCATGTAAGATTACTCAGCGAAAATATAAGTGCAACACTTTTGTTTTTGCTCCCATTTTCATTAGTTGCAGAAAAAGATCTAAGATTTCTTCTATGCACAAAAAATGTTTATTTCTCTCAAAGTTTACAAAGTTGTTACAGTCTGTGTTAGTGTGCACTTCTTTTTTATTGCGCAGGTGTGCTTTGGATTGGTCACAATAACACACTGAGAACTTTGAGCTCAAAGGTCAATTTATTTTAAGTTTGACCTTGTTTGCCGCTGCCCTTCCAGAGCACAACCAATGAGACAACAACTGTATGTGACGATGTATGGAGATGTGACCACAGGTGAAACTTTTTAGCATGTGAAGGCCCCTTTAGGGTTTGGGTAAGAATATCAGGGTAAGCCAATCAGAGACTGAGTGGGGTGGGTCGTAGGTCGACATGAGTTTGCCGTTCTGGGAAAAAATTGTTATCTGTAGTCTTCTGTGAAATAGCCAGTTCAGTGCCTATTTTTTTTCAAGGTAAGGCTGCACATTTTAGAGTGGTATTTTATTGTGACCAGTCCAAGGTACACCTGTGTCATAATCATGCTCTTTTTCTTGGAAAAAGAGAAGTGGTCACTAACAAACCTTTTAACAAAATTGTGAACAAAAAAGAGAAATAAACCCTTAACATTTTCATTGAATATATATGCTGAACCTGCGAAGTTATAGTCTTAAAGGAGAAATATGTAAGAACCTAGTGTTCAAAAATGAGTACTGCAGCCCAAAAACTAAATCTGAGCCATAAACAGTGTATTAGATGGGTTGAACCCCTTTTTAATCATCAGTCTATGGTTGAAGAAAGTTGTTTTCCAAGTTGTTTAAAAGATTATTAATGGTTTCTTATGACCTGGAGTCATTCAGCATTTATTTAAACTCTAATAAATCTGAAACGAGGGGGAAAAAAAATAAATTCTGGCCCAGAATGGAAATTTCAGAAGGGAACATGATGGCTGTAGTGTTGTCTGAGAAGCCAGTATTTCAACATAGCATGTTTCCTTAATCTCGGATGGCATATCATAGTAATTTTATGATTTAGTACAGTAAATATATTACATATTTCTCCTTGAAATATTGTGTAAGTATCAGTGAGGAAGACGTTGAGAAAACATCTCAGCCACTTCATATACATCATTACAGGCCTATTTGCAGAGCTGTGTTGTTACACATGGTTGCTGTAATGGCAGTCATTTGCAAAGAGTTAGAAAAGTGACCAGACAGCAAGCAGTCATTGGGCTGATTTGTGGTAAGCTAATGAGCTAATGAGCTAATGAATTCACTGAGGTTACCTGTTTGGCTTCACTAGAAACAATGTCCTCCTCAGCTTTTTACTTCAGCTTTGTATGTGAACTTGACTGCGTTACAGTGTAAGACGAATCAGCGCTGCTAATGGGCTGCGTCTAACAGAATTTAGTGTTGTTTCTCAGTACTTAACCTTATGTTAACAGTGAGCTATTATGTCCTCTTGAGCCTGGACATTTAGCTAATTGATCTGATTTGTCCACACATATGAAATGTCGACTTCAGTCTACACTCTTAGAAATAAGGTTCTTCCTGAAAGGCTGAGGTGCCACCCAGAGCCACATGCTTCAAAAGAACCCTTTTTTGAAGTAAATGCGCCGTCTAGAGTTCTTTGTCAGATTAAAGGTGCCATTAAGAACTTGTTTTCATCCAAAGAACCCTTTTTAGAGGAAAGACTTTTTCAAGGATTGTTGAAATCCTTAAAGAACTAGTTTGTCAAGTTCTTGGTAGAAACCTTGTGGTGGATTCTAAATAAATCCCTTGAAATCTGAAAGAGTTCTCGGTAGAACCCCCTGGGTGGGTTCTACATAAAAACTTTGGAATATAAAAGGTTCTCAGTTGAACTCCATTGGTAGGTTCTGAATATTAAAAGGTTCTTGGGGAAAACCCTTGGATGGGTTCTTAGAAGGTGGGAAAGTTCTTGATAGAATGCCCAGAGAGGGTTCTGGGTGGAACCAATATACTATAGAAGGGTTCTCTGTAGAACCATTTATAGGAGGCTCTAGGTGAAACCTTTCACTGATGGTTCCAGGTATAACCATTTACGTTGAGTTTTAGGTAGAGCTCTCTGAAAGTTTTCTAAGTGAAACCTTTATAAAAGGTTCTGTCAGAAACTAAAAAGGGTTCTCCTGTGGACATAAGCTGAAGAACACTGTATGGTTTTAGTTAGCACCTTTGTTTGTAAGAGTGCAGAGTGAACAGAATGTCTTGCGGTGAGGAAAAGTGAGCTGAACCTCAGCGATCTGCCACGGCCACGCTTCCAGTCAGCACATTAGTTCATGCGTGCCAGCTCGCCAGCACATGTGCGACATGTACATATGTTTGTGTGTTATGTATTTAGTTGTTTTGCAGGCTGTGTCAATTTATTTGTGTTTGTGCTTGCATGCATGTTTGTGTTTTGCACACTCATGCCTCATCAACATTGCGTCTGAGGCCCATCTGGTTTCCTTTGAAGAGGCTCGTGGAGCTGCAGCAGCCGGGCCTTTAAGGCAGGGCCGGGCGGGCCAGCAGCGGTTCCTCCCCACTTACACATTAATCCACGGTGCACGGCCCGCTGCCAGTAACAGTATAGAAAGACCCTCGTGGATACTTCCCAAACCACCCAAGCTCATACCCCACTTTCTCTCTTCTATTGCCCTTGAAATGGGGCCTGCTCTAAATATTATCTCCCCCTGTGCTTTATCCCTCCGTTTATCCCTAAGTCGGCAGAGAGAAGAAAGGAGCCGTGGGGCTGAGTCATTTTTTCCCCTCTCTTCTCCTCTCTCCAAAACCACAGGCAGCGGCAGCGGCTTCCTGGAGATGAGCGCTTTTGTCTGTTGTGTGACCGCTGCGGCTTTAGGCAGATCCTCCTCTGATGAGGTAATGCACGGGCTAGATGAGGAGGCAGAGTGAGAATGGAGGAGGGCAGCTTGAGGATGGATCTATATTTTAACCTTTGATTTATCCAGAGAGGGGGTGCTCTACTGGGGTGCATGCGCCTTTTCAGCAACACATTCATATCTGCACGGAGGTGGTCTTCTCTGCTGCCTGTGGGTGCCTCGCTGAGTGGCTCCTCATCAGCTGAGGGAGGAGAAATCATTAATCCTTTATGTTGAGATTTTCCCAGGTGATCTCCGGTTAGAGTGCCAGTTATCTGAGGGTGAGTGGACAGTTTTGGCAGGTGGGAAGACAGGAAGGGGAAGCGTCCCTGTTTATGACATGTTCCTCTTAATGATTAGTCACATTGCCTGGAGAGGACACTCAAACCTCCAAAAACACAATGGTGGTATAAATACTGAAGTTTGAAAGGATAGTTTGGATTATTTGAAGTTGGCTTGTATGAGATACTTACCGATAGTCAGTGTATTACTCACAGTACTGGCAGTCGACATGCAGCAAAACATGTTTAAGCCACTTTAAAAAAATATATTAAAAAACATTAATGTCAGTTTAAGTGCACGCAATATTTTTATCACTTTATCTTGCCATCAGACAGCCTTTCCTGATGGGAAACCCCCATTATGTAATCCATTATCACTCTTTCCAAAACCATCCAAACTCCTTTGACAAAAACATTCATTTTGCCTCACAGAACACAGGAGATGCTGGACTACTGCCGCCTCGATCTGTTAGTTTGTTTGTATTATTGTGTGAATTCAGTGAATCCTAAGTAACCCTTTAAAACACTGAGGTCACAATAGATTCAACAGATTGAAGCAGTAGTAGACCAGCAACCACTGTGTCCTGCAAGGCAAAATGAATGTTTTTGTCAAAGGAGTTTGGATGGTTTGGAGAGAGCAATATTTTGCTTATATAATGGTGGTTTCCTGTTGGAAAAGACTGGCTGACAGCAAGGTAAAGCAGTGAAAATAATCTAATTTTAGCTCAAACTGCTATAGGTTTTTTTGGGGTTGACCTTTTTCACGTAACTCGTTTTTGCTGCCGACTCTGTCCACAGCAGTAAATTGCTTAGCTTCCCACATCAGGGCTCCTGATGCTTCTCCAAACGTGTGGCGTGTCGACCACAATCTACTGTCGGTAATACACTGACTACCCCACTTCAAATAATCAAAACTATTCCTTTAATCATCAAGAGCTGTCAGGTCACATGTCATGGCACATTAATGATGCAAAACAAGCCTTTTTTAAATGTCAAGTCAGCACATTTTGAATATGTGCAACAAGTAAGAGTGCAGCCTTCAAATCTGTTGGATACAGGATTATTTGTAAAGATACACTGCACATACATGTGAGAGTGTGAAGAGAGACGTGAGTCTGTTAGTGGTTGATGTACGGACAAATGTAACCAGATTATTAACATGATCAGGAGACATCCTGAGGTCAGCATGTCTTCATCTGTATTCCCTATACACCTCCAATGTTCTGTTAACAGGACTCAAAACCAACTTCTTGCACAACAATTTTTTGCTAATGTATTGACCTTATGCAAAAAAAAAAAAGAAAAAAAAAAAGAAAAGAAAAAAGCGCTGGCGACTTCAGTGCTGGTGCCGATGCTTCAGAAAAAGTACATGACACACACGCACACACGCACACACACACACGCACACACACACACACACACACACACACACACACACACACACACACACACACACACACACACCCCAGGCCAAGCGAAGGAGTTGGCAGTGGAGGGAACTGTAGTACACGGGGAGTTGGCAGGACCGAATTTGGAGGAGAATGGGGAAAATGTTGCAGTGAAGTGAAAGTAAATGTGTTTCTTGAATTCCTTCTTACAGTGACACAGGACTCTGTTGGTCATTAATTTTATTTTTTATTTTTTGGGAATGTTAGTCATTTAGTGTAACCACACTTGTGCTTTTTTTTCAATTATTTCTTCTGTGCTTTGGAAAAGTAAAACACATTTGAAAAGGTTTCATTTTGATGCACTTCCATTTGCAAATAAGTCTTTCTGAATGCCAGGAACTATATCTCCAGAAACACTTAGATATAATTTAAGAATTTATTAGTAATTGCTACAAAACCAGTTTATTTTTGCAACAATTCTAACAGTATTCTAACAGTATTTCAACATTTTTGACCGTCCAAGTCTTGCCTCAAACTGTTGTGAAATAAAGATACTCTGTGTTCAGTCAGATAATTCAGTGTGTTTCTGTTGCCATTAAATAATTTCTTCATAGATAAAACCAAGTGTGAAAGGTTTTATATGATTCTAAGAAAACTTTCCACTTAGCTTTCACAATTGGCAATAAAAATGTTGGACAGAATCCCAGTTTGTGTGCACACACTGGCAGCCTCTCTGCATGTTTGAGCTCCCTGTCTTTTTTCTCATTTCACCGGTGACAACTGTTATCTGCTTGGACTCCTGTTGAGGAGCGCCACCAGACTTGCTGACATTCAGGATAATTGCTTCTTGTTTTAACTGTCGTGGGTCGTGGAGGTCAGAGGTCAGGGTCAATCTCAGCTGTTGTGCCCTGGGCTACAGGGGACACCACCTGGTTTTTAGGTCATGGTGGTCCAGCATATTATCCTCTCTAAACAATATGCTTACTGCATCTTTTTACATTCTTCGACGTGCCGTAGCTGGAAAAAAGGTTGTTTTCAGCAGGTTTCTTTCAACACTTCATTAAAAAACAGAGGCTTTTAAAGAGCTTGTGTTTGCTTGTTTAGATAGAAAGAAGGAAGGTTGGTGCACAAAGCACCACCTCTGCAACAATGTCTGTGCTGCAATGCTAACACCTGTTTCTGAGAGACTTGTGGCAGCCTCTCACTTGTGAAAACTACTTTACTGACCCTGAATGCAGCACACTAACAAACACCAACATCCTCATAATTACAGTATTCTCATTACAGTCAAAATCCTGCATCTCATTTTAAAGCTGCCATCAGCCAAAATTAACCGGCCTTAATGGCTGCTGATTGCATTCCTACACTGGCCAGCCCCCCTCCTCCATTTTTAGTGATCTGATCGTTTAAGTACATGCTAGCATAATTGAGGTCTCTTCCTTGATTAGATTTGCACCAGCTTTTAACAAAGCCTGCTCGAACTTAATCCAATGAGGCCCATTGTAGGGAGAGCACAGGGATGACATCGCTCCTGGTTAGCTTCAAAATCACCCGACCCGTCAAGCAATTAGAGGCTACGCTGATAAAGAGGCTGGACAACTAAAACTAATGACACAATGTTTCTCAAAGGAAGATAACAAGTGGACAATTGAGCTGTAATTCAAACCCTGAATTACCTTTTTACTTTGTTAACACACTCACTTTTTTACAAATAAGAATTATTGCTATGAATTTAAATTTCATTATAACAATTTAAATGCTTTTAATAAACAATAAGGCACAAGGCAACAAGGCAATAATAATTTCTGTCAAAATAAAATAAACAATTAAACACGGGGGCTGGTTTTGATTGGTTTTCTGTGATTATTTAATCAGGTTTTATCAGAATCTTCTAGAGCTGCAAAAGTTAATTTAATAGCCAATTAAGGCTATTAAATTAATCACCAACTATTCTAATAATCAATTCATTGCTTCATTGATTAATCAAGTAATTTTGTAATAGAAAATGTTCAGATTTTCTGAATTTTTTGCTCCTCTGTGACAGAAAAATGAATATCTTTTGATCTGGATTCTTTGGAGGACATTTTAGGTCATCATCATCATGGGCTTTGGAAAAAACAGTGATCAACATTTTTCACCATTTTCTGACATTTTCTGGACCGAACAACTAACCGATTAATCAAAAAAAATAATCGACAGAATAATAGATAATGGACATAATTATTACTTGCAGCCATAGAATGATCTGAAAACAAAATAGAGACATGGTGGCTAATTTTAATTGGTTTTTAGTTATCATTTATTTAGGTTTAAGCAGAATAGGCCAGAGCTGCAACGATTAATCAATTATTAATTAGCTATTAAATGAATCGCCAAATATTTCAATAAGAGATTAACTGTTTTATTGACTAATCAAGTAATTTTTAAATAAAAAAAAAATGTCCATCTGGGGCTTTGTAAAAACACTAATCAACAATTTACACCATTTTATGAACTAAAAAAAGGGATTATTAAAAAAAAAAAAAAAAGGTTCATGACGCTTTTACACTTCCTGCAGTGCTTCACACCTGAATTGGTCTGCATGGTGCTGACGGTGAGGCACGTCCATGTCTTTGAATTTTACGCAGTTACACGGCAGCCAGCTGACCGACTGGGATGGGAAGGGGCAGCTCAGCAGGGTGTGGAGGCGTTGGCTGTGGCTGTGTCCTCCGGTGACACCTGCCTGTCCATAATCACAGTTAGAGACTAAACCTCCTCTTGACCTGTGGCTGTGTGTCACTCACTCAATCCCCTAATCTTCTCCTTTGTTCTCTGTCACTGTTAATTAGTCATGTACCAGGAGTCAGCCAGAGGAAAGTGTGTGTGAGGATACTCGTCTGTGCTCAAAAACTTTAATTACACTTACTGTTAACTGCTGTGTGCATTTATAGCATGTGTCTAAGAAGGTGGCAGCATATTGAGTGTACATGTGAATTAGAGCTGAAATTAAAAGTCAACAGAAAATTAACCTGCAAATGTTTTCAGAGTTGATTCATCTTTTTGAAGCAAAAGTGACCTAAAATACAGTGTCTAGCTTCTCAAATGTGAATAATTGCTGTTTTTGTCAGTCCTCTGGGTTAATAAATTGAATACCTTCGAGTTTTGGACAAAAGAAGGAATTTAATGACATTGTCTTGAACTTTGGGGCTTGTGATGGGTCTTTTTCAATAGTTTCTGTAAACCAAATGCTTAAAGGGATAGTTCAGATTATTTGATGTGGGTTCATATGGAGAGCTGCAATGATTAATTGATTATTAACTGACTGTTAAATTATTCAACTATTTTAATAATCACTGTGAACACTAATGGAAATCTCACATTATAACTTTAAAAACATTGGTAATTTTAATGATTTGTTTTTTATCATTTATATTTTATGTTTTGCTCCTCTCTAAGATGAGAAGGATCTATGCAAAAGGCTAATAAAAACTTAAGGAAAAAATAGTATGAACAGAAAAAATGCTGACAAGAAGGCAGCATCTTTCAGTTTTGAAAGCTCTTTTCAAAAACACACACCTGAGGCAGATTTCGAAGTGATGTTTATCTTTATGTGGGCTTACAGACATGTATGTGTATCAGACTAATTGATCTCTGGCAAGATCAGAGTCTAGATTAAGACCAGGAAGGGTTTCTGCCTCCTCTTCCCATCCATTCAGTAAAACCCTCCTCCTATTCTTAACAATAGGATTTCGCACTCGCTATAAATAGGCCTGAACAAGTCGGTGCTCACCTGTTCAAGCTGTAACTAATCCAGAACTATTTCTATAGTTCCCCTTGAGGTTCAATGATCCGGCCCATAAGGTGCCAGGGGATGAGCAGGCATGCTGGTATGTTGGAGAGAAAGAAAGAAATGATTTTGGACGCAGGCCCAATTTGTGAAGGGCTGTTTTAGAAATCAAAAGCTGTTGATTGCAGTTTCAGGATGTTTTTGCAGAGCCTTTCTGATGTTAATGTACTTTATTGAACTCAATCGCTCAGATTTGGCAGAACAGGAATGGCAGGTCAGAAAATTGGGTATTTATACACTCTATATAGAGAATAAAGAGTATATCCACCACCTTATCTGAATCCTGTGTTTACAGTCGATTGTTGACAGTAGCTGATATGCAGTGCGATAAATGCACTTTGATTTACAGGGGAAACAAAGCTGTATTATGTGAGCCAGGGACACTTAAGACTGGAGTAACTGTGATATGAACACAGGCCAAATTTATGTGTGCATGTTGAAGAGGGCAAGCACCCCCGGAGCATGTTTGTTAAAGCTTTTGGATGAGGCTCCAGAATGCTTGGCTCCCTGTCAAACGCTGGATCACTCGCTGACAATGGAGACAGATTTTTGATGCTGTTGCCAGTTTGTTGTTCTTGAAAGATACGTGTTTAGATATGCAGTCAAAACTGCTGTGTACAGGCATCGCTGCAGAGAAAATATACAGCACAGATGCAAATGATTTATCATCTGGATGCTATTAATTTAACCTATGGAGTCTTACTCAATAATTAATGTCTATTGGCATATGACCCTATATGCCATACAGTAAACAGCATGTCTCATAACTATGTATGAGATCTTGTAGTCAGCTAATATATGGCTGAAAGGCTCAGAGACAAGCCCTGGGTCTTAATAAATCAGCCATATCTAATGAACCCCCTAATTGTGATTTACAGCCTGCAAGTCCAGCGCTGCGATGGAGAGAGGAATGGCTGCAAAGAGAAGGAGAGAGAAGGAGGGATAGCAGTCAGAGTATCCTCGTCCACACTGAAAAAAAAAGAAAAAAAAAAGAAACGCAGCTTTATTAAAAACGCTGCTCCCTTCCAGCAACTGTGAAATTCTTGCGTGAGTCTCATGAGAGGTTTGTCAAGATATGATCCTTAATGCGATAAAAATCAGAACAGCTGAACGAGAAACCGTTACACTCGCAGTCCAGCCAGCAACAGAAGGAAGGACAGGGGGATATTTATACATTCACTTAAAGTACTAATCTGCCCGTTCCAGCTTCTTTTTTTTCGGATTTGCCCTTTATTGCTTGTGGTGATTGTGATTTTTCAGTGGAAGCTGTACTGTGATGTTTGCATTGGGACCCCCCTGTGGGCCCCTCGCCAAGAGTCTACAGTAATAATAAAATTATCACTTTCTTGCAATGATATGGCACTGAGATCATATTACTGAAACAAATACTGATCATTAGGTATTAGAGATGTAACCACCAATTGACTATGAATTGATTATTAAATTAATCACCAACTATTTTGATACTTAATTAATTGGTTTGAAGTATTTTTTTTAAAAGAGAAAACAAGTAAGAGAATATTTTCTGGTTTGTTTGCTTCTTTATAGCAGTAAACTGAATATATTTAAGTTGTGGACAAAGCAAGACATTTCCTTGGGCTTTGACAAACACTGATTGACATTTTTAACCATTTTCTGACATTTTAGAGACCAAACAACTGATTGATTAATCAAGAAAATGACTGACAGATTAATCAGCAATTAAAATGATGCAGTCCTACCAGAAGTGGGCGTGGTTTATACCAGAAGTCACATTTAATTTTGCACATGTTTAAGTTTCTAACCTAATATTCATTGCCAAGCAACTGTTTGCGTCAAAATGATTTAATAATGGCATAAAATGAAATATGAAATAGATATCTGCATCTTCTGTACTGTACTTTTCATGAAAATTAACCAGCATTCAAATTTCATCTCTCAGTTTTATGAAAAAATTAGCTCAGTGTTACATTAAAAATAAGACGAGTGACAGCTATGCAACTGAACATTTATTCAAAAGCAGAATTGCATAGCAAAGTTTTATTTTAACTCTAAATATTGTTGAAACCATGCCAAATGTGACATACTTTGTGTTAAAAAAGTTAATTCCTTTAAAGTGTAAGCAAAAGGGAATCAATGTAAGTCGAGTTTTTGCTGTAAATGTGCCAGTTTGTTTCTGTTTTTGTTGCTGTCGCTGCTATTCTTCTTTTTTTATTCTAGACTAACTGAAAACATACGGCACATTGCTTCTGTGCCAGAATATTTTTCTCATTAAAGATCTGTTGACATCGGCTGTTCAAAACAAAGCATATAAAAGCTTTTATGAACCGCCTGCACAGTATAATCACTACTGCTTTTAATCCTACCGTATTGTTTAAATTGATGAAAGTGAGCAGCAAAATAGAAATGTATTGATATGAAAGGTTTATTGCCTGATGCAGGAAAGCCAGACTTTCCATGCCTGACGTCAGGCATGTTGGACTGAACAACCCCAC
Source organism: Lutjanus erythropterus (assembly GCF_056507025.1). Classification (NCBI taxonomy): domain Eukaryota; kingdom Metazoa; phylum Chordata; class Actinopteri; order Lutjaniformes; family Lutjanidae; genus Lutjanus; species Lutjanus erythropterus. The sequence goes on along the minus strand of NC_139329.1, from coordinate 22,624,992 downwards.
CTGAGTCCTAAATATTTGCCCTGATTCGAAGGCTTAAGTCCATGTGAATAACGGCCGCTGTGATTGGCTAGATTAACACCCTGCATGGTTTAAAGTGAGGCCTTGTGTGCCGTAAACAATGTATATTCGCTGTGGGCCGGTAAAGGACAATGGATACCTTGTGCAGAGGCTCTGACCTGCAGCATGCTCACACCTCTCCACACTGAAGAATGTGACTGTGTACATGTGTTTTTACACTCCTACTCATGTTCATATTCCAGAGAAAGGTAGAGCGTGACTTATTTACTTTCCTCACCCAGTTTTTTCAGTATGAAGCAGTCACAGAACTGCCTATTCACCATTTCTGCCCTACATGTTTATTGTATATAGGCCGCTCGACCATCGTATCAGATATATCTTTAGATTCACACATAACTGTTTCAAATCACGCAGCCTGTTTCCCATAATACACATGTACAGCCAAACACACTCATGTACACTTTATAACGAGCAGCTTCAGCCCAGGCAGGGGACACACCGTGGGAAGGATTAGTCTGGATTGTGACAGCTCGACATACCGGGGGACACTGACATGCCTCCAACCACCAAACAAGACAACTGCTGCTGCAGAGGAGGGGAAGGTTTTATGGTGCTCCACTTCACTGCCGCTTCAGCATTACCTCCTTCACTTCTCCTCCGCCTCCTTTAAACTGCTTTCAAGTTTTGTTATGCAGATATAAAAATCTATTCTTTAACTTAAATGTATGTTCTACATTTTGGGGCTTTCTTAGACTTTCTTGTCTAGAGTTTATGGGAGGAAGTTATATTAAGTTTAATTACATTACAGTATATATCATCACTCCATTGTCAGGCCTCATAGCTTTTTTTTGATGGTTTAAATACTATAACTTAGAGTAATCAGAGTTCTTAAAAGTTAAACTTGCCTAAATACACCGTTCATCAGCAGGGTTAGGTGAGACTTCTTTGAAATGTAGTCATTTACTCAATTCAGATTACATGGCATCCAATGGATAATCTAATGGATTACAAAATTAAGTGGTGATTATGACTGAATCACTTCAAAATCAAACATTGAAAATATTGCATCTTACAATAAAAAAAAATGAATGCAGCCACAAGTATTCCTTTTTTTCTCTTTAAACATCTCAAAACAAACAAATACATTTTACATATTCAGTATTTACAGTTGATCAAATCAGATGACCCTTACAAAAACAGTACTAAACACAGTAAATGACACTGTAACTATAATCAAATTTAACATTTTTCAAATAATATGGGCTGTTTATAGTTACTTGTTTTTTGGTCTGGTTACATCATCCTGATTACATGTAATCCATTACTATTCAACGCCCGCTAATCATGTAGAAAAGCAGATGTAATACAATTTATCAACAAAACAGAAAAAAATCATCTGCTTCCATTAATCTGAAAAAAGACCTCATGGTGCCCCTAGGGTCATGGCATAGGAATATCTATTGTAACTTATATGTTATAAAATAGGGGGATAGATATAAAATTCATTAAGTTATGAATTCTTATCTTGTAATATTATGCAAACATAATTTTGCACTCTTGGTTGAATGCAAAATTACTGGAGTGTTGCTGTCACCCTAACACCATCTGGACCATCTGTGTCACATGAACGTCTAATATGTTAAAAAATTTAATTACATTCCTACACATCTCCCCTCTCTCTCTTGACATGTCTGTAAATGTGACAGAGTTGCACACTGCCGAAATGAGCAGAAATTAAATCCTGTGTTCTGAGCACAGATGACTTGTTAGACCCATCTGTACACATTAGACATTCAGGCCGGTCAATAATTGAATAAAAATATGTTGTTTTTCGACCGACGGAGAGTAGCATTCCCCTGAATAATGCAGCCGTTTCATGCTAACAAAGCTGAGGAAATCCTCAAAGCTCTTTCTCAGATAGGGAACAAAGCTCATTGTCAGAGGATAGAGAGGCAACTGGGATTACAATGGGAGCATCCAGTGAAACGACTTGTCAGTCCTAATCTGGGATTAGCAGGCTTTCGCGCCTCCTGGGCGCTCTAAAAGCCACCTGTTTGGACGCTCCTGCAGATGATGTTACACTCCAGAGCTCCTTGTTTGATTGTAATTCTTTTGTTTACATCAAAGTTTTAAATGATTTTGTTTTTTTTCATTATGATGATACAATCTAACATTCAAATCTATTCATTAATACAGTTTATAAATATATAAAATAAATAAATAGTTTATAATTTTAATTTCCTAAAATAAAAGATGTGTATCTATTGTCGCTATAATGTATCTCTGCACCAGTGCCACCAAGAAATTATTGTTCTATAGGGTTTCAGTGGTTTAAATTCTAATTAATAACATGTATATAGTCAAAGATGCCTCTGGTTTTCCTCGTCTATGAAATTAATTGTTCTCCACTTTTGTGCCATGATAACGTCTCAGCTCAAGATTGACTTTAATAAATTACATCGAAAAGCAGAAAACGTGATTGTTCTTAGCTACGGTGAGACCCTAGTGTCCTGTAATGACTTATTGAAGCTCACTTTTTTCTGCTGCTAGCCTCAGGGCTAATGCAATCACTCTGAAAAATGTGTGAGGGCAGCTGTCGTATTGCCACAGGCTTCTATCATGACTTTCTACTGTTGATGTCACCCTGAAATAGCCTTTACTGTTAATGATACTTTTGAAACTTAACCCTTTGGAAAATTAACCAGCTTTGATTGCTTAAGCTGCTTAATTTATTTGATGTAAAGTGCAGAAACACATTTGCATTCCTTCAAGTGCTTTATAAAAATATCCAGTTGCGTTGCCTTTTTTGACAGATATTGAGGGATGAATTCAAATACAGTTACTTGATTTCCTCCTTGGAAAAAGGGCATCCATAGTTACATCTATATTCTTAAGATAATAGGATTTTCCCCTGTTTACAGCTTCTGTCAAGTATATGGAGAGGTCGAAGCACAACAAGGCTTAAAACTTGTGCAACAAGCTTATTTGCGCATCACTGTGGCATTATGTGCAGTCCCACAGAGGTCAAAGGTAACTGTTGGGATAATAAGGATTGTGGCTTGAAGTGAGAGGACATGTGGCAGTTCGCTGTAGCATCAGCTCCTGCTGGTAAACATCGCATTACCTCCTGTAAGATGTTTGTCATACGGCAAGCTGTATGAGCTTTAAGCTGATACAGATCAGAGGTGAAAAGAGGCGAGGAGAAAGAGAGATAATGAGGGAAGGATAGTAAATTGATTGTCGGTGTAGAGATGTAAATAATGAAAGAGATGCACAAAAATTGACGTTGCCTGTTAACAAGCATTCAGATCATGGAAAGAATACTTCTCAGCTTCAGATGTCTTACCTATATTTTAGTACCTATGTTTATTTATACAGACTCTGAACTTGCTCTGAATTTACTTGAATTGTTGTATATACTATATATATTGTGATGTTTTAATTTTGTGTCAGATAGCTTCCTTGTACTATTATTGTTGTATCTTGCTTGGTTGTCATTGTAAATGAAAATTGGTTCTCAATTAATTTATCTGGTTAAAAAAAAAGCTAAGATAAAATAACTAAGCATATCTGTCCATAAATCCATCAGCTTTCCCTTCTGTTAACTTACTAGAAACCTGAGGAGTGTCATCAATTATATTTGTCGGAATATACTCATATCATAGTGATGTACCTTTCTGAAAATACTCCTGGCTGGTTAAGGAATGGTTATGTCCACCTCTGGCAGATCAACAATTCCTTGTGAGGTTCCTCAGGGTTTTAGTCCCAGTCCTCTTATTATCTCACTGATTCTGTTTTATGCCTGTTTATATATATTTAATTGTTATATTGAGGATATCAAGTCATATTAGTCCATCAGATCCATCAGATCTCTCCTCTGTTCACTAGTAGTGTCACAATTCTCCAAATCCATGATTTAGCTTGTCCAGAACTCCCCACTGGCTAGGAGAGTTCAGGGAACATATTAAACAAATGTCTTTAACTATTAATTATTGGACTTTTTTGCAACTACCAACATACAAAGATGCATATTTCTGCTTTAACTGTTCGTGTTAAATCTGCTGTTTTATGGGCAGCATTTCTCTGTTTATATGATGGCATAGCTACCTGGACAATGTGGTCTACTTTAGGGATTAAGAGACAAAATACTCACACTGACCAGGTCTTCTTACTACCGTGGGCGGGAGGTAGCAGACAAACAGTCCTTTTGAGTCGGCGAGTGTTGACTTTGGTCTTCAATGGTTTCTTCAGTGGTTTACTCTGTATCGCTGCCACGAGGTAGATAAATGTATATGTGTACTGTATTTGTGTTAGCGAGGGGTGTGTTCGCGTGCCAGGAAAAATAACAAGCACAAGGGAGGGTGTTGGTCAATAAGGCCACTTCTGGATTTCTTGGGGTCTGCGGTTTTGGTCCGGGTCCCTGAACACAGAGACCCGGCATAGTGGTGTGTGTTTACGCCCACTGTACAAGCGATGCATTCATCATTTTTTGAGTGTTCCATCATTGGCTTTGATTGAGACTTTCCATCAGTGGGACTAATGGAGACATCAAACCCCCATGTTTGCTCCAGGTGTCCATCTGATGAGAGACAAAATCCTTAAATTACAATGTTTGTTAGTCTTTAACTTCTCTGTAGACCCTGGATACAGTGAATTTATTTTCACATTTTCCTGCATGGAATGGACGAGGAATACGTTTTGGTAATTTTATATTTGAAGAGATTTATTTCAGAACTAAATGTTATCCCACCTATTTCTATCAAAATAACGACCTGCATAAAGGGAGAACCCACTGAACAAAGTCGTTGATACTTTTTAATGACCTAGAACTATTTGTATTCAAGTACCATGGAATAAAATGTTATTCAATTTTCAAATTAATTTATCTCTTAAAATGTTTTTCTATGTCAGTGAACAGTAAAAATGGTATTTAATTGATTAATTTGAAGAAAACATTCATGTTTAATGATACAAATCTGATACAAATTATTTCCACTAGGTCTTTGGTCTTTTTTTGATGATTATTTTTTGGTTTTACCAACAGCTTCACCTCTCATATAACCTTAGAGATTTTCTGGACGTGTACCCTAAACTAGGCTGATGCCAACTCCAATGAAAATATCAATGTACCTGACTGGCCAGCCAATAACTACAATTCTTCAGTGCCATCTTTCTATGGGATCTAGTGTAATGTGGCTTTACCACTGACCTACTGGCCAACATGTCGGTATTGGCGCGGTGTTTCTGCACTTAACCTCCCACACATCATCTGTCAAACCATCAGACTGTGATGTCTTTTTCTTGATGGTGACTGCAAAATGGATTAAAATTGCTATCATGGTAGATGTAACTTTAATACATTTAATATATTTACACATTTTGGAAAGTAAATTAAGAAACTGTTTATAGATAAAAATAAAATCAAATGGCAGTGTCTGCTGTGACAAGATTTATTGAGCTGCACAACTCATTTTAGACTCAGACAGTGTACAGAGTGAGGGCTGAACTGCTGAAATTTTAGTCGGCCATGTCAGGCTCTTGTATAGTTGAAGCAGAGCCACGAACCGATTTCCCGAGGTCAGTATTCACAATTGCCAGGGTGACGTAACGATTCATGTGGACAGAAGTTTCAGCACAAATGATGGCACAGATGATCAAGGCACCACATTTCGGCCTTGTTCCAAGTTTAAATCAGCTTGAGCTTTATTGAAGATTGTCAATAGGCAGTATGGTTTACAATGACCAATGGGCTGTTTTATTCTATATTTTACACACACAAAATGACTCATACAGTAGCAGTTGGAAGTAAACAACATTTCTAAAATCGTACGGTGTATGCTCCATTCATACAATGGAAATTCATTTCACTGATGCAAAATCTGGGAGATCTAATGTGGCAAAGAATAATTTGCCACAAAGATCTTACATAACCAGAGATACTGAAAGGACAGGTGCTGTACTTTGTTGTACACACTAAGATAAAAGCTGTAATCTTACAGAAGACAAATCTCTGGCTGTCACTGCTCATAGAAATGCCAGTTTAGTCCAAACACAGAGATCAAATGTAACTCTAGAGGGCAGAAAGACATTTCTGAAACATGACACATGTTGTTGCTGTCTGATGGAAAATTTGTATAACTGGCCAGCCTGATGTCATGGTTTTAAGAGTTCTAGCATATTGTCTCCTTACAGAGGCAAAGATATTGTTTAACTGGTGTTAAAACACAAAACAGACTAATATTAAAGTTTTTTCAAATGACAACTACAATGTATCCTTACTGGTTTAGAATGAAATCACTCATTTCAAAAAGGGCTACCTCAGTTTCACTCTGTACCCTGCGTGAATGCTGCTCTTGCCTGCCCATCTCCTCTCAGTGCTGTCTTTCCTCTGCACGGTCCGGCTCAGCTCAGCTCAGCTCAGCTCAGCTCAGCTCAGCTCAGCTCAACTCGACTTGCTCTTTCTTGGTTTTCTTTTGTCAGAGGTTGTGGATAGTACCTGACACTTGTTTTTGGTGCTATCTCAGAGTAAATCACTGTAATCATCACTTCTGCCCTTAGTTTTCAAACTGGGGTCAAGGACCAGCAGGAGTCCTTGAGACAGTTGCAGAAGATTGTGGGAGAGAACAGAATTTTTTTTTCTTTTACTTTTTTCACATTTTTTGGAAGTTGGAACAACAAGGGAAAAACTAGGGTTGGATGGTTTGATCAACTGTAATTCATGGCGATCCCAGTTTGACCAGTGAGTGACAATGAAGACTGAATAAAAAAAGTAATTCCCTAAGACATATCTTCTCAAACTGGGCGTCTCAAACTGGGGGTCCGTGGTCTGGGAATCCATGACTTACATATATATATATATATGGAGCGACCAGAGTTGTCTGTATGCTGATGTAGGATTTCCCAAACTCTCCTGTTTTTTGAGCAGTCTTTTGTCTAGCCTTTTGTCTCCTTCATCCTCCATTATTTATGTGTTTCTGTTGCATTGAAGATGACAATCAAGAATCCTGCCTATGTTGAGATGGTACTGTCTGCAATGGAAAACAAAAATCAAGAAAAGTACCTAGTGCCAAAAGTGAGTCATGTTCAGCCAAGTCATACCATGCAGCACAAACATGGCTTTAGTCCATTGTGGTTGTAAATACTTTGTAATGAGGTAAATAGACAGAGCTCTTTCATGTAACATTCAGTGCATCATACGATGGTCACACAGTGACTCGTGTTTACCTGAGATTTGTGAAAGGATTTGGTCGTGACAACTGATTGATGTACACTCTGCACTGACCTGACGGTCGCACACAGCATCCGCCTTCTGCTCACCTCCCTTCATTGTTTCATTTAAGTCATGAGAAGGTCAGAGAATACCTGCATTCGGTCGCATGCGATGATAAGCACCTCCAGCTTTGAAACTGAGCTGCTGCTTGTTGGCAGTGGAGCTACAGAGCTTACTCTTACAGTGGAATCCATGTTAATGGGCTGGAATTTCAGAAAACAAAACTGCTTTTCTTGCTAATAAGGCAGTGACGAAACGGGCTGGTTTGGGGGGTAACTGGCGCTGCTATTGAACGTTTCTATTTTGGGCAAAAGAGCAGGGACGAGGGAATCTCTGGGAGAAAACAGGGAAGCGTGTGTGTGTTCACATTCCACATGTCTGACCTATGACAGTGCCCTCTGTTTGCAGCGCTCTGCGATGATCTAATGAGAGTCCAGACAGACCCAAGATTTAGGAGCTGGGAGAGCTGTTCTCATACAAGGCCAATTCTCTTCTTTGAGATTTTTTTTTTCATTTATTTATTCAGGGAAAGAAAGCACACATGTTCTTTTTAGCAACGCCCTGCTGCTCATTCACACCTGGGAGTTGCCCGCTACTACCACAGCCACCAAACAACTTCACTGCAGCGATTAGGTTTGAAAGAAGCATTTAGGTGGCAGGGGGTCTAATGAAAGACACTATCAAGTTGCATTAAGGGAGGTGTCGGTGTGCATTTTTTTCAGCTCAGCCCATCAAAGACACCAAAAGGATATTCCAGCCTGTGGTGCTTCAGTTTTGACCACCCTTTTGTCTTTTGTGAGTTCCTTAACTTTATTAAGATATAACACAAAATGTCTGTGGTACCCCTTTAAAGGATAAGTCTATTGTCTAACAACTTGGGCTTATTTTTGTTGGATTTCCCATCATTTCACTTGGAATGAATTGTACTGTGGAGGACTCGAGTCACATGACTTAACTTACTTACTTAAGTGACAAATCTGACTTGAGACTTGCTTGACTAACATGATAGAATATAAAAGACTAATCTTAAATTGGTATTCATGACTTGAGACATGACTTAAGACTTGAGACAGATGACTTGACAGTAAGTGACTTTTTTTTTTTATTAAATATTGCTAGACCAGCAGAAGCCAGACTGACATGTATCATAGAGGAGGCATGTCCAAAAGTAATACGTTTTGGATTCATGAATTTTGATGTTAATGACGGTAGTCAGAAGAGAACAAAGAAGAAGAGAACATGCAGCGTCATATGAGAAGAACCTCAAAATTATAACTTTAGAGCCTCACTCTCCATTTTAATGCACTTTTTATTAGTTGCCACTCAAATCACTCAGATTTCTCCAGTGTAAGCAGGCAGCAACAGTTTTTGTTAATGCTGAAATAAATGTTTTCCTGTTTTCATGACCACTAACTTTTAATTGATTTAACTGTTGAAACTGGAGTAGATTATCTGTATTTTGTATAACTTCACTTGTGACTTTCTTGACTCATAGTACGGACTTGTCTCGACTTGCTTCATTCTCACTACGGTGACTTGAGACTTGCTTGTGACTTGCACACGTGTGACTTACTCCCACGCAGGTAGAGCTGTGACAACCTGTTACGGTGTCCCACAGCGTATGAGTTGTGCTGGTCTATAGTAGCAAGAAACACAAGCAGTTGCATGATCATAAAGGTTTTAAACAGCCTTCTCCAAGTTAGTAACACTTATTTGGGAGAGAAAATAAGGGTGAATGGTAAAATTATGCCTCAAATGGTCTTTTGTAAACATCCATCACAGTTTATAGGCAGACTTCCTGGTTTGTTGTTGACCTGCCGTTCTGGCCACACAGTTCTCTTGTGTAGTAAGATATTATTGCAGTCATTGTATCATTATATTAGTGTCCAGTACAGTGGTAAATATTATGTATGTAAACTAGCAGATTGGTTGTTTCTTCCCCCAGCAGACTTCACTGTGGCAAAGCTGCTGTGTCACCTGATCTCAGCAGTTATTTTGAGTGAGTTTAATGTTATTGTTGCAGATTGAAATGAGAAAACCACAGAATAAGATCGGCCCAGAACTTAAGTGCCTTGCTCAAGGGCACAGAATGGCGGCATAGCTTGAGTTGCTACAGTTTCTGGTTGCTAAAACAGAGTCTTTGTTTTTCTCTCTGTTAAACTTTTGCTTTTCTTTCACTGTGTTTTCTTGTTGGGACTGTCCAACAGACAAATAATTCCAAGGAAAGTCCGCACTTTTCTTTCTGCCCGTGTTTTTTCTCTCCTCTCATTCTGTGTCTCTCTTTCTCTTTGGTATTTCCCATTTCCTCAGTTCTATCCAGCTGGGACGGCTGGAGATTTTACACCCAATTGGTCGAGTCGAAGGCCTTTGTCGGAGCCCTTCTCTCGCTCCACAAGTGGCAGAAGGGACCTGGGTTGTGAATGGCGCTTTGTGTACTGTTTTTCTAAGAGGGGGCCCTCTCTCTCCCGCTCTCATCTGTCACAGGTCCCTCTCCGTCCACGCTCCACAATGCCTGATTGTTTCTGCCAAGTCGCCAGGTTCCAGGCCAGATCTGAACAACACTTTCCTGCCAAATTCCGACCCCGGTTTTCGTTTTTCTTCCACTCACAAAGGGATTCTAAGTTACTGTCCACGTTTTAGGAGGGGACTTAGCTATCTGTCCACCAGCAACAGTTTGTTTGTCGAATGTGTCTCTGAGCTAAAGGCTGTATGAATTCCCATAGGCAACAAAGGAGGGAAGGGAACTTAAAATGCTCAAAGTGAACAGTAAGTAACGTTACTGAGCACACCTTCATTGTGATTATACAGCATACACAAGCCTTATTGAGCTGAGATGTAATCCCTACTTGTGGGACGATCTTCCCAACCTAACTTCACGCTTGTAAAAACCTCTAAAACGCATGAAAAATTAAAAGTCTTCACTCAACAGTGCGTGCTCTGTTTAGTTTTTAAGCAGGCAATCTCACCAGTATCACCTTCCAAGACATATCTTAGACTGGGGAGCTGCTTTCAGAGGAAAGAGTTGATGTTTTTATAGATGTCTGTCTGACAATATGAAAAGGCTTTCGGAGAGCCTCAAGGTGGTGAAAGATGAATTTGTTTTGCAGCTATCAGTGCATCATTATTATCATATTACTGCTTCCTGAGAGTGACTCCTTGTTGCCGAACTCATTCTTTTGTTGGTCTCTTTGGGAGAGGGTTGCTCCTTCAGCTATAATCACTCAATTTCTTCCTGTGTCTCACTAGGGAAGGACCTTCTATCTTGAAGCATGCGAGCTGTGGTCAGATGAAAACTCCGCATCTGCAGAATGTTTTTCATTTTTTCAGAGATTAAGACAAATGCATGGTTATTCTCTTATTCTCTTTTACATCGTTTAGTTCATTGTTGTCCTCCTGAACAGAGTCAAAGGGAACCTTGTTTAACTATAAACGACTATTTAAATGTCCAGTGTGAGCAGGAAAAACTCACATTGATAATGTTATTCTGCAGAAGTAGTGATCTCTGGTACAGCACAAGATCTCTGTTTTTCTTCATGTCATGACAGTAGCAGCTGCAGGCTAATGGCAACACATAAATGGGCTGGATAGAAGTTCTTCCTCTGTTACAATGCATTATGGTTATACCTGATGTCTGGCACTTTATTCTATTCTTAAATTGTTTTTCGTTTACACTCAGATGTCATTTTTCTTGCCATCAGCTCTGTTTCCCATCTGATGCTGGGAAAAAATGTTTTTTACATTATTTATATTCCCAAATCATTAGGTCACAATGACTAATTATTCTGTGATTTTCCTGCTTAAAAATTCTGGAAACTCCACATTTAAGTAGTTTACAGTCTCATTACTATCCCTGTTGTTTTGATTTTTTTTTTTTTTTTAAGAAAAAATGATAGATAGATAGATAGATAGATAGATAGATAGATAGATAGATAGATAGATAGATAGATAGATAGATCAAAAAGTCAAGTAAGCTAAGTAAGTAAGCTTTTGCTTTTTTTTAAAAACAACGATTCTAAATAAAGTTCAACAATTTGGTGTGCAAAGAGCAAAGTGATAATAATAACAGTAATATCTAATAAATGATAACATAATAGTATAGAATGGGAGCTAATTCAACAGAAATGTAAACAAAGTGCATTATAATAAGCTGTATCTTGGTTTAAACGTGCAAAAAAGGAAAAACAATAATAGATGGTAAAATCACCCTGACAAGTCATGTGACAAAAACTACCATAGCTCTTCAACTCCACAGCAGTGATCTGGCGAACTTAACATTCACCATGTTAGTTAAACAATGGAGTCATCTAAACACTAGCAATGCGATTCTTGCCTGATGACGAGTGCGTGAAGTCCACTGTTTTCCTGCCCCAGCCAATCACAAAAGGCGCTGTGGCATGCTTACCAACAAACCCCTGCACTGTTGCATGATGGAACCATATCAGTGGCAGCGAGTTATGAGGCTGGGCATTCCTGGCCATATGAGACACCAGTTCCAAGAAACTAAGTCTTAAGCTCCCCCATAAACACAGCACCAGCAATATTGTCAGCTAAATATAGGCTCTCGTCTGCCTTCTCACTCCCCGGCTGGCTCCCCATCGCTCTCTCATCGCTCCAGTGTGGATTGCAGGAGTTGATCATGGATTAGTGATTTGCTGTTTGTTGGTTGTCTGGGGTTTATAATCTCATGTACTCATACCGCTGTGCAAAACAAACAAAGGTCTGGAGAAACTGAAGCCTCACACTGACTCCTGTTGCTATTCCTATCAGTCAAATTAGGCTTCGGGTGGAGCATGGCACCGGTGGCAAGTTATAAAAATAAATAAATGAACTACAAATAAAGCTGTGAAACAAAACACGCTTAAATTATTGCACAGACTTAACCTAGACTTTGGGTGAAATTGCTGTAATTATTTGTTATCATTCCCAAAGCTGGCAGATGTCCACCAGAGGTTTCAGTCTTGGTGGTGGTAAAAAAAAAATAAATAACCAAAATAGAGCTTTTATTTGTTAAAAACTGTGCAAGTCAAAACATGCTCAACGGCATACAGTCATTTAATACGGAGCTGTGGCTACATGACACCATGTGCATCTGGTGGTTATTGGCTTGTGATTTTCCTGCTCAAAACACAATACCATTTAAA